>NC_136068.1:1270082299-1271282299 GCF_964261635.1 Lissotriton helveticus
AGAAGGAGCTGTCCGAGAAGGAGCTGTCCGAGAAGGAACTGTCCGAGAAGGAGCTGTCCGAGAAGGAGCTGTCCGAGAAGGAGAAGGCCGAGAAGGAGAAGGCCGAGAAGGAGAAGGCCGAGAAGGAGAAGGCCGAGAAGGAGAAGGCCGAGAAGGAGAGGTCCATGGAGACTTGCAAGTAGAGGTCAGTGAAGATGCCCATGTAGCGGCGCATGGAGCGGTGCAAGTGCCCACAATGGTTGTTCTTCCAGAAGTAGGGGCACAGGAGGAAATTGACTTTGGAGCCGGGGTATCATGTCAGGAAGACGAAGCCACTCCTCCTGATGATTCATTTTCTCCCAGCTCCCCAGCAAGGAAAAGATCAAGGAGGGTGTGTAGAAGTTCCTCTTCAAGCCCCGCTCCATCAGATGATGATCTGGATCTAGATTGGCAACCATCTCTGACGTCTGAGAGGGAGGCACACCATGAGCTGCGAAAGGTATCACATGTTAAAAGGAAGGGCCCCGGAAAGCTCATACTTATGGATCCGAACGTCGGACTTGATGAAGTGATGCATTCTGATGTTGTTGAACAGGATGACAGCAATGACCTAGTCATCACACATGTCAGTCCAGCCACACCGGCCATGCAGCAGACAGACATTTATACCCTATCCCGACGTCATGCTGAGCGTGACCCTGGCGACGTGCCACTGGTAGTACCACCAACGCAGTCAAGTAGTACCACAAGTTCAACAAAACCTACAGCTCCCATATTTTCTCCCCAGAGGGGGACTCCATCCAGCTCGACTCCCTCAAGTAAGGTTGCTGCAATAATTGCACAACCCAGTAGATGTCTGCAAGGCTCATCCACCACTGCTTCATCTGGCATTGGCAGCAGTATCACCTCGTGCGGCAAAACCAGAAGTTTCCAGTCCCCAGTTTGGAACTTTTTTAGTGTCCATGAAAAGTATGATAACATAGCTGTTTGTTGCATTTGTAAGACTAGCGTTAGCCGTGGTAAGACTGGTACCAACTATGGAACCGGAGGCCAGATAGGTCATCTTGAAAGAAAGCACGCTGTCGAATGGTTTCCGCACCTAGCAAACGTCAAGGGAAAGCGATCCCAAAGGGCAAGTGGCCAAAATATACCCATAGTAGGTGTTTCATCTGAAGATGATGGGGAGGTAGAAGAAGCGTCAGACATGTGTCCGGTTGCACCCAGTACCCCTGGCAGCACCACACCCTCCGTAACACATAGCAGGCACACTGAGAGTCTGGGAGACACACCAATGCGGAAAATGTCAACACTGATCAGAAGTGGGTCGAAGAAGGCATCAGCATCATCCCGTAAATTTGTCCAGCGCACCATTTCAGCCATGTTCTCCTCAGATGCGCAATTTCAACGCAACCACCCAACTGTACGCCTGTATAACACTAAGCTGGCAAAAATGCTAGCGGTGGACCTTCTCCCTTTTTCGTTTGTCGAAGGTGTGGGTTTCCTTGAACTCGTGGCAACATTGGCCCCTAAATGGAAGGTTCCTAGCCGGTACTATTTTGCCAGGGTTGCTGTTCCAGCACTACACAAAGAGGTGCTTGAGTTGGTGGGGGCAGCTTTGCAGAAGAGTGCTGTTCACACTATACACCTGACAACAGACATGTGGACCAGCTGCCAAGCCCTTGATTACATGTGCATCACTGCACACTGGGTCTCTTTTTCAGGGGTTATAAAACAGATAAATGCAGGTGGTGACTTGGTCGAGATTTTTAAGGGTGCTCGTAAACATGCAACATTAGCCATGTTTGGCATGGAGAAAAGTCATACTGCAGTCAACATTTTGGCTGACTTTAACAAAAAGGTCTTGCAATGGCTGCGCCCAAGAAATTGCAAGGTTGGTTATGTTTCTACAGATAATGGCAGGAATGTAGTTAAGGCCATGGAGGACGGTTTCTATTTCAGAGTGCCGTGTTTGGCGCACTGTATCAACCTTGTTGTGCAAAATGTTTTGAAAAAAGAACTTGCAGTCGACAAAACACTGACCATCTGCAGAAGAATATGCACACATTTCAACCATTCTTTTAAGGCCCGGAAGGAGCTGAGGCGCAAGCAAAATGAACGTAGAATGCCAGTGAAAGCACTTATCCAGGAGGTGGCAACACGTTGGAACTCAACCTTCTACATTCTTGAGCGTCTGCATGAGCTGTTTCCAGTAGTCAATGAGTATTTCTACAACCTGGGTGGTGATACGACAGAAATGATGCTAGCGGTGGAGCAATGGCAGCTAGTTAAAAGCCTGACAGACATGCTTCGTCCTTTTGAGGTCTTCACGCGTGACGTCAGCAGGAAGGACTGTTCTTTGAGCAAAGCTATCCCATTGTTGCTGAAGCTCGAGCACCAAGTCAAGGTGGTGTCTTCACAATTAGAGGACGTTCGAAAGAACGAAGCACATGAGTTGGCGCAGAGATTATTACAACGCCTAGTTAGCAATGAACGGCTTGTAAATATCAAGAAACAACAGCACTACATTTGTGCTACTATTCTGGATCCACGTTACAAAAAGCCATTGTTTGGCAAAGTAATAATTCCTTTTGAAACATCGGATGTTACAGAGTACAAAGGTTGGCTAGCTCTCAGCCATTAGTTTTGAAAGAGAGCGGAAGGAAACTGTAGGAGAAGACAGTACTACTAGTGAATCAGCAGGCCATCAGGCGTCCCAAAAAAGCACTTCTGCATCTGTGCCTCTGGCAGAAGTGAGTGACTTTCCCTCTGAGCCGTTAACCACACCAGCAACCGTATCATCTGCACCAGGCCCAGGCGATATGTCTGAAGCGGGTTGGCTAACTCAGCTAGGGTTTCCTTGTCCTAGAAAGGACACAGAAGTGCAAAGTACAGGAATCCGGGAGGACATTCTTTCAATGGTGCAAGCCTATCTGGATGACTCAACAGAGGTCAATATTACTGAGGACCCATTGGCGTATTGGCATGGGAAAAGAAAAATATGGCGAGAGCTCACCAACCTGGCTATCAATTACTTGTCTTGCCCACTCGCAAGCGTGTCCTCAGAACGTGTTTTTAGTTCTGCTGGTGGCATTTTGACTTCCAAAAGGTCCCGCCTCTTGCCCGCAAATGTGGAGCGGCTCACCTTGATAAAGATGAACCAGCACTTCATACCACCAGATTACAGAGTACGAGAATCCACGCAGGAAGAAGAGGACACCGACCTACCTGAGGAAAGTTCTCCTCAGTTACCAGAAGTAACCCCGACTGATGATTTAGCAGAGTATGAGGACGAGTTCTGCTTCCCTGACAGCGAGTTCTGAAAATGAACCAATCATTCATTAATTGTAATTAGTCCTCCTTATTCACTTTTATTCCTGTGTGTCTGTCTTTCTTTAGCAAGTGCTTCATCACATTCCCAACAAAACTGTAATCAACCAATAAAACAACAAGCCCATCAACAGAACTGTCTTGATTTTGATGCCGCAGCATTCCTCAGGTTCACAACAGTTAGTTGACAAGAACTCAGTCCTGGTCGTCTATCCTGAGTCCTCCTCCTCCAGACTCACCCTATCCATTACCCATAATGCTGATGCCTGGATTCTGCACAATGAAGAAACTTACGTTGACGAGTCCCCCACTGTGAATTCCAGGTGGAGCCAGCCCTCAAACACAAATTACAGGTAAGATAAGCGTTTGGATGGGAGGTAGTATAATGGAGTATTCGGAGAGGCGAGAGAGTGACAGTGGTACTAGCAGTAAAGTCCTAGGGCTCTTGAATTAACAAACTCTGTGACAGGCATTTACTTAGGAAAACATTTGGCCTATTGCACGTGAACGTGTAGGCGTTATTATTGCTCGCTTGCCTGTCTCAGGGGTGCTGTCTCTGGGGCTTCTAGGTTTTTGGGTTGTGTGAGCACCGCTGCCACATTTCTAATGTTGATTGCTTTTGTTTTGCAGAAAATCCACGCCGGGAAACTCCAGTTGGGGCCCTGCTGCAGAACGCCTTAGGACACTGTGAATTCCAGGTGGAGCCAGCCCTCAAACACAAATTACAGGTAAGATAAGCGTTTGGATGGGAGGTAGTATAATGGAGTATTCGGAGAGGCGAGAGAGTGACAGTAGTACTAGCAGTAAAGTCCTAGGGCTCTTGAATTAACAAACTCTGTGACAGGCATTTACTTAGGAAAACATTTGGCCTATTGCACGTGAACGTGTAGGCGTTATTATTGCTCGCTTGCCTGTCTCAGGGGTGCTGTCTCTGGGGCTTCTAGGTTTTTGGGTTGTGTGAGCACCGCTGCCACATTTCTAATGTTGATTGCTTTTGTTTTGCAGAAAATCCACGCCGGGAAACTCCAGTTGGGGCCCTGCTGCAGAACGCTTTAGGACTCTGTGAATTCCAGGTGGAGCCAGCCCTCAAACACAAATTACAGGTAAGATAAGCGTTTGGATGGGAGGTAGTATAATGGAGTGTTCGGAGAGGCGAGAGAGTGACAGTGGTACGAGCAGTAAAGTACTAGGGCTCTTGAATTAAACTCTGTGACAGGCATTTACTTTGGAAAACATTTGGCCTATTGCACGTGAACCAACACGATGACAGTGTTCAGTTAAATGAACTTACTGCAAAACCACCACCCACCAAGCTCAAAAGTAGTAAAAAAACAGGTATGCTCAGATAAAGTTTGAAAAAGTATATTTATATCCCTAACAAAATAATCTCCCGCAAGACCCTCCCTAACCCCAACAAATAAATAGTCCTTCAAAAGTCCCCAAACAACCCAACTCCCAATTCCCACCCCCCAAAAGTCTCTAAAAAAGGGGCAAGGGACACTCTAGGGATGCAAGCTGTTAAGTTTGGCCTCCAGGGCATCATGCCTTAGGGCCAGGGCATCATACTTCTCCTGGAGGATGGCTTAATCTAGGCGGAGGCCCTCCACCACATTCTGATATTTGTTCCATTTCTGGACCTCCGCCTCTAGGTCGGACACTCTGCGGAGTGCACGGCGCAAGCGACCCTTAACAGTACTGCGAGGTGCAGCTTTTGCTGCTCGGCGGTGGTGTCTTCCAGCACGGCTCCGGTTCGCTGGAGCACTGCGCTTACCGGCAGAACGTGGGGTCACGGAGGAGGATGTAGATGTTAGATTTGATGCACTGGAGTGCGTGTCGTCCCCCTCCAGTTCCACCAGCCGCCGATATTCGGCAACAGTTGCTTCCAGCCTCCGTTGCCGGGCCAGTACAGCCAGCATACTCCTCGTCGGTTTTGAGGTTTTAGTATTGCCAACTATATGAAGAAAGAAAGACATAATATGTAACCAATGCTCTTTAAGAATATGATTAACACAAAATAATTCAGCAGGAAGTTGTGTCACAGTACAACTAGCAACTAGCCAGAGCAGTACAAAACTATTCAGGCCAGTATCATGGGCGTCCGCAGGGAGGGGCAAGGGGGGCGCTTGAATCACCATTTCCCTTCCCACAACTCACTTGTATCCTTGGTTTGATGCTCTTTCATATGAAAGAGATCTGGCAGAAGCCCAGGCGATATGTCTGTTTCCCTCTCTCTCTCTCTCTCTGTCTCCCTCTTTATGTCTCCCTGTGTCTCCCTCTACCTCGCTGTCTCTCTCTCTCTGTCTCCCTCCCTGACCCTCCCTCTGGCTCCCTCCCTCTCTCTCTCTCCTTCTGTCTTCCTCTCTCTCTGTCTCTGCCTCTATCTGTCTGTCGGTCCCAGCCTGCTGTAATTACCATATTGTAATTTGTCACTGGGCCACCACTGGATACACATCATATCCTATCTAAGAGTCAGATAGTACCATGATCCAGCTTACCTGTACTCGCCACCGCCACTGTCTCCTTCCTCACAGTCTGTACTTCTTGCTCTTGGTCCGACTCCTCTAGCGCCGCCTCCTCCCCAGATTGATCCTCGGACTCCGAGTCAATGATGACCACCACATCCGAGCTGGCCCCGCCACCAGATGTTCCACCTACAAAGTAGATTTAAGAATGTTAGATTACACCACTCCACTAGTATTTGGTCTATGAATGAAAAAATGTGAAAACAACAGAAAAATTAATTGACTGTCTACTCTAGTCTAAAGTAAAAATGTCCCTCCTTCCAGGGAAAGCTGTTGTCTTGCTTCATTTTTTTGTCACAATTGTTGAATGCTTGCTTAATTTTAACACACACTATTTTTCTCAGAACAGACAGAAACTGGACTTCTAAGGACAAGAGCAACATCAACTTCTAACCAGGTGAAAGCTCGGCTCGACCACAAGAAATGTGTTCCAATCCATTACTCATCAACTCAGCACCAAGCACTTTTCCATTTCCAACTAACTTTATTTTAATATATGTGTTTACTTAAACTTTTAATAAAGCTTTTAAACTTGAATAGACTCTGTGGTTTTTAGTCCTCCAGACTAGAGTGACTGAGCGAAAAGTTTTGCAATTTTTGCAAGGAGGAGTCCGTGCCGCTGACACTACCAGGTTTATTTATACAGTGTGCCAAACACGCCACTCTGAAATATTATTACTCTGGTCTTTGGTGTCCATAGTTCGGTTTGTGGAGAATTGTCCCTGCAACAGTAGGATTATTGATTTTGCTCCTATCTAAACACTATTTCGAAACAATTAAATTAGGAATGCTTGGACAACAATAGGTCCTCTATATTTAAATGAAAACTTACTGGGGCCAGCAAAGGAGCACTCGCCGCCCTGGCCTGCATCCTCCTCCTTTGGAGCCACTGCATCCGATTTTTCGGTCCGCTTGCCCCTGGGCGGACCTGACGTACAACATGAAAGAATTAACAGAAAACATTGATGATTGCTGCTTGCCGATGTCCTTGTCAACCAAATCAAACATTTAGAAAGAACAAGAACCTACTATTTCATCCAAAAAGAGAGCTACAAAGGAAGGACTGCACCTGAGCCTCTACTCTAGGGGCAGATTTACAAGCCCCTTGCAGCTCTTTTGCTCCATTCTTGCGTCAATTTTGTGACGCAGCGCCACAACAAGAGAGGCGCCATGGTGTGGCGTATATTAACAACGTGACGCATATGGGAGATGCATCCCATTCTAAAGCCCTGCGCCATTAGGGAGCATTCCAGCGCAAGGGAGGGCGTTCCTGCGCAGGAACGCATGCTAAAAGTGGCTATGGGGAATATATAAAATTTCAATCAGTCATTTAGGACAATGATGCGTCACTGAAACCCTGCGCCTGCATGAAGCAGACTTACGGCTTGACGCAGCATTGCTGGAGCTGCGCCATCGTTGCAACGCAACTCCATCAATGAGCCGCCTTTACGGCACCGATGCGTAACGCTTCGGTGACGTTTTGGGACCATGGTGTGCCGCATTGTAAATACGGCGCACCATGGGTGGTGCTGGCGTGCCGCACACTTTGCAGGGATGCGCAGGTAATTGCTAATCTGACACTTAGGGGCATACTTACGAGTTCTGAGCTGGACACCTCCAGATGTGCACCAGAACAAATGCGTAACGCAAAACTAACCTTGCGTCACGGCAGATGCGCCGCTATTACAATGCGGCAAACCCTGGCGCAAGGGTAGGCAGATGCGTGACGCATCTCGTGACGAAAGAGGGGCGCATCTCTAGAGTCGCGTCGCGGGCGCGATGCAACTATAGCAGTGCTCAGGGCTGCCCAATACTCAACATACCGCATCAGTCCTTACGCCTGCTTCAAGCAAGCAGGCATAAAGAATTGACATAGCAGCGTCGCGGAAGTGCCTGCGTTAAATCTTGTAGATTTCACACAGGCACTTTTGCGAGGCACACATCTGCCTGACCGCCCCCCCCCCCCCCCACCCCCCCCTTGCGTGGGAACGCACCCATTGTGGCGCAGGGCCAGGCCTTCACGTGGCGCATCTCCTTAGATGGATCACGTTGTACATGACTCGCAGGGATGCGCCACGTTTACGTCGCTGTGCGTCAGGTAAGGCAGTGTAAACTTGGAACAAGGGGCTTGTAAATCTGCCCCTTTGTGTCTAGCATTACGCAGTTCTGTAAAATACACTCATACATTACTCAGCCCAATTAAATGAACACAAAATAGAAAACAAATTAGCAGTGGCACCGGCACAGAGAAGGAGAACAGTGCACCTGAAATGCACAGAAGATTTTGAAATATTAATTTACCTCTCTTATCAATGTAATCACCAGCAGCATTATTGCTCTTTGTAAAAAAATTAAAGCAAACATTTGCAATATAACACAGTCACACAGAGCAGGAGAAAAAACAGAGTAGTGAGTGATGAAAAAATTGCTACTACTACATACCAAGCCCGGGGACCTCCACTCCCAGCACGTCTAGCAGGTCACGCTCTCGGTCCAGGATATCGGTCCAGCGGTGGGTGACTTGATTGTAGGTGCGCTGGACCCCCGTGATCTTAAAAAGGGCCCGGCACACCTGCCCCCACCGCTTCCGTCGCTCCTGGCTGTTGGTGTAACCAGCAGCGATCCTGCCGCCTGCCGTGATGGTCCTGGGGAGACGGCGCTGCACATAAAAAACAAGTGCGCCCACCTCCTCAGGGCTGAAGATCTCCCGGGGCACCACCATTTCCGCCCTCAAGCGACCACACGGGAGCCGGGCACGGGCTGCGGTGCCCGTCTTGGGCAGCTTGACAGCTGTCTTGACCATGTTCTGGGCAGGTGTTAGCAGTAAAGAAGAGACAAAATGAAAAAGAATAAGAGTAGGGAAGAAGGAAATAAAAGTTTAAAAAAGTAGTTGAAAAGTAAACAAAAGTAGCCTAAAACACAAAAATATAGATCTAGAAAAATAGAGGGATAGAAAATAAGTTAAATAGATCAAAAAAATATTAAAACAAGCAAAGGATGGCAGAGATATACAGAGGATAGAAACACCATACCCAGACACATAGGAATGAATGAAAAACAAGATGGCGGCCCGATCACGTGCGCGTAAGTAAGTTCGCACGCGATTTCTCTCGCGAACTCGTGCGAACTTGCATTCGCAAGGCGCGCATTGCGCGAGATTACACATAGCGGGCGGAAACGGAAATACGTCACGCAAACAAAATGGCGGCGCCCATACTCAACCTTGGGGTAACTCGCACGAGTTCGCGGCTTCCACGGGCGAGTTCGCACTACGCCGCGCCTCGCGAATAGGGCGAAATTACCGAAAAACGAGTTTTGCAAAAGCAAAACCAACGAGCAGGTGCAAAAGTTCGAGCTCATCATTTGTAACCATTTACCTGTAGTGCTTCCTGAAGGGGCCCTCCAGAATCCGGTTGCCTACTTGCAACTATTGTGTGACCCTGCTCTGACAGTCACAGAATAGTTACAAGTATGCCATTGCATCCTGTTAAAAAAAATTTACATTGCATTTGCAACAAAAAGGAAAGGGAGCAGACAAGCAGGTGCCAGCCTTCATTAATGTCTGTTGGGGCAGGGCAGGTGTTGTTGTTTGCAAAACTTAAAGCACTTAGCAGGTGTGCACTCACTGGTCAATCAGAGGGTGTTGTGATGACACCGAGGGTGGCATGGGTGTGCCAGCCAGAGGGTGGCATGGGTGAACCAGAGTGCCAGTGTTGACAGAGGATGGCAGTGCTTTGCTTTGCCCCAATAATGTACACTGGTGAACCAGAGGGTGCTGTGATGACACAGAGGGTGACATGGGTGAGCCAGAGGGTGGCATGGGTGACCAAAGAGAGTGCCAGTGGTGACAGAGGGTGGCAGTGATGAAGAAAGCCTTGCAAACAGGCTGGGCACGTAGAAACAACAAGTTCGCAAAACTGGCGACCCGACAAGTAAGTTCGCAATTTGCGAAATTGTACAAAACCCTCGCGAACTTGCAGAAACCCGTGCGAACACACACACCCCCAAAAAATACGCAAATCCGCGGATTTCGCGGAGTTTCGCAATCCGCAAATACGCAAATCCGCAAATTCGCGGATTGCGAATCCGCAAAATCCGCCCATGCTGCATTAGCAAAACCGCACAGAACATGGACTTACTCTCTAATTTACCTGTATATGCTGATATGGTGCTAATGCATTAAAAGGAATTTGCTTTGACTTGTTGAAGTACCTTTACCTGGTTTATGCCAACTAGACCTTAATGCCATTTTGTTCACTGTTCATTATTTATGCAGTATAGTCAAGCAGAGTCATGTTTATTTCCATTGTTGCTGTTCTTGAAGAAAACTTTCCAACATGGACACAGTCATGTTGCCGTTTCTCAAGGCCCTTCCTATAGCTTACTATACTGCATTCATTCACAATAGTTGGATGGTTTTTTTTCTAATTAGTTTGTCCTGCCATCTCCGGATGACACTGGCATAGAGTGGGCAGAATCAATATTCATGTAGCGGGATAGTACTTAGATGGGAAAGCAATATGAAGTTTATTAGAACTGTGATATGATTTGCTAATAGTGTGATTATTTTCACCGGTGCTCATACCATGATGATTTTACGGAAACTAAGGCTTTCCTATGAGAAATAACTACATAAACCCCAGGTAGGGGGATGAGTCAGACGATTTCCTGAAGCTACTAGGGATGCAGCTCAATTACTTATTGATTTTTCTGCCCATTGAAACGTAGATTATTTTTTAGTTCCACTCATATTTCTGTATTGTCCTATTAATGAGAGCCTTCATGGCATTGATTCTTTATTCATCTTCACCTTATAATTTCTGCATTGTAATAAATCATTGTAAATGTCTGTCTCTGCCCCAGAGGTCACTTACTGAGTCTGTCCTTACTTAATTGGTTGGATTTTTTAGATGCTGACTTGTGCCTCCTCTCAGGACACATTTCTTCATAAAAATTAGGTTTAGCACCACCCCCGACTAATCCATCAATGGGTGTGAAATTAAGGTTACTTTTGGGAGTAAAAAAAATAGGGGTTACCTGCCCAGACATCATTTATTCACACACCCAGCCACAATCCCCCCAAATATTATTTTCAGTAAGTAGTGTAAAGGTTTAATACAAATGTGTGCTTAACATTATGAAAATGTCTGCACTTAAACGAAAAGACTGCACTTGTCAGAACTGTATTTTCCTGAGCTCGACTCACCTATGCCTCAATTAGGCCTTAATCCATCTTGGATTTCAACACAGTCATGTGTTTTTATTGCTCTGTTCACCGCACGTAACCAAAATGTTCACTATGGAATGCTCTGTATTGACATGCTATTCTCAAGAATTAACACTGAAGCCTTTTGCTACATTCAAGGGTATCCCTGCAATAGCACTGCAATTCTATTGTTTTCTTTTTTTTTACTAGATTTGAACTGCGACATCAGATGACTATAGATATGAATAAGGCACATTAATATTCAGTTAGAGGATAGTGCTGCGATGTTGGTTATGTGACGTTATAAATTCTGCATTGTGAATCGTTTGACTTTGCTCACCTTATGTGGTTTGTCTCACACTTCAGACTTAGAATATTTTTGCCTTGACTTTATGTCATTGCATTGCCGCATTTAATAAAACCTTATGCTAATTCCTTCTATTGATTATTATGCATCTTGACTAATCATTAGTTTGCCTTCTGTATTACACCTCAAATTATTTCATTAAACCTTCATGGTCTACAATTTATTATTGACTCCAGAGGATTTCTTTCCTTTAAATGCTAATTATTTCAATTATGTGTGAGTGCCATTAGGGACACATAGTCTCACACAGGCTTAAGGTTTCACACCGTCGCGATCCAACGTAGGCGGTTTATCTTCATTATCTGATTAGATAGCATCAACAGTAGTAGATGTATTGATTTTACTAATGCTTGGTAGTCCAATTTTTTTTAAACACGTTATGGCTAAAATCTATTTTAT
Source organism: Lissotriton helveticus (assembly GCF_964261635.1). NCBI lineage: Eukaryota > Metazoa > Chordata > Amphibia > Caudata > Salamandridae > Lissotriton > Lissotriton helveticus. The sequence goes on from NC_136068.1 coordinate 1,270,094,100, forward strand.
TGAGTTTACAAAGTAGAATGACAAGCAATGCACCATCAGGGCATAGCCACCACAGGCCCACCCAGAGATACCAACTGCATGAGTAAACAGTGAAAACAAACTTACCCCAAAGACCCCCTGGCTCCTCCCTCCCTCCTACTCACTCCTTGTGTCCCAGTAAGTCCCCAGCCATATCCTCCCGTATTTGCTAGTGCCCGGCTGTCTTGTATATTTGGGCTGCTGGAGCTGACAGGCGCAGCTTTATGAGGTATTTGGGGCAAGTCGGTTTGCAGAATTCAGCTGAAAGCAGCTCTGTGAACGGAGTTCATATCGCATGACTGAGTCTGATGTATGGGTCATGGAGAGGGCCATCTGCTCCGTGCCTAACATGCGTCATAGGCTATGCAACCAGCTCATGTGTGTGGGACTTTGTCTGTGTAATAGTAAGGCAATGCCGAGGGGAAGACAAATATGCTCTCCTCGCTGCGATCTTAAGGCGGAAAAGTCAGAGCACTGAAGAGCCCCAATATGATGTAGGCTGGAAAGAATGGTAACTGCATTTCAGAGTACACGTCTATATCCGCTAAGACAACATCCTAATCTGGTGTGAGCTTCAGGCAAGCACAAAGCAAGTGTAAAATAGAGTCCAGTCTGGCCAGTGTGAGATACCAACATGTCGCAATCCTGGTGGCAGTTTGCATGCTCGAGGTGTTAGTAGCTGTGTAAAGGGCACAGTGATGTATGTCTTTCCACTCTTTGTGTGTGTGTAAAAGCTCTTGTTCACAGCGTGTCTGTCTCGCTCATGTATCCTATGTTGTTGGGGGGGGGGGGGTTCAGGAAAGAGGGCCGTAAAGTTCAAGGATTGTGCGTCTGTCGTTATTTTTTAGACGTTGCCATTTTTCAAACATGGTGAGTGGTTTCCAGCTCCCTCCCATATCCTGGGGTGAGTGACCCAATGTCAGATCTGCGGGTAATGAAAGCACTCCGACTCGCGGATGACATACGTGATTTTCAATTGCTTGAAGGGAATGCCTGATACAACTACAGCCCAATAGACTCATAGCCGACCCGTGTCAGCCTGGAAGGTGTTGTAAATATAATCCTTGCTTATTCATAGTTCTAATTAGCCCTTCTTTTATGTTCACATCCAGCTGTTCTATGTAGAACCCACAAATGTTCTTATGTATGTCATCAAGGATGGGGGATTCCAGATTTGCCAGTTGAAGTCTAGTCAGCTGGAGAGATGTAGCATTAACTTCTACTCTAGTCATTAAACCTTTTTACTAATCTTTAAGAAGCTTATCAAGAGCATTATTTTACTTACAACATTTGGCGACTATTTTTGAAGTTCTGACCACACAAAGAAGAACATTTTCAACAGAAATACTTTTTAAGGAGAAGTAGATGGACGTTACATCGAGGGAAAAATTAAGAACCCACCGAGTCTTGCTGCTTCTGTTGTGGAACTGAGCAGAGGTAAACTGACCGAGTGAAGAATTATAGAAGCTGTTTCCAGCGTTTTTCGTGAGCTGCGGTGATGTCATCCATCTATCCATTGGTATCCAGGTCGGATCTAGGCGGTGACGTATGAAATGCAACAATCGCGGTAAGAGCTGTGCTATTGTTATCATTCAAAGCGTTGCCAGGAGGTGACGTTTTCACTACAGCACGCGATCAATGCGCAGGAGTTTATGCATCAGATGAGTGTCGTCACCATGTGATAACCTCAGGCGTGTAATTACGAAAGACGTAGTCGGCCATTTTAAAGAAACGGAAACACTTCCGGTTGCTTGAAAGTTGTCATAGCAACGACAGAAAGAAAACGGAGGCAGCAAAGCGAACAGAAGGAAAAATAATTATCGAAAAATATTAAGCGTGCATTATCTCGGTGACACGCGCACCTGTTGGTTTGTACTTTGTTAAATTAATTGTTTTGTTTCCAAGAGTTAGAGCACAGAAGAAGATAAATCGGTGATACACTCACCTCTAAACCTGGAAGTGTATTACACATGATATTGAGTTAAAACCACATCAGTAATGCACTCACTTTAAAAACTGAACTTTGATCCCAATATATATTAACAAATGTTAACAGTGACTTGGTTATTACTGTCTGCTGATTAATTTATTTACTTACTCATAACTCATAAGGCTAGACTATTAAAACTAACAATATTATAACAAAAAGTGTATAGAAATATATATATAGATTTCATGTATATGTATTCATTTAAATTTAATTTGTGCTGTAAACAAAATACTCATTTAGTGTCATGGCTCAACAAGTTAATGTAGCTCTTCCACCACAATTTATGAGCGAACCTGGTAATCCAACAATTAATTGGGAAGACTGGATTGTAATGTTCGATAATTACATTGAGGCCTTAGATGGTCAAGAGTTTTCAGCGAAAAGGAAAAAAGCGTTACTACTGTCTCCTCTTGGTAAAGAAGGACAACGAATATTCAAGTATCTTCCACAAGTTCTAGAATCTGGAAGTGTATCAGACTTGGATGAATACAAGGAGGCAGTGTTAAGATTAGAAACAAGATTTGCGAAAGAGGAAAACATAGTCATGAACAGATTCAAATTTTATAAAAATAAACAGAGAAATGAAGTGTCGATAGATGACTTTGTAGCCCGGTGGCGTGAGTGGTCTATAAAATGCAAATTTGGTCAGATAGCAGACGAATTAATTTGTGATGAATTAATTGTTCAGTGCAACAACAGGAAGATCCAGGAAAGACTCTGGGCTGCAAACAATCCTTCATTAAAATTGGCAATTGAATTGGCAAAAGTAGTGGAGGAGTCTGAGAGGTGTATGAAGGAACTAAAGAAAGATAGTACTCAACAAGAAATATCAGAGGTTTCTGTGAAAAATTGGAACGAGAGTTCAAATAGTGATGAGGGTGCAGTAGGTTTCGTGAAGCAAAGAGGGAATAATTTTCAAAAGAAAACTTATATTGCAAGAGGACAAAACAGAATTTGTAACAGGTGTGGTAGCAATGCTCACTCTGCTGAATTTAAATTTTGTTTCGCAAATAATAAGGAATGCTTGAAATGTGGGAAATTGGGGCATTTCACAAAAATGTGCAAAAGCAAGGTAAAAGGGAAAGTTGCGTATGTAGAAGATGGCAACCTCGAGATCAAAAGAGAGACAAATAAGATACTAGTGGTTGGTGAGGAAGAAATCAACACTGTTAATGAAAAGAGGGAGAAGAGGCCAAAAGCGGAATTCATTATAGATGGTCACATTATTATTCTCATGGTGGACACAGGTTCGAAGTGGACTATAAGTTTAGAATGTTTGTTCAAAGACATATTGGGAACCAAACTATTATCTGAGAGTGATATAAATCCCACTGGTTATCAGAGGGAAAGTATAGAGGTTATAGGTTACTTTGATAGTAACATTTGCTTCAAACATCGATCAACGTATTGTAAAGTGTATATCTCAAAAGATGGTCCGGCAATTTTGGGGTGGATGCACCGATATGATCTGAACATTAGAGTGAATCTGAGGGCAGATGTTAAGGTCATGGTGGTGGAAGATCAAGACATCACTGAAATTCTGGAAAATGCTAAAAGTGTTTTCAAAGAGGAATTTGGGGAACTGAAGGGAAATGTGCCCATGATTATTTTAAAAGAAAATTCCATACCTATACAGCACAAGGTCAGAAGAGTACCTTTAGTGGTAAGGGAGGAAGTCAAGAAAGTCATTGAAGAAATGCTTCAGGGAGGAGTAATTGAACCGGTAGAAGCTTCCAGCTGGATTTCTCCGGTTGCGATTACGCAGAAGGCAGATAAAAATATAAGATTCGGTGTTGACCTCAGATCCTTGAATAAATGTGTAGTAGCAGATGTTTTCCCCTGCCTAACATAGGTGAATTGGTTACCACCTTACAAGGTGCTAAATTTTTCACAAAACTGGACTTAAAAAGTACCTATCATCAAGTACATTTACATCAAGAATCAAAACACTTAACAGCATTCATTACCAGCGAGGGCACTTTTCAGTTTACGAGGTTACCTTTTGGTCTAATTTCTGCGGCCAGTGTATTTCAGAGGATGGTCACGGAAATTTAAGGGGATCAAAAAAGCTATTTTCTTTCAAGATGACATACTTATTTTTGGGAAAAATATTGCTGAGACACTTACTTGTGTTTTGAATAGACTTCAAGAAGCAGGGTTGACACTAAGGAAGGAAAAATGTCTGTTTCTAGTTGAGGAGATAGAATACCTGGGTTATGGTATATCGGCTGAGGGCATCAAACCTAAGAGAAATCTGTTAGAAGCAATTGAGTTGGCTCCATATCCATCAGATAAAGATCAATTGAGATCCTTTATCGGTCTCATAGAATTTTATGCAAAGTTTGTGAAGATTTTTTCTGAGAAGACAGCAGTTTTAAGAAGTTTGTTGAAAAAAGGGGTGAAATTTGTTTGGGAGGAGGAGCATATGGTTTGCTTCAAGAATATTAAAAAGGAACTGTGTGAGGCCAAAGTCTTAACACCGTTTGATATAAAGCTTACATCAAGTTTGATTGTTGATGCGAGTAACATAGGAATAGGTGCTGTTCTGTTACAGAGACACTGGGATGGAGATAAGACAATTGCTTTTGCCTCTAGACCTTTGTCATCATCGGAAAGGAATTATTCAGTAATAGAGAAGGAAGCTTTGGCGGCCGCCTGGGGTGCGCAATACTTCAGAACCTATTTATGGGGCACTAGATTCAGAATCTATACTGATCATAAACCTTTAGTTAGTGTCCTGGCTCCAGGTGGTGCAGGTAAGGGTTCACCAAGGTTGTTAAGGCTAGCTTCGAGGCTCCAGGAGTATCAATTTGAAATGTTTTATATTCCAGGATGGAGAAATGTGCAGGCAGATTGTCTGTCAAGACTCCCAGCTTCAGGTGGTATTGTGAGTCTGGAAGAAAAGGATGAAGAGGTAGCCGTTGCATATATTCTAGATATGTTATCTGTGGGTGAAGGTTCATTTACAAAGGAAGAGTGGTCCTCTGGCATGAAAGACAATTCTGTTCTTGCTAAGGTGATAGATCTAGTGCAAAAAGGCGCTACTAGAGAAAGTTGTGTTTTACCACCGGTACGACCTTACTTGAAAGTTATTGAAGAACTATCTGTAGTTAATGAGGACATTTTGATGAGGGGCGATAAATTCATCCCGCCATTTTCTCTAAGATCAAGGATTGTGAAGTTAGCCCATGAGGGACATTTGGGACAAACTCTAACACAAAGAAGAGTTAAAACTCCTTTTTCGTGGCCTGCCATTGATTCTGAGACAGCGTTGTGGGTAGAAAAGTGTACGAGCTGTAAAGAAGGTGAGAAAAGATTGAAGGTGGTTCCCCACTCAAGAAATGGGTCACATTGTTTCTGCAGACAAACCTTGGCATAGTATATGCTTGGATTTCATAGGTCCCATGGATGAGCTTCTTTTTCATAGTCGTTTTGCCATGGTTTTGATTGATGTATATTCTAAGTGGTTAACAGTAAAGTTTGTTAAGGACATTATTAATGAATCCACGATAGGTTTTCTAAAAAATATTTTTAATGAGGAAGGAGTTCCGTCTGTTATCATAACAGATAATGGAACACAACTGATTTCCAAGAGGATGCAGGATTTTTTTGTCAGGATGTGGTATTAAGCACCATCGCACATCACTTTATAACCCACAGGGCAATGGTCTTTGTGAGAGAGTCAATAGGGTCATTAAAGGGATTTTACAGATGTCTATTTCCACAGGATGTTTTTCTGATGAGACTGTACAAGAGATGGTCTGGGCGTACAGAACCACCACCCACAATGTAGATAAAAAGTCTCCATTTGAAATTATGAGAGGAAGGAGACCTGGAACTAAGCTAGTTCCTTCTTGGCTAAAGAATTATAATGAGGCAGTTTTGAATGATAACAAAGAGAATATGTACAGTGTCCCAATATCAGTGGGAGATATGGTTAAGGTTAAGCCAGGCAGAATTACAAAGGGACTCACTAAATACAGAGGACCGTTCTTAGTGGAACAAGTTCATCCACATTATGTGGTGTTAAAGAATGGTGAGAAATGGAATTATAGAAGGATTGCTATGTATCAAAAGGGAAATGCAAAGTGTGTTGATAATTGTGGAAGTGCTCTGTTCAATAGTGGGTATATGTTGGCCACTCAAGATGATCTCACCAAGCGTGATTCCATTAGATGTAGGAGAGAGGAAGGTGATGGAGATGCTTCACACCAAATGAGTAATCTGGTTCCGGGGGGTGACCTACTTGGGAGTGATCCATCAGTGTCTAACAATGCTAGGAGCTTAAGGTCACGCCGACCACCTGTTTATTTGAATGACTATTTGTGTTAAGCATTGAATTCTATTTCTTTGTCACATTTCTCATGAAAGGAATATACTTTATTTCAATGTAAAATACATTTACTCCAAGGGAAGGAGATGTGTTGTAAATATAATCCTTGCTTATTCATAGTTCTAATTAGCCCTTCTTTTATGTTCATATCCAGCTGTTCTATGTAGAACCCACCAATGTTCTTATGTGCGTCATCAAGGTTGGGGGATTCCAGATTTGCCAGTTGAAGTCTAGTCAGCTGGAGAGATGTAGCGTTAACTTCTACTCTAGTCATTAAACCTTTTTACTAATCTTTAAGAAGCTTATCAAGAGCATTATTTTACTTACAACAGAAGGCTGTGAGCTGGAAACCAGTAAACGGTGGGTTACCCATAATAGGCGTGAGCGGCGAAGGAAAGTAGGTAAAGCCTCGTCACACAATCCCATACCGCGAGTGTTTCCATCGTGATTGGTGAAGAGTAGAGCCCACATAACCTGTGCTTTCATGTTTAGCACTTTTAAAGCAGTTTCTAGCATAAACCTGGAGAATTACTGAAGAGTAACAAACACTTCACTGTGACTGTGAGGTCAAAAGCCAGCACAACCACGCTCCTCTCTTACACCACGTTTAGGATCACAGTTACTTCTAAGAAATACCCTCTTGAATTTATCAGATTGAAACTATTTGTTTTTACACTCAACTTTCTGGTTTCTGACTCACTGGATTAAAATGTTACTATTCAATGTTCCTGCCTTTCTCTAGTATACTCTGTTTTACAACTGTTCTGCATGTTTATAGCAACACTGTGGGCCCTTCACTCTTCGTAGAAACATAAATAATGTTAGAAAAGATTAAGCACCTCTGGAAGGGTCAGCTTGATCACTCTGTTGTGCACAGAGAGTTCAATTAATAACTCACAAGAGGTTGCAAGATCAGTTTGCCACAGAGAATAGTCAGAACCAGGTGAGTGTAGGACGTGAGGAGAGCAGCAGCACTGATGACACAGAAAAACATAATACAGGACGCTACACACCTGGGTATGTGTGCCCTGCTAAATACTTACCTTAAGCAGATCGATTGGAGACAGAAGGATGCGAGCAATATCCAGAGCCACATTCCCTTGCCCCAGAATCACAGCAGTCTCACTGGTCAAATCGGGATCCAGCTGCCAATACAAGAAAACATTTTGTTTTGTAAGTCACAGGTTTCGGAAAAATATTCAATATTTGCACTCACAGTGCGAGTCATTCTTGAAAGGTAATGGGGCTTGTCTTGGACACCAAGCATGCAGGTGCCTGCCAGTTCTCTTACTAGATGATTCTGACTTTAGTCTGATCATGGATAAACAATGCTCTTCTCCATCACTAGTTCCAGTTACCTTGCTTCTGCATGCTGGTAACAGGCACAAATAATCACCGATGTGATTATGTCACTGCTCTTTTCTGACCAAGAAAGGCCTTAAAATAATTTGTCCTGTGGTGGGACACCATTGATAAATTGCAAGCCCCTTGTCTCTTCCAGAAACGAATGGGGCTCATCAACTGACTGAAGCAGCCAGATGGTGAGAAGGACTACAGATCCTAGAAAATAAAGAGGGTTTCACTACAAAACATTTTCACTTCTCTGGGAGCCCCTGCTCTGGTGCCCACCAAACTGTATTAACAAGCACCTGTTACTGTTCTTTTAAGGAACTGGCTCAACTGAATTCTAGGTTACAATACGGAGACTCCTCGTATGCTTCCCTTTAGCTTTACTGCTCAACCAACAGCGCAGAGAACACTTAAAAACGTTCCAACAACAAACCCACAGGTTCCACGCGCTTTACAATAAACATAAAATACATTCCAGCTAATAGAAATATTCTTATACTCCTTAGTCTTTTGCTTTGCTGCTCAACCAGTGAGATAATAGCTATGTGGTTTATTTTACTTGCTGTTAGCAATTGATTGTACCTTTAAATTCTCTTAGACATAACAGATGGTTTGTTGTAAGGTTCTTTGGCAGTGAATAAAGTCAGATTTAAGATTATCAGGAGTTGTGGTTAGTCCAATTTGGGCTGCGTGTGGACCTTAGTTATGGGACCCTGAGCATCTATTTTTTTATGTCTTGGCTCTAGACAGTGCATGCACTGTCCTGAAAGAGACATGTTGTGTATACTCTGTGGGCTTCAGCCCGCCAATAGGCTTCACATTTTCTGGCTCCACCGTCACTCTCCTGATATTTCTTCCCATTTGTTCATGGCATGCATCATGTCTCTTACTGTGTCTAGCCCTCCCCGGGAGCAGGGACCAATTACTACTATCCTTCCATTCTTCCCATTTAATGACCCTTTTAGGAATTTCTTTTTTTTTGGGTTATACTACCCCACCCGCCTACCTATTCTGTCAGTACAAAGAATCAAATATTCAGTCATAATTGTTTGGGACAAATCCGGGTTGGATGTTTGGTCTGCTCAAGTTTCAGTTACAAATATAAATATCCAAACTGGCTGTACCTAAAAATTCGGTGAAATCCAATTTGTGTTTAACAAAAGATCTTGCGTTAAGTAAAGTGTAACTAAGTGATTCATGTGAAGCTGGGGAAGGCGAGGGCTAGCATAGCCAGTGACGCCATTATGACGGTCGCACTAGTCCCCGGGGTTAGGAGAGGGGGGGGGAGGCCGCATCATCAATGACGCGGCGCTTCCACCCGTCTGGCAACCAATCAACAAAGAGGCGGCACATTTGAACCGGAAGCACTTCTGTGCTTCCGGTCCAAACGTCCAGCCTGCGTCCAGACAGACCCGTCTGGACCGGTCAGCCTGGGCGCCCCCCTTTATGAGGGAGCAGTGGAGAGCAGAACAGTTTCTTGTTCTTGCTACCCACATGATTTTTCCACCAGGCCAGCCGAGGGCCCGCCACCGTTTTTCCTTTTATATTTGCAGGTTGGAAGTACGTGGTAAAACAGGAGCAAGTCATCGCGTCGTGGGAGGAGAATTTCTTCTGTTTTTTTTCGCCCCTTGCAAGTGTACCCGGCGGTTGGCTGAGAGAGGAGTCAGCCTCGATTCACTGCGAGGAGGAGCGGAGCGAGTGTTTTTTGCTGTGTTTTCCTACAGGACTGCTCGGCTTTGGCGGCGCACCGAGGAGTCGTCGAGTACCGCGCAGCGGTGAGTAAGTCTGACGGGACCCGCGTACGGCCCAGTAAACAGGTTACTGAGCTTCGTTAGGTGTGTGCTGCAAATGTTTCAATCCCGGAAGTGGGGGCAACGTCATCCTCGCTAAGCTCGAAGTACGGTGCTATTTATAGCATGAGTGCCCGACATCCCGCTTCTTATCACTGCGAGCAGTATTTAGTGTTGCCGGTAATAACCGAAATACTGTATTGAATTTAGGCGCGTGTTGCCTCTGTGGGGAGCGCACGCTTGGGGGGCTGTTGCGAACATCATCGGGGGCAGCACAGTTATTGAAAGGGCAAAGCTGGGTGCTCTGGTGAACGCATGTGCACATTTACTTAAAGGTCAAAGCTGGGGGCTGTGGTGAACGCGTGCGGCTTGGTGATTTACGTTAGCTGTTTTTAGCGAAGTGTATAGTGCGCTACGTGATTTATAATGCTGATAGCCCCAACAAGGCTGTGTGGTTTATTCATCTGGTACCCAGTGTGGCACTTGGCAGGGGATCCTTTAAAAGGGTGGTAGCTGGGTGCGGGACAGTCAGAGGTGCGCAGCCAAACCAGTATAAGTAAGTCACAGTGATCATTGCTGGGAGGACAAGGCTGTTGCCCATGCAGGGAGGTCGCTGTTGGACACTGGAGGAACCTGGTTTGGACACCACCGGCTAGCCAGCATCTCATCACTTCCGAGAGCCACAGAGAGCCACAGAGAGCCACAGAGGGTTTGAGCGGGCGGCTCACCTGAGCCTACTGGGTTAGCCAGTGGGTCATGGCTCTGGTTGCATGGGTGCAAGGGTTGGCTGGGGCTGCTACTGCTTGAAGGTAAGAGGTGACACAGTCATCTATCGGGGGCTGCAGTCTACGCGTGTTACAGGTTGCGTACGGGCAGTTCCGAGATCAGAAGTCTCATCTGCCATGGCCCCTAAGGTACGACGGAGTGAGAAGCGTTCGCGCTCGGACGTCTTGCTGGAGGCTTTAATGCAGCAAGTACAGGTAATGGGGCAGACCCTTAACAGATTACAAGATAAGGTGGAGGGCCCAGAGGTGCCAGAAGGAAGGCCCAGGCGGACGATTGTTCCGCCTAAAACCTACTCCCCGCCATTACCAAAGCGGAACAGGCACAGGCCAGACGGGAGAGGGGTGGGGGGACACAGGGGTGGCTCCAGGTGAGGCGGTGCAGGTGCCACCTGCTCTTACGCTAAGCCCTCAGGGCAATGAGGGCTCAAATAACACAGTGCCAGTAGAGCTAACAGTCCCCATGCTCCCTCAATTGGAAGGGCAAGGGGGGGCCACGCCAGAACAGCCGGACATAGCATCCAACCTAGCAGCTGTGCTCCCATGGTTGGAGACGGTGGGGAATTGGTCTCACGCAGCGGGGGCATCCTGCGGCGGGGGCGAAACAATTGAAAGAGCCAAGAAACTAATGGCTGATTTGAGTAAAGGGAAGTCAGTTGAGGTGCAGGCGGTACCGGCGGGGGGTGCAACTCCCAGTGCCACGGCACCGGCCTCCGGTGCCAAAGGCGCCCTGTCCTGGTAGCAGTCAGCAACACAAAGGACACAGAAGGGGGCAAGTTGGCTGATGCAGCAGCACCAGCAGGTACAAGTGCGACATTGCCTCCACTGGGCTTGGGGGAAATGCGCTCCGGGAGGGAACACTTGGGGTGGCATTTGTCTAAAGAGACTAAAGAGAAGATATGGAAAGGGGCTTATGTTAGCATTTTTCCCTGTTGATAGACGAGGCATAAAGGGAAGAGGCAAGGAAGAACAAGGAATGAACACATCACAAGGAGTGGTCAAACATAATTCTGAAATACAGGGTTGAGGAGAACCTGGCCAATTGGATACAGGGTTTCACCATATACATGGCCGTCCTGTAAGAGCGTTTTCCGGAGGTGGGGTCTGAGATGGCATGTTACCAGAATAGGATCACCGTCGCACACGCAACAAAGGGGGGTGATGGGTGCAAGGAATAGGATAAAGATTTTAGGAGGGCTAAGTCACAGGACCCAACTTTAAACATGGAACCAGGCTGATATGTTTATTCATTTAAAACATCAAGGCTCAACAGACAACATGCGGGGTCACCGGATGACACCAGACAGTGTACGGTTTCAGCCCTTTAAGGCAGGCCCCGCCGGTAACTCGAGGGAGGGTGGGGGGGGAGGTTTCATGGGGAAAGCAGGGAGCACAGGTAGAAAAGGTGTCTGTTTCGATTATAACAAAAGATCCAGCAGCAGAGCGCCAGGTACATGTAGGTTCAAACATTCCTGTGCTTTCTTTGGTAACACGTCCCACCCAGAGTCCAGGTGTCACAAGAAATCCAGAGAAAAAGGGGTAAAAAGCTAGAATAGAATGGAACATTTAGGAAAGGCTAGATCCCCAGTTAACGTTAGCGCCATGATCCCCTGGTTAGAATTGTACAATTGCCCTAAAGCAGCCAGGACGATCAGAGAAGGGTTTGTTGAGGGTTTCAGGATTCCAGCCCAGGGCTACAATGGGGTGGCACACTGGAGGAACCAGCTCTCTGTTAGGTCCAATGAAGGTATAGCAGCAGCACAATTTCAGAAGGAAGTAAGCCTGGGTAGGGTGGTAGGACCTTCTGAGTACTTCCCAATGGAAGATTTTGTATGCTCACCTCTAGGGGTGGTTCCTAAGAAATTGCTGGGCAAATTCAGATTGATCCACAATCTTTCAGCGCCAAAGGGCAGTTCTGTGAACGATGCCATTTCAGACACACTTTGTAGTTTGAAATATGCATCTTTTGACCAGGCAGTAGACATGCTCAGGTCCTTAGGTCAGGGAACTTTACTGGCAAAAACCAACATTGAGTCCGCTTTTAGATTACTGCCGATGGACCCCTCAGATTTCCACTTGCTGGGCTTCCAATTCCAGGGGAAGTACTACGTGGACAAATGTATGCCAATGGGTTGCTCAGTGTCCTGTGCCTACTTCGAAAAATCCAGCTCTTTTTTGGAGTGGGCATACAGGAGTGACTCGGGGCACCAGTGGGTGCTGCATTACCTTGATGACTTTCTTTTTCTAGGTGCACCAGGCTCAGGGGAATGCGGGGCAGCTCTGTCAAAGTTTTGTACCCTTATGCAGGTTTTCGGCGTGCCTTTGGCACCCGGTAAGACAGTGGGTCCGAGCACTACCATTGAATTCCTGGGGATTGAACTAGATTCGGTACAAGGGGTGTCTAGACTACCAGCAGACAAGGTTAAGGATTTCGGGGTGGCGTTGCAACACTGCCTCAGCAAGGATAAGGTTACACTGCATCAGTTACAGCAGGTAGTAGGTCAGCTGAATTTCGCACTGCGCATAATCCCAATGGCACGCCCATTTTCCCGCACCATCGCTCAGGCCATGTCAGGCCTCAGAGAGAAGCATTATCACACCAGGCTGTCCGGCGAAGTCAGACAGGACATGCTGATTTGGAAAGCATTCCTGCGTGACTTTTTTTTTTTTTTTTTTTTGGATTATAAACTTTTATTGTCATTCAATCGCAAATACACAGCAGTGTGCCTACAACCATATGCGGCCGGCAGCGATACACATACATTAACACATTGGGACCTTTATCAGTTATGAGCATATAGAGGAAGGACAGTCAGGGGTAGTCAACAGAAACACAGTAATGTAGTGGTCCAATCATAACAGGTCTAAACACTAGGGAATCTGCATTTGGGTGATCGTTAACGGCAAGACGGGACGTGGGACAATGAAACCAGTAATCAGGTCAACACTTCAGTAGGCAAGGGAGTACAGTAATCATCCAGCATATGATCCATTAGGGTCTCTCAATTGAGAGGAAATTGAAATCACATTTTACAGCAGAGTAACTAAGGATCGGGGCAAAGGATCGTGACAGTGGGCAAGACTCATTAGGCATGGACCCACATATCCGTCACATCTTCACGTGCGTATAGTCACATAGTGAAAAAACAGCGATCAGGTTTTAAGCCTCGCATCACATAAACCAGTAACAGCATAGACATATAGCATTCCTCCCCTTCCATCCCAGTTCAAGACATGGCATGTAAGTTTAAACCTGTTCTGCTATTAGGGGTACATCTTCGGTGGCAAAGCAGCATCTATCATAAGGGAGATACCCTCACAAACCTGCGTCCAATACTCCTGTACTCGTGGACAACTCCACGCTAAATGGAAGAAATCCGCCCCTTCCTGACCACATCTCTCGCACCTATCCGAGTCGGCCAGGCCGAATCTAACCTTCCTAACAGGCGTATAGTACAACCTATGGAGGAACTTATAATGTATAATTTTAAAGCGACAGCTGGACATCACCGCTCCCGACAAGTCACAACAGTACTCCCATTGCTCGTCTGTGATTTCCCTGCCAAAATCCGATGACCAATGCGCCCTAGCCGCACTCTCCACAACAGGTAGGTCCTCTCGCAGGCATCTATATATATTAGACACTAGATGTGCTCCATCAGTGCTATTCAGCACAACTGCAAGTGGGGCTACACTGGGGGGTTCACGAGGGTACTCCGGCAATAAGGCTCTTAGGCCTTCTCGTAGCCGTAGGTAATAAAATAATTCCAGAGGGTTATGTGCGCGTTCCCCAAAGAAGTCCTCTCGAGACCGGAATATTCCGTCGCGGAAACGATCACCCCACGTTCGAATGTTCAGCCGATGACAGTCGTTGGAATCCCACCTCCTGAAGGAGCGCAACCTGTGGATGGTAAGATAGTGGCATCCGAGCTGTATACAGTAACGGAGTCTGCAACCTTCTCCCTATTCTATGCCATGCATCCATCGTACAGGTCACTGTATTAGAATGCATATCCAGTTCCGATGTAGGGGCATGAACCACGCCAACCAGCGGTAGTGGGTGAGCTATCCAGTCTTCCGCCGCTACCTGCGGCATGAAGGCAGTCGGTTTAATCCAATAATATAGGTAGTGTGCCTGAGCACTCAAGTAGTATACCTCGAAATCGGGCACGTCAAATCCTCCCACCCGATAAGGTTGTGTCATGACTGCCCAGCGGAGTCGTGCCTGCCTGCCCCCCCATACCAGACGTATAAGTTCAGAGCGCAAGGTTTTGAAGAAGAATGCACCTGGGTGGTAAGGAATATTGAGGAACAGATATAGGAAACGAGGCAAGACCACCATTTTTATGAGGGAAATTCTCGCCGCCATCGACAAGGGCAGTTTAATCCATCGAGTCACTGCGTCCGCTAGCTTAGTAATAGCCACTCCGTAGTTCGATCGCAACGTATCTCCCCTGTCTCTCGATATTTGTATCCCCAGGTAGCGCAGCTCAGAGGTGCACCACTCAAGAGGGTACTCCAGCGGGAATTCCGACACAGCTGGTGTCAGAGGGAAGAGTTGGGATTTACCCCAGTTAATAGAGACGCCGGAGAGGCCTCCAAAGGCAACAAACTCCCGCAATAATGCATTCAAGTTAGAACGGGGGTCCTTAACGTACAGAGTGACATCGTCAGCATATAGTGAGATGGAAAGCTGGCGTTGGAGGTAATTAAAGGCACTGGCTTTATGAAGCTGTCGGATTCGACAGGCCAGCGGCTCTATCGCCACAGCAAATAGTAAAGGGGAGAGGGGACACCCCTGACGGGTACCCCTTGTTATTGCAAAAGCGTCAGTTAGTCGGCCGTTCGCAAGCACTCTCGCCGTTGGAGCCGTGTATAACAACCGCACCCAATTTACAAATATCGGGGGAAACCCCATCTTCTGCAAGACCGTGAATAGGAACCCCCACTCCACAGAATCGAAAGCTTTCGATGCATCTAAAAAAACTGCAGCAAGGGGTATCTCAGGGTGAACCGTCTGAATCAGGGAGAATACAGTACGGAGGTTGTGTGAGGTTGATCTCGTAGGGACAAATCCGGACTGATCAGGCAAGATGAGTGTGGTCATGAGCAAGGAGAGTCTCGTTGCGAGCACCTTAGCCAGAATTTTGGCATCGCAGTTCAATAGCGACAGTGGGCGATACGAGTCACAGTGTGCAGCATTTTTTCCGGGCTTAAGTAAAGACGTGATGATGACCTCTCACATGGATCTCGGAAGCACACCCACTTCTAAGGCATCTTCAAACACCTCCCGCAAAACTGGTGCCATGACATCTACATAACATTTATAAAATTCTGCGGGAAGACAATCATGACCCGGTGCCTTCCCGTTGCCCAAGGACATAATGGCACCCCGCACCTCGTCCAACTCAATTGGCGCCCCCAGAAATTGTCTGTGGGCGTCACTTATCCAGCAGAGCGCGACATCCTCCAGATAACTATCCAGGTCAAAATCCCCAGCCGCCCGTGACGTATAAAGTTGTTCATAGTGTGTTTGGAGCGTGTTCAGAATCCCAACAGAATCCCTGTGTACCTCCCCATCCGCTGTGGTCAGTTCCAAGATAGTATTCGAGCCTCGTGCCACCCGCACTGCCATGGAAAGCGCTCTGCCCGGTCTCCCTCCCTCATTGTAAGCACGGGCCCGCCAGTACTTCCCCCTGAATCGTACCTCTCTTTGCGACTCCGCCTCATACTCTGACAACTTAGCCCTGAACTCACGCTGCACGTCCCCAGCAGCCCCCTGTACCATGCAGTTCTCTAGTCCCCTTAGGTCTTCCTCCAACTTGTTGAGTGCGCGCTGTATGTCTCTCAGCACCCCAGAGCTCTTAGCAATGCACCATCCCCTCACCGTAACCTTGAAAGCCTCCCAGACTGTTTCTACATTATCCACAGTATCCTTGTTCCGGGGAAAAAACTCTTCTATGTCGGTCCTAAGTTCTTCACGGAAGACAGTATCTACCAGAATGCTAGGGTGCAAACGCCAAGGCGGGCGTGGTTTATTAAATGCGGGCATATCTAGAGTCATTAGAACAGGGCAATGGTCAGAATGCGTTCTGGGCAAATGTTGAGAATGCAAGACATGTGGTGCTAGATTCATGGATACAAAGATATAATCGATTCTGGCCCATGTTCCAGTGTATGATGTGAAGTGTGTGCCATCTAGTAGATCAGGATGTAGGCGTCTCCAACTATCGATCAATCCCCCCTCTTCAACTATCCCCCGAAGGGACTCTCTCGCCTTGGTATGGTATGTTGGGCAACCGTCTGCTCTGTCCAACCTCGGGTGCAGGGCAACAAAGTCTCCACCCCATATCAGGTACCTGGAACCCACATCCATTATACCTCCCCAGAGCAGCGTGAAAAAATGAGGATCATCGACATTGGGGGCATAACAATTGGCAATGGTAATCGTTTCCCCACCCAACCTCCCCCACACAATCACATATCTTCCCTCCTTATCAGTAAGCTGACCCTGCAGTGTGAACGGGAGGGCCCGGTGTATAAGAATAGCAGTACCCCTGGCGTACGACGAGTAGTTTGAGAAAACCCTCACTCCTGCCCATCTCGCGCCGAATGTGGAATCAGCTAACGGGGGGTTGTGAGTTTCTTGTAGCATAACCACCTGCACATTATGTCTATCCCAATACGCCAACAGTTGTCTACGTTTTCGTGCATCCTTCAGTCCACGCACATTCCATGATATGAAATTACATTGGTTAACAATCCCTGCACCCGTAGTGATCTGTTTTAGCCTGCGTTAGGAATGTACAATGCATCACCCACCTCTGCAGTGTATCACAATCATCAGTCCCTCTCTCATCCCTCCATTGTACCGCTGTGTCAGTTTGCTTGTGTATTTCACACTCAACCAATTCACATAACTCCCATTCTTTCCCCCATTCCCCACCCACCTCCCACAGAGGCAACCCCAACTCGCCAGTGTCGTCATCCACCCTCCCCCACCCCGATTCCCTCAACAACCGAGGGTGATAACATACCCTACAACAACAGTAACCGCATGGGTAATTCCCGCTAGGTAGCATTCCAGGTGGCAACACAGCACCCCCTCTTCACCTCCAGTTCCCAATGGCGGAACTTACCCAGCCAGAGGGAGAGAGGGGGGTACCTGGCGACGAGGATCGAGATCAGCTTGTCTCGGGCCATATCCCCCACCCTCCTTAAAGTTAAAGAGAAATAGAGGTCAATGATCATAGCCATCGCCATAAATCAGTCCCCATCTCGGTACTCACATACAGGAACCAGATTGATATCTAAAGTGCAAGAACCATAAGTTCACTGTTCCTCGTCCTCCATCTGGTCGTTTCTGCGATCAGGCTCAGCCATCCCATCTCTATTCTGGAGCGCCGTACGTTTAAAATGTTTGATAAAATCCTCAACTTGCTGCGGTTTCGTAAAAAACTTTTGGCGCCCCTGATAAGTGATCCGTAGTCTAGCCGGATAGAGCAATGCGTAGTCCACTTGAAGAGCACGAAGCTTTGCTTTAACATCCAAGAACTTGCGCCGCTCCTCCTGGACCATGAGCGTAAAATCAGGATATATTGTAAAATTGTTACCATCATAGTTGAGCGAGTTGGAGGTTCGAGCCGCCCGCAGCGCAGTGTCTCTGTCCCTATAGTTCAGCAGGCGGGCTACGATAGGTCTCGGTTTCATACCCGGCTTGGGTGCCGGTCCCAGGGATCTATGCGCCCTCTGTACTATAAACTGGGGGGAGAATGCTTCCGAGCCTACTGCAGCCAATAGGAGTTTTTCCACATAGTCCTCCATTTTACCCACGTTGGTGGATTCCGGAATTCCTACTACGCGTATGTTATTACGTCGGCTTCTCGCCTCCAAATCTTCGTTCTTTGCCGCTATTGTGCGCAGTAGGTCATCCATCCGTGTAAGTCGTGTCGTATGTTGTCCTGAGGTATCCTCAACATCCGAGACCCGCTGTTCCACCTCCTTCAATCTCCCCTCATGAACATCCAGCTTGTGAACTACAGCATCCATCCGGGACGACATTCTGTCCACCTTGTCCGCAATGGTCGCGAATCCCTGGCGCATCTCACGAAGGATTTCCTGGACATCCGTGGAGGTGGTCGCCTGGCTATCGGTAGGACTACTAGTCTCTATCTGCTTCTGTTGGTCCGGGCTGGTGCGAGTTGTCTTCTTCGTAGTATCAAACGTGAGCTTCGGTTGTCGCGCATCAGGCCGGCCCATCTTCGCCACCGAGCACCTCCAAGCAACACAGATCGCGATGTATCGGGCAGCAGGTTCACCGCGTATGTGCAAGCTCGTTGGCCAGAATCGACACAGTGTCTCCACCGCCCCGACGAGCGACAGCAGGGATCGGCACCCGCTTGGGGTGCAAAAGCGCGGTGAAGGCAGGTGTCTGTCGTCTCCCCTGGTCACAGATCGCCCCTCTGATTCAGACCTGGGAACACTCCAGTGGTTCCACCACGCAACCGTCTCACCGTGCGCCAACTGCGAGCAGGACAATGAGGCTGCAGCTTCCCCAGGGCTATTGCTCGGTATTCAGGCGTGCAGAGCAGTCGGTAGTATGAAGCAGTCTACCCATTCGGGTTGTATATATGGAGGTGTGGGGCCTGCGGGGCGTAGGATGCAGACAATAAGGACTACAGCGCGGTAGTTCGCCAGAGCACTTCCTTGTTGTAATTGCCTAGTTCATGCCTCCAAGGGTGGCGAAACACTGCAGCCCCCAAGAGTTCGGTACAACCAGTATATGTAGTCTCTATACCCGCCGTTGTATGATCTCACCTCAGGGCACGACCAGCGCCAGTAGTTGGTAGGGGAGAGGGAAGCACCCCGTGCAGCAGCAGAAGAGGTGTATTATGTCCCCAGCAATGGCCGTAGCCACGGACTCCTCCCAGCGCTTCCCGCTCCTCGTACCTCGCAGGCGAGGACAGAAAGAGGATCGACTACCGAAATGGCGGGCTCCCCAGCCGGCAGCAAGTTCCTCTGCAGCCCCCAAATGCTCACAGCATCAGCGCTCAGTCTAGCGCGCTCGGCGATTTCCTCTACGCTCTGAGGGCAGGTTAATTAGGGTCCCCTGGAGGCTCCGCAGGCAGTGGAAAGTCCGCTCCCGAAATGGCCGCCACCCCCGATGGGCTTCAGCAGAGCGATGACTGCGCTCGGCGGCGAGCAGAGTGTCCAAGGGGCAAATAAAACGCTATGAGTACCTTAGTGGACAGCAGGGCAGGGCTGCACCACTGCAAGACTCGAATCGCCGCTGTAGGGAAAGGATCACAGAAGTCGTCTTCCGCTGCCGCCGCTCCGTGACTTTCGCGCCATTCAGGGCCCAGCCGACATCCCCAGAGCCGCGGTCTCGCGTCGTCCAGCAAGCCGTCCGGCCGTGCCGAGCCTTCCAGCAGTCTGGGTCGCTGGAAACGGGGGAGCCTCCACCAGCCTCGGGCTATGAGCAAACGGCCCAAAAATTATACCGGAGTTGCTGTGCAGCCCCCTCAACAGGTGGGAGCAGTTTCAGCCCGATCAGTCACTGATAAGAGGATCAATTAAAGGATCGATGTCGCCAGGATGTGAGAGCCTCACGAAAAGGCTTCCATACACAAGTGCGCCACCTAGCGCCCCTTCCTGCGTGACTTTAATGGGAGAGTGGTGGGACCTAGCCCGCCCAGGTCCACTCCGGAATTGGGCCTGATGACCGACGCAGTTGGGAGCGAAGGTTTCGGGGACATTCTGGGGTGCGAGTGGGTGGCTGAGCGATGGCCAAGTTGGTGGAGGAACTCTGGGCTCACAAGTAACATAAGCTTCTTAGAGAACTTTTCCCAATCCTGGTGGCACTGTCCGTATGGGCGGAGGGATTGAGGAACCAGTCTGTAATATTTTGGACTGACAACATGACAGTAGTAGAATGCATTAATAGCCAAACTGCTAAGGCCAGCATGATGCTGCGTTTGTTGAAAGAAATTGTGTTACAATGCATGAAATTGAATGTCCTCTTTAAAGCTAAACACATGCCAGGTATTTTGAACCACACAGCTGATGCATTGTCTCGTTTCAAAATGAAGGCATTCAGGGCACACATCCCAGAGGCAGCGGTGCACCCAACACCTTTCCCAGAACAGCTTTGGCAGCTTGGGGCCCCCCCGAGTATCGAACCTCGTGGCAGCGAGCTTAGCGCCCAGAACCAGGAGTGCTTACGAAGGGGCGTTTGGGTCTTTTTGTCTTTTCTTGGGGGAACAATGGGAACACAGGTGGCACGACCCATAGTCAGTGGTGACATTTCTTGCTTTCATGAGGGAACAGGGACGCACAGTATCCGGGGCAAGGAGACATATCACAGCAATATCATTTTTTGCAAAAATTAGGGAAAGAGGGGATCCCACGGGGAGCTTCGCAGTGAGACAGGCCCTGAAAGGATGTCAGCGCTTGCAGGGAGGACAGCCGGATGTCAGGAGACCCATAGGACTGAAAACGTTAGGGAAATTACTGGGGGCCCTGCCGCAGGTTTGTGTATCCCCGGGCGAGGTGGTCCCATTTCAAGCAGCATTCTGCCTTGCAGTTTACGATGCATTTAGGGTAGGAGAACTAGTGCCAAAGAACAAGAGAATTGGCTAGGTGGCCTACAGATAGGACACGTAAACTTGGGGAGGGATTCCGTGCTGATTTTCCATACAGAAGTCCAAAACTGATCAGTAAGGAAGGGCATGGTACCATACAGGGCAGGGAACAATGCATTTTGCCCCGGCTCCAGGCTGGAGGCCTTTAGGGCCCAACGTGCACAAGTCACAAGAGGGCCTCTCTTGATACATAAGGATGGTTCACCCCTCACTATATTCCAGTTCAAGAGAGTCATGGTTCTGGCCTTGGTGAATGCTGAGCTAAACACTGCTTACTTCGGGACTCATTCTTTTAGGATATGGGCAGCCACTGAAGCAGCAGCAAGGGGCTGGGGGACGAGCATCTCAAGAGGATTGATAGGCAGTCCTCTAACTGTTACAAGAGGTATGTGCCGCTGCACATGCTCTAGCAAGGCGGGACTGTT
Organism: Lissotriton helveticus; assembly: GCF_964261635.1. Classification (NCBI taxonomy): domain Eukaryota; kingdom Metazoa; phylum Chordata; class Amphibia; order Caudata; family Salamandridae; genus Lissotriton; species Lissotriton helveticus. The sequence goes on from NC_136068.1 coordinate 1,270,115,428, forward strand.
AGTCTTACATACAAATTGCGTCTTTCCTTCATCCTGTGACTCAGGGAGGAGGGTGTAGTCCACTATCAGATAGTGCTATGTGCAGTTTGTTATGTGTTCAGCATGCTGGCGTAGCAATGCGTTACCTAGGCTCTCTTCTTTCCACGTTACCTGCAGTTTCTTCACCCTGTGACTCAGGGGAGAAGCCTGCACTGGTCCTCACTCAAAAGCCACTGCACCAAACGGAAGAACGTCGAAGCTGCTTGTGAGGCTGCATGAAGCCTTACAGGAGGTCTAGTTTGGATGGTATCACTTGTGAGAGCGAGCTTACAAAAGGCACACTGATATGGGGCCAAGGTGTGGCTGAAGGATAGCACAGCTGGTACTCTTACCTTTTGTGTTAAATGCCATTAATTATTCCTTTGAATATTTCAATAGTGATGGTAATCCTGATGGGAAACGGGCAGGGATTTTGGCGCTTGGCGCAATCCGGGAGCGGATGAGCGCAAACGGGCTTGCCGTCGGAATGCTGGTGGCGCACTGGCTGCACGGATGCGCAGAGTTAGCCCGTCATATGGGGTGTGACCACGATTGAGAGTGACAGTGCTACTCAGCACATGCGACGATAAAGAGGAGGGCAACTAAAAATCTAGTAGTACTGGTAAAGTAAACACTAATTAAATTAAATGTGGGAAAACTACAAACAATAAAATCAATAAAACATGGAGACTGCAGCCTTCTAAATATGGAACCCAGAGCCAGGCACCTCCACTAAAACAGCAAACAAGTGACTACACGGAAACAATATGAGCACTGAGATCAAAGTGTCCCAAACTGACGTTAAATGCTAGACAGGAATCTCCTCCACCATCTCAATTGCCTTGACAAGTCACATAAAAACGGTGCTGCAGCTGCCCTTAACTCACTGATTCTCACCCTCCTCCACACCCCAGAAATATGTTTTTTTTAAAAAAAGGAACACGTCATAACGGGCTTACTGGTTACTAATAAAACAGGCTACGGGAAGGGCTTGTTTCAATTCACTGGTTGGTCATATTAAAGTGCCCCAAGCCACCAACTGCACTTCTAGGACCTGGAGTGCCTCTGTATATTTTTTGTTTTGTTGTTTAGAAAACACACCTGCACAGTACTTAACCCCTTCAAAGCTCATGATGAGCCCAGCTCGTCATGAGGCACAGTGGAGCTGTGCTCATGACGAGCTGGGCTCGTCATAACTGCTGCGGCGCACCCACATGCGATCAATTCCCCACCTGTGCGGAAGAATTAATCAGTGGGCGGGGTTGTGACGAGCCCAGCTCGTCATGAGCACAGCTCTACTGTGACTCATGACGAGCTGGGCTCGTCGGAGCACCCCAACACCCCCCCACCCCCGACACCCCCGCGCTGTGGGGGAATTACCCCCTGGGGCGAAGGTGTTAAGTAAGCACATGGTTTGTTATGATGCAGAATTACAGATTAAAAGCAAATGATCAGTAAAAGGGTTTTTGCAAGATAAAATAAACAAAGGTATTTTCAACAGACAGCAACCCGCCTTTGAGATGTAGGTTTGGTAAATGTTGATGCCAGCGCCCAAGTAAATTCACATTGTTCAGATTTTGAGAACTGCAACCTACCAGAGGCACCAAAGAGGCCCTTTGCAAGTGCCCTATGCCAACCATAATAATAATAACAGTGGTAAAAAGGAATAAAATACTATTACATAACTCTTTAGGGATGGCATTTCTAAGTACTGCAAGAATTGGTTACTGTTACACAAATTTACAGGATTAATGTTATCAACCTCAGAACGTCCAAAGGCCGAGTTAGCCTTGACAGGATCCGGCCACGTGACATGGTGATCACAGTATAATCGATACAAAAGGGGATGATGGACGGAGCGTTTGAGCAAATCAAACACTCACCCCCAGTCAACTGATCTGGGTTTAATCCATCACCATTATTTAGCCCACTCAGCCACCCCATTTCAGACATGGCTATATGCAAATCAGCCTGACCCTGTGCCTCATGGGAACAGTCCAGCCCAAACTGCCAAGCCATGTTTTCCATGGACCGGAAACAAGCATCCTGGGACCGGTTTCTGATTCATAATCCTCATCAGCCAGGCTATCTTGAATCCAGTGGCCAAGTGAGCAAGGGACTCACGTCTGAGCATACCCTGCCACACGTAGGGCGAACAAAGCGATACAAAAGGGGATGATGGACGGAGCGTTTGAGCAAATCAAACACTCACCCCCAGTCAACTGATCTGGGTTTAATCCATCACCATTCTTTAGCCCACTCAGCCACCCCATTTCAGACATGGCTATATGCAAATCAGTCTGACCCTGTGCCTCATGGGAACAGTCCAGCCCAAACTGCCAAGCCATGTCTTCCATGGACCGGAAACAAGCATCCTGCGACCGGTTTCGGATTCATAATCCTCATCAGCCAGGCTATCTTGAATCCAGTGGCCAAGTGAGAAGGATGCTTGTTTCCGGTCCAGGGAAGACATGGCTTAGCAGTGATAGATTAAACCCAGATCAGTTGACTGGGGGTGAGTGTTTGATTTGCTCAAACGCTACGTCCATCATCCCCTTTTGTATCGCTTTGTTCGCCCTAAGTGTGGCAGGGTATGCTCAGACGTGAGTCCCTTGCTCACTTGGCCACTGGATTCAAGATAGCCTGGCTGATGAGGATTATGAATCCGAAACCGGTCCCAGGATGCTTGTTTCCGGTCCAGGGAAGACATGGCTTGGCAGTTCGGGCTGGACTGTTCCCATGAGGCACAGGGTCAGACTGATTTGCATATGGCCATGTCTGAACTGGGGTGGCTGAGTTGGCTAAAGAAAGGTGATGGATTAAACCCAGATCAGTTGACTGGGGGTGAGTGTTTGATTTGCTCAAACGCTCCGTCCATCATCCCCTTTTGTATCGCTTTGTTCGCCCTAACTGTGGCAGGGTATGCTCAGACGTGAGTCCCTTGCTCACTTGGCCACTGGATTCAAGATAGCCTGGCTGATGAGGATTATGAATCCGAAACCGGTCCCAGGATGCTTGTTTCCGGTACAGGGAAGACATGGCTTGGCAGTTCGGGCTGGACTGTTCCCATGAGGCACAGGGTCAGACTGATTTGCATATAGCCATGTCTGAACTGGGGTGGCTGAGTGGGCTAAAGAATGGTGATGGATTAAACCCAGATCAGTTGACTGGGGGTGAGTGTTTGATTTGCTCAAACGCTCCGTCCATCATCCCCTTTTGTATCGCTTTGTTCGCCCTAAGTGGGGCAGGGTATGCTCAGACGTGAGTCCCTTGCTCACTTGGCCACTGGATTCAAGTTAGCCTGGCTGATGAGGATTATGAATCCGAAACCGGTCCCAGGATGCTTGTTTCCGGTCCAGGGAAGACATGGCTTGGCAGTTCGGGCTGGACTGTTCCCATGAGGCACAGGGTCAGACTGATTTGCATATGGCCATGTCTGAACTGGGGTGGCTTAGTGGGCTAAAGAATGGTGATGGATTAAACCCAGATCAGTTGACTGGGGGTGAGTGTTTGATTTGCTCAAACGCTCCGTCCATCATCCCCTTTTGTATCGCTTTGATCACAGTATAATCACCTAATAAGCTGGCTTAGCACTTTTTTGCAATGACCTTGACATCTAGGTGGTCGTTGTAAATATGGATGGGTGGATGGATTGTAAAAAGCACAACTATTACTAGAGTGTCCGAGAACTGGGCAAATTTACTGACTGTAAGGGAGGTATGGTCAGATTATACAATGTTTATGTCAAACCAGATAGACACAACAGTGACCCACAAAACAGCATGTAGTATCTGCCCATGCAATCATTTTGGCGTTTTGATGACTGTTCGCCGTGATACTTCTAGTGAAACAGATAGCTTATTGGGTTGAGTGCCTGTAGCAGGCATGTGTGTGTAACATGCAAGGCATAAGTATGGATTGCACTAAAGCAGACAGTACCTTCTGTTTTTGAGAGGTGAACAAAATAAGTATCATGACTTTGCTAGGTAATTTTGGCAGCACTCGTTAAAGGGAATTGACACATTTCATATTGTGTTTTGCTCTCTATTAATTGGTAAATTTAATTTGGAATGCCTAGTTCATGTACGCCAGTGGTTACACAAAAGCACTTGGAAGCTGCATCTGCCTCAGGAACTATTTCCATCTGGCCATGCAATGCTGAAAAGCATTGCTGAGACCGATTGGCCTTGCCAATGCTGTTTTTTTACTGGGGGGTGGGGGTGTGGTGCTGAAGGGCAGAGCGCTGGCGAGGAGTAAAGGACCATTGGACCATTCAAGAGGTGTGTGGTTGTATACAGTGAAAGACGCTGACCAGCAACTCCCACATGGTAGCAGAAAGTAGAGAGTCTGTCTGCCTTTTTCCCAGACTCCTAGAATCTAGGGCCCCAAATGGGACACTCTCAGACTTGTGCTTCTCCCGGGTCAAGCGATATACATTTAATGCAGTTGTTAGATGGCGCTTACGTTCTAAATTTAGGAAGAAATAAGAATATTCAAAGCATTTAGAGTTTAACCAGTGGTAAAAAGGGAAAATTAGTATCGCATTGCTCCACAGTTGTTTCTGGAAAACTAAATAATGGGTATTAAAACTACTAAAGGGGGATATGTATGTAGTTTGAGTAAAGAAGGACGGCATTTAGCTGATTACTCACAACTATAGTGATTGACACCAAAGCAAAAGAGGAATAGATATTCAGCATTGCACAGAGAGCATAAGAAGTGCAGGAAAACAAAGATGTGCCACATGATTCCCAGGAATGAGAGTAACAGGAGTGAGACTCTCTATTAGCTGGAAGCCTTAAGAGAGTGTTGGGGGCCATGGTAGACAACACAGTATGCAATACAGTCTCAGAGGCTATGGAACTCATTAAGGAGACATTGGAAAAGCTACACATGTGCATTAACGCCAGAAGAGCCTTCCAAAGGGCAGGAACCCTGGTTAGATCCAAGAAGTAAGAAGTCCATTAATTGTGACCGATGAAATTGGCTTGATCCTCATGACACTAAGCAAACCAAAGGGTCCTTTAATGAAGATCTGAGGTAGTTGCTTTAGAGAGCGCGAGAAGCCACATGTTTAAGAGACAGAGAGCCGCCAGTAGGCCCATCGGCAGAAAAGGATCCTATTGATCTACAAGATCTCAGAACTGTGATGAGTTTCTCATGTGAGGTCGCAGTGGGTGACATTCAGACACAGGTGCCATTTGAGGTGACTGATGAGACATACAAGGGCCAAGATGGGTCCTCTTCAGGAGCCGGTATAGACAGAATCGGGGGAGTTCTTGGATCTTCCTACAGCATTTGACATGATTGATCCTGGGGTCTTGGTATGAAGATCCACTGGTTTGTACTAGCTGATCATTTTTCCATTGTGACAGTGAGCGAATCCACCTCAGGCTTGTCTAGTCCCCTGTTCCTCAGGTTTCGTTTCAACCTCTGTAACTTTTCAAGTTCATCTAGTAGGGAACATCTCCCAGGTCACACAGTACTCAAAAGGACACTCTCTAGAGAATATCAGACACCTAGCTGCTGCCTATAAACTACCATAGACTACATGTCTATTTCACACAAATATTTAAGCTGCAAAAGAAAATGCTCCTACTGATCTGCTTCTAGGCCTGCGAAGTTCCAGTCCAACAACACATTGATTGTCAATGGCATTAATCCCACATTCATGCCTCCTGGAAAATCAAATCACTTGGTTTTATTTTAACCAAGATCTCAAATCTTTATTGACCTTGCAATAGTCAACTTCATTCGTTGAAAAAAGTAACAGTATCACATTGTGGTGGAGTATCTGAGAAGAACTGTCCAGGCACTGGGCAACTCAAGTCTCACCCAAGTCCTCCGTCATTCATTTAAAATTTGTGCTACATTCAGCAAACACACAGGTTAAAAAAACTTACATGTATGACCACATAATAACTCCCTTCCCTCCCCACCACCGCCATCATCATCATCATAAGGTAGGAAATTGTTTAAGCAGGCAACTTAGCCCATAGGGCAATACCCCTTGTCTCGCAAGAATAACCTATCTGTCTAAAAAAAAATCATCTCTGGAGGGCAACACTTAAAATATACTTTGGCTAAAGATAATAAATTTTCACTTAAAAGAAAATCTTGAATGAATCATTCACACAGCTGCTGCAGCAGCGTAATTGCAGTATTGAGTTAGTTTCTAGTGAATCTGTCTGCTCCCATCCCCATTTCCACTTTAGGTGGCAATTGTAGGACTATCTGTTTTCTTACACTCTGACTTCGCGGATGGAACGAACAGGCCTATCAAAGCCCCGGGAGCTTCTCCCCTTATAGTTTTCTAGTTTATTACAAGGACCGTTGACCATACCCTTTTAAAGACAACAACGTTAGTGTGCCATCAAGCAAAGCTAACTTTTTCTCAGTTATCGGATCGTGAGTGGCGTGCATGGACTATTAACTCAGTCTCCGTTTGGACTGCGATTCGATGCTGGACTTTACAGGATCTACTCTCACGTCTTCTTTCCCATGACATCCTGCTTGCGCACATCCGTTTTTACAGTGGAATACCAGTAGCCAAGATTTAGGACACAAAGCATATTTGGACTTAGCAAGACATCACGTCTGGGGCCCTAGACACTGCCCTTAACTGAGAAGATCCAGATATCTTCAGGCCTAGCATTGACCGTTGTGGCTAAAACCTCAAGCCCTGATGAAGTTCTCCGATGGAGAATGAAACGCGTTGGCTGGAATTAAAAGCTCTTTTTTGATACTGAATACAAAATAAAGGAACTTAAGTAAAAAAAACTTGCTATCTTTTGGACTCTTTCCACGCACCCCCACCAAATTGCAATCTGTTTTCTTACTATTTGCCTGGCTAATGGGGCGTATATAAATGTGATTTATAATTATTCTGTGCACATCATTTTTCCTCTTTAGACTTTTGCAGTTGTGTAAACCAGTTGAACACTGTGGCTTAGTGGGCACTGAATAAATAGGTTTGATAAAAACAAGTGTTCATCACACCGCTTGTGGAAACTCAACCTTAAAGCATTCATTACTGCTGTTGAAATTCACATGCAGAGACTACTCAACCATATTCCTAGAAGAAAACAGATCAATGCTTTGTAAGTTTGTGCAGAGATTCAATAATGGAAACCAACTACATTCCTGAGTGAAGACAAGTTCTACAAGCTCAGTATCCGGATGATCAGTTAGTCCATGGCTCTCTTGCAGACACATCTATGCAGAGAATAGGAAAACAACTCACGGATTGGTTCTCCGGCAGGCCATTGTACCACCCAACGAACGTGCGAGCCGAATACACCCCAGGAAGGTCCTCTCCAGGAATCCCAAGAAGTCGGTTATCCTCTGCACCATAGCTCTGTTAGAAGGCACAAGACCACATAGCTGTCACTGATGAGACAACTTCACAACGCAGAAACCAGAACTTCTCACTGAAAAAGGCAGCTGTACAATTTAACATACACTTGTAACTGATGGCACTGCACAAAAATGTATTACCCATTACCTACATAATGTAGCTGGTAGAAGCGGTAATTGCTGAAGAAGCAGCTGTAGAAGCACTAATTGCTGAAGAAGCAGCTACACAACAAATTCATGTTACTAAAGCTTGCAAGAAAGCTCATTTTATTTTTCCTCGTCCCATCCGGAACGAAGTGTCAGGACGGGGCAGCACCAAACAGCAGCAGCAGCAGGGAGGAGGGTGGGCGAATATCTCGTTGGCGGGCCATCTAGAGCCGGCTAGCCATACATGAGCACTTTAAACCTCTCAACCAAGCTGCCTTAAGACAGCTGGGCTGAGAGTAAGTAAAGGCATTCAGTGCCCTCAAGAGCGACAAAAGAGGTCTCTCCCTCCAATCAGTGTGCTGCTCTCATGACAGCAGCACCAGGATTAGCCCGGAAGCCTGCCTCGAGGAGAATTAAACGACAGAAGACTTTGCTTTGTAGCAGGAAGGTATGTGTTTTATTTTATTTAATATATTCTTATTTTCCCCCCCATCAGCCACACCCCCCTCAGGACATGCCACCCACCACTGGTCCCACCTACAATGTGTCTACATCAGGATTCCCTTCCCTGTTTTGCAAAGGCTCAGATAGCGTTTAAGCATGGCAGATTAAAACACTGTTACTCTTGGAACTGCTAAAATGAGGTGCCTGGCAATGGAAATAAACTGCAACTCCTCAAAAAGGGTGCTCATTTGAAAATTAGCTAAAAGGTCTATGGGTAAAGCTAGTCCCTTTATGATGTTGGAATCCAGCACTTCTACTCGAGCCAGTAGAATGATTTACTTTAGTCCCCGGGATGACCTAGTGGCAGCTCATTTTACTTATGGTATTTTCTCAATGCAAGTGTCCTGTATGTCCGGGAAGAAGACATTAATAGAATCAGAAGCGACATTAATAGAATCAGAAGCTGTGAAAACATATGCTTATATTTCGAATCCTATTGATCAAGTCGTGGAGGTGAAAGCCTGGAAGAGATCCTACCATCAGAGTATGCACTTCCTAAAAATCCTCTTCAAAAGAGGTGAATATGTTGAAAGTCGAGATGGGATGGCTGACACATATTCAGACATTGACTGTACAGGCCAGATGCAGAGGGGTAAAGACCTGTTTTGCAGAACCTACACAATGTACCATGCAAGGATGTCCAGTAGGTCACAGAAGATGCCATCAGGCAGTGTAAAACCTGATGTCGAAATTGCAAAGCAAAAGAATAAAAAGTTCCACGCGCCACAATGCAGGCAGCAGTTAGGCTGTGATCCACTGCTTCGGGAAAGTTATGGGAGGGAAAGTCTAGAGCAGGTAGAACCTACCTGTAGGCTTGGACCAAACACACTGACAGAGACAACGAGCTGCCACACCTTTGGGATGACAGAGGCGGAGGCCAAATTGGAACAATATTTGGGAATCCAGACTACCAGGCTATTCACTACACCTCTGAAGCTGGAGAGTGGGCTCCTTTCCAACCATTTGGTCTGGCTTCAAAATTTAAAATTGAGAGGATACAGAAGATACACAGTGTAATGGAAATAAGAAATGTGTATTTCTCTGTATGATTTTGTAATTGATATTTGAGAATTTGTGGTGGTTACAAAGAAAAGTATGTTGTTATCGGTAATACCATTTGTAAGAGATACACACAAAATAAGGTGTTCGTCATACAACCAGAATCTGAAGAACAGCCAATGAGCAACTACATGTTGTATGCTCTATTTATTGTATTCTCATGATGGCCAAAGCACACCAGCGCTCCAATCGCCAAAACAACAGTCAACAAGCAATATAAAACCCAAACCAATATAAAATCCAAAGTCAAAGAACAGTTGTTTATTATGTTTATTTGATATCCTGCTAAAAAAGGTTATATCTATTTAACTCCATTGTAACCTTTGATGATTCACTCCGTCGTCCCTCTGTTAGAAGAAAACTTGTCGTGTAAATCCTACTTTACTAAATAAGTATGTTCAGAACAGAAAGTGGATCCATATGAATTGGACTGCAACATTTTCTTTGAGAGAAGTGTGACAGTTATGAATGCGAAGACTGACATAGGTATGATGGAATTAACTATGAAATAATATGTGTTTCTATCATGATGACAAAGATTGATTAATGAGGTACATTTTGATATGCATTTGTTATATGTTGTAATAAACAAAGAATGAAATGAATATTACACTGATGTTTTTGTTTAGGGGTTACCATGAGATGGATGCAGGAGCTATTTATTGTGCAAAAAAATCAATTCTGAAAAAAACAGAGGACAGCTAGGGCTTGATCTCTTTAATGACTGAATGAAAATTAACTGGTGTTATTCAATAATCCCTGGAAAAAAATGCGTGAAATTACTTTTGAGATTTTTTTAATAAACCAAGACTCGACATGGAAATGGGGTCCAACTGCTATATCTAAAAAATGTATGACTGTAGAATCTCAAAAAAAGCAGTTCTCAACATGCCAGCCTTGGGCAGTTTGAGCAATGTGAGCACTGTGCAACATGTCTGGGGTCAGTGACTCATGTCAGTGGTTTTGAGGCACTGTGTGAGCTTACATTTCTTCAAAATAATGTTTTATGACTCCGAATCTTTCGGGTAAGGAGAGTTTCATTTCTTTATTCTAATGAATGGAGTTTATATAGTAAATTAAATAAACGTGTTAAAAGGAGACATACATTACGTTTTAGTTACTTTCTTTTTGTGTGTACGCAGAATTTAGAAGGAAAAAAAAGATTTGGTCATACATGAAAAGAAAAATGCTTTCTATGTCAAATAATAACTAATACTAAGTTACCAAAGTAAGCAAAATACTTTGTGGAGGGATACGACAATCCCAAAAGAATAATTATATGCTGCACAAAATAATTATATTCCACATTTATTATAATAGCCACAAAAAGACCTCTATAATTGGAAGAAGAACAAGAGTTCCTGGTAGATTACAGTAACCCACATAATAACATGAGTCTAATTTTGGGAGCACTACATATCTCTGGTGAAATACCAAAAGGGCCCAAACGATATGAAGAAATACAAAAGGGTTATTAGTTTTAGTATAGGTGAAATACTAAGCAAAGGTACCTGGAAGATTAGCAGTACCATATGCAGAAAGGTAAACAGATATTGTGACTTCTTGCAATTCAGAAGACTTAATAAACAGCTTTATTGACTGGAGAGACACATTTTTATCCTGGCAATTGAATTAAGTGGCACAGCAGAACTTTAGTTTAATAGCTCTCTTGTTCAATGTTTGCATGCATCCTCAACATGATCCACTGGTTCCGCCCAAGTTTTTCTTTCACATCTATGCAAACAATACACAGGTCCCATTTCCTCAGCTCAAAGCAAAGACCTTGTAGGAATGTAAGTCGGGTTATTCAAATATTTCTGACTAAAAACAAATGGATGTATGAAAAATGAGTAAGCCTCAATTCAGCAAAAGAGGAGTTATTACGGGTCAATACAGACTACATACTTGGGAATGCAAAACAAGGTAAATTGCATTATTATCAGGGACCAAGTTAAAATGTAAAGTGCAAAATGTTATTACTTCAATGGATGGCCAGACCAAGACTATGTAACAGCGTCTAACTAGCCTGTGAAAGGGTTAGTCAGTCTTATGTGGGATAGAGCTAGACTAGCATGCACTATACTAAGAGCTAAATTGGACAGCTGCAATGCACTTGTAGCGGTAACTACCAGAAAATACACATCAAAGTTAGCTGCAGTCCAGAACTGAGGAGTTTCCGAAAGGAAACATTATAATATACTAACTATGCCCGACCAGAATAGGTCCGTCTGCTCAATCAAAAAAAAAAAAATTGCATCCACTCCAGGTGAAGTTGTTGCCCGCTCATGAAAGAGCTGTATGGACTTAACTCCGTCATTACTTATAGTACAGGAATGAAAACCCTCCCTTCTGGCATGTTCTTCTGTTGTAAGTGCTACCTGATAATGCAGTAAGCAGTAAGCATTTAGGGTCGGATTACAAGTTTGGCGGTCCGTAGATCCGTTGCACCAGTGGTCCGGCCGCTATTACGACTATGGCGGTCCGACCGGTTTGGGACCACTGCTGCAGCCCCACCAAGCATATTACGAGTTTCCTCACTGCCAGCAGCCTCAAGGTGGTGTTCAAGTCATGAAACTACTGGCCGCGAGGAAACTAAGGGGCCCTAAAGGTCATGGGGATACATGCAGGGAGGCACACTGTGTGGCCCCCCTTTGTGCATGTATACCCAGTTCCTGTACAGCCTGGGTTTAAGAGTACATACCGTGCAGAAACTTGCTTTGGTGTTCCCACTTCGGTGACTGCCCACCAGACAACGAGATATCTTGTAAACTTGGGGGAAGGCAGAGATCGAGTTTGGCTGTGCAGGAGAAGGGTGGTGGCATGCCGCCCAGCTCCTGCACAACCAAACTCATAATCAGGCCCTTAGTTGCCATTTATTTTGGTATGAGTCCTGGCTGTAGCACAAAAACAGTCATGCTACAGACAATGGACAACACTCTATGGCTCCTCAACAAGGAAGGCTCCTCCCAAATCATACTCCTCGACCTTTCAGTGGTGTGTGTGACACAGTGAGTCACAACATCCTACTCAGCAATCCCAAAGAGGCAAAGAGGTATGTTCGTCTTCTGTTGTTACTTATTGACTGAATAAAGTCTCCTGTTGCATCTCTGTGGTTTATTCCAAGTGATACTGTAAAGAGCTCTCGCTTCCCTTTGGCTTGTTTATGATATATAAAACTGCAAACAAATAAATAGATCATGTTGAAAGGAGGGAATTGATAATGCAAATAACGGAAAGCATCAAAAAGCAATTCTTAAAAAATTCCCCAGGGAGAAAAAATGAGGTTAGAGGAGAAGATGATTGTAACTCATAAAGGAACTGCATTGCATAATGAAAATGTCCTCAGTAAATAACCGAGTTGGGCTGACATTGTTTCCATTACCTTTAAACACCTCTACTTTTTTTTAACATTCTAAACGCGACTGATTCGCTAAAAAAAAAAAAACTGTATGGTCGATGGAGTAGGATGCAAATATGTATAATGACTGAACAGCTATGCTTTAGTGGAGGCTGCAGAACTGCTTTGAATATACAATCAATTCATATGATTCCACATAAGGAACAGGATTAGCAATCAACCAATAATGACTGGCTGGCACACAATCTTAGGGTCAGCTATACCTAATCTTCCACACTAAAATATGTATCTGTAGTACTCAAGGAACACCAAATTAGTTCAATACTCTGACGGCGAAAGACTGAAAAGAGGTTAATGAGGGTCACCATTAAGTAAGCAGAGCATTACTACTTAGCCCATCTTTCTTAGCTAAGTTATTACTTCACAAGGAGGTACTGAAAAAGTATATATATATATCTCAGCCCATGTCACACAGATAAAATGGGTGGTGATGGTCCAAAAGGAGAGGTTAAAAACCCATTCAACTATCTGCAAAATAAAAAAAAGTACATGGAGCACAGATAAAAAATAATATGAGTTACATTGTATGACATTATTTGATAATGTGGGAAGCTTAGTTTAGAACCTAGGCCTCCTAGTTGCTAAAACAACAATACAGGCACTGTTCCACATCCCCTTTCTTTTTGGGACTAAAGTCATTCAAAAGAGGACATTCTTCTCTACTCACTCAGAAGTTTCCATTTGTAACTATTTTGCAAGAGCCAGCAGGAATATGCCCAAGAGCCAAATAGGCCTCACAAGACAGATGTTTGAACAAAAGGAGGAAAACACAGAATTTCATACATGGAAAAGTTATTCCCATTGTGTACTGATATATATTCTCCTGGCAAAATCCCTAACCCAAGTGAGCGCATAGAAATGTTCCCTGGGCTGGATTGGTTTGTCTGAGTCAGAACAATTTAATGTCAAGAACAAATGCATGGAGGTCCGGCCTGAGAGCTGTGGGTAGGTTACAGAGATTTAAATTAAATGCCACATACCAAAAAACTAAACAGGAAAAGAGTGCCACCAGTCTAAGAAAAAAAGGAAACAAGAAAACTCGAAACTAAGTTCTTGTGGAAAGAATTAGGAAATGAGAATGGAACAAATAAATTAACTTGAGAGGAAAAGTGGTTACTAACAGAGGGAAGAGATTGGAACAAGGTTTAGGAAGATTGAGATGGTCAGTCTGTAGGGTTAAATTACGTCACATTCAAGCATCTCAACCACAGTACAATTGTCTATAAAACTGCAAGTCCCAACACAAAAGGGAGGTTTATTATGAAGAGGTGTGTTGTGTTATTCTATCTTGTTTGAAGTACACAGACATCAAATTAAACACTATAAGGTGCACTAAAAATAAAGACACTAAACCTTTAGAGCACAGGTCTCCAACCTTTTCTGTTAGGAGCTACTTATGTTGAATGAAAATCATCCAGAGCTACTGATATAATTAGAGTTATAATAGTGACCATATCAGGCATAATTACATTAGCGGCCGCTATATGCAAGATTACCAGCAGTGATCGCCTCAGTTCATCAAGCTTGATTGCCAGTAGAGATGTTAAAAAAAAAAGCTTTATCAATGTGGAATGGCGCTACATGGATACAAAACAGCCATGGTTGCAGTGCCCTAGCACCGATTTATCACTGAGATGTCAACTTTGAATACATTCAAATTGAAATTCAACCATTTCCCCCCAAACATCAGCTTATAAATTCGCTCTAAGAATGCGTAAAGGAGAGCTATTTAGAAGTAGCTGGAGAACTACCAGCAGCTCGTGAGCTACTGCTACACAATAGAGGTGCCTGCTTTAGAGAAAAATCCACAATTTTCAGTGTTCATTCAGTGGACGCATGAGTGTGGGAAAGTTTCCATGCAAAAGACTTTCATAAAGCATCCAATAAACTGTGATGTGTAGCCAGCTCTCTTGATAATGGAATAAGAAAGAACTGCCATCAGTTCTCCTCATAAGCCCCTCCTTGCTTCCCTCCACAAAGCTCAATGTCCTCTTTAAATAAAACGCATCTCATATAGCACTAGCTGATGTGGTTTTTACCTCTCTGTACCACTAAAAGTAACTAAATATCGCCTAATTCAATAGGACTCAATTTATAGACCCCCCCCCACACACACAGCTTGCCATGTTTAGGAAATTAATACAGAAACAGACCAAAATACTAGCACCGCGTTTTATGCACCAACATAGAAAACCATATCTTGAGATTTAGGCACTCCATGAGTTGTGGTGAATTGTTTCGGTTTGGTCCCTGTCCTTACACAGTGCTGACCACCCACACTCACCAGAACTACTGCATGGTATGCTTGCTTCAACTCCTCCACCGTCACATCCCGACCAATGACCACGTTGCCAAAGAAGGCACATCGATCCGACTGCGCTGTCTGAGTAAAGCTGTTTATGACATTCTGTTGAAGAAAGACAAGATATGCAATGAAAAGGGTATTCCTCGAACCTGGGTATTGTGAAACATTGCCCGTTCATTATGCATTCTCTTCACATATAGGCCCACTCTAGAAATCTCTTCTACTAGATATCCCTGCCATCCACACATTTAGAGCTGCCCATACAATACTGTGTTCATTCACCCTAAGTCCTTGGATACTTGGTGAAAAGACCAATAGCCATGCCGGTTGGTTTCGTTTTCAGTTTTTGTTAGTGCTCCGGCATGAACTGCATTTGCAAGATGTTTCTGCCTCTCCGTCCCTAGCACTCTTTTCAAAAACATTAATGTAGATTGCAGAATTCCATGCTAAAAAAAAAAACTTTTCCAGAAATGTATGACTAAAACCAGTTACGAGAGCCCTAGTAATGGAATCTATCTGCACAACTACGTTAGAAGATGCACAAATAGGTTTGTGAATCGGGTCACACACACTGAATAGCTTTCCCATTTCTCGATACTAAGGCTTTCCTCGCTGCATGTCCATCATCAGCTAAAGTCCCTGCAAAAAATCATCTCTAGTCTCATCACTTCCAAGTGTGTGCATGGTGCTCAAACCCTGGCAAGCACCTGCCTTGCAACTAGTAGAGATCTGGCAGATATGCACTCCAATCAGTTCAGCTCAGAAGGTTCTCCTGACTTTAGTTGCCTAAATTAAAAATAGAGGCTCTACTTTAGTATCTCCTTCGCGAGTTGTTAGAGGATCTTTTTCAAAAGTACATTATTGAAATGCGACATATCTCCGGTGAACAGGTTGCAGTGATAAGGTTAGAGGCATGTTGAGAGATTGGACAATAGAGCTTTGGTGCTCACTGAATGATTTCAGTTGTAAGCATGGATGGTTCAAAGAGTTTTGTTCCTCTACTCAAAGTGAAATTTTGATGACCATAAATCCACTTCTGTGACTACACATTTCCACTCAATGCTGCATAAAAACATCTAAGAGCATTGCTAGCAGCTCATTTCCAAATTTATAGAAATAATATTGTGGGAGTGCAAAAATATTTTATTTTCTACTTTTATGCAGTAAAGTATCACACAATAGCATTTTGCAATTTTTTATAAACGCAGATTGATAGCAACTATTTTTGATACAGTAGTTATAAATCCCATTGAGTTCGTAGTGATAACGCTTACAATTCATGCCCCTTCAGACAACTGAGTTTATGGTGGAAGATGCTCAAATGTGTGGACTACCATGTTATTGGCTGTCCTGCCAGGTGGCATTGGTGGTCCATGGGGAAACTAGGTTTAAGGGAGGGAATTTATGATAAGTTAAGTGGGAGAGCAAGACGTGGGGGTGTATTCTGTCTGTCCTTGCACCCTTCACTTGTTCTAAATGAACAGTAAATCTGCTGCAAGAATAAAGTCTTCTCAACAACACAGTATCTGCATTGTGCTAATCTAGGCGAGTGTTTCGTTGTCCAAGGCGTTGTTATCGTTATGCTTGAGAGTATCGGATGAAACCGGTCTGGGTTGCTTGTGTTCCAGTTCAGGGAGGACCTAGCCTGGCAGTTTGGACTAGACTGCTCCTATTGCAACACGGTCAAGACTAATTTGCATATAGCAGAATTCAAACTGAGGTGGCATAATGTGCAAAATAACGATGGATTGGAATGTGGTCGAGTGAGTACCAGTGGCTGATTTTAATTCATATTTACAACAAGGGGTGGTGAGGGACAGAGTCTCTGAATTAAGCAGAATACTCTCACCCAGTCAAGAGATCAGGGCTAGATCCAACACCGTTTTTTAGCTCATTGCACCATCCCAGTTTCAGAACCTGGCTGTATGCAAATTAGTCTGTCCCTGGCCCAGTGCATCATGGGCCAGGGACAGACTAATTTGCATACAGCCAGGTTCTGAAACTGGGATGGTGCAATGAGCTAAAAAACGGTGTTGGATCTAGCCCTGATCTCTTGACTGGGTGAGAGTATTCTGCTTAATTCAGAGACTCTGTCCATCACCACCCCTTGTTGTAAATATTTTTGTCCACCCTAAGCGTGGAAGGGTATACTCAGATGTGAGTCCCTTGCTCATTGCACCATCAGGATTCAAGCAAGCCGGGCCGAAGACGGCTGAAATGCCAGAAACCGGTCCCCGGAAGCTTGTTTCCTTCCCAGTGTAAGAATTGGCTTTTGTAGTCTGGTCTGCCCTGTTCCCATGATGCACTGGGCCAGGGACAGACTAATTTGCATACAGCCAGGTTCTGAAACTGGGATGGTGCAATGAGCTAAAAAACGGTGTTGGATCTAGCCCTGATCTCTTGACTGGGTGAGAGTATTCTGCTTAATTCAGAGACTCTGTCCATCACCACCCCTTGTTGTAAATGATTTTAATTCAAGCATTCCATCCATCACAGTTTTGTATTCTTATTGAGAGTATCGGGACAATCAGAATTCAAGTGTTGCATGAGACCGACTAACTCGAATCGTAGGGTGGATGGAGATCGCATGAACCCGATGTGGTCCAATGTCCACTGAGATCTATACAAAATTAACATAAATCCAAGATATTTCACAAAGAGAAATGTGAAAAGAACATTTTTTTTTAATCAAGACTGAAATTAATGGGGGCGCTAGAGGGCGCAGGCGAGATGGCCACACCTTAGTGCATCAATGCCCGGCTGATCCGCAATCCACCAATTATCCGACCTACATAGAGGCATCCGACCCCTTCTACTGGCGGTTAATATGCAGCACCTTACCTGTCACAGCTTGCACTACAGAACGAGCCTGCTGGTTGCTGTGGTGCATAGAAACTGGACGGGGCGACTTCACCGCCGGCGAGCGTGTCATGGAGGCGTGAGCGGGCTGGAGGGGGAGTCCGGGCGCTGCTCGGCGCAGCAGAAGTCTGGACGATCCTGGGCTGCAAACAACCCTGTGCTCCTAGCGAGGTGTAGCGGCGGGAGCTGGCCTGCTGCGGAGAGGGGGCGGCAGGGGCTGCTCCTCGCGGAGATTCACCTCCGCTCTTGGTATTGCGGCCTGAACATCTGGAGGTGGCGGAGGGAAGCCGGCACCACCTGCGTACCCTGGACCCTGGGAGCGGCGGAGAGGCAGTGCCCGCGGCGGGCTGAGGTAGGGGGGTGCGGCCTTGGCCCGCGGCTGCGGAATTGGGTGTCAGCCTGGGTCGCGGTCCAACCCCTGAGGCCTGCACGTGCGGCTTTCATGCTCCTGTCTAAGATCCCCACCACCGGCTGCTGCCCCCTGGGGGAGCGCACCACGAGACGCGGCGGCTCCCGATCTAGCGCTTCCAGGGCCTGGGGGCTTACTAACGAGTGGCAGCTGCTGTGAAAGGCATGCAGGGCGGCGTGCTGGGCCCGAGATTCAACACTTGAGGAGCTGCATTCCTGTGCTCTGGGGGGAATTGAGGAGACTCGCATTCCCAATAATCTGGGAGGAGATCCTGTGTGTACTGCTAGCCCCTGATAGGCTGTTTAGGATTGGCTCCACGACAGTGAAACTATCGATTTTACAGGCAGCTCTCCCTGGCTGCTGGGCAGCTGTTGCTTGAGTGGTGGATGTGGCTGTGTCCCGTGGGATTGCTACAAGAGCCTTGAAGACTGCTGCACAACCTGTGCTGAGGCCTGCTGAGATTTCTGTAGATCTATAGCCACTTGTGGGCGCGCACCTCATGGTGCCTGGGGCACTGCCACTTGTGCTTGGATTGCACGCCTGCCTTATTTTTGAAGTACATTGGCCCATTCCTATACGTTCTCGCGCCTTTCCATACAGCGGAAAACAGGGGAAGGAAGACAACTGGACAAAAAAAGAAGAAGGGGGGACAAAATAATACAAGCAACACCTTTGAGGGACGCTGCAATATCGCTGTGAGCTGCATTTTACAGCTACCCTGCCTGCCTGCGCTGGGTGGCACTGACATATCCCCCCCTGGCAGAACTGAGTGCTTCGCATCTTCTACCAATCAGTATGGGTAAGCCAGATAAGTCGCAGCCCCGCCTCACTTTTGAGGCGCGAAAATCAGGCAGAGCACAGCAGAAGGCGGCTTCTGATTCTGAGGCGGATGGGCAAGGAGATAGCCCCCCAATTTGGAATCCACACTACTGGCCATGCAGAAAAGCCTACAGGCTATAGAGGCGGGCATGTCCACCATAAACCATCGATTAGCACACATGTCCTCACAACTGGAGAAACAATCGACGAAAGTGGGGGAGGTTGAGCAACGGGTCTCTAATGCGGAGGATGGCTTAAATTAGGTGACTAACAAGACTCTGAACATGGAAAAAGTGCTGACCCTCATACAAGCAAAGAACGAGGAGTTGGAGGCCAGATCCCAGAGGAATAACCTTCGCATAACGGGCATGCCTGAGTCGACAAACACCGGGAGGATGGAACAGTTCATTGAGAACCTGCTTAAAGATATCTTTGGCTCAGAGCACCTGTCCTCCATGCTGGTTGTAGAGCGCGCTCACCGCTCTTTGGCGGCGCGCCCTATCCCTGGGGCCCCAGCTTGTCCAATAATAGCCCGTCTATTGATCTACCTAGATCGAGACACTGTTTTACGGCTGGCCAGGGAGAAAGGCACTATTACTCACCAGGGGAATAATCTTTCCTTCTTTCCTGATTTTACTGTTGTGTCCAGGTTGCGCGACGAGAGTATGGTGCTGGTAAAAAATGTCTGCAATCTGAAAATATCCCGTACGCCATGCTGTATCCCGCGCGACTTCGGGTGGGGACGGAGGGAAACTTTAAGATTTTCTCCACCCCCAAGGCAGCAATGGACCACGCGAAGCAGCTGAAGAGACACCGTCGCGAGGCAGGAGTTAAGCAGGAGGAGAACGACTGATAGTGATGGACTGCGCTTTGTAGTGTAGTGGCCATGTGACTACTTGACGTGTTGCCCCATGTTCTGCTAAATACATATGTGACTTGTTACCGCTTTCGCTGCGCTAGGCAAGTCCAAAAAAGCTTTGTATAAGTAGCAGGAGAGATGTCTTACGTTTTTGAATATTCAACTGTATATTGTAACACAGGTAATAGACCTGATCAGCCACCTCCCACAAAGTGGGAGGACAGTAGCACTCTGATGCCCCCCACATGGGAATTCCCCACAGTAGGATGTTGTGTAGTTGTGTTCAAGGGGTTTGTTTTGTCCAATTTGGGATGGCTTTGGCGAGTTGGGGGAGCCGAAGTGGGTGGGGGGTAAATTGGGGGAGAGGGTGGGGTGGACGGGGGAGGTAAGAGCAGTAATCCTTTGGGCCGTGGTTGAAATGTTTTTTGAGGGCACTGTTTTACGATGTGGGGATGGCCTTGGCATGTTGGGGCAGTTGAAGTGGGTGAGAGGTGGGGTGGGGCGCTCGAGGGACAGCCAAAATAAAAAATGTGTACTTTTTGACAGACACTGTGAAGTTGGCGCCTTCAGGCATGATGGTTGCATGCTTGACAGTTGGCGAGGCGGTCGCATATGGCAGGTTTTCACCAAGTTCCTCACCTGGAATGTCCGGGGTCTTAACACACCCAAAAAGATCCGATCAGTATTTGCTTGACTTGACCGTATGGGAGTAGAAGGTGCCCTCCTTCAGGAAACCCACCTTACAGATGAAACTGCTAGCAAAATGGGCACTAGGTGGGCGGGGACCCGGGTCTCTTCCTCCTTTTCCTCATATTCCAGGGGGGTAATGACTGGTAAAAAAGGGGGTGACTTTTACTGTGCTCAGGACGGAGGTGGATGACGAGGAACGGGTAGCGATGGTGCATGGCCGATTGTCTGGAGAGAGTGTGTGGATTGTGAATATCTATGGACCGAATGTGGATGACCCATCATTTGGATGTGTGGCGTCGGACATCGTTATTTCCTGAGGCATCCATTATATGGGATGGGGATTTTAATCTATGTTTGGACACCACCATGGACCGTACTGGTGGCGTCAGACCCAAACGCGCAGCAGAGGTCTTACTGGGGCTTCTTGACGCTGGCCATTTCAAGGACATATGGCGGACCCACCATCCCGCGGACCATCAGAGCACGTTCGCATCCTCAGTGCATGGCTCATGGTCCCGCATTGACTTCTGGCTGGTCTCTAAAGTGGTCTGCACCTGGACAATGGCGGTATCGCACGAGGCCCGAACTCTATCGGACCATTCCCCAGTATTATTAGCGTTACAGATACCTGCATATCGGCCGCCGCCGTTTACATGGCGGCTGCAGCCTTCCGAACTCACGGATCCAGTCTTTAAACAGAGTATAGCAGAAGCCATGAAAAACTGCTTCAGGGAAAATGAGGGGACCGTAGACAGCATGGGAACGCTCTGGGAAGCGTTGAAGGTTAACCGTGCGGGGGGCTTGTATCGGGGCCCAGTCGGGGGTACAGCGCGATATCCGTCGACGGATTACAAAATTAGCATCTGACAGATCTACTCTGGAGCGGGACTATGAGTCTGACCCCTCTGCCGCAAACTGGCTGCCATACCGGAATTTATGGAGCATAACGAGACTGTGGACCAGGAGCTATTGCACTGTTCCCGGCATCGGATAGCACGGTATCATGGGGAGGGAGGTCGCCCTGGCCGTTCGCAGGTTCAGAAATTGTCGGAGCCAAGGCGCCAGGAGCAAATAACTGAACTACTTGATGAAGCTGGGGAGGCCCATCATTCGACCACGGAGCTCTGCGACGTAATGCTGCAATTCTACACTCACCTATCTGCGGCTAAAGCGACCCCGCCGACGGGGGAGATACACGAGTATCTTGATAATGTGGCGCTTGGGTGGCTCTCCGACCGGCAGAGGGAGTACCCCGTGTAGCCGTTCGAAGAGGAGGATGTACGAGAGGCCATTATGTCACTCCCGACCTGCAAGGCTGCAGGCCCGGACGGATTGCATAGCGAATTTTATAAGACATATGTGGCGGACCTCGCCCAACGGCTTCTGGAGGTCTATGTGGAGGCATATGAGAGCGGGAAGTTGCCCCTTTTGCTCCGTGAGGCCCTGCTGGTCACACTTCTGAAGCCAGATAAGCCATCGAATCAGTGCGGGTCGTACCGACCGCTCTCTGTGATCAATATAGATGCAAAGATCCTGGCGAAAATGGTCGCTATTAGAATGCAGCCCTTGATTTCTCTGCTGGTGTTGCCGGACCAATCGGGATTCGTAATGGAGCGTTCCACTACTCATAATTTGCGTAAACTATTTTCCACTCTGCGTTATTTTGAGCCGGACTTTCAGGCGGTGGCCGTGCTACTTGCGGCGGCCAAGGCCTTCGATTCTCTACAGTGGCCCTTTATGTTTACAGTACTGGAAAGGATGGGCTTTCCCCCTTTTTTCCTGCAGTTGCTCCGAGTGTTGTACTGCGACCCAGTCGTCCGGGTGCAGGTTAACGGCTGGGTGTCCTCATTGCTTCCCATCGGAGGAGGCACGAGGCAGTGCTGCCTGCTGTCGCCTATGCTATTTGCCTTGGCGCTGGAACCCCTCGCATGCAAACTGCGGCAGCGGCATGCTGCAGCTGCGTTGCCGTTACGACAGTGGCCGCTGATTGTCTCTCTTTATGCAGACAACATGCTGCTATATGTCCGGGAGCCCGAGGTTCATCTCTCTGCGTTACTTAGGGAATGTGTCCAATTGGAGCATTTCTCCAGTCTAGGGATAAATTTGTCCAAATCGGTGGTGTTCCCCCTAACTGCGTTCACCAAGGAGGTTGAACTGGATTTTCCACTAACTTGGACAACTGACCCTGTGAAGTTCCTGGGTGTTTGGGTACATAGAGATCCTGACATCGTGATCTCTGAAAACTATGGCTGCACGTTGACTTGTATTTCAGAACAGGCTGCAAGATGGACACACATGCCCCTCTCTCTGGCGGACAGGATTGCGGTGGTGAAAATGGTGTTTCTACCTAAGTTGTTATATTTCTTCATCAACATTCCTATCAAACTGAATATAGCGCTCTTCCGCACTCTCCAGTCTGTCATGCTTTCGTTTGTATGGGGCGGTAGGAAGCCAAGATGCCGCTGGGACCTGTTGGTGCAGCCTTTTGAAAGAGGAGGCTTTGAGGCTCCGGACCTTCGCCTCTAGTACCTGTGTGCCCAGGCGCAGTTTGCGCATTACTGGCACTTCCCACCGCGATATCAGCCACATGTGGCTATAGAGGCAGATGCTGTACTCCCTGTGCCACTGCTGGCGGTGACACTTACGGGAGGATCGGGCGGCCCGCGGACCGAGATTAATCCCACGCAGTGCACGGCGTGGGCCTGGCGAACACTGGCGACTAGGGCTCAGCTGTCTTATCTGTATGCGCCACTATTGCCGTTACTTTCCCACCCAGGAATTTCGGCAGCCTGGGAGGCGCCTGCTTTGTGGGAATTAGCTGCGGCTGGCATTCACAGGTTGGGTGATTTATATGTGGAGGGTAGATTTAAAACATTAAAAGAGGTGCAGAGCGGCTCCGAGCGGGGTTTCATGTTTAACTTCACATATGTTCGAGTCCGCCAGGCTATCCGCGCGGCGTATCCGGGTTATCCTGCTGAGCCCACCACTTTGCGAGCCCTACAGGTGCTGCTGACGGGAGAGAGTCGAAAGAAATTAGTTACGAGACTATACAATGCCTCCCTGCGTGAGCGAGACGTGGATGTACACCCCTCTTGTTTGCGCTGGCAGATGGCGCTGGGTGCTCCTATCGAGCCGGAGGTCTGGACTGCGTGTTGTCAGTTTACTGGTCGCCTCAAGACGAATTGTAATCTCCGAATTATACATTTCAAGTTCTTGCATCAGGTTTACTATTCCCCCTTGCAGCTATATAAAAACGGCCTGAAGGAAACCTCTAACTGTGTGAAATGTGGAGCGGCGGATGCAGATTTTATTCATGTTGCCTATATGTGTGGGAGGGTGTTTGCTTTTTGAATGGAAGTGGTGGCCATTTTATTTGATGTTGTGCTGGAGCCCGTGGATTGCTCTCCTGAGCTTTGCCTTCTAGGGTATGTCAAGCGCCTCAAGCCCTGTAACAGGCGAATTGTCGCAGTTTCCACCTTGTTTGCAAAGAGGGCGGTAGCGCAATGCTGGGGAGCCAGAACGTCACCCGCTGTAAAGAAGTGGCTCCAAGACTTGGTGTACTGCAAAACTCAGTTACAGACAAATGCGGAGGAGCTGCCGGAATCCTCTCGTCCCAAAGATTTCTGGGCCCCCTTGACGGAGTATCTGCTGTCCCATCCTGCCCTGATTTGAGCCCATCAGTAGATCCCACTGAATACCCTTACACGGGTAGAGTCCTCCTGCTAACTATTGCGCGGGCCTGAAGGCTGAACGTTCTTGATTATTATGTGCTACCAATGTAGCTTTGTTGTCCAAAGTGTACCGTACTTGTACTACTGTTCCACCAGGGGGGGTGAGGGCAAGGGGGTGGGGAGGGGATGGTTTGGGTTTCATATGTTTCCTTGCTTTCCATAATTCTGTATTATTGATTGACTGCTTTGCATTAAAAATCAATAAATACATTTTTTTTTAAAACACCTTAAAAAAAGTATGAAATTAATGGTACCAAAAGCCAACTGCGCTTTACAATACAACATTTTAGACTCATAAGCCGACCAAACAACCTTAAATCATTCCCTGCAACTTACAATCACTGAAGCCACACTTGGCTTAATTATGGGACATCATTCAGTCCAAAAGTGGCCCCCAGATCTTTCTTCCTTTTGGTTTGGCTTTCTTTCCCTTACGCTTGTTGAGTGCAACTTCCAGGTTATGTGTATATAAAAAGCACCCCTTCCATTGCTGGAATGATGGAGGTTGGGGATCCAGCCATGCTGAGGCTGTACGAAGCCTACAAACTGCCATTGCAATAAGCTGGGCTCCTGTCCTTGATATCGACTCATCTAACCCCAGCAACATAATTTGTGGGGTCAGAGAGATATTTAGCTTGAGGATCTCCCCTAAAAATAGTGTAATATCTAATCTAAGTGTATTGAGGCGGGGGCAGGAACTAAACATATAACCTAAATCAGCTCTTAATTCCTGATATCAAGGGCAGTGTATCCCAGCAACCCCACCCCATTTAGCTATTTCAGAAGGTATACTATAAATCAAAGATTGTTTTATACTTTTAGTGCTAGAAGCACTCTTGTGGTCTGACACCCTGTGATGACCTTTGACTACTATTATTTAAATTTACTTTGGTGTGTTATTTAATCTTAGCCTGAATATACGACGTCCTGCATATGCTTTGTTTCTCTTAAAGGTTTCTTTCTTGTAATCTTGCACTCTTTCAGTGGGAGCTGTTACTGAGTAGAACAGCCTTGCCAAGAACAGAACGTGTGAGATGAGCATTTGAAAGCATGAGAGAGAGAGAGGTGTGGAATGTACTTTTTGGTCTCGAAGTGCAGTGTTATAAGCAGCGGTGCACAAATGTGCACTGTGTTGCACATTGGTAGAATTATTAATTTCTTACTATTGGCTTTAACATGGCCTCCTGTCATCCTGAACTCAGACTCTGCATGGATTGAGCTTTTTCTGCGTGCACAGACACGCTTGCAAGTTGTTTGGGTTAATCACGTTCAAGTATTGTTTTTGTGAGAGATTGTTTAATGTACCCTAGAAGGCTTTTGTGAGCTTCGTCAAGATAAAGGAACATGTGAGAATGTAGAGGTGACGAGGGAATTCCTTCCTGCCATTGAATGCTTGCTTGGAAGCTGGCCAGTCCTAGTAAGATTCCTTTGGCGCAGGGAGGAAGACTCTCAAATCTTCTAGTGTGTGTGTCTTGAGATTATAAAGCTGAGGGTTGTTCACTTAGAATTTGGAATCTGAATGGGGACGGACGTGTCTACTTCATTACAGCAGAACCCTGGTTGCTGAGGCTCTTATCCCCGGCTGTTTAATCCCCCGGTCAAGAGTGGGCTAAGATGCAGTGTTTGCATAAATAAACCCCAAGCCTTATTCTAAAAAGAGAGTATTTGCATTTTGTAAAATAAAACCCTTTTCTAAAGGTGCTGGTGTGTTTATGTCTCCTGCTTCGCCGTGTTTTGAGCCACCGTGTGGAAGATTCTGTATCATCAGAAAGGCGAAGCAAGACATGTGGCATCACTCAAAGATTCGAAAAAGTGCAATTTTAAAAGGCGAAGATGCTCTCTAAAAGGCCTATGTTTTCAGTTACAGAGACCCAGATGCCAACTGAGTTATTCGAGTGGGAGATTGCCTCTCTTAAAGCTGAAAGAGAGAAAACGACTTGGTATTTCAGACACAAGTAGTGGTGTCATTTTGAAAGCATTGCTTACCATGTATCAAAAATGTGAACAATTGAAAAAAGAATGTAGCGAGTTGCAGAGAGAGTTAGCTGAAACCAACTCTTGAAAAGTTGAAAATTTACCAAGCTCCAAAGTTGTTTACTTTGGCATGCTATTCAGATAGCCAAAGTGATTCATTTGTGAAAAATGTGGACATAGAGATGCTGCTAGTTAATCTGCAGGTTTCATAGGAGGTTTTAATTAATTCTTTTAAGGACATTCCTCAGCCAGAAATTAATTTGAACCGAGAAAATGTAAACGTGTAGGAAGATAAACAAACCAGTCTGTTAGAATTAGCGATTGTTGGTTGCAGTTATAAATCAGACATGTCAGTGAATGACAAACCTTGCTTTACCAGGGAGAGTCGCTATTTTGAAAAAAGAAAAGCAGCAATATGCTTTTGAATCTACAAAAGAGATTGTGCAATGTGTTTTAAACGTGTGGCCAATACAGAAAGGAGACTGAGTTACGTGTGACAGTTCCTGGACAATGTGCTACTTTGAGTATGTGGGAAAAACTAGTAAAATTTTCAAATGCTGGAGAATATCTTGCTTGCACAGTGATAGATACAGGGCAGACTGGTGATTTTGACTCGTGTTCTGACAGACACTATGCAGACACATTTATTTGTGTATTTTGGTGCTGTGACAGATACAGGACAGACACAGATGCTTTGTGCTTTTACATGCTGACAGAAGCTGGGCAGATGACAATAAAGCATAATGTGATTTTGACTTTTTAATTTTCTCAAATGCAATGGCAAGAAGCAAATGTGATCAAGTGGTACATACAGATAGAAACTGCAGTTTTGCATGAACATTTGGTGCAGGTCCCAATAGAAAGTCCAGGGGTGGTGTTTGAGGTGCCAGAGACACGATTCCCCAGTAATGTGGCAAATTGTTTTGCAGAGCGCAGCTACTGTGTATGGTCATGGTCCTATACATTCACTAGACAGAAAGAAGACTCTCGAATCTTCTAGTGTGTGTATTTTGAGATTATAAAGCTGACAGTTGTTGACTTAAAACACGGGATTTTGGAATCCGAATGGGGACGGACACTTCTACTTCAGTACAGCGGAACCCTGGTTGCTGAGGCTCTGATCAGCTGCTGTTGAATCCCCCGGTCAGGAGTGGGCTAAAATGCTGTGTTTGCACCAGGTGAAGTGTTGGGTTTTGATTATGGCCATTGTGATGCGTGGTTCCAGTGGCTGTGGTCATTTGAGGTGTTTGAGTTTTGATTGTTGCCATTGTGATGTGTGGCCAGTTGCTTAGATCATTAGAGTGTTTTCTTTGTGATTCAGTGTATATATCTTTCTGATCTCTTTCAGGACGTCCAGCATATTATTTGCTGCTTGTTTATTCATTAGTATTATTCATGCATTTAACTGTTGCATTTACCAAGTGTGTTATTATTGCTTGCATATAATTAGATATATATCTCTATGTGTATTTTAATGTTGTGCATTTGGCATCTGGGAAAACCTTTCTGTTAGAGAGATTTGCGTAAATAAACCCCAAGCCTTACTCTAAAAAGAGAGTCTTTGCGTTTTGTAAAATAAAACCCTTTTCTAGGTATTGTTGTGTTCTATGTCTCCTACTTCGCCGTGTTTTAAGCCAATGTGTGGGAGATTCTGTATTGTCTGAAAGGCGAAGCAAGACCATAATGCTGGGTTTGCAAGCTCTATGAACATAGTAATAATGTACATCCTAATTCCAAAGATTGCAAGAACCCAGAGTTGTCCATATATAGCTTCTCCTGCCACTTGGTAAAATGTTTTTCAAGGCCATCTAGGATCCCCTCCGTTAGACACCCACATACTTGTGAGATCGTGTTGTTAGCTTGCCCTGTTAAAACCCCAAGCTGGGATATCCTACAAAATGCAACCACGCCCCCCCCCAACTTTCTCAATAAGAAATCCCTAAGTTGCAGATATTTAAAAAATGTCTGGCACCTATATTAACTCCGGCACGAATCTCCTCAAACGATACAATATGATCTTCTAGGAGCAAATCTCCTATCCTTTCGAACCCTGCTTGTTTCTATTTTGATAAGCACCCATCATTGAGAGTTTCAGTCAGTTGGCTATTACGATTAATAGGGGTATACCAACTATATCGCCCTATTCCCATTTTCTTCCGTATTCCGGCCCAGTTTTTAAAAGCGGCAATTAGAATCTTAAACCATTTTTTTATAGTAGCTCTGTTTAAAAATTTTCAGCAAGCAGCCCTTACCTGACTTGCCAATCACCAGTTTAAATGTTGATGGGAAAAAAATGCTTCGTCCCCCCCCACTTCTACGTTGTTATCAACGAGAGGCTGCAAATACTGCAAAGCTGATGCTAAGTAATATAGTTTGAAGTTTGGAAGCGCCCAACCCCCTCAAAAATCTTTTTGCCCTCCTGATTTTCCAACTTGACCAAATAAAACTAGAGATCATGATTCCTATTGTTTTAAACCACACATTCTCGAACTCCAAAGGGATTCATTGAAGCGCTGGGATGCCCCCGGGTAGCCATGCGCTATACAAATGAGTAGTCATCCATCCATTCATTCATTATACAAAACATATACAATACCTTTGGGAGAAAATCATCTTAACAAGATTACATCTCCCCATGATAGACAGATGTAAATTGGCCAATCTTAAAAAGTATTTTTTGGCTTAATCAATAATGGGGGACAAGTTTGTCTCAACTATATGCTCAACCTTGACGGTAATAGTGACCCCATAGAGAACTGCTTGTTCTACCATCAGATAATCCTGGGTTGCAGTGTAGCTAGCTATTCACCACTAATTGCGTTTTATTCCTATTTAACGAGTACCCAGAAAATACTCGAAATTCCTTGGTTATCTCTTCGATTGCCCGAAGACCTTTATTGAGGTCTCTTGTAACTTCTGCGATGTCGCCCGCATATGCTAGTGTTTTCATCTCCCAGCCCTGCAGTTGGATCGGCATGACATCAATAGAAGTTTCATACCTGCGGAGAAGGGGATCGATATACAAAGAAACTAATAAAGGAGAGGAGGGACACCCTTGCCTTGTTAGTCTTTAAATTAGGAATGGCTCAAATGTATTAACTGTAATCTGGAGTTGAGCTGTTGGTTTGCGATACATCACCTGTATTGCTTGAATAAAAGGCCCTTCCAGCCCAAAAGACTCCATAACCTTCCAGAGGTAGTACCGGGCCACCCAGTTGAATGCCTTTTCGGCATCCAACAGGGCTACCCCATGGGTTCTTCTGCAATGTCTGAGGCATCAAAGATTGCAATTACAGGATGCACATGATTGGAAGTCCCCCCTTCCAGGAATAAACGCATGCTGCCTTGCCAATACCAATCTCTGGATGATACTTCCCAGGATCCTAGAATAAAGTTAAATATTGCTATTTATCAGCATAATTGGCCTATATGATCCCAAGATATTCTTGTTCTCCCCTTTCTTTAAGAAAACTATTATATATGCTGTCACCCAAGATTCTGGGGGGCACAGTCATCTTCTAACCTGACAACAAAAGCTCGTGAAGCTGTCCAAGCAGTTCTGGTGAAAACACTTTATAAACCTCGAGAGGTATTAGGTCGGTGCCACCGGCTTTCCCAAAGGGGAGATCCTAGAGCGCCAGCTAAATTTCCTCCAACGAAAATTCTTCCCACAGAAGTTCACGCTCTTCCTGAGTTGTTCTGCTAGATATCGTTGCCTCCAAAAACTGCTCTAAATCCTCAGGAATAGTAGCGATCTGTGCTTTAAAGAATTAGCTATAATATACACCGAAGGCTTCTCTCACCTTATCTGGATCCGTGACAGGTAGTCCTTGATCATTTGTAATTTCATTGACTTGCCTTGCAGCCAGTTTCAGCCTAGTCCTAACCACCAATATATGCCCCACCTGCTTGTTATAATCATAGCATTCTTGTTTTCTGGCAAGAAATGTACTGGCGGTCTTCTTGGCCAAGGAGTAGTTCGGTGGCGATTTAATTATGGCTATTTGGCTAAGCACGAGAGATGAGTCTAGCTCAGATGATACGGCTACAACTAGCTCTGCCTCTGCACTGCCCAATTTTGGGATATAGTTCTCTAATCTGAGATTGGGATTGCCTCTGTTTGGCAAAAAAACTGAGAGTTTCCCCTCTGATGCCAGCTTTAAAGGTGTCACACACTATTCCTGGGGGAGCACTACCTCTATTCATTTTAAAGAATTCCAGAATTCAGCCCTTTATATTTAATATATTATGGATCAAACAAAAAACTATTCCAGAAGGAACACTTTCTGCAATCTCTTCTAAGTCTCTCAAGTGAGAGCTCTAAAACAAGGGGATTACGATCCGACATTAGTCTCGGGAATAGTTCTATCTGGGGCCCACTAACTAGTGTCGGTGTAGCTAAAAAGTAATCCAGTCTTGCAAAGGAGCGGAACAGTAGGCGTATCCAGTATTTATTTTTGATAAACAAATGTATTGAGTTTTATTGGTTTGAAAACAGTACAGTAAGACACATACCTTATAGTGATATAGGAAACAATGGGTCCATTCGAGGCAACTCATTGGACCCATAATAAACATTACCACGCAATGTGAAACGCACTGGTGAGACGGCACATTTAGTTAGGAAATCAGCCCAAACCATTCCCCCATATCTTGGAGTGTTTACGGGGACATTCGCTGGCTTCATATACCACCTGCTCCTGTTGTGTGCACAATCCACCCCCTCATCCATTTCGCCAGGCTGGGGAGCTTATCAGCCAACCATTGTGAGGCAATATCATGCTTTGCCACCAATAGAGAAGGACCTCTCCGCCCTTGTTACCCCAATCCCCTCAAATACCCCAAGAAGAATCATTGTGGGAGACAAAGGAATCTTCCATTTTGCAAGGTAGGGAATGCACACCCTCTTTTAACAATGTTCGTCCTTATCTTTAATTCACAACTTTTTTTGTGGTAGCGTGCTCATCGGAATTGTGCCCTGCCCTATCGGCACCATGAGTACTAGATCACTACGTTTTGGGACGACACTCCGCCCCAAATTCCAAGGCGTTTCACCTTATTCAACTCCCCATTTACTGACAAAATTCTCAGTACCATCCCATGTGTTATTACAAAAAACATTAACCTGCCTGGTTCCAATGCGCCTCCCTCTGTGCTATCCTCTCATTTAATTAGGCTGTCATCATCTCAACCATGCACCTGGACTAAAACGTGACTTGGCAGCTACTGCGTTGTTACTTTGTTTAACTTAAGCTCGTTTCCAAATTCCCTTTCCTTTCACACACTCTTCTGCTCCCAATTCTCCCTGCTCTAATTCCCATACTCATAACGAAATCTTGTCCCTTGGTGTTCCCACTTTCCTCACTGTTCCATACTTCCCTCTGTCCTCCCACTTTCTAATACGCACATCTATCACTCTAACCCCTATCGCCCTTGCGTTTCAATCGTCACCCACACCCTCTGCACAATAACTAAATACGAATGTGAGGGGGCGTATTTAGTAACAACGCAGTAGCTGCCAAGTCACGTTTGAGTCCAGGTGGGCAGAGAGGTAGTAAAGATAAAGGTTGGACATACCAATGCCCCAATTCTACGGTCCTCGCTGGCAGTGTACGAGTGCGATACGCGGAGTGGAGCCCTTCTACTGGAATGATGTTGCAGCCCTGCATAGGGCTGAACACCAGGCTAAGGGCAACTGAAGTGGCAGGTTTTGAAAGACGTATAGCAGTAGTGGAAGAATGGTCATTTTATACAGGACGATATGGGCTAAAGTGGTGAGGGAGAGGGAACGCCACTTGGTAAGATCAGATTTGGCTTTCCGAACTAGAGGCTGGAGTTTCAGGGTCCACGTGAGTTCAGGGAGCAGAGTGACCCATATACCCAGGTCTGCACAGGGGGATCATTTCCTGCCAATCAAAGCAGACCCTGGAAGGTGCGAAGGAAACAAAGACGTACTTGGCGGGGTTCATTCGCAGGCCGGACGCCTCCTCAAACCGCCTAAGTAGTCGGATGCATCAGGGTCCACTCACTGCCAGTGGGGCCAAGGACAGCAGGACGTCATCCACGTACAGAGCAATGCGAATTTTGCGCCCTATCCCCCACTTCCATCCGTGCAGATAAGTGTGGCCAGTGGCTCCATCACCAGGGTGAAGAAAAGGGGGGGGTGGGGCAGGGAGAAACCCCATCTGATTCCCCTTTCAATACGAAAGATTACAGAAAGGACTCCATTTACCCGAACCCGTGTTGTGGGGTTTGTGTAAAAGGCATTCACCATGCCCTAGAATTTGGGCCGGATACTGGCTCAAATGAGCACCAATTGCAGGAAGTCCCAATCCACAGAATCTAAAGCCTTTTCAAAGTCGAAAAGATGTAAGGCAATGTTGGGGGACAGACGCTGCCATTGCGCCAGGTTCACATGCAGTCATCCGATACAGTGTCTCGTGCTACAGAGCAGCATGAAACCGCACTGGCCCGGATGCACCAGGGTCGTGATAACGTGCTGGATTCAGTTTGTCAGAATCGCCGCAAAGATTTTAACTTCCCAGTTGAGGAGCGAGATTTGGCAGCAGTCCGGACACGAAGTGGATGGGGGTTGCATCTTGGGTATTACCACATTGGTTGCGCGGTCAACCTCAGCGGGGAAGGCCCCCACCTGCACGGTCTCATAAAAAAACTGCAAGAGATGCAGGGTGAAAATCTCTTGGAATGTGCTATAATATTCCATCGGAAAGCCTACGGGGCCTGGCGTTTTGACGCGCGCCGTTCCGGACATTGCCTCTCCGATTTCTTCCGCCATAAGGGTTTTGTCTAGAGCATAGGTGTCAAGGGGAGACAGGCTGGGAAGCAGAAGTGAATCAAGGAAGGCCCTGGTAGCAGCTCTCCAATATAGGGTTTGCTAGTAGGATGCAAAAGTCTGAGCTATCTCCGGTAGGGAAAGCTAAACTTATACGTCAAGTACCTCTGGGATGATCCTGTTCGCCTGTGGGTGGGAGGCCAACCAGTAAAGTAATTTCCCATTTTTGGCCCCCCAAGCCATATATGCTGGCTGCTGAGGCCTGCCATAGGTGTTTGGCTGCCTCAAGAGTGTAGCCGGATATCTTCACTGAGAAGGCCAAAGGGGCGAGTGACATCCCCCTGTAGGCCCACTCCCAGTTGTTTTTCCAACCGGAGAGCATGGTTCTCTGCTGGATAATCCGAGCAGACCGGTCACGTTCTTTTCCTCTGATGTATCATTAGCTTAGCCACAGAACATTCATTGATCGTGAAGAAAGATTGGAGTTCAGACAGGAGGCTACATCTAAACTCTTTGTCTTGAAGGTACCAGGCATTCATGCGCAATACAGGTTACTCCATGGGGCGTTCTAGGTGCAACAATAAAGGAGAGTGATCCGAGATGCCTCTGGCCTGAATCTGGATCTGGGCCAGCTTCAGGCAGTCGGGGGCAGGGAAAAAGATGAGGTCTATCTGGGAGTGGGTGTGGTGAGCAGCAGAGGTGTATGTGAATTGACGTTGTTGAGGGTGCCAGGACCTCCAGGCATCATAGAGACCAGGCCCCTGTTGAGTCGACAAGATGGTTGGCACTCATCTTACGAGAAGTCGTGGGAGGTCCGGAGCAATCTATTTCGGGATTAGGAACGGTATTAAAGTCGCCCCTATCACTGTGATCCCCTGTGGGAGACGGAAGAAGGAGCTGAGAGAGATCTTGAAACCAAGCCGCCAGGGATGCGGTTGGCATATAGACGCAGATCAGTAGCACCGCTTGACCTTATAGTTGACCATCCAGTGCGGGGTAACAACCCTGCAGGTCTCACGTGGTACGCATTAGTTACAGTGGGAAGGTGCGGTGAGGGAAGATGGCGACCCCGGCCCCACACGAAAATCCCGCGTGATAGACCCTGTCGTAGCCCATCCGTGCCAAAAAGGGGCAGAGATCGCCCGGGAGGTGAGTCTCCTGCATCAGGAGAGCTTCC
Source organism: Lissotriton helveticus (assembly GCF_964261635.1). Taxonomy (NCBI): domain Eukaryota; kingdom Metazoa; phylum Chordata; class Amphibia; order Caudata; family Salamandridae; genus Lissotriton; species Lissotriton helveticus. Next base: position 1,270,149,546 of record NC_136068.1, read on the forward strand.
GGGGGATGTCGGTGTGCAGAGGCGAAGACGGCGGAGCGTTTCACGCTATCCAACAGCCAGTTAACGTTCCATGGCATAACCTGAAAGGTCCTATGTGTGGAAGGGAAAGGTTAGTGTAGTGGGCGCGAGGTAGTGTACCTTTGTGGGAGCCCTCCCCGGGGTTCCAGTAGGCCGAACCAGGTGCGCCGGCAGCAAACAGGAAATGAAAATTACCCAGGACTGGGCACTAGAGTATGGTATGTGTGTGTGTGTGTCTTAACCTGAGCGAAAGTAAAACAAGGTTAAACAGAAGAGCAACAAACAATGCATAAGCATAACCCCACCCCACCCCCCCCACGCCCACCCCTCCCCATACTTCTACCCCAGGAGCATCGGTCACCCTACACAAAATGAACACAAAAGTAACCAATGTATTCGGTAAAAATGTACATGTCATAGAGACTATGTGAGCACCCCCGGTTTCCATGTGAAAATCTACAAAGTTAGACCAAGATGAATCGGGGTCCAGTAGGTGGAGGCTGTCCGGGCCACCTGGTTCAATGCGGCCCCGTGAAGTCAACATGCTCTAATGACATGTGAGTGGCTAAAAGTTGTATCCAGTATTAAAGGCTTTCAACTTGGGCCATTTATCTACTAAACCCACTTCCATTATAAGGTGCTTGAAAGATCTATGGGACTGAGGTTTGCACCCTATGTAGCTCCCTACCCCATCTTATCCTTCTTCTACTACCATTCAAGTTGAAATCCCCACATTTGACATACGGGGTAACTCCGTCGCAGAGAAGTTAAACAAAGCGGGGTCGTCTGCGAACGGAGCATATATTGAGCATAGGGCAAAGGTCCCAGTACAGTTCTGGCATTCCACCATCATCCACCTACTGTGCATTTCCACTGCCTTTTGGCCGTAGATAAGAGTCTTGCCTTTTACTAATATAACAACCCGTTTAGCTTTAGTGTCCTGTGTAGCAAAGCAAAGTATATTTATCCCCAAGGTTTCCAACAGGCCCCTATCACAAGCAGCAATATGGGTTTCTTACAGGCAATAAACATCTGCTCTTAAAACTTTCAGGTCTTCTGAGATCCTTTTTAGGGCTCGGCCTCCGCCCACTGAAAGTGGGAGGAGTTTCGAGATCCTAATGTTAAAGGAAAAAAAAAAGTATCTCCTAGGGCTTTGGCGAGACACATTCCACACATTCCTTAGTCTGGTATCTCATCTGGCCAGTGATTCGTCTTCGTTGTGGTGTCGTTTTAATAGGCTTGAAGTGATAGGGTAAATGTAGTTATCCTCCGCCATGTTGGGCATTTTTCGTTCGTGTGCGCGCAAAGAAGTACATTAATTATAATTAGGAGCTGTCAGGGTGCCTCCGTAAGTGAATCCAGATGGCCGGGCGCGTTCACCATTCAGCAGCGCTCAGCGCGCAGCTGCTCCATGCCAGGCCGGGAAAGGGCTTCATTAGTTCAAGAACAAGAGTCTGACGTTCTGTCATGGGCTGTTCTTTTAATCTCAGTTTCATTTTTTTTCTGGAATGGTCCGTGGCCGGTGTGAATGGAATTGTTCTCTCGAGTTTATTATGTGTTTCTTTGCAGCAGCTTTTGTTTTCGGAGCTGAGGTAATGAATAGCAAGCTGGCAGGCAGCGCCTTTTAGAACTCTTTGCTTTCTGTTTGAGACTCCTGACAATGTTTTACAAAATCTTTTTTCTAAAAGCAAGCATCTATCGGAAGTGGGAGATAGGAACCTTTTGACTGGTTTCATATAGTTCAGAGATTCACTTTCATTCCTCTTTAAATATCACTCTTTAGGTGTTCAAGGTTTGTGTATTTTTTTTTTTACATATCTTAAGACAATCTAAAAGTATTTTTTCAAGATGAAATGCCAAAGCAGCACTATGCAGAGCAACGACATACTACAAGTGGCATACTATAATATTTTTTTAATAAGGGGCAAGACGTTGAAAGCCTAATAGCATTCTCAAAGTTTATGTGTAGTGTTCATAAAAGCAGCAAATCTGGGATAAGCTGGGGGGAACTGTCTTTCGCTCTAAAGGCTGTCTGTCAACAGGTTTCCGCTTTCAGAAGTCTAACTGGAATTCTTCAGGACTGTTTATATGGAGTAGTTGCACTATTCTAGCAGACAGTAAAGCATCTGATTACAGTGGTCTTGGGAGCAGAAAACATGACCGCCTTGCTCCTGTCACACTCACATACGTGTATATGACAATTGTGAGAGTGCAGTTTGAGAGTTGAGAGTGCAGTTTGAGAGTTGAGAGTGCAGTTTGAGAGTTGAGAGTGCAGATTGAGAGTGCAGATTGAGAGTGCAGTTTGAGAGTGCAGTTTGAGAGTGCAGTTTGAGAGTGCAGTATAAGAGTGCAGTATGAGAGTGCAGTATGAGAGTGCAGTATGAGAGTGCAGTATGAGAGTGCAGTATGAGAGTGCAGAGTGGAGATTGAGAGTTGAGAGTGCAGTTTGAGAGTGCAGTTTGAGAGTGCAGAGTGGCGGTGCAGAGTGCAGAGTGGCGGTGCAGAGTGGCGGTGCAGAGTGCGGAGTGGCAGTGCAGAGTGCAGAGTGGCGGTGCAGAGTGGCAGTGCAGAGTGCAGAGTGGCGGTGCAGAGTGGCGGTGCAGAGTGCAGAGTGGCGGTGCAGGGTGGCGGTGCAGAGTGGCGGTGCAGAGTGCAGAGTGGCGGTGCAGAGTGGCGGTGCAGAGTGGCGGTGCAGAGTGGCGGTGCAGAGTGGCGGTGCAGAGTGGCGGCGCAGAGTGGCGGCGCAGAGTGGCGGCGCAGAGTGGCGGTGCAGAGTGCAGAGTGGCGGTGCAGAGTGCAGAGTGGCGGTGCAGAGTGGCGGTGCAGAGTGGCGGTGCAGAGTGGCGGTGCAGAGTGCAGAGTGGCGGTGCAGAGTGGCGGTGCAGAGTGGTGGTGCAGAGTGGCGGTGCAGAGTGGCGGCGCAGAGTGGCGGCGCAGAGTGGCGGCGCAGAGTGGCAGTGCAGAGTGGCAGTGCAGAGTGGCAGTGCAGAGTGGCAGTGCAGAGTGGCAGTGCAGAGTGGCGGTGCAGAGTGGCGGTGCAGAGTGGCGGTGCAGAGTGGCGGTGCAGAGTGGCGTTGCGGCGGTGCAGAGTGGCGGTGCAGAGTGGCGGTGCAGAGTGGCGGTGCAGAGTGGCGTTGCGGCGGTGCAGAGTGGCGGTGCAGAGTGGCGGTGCAGAGTGCAGAGTGGCGGTGCAGAGTGCAGAGTGGCGGTGCAGAGTGGCGGTGCAGAGTGGCGGTGCAAAGTGGCGGTGCAGAGTGGCGGTGCAGAGTGCAGAGTGGCGGTGCAGAGTGGCGGTGCAGAGTGGCGGTGCAGAGTGGCGGTGCAGAGTGGCGGTGCAGAGTGGCGGTGCAGAGTGCAGAGTGGCGGTGCAGAGTGGCGGTGCAGAGTGGCGGTGCAGAGTGGCGTTGCAGAGTGCAGAGTGGCGGTGCAGAGTGCAGAGTGGCGGTGCAGAGTGCAGAGTGGCGGTGCAGAGTGGCGGTGCAGAGTGCAGAGTGGGGGTGCAGAGTGGGGGTGCAGAGTGGGGGTGCAGAGTGGCGGTGCAGAGTGCAGAGTGGCGGTGCAGAGTGGCGGTGCAGAGTGGCGGTGCAGAGTGGCGGTGCAGAGTGGCGGTGCAGAGTGCAGAGTGGCGGTGCAGAGTGGCGGTGCAGAGTGGCGGTGCAGAGTGCAGAGTGGCGGTGCAGAGTGGCGGTGCAGAGTGGCGGTGCAGAGTGGCGGTGCAGAGTGGCGGTGCAGAGTGGCGGTGCAGAGTGGCGGTGCAGAGTGGCGGCGCAGAGTGGCGGCGCAGAGTGGCGGCGCAGAGTGGCGGCGCAGAGTGGCGGTGCAGAGTGGCGGTGCAGAGTGGCGGTGCAGAGTGGCGGTGCAGAGTGGCGGTGCAGAGTGGCGGTGCAGAGTGGCGGTGCAGAGTGCAGAGTGGCGGTGCAGAGTGGCGGTGCAGAGTGGCGGTGCAGAGTGGCGGTGCAGAGTGGCGGTGCAGCGGTGCAGAATGGCGGTGCAGAGTGGCGGTGCAGAGTGGCGGTGCAGAATGGCGGTGCAGAGTGGCGGTGCAGAGTGGCGGTGCAGAGTGGCGGTGCAGAGTGGCGGTGCAGAGTGGCGGTGCAGAGTGGCGGTGCAGAGTGCAGAGTGGCGGTGCAGAGTGCAGAGTGGCGGTGCAGAGTGGCGGTGCAGAGTGCAGAGTGGCGGTGCAGAGTGGCGGTGCAGAGTGCAGAGTGGCGGTGCAGAGTGGCGGTGCAGAGTGCAGAGTGGCGGTGCAGAGTGGCGGTGCAAAGTGGCGGTGCAGAGTGGCGGTGCAGAGTGCAGAGTGGCGGTGCAGAGTGGCGGTGCAGAGTGGCGGTGCAGAGTGGCGGTGCAGAGTGGCGGTGCAGAGTGGCGGTGCAGAGTGCAGAGTGGGGGTGCAGAGTGGCGGTGCAGAGTGGCGGTGCAGAGTGGCGGTGCAGAGTGGCGGTGCAGAGTGCAGAGTGGCGGTGCAGAGTGCAGAGTGGCGGTGCAGAGTGCAGAGTGGGGGTGCAGAGTGGGGGTGCAGAGTGGCGGTGCAGAGTGGCGGTGCAGAGTGCAGAGTGGCGGTGCAGAGTGGCGGTGCAGAGTGCAGAGTGGCGGTGCAGAGTGGCGGTGCAAAGTGGCGGTGCAGAGTGGCGGTGCAGAGTGGCGGTGCAGAGTGCAGAGTGGCGGTGCAGAGTGCAGAGTGGCGGTGCAGAGTGGCGGTGCAGAGTGGCGGTGCAGAGTGCAGAGTGGCGGTGCAGAGCGCAGAGTGGCGGTGCAGAGTGGCGGTGCAGAGTGGCGGTGCAGAGTGGCGGTGCAGAGTGGCGGTGCAGAGTGGCGGTGCAGAGTGGCGGTGAGTGCAGAGTGACAGTGAGTGCAGAGTGACAGTGAGTGCAGAGTGACAGTGAGTGCAGAGTGACAGTGAGTGCAGAGTGACAGCAGAGTGACAGTGAGTGCAGAGTGACAGCAGAGTGACAGTGAGTGCAGAGTGACAGCAGAGTGACAGTGAGTGCAGAGTGACAGTGAGTGCAGAGTGACTGTAGAGTGCAGAGTGACTGTAGAGTGCAGAGTGACTGTAGAGTGCAGAGTGACAGCAGAGTGCAGAGTGACAGCAGAGTGCAGAGTGACAGCAGAGTGCAGAGTGACAGCAGAGTGCAGAGTGACAGTGAGTGCAGAGTGACAGTGAGTGCAGAGTGACAGTGAGTGCAGAGTGACAGTGAGTGCAGAGTGACAGTGAGTGCAGAGTGACAGTGAGTGCAGAGTGACAGTGAGTGCAGAGTGACAGTGAGTGCAGAGTGACTGCAGAGACAGTGTGTCAGGGTGCACATTGTGTGAGTGTGCAGAATAAGTGTGCAGGGTAAACAGTGTGTGACTATGCAGGGTGACATTAGGAGTGTGCGGGTGAGCAGTGTGTGAATGTTACGGGGCAGTGTGTGAGTGTGCAGAAAACACCACACACACATACACCACACACACATAACGCACACACAAACCACACACCTCAGTCTCTCAACACCACACACTTGTCACCACTCAACACAACACACTCACCACCACACTCACTCCCCAGGCTCACCCCCACAGACTCACCACCACACACTCACCAGCACACAGAAAACAACACACACAACAACACACCCCCAGCCGTCAATGAATGCTTTCACCATGCACAAACACCAACAACCATCATCCATCTGTGCACGCTTTTACCAAGCACACACCCACCAGCCGTCAGTGCACCCTTCCACCAGGCACACACACCTCCAGCCGGCAGTGCACTTTTCCACCAAGCAATCGCAGTATGGTACACTTTACTTTTAAACATATTCATATAAAGCACAGCATGCCACCATTGGTAAAATTACAATTCAACAAACATACTTCCACTACACACCACATGCACACACTCCATAACACATGGCAAAAAGACATTGGCATTTACAATGCCATTAGCTCAAACTCAAATAAATCCGAGCCCGATTGCATTTCTAATGCTTGTTCTCTTAGCTACATCATTTAGGCCACAGATATTGATAGTAGCTATGCAGAGCTTAGCCATCACCCATATATGGCTCACAGCCTACCAACTTGCAGTTCCATAATCTTGTTTACAACATAGTTACGTCCTGATCACACCCTGCCTGGCATACTCCACTTGTATCGCTCATTTGTCGTTCATCTACCGTGACCCAACTTAAATATTCTTTTTTTCCCAAAAATGTTTTATGCTTTGCCTTTCGTGAACACACTTGTGAAAATAACATTTGACAGTGATTACACCTACTGAAACACTGCAGGTTTCTTTCCCACATATTGTGCTTATTAAGTGACACCATCCACAAACAAAGAGTGAGGGTCTAAGCCTGGTTGTTGCATTTTAAAAAGGATCGTTTTCCATGAGTACATTAAATGGGCTTACTTTATAGGGATAATATATTTATGCAAATGGTGATGAACTGATTTTGCACCTATATTCTGACAGACGGTCTCTCAAACAAGCAAGAAAATTGAGCTGTTTTTTCCCCTTTCTCAGAGAACAATACTGGCCATTTCTGAATGTCTGTGGGTTCTGAAAGGGCAAGTAGCTGCTACGTTAAATGTAAAATTCTCTGAACTTTTTTATCATGCTTCTTTTCCCCAATAAAAGCGGCCCACAAATAGTCTAGACATCATTAAAATTATTTTGACTACTTTTCAACAGCATTTTTAGATTTCAGTTTTTATTACAATGGAGGGCATTGCCAGACTTAAATGATGTTCATGCTTTTTTTTTTTAACCGGTTTTGTCATACAAATATCAGCCCGTCTAGTAAAATAAAAAGCCAGTTGGCAACCGTAAACTGGAGCTGGAAGAGTTTCCTTATGCCTTCTTCGGGTATCATGGTACTTGGCTGACAGAGGTTCTTCCCTAGCAGACACACCAGGACATGCTAAACATTGTGAAATATCCTCACCAGAATTACTGCTGAAGCCAGGGTCCAAAGTGTCCATACACCTTGATGCCTATGCACATTGTGCCACTGGCTCTCAGGAAGGATGGATTCTGTGCCTCAGTGTGTTCATACATATTCTCCCAGAACAAACATGGACTTTAGAACATGGGAAAGAATTACGCAGCAGCGCCAGGAAAGTGCTAAACTGGCTTTCAGCTGACAAATACAAGAGTGCAGTGCATGTTGTGGGGATTGATCCATGCCTATCACATTCCTGCAGTTAGGCTCAGATCGAAACATTGGGTATCCTGCATATAAAAAATATAAATAGATGAGAGGTGAATCTCTACAGGTTCTGTGACAATAAATGTGTAAACTGTGTAATATCTGTGATCTGAGGCACTCTTTGAAGTTTCAAATTTTGCTAAATGGGTTGAGGGACTTAGCTATCAATGCAGCAGGCGCATTGGCTCCTGAGCCCACAGGTTTTAGGGGACCATTGCACACTACATAAGGCTATCTTCTAGTATGCTAGGAAGAAGCAGAAGGGCCCACTGTTCATGGTGGTGTTAGGGCAGCGCGCCGTTGCTAAGCTACTGAACTTTTATGTGATAGACTAATGATCTTTGGACTATATGAACCAGGAATGGGGATTGAGAAATATTGTCTACTGCCTCATACAGTGACTACTAAAACACTGTGACTAACTGCAGTGTAACAAGAAATAAGCGGACGTCAGTAAGACTTAAATGCAGCACGCTGCCATTCCTCGTAACTGGATTATCGAAGGAGAGCGCTATAAAATATTGACCAAAGTTTTCCGTCATTAGAGGAAGCGTCAACCTCCCTTTCTGATCCAGAGTTTGAGAGTCTAATTGAAAGGCCTTCGCACCCAAATCTGAACACAGTATTTGGGGCTCCTGAGCCGGGGGTGCATGTGTGCTGCTAGCTGAAGTACCTGCTGGAAGGCAGGTCGAATCGGATCACTGGGAGAAATATGGTGCAATTAATTGTAGAAACAGAGTGTATCTTTTATAAAAGCCTGAAGCGGAACACTATGTTTACATTTCATCCCTCATGTATCTGAGGTGCAGCAGTTACCCACGCTTCCACAGCTTACCTTCACCTCAGGGTGGTCCGGCGCCACGCCATAACGCACAAGGCCAAAGGGGACGGGCTGCTTCTCGTATATATCCACGTGAACCCTTTTATGGTGCTGCGAAGGAATGCAAAGCAATAAGCACCGCACAATGATCACATTTCAAATCTTTGAACAGGCAGCACTTGGCTACACAATGCATATTGTGGGACAGCACTGCTACTGTGGGCAGACGTGAAATAACATAAAACGAAAAGTATTTTACATAAAACATCAAAGCTAACAATACATATAATGGAACTGCATGTGCATAATGCAACAGTAGTGCCTATAAAAGAAAAGTACAGGCATTTGAACCAGAAATTCCTATAAGGGGAGAGAGCAAGGCAGGCTCCTAAGTCAACAATGCGTATAATGGGACAGCACTGATATCGGAGTCAGCGCTACCTATAACAGGACAAGCCTGGAGCTTGAGTGAGCATTGCTTAATGGCAGAGCACTGGCACCTGTAGCGGCAAAGCTAACACAAGGAGATGATGGACGGAGCGCACTCACTCCCAGTCACAGATCTGGATTGAATCCATCATCGTCCTTTAGCTCACTGCGCCACCCCAGTTCAGATCCAGGTATATGCAAATCAGTCTGACCCCTTGCCCCATGAGAACAGTCCAGCCCAAACTGCCAAACCCGGTCTTCCCTGGACAGGAAACAACCATCTTAAGACCGGTTTCGGGGTTTCACCCCTCATCAGCCAGGCAAGCTTGAATCCAGTGGCAAAGTGAGCAAGGGACCCACATCTGGGCGTACCCTGCCAACTTAGGGTGAACAAATCAAACACAAGAAGATGATGGACGGATGGCTGAAACTTTTCAGACACTCACCACTGTGAAAAGTTTCAGCGATCCGTCCATCATCTCCTTTTGTTTGCTTTGTTCGCCCTAGGTTGGCATGGGTATGCCTAGGCATGGGTCCACTGCTCACTTATACCCGAATCAGCAATGCTAACACTAGCACCCAAGTCATCAATGGCATCATGGACTATACTGGCACTGGGCACATCAATACCTGATATGGGACCGCAGTGAAGCTTGAGTTAGCAATGCTAGTAATAGGATAGCACTAGCCCTTGAGCCAGCAATGCATGTAATAGGATAGCACTAGCCCTTGAGTCAGCATGCCTGTAATAGGATAGAGCTAGCCTTCGAGTCAGCAATGACTGTAATAGGATAGCGCCGGAACCTGGAGTCAGCAATGTTTCTAGTTGGATATCACTGGCACTGGGCACAGCAGTGCCTGTGATGGAACAACACTAGAACTCGACACACTAGTGCCTATGATGGAACAGCACCAACACTTGCTGTAGCAGTGCATGTAACAGAATAGCGCTGGCACTTGGGTCAACAATGCCCATGATGGCACGGCTCTGGGCACAGTAATACCCGTGATGAAACAGCACTGGCACAGGGCACAGCAATGCTTGTGATGGGCTTAATGGCTCTTGAGTCAACAATGCATTTGATGTGACGGCACTGGCACTTGCAATAGCAATGCTTGTAACTGGATAGCACTAGCCCTTGAGTCAGCAATGTTTCCAGTCGGACATCACTGGCACTGGGCACAGCAATGCCTGTAATGGAATATCCCTGGGGCTGGGCACAGGAATGTCTGCAAAAGGATAGCACTGGCACTTGAGTCAGCAATACCTGTAATAAGATAGTGCTAGCCCTTCAGCAATGCTTCCAGTCGGACATCACTAAAACTGGGCACAGGAGTGCCTGTGATGGAACAGCACTGGCACTGGGTACAGCAATGTCTGTACTAGGATAGCACTGACCCTCAACCCAACAATGTTTCTAGTGGGACATCACCGGCACTGGGCACAGCAATGCCTGCAATAGGCTAGCACTCGCCCTTGAGTCAGCAATGTTTCCAGTCGGATATCACTGGCACTGGGCACAGCAATGCCTGTGATGGAACAGCACTGGGACTGGGTACAGGAATGCCTTCAATAGGCTAGCACTCGCCCTTGAGTCAGCAATGGTTCCAGTCGGATATCACTGGCACTGGGCACAGCAATGCCTGTGATGGAACAGCACTGGGACTGTGCACAGGAATGTTTGCAAAAGGATAGCACTAGCCCTTGAGTCAGCAATGCCTGTAACAAGATAGCGCTAGCCCTGGAGCCGGCAATGCCTGTAATAAGATAGCACTAGCCCTTGAGTCAGCAATGGCTGTAACAGGATAGCGCTAGCCCTGGAGCCGTCAATGCCTGTAATAAGATAACACTAGCCCTTGAGTCACCAATGCCTGTAATAGGATAGCGATAGCCCTGGAGCAGGCAATGCCTGTAATAAGATAGCACTAGCCCTTGAGTCAGCAATGCCTGTAACAGGATAGCTCTAGCCCTGGAGCCGGCAATGCCTGTAATAAGATAACACTAGCCCTTGAGTCACCAATGCCTGTAATAGGATAGCGATAGCCCTGGAGCCAGCAATGCCTGTAATAAGATCGCGCTAGCTCTTCAGCAATGCTTCCAGGTCAATATCACTGAAACTGGGCACAGCAGTGCCTGTGATGGAACTGGCACTAGGTATAGCAGTGTCTGCACTAGTATAGCACTGACCCTCGACCGGACAATGTCTCTAGTGGGACATCACTGGCACTGGGCACAGCAGTGCCTGTGATGGAACAGCACTGGCACTGTAGCAGTGCCAGTAACAGAGTAGCGCTGGCACTTGGTTCAACAATGCCTATAATGGGACGGCACTGGGCACAGTAATGCCTGTGATGAAACAGCATCGGCACAGGGAGGGTACAGCAAAGCCTGTAATATGATATTACTGGCACTTGAGTCAACAATTCCTTTGGTGGGACATCACTGGCACTTGCAGTAGCAATGCCTGTTATAGAATGGCACTGGCAATTTAAACAGCAATGCATAGAATGAGCAGCCTTAGCACTTCTCGGGCCAGTGACAGATGGAAATTAGAGAGTAGCCCTGGCCATAAATAGAAGGGAAGGTTTCCTGTAACAACAGTTATCAGAATGGCTTTTATCTCAAAGCTCAACACAAAGGTCCTTCAGCAATCTTTGGAAAACCTGTGTTGTGCAGTGATGTGCGTGCATTAGCGTCCTTCAAAACCAAAGCAAAGGACATTACGTGCTAGAGTTCAGTGCTGCTCTATCACATATGAAGGCCTTTTATTAAAAAAAAGTCATCGGTATGGGTGAGATTAATGGCGAGGAGAAAGGCCAGTGTTCTGACAGACAGAGAAAGCTTTGCATAAATACAGCTATATCCTTGGTCTCTGCCACAGAAGCAAGAATTGAGCCTTAAAGCGCAATTGTACCCTGTGTTCCATTTCATCTATTTCGTGACATAGCGCCTAACGTCAAGGCACTGTACAAATGGAGGATACAAAAATCATCTGAAAGCAAGCATAAACAACCCACACATGAAATGTTATGTTATGTTATGTTATTATGTTATGTTATTATAGGTCTTCTATAGCGCGCGGCTACTCCAAAGGAGTGTCCCGGCGCTTTATGCTCCAGACCAAGAAAGAGAAAAGAAACATACACCACATAACAATAAAAGAACAGGACAGCAGGGTCAGAACAGGAAAATGTGAGACTCTAGCCAGTAAAGAGCCAGGTCTTTAAGCTCTTCCTAAAAGCAGATAAGTTGGACATGGAACGCAAGGACAGAGGTAGGGAGTTCCAAAGTTGAGGGGCCAACAGCCTAAAGGATCGCCCTCCAATACGGGCTTTCTTTATGCGGGGGACTACTGCTAATGCCAATGACTCTGATCTTAAAGATCGTGCCAGCAAGTAGAAAGCCATCCTCTTTTGTAAGTATTGGGCCCCCGCGCCATGCAAGGCTTTATGAGCCAATGTCATAGCCTTGAACATTAGCCGCTTCCGGATGGGGAGCCAATGTAAAGTTCGCAGTAGGTTTGACGCCCTCACTCGTCGATGCAAGCCGAAGATGGCACGTGCGGCAGCCTTCTGGGCCACCTGCATGCGCTGTAAGAGGTATTCCGGCAGGCCCAGATACAGAATATTGGCGTAGTCGAGTCTGGACCCGATGAGGGCCTGAACAATTATTCTCCTATGGTCCTCCGAGAGCAGCGGAAAAAACTTCCGCAACGTCCTGAGGATACCGAAACATGTTCCAATAAGGGTCAGCACCTGGGATTTGAGAGTAAGCCCATTGTCTATTTTAATTCCCAAGTTCTTGGCTGACTCGGAGGAGTTAACTGGAGGGAACATGTCAGCCGGCCACCATCCCTGCCAGTCCGGTTCCGAGGGGCATCCGAAGAAAAGTATCTCGGATTTATCCGAGTTGCACTTGAGACTGTTCAGTTGGAACCAGTTAAAAACAGCCCCAAGGCACTCACGGATACTATCGCCCTCGAAATCTTCGCCCTTCCGGCAGGTAAAGAGAAGCTGGGTGTCGTCAGCATAGGAAACGATCTGGGCCCCAAAGGATTCCACCAAAGCCGCCAAAGGGGTCATGAAGATGTTAAAAAGAGTTGGGCTCAATACTGAGCCCTGAGGAACTCCGACTCCCAAAGGCGACATTTCGGCAGATCCAGGGGAGGCCCAGACCGTTTGTCGGCGGTTGGTCAGAAAGGAACAAAACCAACTGAGCACCGAACCCCTCAGACCGATGGCATGTAGTCTTATGAGGAGATCCTCATGGGGGACGGTGTCGAAAGCTGCCGACAGATCTAACATCACCAACATCACCCTGCCTCCGGCATCCAACGCCTCCTTAACAATCTCTGAAACCTCAAGGAGTGCGGTTTCTGTACTTAGGTTAGGTCGAAAACCTGATTGAGACGCGTGCAGAAGCTTGTTGGATTCCAAAAAATTGGAGAGTACGCCATGAACATGTTTCTCCAAGATTTTTGTGAGAGCCGGGAGGAGCGAGATAGGCCTATAGTTGGCAGGGGTGTCTGGGGCAAGGCTAGGCTTTTTAAGAAGAGGGATGACCATGGCCTGTTTCCAGAGGTGTGGAAGGGCCCCCTGACTTAAAGAAAGGTTTAAAATGGGGTTAGCCAGAGGGTTAACAACTTCTGCCATTCTGGCTAGAAATTTGGCAGGGCAAGGGTCACGTGGTGATCCAGATTTCAAACTCATCATAAGTGCTAGTGAAGAAGATTCCGTAAGAGGTGGGAAAACCGCTAGCACAGGGCCAGGAGTAGGCAAATAAACTGACTCTTCCAATGAAAGCGGGATGACAGTTGTTGGCCTCGCGGGAAAGGAGTCCTGTATCTGCCTGATTTTGGTGGTAAAGAAATTGGCTATGGTGTCAGCAGGGGCTTCCTGTGCTAAGTTAGATCGCTGGGTAGTGAATTCTCTGACAACCGCGAAAATCTCCTTACAGGAATTGGCTGCTTCCTCGATTCTTTTAGCGAAGTAGCCTTTCTTTTCCTGGAGGACTAATCTATGGTAGGTTTTACTCATGGATCTATAGGTCAGTTTTGCCTCGGCCTCGTACTGAGCTCTCCATGTCCGTTCGGCAGCTTTACATAGCCTACGGGAATGAGCTAGTTCCGCAGTAAACCATGGTGCCGAGACCCGTTTGATGGCGGTACGTGGGGGCTGTGCAGGAGCAAGCTCATTCAGTCTGGCTAAAAGCCAGGTCTGCAGGGTTTCAAGATCCTTATCCAGATCACCAGTATAAGACACGGGATGGTTCACAAGGGCCTGGGCAAGCAGGTCAGGAGTCACCCGATGGTATGCTCTAAAAGCAGAGCCCTGTTGTCTCAGAGCGGTGACTGCTGATTTCTCAGTGCCAAGTATTTGGAAATGAGCTAGTCGATGGTCGGACCATAGAACCGGCAGCATTGCAGTCACCTCAACCGGAAAGGTAGAAAAGACCTGGTCTAAGGTATGGCCCTTGTCGTGGGTCGGGCCTGAAAGATAGGGGAACAGGCCCAAGGAGGATGTAATATCTAGCATCCTAATAGTATCCGGATCGTGACTATCTTCCATATGGAAGTTAAAGTCCCCGGCAAGCACGCACCTCTCCGTTCTCAGCACTAAAATAGACATGACTTGTTGGAGTTCTTCAAAAAAGGGACCCCACAGGCCCCGGAGGTCTATATACTAGGAGCCCCTTAACAGATTGTTGAGGAGACAGGGATAAGGAGAAGGCAAGGGATTCGGTGCCCGTGATAGATTCCGTGTGAATGGCTGAACACGCGATAGTTTTTTTCACAACGAGGGCCACTCCTCCCCCTCTACCCTTATCTCTGTCTTGTCTAAGAATGTTGTACTCAGGGGGGATAGCTGCAGCAATGTCAGGATGAGAGGACTCATTGAGCCATGTCTCAGTAAGCATCAGACAGGCAGGTTTGTCAATAGTCAGGAGATCAAGGATCTCCTGAGCGTGTCTGTGCATAGACCTAGTGTTGAGGAGTAGGCAAAGGTGTTTAGTATTACACTCCTTCATATGAGATATAGGCGGACGTACGCTAGTAAGCTGCCAGTTGCACCCTGGGCATTTATGCTTACCCCTAAAACGTCCGGGAAAAACTGAGCGACAGGACTCCGCCGCTTTGTTGATAGAGTGGAGCTCCTGGGATGTATAAGATAACATGATGATATGTGTAGGGGAAGAGTAGGGCCTAGAAGAGCCTGCCAAGCCGTGCGCCTCCGGGACGCTGACGGGCGCAGACGGGCAGACTCTGGCGCGACTCAGGCGCAGGTCAGGCGCATCCGCAGTACGCATCCGCATACGCGGAGGAAGAGGTGAGCATTTTATAGCGCTACTAGAGCGCGAGGGCGGCGAGTCCTACCCCCAAGATGGCGGCCAAAATCAGATCCCAGCCCTCGGCGTCAATACTCAGCTGAGGGCGGTCTGAATACCCAGGCAGGGTGAGGGGAGCAAACGAGGCGCCTAAGAGCGCTGGGAAGTCTTTACAGGCAGCAAAACGCTTCTTAAATCAAGCGCGAAGCACAAGCCTAAATTGCACAGGTTAAAATGAATACACAAGCAAGTTAAAATACACAGCTAAAACGTGCAAAGAATAGAAGGGAGACCTCCCGGCTTCCGCCTCAGGAGGGAAAAGGTTGTAGCAGTTTGGTAATTCGGTATTAATTTGGTAATGTAACAACAATGAAGAGAAACAGCCATTTCCATCATGGACGCCAATCTCTGCATTAAATCCACCACACACATTTATGAAGCATACAGTCACCCTCTAAACCCCACGGTAATTCTGTACAAATGTGCTTCGTAAATAAGACACAATAAAACTAAACAACGTAATGTCACCGTTATGCCCCTTTAACAGGTTGAAGATCTTTCAAAAAGTCATTTAATTTAGGATTCTGAAGAGAGACAGTTTACTCTTCAATTTAGTTGAAACGACCAATGACAGTGTTAAGCTAATTAACGGAAGTACTAATTATTATGCATCTCTATATCCTATATAGATCAAATAACATTGTCAAATAAATCTACAAGAACATTTTATATTCATGTTTAGAAGAGGAGAGTGTGAGAAGTTGGCCTGGCATATGCTGTCCACTATTCTAGTGGGCACCTTGCACCAGTCCAAACGACCCTTATTGATGGTAGGTTTAAAGACAACCTATATAGAAAACTATCCTGATAGCTGTGGAGAGCAGCCTTCAGGCTAAGTCTTGAAGGAATGTAAAGCAGCTTGTTTTACCAGTCTATAATCTCATGAATGACCAAATGAAAGGAGAAGCACACAAGGTATATATATAAAATATATGTCTTTATTCTAAACACATCCCCCTAGGCTCTTTATGAGGCTAGAAGCATAAGTACATACAGTAAACATATTTAGCACACAGTAAATTAGCACAATCTATGGTTAGCCCTAGGGGCGTACCAAACCATATACTAAGAAAGTGGTATAAGAACCACAATAGACATAGAGACCAGGCCTAGGGCCTGTAGAACCGCTGGGGAAACCAGGAACCACCCAAGGTAGTGACACAGGGGACCCACAGGGAACGCGTGCAATGTCTAAACACAGCTGTGAATCACTATTGACTTCTATGGAGAAAGTTGCGATTAGAATTTTAAAGATTAGGGACACTTAGAAGTGGACTTGGAGCGAACCCCTTTAGAACTAGGCAGTTCTAGAGTCAATACCCACGGGAGCACCGAAGTACTCGAGTTACCTCACCCAGGGAAGCCGGGTGCATAGGTGTCTTTTCGTGTCGGGTTTCGTCATCGTTTTCTAGGGCGAGCTGCGGAAAAGTGAAGCAGGCGACCAAGTGGAAAGTGTCCGGATGGATCCAAGGGTGGGTCGGAGATCTGAAGAACCTGAAAGCAGAGGGGACAGAGTCTGGGTCACTTGCCAGTGACCAGAAAGGCGATGAGAAGATGCCCACCGATGTCGGGTGATTTCAGGTGCAGAAGGTGAAGCTTGACTCTTCAGCCACGAGGACCAGGAGGCGTCGTCGATGACCAGGTGCTGGATTTGAGCTGTCTCACAAAGGATGTCAAGTGCTGCGGCGTCAGAATCCGGATTGGACCCAACAAGCCTTGGCAACAGCAACCCACGCAGAAAGCAAAGATTGGCTTCGGTACAGACCAGCAAGGTCTGAGGGACTGACCATTTGGAGGGGATTCAGAGCACGTCTGTAGCAACCAGGAAAGCCCAAGAAACAAAAGAGTTACCTTAGTGGGGACCCACCAGTCGACGGATCAGGGATCGCGAAGGAGCCTCGAGCGGAAATGCTAAAAGCGGGCCCACGGAACAATCTTCGGTGCAAAGGATGCTCGGGGCTTAGACTACAAGTAGCCCAATGCACAACCTCGGGAAAGCTCGAGGAGTTAATGCACTTGCAAATGTGCATGGTGTTCAGGAGTTCCAGTTTCACGTCACTCGTGAGGACTGCGGGTCTCAGCTTTGCTGGGATCTCGTGTCGGCCTCTGAGAAGACTGGAAGTCCGTGTCCTTAGTCGCATATCTGTCGGGATCCGGCGGGAGCCTTGGAAATGCAGACCGGCAAGATGCTTCTTTGGTGCCTGTTTAAACAGGGGAGTCACTTCTTGATGCCAAGGGAGAGTCTTCCGTCTTCTAGTCGATATAGAATGTCGAAGTTCCAGGATATATGTTGCAGAGTTTCGTCCAGGTATAATCTAAAGTCCTAAGGACTGGATTCCTATACTTATACTAAGTTTAGGGGTTGGACTTACTCTAGGGTCCCACCTTTGGAAGGACCCAGGGAGGGGGTGGTTAATTGGTAGTAATAATTAGTTGGTGGTAATTTCGCGCCAGAGCAGGGGCTGAGTGCCCCTGCAACCGGTTTGAACTGGGGTATGCACAGGGACACCAAGTGTGCCCCAAGCACTGTCTGAAAAGCATTTTATGAATGCACCCACCGAGCCCCAATACACTAAAGCCTGTCTGGGAGGTGGTTCACCTCCCTGTGACAGGAAACATATTGTCCAGGCCTCCCCTGCCGGAGTTTCGTCCAGCAGCAGGAGGTCAGACTCGTGTCTGTGGCTGCAGTCCCAATTTTGTGATGCTGGGGTTCTTTTAAACTATTACCGGTTAGGTAAGTGTGTACATGTCTTCTCCCTCAAGAAGGGTGGAATTCTACCCCCGGCGCCAGAACCGGCAAGGGGGTAGGATTCCAAAGTATTTGACACCAAACACAACATGTTTCCATGCAGCCATTCCAAGGTTAGCATTTACCGCGAGGTTATAATGCAATTAAGAGTATATGGTCTGGCTGCATCACAGAACAGCATCAGAGAATAGATTCCAAAAGCTGCAGAGAGGACCTGCTCATGCATGGGCACCCTCTCACACAAAACCAAGCACTCTGCCTTCAGGATTGATAAGGCCTGCCATAGGAGTGACTTATAGGTTTATATGTGTCAGTGATTAAAGGTAGATATAGGTAACCTATATCTTAGTAAGGGGTGCATGCACCACCTTACCCAGGCTGCAGTAGCAGACCTGTGGTGCCATTTTGGAAGGCTTCCCAGGGGTGGCATAATACATGCTTCAGCCCCTGGTAGGCCTCTGGGGTACCTATGCCCTTGGTACCTAAGGTACCATATACTAGGGACTCACAAGGGTAACCCAGTAACCAATCTGGAGTGTACCTAAAGTGCATGCAATCAATTTAGAGAGGAAGCAGCTAGGCTGGGGTCCTGAATAGCAGGGCCCCAGCCAGACTAAAGTAAACAAACAGTGAAACACCAGCAAAAGGGGGGGGGGTAACCATAGTAAGCAGATCCTACTCTCCTAAAGAGAGCAAGTCAGAGATAAATGTAAAAAAGGCAAAGTAGTCAATTCTAGTGAATGGTGCAATACATTGCTTGTTCCAGTTTCATGCGCATCACTAAGCAGTCCAGTACAGCGGTTCTTAACTTGGGGTCCACAGGGATCAACTCATGAGCAACACAACTATCAGAAAATGAAATATTAGCAGACCTTTAATTGTGGGAGCAGCACAAGTACAGCAAACACAATACAGTTGGAGGCTTCAATTGAAGCATTGATATGTGCTGACAAAAAGCGCATGCATTACAAGCTAAAAAGACAAAGCGATATGCTAGAATCTAGCACATCACTCAATCAATCAGCATCTGTAGAGCGCGGCACTGTCACCCCTGGAGGTATCTGGGCGCTAGGTCTGAGTCGAAAAGCCAGGTCTTGAGGAAACGGCGGGAAGAAACGAGCAGAAAAGGCAAAACAGAGGGCAAAAACAAGCGAGCAGAAAAAGGCAAAACAGAGGGCAGAAAAGTGAGCAGAAAAGACAAAACAGAGCAGAAGAGGGCAACACAGACAGCAGAAAACAAGCAGAAAAAGAAAACAAGGGCCGAAAAACGAGTAGCAAAGGCAAGCCAGAGCCTCCAATGTTGCCACCGTTAAATAGCAAGAAAGGCTGGAAGACACAAGGTATAGGTCTGAGTTCAATTGCAGAAGGGTGACCACTATTTCTGTCACCACTCACAGCCTCTTGAGCACCAATAATTATTTTGAGGATGTTTGTGAACCTTGGGTATCTTCCAACAGTAACTGAAAATGTATTCCACTGCCTTCTGTTTACTTTTATTGTATTCTGTTTTTTTGCTGAACTGGAACTGTGTCAACCTGCCTGCAGTCGATTTTATTTGCGGGTTATATTTTATGAACAAAAGAGGGTGTTCTATATATCAACCATTTTGAATAGTATTGCATGCGTTTAAAATTCGACCCTCTGAATACAACTGCATTAACCCCTTGCATGCTGATGACGGCCCCCATCCGTCATGCACTACGGTGCTCGTGTGCTGATGACGGCTGGGGGCCGTCATAAACCCATCCATTAGCGATTTTGCAGCACAGGGGGGAAAAAAAAAAATCGCTGCAGCATGGAAGGGGTTTAACTTATTAAGCCTATTCCAGGTTGGTTTAAGAATCTGTTTATCTTCCTGTTAGACATGGCATCATTGGCGTGAGTCTCCCTTCCATTTTGACGGATTGCCTCCTCTGTGTTAATATGTTTTGCTGGATTTATGCTTTGGGCACTGTGCCACTGCTAATCAGTGCCCCACTTAGAAAGGTCCGAAGTGGGCATGCTCCTAGCGACAGAAGATGGAATGGAGGAGGAGACCGAGCCTCTTCCTGACTTCCTGTCTGCAACAGAGCAAGATGGGTCAGTGGATGGTGTCATCCTCTCGGCCACACTGACCCCTGATCAGCAGCAAGATTGTCGCCAGCTGTTGGGGCAATTCTCTGATCTATTTTCCTTGGTTCCCAGTGTCACAGAGTGGTGTGTCCATGATGTGGACACTGGCGACAGTCCTCCTGTGAAGCACAAGGCTTACCGAGTGACTGACAAGGTTAGGGCTTACATTAATGAGGAAATCTCCAAGATGTTCGCCTTAGGGGTCATTGAATCCTCAAACAGTCCTTGGGCGAGTCCAATGGTCTTGGTTCCTAAGGCTGCCTCGCCGGGTGCCACACCCGAACTCCCGTTCTGTGTGGACTACAGAGGGCTCAATTCAGTCACCAGGACTGATGCACACCCCATCCCCAGAGCTGATGAGCTCATTTATTGGTTAGGGGCTGCACGGTACCTCAGCACGTTTGATTTAACGTCTAGGTACTGGCAGATCGCCTTGACTGATGGAGCTAAGGAGAGGTCAGCATTCTTCACAACAGATGGGCACTACCAATTTCGGGTTATGCCCTTTGGGATGAAGAATGCACCTGCCACCTTTCAGAGGTTGGTCAACCAGGTGTTGGCTGGGCTGGAGGATTTCATTGCCGCCTACCTGGATGACATTGCAGTGTTCAGCGCCAGTTGGGAAGAACATCTGCAGCACCTCTGGGAAGTGTTGATGGCACTGTGCAAGGCAGGCCTCACGATCAAGGCGAGTAAGTGCCAGATCGGGCAGGGTTCCGTGGTGTACTTGGGTCACCAGGTAGGAAGCGGCCTGGTGGCGCCCCTACAACCCAAGATTGATACCATCCTGGCATGGGAACCCCTAAAGACTCAGACACAGGTGAGAGCCTTTTTAGGACTCGAGGGGTACTATAGGAGGTGGG
Organism: Lissotriton helveticus; assembly: GCF_964261635.1. Taxonomy (NCBI): domain Eukaryota; kingdom Metazoa; phylum Chordata; class Amphibia; order Caudata; family Salamandridae; genus Lissotriton; species Lissotriton helveticus. Next base: position 1,270,170,115 of record NC_136068.1, read on the forward strand.
TCAATGGGTATGGCAACATTGTTGCACCCTTGACTGAGCTGACTTCCAGAAAGCAGCCCAAGAAAGTGAACTGGACTGACACCTGTCAGAAGGCTTTTGACGCCCTGAAGACTGCCATGTGCACAGCACCCATGCTGCAGGCACCCAGCTTCTCAAAAGAATTCATTGTACAGACAGACACTTCAGAGCATGGTGTGGGGGCTGTTCTATCACAGATTAATGAAGAGGGCCTAGACCAACCTGTAGCCTTCATCAGTAGGAGGTTACTTCCACGGGAACAGAGGTGAAGTGCAATTGAGCGTGAGGCATTTTCTGTGGTCTGGGCACTGAAGAAGTTGAGACCATACATGTTTGGGACTCACTTCCTAGTTCAGACCGACCCCAGGCCCCTCAGATAGCTAATGCTGATGAGGGGTGAGAACCCAAAGTTGTTGAGGTGTCCATTTCCCTACAGGGTTTGGACTTTACAGTGGATCACCGCCCTGGTACCTAACACGCCAACGCTGATGGTCTGTCCAGATTTTTCAGCCTAGTGAAGAGAACTCCCAAGGGGAAGGGTAGTTCTCCCCACATTTCAGCTGGAGGGGACATGTGTTAGACCTGGCATCATTGGTGTGAGTCTCCCTTCCATTTTGTCTGATTGCCTCCTCTGTTTTGATAGGTTTCGCTGGATTTATGCGTTGGGCACTGTGCCACTGCTAATCAGTCACACAGTGCAAGTGCTCCCTATGTTAAATGAATGTACTAATTGGTTATTCCATGATTGGGTTATTTGATTTATCTCTCAGCCCCTAGTACAGGGCACCATGTGTGCCCAGGGCTTGTAAATCAAATGCTGCTGGTGGGCTTGCAGCACTGGTTGTGCCACCCACAGAAGCAGCTTGTAAAGTGTGTCTCAGGCCTGCCATTGCAAGGCCTTTGTGCAGTCTAGCACTGCCATGTCGACTTGGCCAAGTGCACCCACTTGCCAGTCCTTAAACCTTCTCGTTGCTTCCTATTAGACACCCCTATGGTAGGCCCAAGGGCAGGGTGCATTGTAAGTATAAGATGGGATATGCTCTGATGTGTGTAGCATGTTCTAATAGTGAATTACAGCCACTTTCGTTTTTCACTATTGAAGGCTACCTGTTCTCCAAGGCCAGAATGGGCAGTTAGATTATTACATTCTTATAATATTAACTGACTCAGGGAACATGGTAGAAATTCGAACTCAGAATAATAAAATACATCTTTTAGTAAAGTTGGTTTTAATATTATGTGTTGGAAAATACCACTTTTAGAAAGTAGGTATTTTCTTGCCTAACTATCCAGGCTGGCCTCTGCTGGGTTGTGTATTCCTTGTCTGGGTTTGTGAGTGACCGGGCTGGGGGATTCCAGGAGGCAGGCTGGGTCAGCCCGGTGGTGAATAGAGAGATCTGCATCTAGATGGGAAGGAGGAGTTGCACATGGGACCTAAATAGGGCTGGGCCTTCCCTCTACAATGCTGGCTCCACCTCCTGTGGCTTGTCTGATGTCTCTGCCCTGCACTGTGAAAGGAGAGAAGGAATCATGTCAACAGTGTGCTCCAGAGCTGTATCTTCCCTCCCCTGTGATGGCTCCACCTCCTGTGGGGCGGCTGATGTCTCAGCCCTGCACAGTGAAAGGAAGAAGAGAGTCATGTAAACAAAGTGCTCAGGAACTGGTCTGGACTAGGCAGAGGCCTCTCTGCCTTCAGAGAACAAAGGATTTTGGGGTATAAATATTGAGACCCTGATCCCAAGAAATTAGATCACTTCTGGAACAAGAAACCTTTTTGCCAAGGAGAAGAACCAAGGAAGCTGCAGGAGTTGTACTGCCCCCCTGCCAGTGTGCTGTTTGCTGGGTTGGCCTGCAGTGGTTGCTTCATTGCCAAGGGAAAGGAGAAGGAACTTTGTAAGGACTTTCATCTACATAATATTCTCCAAGGGCTTGAACTGTGCTTGCCTCCTGCTGAAGTCTCAGGGATAAAAGACTTTACCTCCAGCTCCCTCCTGAATTTCCTTGCTGGGAATTCTGACTAAAGTCACTTGCGTGCCGCTGGAAGCGCGACGCATCGAGAAGAAGCGTGTCACCGTTGCAGCTGAAATCAACGGAACGCCGGAGAAGCGAGCCTTCGTCGCATCTCCCTGGAAGCGTGTGTTCATCGAAGCTACCTGCTGTCGCATCCCCGGAGAGGCGTGACACCACCAAGAGGGTCGCCATCGCATCACTGGAGAAGCGTGTCGGAGGGCCTGTTGCGGCTCCAAAGTACAGAGTTGTTGCAAGGCTGCCAGGGTGTCATCGCATTGTCATCACAGCGCCGCAACATGGGCACCATCTTCTCGCCTCGCAACCGGATCATCGCATCGCATGAAGGCGCCACCTTGCGCTCCGCAACGGGGCCCGCAGGCCGAGAATCTACGCATCACCTCTGCACCGGTAAGGCTCACGACGAGCCCCCTACTCTGCACAAGAATTGAGGAAGGATGCAACCGTTTCCCCGGGTCACGGAACCGACGCATCTACCTTTTTGCAAGCCTTTTGTTCCCTTTGCGTTACGCATCCAGGTACTTTGTTGAGATCTTTGTCGCATTTACCATCAACTTGAACCAAGAGACTTTAATCCTCTTTTAAGTAATCTTAAGTGTAGTATTGTGGATTTTTGTCATTTGTGGTCTTGTGTTTAAGTCTATATAAAGAATACTCATTTTTATAAAAACCTGTGTTGTGTCCATCTGTAGTGTCTTCACTGTATTACTTTGTATATTCACAAATGCTTAACACACTACCTCTAAGATAAGCCTGTCTGCTTGTGCCAAGCTACCAAGGGAGTGAGCAGGTGTTATTAAGGAGTGTAATCCCCTTATCCTGACTTAGAAGTAAGGGTCCCTATTTGGACAAAGGTGAATACCATTGCCAACTAGAGACCCCCAGATCTAACACTTCCCTTTTCTTCCATCTAGCCCTAACTTTTTCATATAATGAAAGAGATTTATTCTCATCGAAGATTTTAATCCAGTTACTAATCTTCCGTTGTGTGGGGCAGCTAAGGGCTTCGTTGATATTCGTTTTATAACGCAGAGTTTCCATATCTAACTTTTCCAATATGGGTTTTAATCTAACAAATGACCACTTTAAAATTGTGTTTAAATGTTGAAGCCCCATTTCAATCTCCGCCCAAGTTTTCCAACAGTTCCCCTTGATGAAACCCTGGATCTGGACGTACCCATTTTCTTCCCACAACCTTAGTATATTGTTCTCTAAAAAACCTGTTTCCCCCGTGTATATATTCGAAAGCCTGGTTGAGATACTGATTATTAAAATATCGTAGTGTGCTAAGAGCTGGGTTTTTTGTTTAAGTAGCCATTGTAGGATCTTATAACGTACTTTTTAGGGTACTTAGTAACTCTTGTAGGGTCAATGATGTTATATTCCCTTAGGATCTTATTCATGAAGAAGTTATCTGCCTCTTGAGGATCTAAAAAGAAAAATCTAAAACTGTGATGTGCAAATGTCGCATAATAATAGTTTCTAATATTCAGAAAAGATAACCCTCCTTCTGCAACAGGTTAGTTTAAAGTGCAGAGTGCCAATCTTGGTACCTTATTTGTCCATAGGAAAGAGGAGAACATACTGTTTCTTTATAAAAAAAAAGAGGTCTGTATTGAACAGGGAGCTGTAGTAAAGAGAAAATCAAACAGTGGAGGGACAGACATTCGAGTTAAACGCAACTCATCCTATTATTGATAACGGCAGCTGATTCCATCATGTTAGCGGAGAGCGCACCTTTTTCGACAATGGAATATAATTTAGGGAAAAAAGGTCTTCTGCTCTCTCAATTACATAGATCCCTAAATACCTCTTTGGACGAGTGTTGTATGTCTGTCTAAGTTCTAATAGGAGAGAATTCACACAGCATTTACATAATATAATTTCTGTTTTGGTCTTATTGATTTTATAACCTATTTTTTCAAAGTCTGCAAAAACTCTCATAACTTCTGTCTGAGTATCTATCTTTGGGTCCAAAAAAAGAACAATATCATCAGCGTATCATTTTCTGTTCATCATTCCTTGAACCGGGACCATATGGGCTCTTTTTTCCCTGGTTGCAATTTCTAATGGCTCTATAAATAGAGCAATTAAAATCGGGGAGAGGCGACAGCCTTGTCTGGTGCCTCTATTTATTTGGCATGTCCCTATATTGACAGAATTGCTTAAAATGTGCGCCTGGGAATTCATATAAAGTTATTTTAATAAAAATCTAAACTCATTTGGGAAGCCGAGCTTTTCGAAAATCGTAAAAAGACAATTCCAAGAAACAAGATCCAATGCTTTTTCGGCATCTAAAAACCAGATCTGTGCCTCAACCTTATTGATATTAAAAAAATCAAATGCCTCTAGTAAAAAATTGTATTAGTAAAGAGCTGTCTCCCCGCTACAAAAATCGCACTGCTCTGTCCCAATAAGTGATCCCACCATCTTATTTAGCCTATTGGCAAGGGATTTAGTGAAACTGTTATAGTCAGTATTTAAAAGGCTTATTGGCCTATAAGAATTCACCTTTTCACTATCTTTATCTTTTTAAAAAATACTGACCACTACTGCCGTACGGAAAGATACTGGCGTGTCACCCCCTTGTAATAGATAGTTTGCGAGTCTTAAAAATTCGGGGCAGAGTATTATAGAAAATGCTTTAAAAAACTATGAGGGTATGCCGTCCTCTCCGGTAGCTTTACAGTTGGGCAAAGAGCTGATAACAGCATCTAGTTCTTCCTCCGTGAATTCAGCTAGCAACAGATCTTTAAAATTATTTCCCAAAATTGGAATTATCAATTCCTGTAGAAATTTGTTAATTGTTTCTAAGGAGACCTGGTGAGATGTCTGATGGATATCTTTATAGTGTTTAAAAAACACCTCGCCTATTAGTGACGTAGCCTTTACGCAAGTTTCAGTTACGTTATCCTGAAAGCATTCAACTCTATTTCGAACTTGCTTCTCCTTTGCTTGCCAGGCTAGCCATCTTCCTGTATACTCGCTATCTTCATAGCTTGTCTGAAGATATAACCTACTTGCCATATCCTCTAACTCATAATAGAATTCCCTCAATTTTGTTTTTGCATTCAGTACTTCTTGCCTATTATCTGGAGTCCTATTTCTGAAATATTCTTGATTTGCATGGGCCAAACTATTTTCTATTGCTATTCTCTCCTTCTTTTTAGCCTTTTGTTTTGGTATCTCTTTTGAGGTGATTATGCCTCTCAGTGTAGCCTTAAAAGCATCCCATATTATGTTAATTGGGGCAGAATCCTTATTTAAAATAAAAAATAAATTAATCTCCTGCTCTAATTCTGCACACCATTGTTTCTCTGCTAAGTTAAGTTTATTAAAATACCGCCTTCTTGATGCTTCTTCATCTTTCTTCCCTAGAAGGGTTTCCATCTAAATGAGGGCATGATCTGAGAAGGCATTCACTATATGTTCATATTTACTAACTTCCAAATTATGGGAAGTTAGAAAAAATTCTACCCTTGATGATGAATCATATTTTGCTGAATAACAAGAGAACTCACATTTGATCGGATTGTTGAGGCGCCAGTTATCCAGAATATCTAAATCTGTCTTACAACTCAACAAAGCGACGGCTGCTTGTGGTATATTTTGCTTTCGGTCTTTTTTGGTTGAATCAAACGCAGGATTTAGCAGAAAATTAAAATCACTTCCCCATATGATCTGACTAGGTATACCTGACAGTGCTTGTTTTAACTGTAAAATGGGGAGCGGGTCATCCACGACTGGTGAATAATTGTAGGAAGTATCAGGTTTGTCTGGTTTATTTTCCCATGCAAGAATGTCCATCTACCACTCGTATCTGAATGTGATGCTTCAACATGAAATTGTACATGCTTGCCTATGTAGATGCTCACACCCCTCTGAGCTGTCCCCGACACAGATGAGCAATAAAAACCCACCCAATTTTTAAACATTTTACTAGCATCTGTTAAGGCTCAGAAATGTGACTCTTGTATGAAGATCACATCTGGGTGGTGGCCTTTTAGCCAGCTCTCTATTGCACAAGTTTTACGCCTATTATTGAAACAGTTAGCATTCAGAGACAGGATTAACAGTTTATTCCTATTCATGATGTATTTAAAAACAGGAAAATATAGCCTGTGTGTCCGGATGTATGATAGTACAACTCGATCATTTTGATCGTGGTACTTTACATCGCGGATTTTACAACGCAAGTCGTTACAACGACTTGCGTTGGAGGGCGCGGATTGAGGATTATTATAATTTTCTATTCCAACTCCAGCCCACGTAACAGTAGGGTAGGTGTTGGAATAGAAAATCACAATATTCCTTAACCAAGAGCGCCATCCAGCACAAGTCGTAGTAATGACTTGTGTTGTAACGGCAGCGTGGTAAAGGTTGTGCGGTGTAAACACCGTGTTGTAAACGACGTTTACCGTTTTGTCCACAGGCCCCGGGACATACTGACTAAAGTGCAACTTGTGCTACATGTGCAAAATGCATTTCTAAAGTGCAACTTGTGCAAAGTATGCCAAATATATAGATGAGTGACCGCTTAAATTGTTGATTCTTTTCTCCCAATAAGACGGTAGCGGACTAAGTTATACACTAAAATACAAGCCATTTCAGTTGTGCAAACTGCGCAAATATTTAGACCAATACATTTCCATATCTACTACGACAATTGACAAAATCATACATTAAGGTGAAAATCACGCATTTAGACCAGTATACAACAGTACAAATTTATGTCAATTGTGCAAAAGACTATTAAAAGTGCAAATCGGGCAGCTATTAGACCAATTAGACCAAAATACTACAGTACAATTATATCAACATTAATGTGCATTAAAGTGCAATGTTCAATGTGCAATATATCAGTTATATCAAACAGCATCTTTCCATAGCAACATTACGTATCCTCTTCTTTGACTTATTCAAAAAAGGAAAAAGTTTCTGTCTATGAACTCTCTTTTTCTAACTGCTTCACCCCCACCCCTCCACCCCACCCTCCCCAACACTATCCTTCCCTCTTTCTATTGGACGCTATCTTATTGCATCCTGTTATGTCCCCTGATTTACCTCACATCCACCCCTCAAAGAAAACTTTTTAATGTTTCTCATGGCACAACTCTTTGTTATTCAAATGGGGGTGGGGTCGCACACTACTCACACACCGGCGGTGTCGCCCCTAAGGACTCTGGTCAATGTAGTAAAGTGTTCGCGATGCATCATCTTTCGATCTTCTGCTATCTTCGCTGTCTTCGCCATCCCTGGACACGTGTTTCGGGGTATTACCCCTCATCAGTAGGGATAGGCCGTGTACTGGGGTTGCCGATGATCTCCTTGATATTGCCGCATTTAAGATTTGCTCTTTAATTCTATAATCTGAGAAATGTATTAGAATAGTTTGTGGGTACTTAAGATTCGTGGGTTTATGTGCAGGTACCCTATGGTCTCTGGGGATTGTGATTCAGGTATTACCTTTTTCAACAGAGACTCAGTCCATTTTACCATTTCCGCACTTTCCAGGCCCTCCGATCTTCCCACGAGACGTAGATTGGATTTCCTATTATAATTATCTAGATCTTGTAGCTTCGATTCCATCTGGCTCTTCTTTTTATTCAACACCTGGAGATCCTTTTGCATGGTGATGATGTTATCTTCCAGGGCTGACTCTGGAAAACACACGGGCACCCTGTAAGAAAGGATACTACCCTAACAGGGAAAACAACTTTTTTGGAAAAAGACTTTGCACCGGGCACAGTGCTAAATAGTAAAATGTGAAGCAATTAAACCTTACACCCAAAGATCAAATTATACAGACAAGATTACTGTTATAAAAAAATATATATATATTTTTCTTTTTATTTCACTTCTTTTTTTCTTTCAGATTATTTTAGGTTTAGAAAAACATACATTCACAGTTAATTATTATTTTCATAAAATGCACACTCTAGATTCTCTTGTACAAATTTAAACCACATAATATTACAATGTATGATATATCCTGAAAAGTATGAGTGTCTTCAGCTAGTACAAACAGCGCAGCCGAGGCCGATCTAGCAGGTAATTGTCTGAATTCTGTCAAACAAGACACAACATATATGCCGACTTCAAAAACACAGGTTACAGTTGTTAACTACCAAACACAACATATGCGTTGATTTTCAGAAAAATACTGGTTACAGGTCTTAACTACCACAGGTCTTAACTACAAACGCGTTTCCTTTATTTATTTGTATTTTTCTGAAAATCAACGCATATGTTGTGTTTGGTAGTTAACAACTGTAACCTGTTTTTTTGAAATCGGCATATATGTGTGTCTTGTTTGACAGAATTTAGACAATTACCTGCTAGATCGGCCTCGGCTGCTCTGTTTGTACTAGCTGAAGACACACATATTTTTCAGGATATATCATACATTGTAATATTCTGTGGTTTAAATTTGTACAAGAGAATCTTGAGTGTGCATTTTATGAAAAGAATAATTAACTGTGAATGTATTTTTGTATATTTTTCTAAACCTAAAATAATCTGAAAGAAAGAAAAGAAAAAAAGAAGTGACATAAAAAAGAAAAATATATCAAAACAATTATAACAGTAATCTTGTCTGTATAATTTGATCTTTGGGTCTAAGGTTTAATTGCTTCACATTTCACTATTGAGCACTGTGCCCGGTGCAAAGTCTTTTTCCCAAAAAATCTTCCAGGGCTGAGACACGAGCCTCCACCTCTGTAACCCTTCTGGGTAGGTTGCCTAGATTTTTCTCCATCTTTGTTAACCTATTATGCAGCTGTGATATTTCAAATGCTTGTGATACCTTCAGGTCTCTTAATTCGTGCAAAATAGTCATAAGCATTTCTTGAATTGAAGTGTCTTGTTCGGCTCTTTTCTTTCCAAGGTTTTCGTCGACTCTTGAAGTGACGAGTGTTTCCTTTTCTTTTTCTGGCTCTGATTCTAGTTCTGGTTCAGATGCAAAATCCAACTTATCTGCCAGTGTCTCATTCCCATCTTCCTTTTGGAGGTGTCTGTAGAAGTATTTGAGCTTCTTTGGTTGGTGGCTGGCTAATAAGAGGTGATTCCCCATGGAAAGCTGTACTTGTTTCTACAGGATCTGGCACTGTGTACGATTTCAGTTGGGGCTGTGAATGTGTGACTTGGGCTGACAGGGCATGGGCAGGGGGGAGTAGTATTTTCCAGTCCTTGCGTATCCTGTAGGCCTTTCTGACCTATTTGATCTTCTGTCTTTTGCTCCTCCCTGCTTGTTTGCGGTGTGCCAGTAGGTTTTCCACGTATCGCGAGGGGCTTGCTGAAAAGGGTATACTGCTTAGAATTCACCGGATTATCGTTCTCTCTGCTCGGTGTATCCCCTACTCCATCCCCCTCTCCTACTTCTTCTTCTTCACCACCCACAGCCAACATACTTAAATCAGCTGAGAGTTCAGATAGGGTTTCCTCTTCCTCCAAGGTTTTGTCAAAGGCATTCTGTCCAAGCAGTTTACTTTTCTCAGCCAATGCCAGCACTTTAGCTTTTAAGTCCATTCTTTGCTGGGCATTTCTGTTCCCTCTTCTGACACCTTTGAACGCTAATACGGGTGTTGGTGGCGATTGGCCAGATTTTAGAAACTCTTTTCCTGCCCCAGCTTTAGATTGTTTATTTTGCAATTTTGCCGCTGCTTTTGAGACTACCGACGTCTTCTTTTCTTAGTACTTTATTTATTTATTTATCCCCCCCCTTAATTGCTTAACTTATCACAGAATACCAGAACGCTTAATATATGGGGAGTGTGTTGAACTAAAGAGGAATCCAGCAGCGGATCCAGCAGCGGACAAAGCAAAGTGCACAGAGCGCAGAGATTGTATGGGCATCGCACTTCAGTAACCTGGGGAAATAGCTAATCACCCCTTTGGGAACCTCACGTGTACGTTATGAAGATATGCAGATATGCATCTTCATCCCATGTGTGCTTTAAAAGGCTCTAAGAGGCTTTAAGAGGTATGTGTGCCCATGGAACAATGCCAGTACAGAGATGACATTTTCTGCCGCCCCCTGCCCAGGGTCCAACTACTGCTGGTTCCCAAGTTCAGAAGTTCGAAAGTTCCTGCAGGAGGGTTCCGGACTCAACACTAATTGCTCCCTAGCTGATGCGCTGCACCGGTGGCTTTTCACTGACGCCTACCGTAGCGCCAGTGTCTTCTTCAGCATCAGTGAGCACCCTCTCACATTTCACTTGCCCGTTCTCAAAAGCTGGACACCAACGCAGAGTCCCTGGGCTCAGTGCCTCACTTACCACGAGTCCTCCCGCTGTCGGACTCCTCGCGTCCTCATGTGTCTCCCACACCGCCTGTTCAGCAAAAGTAAAAGCAGAGCAGAGGTGGGCGTGAAAGCGGCTAGAACAGCAGCCACCAACCGCTGAGCACTGCAAGCGGAGAGAGCCAGCAGGGTCTAACTTGAGCGGATGAACGGGTGAAAAGCTCAAAGCAGGCGATGGTTCATGGAGTCAGAGACGGAGATGGCAGCCATCAACCAGCAGCTCATCTCATGGGCAGGCATCAGCAAATCAGAGGACGTTACGGCAACGTGCGTGGGTCACGTTCGCCGCATCCCCGATGCTACTCATTGGAGTATTGACTTTGTCTTTTCACCACCTGCAGTCGATTTTATCTGCGTTTTTGTTACTGTTGACTTCAAGGTGTGCTCCTAGGAGTGCTAGCTCCAGCTGTTCTGGCAAAGCACTTCCAAGAAGAAATTCAGTCATAAGTATGACTCACATTCCCATTATGAAAAAACAAGATGGAAAATGTTGCATCTTGATAAATGATGGGATATGTAATCTAAAATAGCCACGTTTATTATTACATGCTGCTCTTTACCCAGGATTATTATTATAATTTTTTCACAACTGTCTTGGGAAAGTTGAGCTGTAACATGCTGACAGGGAGTTGCACGTGCCTAGCACACCATAAAAAGCACTGGACTATTTCATTCAGCACCTTTATATATTTGGCCAGTTTATGTAAAAAATACAGTAAACTACCGCATTTGGCCTTGTTTTTTTTCAAAATGTCCTTGCAGACCAGAATCCTCTGAACCCTCCTCTAGATGATTGTCAGTCTTTATTTATTTATTTTATTTATCTAAACTTGTATTGCGCACAGCTACCCTCAATGGGTTTCCCGGCGCCAGGGACAGACAAGAGAAGAAAGCAAGCAAAAAGCCCAAACAGAACAAACAGTGCAGAAGGATCAATTAAACAAAAGAGTCTTTAATTTTTTCCGAAATGAGAGGAGATCAGTCTCGGCTTTCAGAGCCGGCGGAAGAGCATTCCACATCCTTGGACCAAGATAGGAAAACGAGCGGCCGCCCATTTTGGCCAATTTAATTCTAGGGACCAAGAGATTGCCACTGGTGGAGGATCTTAAAGTACGACCAGGCTCATAGACTTGAACCAGGTTCTGCAGGTATTTAGGAGCAGAGCCCCGACGAATTTTGAAAAGAAGACATAAGGTTTTAAATTGTACGCGGTTCGGGACCTTAAGCCAATGAAGGTCACACAGAGCCTTGGCTGCAGAAGATCTCCGGGGTACATTACACAATAAACGAGCTGATGAGTTTTGCACCACCTGGAGTTTGTTTATTGTGGCCTTATCGGCCCCAAGATAAAGCACATTCCCATAGTCGATGCGGGAGATCACAAGAGCCTGGACGACAGTTCTCCGAGTAGAGCAAGGTAACATCCATAAGATCTTCTGCAACCATCTTAAGATCGAGAAACAGATTGCAGCGACCTTTGTTACCTGCTGTCTCATTGAGAGCTTATCGTCAATAAGAAAGCCGAGGGTTTCTTGAGGGATTGCTCCGATTCTAAGTACATATGTATGCCGTACCTCTTTCAAAGTTCACTAGCCGCCTCTGCTTCAGGCTGAGTGGCAATGCTGAAACAATACATATTATAAATACTTATTTAAATGTACTGTAAGAGGATAATGACTTGATGTCAGGGAGGGATGGAATTCCATATCAAGGAGGTGTTTCCTGACCATAAATAATTTGATGTGTGTGTATGTTTCTTGAAAGATGAGATTTCAAGGAGAGAGTCTGAGTCAATAAGCTAACACTGTCTACCTGAGAGGGTTAGTTTTTGGGCGAGGTAAGATGGAGATCCAGAATAGATTGCCTGTAAGTAAGGTAAGCTAAGTTACAAATACTTCTTGCCTTAACAGGTAGCCAATTCATTGCAAAAAGGATTTGGGATGTGATCAAACTTTCTTGAGCCTTTGGTCATTCTATCTGCTGTCTGTAAAGATGCTTTGGGAGAAGCTAGGAATAATATGGGAATTCACACAAAAGCACCAGCGCTTGAATAATTGGCTTATACTCATGGTCTGTGGTGAACAATTTAATTAATTTATTGAACCTAAGCTGATGATGTCCATCTGAGATGGCTAATTTCTGGGCGGGATAGGTTGGGGATTCAGAATGGATTGCCTGACAAGTGATTTGAGCTAACTTACAAATACTTTGTGCCTTCATGAATAGTCAATTCATTAAAATATGTTTTGGAGATGTGGACAGATGAACTGGAGGTACACATATTTGTCGATGGAAATATTACTGCGCAAAAACTAGGGTCCTCATCACCCAAATGCCCAAATAGGATAATCCACTTTAAATATATTTACAGAGTATATCATGCCAGTTTGTGTCTTTCAAAGTGTGGGCTTGTTGAAGATTCTAAGTGCAGGCAATAAGGTGCTCTAAATGCATGGTTATGCCCCCTGTAAGCAAAGTCTGGGAGGATATTATAGGATCAATTTGCACAATGATTGTCATACCCATACTGCTGGACCCAAAAATTGTTTAACTTGGGCTTGTTAAAGATGTAACTGTGAATGTACGGAAATATACAGTCTTGGCCCTAAGGGTTAACAAACAAGAAGTGGCTAAATGTTGGGGACAGGGCCCTGCGCCAACTCTGAGTGATTGGATCAAAGATTTGTCTTATTGCAAAAGCAGCTGAAAACATTTAAAACTATCACCCACTCTCCAAGGTCCACGGACATATGGTAGCCCTTACGTGGGTCGGATCCCTCTGGGTCTCAAACTAGACAGTTATTTTTTTTTTTTAAAGAAATTGAAACATGCCCGATATTCATCTCCTTAACTTAACAAGCAAAAACACTGATCGAACTGTGTACAAAGAGTGTAAAGAAAACATTGAGGTGATCCAGGTAAGGGGTGTGGCTCTTGTTTATATTCCAAATGGTGTACTTAATGTTGCATTCCCTAAGAGGAATTGCCTTTTCCAGGATGTTCTGCTTCTGTAATTTGTTTGTGCACCTTATTACTTTTGTGTAGTGCACACATTAAATGGAGTGATTACAACAGGCGACAACAGACAGCTGCGGCTGAAGGAAGTGTGAGTTTCTCACAGTGTCTGTCAGTGGGTCAAAAAGGTGTTTAGAATACATGGACATCCAATCCTTGGCTTCCCTGAAGATGAAGAACGCACAGACCAATGGTCACGTGTGTCCATTGCACAATGCAATTGTGTATCTATGCAAATTTGTATGTACAAGGTTCACATATGCCAAAATATTAGCAAGTCGAAAGTAAGCGAAAATTCAGTGCAAACAAATTAGTGGGTGCATAGTGTGTTTGTGTGGTGATAAAGTGAAGGAGATGCGAGGAAGTACAAGAAGGAGAGAGTGAAAAGCGAGTGCTAAAGAGGAAAAAGACAAGACATGCAGATGGTGGATTTCAGAAAGATGTGGGGAGAAACAGGGCATAATGGTCTAACACAGACAGCAAATGAAAGTGGTGTTAAGGGAATAACTGTAGTGATTTTAACATTCAGAAGACGACGATCCCTTCCGCAGATCTTAGTAATGTCCAATTCATAAGCTCATATTTCCAGAACTGAAACATTTTCAATATTAATTATTTAAAACAAAATCATTAATGTTACTCATTTATCTTCAACTGCTAACAACCATTTAGCAAAGCCAATAGTCCTGGCTTGTTTTAGGCATGTGTTTCTTGCTATTTTATATAAATTGATGCAATAACAGAAAGCTCAGAAAAGCACACAAATAATGGTTCGGTGGTATGCTAACTGAAGCACAAAAATTGTAGTTTACATGTTAAAGCCACACCTTTAATTACAAAAGCCACTCCTCTTGGAAAGGAGTCCCAGTTACACTTCTTAGGCCATGCTCCTTTTGGAGACTTTCACTTTTTTCATCCAGCTCTGCAAGCATTATTATCTAATATGTTGGTAATCCATTGAATGTATTAGCCTGAGAGTCAACCACGCTGTTCACTTTACAATCATTATATACCTACAGTCAATTACTTATAGAACACACAACCTAATGGCTAGCAATGTTTGTTGTAATCTGTCTACATAATGGGGTACAGGTGTATGTGTAGGTAATATCACTTTGTGTTTTGTTATGCATGTAGTGAAAATACTATTTTCTTTTGTGTACTGGAAAAACAGCTAAGTGTGACCTTGTATTGTTGTGTATTAAATTAATTACTAATAAACAAATAAAAACAAGCATTTGCAATGCAATCGGTCTCGCATTTATGAGAGTTTGAGCTATTGGTATTATAAATGACAATGCCTTTTATGTATGTGTTGTTTTTAAAACAGATAAATAAAAGGCATTGTCATTTACAATGCCAACAGCTTAAACTCTGTGCAAATGCAAGACCTATTGCATTGCAAATGCGTGCTATAAAACTTTTCAAAAGCATTAGAAGAGAGCATGTCCTCCCTGCAGGCAGAACAACGCTATTTGAGAAAATAGTGCTCGGAGGCTGTAATTAAAGCCTACGGAGCAACATCACACCTAACAGGGGGTGTCACCATGGGAGGTTACAAAATGTGAAAGGGCGGTATTAAGGAGGGAACACTAAGCCTTTTGATCAATGAACAGACACTGTTTACCATGGACAATGACACAAGCCAATGAAAAATTGGGTGGAGAGTGGGTGGAGCCTCAAATCCCTACCTCATTACAGAATGCCTCACAGAGCATGCGCTACCCAGCCTCGACCTAAAAAGAAAAAATGGGTTATGTCTTATGGTAGAAATGAATACCGAAGAATGGAAGTTGAGCAGCCTATCCGAAGCATCAGCTGAATCTTTCAAGGTGGATGCTAGGAGTTGTAGAGTATTATTAGACTGTATCCATCTGTAACATTCAGAAGAATGCTATAAAGTGTTACACTAAAACTCGGGGTACACGTACCTTCAGGAGGTGCTGGGCGGTATAAAAACCTGCTGGTCCACTGCCTACAATACACACTTTCGGCGAGTCTAGGCTTGTGCAGAGTGTCCTTCTTAGGCCTGCATTCAGAAAAAAACAATATTTTTTTTTCAGTCACAAGTGTAAGAAAAAATATGGGTATAACTTAAATCCCACCACGCACAACTCCTGCAAGAAATGAGTCTCTGACTTGATATTCTGGCCCATGCGCCTTTCTGACAATGAAGAGAAAGAGCACAATAACTGCACACTCTGTCCAGTCTACACACCAGCAATCAATTCCTTTTACCTATAAATATGACACTTTCCAGAATGTGTGCCCTCCCGCCTCCATATACATAGTTGGATGTTTCCTGCAACACTTGACAATGAAACACGTTGCATCCATGTGCTATACTAGGGAAGCCTATGTTGTGTTAGAACTGTTTATGAAGCTAGCATAGGTGACCCATGCACTGGCAATATGCCCACATCTCCTATAACGGTTGAAACTCCCCAATCTGAAATTTCTAAAACTACTTTCCATGAATAAAAACAGATCTTGAAAAATGCATTTTTCAGAGGATGAACAAATAGCACACATTGTAGAATGGTGTGGTGCGCCTCACAGATCTATAGACCAAGAATTGGTTGTCTTGGATTACCCATGCTCTACAACCTGTCAACCGCACAGTGCAAAAACCAGCAAGGAAAAAACAAAGTACAAGTTGGCTACGTTGTCCTCAGATGTTTGTAAATCGGCTTGATTGTTTAGGTGAAGGTTAAGCACTATTTTAACATGAACAGTTTTCAAGAGCTCTTTCAATTTATGAGGTACGATGTGGGAGTAAAACATTAAATGCATGGGTAGATCTTAGTCTTACACTGGTAAAATGTGAATGTTTTTGCAAAAGATGAAGCCTATACTCAATAACCCGCAAAATGATAACTAACATTAGAAAAGGCTCGATGGCAAATTTTAAATTTCAAAAACGGATGATGCTCAATTCCAATTGAAAAGTCTGTTTAGGTTTGCTGTGAAGAAGACACATATTTTAAGAAGATAACAGAAGAAAGTTGCACGTTTAAATGAAACATGAATTACGATACGGGTGATTTGTCCGCCCAAATTCTTATTTCCACAGCTTGTAAAACTGATAACTCAATGTGTCCCTTTCTCTTTCACCAAGTTGCAATTGATCCCTTTATCTGCTCTGTCATCTTACAGTTTACGAAACTGTAGAGAGAGTCCCCTTACCTGCGTGACTGGAACAAGCACTCAGCTGCAGGGGTGGCAAGAAGATGCTACACCTCAAGAACAGAGGAAACATCTTGCTATAACCGTGGCACAATCAGAGGGGTGCAAGGGCGACTACAACAGAGCCTTCAGTAGACGTCCCGGCTCCATGTCAAACCTGTTCTGGGCGGGTCTTAGCGAGTCTCATTCAAAGATACCCCTCCTTCCCATCCCGTGCTCCTCCCATTCCACGTGACCTTTCGACAGACTCTGGTCTGGCCCCAATATAACAGCGGCAGACCATATCACTCCAAAACCATTTCCAAAGAGTGCCCAAATATTTCAAAGCTAAAAAAAAAAGGTCGAAAGAAAAGTAAGACTAACATTTCCAGTAGCCACTGTCAGAGAATGTCAATGATGCCAGTGACCGAGACACAAAAGAAGGACTCCACCGACACATACTACGAGCCCCTAAACTTTAACCATTTTAGTGCACACACGAAACGTGCCTGTTATGGAGAACACAATGAAAATTGTTAGCAATCCGAAATGATTTTCATTGAATGAATAAAGTATTTTAAAAGGGATTGTTAACCTAGCAATGAATTGTAAACGTAGTTAGCTCAGCAGTATGGCGCCCAGCACAAGAAAGTCCGTAGGGTAGTTAGCGCTCTAGCTTTGATGAACTCTCTGTATGGAGGTCGGCTCAGCGATTCGCTGCTGTGTTTATTTACTAACAACGGGCAGGAGACGAGGGTGAGGCCAGGTGGCAATTCGGGTCATGGTGGGCATAAGGTTCAAGTGATTTGCTACAGCGCCGAGCTGAGGGCGGTCAAGCAAATTTGTTTTGCCGGCCCGAGAGATGAGGCGTGGAGCAGGGTTAGAGATGGGAACGGCGTTCACCCCATCACTGCCTGAGCAGCTATGGATGGACTTGGGTGGAACACTCTTACTTTGGTCAAACGACAAAAGGTTTCTGAAGTCGCTCCTCGTGTGCTCTGGGGAGCCTGAGAAATCCGTAATGGATTTCAAAACTTCAGAACCTCCGCATAGAGCTGGAAGCTCACTCAGAGCAGGGCTGGCTAAAATGTCCAAGTCAGCCCTACTCCTTCCCTTCTTTTGCTCTCCATCCATCCATTCTCTTTCTCTTCCCTCTCTCTTCTGCCTCTGATCGCTTATGTCTCTTTCTAGCCACACATACACACACTCTCCCTCCCTCTCACTTTGATCTGTTTTCCCTCTGTCCCTAAAAGCCCCAGCTGCGTGAGCTGCGTGAGCTGTCATTAACCTCGAGGAGCTTGAGACCGGCACGAGCTGCGGTCCAGGACCGTCAGAGCCTGGCCTCTAGTAGCTGTAGTGTGCGCACTAGTTGATGCACGTCACGTAGACGTGACGTGCGGCGGCCATGTTGTTGGCGCATGCGCGCGCAGTGCATAGCGCGCCGAACACAGAGAGAAACGGCAGCATCGGCCGGCGCTCCTCAATAGAGAAATTGTTGTTAATTAATAAATACCTTTAAGAGCCCAACTATAGTCAGCGTGATAGAGCGCGCGAGGCCACCCGACCAATAGTTTTCGCCGTTTCCGGCTTCAGGGCCCATATACTTTTCAAATCACCATATACATCGATCAGGTGACTTCACGAGCTCTACCAAGTTGTGTGTGTGTGTTCCCTGCTAATAATTTTCAGTGCACCCGACTTACCATCCACCGATGCGGGTACCTAATGACCACAATGAATCAGGGAGCTAGCTGTAAAAGAAAGGCAGCAAAATACAAACCCAACCAATAACATTCAAATACTGTTTAAATGACCACGGACAACTGGAAGTTTTAAAATGTTTATCTAAATTCAATATTTTCTTGCATGAGGTACAGTAAAATAAGGCAATCAATAACCAAGATAACATAAATCATATAGGCATAAAGAAATAATGACAGGGTAATCATTCAAATGTAATATGAAATGCAGATGGGAAATATTATAAAATCTCAGAAATGTTTAAGCATGGACATTTTATGCATGAATAACTATGGGAGGGCCTATAAAGAGTAGCACGCTTCACTTAAGGTGAATGGGCCTTTGAACAATCTAGGTAATGAAGTTCTAGACCATATCATAAAATTACAGACTGCAATGCAAAATATAATTTCTAACCAGTGAGGAGACATAGGAACAAAACCTCACGGAAAAATATGTAATTAACTTTCAATAGTTGCAGAAAGGCATGGAAAATATAACATATGCAATGATGAACTTTATTAAAGCAAAAGTCAGAAATTTAGAAGGTGCAAGATTTAAAGAGTTTTCAGAGCAATATTTACCTAGAAAGGTGTGGAAACCAAACCCTGGCCACGGGTCAGTTAAGGACAGGAAACCCTCAAGGAAGGATACCCCTCAAAGGACAGCAGGTGCAGAATGGTCACCCAGGACAGGACAGGATACCCTCGGAATAGGAATCAGGACAGGACCCTCGGGACAGGACAGCAAACCCTCAGGATAGGACCCTCTTCAGGACAGGACCGGAACCCACAGTTCGGAAGCAACGCCTGCGCTCCACCCGCTCTGCAGCTATCGATCAAGACCCCGATTGGGTCAGCGAACTCCCAGCTAAGTGCTTGCCCAGCAATTTAAGGCTCAGTAGAACCTCAGTCTATGGTCAAATTCGGACAGAGTGCTTCGCAGCGCTCTGTATCTTCAGTCACCTATTGAGTGCGTTGGGTCAGTGACAGGTCAGCTAAACCAGACAAGTCGGACGGTTCACTAGGTGAACCCAGGGTAGATATACAGTTTGGGGTCAGTGTACCACCCCCCAATGTTGCAAAGTGTCAGAATCCCTCAATTTCGATTGGTCCTAAGGTAGGATTTGGGTAACACACCAATCACAATACAAGATTTTAAGCCTTCATTAGCATACTTGGGTACCGCCTAGCAGGTTTGGGTTTCTCATGAGAACTGTGCAGAAATACGAGTGAAAATTAACATTGTAACATATGTGGAGCAACATTCGCCGTTCTCGTAGCGCAGAGGTGGCTTTCCCAGGCGCATCTTGACTGTGGCTGCCAGCTGGCTGAGTTCCACTGTCCAAAGTGGCCACCTTTCAATGCTCCCTGGTCATGCGCAGAAGAGACCGTCAATATGGCTCCCAATCAGTTTGGACCCCCATTCCCCGCGGTACATGAAAAGTAAGCGAAAACAAATTAATACATAATAATGTCATTATGGAAATACATCACAGGATTTGTACTTTTGACTCATCATCAAGAAATAAAACTATTGCATTAAATGTTAGCTACATTGACACAGTCACAAGAGCAGTGGCACGAGCAGTACCACATGATAAGCACAGCTATGAATTACGCATGCGCATAACTTTCCCTCCACTTCTGCAGACGCGTCAGGACACGTGAGTGTGGCTGACGCATGCGCAGTAACTAAAATACAAGCGGCGGCCATATTAAAGGACACGGATTAAATTCATTAGAAATACACATAGGCAAGCTTCAGGAACTTTGCCTAAACAAAAATAAATGTTAGTAAAACATACGCTTTGTTACCTTATTACACATAAACGAGGTTCTTGACTTCGGCAAGCCGCAAAATATGCGAAGCTTTGCTTCATCAATCCCCTCTTTGATGATATTTACTATCATCACAAATTATAATGGAACCAGATGCCAACTTTCTTTCACACTTTATAAAGTTCTATTTCTTCCAGCAACCGTTCAAACTTTTCTCTCTCAGTTTTAGCAGGGTGAGAAGTTTTCACCTTTTTGTATATCTGATCATTCACTTCCTCTAATTCAATCTCATCCACACTTCGTTTCACTCCTCTTGCATTTACCTCGTGCTTTTTGGTGCGCTTGCGGCATTTACAGCATAAGAAAATGGAAAGTATAATAAGGCCTATAATACCAATTGGCATCAGAATTTTGAATAATAAGCTTTTACCTATGCTAGCAAGCCAATGACCTACATTTGAGAGACCATCTACCAGTCTCTTCCAGGCACTATCAACCTCGAGTGGTTTGAGTTCCTTTGCCAAATTAGTAATGTTTTTCACATATCTTTTGATCTGTATACTTTTATCCGGAATATAAGTGCAACAATGTTGCGCCTTCAACATCCGGCAGACTCCGCCCTCTTTCGCTAATAAGGTGTCAAGAGCAAGTCGATTCTGCAAAACCATTGATCTGATCGCAACCATTTCAGTGTTGACCAGCAGAAATCCATGAGCTGTTTCAGTAGACAGCACATCTACTATAGTAGACAATTTGCAAATTCTGTGAGTGTTCAGAACCACTCCCACTCCAGGTATCAGTGCACTGAAAATACTACCCATAATTTCACCTATACTTTCTCTTTTACTACGCACTAAGCCATTAGTATCTTCATTGCTTCCAGCTTTCCCATTCACATGGTATATTTTCGGGAAGACAATGCCAAAGTAGCAGCTTCCATACCAGTGATCCGGCAATTTGAAATAAGCCTTGTCCCCACAAATATAATAAATTCCAGGAAACACAGGCTCTGACCCATTTTTGAAACCCCAACCTCCAATTACCTTGTAATTATGTTCGCATTCACTGGAACCAATGAAAACATTATTATAATAGCTAGTCTTCTCGCGGTGAAGACATAGCTTGCCTTTCTTTTCAAAATCCAGCAACAGAGCAGGACCCGCTCCACCAGATGAGGTGCCTTCCATGTTCTCTGCCCACTTTGGCTTTTTCTGACTTTCGTCATTAGCCTTCTTTTGAATTTTAATTCTCCTTTTCTCTGCCATGTTCAGGAACATCTTTTCCTGCTCACGCAAAGAACAAGTCAAGTTATCTCTGTGTGCGTCTGCTATGTCAATGTTACCTATAGTCAGAAAGTAGTCTCCCATATATCTTATGGTGTCAGTTTTGGTATGTACAGGATTCAAGTTCCCACGTATAGGAAGTTCAGAAAAGATCACGTCATTGTTAGAATAATAATACTGTAACGGTCCCCTTTTGTAAAATAAACTAGCTAAAATGCTACAGGAGATTCCATATGTCAACGGCAGGTGATGGTATGTCACGCCTTCAGCCACAGAAGTAGGTAGCTTCATGCAGACATAGCAATCTTCAATTTCCATAGTCTCTACATAGTGTATTAATAAGTTTGCGAAAACATTTAAGTGTGTCTTGTTCTTAACTCCATGATAATGTAGTCCTCCCTCATCTGATGCTTCTAAGTTCTGTTTTGTTTGTCTCAAAGCTCTTTCATGTCGTGCTACACTCTGTGTTGTTAGCTCCTCATTGTCAGTATTTACAACTTCAGTAGGGACAATGTTAGTATCTTTACTTACAGCAAAGGGAATGAAAATTGTTAATCCTATCCAGATAACTATCAGTACTACTACACTACATATACACACCTTGCAACACGTCTTAAAACGGCTGCAACTAGGTCTACCATTCACTGTTGAATCAGACATTTTGGTTCAGAAGGAGTCTCTCAAACCCCTCTTTTTGGCTTTACACAATTAGCTTACTTTGTGCAAATTCACGGTGGTTCGTCTTCTTCTTCAGCTGAATACTCTGGGACGGGTTCTCCGTCGCTCACGTCAGTTATATCAAGATCTTCAAGTTCTTCCAAAACCAGTGTCCATTCAGGAGACTTGTACTTTTTGTTTTGTCTTTTTATTCGTTCACTCCTTCTTTTGGAAGAATCTTCTTCTTGCTCTGCTATCCGAGCACTTCTTCTTGCTTCTGCACGTTTTTCTTCCACTGTCTTTATCCTTAGTCTCAATCTTTTTACAAACCTAGGCTCAAGGTTGTTTCTTTTCTTTAGTCTCTTAGTCGGTACTTGGACTTCACTTTCTTTTCTTATTCTCTTGTTCTCTTTATCTTGTGGTAATTCTTCTCCACTTTCTTCTCCTACTTCCCCTATCTGGCTAGTTCCAGGGCTAGCATCAAATTCTTCTGCCTGGTTGCTAATCTGGCCTTGTTCAGGAATATTTTGTTTTTGGCTTTCGATTGTCTCTGTTTCTGTTTCTGTTTCCTGAACCCGTTCTTTTAACCCTCTCTGATCCTGTTCAAGCACTTCGATCTCTTGATTTTCTTCTGCTCGAACTATCACTCTATTTCTAGTCTCTCCCTTATCTGCATCAGGTGTTAGCGGTGGTGTATCGAATACCTGCTCTGTCCCTGTCTGACCTTCTCCTTCCTCAGTTTTGATGTGAATCTCAAGCGGCTGAGGTTCTTCGCCTGTGCCTTGCTTTTCCTGACTAGTCCACTCTCTACCTTCACTAAGTCGCTCTCTTGTTCTGATAGGATCTTCGGTCAGATCAATCATCGGTATCCATTCTTCTGGCCATATGCTTGGCAGCTCGTCTTCAGCTACTCCTGGCTCAGTTTCCTGGACCTCTTCAGCAGGCTGGATTCTTGGCAGTTCGTAGTCAACTACTCCTGGGCCAACGTCTGCTGTTCCTGCAACCTGACTGGTGCTGGGCTGCTCGTTGTCAGCTGCTTCTGGCCCGGCTCCTGCAGGGTCCTCTGCTGGTTGCCCTTCTTCTGCAAATTCTTTGTCTGGTAATACCTTCTGAGTGTGTCCAGCGTGGATCCACTGGGGAACACCTGCGACCTTCACTGCAGTTGTTGTTACCAGGATTACTTGGCGTTTCTTTCCCCACCTTGGTGCCAGACAATTAGATCGAGTGTGCTTCTTTATTTTGACCCAGTCTCCTGGAACCAAGCTGTGGAGAGGAGTCGTTGGATTGAGGATGCCGTCGTCTCCAATCTGGCGAGAGATAGAACGCACTTGGTCACCCAATCTTCTGCAGTATTCAAGCACTAAATCATCAGTAATACTCAACAGTTTGCTTCCTGGCACCCATGCTTGTCTCATCACTCTTCCCATAATGATTTCATGGGGACTTAGGCCTGTCTTGCGGTCAGGAACACTTCTCAGTCCCATCAGGACCAGGGGCAGGGCCTTCACCCAGGTCATGCCAGTAGCATCTGTCAGCTTTGCTAGTCTGTTTTTGATAGTTCCATTTACTTGTTCCACTATTCCAGAAGCCTCTGGGTGGTATGCACAATGAAGTTTCTGCCTTATTCCAAAGGCCTTACAGAGTTCAGCCAGTATGTCATTCTGGAAATGTCCACCCTTATCTGATTCAACAATGAATGGCACCCCGAATCTAGGTATCAGTTCTTTTAGTAAACACTTCGCTACTGTCAGTGCGTCACTTTGGGAAGTAGGGTAAGCTTCTACCCATTTTGAAAATACGCAAACAATGACAAGGACATATCGCTTCCCTTCACAACGGGGCATGGTGATGAAATCAATCTGTATCCTTACAAAGGGACCCCCTGATCTCCCAATTTTGCTCAGTTCAACCATTGTCCTCTTGCCTGGGTTCATCTGTTGACATGACAGGCACCTCTGGCAGAGGGACTCTGCTACCTTCCTGAACTTCTTACTGTACCAAGTCTGTTGAAATACCAGAATCATGGCATCCCTACCAATGTGTGATCCTTCATGTATTAATCTTGCCATTGTGCCAAGCAAGTGTCGGGGTAACACAGGCATACCAGTTGGGCCCAAAATCACACCATCCACACGTCTCGGTCTACACCCATCCTCCTTCCATTTCTCTCTTTCTTGCCAAGGAGCCGATTCCTGCCACTCTCTCACTTCATCCCACGTAGGCACTTCTTCAAACACCTGAAGCTGGCAGCTGGTTCCTGGCCCCCCTCGTTTTGGATTTACAATATA
Source organism: Lissotriton helveticus (assembly GCF_964261635.1). Classification (NCBI taxonomy): domain Eukaryota; kingdom Metazoa; phylum Chordata; class Amphibia; order Caudata; family Salamandridae; genus Lissotriton; species Lissotriton helveticus. The sequence continues at coordinate 1,270,194,389 of NC_136068.1, forward strand.
CCGATCTTTGGCACACCATTGGGCCACTCGATCAGCATAATCGTTTCCCAGTGATACTTTGTCCATGCTCCTTTGATGAGCAGCACATTTTACCACTGCCAGTTCTTTGGGCAACTGGATGGCCTCTAAAAGGTCATGAACAACCTTTGCATTCCGAATGGGAGTACCTGAGGAAGTCATGAATTCCCTCTGTAGCCATAATTGGCCAAAGTCATGCACAACTCCATAACAGTACTGACTGTCAGTATACACTGTTATGCGTAAGTCCTTCCCAATTTTGCAAGCTTTTATCATAGCTATCAATTCGGCTACTTGTGCAGACTTGATGTTATATAAGTAACCTGCTTCTTCAATTTTTGTAAAAGAGACTACTGCATAAGCAGCACTCAAGCCTCCTAGTTCATGTCTTAGACAGGAACCATCCACAAATAGTTCTTTATCATGTTCAGGCAATGGCGTTTCTTTTATGTCTGGGCGTGGTTTAGTACTGAACTCTGTCAGGTCAATACAATCATGTTCATCATCATCCCCACCTTCTATTTCCAAGGGGTCGGGGAGTAAGGTGGCAGGGTTCAGAATACCGCACCTAACAATGCTTACATTTGCTGCACCCACAAGAATCCTCTCGTATTTAGTCAGCCGACTAGGGGTGAGATACTGTGTTTTAGTTCTGGTCAATAGAATTACCACTCCATGTGAAACATACACGGTCACAGGATGTCCCATGACAATGGACTCACTCTGTTCCAAACTTGCACAGGTAGCAGCTACTGCTTTCAGACAGCCTGGTAACCCAGCAGCTACTGGGTCCCAAGTGGCAGAGAAATAGGCCACAGGCCTTCTGGTCGTGCCATGTTCTTGAGTCAGGACTGACAATGCGCAATTATCGCGAGTGTCACAGAATAGGGCAAACTCTTTGGAATAATCTGGCATTCCCAACGCAGGGGCCGTACACAGACAGTTTTTCAGTCTTGTGAAAGCCATTAGACTTTCATCGTCCCACTCTACAACATCTGGCATTCCTCTCGTGGTCATTTTTATCAAGGGCCTGGCTAAGGCTGCAAATCCCAGAATCCACTGCCTGCAGTACCCTAATACACCCAGGAACATTCTGACATCTTTTTGAGTACGGGGCAACTGCATCTTTTGAATTATTCTCACTCTTTCTGATGTGACTTTTCTGACACCCTTTTCTATCTGGTGTCCTAGATATTTCACTGATTTCGCACAGAACTGTAGTTTGTCAGGGGCCACTTTATGCCCTTTCTCACACAGATGATTTAGGAGGGCAATGGTGTCAATTACACAGTCCCTGTGACTTTTAGACGCCAGTAGAAGGTCGTCTATGTACTGCACTAACACAGAGTTCCCAGGTAAGGTCAAAGTCTCTAGACATTTTTTCAAGATCTGATTAAAGATAGAGGGGCTCTCTGTATACCCTTGAGGGACCCGGTTCCAACAATACACGTGACCTTCGAAGGCAAATGAGAAAAGAAATTTGCTGTCGGGGTGCAGGGGTATCGAAAAGAATGCATGACATAAATCAATCACAGTGAACCATTCAGCATCCCAAGGAATCTGGTACAATATCACTGCAGGGTTTGGGACAATAGGGCAGCAAGGAACTACAATTTTGTTAACCTTTCTCAGGTCCTGCACTACTCTATACTTGCCACTAGGCTTTTTGATGCCCATAATCGGTGAGTTGCATGGGCTGCTCATCACTTCCTGTATGATGTCTCCTTCTAATAATTTTTGTATTTCTAGAGTGACACCTGCTTTCACTTCAGCATTCATTCGGTAGGGCCTAGTGTTAGGATATACTGCATTGTCCTTGATGGCTATCTGTATGGGGTCCACATCTTTCATCAAACCCACATCTTTTCCAGTGAAATCCCACACCTCTGGCTTTACGGCTTCCTGGAGTTCTTGGGGCAAGTCCTGCAGGGTCAATCTTTTAATTTCTGAGTCAGGTCTGAGTAACAATAATTTATAAATGCCATCTTCATCTGGGGTCTGTATCTCAACACCTTTCGGTGTGCAAAAGATGGTACAGTTCATTTTGCACAGCAAATCACGACCCAGTAGATTCACTGGACTGGTGTCACAGACGACAAATCTATGCATCTGTTTAAAATTTCCAATTGAAATCTCCATTGGTTCGGTAACAGGAGTACTAATCAATTGATTAGATACACCCACTACTTGGATATTTTCTCCCGAGAGGGGTAGGTTTGGAACGTCCACTGTTCTTACAGTAGAACGGGTAGCGCCAGTGTCCAACAGAAAGGTGACATCATTTCCGTCAACCTTTCCTTCAATATATGGTCCAGACTGGTCTACCGGCAAGGAAGCGCCAAGTACGCACTCCTCGTCCTCCCCTCTCAGGCCCCGTCAGTCCTGATCATTACAAAGGAAGGTATCATTTAGCAGATACTGCGAAGTTGCTGTATTTCTGTTCTCCCCGCTTTCCCAAACCTCTATCTCTTCATCTTCTGCCTGTCTTCCCCTGTATACCTGCTTGGGTGCTCGAGGCACCTGAACTGTTTTTACCTGGGGTTGAGTCTTTCTTGGTCTTTCTTTCTGCGTCTGTGGAGTTAAATCAGGAGTTTTTTCATTAATATCTACTAATTGGGGACACTCATTCCGCCAGTGTCCAATTTCGCCGCACTGATGGCAGGGAAATTTCTTCATAGCCTCTTCCCTGCTAAATTTGGGCCGGGGCTTTCCTCCACCCCCTCCCCCAGGACTTTTGTTCTCAGCATTCTTAACCATGTTACTCAATTGTTTTTCCTGCTGTTCTGCGAGCTTCACCTGAGCCCACATCACCTTTTCCTTAAGGGCCTTTTTCTTTTCTGCCATCTCGTCCTCGCAGTACTTAGCGTACCGCAGGACCTCATCCATTTTCTTAGTATGCCAACAGATTTTATTATCTTTTATCCACTGACAAATTTCAGGTCTTAAACCATTTACAAACCTGTAAATAAAGTGCGTCATATCCTTCAGGTCGATGTTATCAATACCACTGTATGTTTTAAATACCTGCAATAACCTCTCATAGAAGGAGTGCACTGTCTCGTCCCTTTCCTGTGTTGTTCTATCTATTTTTGTCCAATCAGTTTCCTTTGCGGGCACCTTTTCTTTCAAGTGCTGAATTACCTGCTCATATTTTCGCATGACATCCTTTGATGGCTCCCCTGTTTCTTTATTTCTTGGGTACTCCTCACTCGGCCAGTCTATGTTTATTTTACACTGGGTCCATAAATCTACTGGAACCACAATGTCGAAAAACCCATCCAGGTCTTTCCACAGACATTTCTGTACCTTCACGAACCTTTCCACCTGCCTGTACCAGTCAACTGGTTTCTCTCGTAATTTTGGAAAATCGTTCGTGAAGGACACAATATCCTGCCTAGACCAGGGGACATGCACATATTTCCCTCCTGGCACTTCGCGCATGGGGCATAACTGCTCAGGTTTTTCTACCTCCCTTAAAGCAAATTCAGGAGTCACTTGTCGGGAGCGAACCTCTTCTCTCTTTTTCGCCCACCTGCTTCTCCATCTTTCCACATCTCCCCATTTCTGCAGTACCCCCATTAATTCTTTAATCTGCAATTTCTTCCCTGCCACATTCAGGTGTTCTATATCCTTGTCTGAGAAGTCTGCTCTATACGGTTTCTGTAAGGGCTTGGATTTTGAGATATCTACCCCCATACTAACTGCTGTTTCGGTCAGTTTTTCGTGGAGCACTCTGGTGTTCCCTGTAAAGCTTTTACATATGAACGACAATTCTTCTTCAGAGTAGGTATTCAATCGATCCAACCCCACATTTCCTGCCATTACTTCTTCTATTTCGACCCTCAGTTTGTAGAGGTCTAAAGGTTTTGTTTGCGGAGTCTGCTTCTCTAATTCACGACTCCAACTCTCAATTTCATCCGGAGTTACCAGAGAGACATTCCTAGTACCTGTTGCTGTCTCTAATTTAATTTCTTTTGTATTAAAAGGGTTATGCCTCTGCTGTATTCCCTTTCCAGTCTGTTTGTTTGGCAATTCCAAGAACGCAACTTCAGACTCGCACTCACTGGACTGATCATCTATGATGATCGGTTCCTGTCTCGGGGTTGCCATGCCTGGGGTCATAACTGGAGTAATCGGATTTCCCTGACCATTTCCGTATAACGGGACCACCGGTCCAATAGTTACTGGAATAGTCAATGCCTCAGGACTGGTATTTAACTGGGAAATTTTCTGAATTATTTCTGTCCTTTGTCTAGCTAGAGCCTCTTGCTCCTTTTCCACTAGTACCCTTCTTAAAGTTGTGTCATGCAATATCTGTGGGGTCAATGGAGGAGTAAAACTCGGGGCAGTAGGATGCGTTTCACTGGGTCCTCCCCCATAATTTGGTTTCGGGAATAAAGTTCCAGTATTAAAGGACCTGCGCTCTTCCCCATATGGAGGTTGAACAAAAGGCAGTCCTGAATTTGATGGTTTTTCTTCACTTTCATACAAGGGTCTGGGAAAAAAGATTTTCGTACGTGAGTATTTTTCTTCCTGGCTCGCGGGCACTTTGGGATATATATCCCTTGTTTCCGTCGGTTCGGGTTTTTCAGGATAGGGCAATACTTGACCACCCCCTCCCAGTCCCAGGGACCTGTCTTCTTCCTTTAGGAAGTGGCGTCGGGGAACATCTCCTACACTGGAAGGTCGGGTTCCCTCATTGTAAGGTGGCGGACTTCTGGTACAGATGTCATCTATTAGTTCATCATCTGATTCCCCCAGGGCCCCCCAATGTTTACATTTTTCAGTACTTTTCTCACCCGCTCCAATGTTATGACATGCCGGCATCATGGGAAACAGACCCTCAACAATCATGCTCTGCCTCCACTGTTTCATCCTTTTATCCCTGGACTCCTGTTTCTGCCTGGGGTACCACTTGGTCAAACCCTTGTCCATTCGGGGTCTTTCTCTTTCAAAAGCCTCAATCTCCCATTCCTCTAATGCCTCATACTGCGTTAGTCTTGGTCTGGGATGCAATTCGTTCATCCGAGTCCTTAAATTAAATAGGATCCTACCATTGAAAGTACCATCTAACGGAAAAGCCAATACTCCGTCATCTTTCGTGTATTTCACCCAATTCTCCAGCCACACACAGGTATTGTATCCTCGGTCAAACATCATGAATGAGGCAGGAGTATTAGGTGGTGGGACAAGAACACCTTCCCTAGATTTAATCGGTTTGTCCGTTTTAAAATAATTTTTCACCTTACTTATAAGTGACATTTTTCTCTTTGTTCCGTACATAATATCGTATCTATTAGTCTTCCACTGATCCCTTTCAAACCCTAGGTGCCTTGGATCAGGTCGAGTTCCTGTAGTCTGCGAGTGCCACATACAACTTCTGCGCTAAACTTTGTTTACAAACTACCTCCAATCAGAACGCGCTTCAGAAATTCGTGCAACCAATGGGTGTGCGACACCAAATAAGCTTCGCCAATGGGTGCGCGGCCCCTTCGTGAGACAGTTCCCACGCTCCGGCGCTCACCCCTCCTTTACAATTCCAGCTCCGCTACCCGCCCGCTGCTTCTACCAATCCCAGCGCGGCACAGAGTGACGTCAGAGGCGCTTCGCGACTGACTCCCTCCCTTCACAAGGTAACGGAAACTTTCTTTCTTTTAAAGTGCTCAGTGCTTGGTTATTTTACAACAAATACACATTCGCCACAGTGCTCAAGTGTCTAGACAGAGAAAGAATTGTTTTACTGCAAGTAAACTACTTCCATTTACTTTTCACTTGCTGCGGGCAGATCTCTTCCGCCTACCCTTCACTCTAGCATCGGTGAACCTGTTATTCCCCTAAACTCATCCACTTCTTTCCGGGATATATTCCGAGTTTAAGGTTTCTCAGCGGACCCCTCTGCTTTCACGCTAGCTCCTAGGAACCTGCTACTCTTCCGATGTGACCCTTACTAGGTTACGCCACTATGGGAATTTTGCCAATGAACCCCGTTACTGTCATTTATTCACACATGTATTCAGAAAACCCTAGTTAGTGCTTCCCGGTTATCCTAACCTGCACCTAACTTTCCTCGAACCTGTGACCTCAGGACAATGGATTCTATTCACCACTTGCCCTTTCAATTCCCCGGGGAGTTCGGACAACACGAAACGATACGGTTTACAAATGCATGGATTAGTACATATAGCAATATAAGAACAAGAATAAAAACAATGCAAAAATTCATGAGTTTCAGCAGCGTATTCACAAGAGAATGATCAGGTCTCTTAGAACAGCCGCTCTTCTAGCAGCATCAATATAATAGCAGCTTCCGACTCAACTAGTCCAACTAATCCCTGCCTTACTCTTAACTAGTCCCTAACCATCCTCTAGCTACCAGAAAACTGATAGAGCGCGCGAGGCCACCCGACCAATAGTTTTCGCCGTTTCCGGCTTCAGGGCCCATATACTTTTCAATCACCATATACATCGATCAGGTGACTTCACGAGCTCTACCAAGTTGTGTGTGTGTGTTCCCTGCTAATAATTTTCAGTGCACCCGACTTACCATCCACCGATGCGGGTACCTAATGACCACAATGAATCAGGGAGCTAGCTGTAAAAGAAAGGCAGCAAAATACAAACCCAACCAATAACATTCAAATACTGTTTAAATGACCACGGACAACTGGAAGTTTTAAAATGTTTATCTAAATTCAATATTTTCTTGCATGAGGTACAGTAAAATAAGGCAATCAATAACCAAGATAACATAAATCATATAGGCATAAAGAAATAATGACAGGGTAATCATTCAAATGTAATATGAAATGCAGATGGGAAATATTATAAAATCTCAGAAATGTTTAAGCATGGACATTTTATGCATGAATAACTATGGGAGGGCCTATAAAGAGTAGCACGCTTCACTTAAGGTGAATGGGCCTTTGAACAATCTAGGTAATGAAGTTCTAGACCATATCATAAAATTACAGACTGCAATGCAAAATATAATTTCTAACCAGTGAGGAGACATAGGAACAAAACCTCACGGAAAAATATGTAATTAACTTTCAATAGTTGCAGAAAGGCATGGAAAATATAACATATGCAATGATGAACTTTATTAAAGCAAAAGTCAGAAATTTAGAAGGTGCAAGATTTAAAGAGTTTTCAGAGCAATATTTACCTAGAAAGGTGTGGAAACCAAACCCTGGCCACGGGTCAGTTAAGGACAGGAAACCCTCAAGGAAGGATACCCCTCAAAGGACAGCAGGTGCAGAATGGTCACCCAGGACAGGACAGGATACCCTCGGAATAGGAATCAGGACAGGACCCTCGGGACAGGACAGCAAACCCTCAGGATAGGACCCTCTTCAGGACAGGACCGGAACCCACAGTTCGGAAGCAACGCCTGCGCTCCACCCGCTCTGCAGCTATCGATCAAGACCCCGATTGGGTCAGCGAACTCCCAGCTAAGTGCTTGCCCAGCAATTTAAGGCTCAGTAGAACCTCAGTCTATGGTCAAATTCGGACAGAGTGCTTCGCAGCGCTCTGTATCTTCAGTCACCTATTGAGTGCGTTGGGTCAGTGACAGGTCAGCTAAACCAGACAAGTCGGACGGTTCACTAGGTGAACCCAGGGTAGATATACAGTTTGGGGTCAGTGTACCACCCCCCAATGTTGCAAAGTGTCAGAATCCCTCAATTTCGATTGGTCCTAAGGTAGGATTTGGGTAACACACCAATCACAATACAAGATTTTAAGCCTTCATTAGCATACTTGGGTACCGCCTAGCAGGTTTGGGTTTCTCATGAGAACTGTGCAGAAATACGAGTGAAAATTAACATTGTAACATATGTGGAGCAACATTCGCCGTTCTCGTAGCGCAGAGGTGGCTTTCCCAGGCGCATCTTGACTGTGGCTGCCAGCTGGCTGAGTTCCACTGTCCAAAGTGGCCACCTTTCAATGCTCCCTGGTCATGCGCAGAAGAGACCGTCAATATGGCTCCCAATCAGTTTGGACCCCCATTCCCCGCGGTACATGAAAAGTAAGCGAAAACAAATTAATACATAATAATGTCATTATGGAAATACATCACAGGATTTGTACTTTTGACTCATCATCAAGAAATAAAACTATTGCATTAAATGTTAGCTACATTGACACAGTCACAAGAGCAGTGGCACGAGCAGTACCACATGATAAGCACAGCTATGAATTACGCATGCGCATAACTTTCCCTCCACTTCTGCAGACGCGTCAGGACACGTGAGTGTGGCTGACGCATGCGCAGTAACTAAAATACAAGCGGCGGCCATATTAAAGGACACGGATTAAATTCATTAGAAATACACATAGGCAAGCTTCGGGAACTTTGCCTAAACAAAAATAAATGTTAGTAAAACATACGCTTTGTTACCTTATTACACATAAACGAGGTTCTTGACTTCGGCAAGCCGCAAAATATGCGAAGCTTTGCTTCATCAAGCGTGTCATTGGTGAGCACAAACATTACAGTGGCGACGAGGTCGGGAAGTACCAGCCGGCCAACACAGAAAAACGGACCCTCCACGTGGGCAGCAACAGGGAAGGCAGGCCTCCGGCCCATCCATATCGTGGCACTGAGCTGCCCCACACAGCCCAGCGGGCAGACGGCTCAAGGGGGCACGGCTGAGCCCACCAAAGGTACGACAAGATATTGAGGAGCGTGGCAGAGCCACCGCCACCCTAAGAGGTGGCGCAGAGGTCAGAGAGGCAGCACCGACGCCCCGCAGCAGACAGATATAGCGCGCGAACTTCCCACGACACCACGTCAGGGAGGAACAGCGCTGGCTACCAAAGAGGAGGAGGTGGGGACCAGCACTAAGAGTCCCCAGGAGGACACCAACACAGAAGCGAAGGACAGCACCCCAGGGAGTCCCACCAGCAAAGACGTCGAAGCGACAGCGGCCAGAGAGGTGAGAATGAGCACGCCAGCAGGCTATGCAATTGCACCAGTGCAATTTCTACCGAAACCCGGGGACCCTCTGATGAAGTGGGAGGACTGGAAAGAATATATTGATAATTTCATAGGGGTCCTGGAGGACGAAAATGAAGAAAAATTCACCCCCCAAAGAAAGAAACGTATCCTGTTACTGAACCTGGAACCGGAGGGTCTCAGAATTTACAAGAGTCTGGTGCCCAAAAAGAGAGAAGACACTGATAACGACGTGTATGCCCACGCAGTGGAAGATCTGGATGAACGGTATCGCCCCACTATCTGTGTGTCAGTGGACAGGTTTAATTTCCAGCAGAGAAGACAACGGGCTGGAGAAACCATAGAAGAATACGTAGCGGCCTTAAGGAAGCTGGCGGCCCCGTGTAAATACGCACTGTGGGAAGATGAATTCATAAAGGATCAGATCGTGATGCACACTACGAGCACAAATGTTCAAGACAAGCTATGGGCAAGCGGCGACACCACGCTCAAAGACGTAATGGTCATCGTAAAGAGGGCGGAACTCGCACGGAGGTGCGCTGACGCAACCAAGAAAGACGTAGCCACCCCAACCATGGTGAACAGGATACAAGAGGGAGACCACCGCACAGACCAGAGAGGCAAGGACCCAGTGGCCAAAGGAACCAACAGATGGCAAGGGAAGCATACAGGCAATGACAGTAAGAAATCGTGCTACAGATGCGGAAGCTGGTCCCACGACGCACGTGATAGAAGATGTCCAGCGTTCCGAGCCAAGTGCCTATACTGTGGCATCTTAGGCCACTATGAGAAAGTGTGTAGGAAGAAACAACCCAAGGGCATGGTGAAATGTGTTGATCACGGCGAAGAAGACCTGGAGGAGGTTGCAGAGGAAGAGGTGGTCACCGTCTTATGCATATATGACCAGGTATTGAGCATAGAAGGGAAGAAGTCAACAAAACCCGTCCTGGACATGTCAATGGGCGGGATCACCATCACTGTGGTGGCAGACACCGGATCTCCATTCACCATTGTCCAACGGGCAGTGTGGGAAGAGGCATTCAGACCCAAGTTGGGCCCAGAGTTGGAGAAACTAGACATTCGGCCGGTCACCTACAATGGCGACCGCATTCCAATGGTGGGGTTCCGACGCCTGTTGTTCGAATTCAGGGGCCGATCAGCATGGTGCAAGCTGTAGATTGCAGAGAGAGGACCTTCCGTCCTAGGATGGCTAGACCAGGGCGATCTAGGAATAAAGCTGGATCCAGGAGGAAAGGAGCAAATATTACTCACAGAGCAAGAGGAATGGCCGGACCTGAACAAATGGAAGGAGAACTACCCAAAAGTGTTTGGAGGCACGGTGGGAAGGATGGAAAAATTCCAACACAAGATCGTGCTCAAGGAAGGAGCCATCCCGGTGGCTCACAAAGTGAGGAATGTACCAATTGCGGTAAGAGAAGCGGTCCAGATGGAACTCCAAGAATTGGAAAAGAAGGGAATAATAGAACCGATCACCTGCGCAGAATGGTTGGCGCCCTTAGTGGTCGTAATGAAGCCCAATGGGAAGGTCCGGCTCTGTGTGGACCTGAGAGAACTGAATAAAAATATTGTGGTGGAGAAGTTTCCCCTCCCCAGGATCGAGGAAATGTTGGCCAAGACCAGAGGAGTAAGGTGGTACTCCACTATCGACTTGACCTCGGCCTATCACCAAATAGCACTTCATCCGGACAGCAAAAGCCTTACATCCTTCATCACTCCGTTTGGGTGCTACCAGTTCTGTCGTATGCCGTTCAGGCTGGCCTCGGCGGCTGCAGTCTTCCAGAAAATGATGCACCAACTATTCAGAGACTGCAAGGGCGTCCAGTATTTCCAGGACGACATCCTGGTGATGGGGTGCGACAAACAGGATCACGATCAGAAGTTGGGAAATGTGTTACAAACGCTGGAGAACAAAGGCCTTACAGCGGAGTGGACCAAGTGCCGGTTGGGCCTGCAATCGGTAACATACCTAGGCCACGAGATCGGACAACAGGGCGTCACACCCAAGGCGGAAAACGTAAAAGCCATCGCTGAAGCACCGCCCCCCAAGAACAAAGAAGAGGTCAGGTCGTTCTTGGGGATGGCGGAGTACTACAGCAAGTTCGTGGTACACTTTGCCACCAAGACCCACAACATGAGGCTGCTGACCAGGGAAAGCACTGCGTTCCAGTGGACACCGGAAGCCCAAGCAGAGTTCGAAACCATCAAGAAGGATGTCACAGGAGCTGTACCTCTCAAAGGTTACGACCCACAAGGCACCACTGTACTTACGACTGACGCCAGCGACAAGGGCCTGGGCGCTGTACTCATGCAAGACCGAGGAAGAGGGGAAATGGAGACAATCAGTTTTGCATCCAGAGCATTGACGGATACAGAGAGCAAATACAGCGTGATTGAGAAGGAAATGCTGGCGGTGGTATGGGCCATGTCGAGATTCCGGCAATTCCTGTGGGGAACCCGTTTTCTACTCAAAACAGATCACAAGCTGTTGGTAAAGGTACTAACATCGAGCAGACACGCCAGTGCCACACCCAGGATATCCAAAATGTCTCTAAAGTTACTCGAGTTCAGATATGATGTGGAGTACATTCCTGGGAACCGGAACCGAGTAGCGGATTACTTGAGTAGAGCAGCCGCCATGGAGCCGGGAGAGGAAGACCCCGCAGACAGTGGGGAGTTGGTAGCTCTCATAGAAGACCAAGAGAAGTTAATCAGCCAACAAGAATGGGCAGAGGCATACAAGGAGGACACCGACTTGAAGGAAGTAAAGTTGCACATCATACAAGGATGGCCAGACAAAAGAAATGTGAGGGCGAGCCTCAGGCCATACTACGAAGTGCGGGAAGAACTGTCGGTAGGAGACAAGGGGGTCTTCATATACAGAGTAGACAAGGTGATCCCCCCAAGGAACCTCACCACAAAACTCTTGGACCTGCTACATGAGGGCCACCTGGGCATAGGAAAACTCAAGGCAAGAGCTAAACAAAACTACTGGTGGCCAGGCATGGACATGAGGGCCGAAAGACATGTTAGGGAATGCCCACAATGTCAAGGAGCAGACAAGACTCTAAAACCGTTGAGGCCAGCGTTAGGGAAGTTCGAACCCCCCGTAAATCCGTGGGAAGAGCTGTCCGTAGACATTTTGGGACCCGTCCTGGATGACCAGGGCACACAGAAATATGTGTGTGTACTCATGGATCGATATTCCAAGTGGCCGGAGTTGAAGGTGGATGAGTCCATGGACACAGAGAACATCCTAAAGTTTCTGTCAGAAACCTTCACAAGGGAAGGAATCCCTAAATCCATCTTGAGCGACAACGGCCCCCAGTTCACGTCGGAAAGGTGGAACAAGTTTATGCAAAGAAATGGCATCACCATCAAACATACAGCAATATACCATCCAGCTGGTAACGGCCTAGTGGAACGGTTTAACAGGGTAGTGATGGGAGCCATACAAGCCGCCATATCCAGCGAACAAAACTGGGAGAAAGCGCTAGAGAACATGGTGTGGGCCTACAGAATAACCCCCACTGGCACGGGGTACAGCCCATTCCAAATATTGAGGGGGCGAGAACCATTCACGCATGACAACAGGATTTGGAAGGAAAAGGTCGTCACCAGCGAGTGGTCCCCTGCAGTGGTACGGGCCAATCTGGAAAGAGCACAGACAATCTACACCAACCACTACAACAAACGAAGGAATGTGAAAGGGACAAGCCTGGAAAAAGGAGAGTGGGTGAGAGTAAAGCTAGCCACCCTACAGAAGAAAGGAGACAGCAAGTATAGCAAGCCTATGCAAGTCAAGGAAGTGTATGATCGAGCGGCCCTGCTGAGCGATGGACATGTGTGGTCCCAGGACCGCATGGCCAGGTGTAACAAGGTTTTGGGCTGGGAGCAACATGGAACGGAATGGGAAGATATGGATGATTCGAGTATGGAGAGGAGACAAAGCGCAAGTGAGCAGCAAGACGGAGTAAGTGCCGGGACGGAACGAGGAGATGAAGAAGTGAATAGAAGTCAAGGAACTGAGACGGACAGGCTGGAGAGAAGCATGAACGAAGGCGGGGCTATGAGTGAAGGAGCGGAAAGCACAGAGATGCAGAGCCAAGGGACTCTGGAGAACCCCGTCAGGGTTACAAGAAGTGGAAGGCAGGTGGTAAGGCCCTCCAGATTTCGAGATTACGAATTGGACACTGAACTGTAAGTGACTCAGCAAAGTTTGGAAAAAGGGGGAGATATGTAGTGTGCGCACTAGTTGATGCACGTCCGTGACGTGCGGCGGCCATGTTGTTGGCGCATGCGCGCGCAGTGCATAGCGCGCCGAACACAGAGAGAAACGGCAGCATCGGCCGGCGCTCCTCAATAGAGAAATTGTTGTTAATTAATAAATACCTTTAAGAGCCCAACTATAGTCAGCGTGTCATTGGTGAGCACAAACATTACAGTAGCTGGCCTGCCAAGACGTTCCCTTTATGTGGGTGGCGTCATTGTAATCGTCCTTTAAGTGTCATATTTAGTAACAAACCACATTTTTAGGCAGTCCTGCTAGACTAGGGTAAGTCAGATCGAAAGCTAAAAAAAAAAAAAATCGATCAACCTTAATACAGCTTAAAAAATTATTTTGACATTCAAGAATAATTAAAAATTTGCAAACATTCGTGACAAGAATTTTCAATTCTATTAAGGACACGGAGGCGAGGATTATGCTTTCTCGATTTCTTTACTACAAACAGCAGCCAATAGGAACACAGTAAAGAAAAAGAAAAACTACAAATCCCATGAGCACTTAGGCAACCATAGAGACCACATCCTATATAAACAACCATAGAGGGTAAGACTTCCTCTTTCTTTGTCCAGTAAAATTAATCAGTCAAAAGTCAATCAAGTCGTACCGAAGAACAGCCTGGAGGAAACATCCAAAGGCAACAGGAGAACGACCAGCAGGAGACATCGCAAGGAACCAAGGAAAAGTAGACTGGAGCAGGATAAACCAACATATCCAGAATCCGAAAAGCTGGAACTGAAGCAGAAGAGTATTGAAGAAACCTCACTTCTGGTCAGAACCTGAAAGAAAATCAGAGCCGTAATACACCATCCCAGTACCAAAGGAGCAGTACTTACCTCAAAAGCCTTTAGGCATTGGACCACACATAATTGTGGATTCTGTGGAAAAGATGGATACGTCACAGAAGACAGATTACATTTGGTGCGCCGGGAAATGGTAAAAGTGACCCCGTCCGGAGAGAACGAACGCCCTGCGAGATCCAATGCTCGCACATCCGAGATGCGTTTACAAGACACCAAACAAAGTAACATCGTCAACTTTGCGGAAAGCTGCTTTCGAGACAAAGAGGAATTGGGAGGCCAAGCCTCCAGAAAACGTAAAACAATGGAGACATCCCAAAGAGCAACGTACTTTGGACAAGGTGGTTTAACCAGCCAAATGCCACGAAGTAATTTAGAAACCAAGGCATGTTCCCCAACAGGCTTCCCGTCAACAAAATCATGGCCCGCCGAAACCGCGGAGCGAAAGGAATTGACCGTTCTATAAGCAGAACCAGAAGAGGCCATGGAAGCTAGGAAGTTAACCACTAAAGTAACATCCGCTGAAGCGGGATCCAAGTTCCGTTCAGAACACCAACCACACCGTCGCCGCCAAGCTGATGCATAACGCTTGTGCGTGTTGGGGGCCCAAGCCTCACTGAGAAATCGTGTAGCGTCTCCAGATAAGCCAGAGACTTTCCAACGTCCCCCAAAATCCGCCACGCAACCAACCAGAGCTGACCTGACAGAATCAGGGGATGCGGGTTGAGCAGTGGGTCCAACAACAAGTCCGCTTCTGGGGAAGAAGGAACGGCGTCGAGCAACTCATCTCCAGAAGATCCGGAAACCAAGCCTGAGCCCTCCAAAGAGGAGTTATCAGAATGATCTCCGACAGGAAATGTTTTGCTCGAGCCAAGACCCGTGGAATTATCGCGAACGGGGGAAACGCATAGCAGAGATGCGGAGGCCAAATCTGAAGAAAGGCATCCGTGGCTTGAGCCTCCGGATCCGGGCGCCAACTGTAAAACTTGGGCAACTGGGCGTTGAGGCGAGAGGCGAACAGATCCATCCAAGGCTGACCCCAAATGCGAGAGAGGCTCCGAAAAACCCTGGGGTGAAGCCGCCAATCGCTGAAGTCCAGCAGATGGCGAGAGTTCCAATCGGCCACCAGATTCTGGCGACCCGGGAGATACTCTGCAATAAGAGTGATCTGCTTCTGAAGTGCCAGAAACCCTTCGCAATTTCGGCCAAGAGCTTCGACCTTGTCCCTCCCAGTTTGTTCACATACCGAACCGCAGAGATGTTGTCCATGCGGAGGAGTATGCAACACTTGGTAGCCTGAGGAGCAAGACTGCGGATCGCAAACGAGCCCGCTAGGAGCTCCAGACAATTGATGTGAAGCCCCAGTTCCTCCCGCGACCAGCGGCCGCCCGTTGACACAGAACCGCACCGGGCTCCCCAACCCCAAAGACTCGCATCCGATTCCAGTACTACATCCGGGGTAGACCCGAACAGGGCTTTCCCGTTCCAAGCCTCCATGTGGTCGAGCCACCACACCATCTCCGACTTGGCGTCTGGTGACAAAGGAACAAGATCTGAATAACGAAGACCTTTCTGTAAGTGTCGGATTTTGAGGCGTTGAAGGGCCCGATAGTGTAAGGGACCCGGAAAGATCGCTTGAATGGACGAAGCCAACAGGCCGACAATCTGAGCGATCGATCTCAAGGACACACTCTGTTTGGATAACAGTAATATCAATTCCCTCTTGATAGACCTGATCTTCTGGGAAGGCAAAAGCAGTTGGCAAGAGACCGAGTCGACCAGGAAACCCAAGAACTCTATCGACTGAGAGGGATGCAAAAGAGACTTTTGAGGATTCACTAGAAATCCCAGAGATTGTAAGAGCTCGATCGTCCAGGCCAAATGAGATTGTAATTGGACAGGACACTGAGCCATCAATAGTATGTCGTCGAGATACACAATCAGACGAACCCCGCGTGCCCTCAGCGACTCCATGACCGGACGCAGAAGATTCGTGAAGCACCACGGAGCGGACAAGAGACAGAACGGGAGAACCGTGTACTCGAACCATATCCCCAACCATTGGAATTGGAGGAGACGGCGATGAGGTGGGAAGACCGGGATCGACAGATAGGCGTCCTTCAAATCCAGGCGAACCATCCAGTCGCCTTTGCGAAGGAGATCCCTGAGAAGATGGATGCCCTCCATCTTGAAGTGGCGATAAACCACTCCGTTGTTGAATTCCTTGAGGTTGAGCACCAAGCGAGAGCCTCCCCCTTTCTTCTCCACTAGGAAGACATTGCTGACAAACCCCTGAGGATGCAGGGAAGTCCGCACAATGGCCCCCTTGACTAGAAGAGATTCTATTTCTTTGGAGATGACGTCCTGATCTAGTTGGGAAAAAACAAGGGGTGAAGGGACGAGTTGTTGATGGGGAGGATGGTAAAACTCTATCTGGTAACCTTGGACAGTCTGTAACACCCATGCATCGCTGGAGATCGTACGCCAATTGTGAAGGAAAATTTGCACTCTGCCCCCCAATACGACTGACTCGTAAGGAATCAAGCTCACCTGCGTGTGCGAAATCCTGACGTCCTCCCTGTTGTCCGCCATAACCTCCTTTGGCGGCCTGCCCACGACCTTTGCGGGAGGGGTAGAAATTGGATTTGGAACCAGAATAGGAAGAATGGTGACCTCCTCCTTGCTGGGACTGAGTGCCACGTTGCTGGCCAGATCCACGGCCGGACGAACGTCCCTGGGAATGTCCGGCCCTTGCAAAAACCGGGCGGAACGCCTTGCGGAGAAAAGATTGCGCCTTATCCAGGCCACTGAAAGTTGCGACAAATTTCGTCAGCTCCTTAAGGAAGGGCTGACCAAAGAGCAGGCCCTGAGCAAGGGGCCCGACTCAGAGGAAGCCAAGTCCGTCAACCATGGGTCCATCTTCAAAAGGATGGAACGGCGCCGCTCAGTGGAGAGAGCACCGTTTGCGTTCCCCAACTGGCAAATTGCGCGCTGGGCCCAACCAATCAGCTCGTCCGGGTCGATGCCAGAAGCAGACCCTTGCGCCTGATAGCCTAAATCCAGGATTTTAGTAAGCGGGCCAAGGAGATCCAACAACTTGTCCTGGCACAGGCGCCAAGACCTATCAATGCCCTTCTTGGGATCCTTCGTGAATTTTTTAAGGTTGGTAAGGATAGTGGGATCCACCTCTGGAGTGTCAGCGAGTTTGTCTGCCAATTCCGGGCGAGGACACTAGGAACGAAGACGAGAACGTACCACGTTATCAAAAAAGTCACGGATGTGGGCCTGAACGTATTCTGCGACCTCAGGAGCAGGGAGCCAGGACTTAGAATTTGGGTGGACAATGTCCGAAGGCTCAAAGGTAAGCACCGGGGGATGAGAAGATGCGTCAACAAAGTGCTCCTTCCTAGCTTTTTTAGCAGGGGGCTGACCAGAGGGACCAGAAGAGGAGGACGAAGAGGATGCGTCATCAGTGTCCAGGGAAGTTAGTTGAACCTTCTTTGAACCACCGGAGGAAGACAGGGAGTGAGCCAGCTTGGCGAAATCAGACTTGTGAGGATTTTTAGGGGATTTAGAGGAATGTTTTCCGGTAGAGGAAGGAATCCAACCTTGTTGGTGTGCGTAGTCCGTCAAATGCCGTTTCAAGGGCCCAATGGCGCAGACTAGCGCGGTATTGACCGAGTGTTGCACCCCTTGGTCAAGAGCGTCTACCAAATCATACTCGAAGGACCCCTCAGGCTCTTCATTATAGTAGTGTTCGTCATCCTCCTCATAGCCAGCCATGCCTGCGACTATATGGAAGGACAGAGAGACAAAAATGCCCACACAGATACAAATACCAGGTCCAGACAACACTGAGTTGACGGAGTCAGGGGGGAGTGACAACCCCAAGCAAGCCAGACAGGCAGAGAAACACTCAGCCCAGAAAAACTTATAAAATGTGGAGGGACAGGCTTGCAAGAAAAGCCACTCTAGGCAAAGCCTCTACAAATTTTACAACCCAAACCCTAGCAGAGGAAAGGGCGTCAACTGGGAACTCTCCGGCAGGCAGTGGGCACAGGCTACTTCGAAACGCCGCCTCAGGCGTGTCAGAAATCCGTGAGAGACACGGAACGTCAACAAGGGCTGTCGCGCATGCGCAGACGCCCGCCTGAGAATACCCGGAAGTTTGGAGCGACGCGCGACAGCAGCGCGCGACCGCTCGAGTCCCCTGGTCCCACTCCACAGAAGAAGACGCGGCCACCAAGCGCCCGAGTACCTAGAGAGGCGACCCGCGCTCTCCAACAGACCAAACAGCGTTCGAAAACGAAAACACAACAGGGACAGAAAATGCAGGCAAAATGCCGGAAAGCGGCAAAACTATGAAACGTTGCAACAATGCTATCTCAAGTAAAGAGCACAAGGCAACAAGCACATGCAACATAACATTAAGCATGAAACAAAGCAGAAAATGACTTAACTGGCTGCGAAGCAGCAAAGAAAGAGGAAGTCTTACCCTCTATGGTTGTTTATATAGGATGTAGTCTCTATGGTTGCCTAAGTGCTCATGGGATTTGTAGTTTTTCTTTTTCTTTATTGTGTTTCTATTGGATGCTGTTTGTAGTAAAGAAATCGAGAAAGCATAATCTGAGCCTCCTGTCCTGCCATAGAATTAAAAAGTGGAATATTGAAATGGTACTTTACAGAGCAGTATATAACTGCACATCTATTAAAAAAAACACACACACATCCTCATAGATTTTACCCCATTATTCACCTCACCATGCGTGGTGGTGTGTTTCGTTTCCGTTTCTCTGGTCATACAAAACGTGGCTCGCGCATATGTCATCCTCAGAGCCATCGGCACCGCATAAGGTTTTGGTGGGAAAACCGGACATTTCAAGTGCGATTTATGTTTTGTATAGATGGCTTTCTTCCGCCAGAGACAACGCCTTGAAACAATTCACACACACCTTCTGATCTCCAGGGGCTGATGGCACAACAAACAATTCATAAACAAGCCGTGCGCCGCGCATTGAACTTGGAGTAGGTCGGAATGCAAACCCGGGAGCACACATAATTTGGAACTGACTCAGTTACTTACCGGTAATTTTCATTACTCCGAGTCATAGTCTCCCTCGTCACAGTAACCATGGAGATAGTCTCCCTCATCACAGTAACCATGGAGCACCCAGTGATCCAGACACAGCATTCACCCAATCCAAAAAAGGTCCTCACTGAAGATGGTCGCCGGCAGAAAGTACCTGCCACCTGACCTATAAGGGTGGGACCTATACAGGAAACATCCTGAAATATAAATCAAAATCCATTGTTCGTCCTCCCACCAGCAAGGGCGGGAGGGAATAAAACTGTGACGAGGGAGACTATGATTCAGAGTAATGAACATTACCGGTAAGTAACGAGTCATTACCTACCTCGTCCGTCTCCCTCTTCACAGTAACCATGGAGCGTATACCCAAGTGAAAGACGAACAAGGAACAGACACCAAGATGCCAGAAAAATACAAATTTTAATCAATGCAGACAAGAAACACAATCAGTGAACAGCCGCAAGGACAGCGGAACCAAAATCCCCAGAAAAAACCTCCCCCGTCCCCAACCGATAATGGGAAACAAAAGTGTGAGGGGAGGACCAGGTAGCCGCAGCACAAAGATCCTTAAGGGGAGCCCCCTGGAATGAAGCCCAGGAGGAAGCCAAACCCCGGATAGAGCGACCCTGAACAACCGGGGGAAGGGACACACCCGAATGGCGGTAGGCCAGGGAGACAGTGGAACGCACCCAACGGGAAAGAGTGGCCGTGGTAGGGCGATGACCCTGCCGGGCAACACCAAAGGTAACAAACAAAAAACAAATAAATACATACAGAGCCGGTGACATCGAAACCTGCTCGCAACATGGAAGGAAAGGGTGTTTCAGCCGGAACACAGAGAAAAAAACAGGATGTTTCCTGTACAGGTCCCATCCTTACAGGTCAGGTGGCAGGTGCTTCCTGCAGGGCAACCATCTTGGGTGAGGACCTTTTTTGGATTGGGTGCTCCAAGGTTACTGTGACGAGGGAGACGGACGAGGTAGGTAATGTTTATTGCCAGCAAGTTACTGTAAAGATTCTCTGCAGGCAAGTATTTGAAGTAAGAAGATCTTTATTAGATTGACCAACACAGGCTCCAGAGGTGGAGCGTAATAATAGCAGCCGTCGTGTCAGTCATCAACTGTCAACGGCCAGTTGACCGGTGATGGCAGTACGGTGTCCGCGAAGGGACCCAGGAATGCACAACAACAAATGGTGTCCTCGCAGGGACACTAAACAAAATCGGAACACATCTTCCTCCTTGTGGACCAAGCGAGGCGAGGAGAGGAGAGAAGAGGAAACAACCAAATGGGAAGGAGTAAGCAGTGAGAAACAATAGAGGTGAGAAAGGTTACTCACAAATGTAATCCGCAAGTTTGGTGGGTGGCAAAAGCCTCCTACCAGCTCTGCTAGTGCTAGCATGATAGGTGGTGTTTGTTGAAGGTGTGGCAGAAAGTTGTCTACCAACTCTTCCTGTGGTGTCTGTATCAGCTGGGGTGTGCAAGGACGCAATGGTGGCCTGCAATGCTGTGCCCTGTGCTGTAAAGTCACTAGTGTTAGGTTCATAATCAGAATCATCGTCGGATAAGCCAGTGTGATTTCTGTTGGGTTCTCCAAACGATGTGTACTGACGGGTGGAATCAAGGGGTAGGGAACTGTCAGGACCTCTTGAGCTTGGTTAGCACTGGGACAGAGAGGATAAGTGCCATACCTTGCTTTCGCTCAGGAGAGCTAAATTACAGGAAGGGGTTGCGAATATCTATCCTGGCCCTTCTTTACAAAACCACTTCTCTTGACCCTGATAGTGTCCCCAACCTGAAGCTCCATGGTTTTACACCCATGTTTAAGGTCGTAGCTGGCTTTGGAATGGGCTTGTACCCGTACCAACCTTTTCCTTACGCAGTCTGCTGACCGGCGCACTCTCTTCGGGGCTGGGGTAAACCCCACATTGTCTTTGGACAATGGTGTTCTGCCTTGCATAAGCTCAAACGGACTGTAGCCTGTTGAACCAATGGGGGTTATGCAATACGCCCACAGGGTTTTCATAATCTCCTGTCTCCAGCTCAGGTTGTTACTGCTGGACAATTGGATAATGCCTTTCCTGACCCTGTTAAAGCATTCTACACCGCCATTGCCGGCAGGATGGTAAACTGAGGTTGTTTTATGTACAATTTCGTTCCTGTGCATGTATGACTTAAAAACATCAGACATTAATTGGGGCCCATTGTCACTGGCGATCTGTTTTGGGAGTCCCTCTTGGGTGAACAAGTCGTCAAGGAACTTAAGAACACACACTGAATCAGGTTTTTTAACAACTTTAGGCTCAGGCCACTTTGAGAAATGACCGATTACCACAATTATGTACCTCTGTTCCGTTTGTTCAAGGATGGGACCCATAATGTCTACACCGATCCTCTCCGAAGGCATTGATGGACATGCGATGGGATGGAGTGGTGGTCTGAAAGTGACCTGCGTCTTATCAGAGTTCATGCATTGTATGCAATCCCTAACCATCCTTTCTACTGCCAAGCTGATGCCTGGCCACCAGTAGTAGCTTTTAATTCTGCACTTAGTTTTACCTATGCCTAAATTTCCTTTGTGACATATGCTTAGTATTCTCACCCTTAAACTGCTAGGGGGAACAACTCTACCTCCCCTTGTTAACAAACCGTTTTCAATTGACAAGTCATCTTTCACTTCCCAGAAGTGTCTCAAAGAGTCTTTCAACTTGTTTTTGCATGTCCATCCCTCATTTAATACAGCTTTAGCACAAATTTTCATGCGTGGGTTCGTATCCCATCCTCGTCGCCAAATTTGTAAAGATTCTCTTCAGGCAAGTATTTGAAATAAGAAGATCTTTGTTAGGTTGACCAACACAGGCTCCGGAGGAAAAGCGTAATAATAGCAGCTGTCGTGTCAGTCATCAGCTGTCAACGGCCAGCTGACTGCTCATGACCCGTTGATGGCAGTACGGTGTCCGCGCAGGGACCTAGGAATGCACAACAACATATGGTGTCCTCGCCAGGACACTAAACATAATCGTAACAGTTACGCCCCTCTCTAACTCCAGACCAGGGCTAGGCACACACTTACTTGAAAGGAAATTGCAACTGCGGCCTCCTCGAGAGCAGCTGCATTTCACGCGATGCCGGCCGCCTAGCTCGCCTCTCCGTGTAGTGTCCGGCCGCCCGCATCCGGCTTACTCGGGCCGGCCGGCTCACCTCAGCTGCACAGTTCCCGGTGCTCTGGGGCCGCGAACGAACCACTCCGGCCGCGGCGGTTTGCCTGGGTGTTTAAGTGACCCTGCCGCCACCCAGGTCATGGTGGGACAGGCTGGGTCGAGCACCCGTGATGCAGCGGGCCGCGGGATTTATTACCGCCCCGGCTGTGACCTCATCAAAACCAGATGGAACCATTCTGAGTTCAGCTCCTTCCCGTGTTCTCGTGAAAGTATGCCGCGCTACTGCGCGGCCGGCGAATCAATACAGTTTATATTGTATCAAGTGGGCTACTCAGAGCCCAGCCCCCAACAAGTCTCCTGTGCAGCACCGGCTGCCTGCCTGTGCCACTGACACTAGTATTTTATAACTTACAGCGCTTGATAGGCACAGTCCCTTATATGCGTGACTACGCATTTCAGTGCGGTGATGCGGCCCACCTTACTGAAATGTGTTAGCATCACGCCTGATGCGTGATACTTGGCAGGGCTGCATCTATTTCCATAATGTGCCTGCTTACAGATTCTTTTAATACACGTCAAAAGACCCGATTCAGGGGGAGGAGCCAAGCTCGCGACCGCGATGGCCGCTTTGTAGCTCGGCTCCGTCAGCCTTCCTGCCCAACACGCAAATCCTGTCAAATATCCTGCCCCGAGACGACACACTTGGGAAGAAACAGAGGCGTAAAGCATTGCTCTTACTCACCGCCTGATCTGGGGGCTCCTGCGTGCTGTGGTTCTGAGACTGTGCTCCTGCTTGGTCTAGGCCTTCGCGGCGTGGAGACCGGGACCTCGCCTGCTTGGATCGGCCGGGGAGGCGGTGTCGGATGCGGCCCCTGACGGGAGAGAGAGCCGACGGTGAGAGGCCGTTGTGCGATTGTCCCGGTGGATACTGACCAGGCCTGTTCTGGCGGCCGGGAGGCCCCGTGTGGAGAGCGGCGTGCCGCGGACGGGGGTCGACTGTGCAGGGGGTACCCCCCCGTTGCCGCCTCGTCCGGCCATCCTGGGGCCCTGCGCCCGGAGTCAGCTTGTGATGCCCGCGGGTGGTGGTGCAGGCGGACCCCCCGAATTTGGTGGCACATCTTTCTGCACCAAGATTGCCATTAGTGGGGCCTGTGTGAACTCCAGGGGGGTCCTCGCTTAGGAGCCCGCTCCGGGAGTTGCGGAGGGTGGTCACGCTGCTTAACCCTCAAGATGGCGGCCGACGACCTGGGACACAGATTTCCTCAGGATGGCGGACTTGTGTGGCTGGACTGCGCGGGGGCCTGGTCATATGAGCGTGAGCCCACGATTGGTGATGTTCTTGACGCCCTGCGGTCCCTGCATGCGGCCTTGGCCCCCGGTGCCCATGTGAAAGGTGTGCGGTCCGCCGCCATCTTGGGTGGACCGTTCTTCATGGACGCGGATCAGCTTCGTGGTGACGCTGCTTTGTCCCCCTCGATTGCTGCGAGTAATGCTGCCGCTGTCCATCGACAAGTCTGCAAGCCTGCGGCCCCGAATCTTCTAACAGTTTTGAGTGTGGAGTGTGGGGACGTGGGCTCCATGTTGGGGCCCGTTCCTTCCCGAATGTCCGAGGAGCGTTGTGGACTGCTGCTCCGATCTACTTTGGTGAGGTCGTACTGTTGTACTGCGGGGGAACCTCTGCTTTCCTATTCGGCTAGACTGAACTCCTGGTTTTTGTTGCTCTTGTTGTCATTGTGGAGAGATCCGTACTGCAGAGAACGATTTTTGTTTTGTTGCTGGTTGCCGGGGCCCCCTGGTCTGTATTCTTGCCCTGTTTTGTTCCGATCGGATGGGCCCTCCATCTTGCGGTGTTTGCTACCCCCTGCTACCTCATTTGTGATAGTGATGTCTAAGAAGGGCCAGGGGTGAACCACACTGAACTCTGGGGACTGCCGGAGAACGGATTGTGCTGTGGCTGACCCCCACTCATGATAATATGGACGATCCCCTTGTGAGTTATGATACCTGGAACTGTGTCGATCTCGTTTAGATGCTGTGTAATTGTGTGGGTGGGCGGGGGGCTGGGGCCGAACGCCTCGTTTGCTGGTCCCCTTCCCCTCCCTCTTGATTTCTTTTCCCCCCCTTTTTTGCCTCTTTACTCCTTTCTCTCTTCTTGACTTCTCTATATTTCGGGTTCTGGTTTAGGGCGACAGGCACGCTGCTAGGGGGGGTAGGCCGTAGCCTTCTGCAGGGGTGCAGGGTGGGGTGGGTGGGTTGGGGTTTCTTTCTGTTTTCTATGGCCCGTTTGTATCCTTTTATCGACACGCCGCGTCTGTCCATGTCTCCCATGGTATGCTTGAGGGTGGGGACTGGAGGTGCGTTGTTCTCCTTCTTGCGCTTCGCGCATTTTGATTACAATTCGCATGCCCACCTTACTGGCGATATCCTTACTTCTTTGCGTGCTTATTACTGTGGGGTGCTTGTACCAACGCGGCGTTCTCTCCTTCTTGCTTACATTATTTCTTCCCTTTCTCCCTCCCTTTTACCCTCTTTTTCTCTTTTAGGCTAGTATGGCGGGTGCTTATACTCACTGTCGCTACTCCGGTTCCTCTGTTCTGTCTACAACGTGTAACTGGGTGATAAGTAGACAAGCGACGTGCCACAGTGGGTGCTGCTTTGCTATGTGGTATCTATCTCCTTTATGGTATACACTGTTGCTGATAACTATCCATATTGATGCCCTTATGTTTTGCTGTTGCTTCGTGGCCCACTCTGGGAACTCGGATATTCATATACTGCAATTGATCCTGCGATACTCCTTATTTAAAAAATTAACCTTCTTTGCTCCTGCTCGATGGCCGTACCTATCCTTTCTAGTCTGAATTGGTTGCTTCTGTATTGTTGCCTGATTCCGGTGACCATCCTTCCGGAGTCGTCGGCTGCTCATACTGTGTCGTGGCCGGCCTGAATGGTTGTAGGCCCGTATTTGTATATTTCTTCTTACATAATAAAGGTTTAAAAAAAAAAAAAAAAGACCCGATTCAGAAAAAAGACTCCAGATGTTTGAAGCTAAAAATGGCATACTTTGGGTTGTCTCCCGCCTCAAATTGCCTCTCTTTCAGTTGAAGTCAACAGGAGAAATATTTTGAAGGTTTTATATAGCGCGAACAAGACTCTTGCGAGTATCTGATGTCTGAGCGATTTGCAAGTCAAAGCAAAAGGTGGGATATAGTCTACCACGAACAATGTGAGTAGGTTATAATAGTACTAAATCTAGACAATACAGTGCTAAGCTACATTCTCTAGATTTTGTTTTTAGATTCCCCCTATTTCCTGTTCTAAAATGTTGGCATGCATATCTTTTAGGAGAATGTGTGAAGTTTTAGACATGTAGAGAAGTGTTAGTGTCATGTCTGCTTCCTACCTAGGCTGACATATTTTATTGTTTTGTTATGAACACTGCAGTAAAATCATAGACACCCACAGTATAAGCTGCTGTGTTTTTTTTTTAGTTCTATTTACTTACTGCTTGTTATGCCACCAGGCACACAGGGCAACAACGAAGGCCCTCCACTTCTGTCTTTCTTGGGCAAGTTTCTGTATCAGTGCCCCAGCGGTGCAGTGCCTTTATTTCTCTTTCCACAGTTTGTTTCCAGGTACTCTTTGGTCTACTTCTCTTACTTTTGCCTTCTGGACTCCAGTGGAGAACTGTTCTTGAGATGGAGTCTTGTTTTCTTCTGACGGTGTATCTTATCCATTTCCATCTTTTCCTCATAATGATGGTGTTCATCAGGGCTCGAAAAATCACTTACTCAGATTGTCGAGCAAGATTTAATCAGGAGCAGCTACTTTTAGGTACTACTCGCCCTTTCTGGCCAGTGGAAAATCCTCTAAAGTCACAGAACAAAAAGTAAATGTAGGAAGACAAACTGACTTTTGACGTCGATCACTGTAAGCAGAGCAAATGTGACAAGATAACAAGATTAAAATGCATCTTTATTGCTCACAAAGTGATAGAGCATTAACAATGCCTTTTATCTTATCTTGTCGCGTTTGCTGGCTTTCAGAGACGAAGGTCAAAAGTGAGTTTGTCTTTCTACGGTTATTTCTTTTTTGTGACTAAAGTTAGGGAATTTTGTATAATGAACTGTTTGACAATTTAACTGTGCAAAGCAAGTGAAATGAAAGGCAGTAATATGTCAGGCTTTTTTCTGACATAACACTGAAATAGTTAAGTGAACTGTTCAAACATTTCAAATATATTTCACTAGTTATGAAGACACATTCTTGTAATTCTGTGGTGAAAAAAAATATATTTTTATAGAATCAAACATATTAGAACACCTTACTTGGTGATGTGCACATTTTAAATATGTTTGCTGAAACCCAATTTCCAAACATTGTTTATGCACTATTATCAGAAAAAACATGTTAGTGGGAAAGGTTTGTGGCCATTTCAATGGAAAATATGCAATCTGTATATGACAGTGCATTACCACATCATTTTTTAGTAATATATTTATAAAAAGTGAGTTTTTAAACATGAACTGGGAATTGTTACTGCTCCGGTCAGATGACAATATTATTAGTGAACTAAGAGGCAAGCCAGGGATTATATGTACCCTATATATGGGCTAGATTCTTGTTATACATGAAGCAAACATTTAGTCTAGTAAATAAAAAGTTTTTTTGTACAGCAGAAATAGTGAACATGCATATTTGAAGGTGCTCTCTTTATGTGATAATAAAGAAAAAGGCGGCCCCAAAAGACAAAATATTTGCCTAGGATCACACAATTTGACACCAGTTCACGGGTCAAGTACATTACAGTTAGGTTGAGTAGATTATTCAAGTTACTAGACCTGCCGGTGTGGTTACCTTTTTATGATTTTTCGAGCCCTGTCAATGCTCTCTTGCTTGCATCTGGTGAACAGTTCCTGGTTGTTTATAGTTCACAGCCAGAAAATGCACAAGTTTCTTCTCTACCTACTGGTGTGGAAGGCAGACAGTTAGAAGATGTCACTTTTCGTCATCTGCCAAGATACTGATCCATTCAAGAGTGTGAACAGATTGCACTCTGATAAAGCCTCAGCTTGGTGTTGTGCACTGAGATGATCCCCACACACACACATGCCAATATTGTACGGTAGAAAGTAGGAGATTTTGAAAAAATAACTTGGGGAATGCATTTTCCCGTTGGCATACATTGAAACAGAGGCAAATTTAATTGGGAGACAGGTAAAATACAGCCATTTTGTCGTAAAAATCAGGAGTCTTCTCCCTGAATCATATCTGTTGGCATGTATGCACACTTTGTACAGCATCACTCCTGGCCTTGTTCAGCCTGCTCTTGATGTCACTACCTGCTCCTTCATCATGTGTGATAGTACTGCTAAAGTAGGGGAACTCTTCAGTCATGGGTCGGTTCTCTCCATCAACCTTGGTTGGGATGTTGATTGGCGTGACGTCTGATTCCTTCGTGTTGATCTGTGCTGAGAAGTTGAGGCGAGATGTCTTTTCCTGCATATGCTGGTGTGTGTGAGAGAGCAAGGCTAGGTTGTCAAGTCCGCATAATCAAGGTACTCCGGTGTAGAGAATAAGGTTCATCTGAAGCCTCTGGCTTGGTCTTCTAATGTGTGCCACACCACCCAATAAGTAGGTTGAAGAGCAGCGCTGACCTCATATCTTACACCTGTAAGTCTTACACCAGTCTTGACTTCAAGGCCATACTCACTATCTCCCACCTTGCAGGTAAAATTATCATAGAGGCTCCTGATGAGGAGAACCATCTACTGCGGTATTCCATAGGCTCTCAGTATACGCCAGAGGCTGTCACGGTGGATACTGTCAAAGGCTTTCTCAAAATCAGTGATGTTGATGCATAGTTGTCTCTGCAACTCCATTGACTGCTCTATGATGTCACGTAGAATAAGGATCTGATCAACACACTCCCTGCTTTTGCGGAACACAGACTGTTCTTTTCTTAACTGCTTGTCCACGGCGTTAGAAATACGCTGTAAAATGATTTTTGCCAGGATTTTACGTTGGATTGACAGAAGGAATTGACTTTAGATTGCCAGCTGTTACAGATGGTTAATGCTCTCTTCTCTGGATAACTTAATAGCTGTGGGATCATATAATCTACATGTGACTCGAGATGATATGGTTATCATATCTATTTAGTCTTGCTGATGCTTTAGTGTCTGCAAGTGCTGTTTTGTTTATAAATATTAGATAAAATTGGGGCTCAGATACTGTAAAAACCAAGGTATCTGACCGTTGCGTGGAGGGAACCTCACACTAGGACTATCACGCCCAATGGCAGCCTTTGTGGGGCAGCACCTGCACCATGTGCTGCACTTATTCAAGGAATTACAGTTGTGTACTAGGTACTCCATCTAAATCATAACTTCTAAGCCCATCATGGGCTCAAAAAGAAGTGTGTCAGCATATTGTTTTTCTTTTTTCAGTGTCTCTTCAAACATGTCCTGCTACTGTAACTCACATTGGTATATAACATATTCACAGCATGCCTGTTTATTTGTCCAAGTAGAATTGATGTTAGCCTATTAGCATTGAGATGCTCACGTTTGCATTCCAAAGGCTTTCTCTTCCCTCTCACCCAGTAGGCTGTTTAACCCTTGATTGCCCACAAGGAAAAAAGGCAGAAAGTCAGGAGCCTCCTTTTATTTGGCATTTCGCTAGTCTGCCAGGAGGCACTATGACATTTGGTACCATCAGCCAAACATGGCTTTTCGGTCAGCAGCATGTGGCATTGTGGTTCTTCTAGTTTTGCTTTTAACATTTTTATTATGGGCTGAAAGATCCAGCATGCAAATTGCAGTTCACTAAAATGCCAGAATTGGATAAAGATGTTGTATTTGGCATAATCAAAAGGAGGACTGTGGAAAACCACTGTCTAAGTGGAGCACAGCGCTAGACAAAATAATGCCTCAATAAGTTCATCAAAGTAATCGCAACAGAATCAAAAAAGCTCTCAAAGTCATGTCAATTTATGATGCCATTATATCTCTTATTTTGTAACAATGTGTACAATACATTTATATGCTTCAAACAAAAAATATATATTATGCACTTAATCAAAATGCATAACTAAATGTCCAGAAAACATTCCTTTTGCAATATCAAAAACCTCTAACGTATAATATGGATTGAACAGAAGAGATCTCAGATTATACAGGAGAAATCCCAATGCATTTCGGGTTCCAAACTGAACCCTTCACCAGGGGATAAAATGTAAGAGATCCGTTGTCAATCAAAATATGCAGGTGTCTTTTCCACAGGAAACCTACAATACAATGAGTAGATTTGTAACAGCAATACTGATATTCACAATAGAGAAAATAGAATTAGCACTCCCCAACGACTGTGCAAAGAAAAGAACAATAAGATAGCTGTACAAGTCGGATGCAGCAGTGTCACCTAAATCCAGTGCCTGCATGCGCTGTACTACGATTAAAGAATATGTCCATACACATTGGAAAAGTTTTCTATTCTCCAAACGTGAGCAAAGGTGTTGTGGAAAGCATTAGTACAAAAGACCAATGTTATCAGCAAGAGCGAAGAACCCAACTGTCAGAATTGCACTAGCAACCTCAAAACGACGCCAGCTAGGTGCCACTTTTAACCCATATGATTTAGCATGCTGAAGAGATCAAATCAAGAAGGTTCTTACCAGTAAATGTATGGAAAACGAATGCTGCTGTGATGCGTATGTTTATTCGAAGCAAATATCGTGTCCTAAATGAAACATTATGTTTAATTTACCACATGTCTTAAATTCTAAGAGTTGTGTACAAACAAACCCTTTACCTAAAGCAAACCATCCTCACCGCGTCTCCTTCTAAATAATCTGCGAGCAGCAGAGTGATCTCCGTATATTGGAATCGTCTGTCTGTTTCAATTGCTGAAATGGCAATGGAAACGCTGTCGTCAGAACATAAGCTATCTCCCAATGTGGATAAACAGGAACGCTAAATGTAACAGGACACGCCACAGGTATCCTCACCGTGTGAGTCCGCAACAGTACGAGTCAGCCTCCGTTACCCAACTTCCTCTTCCTGCCGTCTCTACCAATGTTTTACCAAGAGCACCCAACCTTCTGTGCGTATTTAAAGGGGCCGCTCCCGGTTACCCATGAATATCCGAACGTCGCGTATTTCACGACGTAATAATATTTGAATGAACTTTATCAATCACTCAAATCCCCGCACTGTGCTCGAAGGGGTATGGGGCGATCTCTCAAATAATGCTTAGTATAATCTGTCAAAGACGTTCCAACGTTAAAAATTCAAATGCATCTGCCAGACACAATGTTCTATGCCTGCCAAAATATCGCAAACTGAATAGCCACTTAAACGCTCCGACCTTATAGTTGTCAAAAATGCGAAAATGTGAAAAATATGAGAAATTGAACATGAATAAAAAGGTGCTTAACAAGTTTACTACTAGCAACAAAGGCGTGAAACAACTGGAGTTGCTAAAATAGTACGGGCTAACAGAAACACATAATAAACGTGCCTGGTATGTTTGAATAAATGTCCTAAAAGGACCCTGTTCAATGCCAGATGTGAGTATGTAAAAGACATCAACCAAAACTAAATGGCAGCCTCAGAAGTATGAACAATTGAAGCAAAAGACAGTAAGAGAGATTGTAAAGCAATAGTAAGAGGGAGAGCAAATTCTGTACATACTACAATATGGATAGATATCAAATGTATGTCAGAGAAAACATAACATGTATCAGAGAAAACATAACATTTCGTAGTGGTCATTCAGCCCACCCGGAATAACTGTTCCTAATGTTTTTATCCAGTGAGTTTCCCTGTGGGCTAATGCTGTGTTAGTATCTGTACCTGAGTTAATTGTGATTTGTTTTAGAATAGTGAAACGCAATTGTGGTATGGTGTGCGAAGCCTGTAGCCAGTGTAAGGCCAGAGGAGATTGTTGTATGCTGCTTGTGTGCTTCTTGGCACGCAAGCTCCTTAGAACGTAGAATGTTCTATTCTAGCTCTGTCAGTAGGATTCTGTAATGGTCAGTTGGAGCTGGACTGTGCCTGTTGCCAGTCCGTGGTTGTCAAGCTGTTCTACCTATCTTGGAATAAACCTTTATCCTGGAACTTAACCTTGTTGTGGACCTGCTATCTTTTCCACATATTGGCGACAGTGGGAGTAACCTTTCAAGAAATCAGGATCTTCAAGGAGGGACAGCGTTCACTTTGTGCTCCGATTGAAGTAGGGATTTCGTTCTTATTAAATTGTGCCTTGATAGCACCAGCGGCTGTTTAAGCATATGTGCCTTGATAGCTCCAGCGGCTGTAGAATTTGTCTTTCATTATTTTAAATTGGAAATTTTCCCAAGTAATTTCGAGTGTGAACGCTCCTGCGTTTCTGCGGCAGTCTTAGATCTGTGCACTTGATGGCACCTGCGGCAGACTCTTAAAATAAAAATTTAACGTTGGAGACTGTTCATTTTCATGATTTAATGTAACGCCGTTATTTTCCATATAACGGTCACTTACTTGTTTCAATGGGCTCGAGCACCTCGCCTTTCTTGCTGCGCAATTAGAACGTTTGGAGGCTCATTCTTCTCTGCTTCACGATCGTCAGGCTCATCCTTCTCTGCTTCATGATCGTCACTGTTGCAGGGCATTGTGGGAGTGACGTCATCACGTCATCTCACGTTTTCGGCCATCTTGGTTTGGGAAACTTCATAAAGTCGGTGAACAGCACGTTTTGAACAACACTTCTGTCTGGGAAACGTTTTTTTGGGAATATACTCTGTTTCAACTATAGATTTCTTTTTTAAAAAAGAAATATTTTTCTGAACAGCTATATTTTAATTATTTTACAGCTTGAAGAAAATACATTTTGAGAAATTCAAAAATTATAACAATTTATTAACAATTAAACTAGTCTCTTTATAAACCATTTTATAGGTCAACAGTCATGGCCAACATTATGGTTCCACCACATTTTCTACCGGTGGCAGGTGATCCTAAAATGGATTGGGATTTGTGGTATCCCATGTTCTTGGCTTACGTTAGTGTTCTAGAGGAAGATGGGTGTTCGTCTAAAAGAAAATTAGATCTCTTACGGTTGTCTTTAGGTGGTCAAGGCATCAAGGAGATATCGGATTTGCCTCCTTTGGAAGATTCTGACTCTGAATCTGATGTTTTTGAAATTGCCGTCAAGCAACTTACTATTAGATTTGGAAAAAAAGTCAACACTGTAATGGAACGTTTTAAATTTTATTCAAGAGCACAAAAAGATAACGAATCTATTGAGAATTATATATCTGCGTTACGTGCTTTGGCTGGATCTTGTGCCTTCGACACTATCAACTATGAACAGGTCCTTAGGGATCAAATTATGATGAAGACAAAAAGCAAGAAAATACAGGAAAGATTGTGGTTAGAAACTGAAACTTCACTTAAAGCTGTGGTTAACATAGCTAAGGGTATCAAACAATCGGAAAAGTTCGTGACTGAAATAAGAAGTCAGAGTCGGAGTCTTTCAGTCAAGATTCAAGAGTCTATACCTGAAGTTTCTGTTGTCAAAAGTCAAGCTTTCCAGAAAAAAACTGTTTTCCCTACTTTCAAAAAAGAAGGTTTCATGAAAGAAAATAGATTTAATAATAGACGTACATTTATAATATGTTATAGATGTGGAAGTTTTGACCATGTGGGGAATTTTAAATGTTGTCCTGCCTTAAATAAGATTTGCGTAAAATGTAAAAAAAACTGGACATTTTGGGAAAATGTGTCGTTCGCCTCAAAAAGTAAACTGTATTTCATTAGACGAAGAAGAGTTTGGTGCAGAATTCAGTGAGTTCAACTGCATTTCATGTATCTCTTCTGATGATTGCAAAAGTTTTCCTTCTGCTTTGTTTTACATTGACGGAAGGGAAGTTTCCATGTTAGTGGACTCTTGTGCATGGTATTCGATAATTGGGAAAGATATTTTTGAAGAATTATGGCCTAATAGAGAATTTACAAGTCCTGATATCAAACCTGGTAGTTATTCTGGTCATAAAATTGAATTAATTGGTTTCTTTTGGGCCAAAGTAGAATTTAAGGACAGGTTTACTCAAGCTAAAATCTATATTGCTCGCAAAGGGGAGTCGATTTTAGGTTGGCCCCACCAGAAAGAGATGGGAATCAAACTAGATCCTAATGCTTCACCTCCTGTATATATTGACCCAAATATCTCATGGCCTGTTTGCGTTGTAAATCCTAGTGATAATGAATTTGTGGATAACATTAAGAAAAATGTTCCCAGTGTATTCGAAGAGAAATTAGGTGAGTATGCCCAGTTTAAACACAAAATCATTCTTAAGGACAATGCAGTGCCTGTAAGGCATAGGGTCAGAAACGTACCTTTGGCTTATCGTGACAAATTGAAAGGTATTCTCGATGATTTAGTTAAATCAAATATCATCGAACCCATCGAGTCATCTCCTTGGGTTTCCCCTATTGTTCTTTCTTTAAAGGCCAATGGCGAGCTCCGCTTATGTGTGGATCTTCGCAGCCTTAATAAAGAAATCTGGACTGACATGCACCCTCTACCGAAAATTAATGAACTAATTTCCACCCTTTCTGGTGTGAGTGTATTCTCTACATTAGACCTTGCTAGTGCATATCACCAGGTAGTTCTACATGAGGAGTCAAAGAATCTGACAGCTTTTGTTACTCCTGAGGGCATGTTTCGCTATTTGCGTATGCCATTCGGTCTTGCGAGTGCTGCATCTGTCTTTCAACGCTTAATGAAGGAAGTGTTGGATGGCTGTAAAGGTGCCATTGCATTCCAAGACGACATTCTGGTCTTTGGCAGTGATGTTGTACAACATGATAAGAATCTTAAAGCTGTTTTGGGTGGGATACAATCAAAAGGTTTAACTTTAAAGTTCTCCAAGTGTAAATTCAGACAAGAGAAAGTAGAGTATTTGGGACATGAGATTTCCAAGGAAGGTATTAAACCTAAGTTTGATCATATCGCCAGTATTTCAAAAGCTCCTGCTCCTATCAATATGGATCAATTGTTTTCCTTTCTAGGTTTAACTGAATATTTTAGCAAATTTGTGAGAAATTATGCTTCTAAAGTGTCTTCTCTTCGAGTTTTACTTAAAAAAAAAAGCAAAGTTTTCATGGGGCAATGAACAGCAACTGCAATTGGATGTGTTAAAGAAAGAAATTTGCTCTGCACCTTTCTTAAAACCATTCGTTGTGGGTAAAGAATGTATTGTTTCTGTTGATGCATGCAATACTGGTTTGGGGGCGGTTCTTATGCAGAAAGGCATTGGTGAAGAAAGTATAGTTTCGTATGCTTCTAGAACATTGAAAGGTGCTGAGTATAACTATTCAACAATTGAGAAGTCATTATTAGCATGTACCTGGGCGGCCCAGCATTTCCGACAATTTTTGTGGGGTACTAAATTTGTGCTCAGAACCGACCACAAGCCCCTTGTGAGTATGTTAGCTGCGGGTGGTGGAAGGATTTTGACAGCCCGTTTGGCCAGGTTGGCAGCCAAATTGCAAGAGTATCGATGCACCGTGGAATATATTCCTGGTAGACTCAATGTGCATGCTGATTGCATGTCCAGATTAGCCTTGCCTCATCATGGTGATGAATATTCTGATGAATGTGATGTAGCCTACACCATGAAAGACATAAATGTTAATGATTTAAAGGTTATCTCTGAAGATGTTTGGGTGGAAGCTATGTGAGAGGATAACATTCTTGGTTTGGTTAATACCTATCTGAAGTGTGGATGGCCTGAAGAGAGGAAGTTGTCAGGTGATTTGAGTTCTTTTTTCAAGGTTAAGGATGAACTTATGTGTTCTGACAATATTATCACCAGGGGTGACAAAATTATTCCCCCTGTTTCAGTCAGGGAAAATTTGATTAGGATTGCTCATGAGGGCCACATGGGCATGTCTACCACTAAGAGGCGGTTAAGGGAATACTATTGGTGGCCCTCTATGGATGCCGTTGTTGATAGATGGGTCAGAAATTGTCAACCCTGTTCTAATAGTGACAAAACTGTGAAACCTTTGTCCACCTCGATCACTCCTATTGAGTATTCGGAAGGACCTTGGAGAAGATTAGGGATTGACATTATTGGTCCTTTAAATTTGCCTGGTTGTAAAGAGGTTTACGGGTTAGTTTTGATTGACTATTTTTCGAAATGGCCAGAGGTTAAAATTGTAGAAAGAATTACCTCTAGTCAGGTTATTGATTTTCTTAACAATGTTTTTAGTCGTGAGGGTCTCCCTTCAGAGATTATTTTTGATAATGGTACGCAGTTTATTAGCAGTGAGATTGAAATATTTATTAAAGAACCTGGTATTTCTCACAAGAGGGTTTCTATTTATAATCCTCAAGCTAATGGTCAAACTGAGCGCTTTAATAGAGTTGTTAAGGAATCCATTCAGTTAGCTGTTAAGAATAATTTGAACTGGAAAAAAGCATTATGCGCCACTTTGCTTACTTATCGCATCTCACCCAATTCTGTAACAGGGTGTTCTCCTTTCGAATTATTAAGGGGTCGCAAAGCTGGATCAAAACTGTTACCTTGGTGGTTAAAATCTGATGACTCTGTTTTGTTTGGTTTTGATGTCAAGAAAGTGAGAGAACGTGTCAAAATTTATCAAGAGAAAATGGGTAAATGTTCCGACAAAAGGGTCTCAAGTCACAAGGTCAAAGTTGGTGATTTGGTGCGTGTGAAATTTGGAAGTTCACTTGCTAAGAGTTGGGCTAAGTGGTCAGATCCTGTTAGAGTGATTGAAGTATTCAGTAAGGCTGCACGTGTTGAAGGGGGGAAAATTTGGAATTTTAGACGTGTGTCTGTTGTTAGATCTGACAAATCGTTGATGAATTCTAAGAAATGTTCTTCTCATATTTATGTTGAGGATAATGATCAATTGTTTTTGGATGATTTCAATGCTCTGCAAAGTTCACAGAAGGCTCTGCCTATTGAATCTAATGTACCTGTTGTTACCATTCTTGATTCACAGGAGATTGTCAACAACACTGATGTTTTGTGTGATCATGGTGATGTCGAATTTGGTCCTGTTAGTCAAAATGAATCTGTGCAAAGAGTTGCAGACTCTGTACCTAGGAGAAGTTCACGTTTTTCTCGTCCACCTGTAAAAATGAAAGATTATGTTTGTACTTATTTTTTTTGTTGTTTTTTTTTCAAGGGAGGGAGGTGTGTTGTATGCTGCTTGTGTGCTTCTTGGCACGCAAGCTCCTTAGAACGTAGAATGTTCTATTCTAGCTCTGTCAGTAGGATTCTGTAATGGTCAGTTGGAGCTGGACTGTGCCTGTTGCCAGTCCGTGGTTGTCAAGCTGTTCTACCTATCTTGGAATAAACCTTTATCCTGGAACTTAACCTTGTTGTGGACCTGCTATCTTTTCCACATGGGAGATGTAGTGTTCTGATTCCGGATTCTACTCTTATGCTCAATAATCCGCGTTTTGATTTTGTGGCTCGTCCTCCCTACATACACCAAACCGCAGGGGCATTTTATGGCATAGATAACTCTCTGTATTACAGTCAGATGTGTGTTGTAATTTCAACTGCTTGCCTGTATGTGGGTGCGTAAACACATTGCCCAATATGACATTAGTACATTGGCCACAGTTATGGCATTTCCTCATACTTTTGTGTATGTTTGTTGCCATTGTTTTTTTGAATTTCATTAAAACAGCACCTTCCAGTCTCTCAATTTACGAGAATCAAGAGGATGACCCTGATTTTGACAATCTTTTGCAAGGTCCACCACTATTTGCCCACAACAGTTCTAGAAATGTATGGGAACTCTTGAAATTCAAAAAAACAATGGCAACAAACATACACAAAGGTATGAGGAAATGCCATAACTGTGGCCAATGTAGTAATGTCAAGGACCGGTTGCTTTCGCAGAAGCGACATCGCACGATTCTCTCTCACACACAGGGCCGGTAATTATCACTCTAAAGACAGAGCGAGGCTAGTTAAAGTACTGTTGTACACTATCTGTAAACAAATGTAAACGTACGATAAGTACAAAACTCCTGGGCACAAAACAGCCAAATATTTTATGGAATTACCATACATTCATGTAATCATATAGGATGATGAACCCTTACCTACCTAGTGTGGCAAACTTTATCTGGAGGTTCCATACATAGCACTATGACGCATGCAAGAGTACTTCTGTTCGCTAGTTGTACTGTCGCCTCGTGATTGATTCCTTTGATTAAGATAGGCTATTTCTCTATGTCAATATTTATGCAGCTGCCTGTCTCCCACAGGGAAACACATTTGAAGGACAGCATCTTAGCTCTGCATTCAAATGTCTGCAACCCCCACAGCCCCTCTCTTTTATGCTGGGAGCAGCTTAGGGCTGAGCCTTTACAAGCAGGGGATCAGGCAATAGGGCCCTTTTCACAGCCCCTGCTGTTAGGCTACCCTAGGCTTGATCTCTTTGTGTGCTCACAGCGAGGGGCGCAGGCATCTTTGATTTAATATTTTTTCAGTGCCCGTGATCATTGTGCTAAGGTGAGCGAGTGATTACTGGCTAGTAGGTGTATCTAAGGTTTGACATTGCTTATGGGTCTTTTGGGTTTGTTTTCTTAACTCCCTCTCTTGGAATGCACCTAGAAACCTAACCATGGAGTGCCAAGAAGGGAGGGGGCGTGGCTAGGCACGCAATGGCGGCAGACGTGCCCGGGTAGAGCTCCGTGCTGAGCTCCCCTTCCACAGGCAAATTCCCCGCAACAGTCATCCGCACACGGCCCCTGTCATCAGCGGAGCTGAGTGAAGCTGCCCCCTGTGCTCCTGCCAAGTCTGGAGCCGAGCGGTGGCCCCTGGCTGCGTCTACGGGGGTGGAAAGCGTGTGCCCCTGCTGCGAGCTCCCCAGATCGGCGTGAGAGCCAAAGCTGTTGTATCTTGATATTTTCTTAATGACGCTGTAATGTTCCAAGTGTCACTCTGTGCTCACTGGATTCCAGAGTGTGGAATCCAGAGAGCAGTCCAAGGATGTACAGTTGCTGAAGTAGTTGTCCGTGGATGCATCTGGAGTTGTTATGTACTGAATAAACTACTTTTCTACTTCAACCACTGTACTTCCAGTTATTACAGTGGCCACGAGGACGGGATCCATTTAAAGAATCCAAAGAAGAGAATCAAATTGATGTGGAATTTCTCTTATGAAGATTAAAGAAGTGGAATTTCTCTTATGAAGATTTCCTGCAACAACCCCAGAATGAGACTGAACACGGTATGAACTTTTAAAATTCCTGATAAATATATATATACAAAATTTTTCCTTTCTACATCATTTTGAAATAGCGCTGGTGCGTTAATGTCACTTTCAAAACTTTAAAACTTTTAAATATGCCTCGTTGCGCTTTAAGGGAAATTTTGAACTGATACAAGAAACCTTTGTTTGGTGAATATATGCAATTTCGTGTGAAACTACATTTTTACATTCACTTATCAGTACTCATCTCGTACTAAGGCAAAGCATCGTAACTGAACTTCTGTTCCTACCGTTTAAAAAATGCCGTGTTGATCTCCGGACATATCCTCGTCATAACGGGACCACATTGCCCGTCACAGCTCTCTTCTTTGTGCTGCAACGCTTTGAGGCATCACGTCATTACGTTGAATACGCTATCCACGCACTGCGGCGGCCATCTTGAATCTCCATGGTGACTACCCAAAACATTTGATCGTCGGCTGTTTTCTCGTTTTCAGCAAGAATTGGATGTAAACACAGCAGCGATTACAGAAAACTAATAAAAGCGGCAGCGATTACAGAAAACTAATAAAAGACTAATTCTACATACATTAAAAACGAAGACAAAATTAAAGACAAATTAAACACGCATCAAAAACGAAGGCAAAATTCATACATACAAATGAAAACAAAAACATTTTAACATCTAACATCAAAGGAACTGTGGATGAAATAATATATACTTCAGCAACAATTGAACAGTAAGCTTTAATCGATGCTACGCTGACAACGGTGGCTACATTATTTATTTTAATTCATTTTAATTTCTTTCATAACTAGTGATATATTTCAATTCTTGTACGAACATGGATGTTTCTTCTTCTGTGGTTGCTCCTCCTAAGTTTTTACAATGTCCTGGTCCTCCTGCTATGAATTGGGAAGATTGGTCAGAGTCTTTTGAGACCTATTTAGAAGCAATCGGTGGTGATGTATTTCTACCATCTAGAAAATTAGCCCTATTGAAACACAATTTGGGAGTTGAAGGCAGGAAAGTTTTAAAAACTTTACCTGTAATCAATCGTGTTGTTTCAACAGTTGCTGACAATGATCAATCTAGTGAAACTAGTGAAACAAGTTCGAATGATACATCTATTGATATATATTCTGAAGCTTTAAAAGCTTTAGAAGAAAACTATGGGAAGAAAACTAATATTGTAGTTGAAAGACACAAATTTTTCTCTAGAGCACAATTGCAAGGTGAAAATGTACAACAGTATGTAGCTTGTTTAAGAACTTTAGCTATCACTTGTAAATTTAAAGATTTACATGAAGAGATTATCAGAGATCAACTTATAAATAGAGTTAAAAATATAAAAATCCAAGAACGCTTACTTGAGCTCAAGAATCCATCCTTGCAGAAAACACTTGATACTGCTAGAAAAATGGAAAACACTTCCCATTATGTTAAAGAATTGAGCTCTTTACCACAAAAAGACAAAGATGAATCTAGTAGTATTCATGCTTTGAGTAGTGGTTATAAAAAACAGAGTTCAAAAATGATAACAAAAATATGAAAACTAATGTTTACAAAAACAAAAGCAGCTTTAATAAACGAATATGTTTTAGGTGTGGGAGCCAAAAACACACTGCGGATTTCATTAAATGTCCTGCTAGTAAAGTCACATGCATTAAATGCAAAAAAATAGGTCATTTTGCCAAATGGTGCAGAACGGGTGATAATAGCAATTGGAAGCGATCTGTTAATCTTGTAGAATCTCAGTTAGACAGTGATGATGATGAAAATGATAGCAATGAAAATGATATTGAAGTAATGGTACTGTATGATGATTCTGTAAATGATATTTCTGAAGATTACTGTCCTCCCAAATGTGAAGTGCTGATAAACCAAGTTTATATGTCGCTTTGGGCAGACTCTTGTTCGCCATACACTATCATTGATAAAAGCATGTGGGAAAATGGTAACAAGTACACTTTAATATCATCAGACGTACGACCTAAAGGATATTGTGGAATAAAATTACCTGTGATAGGTTATTTTGATGCACAATTGACTTTTAAGGGTAGATCTTGTTCAACCAAAGTATATGTTGTCGAACAAGGTCGACCATTATTGAGTTGGAAAGATCTTAAAAAAATGGGATTGTTATTAAATCCCAATCATCCTGATCAAGTGGTGTTATATGAAGATTATTCTGAACAGGTATTATTAACTAATGGGGAATCTTCTTCCAGATGGGAATCTGTTTTTCCCCAATTGTTTAGCAAAGATTTAGGGTGCTTAGTCAAATTTGAGCATAAGATAATATTAAAAAAGGACAGCATACCTGCAGTACATAAGGTAAGAAATGTACCATTTGCCTTAAGAGATCCTTTAAAAGAAGAATTGAATAGATTGTGTGATGCTAAAGTCATAGAACCTATTGAGGCCTCAGATTGGCTTAGTCCCGTTGTTTTAGCCCGCAAACCCAATGGCAAAATTAGGATGTGTGTGGACCTGAGAGATTTAAATAAAAATATTTGGGTTGATCGACATCCTCTACCACACATCAATGAGATGATATCTAGTATTAAAGATGCTATGTACTTCTCGTCAATTGACTTATCGAATGCATATCACCAAATCAAATTACATGCAGAATCCAGGCATTTAACGTCTTTCATTACGCCTGAAGGTGCCTTTCAATATCTCAGAATGCCATTTGGATTGGCATCTGCATCTTCTGTCTTTCAGAGAATCATGTGTAGTATTTTAAAGGATGAACCGAATGTAAGAATATTTCAAGACGATATTCTTATTTGGGGCAAAGATGCATGTTCTCATGACAAAGCAGTACACAGTGTTCTGCAGAAACTACAACATGCCGGTTTGACTGTATGTGGTGAAAAATGCAAGTTTGGAGTGAAAGAAATAGATTATCTAGGACATACTATTTCCAATGAAGGTGGAAATTATTGGAGTGGCCTGAAGTAGCTTTTGTAAAGGATATTAAGGCTTCCAATGTAATTGAATTTTGTGAGGAAATTTTTCGTAGAGAGGGCTATCCGAGCATGATCTTATCGGATAATGGTCCACAGTTTATAGCTGAAGAATTCTCAGTTTATTTAAACCAAGTTGGTGTAAAACACATTACCACCTCTGTATATAATCCAAGAGAAAATGGTTTAGTAGAAAGGTTCAACCGTGTGTTGAAAGAATGCATTCAACTCGCCAACAATAATGATGATAATTGCAAAAATGCTGTTAAAGAAATGTTATGGTGTTATAGAAATACTCCTCATACGGCTACAGGAAAGTCTCCTTTTTCTCTGTTAAAAGGGCGTGTGGCTGGATCTAAGGTCAAACCAAAATGGATGTCAAAAGATCTTACAGAAAGAATTGATAGTAAAAAATTATTGAATAAAGTGCAACAATATCAAAACAAATATGTACAAGATCATAATGTCAAAATTAATTATAATATCAGAGCATTTAAAGTGGGTGATTGGGTACGCTCACAGCTAATAGGGAATCGAAAACCTGGATCTTCCAAGTGGTCTAAACCCAAACAAATCATTTATGTATGTGGAAATAAAGTGAAATTGGATGATGGGAAGCAATGGAATATAAGAAGTATAACGAAATGTAATGATCTGGAATGCAAACAAATTGATGGTCAAAAAAATGGTCCTTCGAAAACAATTGCTGCAAAGAGAGATGATGTGCCTATTTCTGCATCTCTTTCAACTAGGCCCAAATGCAGACCATTGTGGATGAGAGATTACATATGTTCGTAATTTAAGTGCATCATAAATGCATACAAGGGAAATGTAAGTTTGTATCACACTATATTTATTTTCTTTTATTTTTAATTATATGTTTATATATTTTTATTTTGTATTTTCATAGGAAGGGAGATATGTTGTATCTTGATATTTTCTTAATGATGCTGTAATGTTCCAAGTGTCACTCTGTGCTCACTGGATTCCAGAGTGTGGAATCCAGAGAGCAGTCCAAGGATGTACAGTTGCTGAAGGAGTTGTCCGTGGATGCATCTGGGGTTGTTATGTACTGAATAAACTACTTTTCTACTTCAACCACTGTACTTCCAGTTATTACAAAAGCGAGACCGGGGATGAGCCCCGAGGGAGAGGCCTGGCCGCTGCCTGACGCGGAGCGGACCCGGAGGATCGCGACACGAGACCTGCCCTCCCCCCGACACCAGCGGAGAAACAGTGGGGCACAATCCTGATCCCCTGGGGGGATTTTGAGGTGGTGAGACGCGGCTGATTGCTCTGGAGGAGACGGACCGGGGCGGCCATCTTGATGCGTCTTCCTGCCCGGCACGACACTACACGCCATGCTGCCCTTTGGTGCCTGACTGTCCGGGGCTTGTGAGCGGCCCCAGCGGCCACATTAAAACAGCGCAGCAGTTGCCCCATATGTAGCCGATGCCCAGCGGAGAGACCCGGCGTGGCCAGCTGTCCCTGGTGGAGGTCGTGGCGATAGCTGTTTGGCAGGCCTGTGGCAGAGGCGGTCATCCTCGGCACTGACTCTCCTGAAAGCAGTGGGAACCTGCGCGGGCCCGGACCCGAAGGCCTCACAAAGGGCCTCTCCTACTGCTCTGAGGTGTCCTTAAGGTGTGCGTCAGACGTTGGGCAACACGGCGGGCCCCTGAGGTGCGCACACGTAAAGACTGACCCCCCTGGCCCCGACTAAGAGCGCTGCTGCTTGTGAATCAGAGCCCCCCCTCCCCCTCCCCCTCTTGTGGATAAGTGGACAGCGCGCTATACGCCACCGGCCTTCCTGCTAACCCGAAGCCAGTCCACTTGATCGTGCACAAGGCGAGCGGTGAGTGACACTGCCCGCATTGCTGTGTGTGGTCGTGGGGTTTCAGCGGGCCGGTAAATCAGGCAAGGAGGCCGTAGGTAATGTGCTATTGTTAAGGGTTTTATTAGCAGTACAAGAGACACGCAAG
This sequence comes from Lissotriton helveticus, assembly GCF_964261635.1. Taxonomy (NCBI): domain Eukaryota; kingdom Metazoa; phylum Chordata; class Amphibia; order Caudata; family Salamandridae; genus Lissotriton; species Lissotriton helveticus. The sequence goes on from NC_136068.1 coordinate 1,270,237,917, forward strand.
GGACGAGTACAGCGGGCTCCAGATGGTTTGGATCCGTCGTCTGGGTCGGCGAGACTCCACTCGGATTGGTCCTCGGCGGGTGCTCTGTCTTCTTCGTTGGAGAGATACCTCGGAGGGCAATAAGAGAGAGAAGGGACCGTTAGTCCGAACCGGGACACAGTACGTATGCTACAACCAACACCGGGAAGTGAAGGGGCAGAGTAGAACGAGTCGTGAGGGAAGGAGGTACGGGGAAGAGGGGCGAGCAAGAAGGATAGAGAACGTGATTCGGCAAGGGTGTTCGGGACGTGACGGGAAGATGGGCTGTGTACGGTGATAGTGCTTTACAGAATTCACAGTGCTTCTACTACGTGATAGGTGCCTACCAGAGAGCGGACTATATACAACATGTACAATGAGCACCTAGCGAGCTCACGGGGAGGTTTACGTTACTCAAGCGGTCCGCCGTAGCTCTCCAGTGAGCTACGGCCGGTCTTCAGCTTCCTCCTTAAGGGCTCCACCAATCCTCCGACCACTCGTCTGCTTCGGGTTGCTCCTCTTCTCCGTCTCCAAGGCCAGTCTGAGTATCCTGCCACAATTCTCCCACCACGCCTTCGATGTTCCTTCGGCTTTTCACTTGTTCTGTCGCTTCCTCCAGGGCGGGTCTTCCGGGGTCAAGGCGAAGTGCTTCCTGTTGTTGCTGGTCTGTGATTGGTTCCTGGAATAGAGAGAGAGGTGGGGGACTGTGGATCATAGTTACCGTTCCGGCAATGTTGCGGACCCGAGGGGTTTGGAGGCAAGTGTTTGTGCGGACCACCCCGGAGTGAGGTAGCGGCTCAGGGGGGAAGAAACCTGGGGGGGGGACGCCGGGACCCCGTCACATCCCCTTCCCCTAGCTGTCCTTCTTGTACGGGTCGGTGAGGGCGAGGTGGGGTACCGGGATAGGAAATCAGCATTGCCTTGTTCGGATCCTTTTCGATGCTGAGTACGGAAGTGAAAGGGCTGGAGAGACAGGAACCAGCGGAGGACCCGGTCGTTGTGTCCTTTGTTCCGGGCCATCCACTCCAAGGGGGCATGGTCGGTATAAATGATGAAGTCACGACCCTCCAGGTAGTATCTCAGGGTCTCGATAGCCCACTTGATGGCGAGGGCCTCTTTCTCGACCACAGCATACTTTAGTTCTCTGGGGAATAGCTTTCGGCTGAGATATAGGATAGGTTTCTCATTTCCTTGTTCGTCTTCTTGCGATAGGACTGCCCCTAAACCCTGGTCAGAGGCATCGGTTTGGAGAATGAAGGGCCGGGAATAGTCGGGGCTCACTAGGACAGGACTGGAGGTTAGGGCTCCCTTCAGGTCGGTGAATGCCTGCCATATGAGGGGGTTAGGGCACTTCAAGGCGAGATTGGTGTGTGTAGCCTTTTTGAGAAGATCTGTAAGAGGGGCAGCTCTCTGAGAGAAGATGGGCACGAACCTCCTATAATAACCTAGGAGTCCGAGGAAAGCTCGGAGATCCTTTTTTGTCCTAGGAAAAGGAAGGGTCTCTATGGCTTTGGTTTTGGATTTCTGGGGTCTGATCATACCTTCGCCCAAAAGGAATCCGAGGTACTGGACGGTTTGTGCAGCCAGGGTGGTTTTGGCGGGGTTAATGGAAAAGCCAAAGGAGCCTAGGGAAGAGACAACGTCATGTAAGTGAACTAGGTGTTGCTCCCAGCTGTCGCTGTAGATGACTATGTCGTCTAGATATGCGCCTGCATACAGTGCGTGTGGCCGCAGGACTTGGTTCATTGCACGCTGGAAGGTGGCGGGGGCACCGTGTAGCCCAAAGGGCATGACGATGAATTGGAACAATCCCTCAGGGGTAGAAAAGGCAGTCTTTTTCTTGTCTTGGTCCCGGAGGGGAATCTTCCAGTATCCCTTGCAGAGGTCAAGGGTGGAAATATATTTAGCCTTCCCTATTTGTTCGACCATTTCGTCAACCCTTGGCAAGGGGTATGTGTCGAATCTGGATACCTTGTTTACTTCACGAAAGTCTATACAGAACCTGACAGACCCGTCAGGTTTTGGCACCAGAACTATAGGGGAGTTCCAATCACTGATCGAGGGCTCTATGATCCCCATCCGTAACATGTCCTCGGTTTCTCTTTTTATGACTGCCCTTCGAGCTTCGGGGACACGATAGGGCCGCAACCGAACCACTTTCCCTGGTTCTGTGTCGATTGCGTGTTCGGTGACGGTGGTTCTTCCTGGGTAGGACGAGAAGACCTTCATCACGGGTGACAGGGCTACTTGGAGTGCATGGATTTGTCCCTGGGTCAAAGCGGGATCTAAACAGGGATCAAAGGGAAAGGGAACCGGGAGGCTGTGCCCCGACAGGACAGGACGGGGTCCTTCCCATTTCTTCAGGTGGTTCACGTGATAGATCTGGGCCGTGCCTTTTGTGGGGTCGAGTTCGATCTCATAAGTGACCGGGGTCACCTGTCGCAGGACGGCGTAGGGCCCTTGCCACTGACCCAGGAGTTTATGGTCGGAAGAGGGCATCATTAGGAGGACAAGGTCTCCTACGACAAAAATCCTATTCTTGGTGCCCTTATCATATTGTCTTTTCTGGGTGTCTTGGGCCTTTTCCATGTTTTGTTTGACTATGTCTCGGATCTGTGCCAGATGGGTCTTTAAGTTGTTTACGTACACGGGTAAAGGGCGTGTGCGGTCCGGTTCAGCTTCCCAGGCTTCCTGTGCCATATCCAGCAGGGTACGAGGGGGTCTTCCATACAGCAACTCATATGGGGAGTAACCTGTACTGCTCTGGGGTTTACACCGGATGGCAAAAAGGGCTAGCTGGAGGAGTTCCTCCCACCGTTTGGCTTCCAGTCCTAACAGTTTCTTTAGGGTCTGCTTTAAGGTGGCGTTGTAGCGTTCGACTAAACCATCCGTTTGCGGATGGTATGCTGAGGTCCTGATCTGTTTTATCCCTAGTCTTGAGCAGACTTGCTTCATCAGGGCAGAGACGAATGGTGTGCCCTGGTCAGTGAGAATCTCACGGGGAAAGCCTACTCGGGAAAACAGCGTGATAAGAGCTTTGGCTATGTTCTGTGCTGTGGGCTGGCGCAGCGGAAAGGCTTCAGGGAAGCGCGTGGCATAGTCCACGATGACAAGTGCGTATCGACATCCGCTATTATGTCCATCCCCACCCTACTGAATGGTATGTCGATGAGGGGCAGGGGATGCAGCGGCACCCTAGGGGGTCTGTACCGACTGTTTTTTTGGCAAACAGCACATTCACGGCAGTAGGTTTTAATGTGCTGATAGATCCCAGGCCAATAGAATCTGTCAAGGACCGTTTGACTCGTCTTTTCGTCCCCGAAATGACCCCCTAACAGGTGACTTTGGGCTAAGAAAAGGACTTTGTCCCGGAAGGGGCCAGGAATCAGTAATTGTGGGTTTTGTTGCAGGCCTCCCTTTCTGTATAATAAACCCCTTTTCTTGAAGAAGTAGGGACCTACTTGTGTGGGGTCTTCGTTCTCTAGGGCCCTTCCCCAGGCTTCTTGTAGGAGCGGGTCCTCCAGTTGAGCGCCTTGGAACTCCTGGTCAGTCTGCCAGGGATGTTCATCCACAGCAACGGGATAGGCAGAGGTGTGTATCATCTTCTCCTGTCTTTTCTGTCTCTTGCTTTTGTGGGGTTTCGGATCTCTAGGGGTTGAGGTCGGGTCCTGAGGGTAGGGGGCCTCTTTCCACCACTGGGCCAGGGAGTCCGTTGTATCCTGGAGAAGCGTAGGGAGGCCGGGGTAATCGCTTCCCAGGATGGCTTGTTCGGGCAAAGCTGGGATGAGTCCGACCGTGAGGTTGGTTCCCGGATCGCCGGGATGTTGCACCCAAACCCGAGTGGTGGGGTACCGTTTCGTGTCCCCATGTACGCACTGGATGGCCACTGCTCCCGTTGGGGTCCTCTGGTGGAGAGTCAAGTCCTGAGGACGGAGGACGCTTTGTCGACACCCAGTGTCCGCGAGGGCCAGAACCTCTTGTCCGTCTATGGCCACGGGACAATGAAACGGAGCGGGAACAGCCCCCGGCGTGTGGCAGACGTAGTTTCTTACCAGTCCGATTTCCATCGGTACCTCCTTTTGGGGGCACATGCGGGCTATGTGTCCGAAGTTCCCACAATGGTAGCATTGGGGTCCAGGGTTGGGGGGGACGGTATAGGATCGGGGAGGGCAAGAGAGGAGCGGGTTCCTGTCTTCGAGGTTGTGGAGGCCTGGTGAAACGTTGGTGTTGGGGTTGTGAGTTCTGTGGGTGGCTTCGTCCTTACCACGTTGCAGGTCTTGAGCCCTGCCATACGCGCAAGCAATTTCCACGGCCGTCTCAAGGTTGAGTCTGGTATGTTGACGTACCCATCTCTGTGTGGCGGGATGAAGGGAGTTCAGGAACTGTTCGAGACAGATTTTTTCTACAATGTCCTCTTTTGTGGAGGCCTCCGGTTTAAGCCACCGGTTGACGAGATCCTTGATTCGAAAGGATAGAGCCCGAGGGTTTTCTTGGGGCCCTTCCTTGGTCTGTCTGAGTTTCATCCTATAAGTGTCGTCATCCACCCCCAGACGCTCAAGGATGCATTTCTTTATGTCTGGGTACGGGGTGTTGCCTTGAATGTTGGCCTGTTGGGGGGGGGGGACGCCGGGACCCTGTCACACTGTGACTCTGCGCTTGTCTGCCCTGCTGCTGCAGCCGTTCCCCACCCGGAGAACCCTGGAAACAACGCTGGAGGTGCCGAGAGAGCACGCAGCTGTCCCGCTCCAGTCCACTGTGAGCGCTGGGGTGGCCGGGGCTGCCTGAACAACTGGGGAAGCGGGAGGACTTAGCGACGGAGGCCTGGGGACCATCACACCCTCCACATCGCCTTGTTCCTTCTGGGGGGTCACCGATCACCTGGGAGCACCGAGTGCGCGGGGGAGAGATACGCCGTGCCTGCCCCTGTGCCTCCCTAGCGGCGGGCGGCCCCGCTGGTGTGCGCCAGAACTGCCCGAGTATCAAGCGGACACCGCCACCTGGTAACACCCCTGAGCTGGTCTCCTCTGCCATCACAACTGCCGACCCCTCTCTGAAACCCTGTGGGGGCCCCTGAAAGCACCCATGCACTGAACCACAGCGCGCTTCCCATGTCTGGGAGACCTAAAACAAGAGCTGGTGCTAGTGGCACACAAGTGAAGGGGAGAAAGGCGAAAACGGCGGACCAAGACCAGACGGCCTCTAAACTAGACACGATGCTGGCGGCGATGGAGCGGCTGGAGGAGTCCCTGCAACTCACTCGCACGTCCCTGGAAACGAAGATCGATAGCATGGCCATCGACCTCACGCACCTGCGGGCTGACCACAAGAAACTGTCGGAGCGCACATGAGGTCACCATGGCGGACGTCACACCTAAGGTAATGCAGACGGACAAGCATGTCCAGGACCTCCCCAATCGTGTGGAATTCCTGGAGGACCGCGCAGAGGACGCGGAAGGGAGGGCAAGAAGAAATAACGTCTGGTAACGTAGGTCTACCGGAAAGATGGGAAGGTAGAGAACCGGAGGTACACATGGAGAGATGGCTCACTGACCTTCTCCCAGAGGGCTCCCTTTCTCAACACTTCGTGGTGGAGCGGGCCCACAGAGTGCCGGCTAGGCCCCCTCCTGAGGGCACCAACCCAAGACCCATGCTTATCCGCGTCCTGAACTACCGAGATCGCGATGTCAAACCGTGAGAGACTAGGAAACTGTTAGAAGTCAGAGTTGAAAACGCTACGGTTATGCTGTTCCCTGATTACACCATTCAGGTACAGCACCAGAGACACTCCTTTTTGGCAGTGAAACAGCGTCTCCGCGGCCTGGAACTGAAATATTCTCTGCTCTTTCCGGCCCGGCTACGAGTGGTGGCCCAGGACAAGACCCACTTTTTCGATTCTCCGGAGGCAGTGGAGGCCTGGTTGCACTCGGGAATCGACACAGAGCCCTGTAAAATGCCATAGACATCGAACACACGGCGCGCCCGTGGGCCCCGACGCCATCGCAGGCGACGGCCCTCGCCATCAGGGCGGGCAAGGACGGAGGCGGACATCGGCCCTCCAGCCGAGCTTATCCATAGCGAGCAACAAGAGGCCCTACGGATGGTGGCGGCGATCAGTGGCTTGCAGGAAGCGGACTCAAACTTAGAGGCGAGCCCACTGTGGTAAATAAATAAATAATACCTCTCTTTTTGAATGCATAAATGAATAACAGATAGCTCAATAAATAAGAGTCAAGATTCGAGGTAGTAGGAGTTTTGCAGGTTTAATACAGCATAAGGACAGGGACAGGACAACCTGCACAGGAATAGGATGGCAAGCCCTGGCAGCGCTGCCGGGGTCAGGATCTGGACAAGAAGGCTAGCGTGGTATTTAATAACAGTACATGAGCATATATACATAACGCAAACACATAGCATTACATTGCAATAGGCGTAGCAGTGGGTGGAGCAATAGGCGTGACGCGTAGCAGTCGCGAAAGATAAGGGTGAAAAGGGGTGTAACAGGGCGTATACATAGACATGTGATGCAAACGTAACAGAATATGTCATGAATGGGGTGGAAACCATGGAGGGGGCTACCTAAGGAGCCGGGACCTCTAACCTGATGGTGCGCGCAAACTGGCAATGACGTGTTACTAGGAGAAGCTGGGGGCTATGAACTCTGTGCTAGGAGCAGAGACTGAAGTCTGGAGAGTCAGGGCGACATGTACCTAAACAGTATCTAGTATCTGATGTTTAGAGAACATGTTGATAGAATCCAAAAGTTATCGGGGTAAAGGCGAACAGACTCTAAGACTGGAGCATGCATTATTCTACATGTAGTGCGTGATGAAGAATATTAAATGACCATTAAATGCAGTATTTCTCTTACATGGAGACGTAAAGGCTAGACAATGACGGAAACTATTGATGCGATTCAGTAGCTTTAGGAATGCAGAGAAGGAGGGCTGAACTGATAACTCGAATCATAACATACTCTTGGCAGACTCAGAGGCAGAGCCAGGCTGAACCGGGCACTGCGAGGCAGGAAGTAAGTGAAGGGTCGAGGATACAGGTGGGGGCTGTATCGCTCCTCAGCGAGGCTTCAGGAGACAGGAGCTGAATCTGGTGTCCGGGCCCTTTTGAGGCCTAGGAACGGAGACTTTACAATGGAATAACGTGCACACTGAGAAACGTGGCAACGTAGCTTTACATAGGCCTGATATTCGTAGTATTCACGAGAACTGGAAACTGACATACTAAAGGTGGACACAACTATAATTGCGTCTTTAATCGAACATGGGGAATAACATATGCATATTAATCATGCACATATAACATATGATGGAGGACGCGTAGGGACACAGAACATGGCAAAATTTACTTTTCCACATTCCCTCCTTGTCACTACGTTTCCTTCAGGAAACATCAATATTCATGATACCATCTATCATTTCATACAGTATCATTTGCTCGTCTCGAATTTTCTTGGAACGGGTTCTAGAACGGGGCTTGGGACTAGGAATACAAGAGGTAGCACAGATGCCGCAAATCGCAGGGCCACATTGTATACAGAGGCAGCAGCTGAATATGATCGCTACTGCAATACCTAGAAAGGACAAGACTTTCCATCCCCAGGCGGAAACTATATTCCAGAACCAACCGGACCATGTCCAGGTGCCTGGATCTTGGTGTAACAGATGGGCAATTTTATGAAGTCTGGTTATAGCTGAATAAACAGACGGCGCGTTATTTGGAATGAAAATGCAGCAACTAGATCCGATGACTCTACAAGCCCCGCCCCTATCGGCCAATATGACGTCAAGGACGAGACGATTCTGGAGCACGACCATTCTCATAAAGGATTGTTCCTCGGTTAAATTACTTAGAGCAGAAGTAGTCTCAATTACTACTGCTTCAAGGGTTCTGGTTAACCTACGTATCAGTTTACTATTCACGACTGTACCTAAATAAGGGAAGACACCTTTATTGATATCTATATATTGTTCTAGAGCAGTTTCAGTATAATCGACAATCGGGAGGTTTCTCTTGTGTCTAGTATGTACTAGGTGGGAATTCCTATGGTAGTCGGGTGGGGCTAGAAAAACCGGTGGCAGTAGGAAGGCAATGTAACAGGTTCCCTCCCAATCGAGGGGCAGACGAACATATGCGGTCTGACCACAAATAAAATAAGAATGACGTGAAGCTTTGAAAATAGATTTCCCACTGTCACTATACTTGACAATAGTAGTACAATCACTATGTCCTACATGTACGGAACCATTATTTCGGACACATAATTCACCTTTGACTGGTAGTACTGAAATAGTAGGTAAGTCTGGAGTAGTATCAGACTGAACATTCAGGACCATGAAATTCGAAGAATAATTACCTAAATTATACACTTCATTTTCTAGATCTAACCCGGTTCTGTGGGGGAGACCTTGCTTGTCTGGAAAACATGTACTGTTAAGAAAAGACATATCTGTTGAGGATGACGTTAACGTGGACCATGCTCCACACGAACCATTATGTGAAAAAGGATAAGGAAAGAGTGGCAGAACTCCCTTCGGTGTCTGAAAAGGGGGGAGTCGACCACACACCCAACAATTAGTGGCATTGCTGGTCTGGTGTGAATAATGTAACATGCGGATAAAAGAATTATTTCGCATAGCGAGGCGGTAAGAGAGTTCATGAGGAGGCAGATCACTAAACGTATGCTCTACTGTAACATTAGCAGACTTATTTACATGAGAAACTGGAAAATACAGGTAAAATGCATAACTGGTGCAGGAAATCATAATACTGAGAAATAATATGAAACATAGAAAAACGATACATCGGATTGAGTTTTGACTAACTCTCTTACTATGGGGGTCTATTTTATACATGTCAGAAACAGTCTAACCGTTTCACCTAGGGGAGGACTTAGACAATCAAACTGGCTGACTTATTTTACTAGACCGGAGTTTCAACTTATACTCCTGCTGCGGAGTTTTCTCTAACAGGGAGGGTGCAGTATCATTGTTCTTTGCGGGACAGTCCTTAAGAATAGTACTTTGGCAGTCTTTAGAATCCTGGGAAATGTTCTTTGAGACCGGTTTCAGTCCATAAAACTTCTTTATATGCGAAAGATGCACCCAGCCTTTGCGTCCCTCCAACTTCACGGCTGTACGGGTGGCGAGGAGGACCTGTCGGGGCTCCTTCCAGCGAGGCTCCAGCGGACTTGAGCGATCGAAATTTCGCACCAGGACCATGGATCCTGGAACGATTTCATGCGGTGCCACCTCGGTATTGTCTGGAAATGCGGCGGCAACCTGTGAACGACAAGAGTTGAGGGCAGACATCAAGGAAGCTAGGTAATCTGTCAGCATATTACTTGAAACATCGGTAATACTTCGAGGTCTAGGAGTACCCCACATGTTAGGGGGGCGGCCGAAAACGACCTCATACGGGGACAGACCTGATCTGGAATGTGCGACCATGCGCATATAGAACAAAGCGACTGGCAGAGCTACTAGCCAGTCCACACCTTTCTCTTGACAAACCTTTGCAATTCGAATTTTCAGGGTCTGATTATGTCTCTCTACAAGACCGGCTGCTTCAGGATGGCGTACACAATGGAACTTCCATTGGTATTCTAACAGAAGGGAAACATGCTTCATTAACTCTGAGGAGAATGGCTGGCCGTTATCAGAATATACGACCCTAGGGAGTCCATAACGGGGGAAGAACTCACGAACCAACTGCTTGGCAGTGGTCGCGGCTGTGTAATCTGGGACTGGATATGCTTCTGTCCACCTGGACAAAGCGCATACAACTACGAGGACATACTTGAAACCTCGACATCGCTCCATCTGAATATAATCCATCTGGAGGACTTCAAAAGGGTGGTCAGGAGGTTGGAATCCCCCTTGTTCCACCGGGACACTTTTACCTGGATTAAACTGACAACATATCATACAGGTACGGACTTTCTGCTTGGCTGCAGCTCGTAAATGCTTGTTGAACCAAATGTTCTGGATACTGTCTAACATAGCTTTTTCTCCTAAATGTGCTGGACTATGTGCGGTATTGATAATGACTTGAACCATAGAGTCGGGGAGAAACCATGTGGCTTTTCCCTTCGTCACCCATCCTTGATCTGTCTGGACCCCTCCTTGTTCGGACCATTTCTTGATTTCTTCGGGAGTAGCATGTAACTGGATATCTATGACATCTTGAGTAGGGTCCTTAACTGTCATACATGTAGTCGGATCTGGAGTGTGTGTCATGTTAGCTGGAATGTCTGGAGTCTGAGCTGTAAGCTTGGCTGTGCGATCTGCTAGATCATTACCCTGGGAAATAATGTCAGTAACTTTCGTATGTGCTTTGCATTTCATGATAGCGATAGATGTCGGTAAATGTATTGCATCTAACAGAGCTTGAATGAGGAGACCATGCTGAATCTTGGTTCCATGAGAAGTCATGAAACCTCATTCCTGCCAGAGCACTCCAAAGTCGTGTACGACTTCAAATGCGTAGCGTGAATCTGTGTAAACATTAACTTTCCGGTTCTTAGCGTGTATGCAGGCTTGTGTCAGAGCAACTAGCTCTGCTGCTTGAGCGGACAGGGTGTCAATACGGTGTGTCTCAATAACTTCAGTGTCAGTAGTCACTGCATACGCGGCGACTAATTCTCCTGTACTTGTTCTCATACATGAACCATCCACATAAAGTGTCAGGTCGGGATCTGGTAACGGAATATCGGTCAGGTCTTGTCTTGGCTTTGTCGTAATGTTGACTACTTCCACACAGTCATGTGTGGCAGGATTTGGATTAGCTGATGGTAACAGTGTAGCAGGATTGAGAACGTTGCAGCGTCTGATTTCTATGTGTGGCTGAAACAGTGTCAATTCATAACCTGTTAAACGTGCAATTGTCAAGTGCTGGGTCTGTGTTCGATTTAAAAGAACTTCCACGGAGTGTGGGACTTGTACCGTCAGGGAGTGTCCTAATACTATGGAATCACTTTGTCTGATAGCTAGGGCTGTGGCTGCAACTGACTTGAGGCACGCAGGCAGAGCCTGGGCTACAGGATCTAATGTGCTCGAAAAATAAGCACAGGGCTTGTATTGTCCTGCTTGATCTTGTGTGAGAACAGATAATGCTGTACCTTCGCGTTCTGTGACGAAAAGTGTAAAAGGCTTACTGTAGTTTGGTGTAGCTAGAACTGGAGCTTGGCATAAAGCTTTCTTTAATTCATTGAAGCTAAGTGTATGTTCAGATGTCCAAGGGAGGACAGTCGGTACGGCTGCCTCCTGTGTCGTTAACTGTATCAGTGGCTTGGCTAGAAATGCATACTGAGGAATCCATTGTCGGCAGTAAGAAGTAAGGCCGATAAAAGCACGTACCTCCTTCTGGGTCTTGGGCTGAGGAAGACTCGCTATTAACTGGATACGGTCAGGTGTCAACTGCCTACCCCTCTTGGACAGCAAGTGTCCTAAGTAGACCACTTGCTGGACACAGAATTGAAGCTTCGAAGGGGACACCTTGTGCCCCATCTCGGCTAGGAAATACAGAACTGTGAGGGATGCTCGCTCGCAAGCACGTTCAGAAGGGGCTGTGATCAATAGATCATCGACATACTGGAGCAGGGCAGTGTCAGTTGGCATGTGAACATTATCAAGTTGTCTCTTAAGTGCTTGACTGTAAATACTAGGGCTTTCTGTGAAACCTTGAGGAGCTCGTGTGAACATATAGCTCCTTCCATTTAAACAAAATCCGAAAAGGAACTGGCTGTCTGGATGAATGGGGACACTAAAAAATGCGTTCTTGAGGTCTATGACAGTGAAAAATGAGGCTTCTGAATCAATGGCTGTCAATAGGGAAGAGATATCTGGGACAACTGGGTACTGGGGAATAATACATTTATTAAGTTCTCGTAGGTCAATCACTAATCGATATACTGGGGGTGCATTTGGATCAGTACGTTTCATGACTGGAATGATCGGAGAATTGCATACATTGGAGTCAGTTTCTACAACCACTCCTTGAGCGATGAGCTCGTCAATAATTTTGGATAAGGCTGCTACAGCCTCAGGTGGCAATCTGTACTGCCTGATTCGTGGTAACACTACACCTGGCTTGAGAGTCACACGATGGGGTGTGATTTGCATATAACCAACATCAGTTGGACCTTGCGCCCATAGATGCTGCGGAACATTGGACAATCTGGGATCAAAATCTCGTAATACATAGTGACCCTTAAAGTCACGTAGGAACAGACGTATTCCCTCTGGGGAACAACATATAACTGCACCTAACTCTTTCAGTGTTTTAATACCTAATAGATTTTCTGGACATGACTTAGTAAGTAACAGATCAGTAGTACGGGACAATGGACCTACTTCTAGAGTAACTGGCTTTGATATTTCATTTACAATGGGTTTTCCTGAAAATCCAAGGGAAACATTTCTTGAGCCTGAGAGCGGAGCCCCTGGAACTTTGGCGTGACTTATAGTGGTCCTACTTGCCCCTGTATCAATCAGAAACTTTCTGTCTTTCCCTAATACTTGACTGTGAACATAGGGACCTTCTTGATCTACAGGTATCTCGATGAGAGGCAAGCCTACCTCCCTCTCTAGGCTGTTTCATGAATACGGTTGATACTCTGGATACTCGGACTGTGCATACTGGTACATCTGCTGTGTAACATGCTGTGTTGCAGCGATGGGCTGCGGTGCTGTAACTGTCTGTGGTGCATTCTGTGGCTGAGGAGTCTGTGAAACTTGTTCTTGTCTAGGTGGACGTGGTCTTTCTTTAGTCTTACCAGTAGCTATGTTGTGTTTCAGAACTGCACACTCGTTTATAAAATGACCTGGCTGTTTACAATAATTGCAGTTCCCTTTAACGGGAGCTGCAGGATGACTGGCTTGATTCGGACCCCTCTTCTGACTGTCTTGTGGAATAGATTGTGCAACTAGTACTTTCATTTTCGTGTCTTTCATACGCTTTCTCTCGTGTTCTTGTTCTTCCCTGATTCTATTCTGGTGGTATTGGAGCATCTGTAACATCTGGGACGGGGTATTAGCTTGCCAGGTACTTTCGACTTTCAAAACTCGATTTTTAATTGGTGGACTTGAATTCTCGACTAATTTAGTAACAAAAAGGTGAGGGTATGACTCACTACTTGTCTTGAGGCCACTGTTGATGCTAAAACATTTCTCAAATCTAGAATAAAAATCACTAATGTCTTCGTCTTGTTTCTGTTTACAGGCTGAGATTGCATCCTAGTCTTCCTTTTTCGTTGTTAACAATCTGGGTAAAACTTGAATCAATAATTCAGGTAATTCTTTACATTTCGCTCCAAGACCGGTACCTGGTACTCGTGCCTTATCTTCAGCTTCTAGAACTGCCCAATCGATCTTTTTCTCTCCCACCTCCCATTCTTTTTCCTTGAGCTTTTCATACACCCCTGCGGGCAGCAGAACCTTTAGCATTTCAATTATATCTGGATACGTGTATTCTCCCATACGGAGCATGTCTTTTAATTCTCGATGGAACCCTGCTGGATCTTTATCGTGACAGGGAATTAATTTTTTCATCTCTAAGAGTTCCATCTTTGTGATCGGGGTGTAAACAAACACTCGTTCTAGTTCGCCACCCGTTCCTCTAACTGGGTGGACTTCTCGTAACGGATTCTGTCTCTCCATGTAAAATGGTTTACTTTCTGGGGGTGAGACATGAACAAAATGCGGGTTCAAAAACGTTCTATATTTGTGACGCTGTTCTAGAATGACACTAATTAAATCGGTACCTAAACCTTTCCATCTATACTGGAGTAACTCGTTCAGGATATCATGTAACGGGCCTGGATCAGAGTGCTGACCCTCATACAATGTAATGAGGTGCTGAATCATATACATACCCGCCAGTCGTTGCTCGGCTGGGGGCATTTTCAGAAACATTTGTGCCACTATTTCGTCTGGAAAAGTGGTAGAATCAGTAGTCCATCGGACTGCTGATCGGACTAGTTCTTGTTCATGCATGGTACTTAACTCGCTATAACCGATTCGTGATTTCAGAATGTGATCGGTAGCTTGAAATACTTGTTCTAGAGAACCTTGTTCTGGTGCTGGATGATGGAAAGTTGACTTGTGTTCTAGGCGTAAATGGCGATCTGGAAATCTAGATTTTCCTACATACGCTATTCTGGCGGGATTCTCGTCGTCTACCTCTTCAGTATCAGAGTTACTTTCTTTCTCGCTTACTTGTGCTGCTTTACGCTGTTCGTGTAACTTTATTATTTCTTTACGGATTTTCTTGTACATACTTTCCATAGCACTGATGGTCTTGTGCTTACCCTCGGCTATATTATCACTCCACTTTGTCAGGGTTCTCATTTCGGCTTGATCTTTGGACGGGTAATCTTGTTCTCTTATTAAACAATTAATCAAAAACTTTAGTATCATGAGCTGGATCTCGGCTTTCCTTTGAGACATGACTTCGCCAATGCTTTCTGGATCATCCCCTGTACGGATGAAACGATATATTCTGTCTAGATCTTCTTTCATATTCGGTAGGGTGACTAGATACTCGGCCACCTTTCTTACGCGTAATGAATATAAAACCATATTATCCTCGCCTGGGACTGGATCATAGCCGCATTCATTAAGGGCTTTCCTTATTTCTGCAACAGACTGATATCTGGGCGTGCGCTGTGACGCTTGAGCATGTAATTCGACTAACGTTAAACGCTTGTGTGGCGGCGGGGTCTGAGGAGGACCTCCTCCTGCGGCCCCTAAACTAGAGTCGTCAACTGATACTCTTCGTCCTGGCAGAGTGGGAAATGGAAATGCAGACTGGACTTGTATGGCGGGCTGGACCGGGGGTACCATAACAGGTACTCCGGTGTCTGGAGGAGCGGGAAGTGCCTGATTTACAGGGACTGGCGGAGTAGTAACAGGATTTGCATATTCTGGGACTGTGTCGTCCAAATAGGACGAGATGAAAATATCAGCTGCGGTCGGTTTGTGACGTAGCTTGGTCGGAACTAATGGTGGCGGAAAGTTACTGGATGCCTCCGGGGTCGCTTTTGGCAAGCCCTCGGCAAGAAGAGGATACATACCCTTAATAAGAGCATGCCTCTGTCTGTCTGACTGTTCGGTTTTAACTCGTTCACCAATCTCGATTAATTCCCTTTCTTGGGCTCGTTCCAAGGATTCTCTACTTAATTCTGACTTTCTGATTTCTTTTTCGGTTCTTTTATGAGATTCTTTGCGCCATAACTCGATGGCATCTTTCTGTGACTGTCTGGCTTTCTTTTTCCATAATGCTTCTTCTACTCTCATGATGCACTCGGCATCCCATGTGCCTGACACAGGCCATCTATACTTTTCCTCTAACTCTTTGGTATACTCTACCCATAAATCTAGATATAATATGGCACTTATGCCATGCTTCTGATACATAAAATGACCTGGACTGTCCCTAGGCGGGACTGGAACTGCTGCTTCCAGCAGACCCTTTCTAGTTTTTAACTGACGTAACTTAGAAAACAAGGGCATGACTGAACTGTAACTGAGACACAATACGTAATTACACAATAAACACGATAATTACTTCACACTCATACCACAACATCAAAATACATGAAGAACATTTAGAATAACAGTTCGAACAGAATACTACCTGGAATACGGAACACAGAATACATGAATTTTCTCGAGAACAGAACTGACTAGAACAGAAACTAGATGCACTGCTGAAACAGTACGAAACTTACCGGTCTCATAAAGAGACACGTCAGGACCCGCATCCACCGAAGTGGACACTTCGTTTGTGGGTCTGTGTACCACCAACCCACGGACCAGAGTCAATTAAATTGACCCTGTCTAGATACTACCCCAGTAACGGTACTCACCGGGCAGCAAGAACGGAAGGCCTCGGACTGGACTGGACTGCTACGACGACGGACAACGAACTTCGGACTTCAGTTACGGGTGGACCTCCGGATACCTCGGACCTTGGACTCTCGGCTTGGGCTCTGGTCGGGACTCGCCGCGTTCCTCCACCGCCTCGTCTGGATGCTGGACCGCCTCCTCCGTCTCCTCCGTGGGCCTGAGGGATACTTGAAGCAGAAATATCTGCACGTGCACGGTATGGTTCCGTCACGGCTGCAGAGGGTCAGGGGGCCGGCGTGGCTTCACCGGCGCGTGGGGAAAGGGCAAGTCCCTGTTCGGGCGCCATTATGTGGTAAATAAATAAATAATACCTCTCTTTTTGAATGCATAAATGAATAACAGATAGCTCAATAAATAAGAGTCAAGATTCGAGGTAGTAGGAGTTTTGCAGGTTTAATACAGCATAAGGACAGGGACAGGACAACCTGCACAGGAATAGGATGGCAAGCCCTGGCAGCGCTGCCGGGGTCAGGATCTGGACAAGAAGGCTAGCGTGGTATTTAATAACAGTACATGAGCATATATACATAACGCAAACACATAGCATTACATTGCAATAGGCGTAGCAGTGGGTGGAGCAATAGGCGTGACGCGTAGCAGTCGCGAAAGATAAGGGTGAAAAGGGGTGTAACAGGGCGTATACATAGACATGTGATGCAAACGTAACAGAATATGTCATGAATGGGGTGGAAACCATGGAGGGGGCTACCTAAGGAGCCGGGACCTCTAACCTGATGGTGCGCGCAAACTGGCAATGACGTGTTACTAGGAGAAGCTGGGGGCTATGAACTCTGTGCTAGGAGCAGAGACTGAAGTCTGGAGAGTCAGGGCGACATGTACCTAAACAGTATCTAGTATCTGATGTTTAGAGAACATGTTGATAGAATCCAAAAGTTATCGGGGTAAAGGCGAACAGACTCTAAGACTGGAGCATGCATTATTCTACATGTAGTGCGTGATGAAGAATATTAAATGACCATTAAATGCAGTATTTCTCTTACATGGAGACGTAAAGGCTAGACAATGACGGAAACTATTGATGCGATTCAGTAGCTTTAGGAATGCAGAGAAGGAGGGCTGAACTGATAACTCGAATCATAACATACTCTTGGCAGACTCAGAGGCAGAGCCAGGCTGAACCGGGCACTGCGAGGCAGGAAGTAAGTGAAGGGTCGAGGATACAGGTGGGGGCTGTATCGCTCCTCAGCGAGGCTTCAGGAGACAGGAGCTGAATCTGGTGTCCGGGCCCTTTTGAGGCCTAGGAACGGAGACTTTACAATGGAATAACGTGCACACTGAGAAACGTGGCAACGTAGCTTTACATAGGCCTGATATTCGTAGTATTCACGAGAACTGGAAACTGACATACTAAAGGTGGACACAACTATAATTGCGTCTTTAATCGAACATGGGGAATAACATATGCATATTAATCATGCACATATAACATATGATGGAGGACGCGTAGGGACACAGAACATGGCAAAATTTACTTTTCCACACCACGTGATATCCCGAGCGATGACGAGCTTATCTACGGACTGCCGGACTCGCAGGTGTCGGCAGACCTTCCAGATGTCACCCCACAAACTGCCGACTTCATTCACTGAAGCTAACCCGGACAATCTGCCCTCCTTTTGATTGACCCCGAGACTTCTTCTGCCCCGTGGGGTGCTCCTCTTTGCTCGTGCCACACATTGCCAGGACCCTGTTGGGCTTACTAGACCCCCGTGGGGGTGCCGGGTTCCACCTGATTCGTGTTCCAGCGACATCATGATGCCCGCTGGGGCCTAACCAAGGACCGTGCGAACCCTGTGGGGGGAGGCACCCTCCACCTGATCACATGTTGTACAATAAACAACAGAACTAAGTGCTCAGTGACCATCCCCAGAACTTACGGATTCTTAAGCTCCCTAGAGCGTTTGGACGATAACATGTTCTGCTGTCGACCTTTTGGTATTGTATTATTGTTCCTTTTGTTTTCACAATTGATTGCCCCTTCATTCTTCCCTCTCATTCTCCTCATGAGTCACGGGTGTGTATTGCGATATACTAGCATTGCAGGTGTGGGTCTGGGTGGTCGGTCGGTGGTGTGGGTTGTTGGCGGTGGGCGGCTGGGGGAAATGCTGAAATTGTACAAATGTCATGGCTGCGATTAAATTCTGTACATGGAACGTGCGGGGAATGCACACACCATCCCGCCGCTACCAGATATTTTCTTACCTCAAGAGACACCACATCCAAATAGCACTCCTACAGGAGACTCATCTGACTGGCCCAGAGACATTAATACTCCGACGCAGATGGAGGGGACAGCTGTACGCCACCGGATATTCAGCTTATGCGCGGGGAGCGCTGATCTGGGTGCGCCCTGGAGTTCCCTTTGCACTTTCCCACTGCACAGTAGATACGGAAGGCAGATATGTAGTCTTGCAGGGTAACCTGGACGGGCAGCCCATTGTTATGGCATCCCTCTACGCCCCTAACACTAAACAAGCTCATTTCTTTACACGACTGTCAACAGTGTTTGCGCCATGGCATGGTATACCTTTCTTACTGGGGGGCGACTACAACTGTGTTCTGGATACAGCCCTAGACCGATCTTTCCCCACCTTGACCAGCGCTCCGGCGAACGGTGCCATTAGGGCGCTCACAGACTGGGCATGGCAGTGGGACCTCCATGATGCTTGGAGGGAGCGCAACCCACACACAAAGGTGTATTCATATTATTCTGGGGCCCACACACTACATGTTAGATTAGACAGATACATGTTGTCGAGTGACCTGCTCCCCCTAGTTATGGACTCCTGCTATTTGAGCCGCACACACTCGGATCATAATCCCCACACGTTAGACTTTGCCTGTGAACGCCCACACCCACCGGTGCCCACTTGGCGACTCCAGCCAGACTTGCTACTAGACGCCCAATTTAGGGGAAGACTTGAGTCCCGCCTCCTGCAATATTTTGAGGAAAATAATAACACTGCCTCCTCCCGCCAATTAGAATGGGACGCGTTCAAAGTAGTCCTCAGGGGCCACTGCTTGGGCACACAAGCAGGAATGCGGAAACAGATTGAAAGAGAACTCACACAAATTGAATCGAAACTGCTAGAGGGGGAGCGGGAGGCAGTCGAGGGAGATAATGAGTCCTTATTGGAGACTAGGGAGAGGCATGCATTAGCACTAGATAGATTGAAGCACTTGAACTATGCTGCACACTCAGCGCGCACGCATAGTTTTGGGGATAAGCCTGGCAAGCTAATATCGTGGCTAATTAGGCGAGACACCCAGAGCGCCCCGGTGATGTCTCTACGGGCATCCCCGGACACCATGGTATACACGCAGAGGGCATCCATGACGCCTTTACGACACACTACAAGGACCTTTACCGCTCTCGCATACAAGCTACCCCAAATCAGATCTCAGCTTATGTCTTTGCCTTGCCCCTGCCGGAAATCACTGCTGCACAGCGCGAAGACCTAGGCGCACCGCTCACGTCGGAGGAGCTCCGTACAGCTATATTTTCCCTTTCCAACGGGAAGACGCCGGGCCCAGACGGACTACCCGCAGAGTTTTATAAGGCCTTTTCTATCATACTAATCCCAGAACTGCTACGTGTGTTTGAGGCGGCCGTCTCCGACTCTGCCGTTCCACCCACACTGAATGAGGCAAATCTCGTATCTCTCTTGAAGCCGGGCAAAGACAGGACTAATATGGGCTCATACAGGCCGCTTGCCCTCCTCAATACGGATTATAAGCTCCTGGCGTCCACGTTGGCCCAAAGGCTGGCACCGTTGGTGCCCCCCCTTGTCCACAACGACCAAAACGGATTTGTGCCCGCTCGCAGCACGTCGTATAACATCAGGCGTCTGTTTAAAGTACAGAGTCTGGCTGCATCCCGATGGCCACACTCGGGATGTTTGATACTCGACCTCGAGAAGGCCTTTGACTCTGTGGAGTGGCCCTACCTCATGTCGGTACTGCGTAAATACGATTTGGGCGACGGCTTTCTCCAATTGGTGGAACTCCTGTACCGGGGACCCACAGTACGAGTCCGAACAGGCAAACTGCTCTCTGACCCTATTCTGGTGCGCAGAGGTACCAGGCAGGGGTGTCTCCTGTCCCCCCTAATATTTGCTCTCATGATGGAACCCCTGGCGACTCAACTACGCGCCTCGGGCGAGAACTGGGGCATTCCCCTAGCTGACGGAACTCATGCAGTGTCACTATATGCGGATGATATATTACTTTACATCAGGGACCTGACTTGCCTCCCGCCGGCTCTTTCCGACATATTCCGGGTTTTCGGAGACATGTCGGGGCTCAAAGTCAACTGGGCAAAATCCGGCGTGTATTCCTTTGACGCTGCTACGCCGGAATGTGATACCACAGTCCTGGAAGAACCCTACCACATTTCGATACTTGGGGATATTTATATATCGTGATCCCGCTGACGTACTAGAGGGCAACCTGGTGCGGACGATTACTTCGCTCACAGCGCAAGTAGCGTTTTGGAACACCCTCCCGTTAAACGTCCCAAACCGTATCACCCTAACGAAAATGGTGGTGTTGCCCAGACTACTGTATTTCTATGCCAACCTACCAGTTTATGTCCCTACTCGCATATTTCGGTAACTCGAGACTCTAATCAGGAAGCTGATCTGGAACGCGTGACGACCTAGAGTTGCGCTACAGACACTATACGCACCGGTAGAGACTGGTGGACTGGCTGTCCCCAACCAGGAGTTATACTACCTGGCTGCGCAACTGCAGTGGGTGACCTACTGGCTGAGTGGAAAAAACCTGTCTGACATAGCAGCGGACACGACGGTCACAAATACCGAACAGATACATGCGTGGTTTCATCCACTGGCGAAATCCCGCTGCCCCTCACAGATACACCTGGCGGTGGCGCGGAAGTGCTACATGCGTAGCCTGAGGCTCACAAGTCACACCAAGCCGTATGCCCCGAACCTGCCGCTGTTGGGGACGCCTTGGGAAAATTGCGCGCTCACGGAAGCGGCGCTGAGCAGGAGGACGCCAGGCCAAAGTAGACACACTGGGCGACTTATACGAGGAGGGCGCTTTAATTCCATTCGAGATGTTGGCCACTGACACGGAACTGCCCATCAGACAATTCCTTACACATGCAGCACTCGTGTGCACGCTAACACGTGCTTGGGGGGATTTGGCGGTAGAATTGCCGACCCATCTGCTGATACAGTACTTGCACGTGATGGGGAACGGGTCCCACTTGGTGCATTGGCTTGCGCAGGCCCTACATATACATACGCAATTTTCCCCACAGCGTTTGCATGATAAGTGGACCGCGGATAGAGGACGGGAACTGGACCGACAAGGAATGGGCGAAGATACTTGCCGGGACCCTCAATATCCCACGTAATTCCCGTTTTAAAATTATTCAATACTATGTAATACATAGGGCGTACCTATCCCCAGATAAGATAAATCGTGACCACAATAGTTTGTCCCAGGTGCGGTTTGGTGGATGCGAGTTTCTTGCACATGCTCTGGGCCTGCCCTTCCCTGCACAGCTACTGGGAGGCGGTGTCGGCCACATTGGCAGCAGGGGCAGGAGGAGGATTGCCACACACATGGGAGGCTTGCCTGTTGGGTCTTTATAGACGATCTTAATTGACGAAGGTTCCGGCCAAATTCTGGGACCTTGGATTAATCACAGCAAAAAGGCTCATCACCAAACGCTGGAAGAATGGCGAACCCCCACAAGCCATACACTGGCGTCACTCCTTTGACAACTGGGCGAGAGCAGAGAGCGTAGCTTTGCATAGGGAGGAGACAGCGGGCACCCATAAATAACCCATAGCCCAGGCCTGGGATGATGTCTTAACCGCCTTCCACCAGGCATGTTTACAGAGAGTTATCACTTAGGCTCACATTCCTTTCCTCACTGCTCTTGCACCAAGACGGGAAGCCCCCCTCCTTGTGACACCCCTGCAGTAGTACTTTTACATGGAGGTCATCCTAGCCAACAGACGCTCACACAGACATATTTACGTAGCCCTGAGAGACGCGCCTTTGGAGGTTTTCTTTCCCCCCCCTCCTACACCGAATCGATGGACTATCACACTAGACGACTTACACTGATGGTGGAGATCCACGCACACCCGTGCTTACCCCCGTTATGTTCTGATTGTTTTAGTTTCGCATTTGCATACTGTTCAGTCCCTGTTCTTACGGGATTCAGTTCAATAGTTATCACGTTGAATAAAAGTGCTGAATATTGATTCAACCATGGACCCTACTGGACTCCGCCCAGTGACCGCTTCCGCGGATTGCAAGGTGCTGACACATCACAACCCTCGGGACAGAGACTGCCTTGTTAGGGCAATGCACGGGGGATACACCCTTGGGGATGGGGACACTGTAACACGATAAAAATGACCTGACATACTGAGATACTCAGAAGGTCCAGACCTCATTTACCATAGCATACCGTCTGCCTGAGATGGCGCCTCTTGATGGGAGTATGCCCGTTCTCAGTCGCCGACGCTACACATGACTGCTTATATAGGACCCTGAATCCCGCCTGTATTGCCTGTTTAAAGAATAAGGTGCCTTAACCCGATTGTTTGCCTTACAGGTTGCATGTGGCAGTGGTGCTTGTTACAGTAAATCGTTGTGATCTATGTATATCCTTGCACAGTTATGCTTGAAATGTTTGACGTTTCCCTTCTTCCTGTTGGGTACAAGAGATGGATATATGGGAAAACAAGCAGTGTGCCACTGAAACAAGATAGCTGTTTTCTTTGTTGTCCTAATGTAACCTCATGCACGAAATGCAATATTAACAACAATAAAAATATTCAAACAAAAAAAAAATGGAGTGCCAAGAAGGGAATATTAAGGGTCTTGGGCTTCTAACACATATCAGCTTATGTGACCTCCAGCAGTAATGTTGGCTGTTTGGACAAGTTGAGAGACACTGGGATTGGGTTACAAACATGCAGGCATTTATATTTGTGTAAAACTATCAAATGTTTGCATTTGGAAAGGCCTTACATACCTTCGACTCCACAGACTGCCGTCATCTTTTGGGATGGGCGGCTGCAGATCACATCAGTAACAGTCAATATACAGTAACGTATTGAAGTGAATACAAATTAATTTAGTGGTAACACTGGGACTGGTGTTCATTGGACAAATACAACACCAATTCCCAACCCAATCACACCCCACTCGGCACTAGGATGAGTGGTCCATGGTTACACACTGTTGTTCTAAATTCTATACTCAGTAGTTTACTGATTAACACTGAATCAATCATTGTCCAGTCCAGCTTTTAGTTACGAACTCCTAGTTCTGTAAAACAGAAAAGCAGATTTCGACTCCGATTCGCAAGCGTTTATGTAGTATACAGTTTGCAATACTGTATACCATATATGTGTTTAAAGAATTCACACGGGATGTTTACTTCAGATGCTGACCTCCTTTGCAGGAGTGGAGCTTGCAGTTAAAATCTCAACTTGACCAGCTTTTCTAACATATCTAAGATGTATTGTACAGCACACTAATTTGAGTTTGGTACAGGACTAAAGGCAGCATGACGTGTACATAAGATTGTCTGAACAACACCATTTAATGGTAAAGTAGAAATTATGCCAAAGGTAGTCATATACTTATTTAAGCTAGATACTAGTCACTCAGTTCTTACCAAATAAATGGAGTTGTTTCATTAGGAATCATGGGCCAGATGTCCATTAGGTGTTATGCCACCCAAATTGAAAGTCAAGCACACCTCTTCAAAACTTGACTCAAGAAGGTTCACCGAGGTGGGGAGGTTGTCGCTTGGAAACCCAGATACACTTATTATTACTTGTTAGAAATTCAGATTTCTGGTTGGCAGAGTATACACAGTGTCCAAGCAGGAGCCACAATCCTAGTCAGAGTAAGTCAGATACACAACCTGAATTGATCTATGCTCCTCCGCCAGTAGCTTGGCACAGAGCAGTCAGGCTTAACTTGAGAGGCAATGATTAACATATCACTGCAACACTTAAATTACAGTAACACAGTGAAAATATTACAAAAAGGCTCCACACCAGTTTAGAAAAATAGAGACTATTTATCCTAGCAAAACAAGACCACAAAGACAAAACTCCAATCAGTAGAAGTTGAGATATACATTAAAAAAAATATTTTTATTGATGACAACTTAAATTCGTTGCAGATACAGTTCAAAACAATACTGTGACCATACGGTGCAATTCTCACGTTACATTCTTGTGTGGGGCTATCTAAGTACATAATACCATTATAATTCTACGTATAATGCAGGGTGTCTCTTGTTGCCTGAGAGGGCTCACAAATGTTCCCTTTATATGTGTTCCATTTGCCCCATATAGTGGACCATTTATCGGGATATCCTTGTGACTCCGACACGTCTTTTCCATTACCATGCACCAATCTATGTCAGTTTTCCATGCACTCATCTTAGGTGATTCGAGCGCCCCCCCCCCCCACACACAATTTAGCTATATTTCTTTTGGCCACCATCATCCCTAGGGCAACCCAAGTTTTCACCTTTTCTACCAGCTCAGTGGGATCCCATATATTCAAAAGACACAATTTTCTCTTGGGCTCTATTCGTTTGACCATTGCAAAAAACACAGTTGATGGACAGAATGTAGAACAATGTCATACATTCACCCCAGTACAAGGATCTGGGCCTAAATCCATCGTTTTTTTGCACTCCACACCACCCTGGGTTAGACACTGGCTATATGCAAATCAGGTCTGACCCTGTGCCTCATGGGAACAGTCCAGTCCGAACTACCAAGCCATGTCTTTCCCAGACCGGACAAAAATTTGTCGCAGGGACAGTGTAGTGCATAGATAGCATGATCCGTCGTGCAGCTCAGATGTTTTGTGATCTTATGTGCCTCCTGATCTTTGGAAATCACTATCGATTTGCAAGTCTTGCTGGTCTTACATGAAGGCAAAATCACTAAGAGACACACTGAGCACGACATTAATCAGAGAAAGTCCCAAAAGTAATGCAATACATGGATTTTTTCCGTGTAAACGTTGCAAAGCTTGCAAGACCAGCAAGAATTGCAAATCGATAGTGATTTCCAAAGATCAGGAGGCACATAAGATCACAAAACATCTGAGCTGCACGACGGATCATGCTATCTATGCACTACACTGTCCCTGCGACAAATTTTACATTGGGTGCACCACAAAGCAGGCCAAACTCAGAGTACTAGAACATCTAAGAGCAATAAAAAACTTGAACCATCAATACCCAGTAGCAAGGCACTTTGCGGCAGTACACAATCAGAATCCCAATCTGCTGACATTTGCAGTGCTAGACTGTGTGGAAAATAAAGAGAGAGGTGGAAACAGATGGCTAGAGTTACGGAAACTTGAGTCCAAATATATAATTAAATATAACACCATTCAACCGACGGGGCACAACCTTGGGGAAGAACTAGCAGTACACCTGTATGAGTAATTTTAAGGAATCAAGTAATCTCTGTCGCGTCTTTTGAGCAATGTGGAATCTTTTAAAGAAAGTTGATTTTAATAGCACTTGTTACAGTTATTTGCACATACATGATGAGAATACACAGGCTGAATTTGGTTTGTTTGGTTTCTTGCAGGAAAGGATGGCACGCCCACTTGGGCAGAATTAAGACTCGGCATTATGAACAATTTTGTGGTGGTAAAAAGCCCACTTGGGCGGAGATTTTCTTTGTAACAACTTATGCAGAACAAGCATATGTATAATTTTCTGACATTTATTTTTTCATGAGATAAATGTGACACACGATGTTAAGTAGATGCCTGGATATGTAAAAAGCCCACTTGGGCGGGGATTTTCTTTGTAACAACTTATGCAGAACAAGCATATGTATAATTTTCTGACATTTATTTTTTCATGAGATAAATGTGACACACGATGTTAATTAGATGCCTGGACATGTAGCCACAAAGCCAATGTTTATTTTAAGTTAACAACTGAAATGACTGTGTAAACAAACTCAATGATACATTGTAGCCCGATTGCAGTATCTCTTCATTGTCTATGGGCACGTGATGCATGACAGAATGCATCTGGGTGTTTACTTTAAAAGTATGGTGAAATGATGTTACTCCACCCGTGACCAAGAGGTAGGCTTACCTCGAAACGCGTTGGGGCTGTTTATTTTTGCCAATTAAACCTTGAGCACTTAAAACTCAATTTGGGCCTCGACTCTGGTTTCTACATATGGGACCATACCAGTTTTCTAAACTTATTTGAAGGATCGGCGATCCTGTCGAGCGCCCGCCGTGCAAGCGGCAGAAGCACGCCATCTGTTCGTGTTGTGTTTAAATTTAAACGCTTCTGCCCGCCTGAAACCAACTTGCCGGAATACTGGAATGGCTTGAAATCAATGCGGTAAGACGGCATTATTACCGCAGCGGATGGACATTGGCTAAGTGAATCGGAAGAATAGATTGAAATTTTTCCTAATTCCACGGGTCCACCGGAAAGTCAATTTCAGTTCAGGCAGACGCAGTAGCCGTGATAACAGACCAGGGCTCTGCAACAGGCAAGACGGATCGTTTTCCAGTGCTCACAGCGACACGCCGGGGGGCACGCTGTAGAGGTTGAAATGGCTGAGCTGAGAAACAGCAGGAGAAAAGACGCGGCAGAGAAATTGTTTTCCCACGCTGGGACCAGCAACGAAAATACTGCAAAGGAAAATGCACCAACCGTATCAACAGCGGATGAAAGTAAGAAACTCTGGGATGCATTGGGGAAAGCGCTGAAACGTGAACTTTCAAAGTGGTGGGATGCAGCAGCTCTCACAAAGTACGTAGAATGTAACCGCATTCCCCGTGGACTACGTATATTTATTGTACCCACTTTTCAGAAACCAGACCCTGTTTTAATAAATGATTGGATGGAAAACAATCATAATTGCTCGACAAATATGCTGAAAATGCTGATAAAAGATGCTGAAAAGGAATGTGGCAGATTGAATGAAGAAATCGAGAGCATAACATGCAAGTTGAAAGAAATATGTACAGAAACTGATTTTGCGACGGAGATGGCCAAAATAAATAAACGTTTGGAAAAGATCGAACAAGAAATTAAAGAAAAAAAGCAAAGAAAATTTATTCGTGATGAGGTGGACTATAAAAAGGGTCAGATTTTAACCTTTGCCAAGAAATTCGATGCCCTAAGAGACTCTGTCAAGGCGAAAGGGAAATCTAAACGAGCTACCAAGAGCCCAGAGGGAGCTGATCAAACGGCAGGATTACAAGGTGAGAAAACACCGGAAATACAAGAAAGTGAATCCGAGGAAAGCGACACCTCTGAGCAGCATGAATCGGTCCAACCAAAAGACCGAATTTTAAAGGAAGTGGCTCTAATGGCACAAGGTCGCCAGATGGGCACGCCCCCAAGGAATCGTGGAAGAGGCGGCAGAGGAGGAAACAGGGCCATCAGAGGAGAAAGCTCACACGAGGTGGCCAGTCCAGTGGGAACGCGCACCAGAGGAAAGATTGCGAAGAAGTGATGAAGAAAACAGTGGTAAATCTTTCTAAACGTACGTTAACGGCTGCCCAAATGCAAGTACTTTCACGTGGTTTGTCATTTTGTCCCACCGCAAGATTTAACTTTACTAACTCACGTATTGACCTATTCAAGTTTACTCGTAAGCTTAAATTAAAAAAATGGTTTGCGAGCAAGATTAGACTAAAAAAGGACAATATTGTTGATAAACCTAGCATGTTAACCCCTAATGACGCAGAAACACTACAAGCCTTTCATGAATTAGCAGGTTGTGAAAATGTGAATGTAGATCCTCTGCTTAATTTGATGGAATCTGAAAGAACTGATTTGTGTAGTGCTAGCGGGTTCAGACCTAAGTCGATATTTGTACCTAATATTGCTAACATGTATATTGACAGTTTTGAACAAGGGGTACTAGAGGAGATGCGTAAAATTGAGAAAAGAAGACCTAAACTCAAACTCAATCTAACCAATAACCAATTCCTAGCATTGAAAGAGATGGAAAGCTGGACTGACATAATTATCAGGAACAGTGACAAAGGGGGTAATGTTGTACTGTGGCCTGTGGAGATGTATTTGGAGGAAGGGTATAGGCAACTTAATGACCATGAAAACTATGTTTTGACCACGAGACAAGAATATAATAGCATGAAGCAGATGTTTTTTGATAAACTTGTGGAATGGAAATTCAGTGGTATCATTGAAGACGAGGAGTACAAATACCTGTTGTGTAAATACCCCATGGTGCCAGCACTGTACCTATTGCCCAAGTTACATAAAGATTTGGTGAAACCACCGGGGAGGCCAATTGTCTCCTCAGTGGGTAGCTTACTTGAAAAAACTTCAAGGTACATCGACCACTTTTTACAACCACTAGTCCAGTCTTTACCATCTTATGTTAAGGATACATCTGACTTCCTCAGAAAAATTAACAACTTTACATGGAATTCTGATTATTGGATGATCAGTTTTGATGTCGTCAGTTTGTACACAAGCATTCCCCAAATTTTGGGGCTAGAGGCATGTAGACACTTTCTGAAGGAACGATCTATCTCCCACTGGGGCCACACTAATATGATACTGCAAATGATGCAGATATGTCTTGAAAATAATTTTTTCATATTTGATAAAAAAATGTACAGACAGACACGGGGGACGGCGATGGGTACTTGCTTTGCTCCCAGCTTTGCTGGCCTTTTCATGGGCTGGTGGGAGGAGCAAGTGGTGAGCAACATCTCCCACTTTAGTACCCACGCCGTCCTCTGGCTCCGTTTTATTGATGACATCTTTTGTGTCTGGAAGGGCACCCGCGAACAAGCTCAGGAATTTGAAAAGATCATCAACAATAATGGTCTTAATTTAAAATTCACCAGCTGCATGAGTAAAACTCAACTGGAATTCCTGGATGTCAATCTTGAGGTGAGGGATGGGGTTTTAACAAGCTCCTTATTCCGCAAAAAAACAGCTGGGAATAGTCTCCTACACGCTGAAAGTTGTCACCCTGTTACATTGATAAGAAGCATCCCTTTGGGAGAGCTAACCAGGGCGAAGCGTAATTGCAGCACAGGGCCACACTATGAAAAGGAAAAAGCACTCATGATAGCAAGATTTCGTGAAAGGGGATATTCAAAGGAAATCATCAATCATGCAGAAAGA
Organism: Lissotriton helveticus; assembly: GCF_964261635.1. NCBI lineage: Eukaryota > Metazoa > Chordata > Amphibia > Caudata > Salamandridae > Lissotriton > Lissotriton helveticus. Next base: position 1,270,267,056 of record NC_136068.1, read on the forward strand.
GAGGTAGATCAGAAGGAAAGAAAAGAACTTCTAATCCCTAAAGAACGTCCTGCAGATGATAAAATCCGATTCATAACCCGGTATGACAGTCAGTCCTGGGAAGTGAGACGGAGTTTACTGAAATTTTGGGATATCCTTAAACTGGATAAAGATTTGTGTGAGGTCATACACGATACACCATCAGTGACTTACATGAAGGCAAAATCACTAAGAGACACACTGAGCACGACATTAATCAGAGAAAGTCCCAAAAGTAATGCAATACATGGATTTTTTCCGTGTAAACGTTGCAAAGCTTGCAAGACCAGCAAGAATTGCAAATCGATAGTGATTTCCAAAGATCAGGAGGCACATAAGATCACAAAACATCTGAGCTGCACGACGGATCATGCTATCTATGCACTACACTGTCCCTGCGACAAATTTTACATTGGGTGCACCACAAAGCAGGCCAAACTCAGAGTACTAGAACATCTAAGAGCAATAAAAAACTTGAACCATCAATACCCAGTAGCAAGGCACTTTGCGGCAGTACACAATCAGAATCCCAATCTGCTGACATTTGCAGTGCTAGACTGTGTGGAAAATAAAGAGAGAGGTGGAAACAGATGGCTAGAGTTACGGAAACTTGAGTCCAAATATATAATTAAATATAACACCATTCAACCGACGGGGCACAACCTTGGGGAAGAACTAGCAGTACACCTGTATGAGTAATTTTAAGGAATCAAGTAATCTCTGTCGCGTCTTTTGAGCAATGTGGAATCTTTTAAAGAAAGTTGATTTTAATAGCACTTGTTACAGTTATTTGCACATACATGATGAGAATACACAGGCTGAATTTGGTTTGTTTGGTTTCTTGCAGGAAAGGATGGCACGCCCACTTGGGCAGAATTAAGACTCGGCATTATGAACAATTTTGTGGTGGTAAAAAGCCCACTTGGGCGGAGATTTTCTTTGTAACAACTTATGCAGAACAAGCATATGTATAATTTTCTGACATTTATTTTTTCATGAGATAAATGTGACACACGATGTTAAGTAGATGCCTGGATATGTAAAAAGCCCACTTGGGCGGGGATTTTCTTTGTAACAACTTATGCAGAACAAGCATATGTATAATTTTCTGACATTTATTTTTTCATGAGATAAATGTGACACACGATGTTAATTAGATGCCTGGACATGTAGCCACAAAGCCAATGTTTATTTTAAGTTAACAACTGAAATGACTGTGTAAACAAACTCAATGATACATTGTAGCCCGATTGCAGTATCTCTTCATTGTCTATGGGCACGTGATGCATGACAGAATGCATCTGGGTGTTTACTTTAAAAGTATGGTGAAATGATGTTACTCCACCCGTGACCAAGAGGTAGGCTTACCTCGAAACGCGTTGGGGCTGTTTATTTTTGCCAATTAAACCTTGAGCACTTAAAACTCAATTTGGGCCTCGACTCTGGTTTCTACATATGGGACCATACCAGTTTTCTAAACTTATATATATATATATATATATATATATACATTCCCATATAGTATGGATAAAGGTTCCTTCCAGTCTGCATCCTCTACTACACCTGGGATCCTCCCTATACCCCATCTTGACTAAAGCAGTACTTGCTAAGTATATTCTTTGTAGCACTATGAGCTCTACTAATCGTAGCCTTGATGAGATTGCTACTTCCTTGTGGTACGACAGCGCCTCCTGCCATTCATCATCTTCTTGTGCCTCGGCGTCCTCCCAATGTCTACGAAGCTACAGGAGAGGGTCGGGCACGTATTTATCATTTTGTTATATACCAAGGAAATCGCTTTCTTGGGCATGAATTCTTCTAGAATCCTATCTTCAAGGGGGGAGGACTCGGGTAGCGACTGGCTCGTTGGATGGCTGCTTGAAGCGCGTGTTGGATCTGTAAATATCTAAATTTTTCTGTCTCGGCCGTTTCATGTTCTTTTTGCAACTGGGCAAAAGGAGTCACCCCACCTTTTTTCCACAGGTCACCCACATGGGAAATTCCGATCAAGTCCCAGGACCCGAAGCCCTTTGAGCTTCTCAGGTTGCCCAACTTATCCGCATCCCATAGGGGGTTACTTGCATTATTTTCCCGCCTCAACCTATACTTCTATTCACTATGTGCCATATTTGCACTGCATACTGTGTAGGGCCTGTTAAATTTGTTTTGGCCGGATTTGTGTAGAGCACTCTAGAGTAATTCCCTTCCGGGAGAAGCCACCTATCCATTCTATAGCCAGGTCATCCTGGGTTCTATATATACTTTGGTTAATGGGCGCTAACTGTGCCTCCCAGTAATATCTTTTGACGTCAGGGAGCCCTATTCCGCCATCATACCATCCTATTATCAGCATTTGAATCGCTATTCGCACTGGTTTCCCCTGCCACATCAAATCTCTCTGCGCACTCGTTCTGTTTTTGAAGTAGTCTGCGTGTATTGGGTCCGGAGAATTTTAGAGTATATATAAGAATCATGGTAGTGACATCATCTTGAATAGTGCAGTGCACCCTAGTAGGGACAGATGCAAAAACAACAGTTGATGGACAGAATGCAGAACAATGTCATACATTCACCACAGTACAAAGATCTGGGCCTAAATCCATCGTTTTTTTAATCACCATGCCATTACAGTTTGAACCCAGCCACATGAAAATCAGTCTTGGCCCTGTGCCCCATGGGAACAGTCCAGCCCGAACTGCCAAGCCAGGTCCTCCCTGGACTGGAAACAAGCATCCTAGGACATGTTTCGGGCTTTCAGCCCTCATCAGCCAGGATAGCTTGATTCCAGTGGCATGGAGAGCACGGGACTCATGTCTGAGCATACCCGTCCCACTCGGGGGGACAAATGCAAAAACAACAGTTGATGGACAGAATGCAGAACAATGTCATACATTCACCCCAGTACTAAGATCTGGGCCTAAATCCATCGTTTTTTTGCTCACTATGCCATTCCAGTTTGAACCCAGCGATATGCAAATCAGTCTTGACCCTGTGCCCCATGGAAACAGTTCAGCCTGAACTGCCAAGCCAGGTCCTCCCTGGACTGGAAACTAGCATCCTAGGACCGGTTTCGGGCTTTCAGCCCTCATCAGCCAGGATAGCTTGATTCCAGTGGCATGGAGAGCACGGGTCTCACGTCTGAGCATACCCGTCCCACTCGGGGTGACAAATGCAAAAACAAAAGGGTGAGCGGATTCTGTGGGGTGGTGACTTTAACATGATCAGGGACCCGTACTTAGACAGATCGGCGGGTCCGCATCGTAAGACTTCTGCTGCTGCGAAGGCGCTAGAACGGGGGATGACTTTTATTGATTTAGTGGACGTTTGGCGAGCGCGTAACCAGCAATCTGGGGGTTACACACACTACTCGGCATATCACAATATACACACCCGCATAGACTATTGGTTGGCCTCCACTGGATTATGGAATAGTATACGGAACTGTAAAGTGCTGCCGCGTACGCTCTCAGATCATTCACCAGTGTTGCTCACACTGTCTACCCCCAAGAAAACGATACACCCATTTACCTGGCGCTTCCCACCGTACTCACTGTTGAATCTGGTCTTTAAAGGGGAGGTAGCGGAGGCCATAGAAACCTACTTTGAGGCTAACGTGGGTTCAGTGGATAGTTTTCAAACAGTGTGGGAGGCATTCAAGGTCTATATTCGAGGTATAGTGATGGCTAAACACTCCGGGGTCTTAAAGGACATACGGCAGAGGTTGTCGACCTTTGAGCTGAAGCTTAAGCAACTGGAAGACGAAAGGAGTCGAGAGGGGGGCGCAGGACAGGAGGAGGAATTGAAGATCCTCTTAGAAGAATATCACGAGGCTGCGGACAGTGAAATAAAGCACCTTGGAAAATATGCAACAGCTCGCACTTACGGTGAGGGGGAGCGACGGGGCTCTGTGTTGGCAAGTATCCTAAAAGCAAAGCGGGGAGGGGTGCTACTCACACATGTGAGGTCTGACGGGGGGAATTACTCACGGAGGAGGCAGAAATTGCGGACCGATTCCGACAATATTACTCTACACTTTATACATCTAGAACCGCTGATATGGAGGAGGAAATACAGGATTACTTGGAGCACATCGCGCTGCCTTCTCTATCGGACGTTCACAGAGAGTTTTTAATGCTCCCAATAGAAAAGGACAAGATTGTAGAAGCCTAGGACCGGTTTCGGGCTTTCAGCCCTCATCAGCCAGGATAGCTTGATTCCAGTGGCATGGAGAGCATGGGACGGTAGTGCCATCATCTTGAATAGTGCAGTGCGCCCCAGTAGGGACAGATGCAAAAACAACAATTGATGGACAGAGTGCAGAACAATATCATACATTCACCCCAATACAGAGATCTGGGCCTAAATCCATCATTTATTTGCTCACCATGCCATTCCAGTTTGGACCCAGCCATATGCAAATCAGTCTTGACCCTGGGCCCAATGGGAACAGCCCAGCCCGAACTGTCAGTCCAGGCCCTCCCTGGACTGGAAACAGGCATCATAGGACCGGTTTCATTCTTTGTTTCGGCCTTACCTGCCCTCTCCGTCTCTGTGGTTTTTGAGGAGGCGCATTTGTCCTTTTTGGTCTGGTGCGTGTTTCTAGCCCCCCTATTTCCGGACATTGCTTGGTCGTACTGATGGAGCGAGATTCAGAAATGTTTTTCATTTCAACTCGTGAAGTCACACTTCCATAAATAAAATAATAAAATTAACAGTTGTATTGTGTATGTATTAATTTAACCTAGTTTAAGTTGCATCTACACCTGACAAACGCGGGATACTAACATCTGTGCTCACAAACGTGCATTATGTTGCATTTCCTTGTTTGTGAATATAATAAATTAATCATGTTTATTGTCATGTCAAAAATTAACTGCAGCTGTTTAGAATAAATGGCATGTGCTTATTTTGCTTCCCTGTCTATGTGGTGTCACTCTATTCTCTATAGGTGCATAAAGGACATTGCTGGATAATAAGAAGAATGGTAGATATAAAATGCTGCTTTATTTGTTTGCTTCTGCTAGGTAACTCAGACTAATGGGTTTATTATTAGCAATAAAGGGTGGCAACAGAACAAATTATTTTTCTCGCATTAATTATTTTCTTGTGTTTGTTTATACATTAGTTAATAAAGAGGCTTTGGGCCTAGTGAAAACTTTCCGTGCTTGCAAAAATCTGCTTGGAGCCAGAATAAGTCCGTGATGGCTACAGTTTCCTCCGTCTGAAAAGTTTGTTATGATGAGATGACATTCTCTTTGCCGAACAAGGCCAAGGCCAGGAACCGGCGAAAGGCTTATAACATTCCTGCATCCGAGGAAGCTAAAAACTTCATTTTGTTGCTAATGTAGCGAACTGGAGGAAACTGCGTTTTTCAAAAACCGGAGACAATGGTCTCTAAGAATGATGACGGAACTGTAATTCTGAAATCTGGTGACATGTCGCTTGTCACTTTTGAGCCAATGGGACTTCATTTCAGCAGAGAAAAATATACAATTTTAGATTAGCTTAGCGTAGAAAGGTATAAAAACTCTTACCCCGTGGAAGAGTTATGCTTCTCCTTGCAGACCTTTTGATGAGGGCGTTATGCTGTTGGACTTCTCTTGGAGCACGTAAGAGCCCTCAAAGACTTTACTTTTAATTTTCCTTATAGCTAGCATTAGTTAGGGACTTAGGTTTTGAAAAATGCCAAGCTGATAATTTTCATTTGCAATAATAATTTTGATTCATAATAAAATTGTCATAACTATTTGCAATGATTCAAATACAAATGCTTTAATAAAATCTCTAATACATTTTCCGAATAGGTAGCTTATAAAAATCTTACTTTGGAGATCAAGCTGGTCTTGTTATTTTCATATGTATAGGTTATTCATAGCTAGATCTGATCGCCACAGTGGCTTAATTAGCTTGTAGGTTTGTATAGTACAATGAATTCATTTACCATGGTTGTATATAAATGTATATAATTTGTGAATAGGTTAATTAGGTCACATGATCCAGTTGGTTATAATATGTCATGTTAGATTTATGGGCCTTATGAGAGTTTATTGATTGATGGTGTATATAGTAGAGTTGGGTAGCGTTGCTTATGACATATTTCCAAAAGCCCGCTGGATCAATTTTTCTGGTAGCAGATTTGGATGGTTGCTATGGTAACCGATATGTTATATGGTAGTTGCATAGGATCGATGATTAACATATGTTGAGTTTGTTCAATCGTGATATGTGTAGTCGAAAGGGTTTTTCCGACGTGGAAAATCCTAGTTGTACCGGTACAGAGTAGTGTGGCCAGAGTGTAAAGTCACAAGTCACACAGTGCATTTGATCTGTTTCAGAGTTGTGATATCGTCGTGTATCACAAGTGTTGTCGTCGCGCAACACGTGTTAGGGATATAGGTGTATAAGATAGAATGCATGAATAGTGAGGATTGTCTAAGAAATCGAAACATTGAGTATAAGGACATTGTGTCCATTGTAAACCTCTCTGTGGGGAAAGTAATAGAATTTATTCCACTTGAATGAAGGGTAGGATAACGTCGCTTATTTTACTGACGATTCATGTTATCAGTGGGGGTTAGTGTCCCGCCAAGATTTCATGTGTGTGTGGTTAGGGATACTTTCTGTTTGAAAGTGCGTAAATGATCTTGTAATTCTGTTCGAGTCAAACTTTGAATTGCTACTTTATGTGCATTCAGAGGGAAGCGAGTTCGTTATTACGTGTGTGAAGGGTAGAGTAAAAGTTTACTTTATCGGGCAAATGCATATTCTGTGAGAATAGCGTCGTCTATTCCACGCAAAGAATTTTTCGCGTGTCTGTAAAACTATCATCTTATTTAGAGAAACAGACAAATGGTTTGTTCTTTTTGTTGTTGATTAATTGAATTTCATTGAGAAAAGCGTCTTTAAAATGGCGCTGTGAAAAGTTTTTGTGAAGGAGGGGTGAGCGCTGAGAGTGAGACGTGAGAAACCGCAGCGGCTGTGTACGTCACAGGGTCCGCGCAGGGATTGGGTACTGTACGTCACAGGCTGTGCTCTGATTGGCTCACGTGATTTTGTCGAGCTGAACGCTGATTGGCTTTAGTGAAAAGTTCTGTTTTTACTGGTTGAGCAAGGTGGTGACGTAGCTCGAACTTGATTGGCGTGTTGGTGTGTTTCGCGCACGGATTGGCTGGTGTTACGGAACAACCAGGAAAACATTACGATCATTTCTGATTAAGCGGATTTGATTTTAAAATGACTTATTACTTTAAACATGTCGAGAAAAAGACTTCAATACTTCAAAAATTTAAGAATTTATTTTCACCGGACAAGAAAATTCAAACGCGAGGTGGTAAATTACTTCATAAGTACAAGACACCTGCAGCGTATATGGAAGGTGAATATGGTTACCATACTGTCCTGTGGTTTGATGTTTGGAAAAACTACACAAAGGACGACGGCGTATTGGCTTGGCCGGATGATGGTTCATTTAATGTTAAGGTTTTGAGAAATCTGAGAGAGAAAATGTCAGCTCTAGTACCACGGCCTAGACCGACACAATTTGAAGCTTTAGTTGAATGGGAGGATGAGATGTTTCAACTTCAGAGAGAAGCAAATGGAATTAAGAGACCTCCAAAAACACCGAGTTACAGACGAGAAACGCATGAAGATAGAATGCGTATGTGGAGACAGGGAGATATGTGTGATGGTCTCTATTTAATTAGGGAAATGGTTCTAGGGTCTCCAGGTGAAAAAAGAACTGAAAAGAAACATAATATGGTTATAGATAATGAAACAGAGGATCCGGTCTTAGAAGAAATTTATACTACGAATAATAAAAATGCCCCTTTGAGACAGCCTCGTTCTTGGTCCACTCCAACGGTTTCTGCTGGAACCACTCCTAGTGCACCCCCAGTAAATGACTCTCCAAAATTGTACCCAAATAATTATGAATCCTTTGGAACTCCAGAACAGTTTGAGACAAGAACTAATTTTAGTGTTTATAATGAAAACAGAAGTTTTCCAATAGAAAGGGAAGCCCCTATGTGATGTATTCCTATAGGTTCTGTATCGATCCCCCTATTCCTGACCCTGTTCTGGTTAACAAGTTAACTAGCAGCCATCCCATGATGCAGAAACCGTTATCTGATGAAGCCACACCACGGCACAGGAACGTGTTATCTGATTAGGTCATAACGCTTGCCATCTAATTAGACAAGCAATATTCCTCCAGCCCCTGATAAGGCATACGGAGTTCTCAAAACAAATCAAACCTATGACAACCTGGGAAAAACCCTGCGGCCATTGTTTTGATTTCACCGAGAACTTCAGCAAAAGAATGTGCTAACGACCAGCTCGTATGACATCCTTATTGACGTATCTATGTCCATCCTTACGTCAATCTCGGCACCTTACAGGTATAAATATTACCGGTATTGCCTTAAGCAAACACACGCGGTGGTGACGAGATCGGAGCAGCCAGACTTGCCGAAGCCCAGAGCAGAGCAGACCCCGCTGGCGCAGCCCCGCCTTCCTGACGCGCTGAGAACGAGACGCTGCTTTCTCCTGCCGAGAAATCCAGCTCCGGCGCTTCCGAGCAGCCCTCGCAGGCAGCTTGGAATATCGAGACCAGAGACGAGAGATACCATCCCTCATTCATCCTAGATTCCAGGTACAGAACTGAATAACCCCTTGCAGAGAATTCTTGAGTCAGTCACTTGGCAAAACAAACTTAACTTAAACTGCTACTTTCTATTCCCGCCCACGTATTAGGCTTAGGTCAGGTACACTGGGGTAGGCGTAGTTAGAAACACCAGTTGAGTACGATTAGTCAAATGTATATGTGTATGTATCTATTTTATCCATTTTTAAACACCTTATGGCTTAGAAATCATATAAATGTTTTTACAGTATTATTTTATACTTCTGCTTTTATTGTATGCACTTTACTTAACCATAAGTATTGCGATAATATCGATCCATTTCTCTTGTATGAGAAAAGAGACTGATCAATAAATACCATCTTTTATTGAACACGCCCGTCTCTTCCTTTTCTCTACAATCTGGTGAGACTAAGAATGCACGTACTGACTGAGTAAAATAAGTTGTCTTTTGTTTTCACACGACTCTAGAGATACACTCTTGATTAGGGGAGAGCAAAGTTGTCATGTTCTATGGTTGTCAGAAACTAAATCCCTTCTTGTCTATCCAGGGAGGTTCAACTCCTCCTTGCCTATTCTAGAAAGTTTCTAGTGAACTCTGAGCTAGCTGGCAAACCCAAAACTTTAAGTCTAATATCGACAATAGAAGACCTAGTTAACGTCTGGTCTAGGCCTATACTATTGAAGGTATTATTCCAATGCGCAGAGCCTATTGGGATAATAGGAACTACACTACATGGCGCCCAAACGTTTGGAAAGGCGATAAAACTAACGCAAGACATTAGAGTAACTCAGTCGTGCTTTTTCACTCAGACCCCTTTTTTCCCATAATACTCCAAAGACGTCTGGAGTGGGTGAAAGGTAACCTCGCAGGAGGAAACTCCTATGTATGGTTCTTGGTTTAGTCAACGTTGAAGGATACACTGTTCCAAAATATTGTGCATCTAATCTTTGTTTCCATAAGAAACCTGATCTGCAAACAAACGGAATAACCTTCTGGACAGTACAATGTCAGACAGTGAAGGAGAAAGAGAGGCAGCTAGAATAGCAGCTGAACTCGTAGCAGCTGATAATGCTATGCAAGAAACAGACCCGGATATAATACTCATCCCGGTCAACGTAAGAAAATCTATAACTTTAAAACTTATAGAAAATGGACTGACACCTAGAGGTGGCACAGTCATATTCGTAATAGAGGCACACGAATATCGGCAGACAGAGGTATTCTATTCATGGATACACTTTCCAGCAGCAAACGCTGTAACAAAGCACTTCCACTATTACAAAACAGAGGATCCTCCTAATGAGTACACTCCTTTCGAGGAGGTGGAAGTACCACTCAAATTTCAAGAGCACCTGCTCTTGTTTAAAGGCGCCCTAAAACATAATAATCACATCACCAGGCTCGGTCCATTAGGTAGACCAGGAGCAACGTGGCCGGTCCTAGCCGGATATACACCACATCCAGACATCGAAAGAATGTCTGCAGCAGATCTTTTAATACAACTAAAACAATTAATAAAAGTACATAGACAATTAGTCCAATATGTAATGCGGACTTCAACAATCCAACCAGCAATTAAAATTCCACAGCTGACCCCTCATCAGGGGAACACAAATAAAATTACACCACAGAACATACAGTCCTGCCTAGGTAAAGTACCAGCTAAAAGGGAACAAATACCATTCTGGTTAGCACAAAAAATCACCCAAATAGAGGCGGTGTTTCCAGACACCACCCCGTTGGAAAAACACAGGATTCTGACTATCTGTCTTCCAATGGGAATCGCACCACACGTGGAGGACTGTGACACTTGGGGTACAGTCTTTGCTTCCATTTACACAAAAACGCATGGTGTTCCATCCATCTCGGTAATACCAGATGTGCTAAAACAAATTCAAGATGAATACGGTCCAGAACCCGCTTTAACTCTTGGTATGAAATTACTAAAAGACTTCAAGCAGGTCTCGGCAATACTATTAGCCAACATAAAGGGAGAAGCAGCAAACGTGGCGATCCGCCAAAGGTTAAAAGAAACAGATATAGCAGACCAACCAGCTGAAATAGCCAGAATTATAGAAAAATCCTATGAGGAACTAGGTAGAGATAGTTTAGGTGGAATACCAGTAAAACCCCGACTGATTGAAAGTCCTGAAAAAGTATTTTTTAATAATAATTTAACATCACAAAAAAAGAGCTGGGATGGAAACAAACAATCCAATCCTAAAGAAAAGAAATTCCAGTCCAGAGGAAGGTCTCCTTGGCGGAGAGAAAGATCTCCAAACCAAGGACACAGGTCTCCCCAAAGTGAGCCCTCTGGGAAAAGATACAACCTTAGAAATAGGGATAATATTAAGAAGCCTGATAGATATCAAGAAATTGATACACGCCCCTCTCAATCTTTTCAGACTTCCTCGCAGAAATTGGAAAGAAGAGGACGATCAGAAAACAGAGAAGAGCACGTCAAGTCCAAAGACAAGGAACCTGCTCATCTAAAAAAGAAATTTCAATTTCCAAAAAAGAAGGTAGCCAGTATTAAAGTAGTTAACAATGCTGAGAATACTGAGGACACAACTGAAAAACGGAGAATGGGCTCAGACAATGCTAGACAGCGCAGCAGAAGTGAGCATAGCTCGCAAAGTCCTTATGAATCATCTGGAGACAGTGGACACGAATGAATATCTTCAAGTGGAAACTGCAGACACCAGAGTTAGCAAACCTCACAAAATATATGAAATAACTTTACGTATAGAAGGGGATAAGACTAGAAAAATAAGGGGACTATTTTGGGATAATCTCTCCAAGGGCTATGACATCCTTCTAGCTGAAAAAGACTGGCCACCAGAGTTTGTCAGGGACTGCCCTCATGGCGAAGAAATAATTATGCCTGCCTTCTCAAATCATATCCCAATTCATAAAAAATACACACTTGCCAGAAAGTGGGCAGTAGCTCAAGCTCCTGCTTTATATAAAAATCACGTAGGATGGGATGAGGACTCTCCTCCTCACAAAATCCAGTTAAAAACACAACCTACTGCACAAAGACAGTACCCAATTAAGCAAGAAGCTAAAAAACAGGTAAAAGAAATCCTAGATCAATTAGAATACCAGGGGGTGATTGAAACTTGCACCTCACAAATGAACCACCCTTTGTTTCCGGTTTCCAAACCAGACAATACATATCGTCTAGTTTTGGATTACAGACACCTTAACTCATGTTGCAAAACTTTTGCAGTGCAAAACTCGCATAGTGCTGCACTAATGAATAACATAGTGCGCAAAAAATACAAAACAACATTAGACATCTCTAATGGATTCTTTTGTCAAAACATAGCACCAGAGAGCAGATATTTATCCGCATTCTCAATAAATGGCGCTCAAAAACAATTCTGTCGGTTACCCCAGGGGTTCAAGAACAGCCCAGGATTATTCTCAGCGAGAGTAACAGAGTTACTACAAACATATGATGACGAAGCATTATCTTATGTCGACGACATATACCTAACAGATGATGACTTGGATACTCACTTGAAGAGAGTGAACACCATAATACTTGGGTTCGCAGCAGAGGGTTACAAATTCAACTTTAAAAAATCTAGAATTGCCCATCTAACAGTCCTGTTCTTAGGATATGAATTATCAAGTGAAGGCAAAAGCCTGGCTGACAATTTCCTAGAGAAATGTGCCGTACTCCAAGCACCTAGAACACTAAAAAACCTACAGTCAATTCTAGGCTTCCTAAATTTCGGAAGAACATACATTGCAAATTACGCAGAAAGGGTCAAGCCCCTTTATGATCTAATAAAACCAGATTTTAAAAGAACCAATTGGACTCACATACACACAGAAATTCTGAGATCCTTACAAACTGACATGTTAATAAAAACAAAATTAGAAACACGTGATAACACACGCAATCTTGTGATTCGAGTCATCCCAGGAAGATGCGGATTCACATACCTGACCTCTAATGAGGGAGAAAAGGTACCAATTGCATTCAAATCACACTTGTACACAGAAGCTGAAAAGAAGTTCAGCATTAAAGAAAACATTGTTCATGCAGTTCAAACCGCAATAGCTAGAGAAAAAGATAAAGCTGACTGTAGACGTATTACAGTCAGAACAGCAGAATCAGCCTTTGAGGCATTAACAACACCGTGTAATTTACCAACAACAGCATTGAATCCGGAATGGATACAATGGGTGAATTCAATTACAACGGACAAAGTAAAGTACTACTTTGATCCAGAATTAAAAGAATTGAAAAATCTAGAATATGAAAGAACATTCCCTCTGCCAATCGACATTCTGCCCTTACGACAATACGCCTGTGTAATCTATACAGACGGACATGCTCAACCCTCCGTTTGGGGAGAACAAGCATACAACCCCACATGTGAGATTACAAAAGAAGTGTGGCGCGGAGGTAAACTAAGACCTCTATTAACAAAAACACACTCAGTAGAAACTAATTCAGAACAACAGACTGAAATAATAGCATTGAAAATGGCGCTAGATAATGCAGATCGCGAATTCCCGACACTTATAGTGTCCGATTCATATTACTGCGTCAAATCATATAACAACGATTTGCAGACATGGATTCAAAACGGTTACAAAGATGACACAGGTGCAACAATAAAGCAAAAACTGCTTTGGGAACAAATAGTTCTGTTACAAAAAGAACTACCAAAGACTCACGTGATACATACACTGAGTCATCAACGTGATGGCGTTCACGTTGCAGGGAATTCATTGGCTGAGACAGCCACAGCGGTAGCAACTAAATCGGCTTCCGTAGCTAGAAAAAAGCGTACAGTGAAATACATTGACGGTGAAACAGTGCTGGCGGTGAAAACGTCATCAAAAGGCGACTGCTCAGCGCTACCGATCAACTATCCACTCAATTATACATACATAATCGATGCAAACTCCGTCCCTTTTGCTCGAATCCCTGGAGTGGGGGATAGAGTAATTCCAAACAAGGACAGGAGAACGTTGTTAATAGCAGACGCACATATGGGCGAGGGTCTCAGACACCTCAAACTAAAAGATTCTCTGGAAGAATTACAATCAGTGTACTGGTGGCCAGGCATGAGCCTGCAGCATCACATTTTTGTAAAAAAATGCCCGGACTGCAACAGAGATCGCAGTGGCGAGAGAAACGGTATACTACCGTGGCGTTTCACTCCAGAAAGGATCAACAGTAAAAAGCAAAGCGTCCGATTAACATATACAGGCTAGTTTCCACTTATAATGTAGATCCCCAGCACTCGGCTGACGTCTGGACTGTTATACAAAGATTTGCGAGTCTAAATGGCATATACGCTAGGAGCATGCTACGTTTGACCAATGTTTTCACTTTAGCCCTCAAGCCTGTGGGGAAACATGGCCAAATGAGCATAGCACAGCGGGATTCTTCTCACTTCCTTCCTGAGGGATATGGGATGGTGTAAAGAAAAACCCAAGGCATAAAGCTATCTATAACGGAAAGGATATTAGGTTCGGGAGTTGGGTGGGTCAAACATCTAATAAGTGTCCAACGTAGTCTAAACAACCTGCCAAGAAATTCTCTGAAGGGATTCAGTCCGTACGAATTATTGTTTGGAACTAGGATGTTAGTCTTAGATCTTGACAGTCAGACTTCAGTGGTGAAGGAAAAATGCTTGGATATCAAAGATCGTTTGGCTATTTTGCAGGACTTAAACAAAACAAGAAAAGACCTGAGCAACATAAAGTTGAAACAGCAGCCAACAACCACTGAAGAACCACCACCTGTCCCAGCAAGACCTGTCTGGATTCCAAAAGTCGGGGATCTAGTCAGAGAAAAGATCGCGGTAAAGAAGGAATTTGGGCCTTCTTACAGAAAAGCAGTTCCTGTCTTGTCTATCAACGGGACAAGATCAGTTGTACTACCGCCGCTTGCTGGTAAAAAGGAGAACCGAGTTGTATCCATCGACCTGGTAAAACCACAATCATGTGGCTGATAACAAACAGTAGGCCAAGTGGACTCCCGATAAGTAGTAGAACACCAAGGTTTGCTACTAATACAGAGGTCCTAACTAAGAGGCTAATCACATTCGAAACGCCTACAGAAGAACAACAAGGACTATGCAACAATGCATTGGAACTCAGACCTCTAAAAACCCAAATAAAAACATTTAGTACAGACACACCAACCTACAATGAAGTAACAAACGAATATGCAAGAAACAGTAATCCTGAAGCAATTGGAACAATTGACAGAACTGCATCCGGCTACTTCATAAACTTCGATGATTCCTCTGAAGACCTCAGTGAATCAAAAACACAGCCATCAACAAAAACCTTTAAAGATAAAGCTAAAGAACTTTTGAAACAACTGAAAGAAACCTATCTGATTTCTCCATGGATTGAATTTTGGGTGGGCTTTGGTGCATTTATCCTCATACTTTGGCTCATCATGGTACTAACTTTGGGACGCTTCATTGAGGGAAAATATGCTAAAATGGACACAGCAAGTCAGAAAATCAACTTGATCCTCAAACCACACACATCTTCACACGTCGAGAAAAGAGAACTTTCTTCAGTCAACTTCACAGCCAATCCTATACCGGGTGGGGTAGCATGGGACAATACTGACTATGAAATTTATGGTCCGGTCGAAATCCTGAAATATCCACACCAAATCAAGATCTCATTGAGTGACTTTGTAAAACCAAGCTCATTTGCTGATGATTGGGACTTTGAAAGTATAAATAATATGATGTCTGACTTAGTGATGTCTGCTAAATTTACCAAACATGATTATTTGCAGGGTTCGACTAATTATGATAGTATGTACTGTTACAACCACTATGGTAACCATTTTTTACATAAATCGGCACAACCTAGAAATGTTTTAAATTATAATCAATGGGAACATTGTGCAACCCCTCCAAAAGGAAGCTCACGAACCTTTTATGACAAATATTCATACTTTTCAGGATTCAACACAAGTAATGCTGAAACATTTTATTTCAAATTGTCAAATAAGACAGGGACAAAGACCATGATAACAAACACGAAATTGATATATTCAGACTCATTTTTTGAACAAATGATTACTTTTGGTTTTGATTATTGGGACAAAAATGTTGAAGTAAAAAGTGTTTGGGGTACAAAAGAATGGCAAGTACAAGGTATAGAATCATTGTTTAGAGCCTGCATGATCCCAGAACAAATTATATTTTTAAATGACACTGTTCAACAAACCACCTGTCTTGGCTTAGCCAAAATCAAAGACTTAAATAAACCGTCTATTCCAAAGCCAACAATGAACAGCAATAGCTCTACAGATGAAGAGATAGACGTAAACTATGTATTAAACCAAAACAGAACACATCCTGATTGGAAACAATGGTTGATCTGGCCCACAGATACTAATAACTGTCAAGATAGATTCCTGAACAAAACACAGGGGTTCACATTGACCAGGCCAGACCCTAGATATTCCCAAAGACAACACCCAGGGATAATAACCACCTACAGTGTGGGCAAATTATGCCTTCAATGGCTAAAAACTTCCACACTGACAGAAATTAAGCAACACCTAACTTTACTTACTGATGGTGCTGACTTGCGTGATTTCATTATGGGACCACGCAAACAGCGTCAAAAACGCTTCATAGCAGCCTCTGTATATGCAGCTTACAACGAGGCCAGGGTTACTCAAATTGAGACAGCAGAAAGTATACGGGAAATTGACCGTATTAATTTGGAAAAATCACTTTCTGTAGTGGACAATGGGTTAATGACTCTGTCCTCCAGAATTTTTTCTTTGAACAGCATTGTGTCTTCAGCAATCGACATAATATCGCAAGACTTACTGTTGTTACAACACGGTCAGTCTCAATTGCGTTCTATTGTACAGCTTGGCTGGACGTTACAAAATCTGCGTTCAGGCTATGTGCCTTGGCGTTTAATCAACACAACGTCACTATTCAATATCTTTAACCTTACTGATAAACAAATCAGTATGGCACAGAAGGGTGCTGATTATACAATCCTGAGCATTGAGAAACTCGAGAGATTACCAGTGACAATGTCAGAACGACCTGTCAGTGAATGGATAATACATGGGATAATTAATATTCCAATATCAACCTTCAGGTTTCAATACTGCCAAAAATATATACAGGCTGGCATGTACGAAAAATTGGGAAAAGCGTACATTAAGACAACATGGAACTTGCCCTATTCACATGCATGTGTCAGTAATAAAGGACAGAAAGTGTTTCTTAGTGGCAATAATTGTGCGATGTCAGTAAGCGGTACACTTCTGTGTAACGGAATTAGTTTTCATGGAGCCTGTGAAGGGAACTCAAATAACCTTTCATGTCACCAGCTAGGCACACCTGCAACAGAGATAGAACCATTTTTTCAAAGACTCTATAATGGGAGTTACATTCTAATTGTGGACCGCAGATGTTGTAGTCTTATGCCCGGGACTCCTTATCTCGTAACTACGACTGCGAAGGTCAAGTGCTGTGGACGCTTATTGTTCCCCAGCTCCTTTCCAGACAGGGAGGCAAGGGCATGGCCTAACTTGAAAATTACTTCTATTCGAATAGATACTTTAAGCAGAATGAAAACAGTGCTTCTTCAGACGCCGACCAGGCTCACGTCATCAAAAGAAACGTATGATCTCCTAGTCGCAAGGACGACTGCAGAGATTCACTCATTGTTATCAACTAATTCCCCCATACATTTCGCAGAAATCCTGAATGAAATCTTAAATATTTCTGATACCAGTGGAGTCTCAAAAGTATTTAAGACAGTATTTTCAATGGCATTAACACCATTCAAAGCCATACTGGGTATTTTTCCAGATTTCGTCCATTCGATTTTTGGCGGACTTCCCCTCATTTTGGGACTAATTGCAGGAATCCTATTCTTAGTCCTTATATTTCGTTATGGCAAACCATGTCACAGACAAAACACCTGCGACAAGGGAAGAAACAATCCGAGCCATTGGATACCGGGACCGGATATCAAAAAACCTGGGACTTTCCCGGCTTAGAGACCTGAACATGACTTGGTTTCTTTCATTTCGACCAATGTGGCATCGATGTGTTTTACCTGTATTAAGGTGCTTGCTGTGCGGAGAAGAATGCGTGTTGGACACCTGTCTGACGCTACAATCGGATGCGCCTATGGATGCAGAAACATTGTTGGGTCCGATAAAGGCTCATGCTTTGTGCTGCCCTCAACGGCTACCAATCCTGATGACGGCATTCGTGGAAACTTCACCACTACGATTAAGGGGTAGTGAAATTCAAGATGAAAGCAGCATCGATCAGGTACGACCTTCTGTCAGCAATACTAATCAAAACGTCAATGGAGACAATCATGCGCACGAATGCATGGTTACACCTTTTTCCGAGTTAGTGGAACTCTCCCAGGAAGCTGTTGACAGCTTTTTCGACAGTCTAAATGATATAATGTTCTCACCAGAGCAGAAATAGAGACTTTTGAGCAAGCTAGCACACGGTGTTCCCAACACCCTGAATTTGGCCTTCAACTTTAATGATAAAATTACATGAACAATTTCCCCTCCAGTTCACGGACAGCAATTTTTTCAGCAGCCCCAAAATATTTTTACGATTTTTCGGGACACTAATCATCTGCTTAAAGTAAGAACTATTCTTAGAGAACTAAAATTTCTATTTTTAGAAACTTTATAGACATTAGCTGCCCGCTGGTATGTTCATAATTATTTTTATTTTGTGATGAAGTGGTCTCGAACTTTTTTCTGTATTAAGAGCCATTTCATGTGTAAATTCTTATATACAACTTAGCAATAGTGTATACATATGCGTGATTACTTTAGCATTATTCTACAGTGTGAGTGCATATAATACATGTGACTGCTTTTTCCGTATATTAGATAATTTCGAAATGCATTATATGTATTTTGGGGTGGTAAGGTATACACGATACTCTACAGTATGTTTTACTATGCCTAGATTCGTAAATATGGCCATAGTTAGCGTGGAGTGGGTGTGATGTATTCCTATAGGTTCTGTATCGATCCCCCTATTCCTGACCCTGTTCTGGTTAACAAGTTAACTAGCAGCCATCCCATGATGCAGAAACCGTTATCTGATGAAGCCACACCACGGCACAGGAACGTGTTATCTGATTAGGTCATAACGCTTGCCATCTAATTAGACAAGCAATATTCCTCCAGCCCCTGATAAGGCATACGGAGTTCTCAAAACAAATCAAACCTATGACAACCTGGGAAAAACCCTGCGGCCATTGTTTTGATTTCACCGAGAACTTCAGCAAAAGAATGTGCTAACGACCAGCTCGTATGACATCCTTATTGACGTATCTATGTCCATCCTTACGTCAATCTCGGCACCTTACAGGTATAAATATTACCGGTATTGCCTTAAGCAAACACACGCGGTGGTGACGAGATCGGAGCAGCCAGACTTGCCGAAGCCCAGAGCAGAGCAGACCCCGCTGGCGCAGCCCCGCCTTCCTGACGCGCTGAGAACGAGACGCTGCTTTCTCCTGCCGAGAAATCCAGCTCCGGCGCTTCCGAGCAGCCCTCGCAGGCAGCTTGGAATATCGAGACCAGAGACGAGAGATACCATCCCTCATTCATCCTAGATTCCAGGTACAGAACTGAATAACCCCTTGCAGAGAATTCTTGAGTCAGTCACTTGGCAAAACAAACTTAACTTAAACTGCTACTTTCTATTCCCGCCCACGTATTAGGCTTAGGTCAGGTACACTGGGGTAGGCGTAGTTAGAAACACCAGTTGAGTACGATTAGTCAAATGTATATGTGTATGTATCTATTTTATCCATTTTTAAACACCTTATGGCTTAGAAACCATATAAATGTTTTTACAGTATTATTTTATACTTTTGCTTTTATTGTATGCACTTTACTTAACCATAAGTATTGCGATAATATCGATCCATTTCTCTTGTATGAGAAAAGAGACTGATCAATAAATACCATCTTTTATTGAACACGCCCGCTTCTTCCTTTTCTCTACAATCTGGTGAGACTAAGAATGCACGTACTGACTGAGTAAAATAAGTTGTCTTTTGTTTTCACACGACTCTAGAGATACACTCTTGATTAGGGGAGAGCAAAGTTGTCATGTTCTATGGTTGTCAGAAACTAAATCCCTTCTTGTCTATCCAGGGAGGTTCAACTCCTCCTTGCCTATTCTAGAAAGTTTCTAGTGAACTCTGAGCTAGCTGGCAAACCCAAAACTTTAAGTCTAATATCGACAATAGAAGACCTAGTTAACGTCTGGTCTAGGCCTATACTATTGAAGGTATTATTCCAATGCACAGAGCCTATTGGGATAATAGGAACTACACTACATGGCGCCCAAACGTTTGGAAAGGCGATAAAACTAACGCAAGACATTAGAGTAACTCAGTCGTGCTTTTTCACTCAGACCCCTTTTTTCCCATAATACTCCAAAGACGTCTGGAGTGGGTGAAAGGTAACCTCGCAGGAGGAAACGCCTATGTATGGTTCTTGGTTTAGTCAACGTTGAAGGATACACTGTTCCAAAATATTGTGCATCTAATCTTTGTTTCCATAAGAAACCTGATCTGCAAACAAACGGAATAACCTTCTGGACAGTACAATGTCAGACAGTGAAGGAGAAAGAGAGGCAGCTAGAATAGCAGCTGAACTCGTAGCAGCTGATAATGCTATGCAAGAAACAGACCCGGATATAATACTCATCCCGGTCAACGTAAGAAAATCTATAACTTTAAAACTTATAGAAAATGGACTGACACCTAGAGGTGGCACAGTCATATTCGTAATAGAGGCACACGAATATCGGCAGACAGAGGTATTCTATTCATGGATACACTTTCCAGCAGCAAACGCTGTAACAAAGCACTTCCACTATTACAAAACAGAGGATCCTCCTAATGAGTACACTCCTTTCGAGGAGGTGGAAGTACCACTCAAATTTCAAGAGCACCTGCTCTTGTTTAAAGGCGCCCTAAAACATAATAATCACATCACCAGGCTCGGTCCATTAGGTAGACCAGGAGCAACGTGGCCGGTCCTAGCCGGATACACACCACATCCAGACATCGAAAGAATGTCTGCAGCAGATCTTTTAATACAACTAAAACAATTAATAAAAGTACATAGACAATTAGTCCAATATGTAATGCGGACTTCAACAATCCAACCAGCAATTAAAATTCCACAGCTGACCCCTCATCAGGGGAACACAAATAAAATTACACCACAGAACATACAGTCCTGCCTAGGTAAAGTACCAGCTAAAAGGGAACAAATACCATTCTGGTTAGCACAAAAAATCACCCAAATAGAGGCGGTGTTTCCAGACACCACCCCGTTGGAAAAACACAGGATTCTGACTATCTGTCTTCCAATGGGAATCGCACCACACGTGGAGGACTGTGACACTTGGGGTACAGTCTTTGCTTCCATTTACACAAAAACGCATGGTGTTCCATCCATCTCGGTAATACCAGATGTGCTAAAACAAATTCAAGATGAATACGGTCCAGAACCCGCTTTAACTCTTGGTATGAAATTACTAAAAGACTTCAAGCAGGTCTCGGCAATACTATTAGCCAACATAAAGGGAGAAGCAGCAAACGTGGCGATCCGCCAAAGGTTAAAAGAAACAGATATAGCAGACCAACCAGCTGAAATAGCCAGAATTATAGAAAAATCCTATGAGGAACTAGGTAGAGATAGTTTAGGTGGAATACCAGTAAAACCCCGACTGATTGAAAGTCCTGAAAAAGTATTTTTTAATAATAATTTAACATCACAAAAAAAGAGCTGGGATGGAAACAAACAATCCAATCCTAAAGAAAAGAAATTCCAGTCCAGAGGAAGGTCTCCTCGGCGGAGAGAAAGATCTCCAAACCAAGGACACAGGTCTCCCCAAAGTGAGCCCTCTGGGAAAAGATACAACCTTAGAAATAGGGATAATATTAAGAAGCCTGATAGATATCAAGAAATTGATACACGCCCCTCTCAATCTTTTCAGACTTCCTCGCAGAAATTGGAAAGAAGAGGACGATCAGAAAACAGAGAAGAGCACGTCAAGTCCAAAGACAAGGAACCTGCTCATCTAAAAAAGAAATTACAATTTCCAAAAAAGAAGGTAGCCAGTATTAAAGTAGTTAACAATGCTGAGAATACTGAGGACACAACTGAAAAACGGAGAATGGGCTCAGACAATGCTAGACAGCGCAGCAGAAGTGAGCATAGCTCGCAAAGTCCTTATGAATCATCTGGAGACAGTGGACACGAATGAATATCTTCAAGTGGAAACTGCAGACACCAGAGTTAGCAAACCTCACAAAATATATGAAATAACTTTACGTATAGAAGGGGATAAGACTAGAAAAATAAGGGGACTATTTTGGGATAATCTCTCCAAGGGCTATGACATCCTTCTAGCTGAAAAAGACTGGCCACCAGAGTTTGTCAGGGACTGCCCTCATGGCGAAGAAATAATTATGCCTGCCTTCTCAAATCATATCCCAATTCATAAAAAATACACACTTGCCAGAAAGTGGGCAGTAGCTCAAGCTCCTGCTTTATATAAAAATCACGTAGGATGGGATGAGGACTCTCCTCCTCACAAAATCCAGTTAAAAACACAACCTACTGCACAAAGACAGTACCCAATTAAGCAAGAAGCTAAAAAACAGGTAAAAGAAATCCTAGATCAATTAGAATACCAGGGGGTGATTGAAACTTGCACCTCACAAATGAACAACCCTTTGTTTCCGGTTTCCAAACCAGACAATACATATCGTCTAGTTTTGGATTACAGACACCTTAACTCATGTTGCAAAACTTTTGCAGTGCAAAACTCGCATAGTGCTGCACTAATGAATAACATAGGGCCAGATGTAGGTAGCCAAATACCGGTCGGAAACGGCCGAATTCGGCCGTTACCGACCGGTATTTGGAGATCGGCATGTAGGTGACAGAAAATAGGCCGAATCGGTAAATTTCCCGATTCGGTAAAGTTACCGATCGGTAAAGTTACCGATCGGTAAAGTTACCGATCGGTAAAGTTACCGATCGGCAAAGTTACCGATCGGCAAAGTTACCGATCGGTAACTTTACCGATCGGTAAAATACCGATTCGGTAATTAAGAATAGGTAAAATTGAAGTTTGAGATGTAGGGAGGCTCTGAAATACCGATTATGGGCCCAAATCGGTATTTAAGAGTCGGTATTTACCATGGATTCAAATCAGGTGTTAACCAGGTACAGCCTATAAAAAAGGACCCAAAATGCAATTCTGTTTGCAAAATGGCGGCATTCTATGTAATTGCAAGACGGCTACGGCTACAGGAGGAAGGAGAGAGGGAATGGCTGAGACAGGAGCAGGTCTACAGGCAGAGGGTGACCCTGTTCATGCTCACAGAGGAAGAGATTGTGCAAAGGTACAGGTTGGCTCCAGACACCATCATGGAGCTCATCAGGGACCTCAAACCTCTGTTGGAGCACCCCACCCCAAGGGCACATGCAATACCAGCACATGTACAGGTGCTGAGCAGCATCCACCTGCTGGCGTCAGGGAGCTACCAGAGCGTGGTTGCTGTGGTGGGAGGGGTGACCCAGAGCAGCCTCTCAAGGTTTTTTCACAGATTCCTTGACGCCATGTTGCACAGGATGGACCATTACATTTCTTTTCCATCCACCCATGCAGAACTGGTTCAAACCAAATCGGACTTCTACCAGATGGCAGGATTTCCCCATATCATCGGATGCATTGATGGCACACACATCCCCATTTGTCCCCCTGCTGCCACAGAATACATTTACCGCAATAGGAAATCAACCCACACCATCAACGTGCAGGTGATTTGCAATGCTAAGCACTACATCACAGACCTTGTAGCAAAATTCCCGGGAAGTACCCATGATTCATATATATTTCAGAACAGTGGCATCTATGAACGGCTGACTGCAGGGGAATTTGGTGAAGGCTACCTCCTAGGTAAGACACAGTGTGCAACACATATTAGACCTATTGCAATTAGCAGTACATGTATGCATGTGAGTAAATTATTCCCTTTTCTTTCCAGGAGACAGTGCATATGCTCTTCGCTCATTCATACTAACCCCCTACCTCAACCCCTCAACACCCAGCCAAAGGAGGTACAACCGGGCACACAAGCGCACACGCAATGTTGTTGAGAGAACATTTGGAATTTGGATGTGCAGGTTTAGATGCCTGCACAAGAGTGGAGGTGCAAGGCAGTATACCCCCATCACATGCTGTAAGATCATTGCTGCCTGTGCCATGTTGCACAATCTGGCTGTTAAGAAGGGGACTGAGGTGGAGTTAAGTGACTATGAGGATCACGACGACGACAATGCTGTGCCTGAAAGACATCCTGCAGGAGTGTCAACACCAAGTGATGGCAGATACAGACGTGAGGAGATTACACGCAACTATTTCTGAGTAAGTGAAGACACTGAGCTATAGTCAAAGCACAAGCTTCTGTTTATTTAGGTTTCATAAACAGATGGTAAAGAAAAACAGAGCAACAGTAAGCATTTGACATCAATGCTCACAGTGAGCAAACACACTCAGACAGGTCTTGAACCCACCCACCATAGTTGCATATTGTCACTAGGCTTGTTTAAATGGCACAAATGTGCAAATGTAACTTTAACAACTAAATAAACAAATGTCCACAGGCAGTAGGCCATAGTAAAAAATGTTCATTTTCGGCCACGCTTTGCACTGCCAGGTGTTTGTGGCTCAGCCTGTACACTGGGCGTTTGGCCTGTAGCCTCACCCTGTCGCCTGCTGCTCCTCCTTGGCTCAACACCATGTGGGCTAGCTGTGCTGCTCCTACTGGTGCTAGGTTCACTGTCCGGCACGTCAAGAGCAGAACTTCGTGCACTTTGTGCATTGAGTAGGGCCTCCAGCGCACCAGTCATTCCAGCTATGCCCCTTGTTAACTGGTTGGTATTATTAGTCAGGACTTCCTGGCTATTGATGCTACGCCTGCATAGCAGGGATGTGGCTGTTGCCAGGCGGTGTAAGGATTTCTCTGCTCTCTGTGCTCGCTGCTTGTCCCTGCGCCTTGCAGCAATTTCAGAGTCAAGTTTAGTGCACAGTTGCTGTATGCCTGTTGCCATGCACTTGTTCACCTCCACAAGCTCTTGTATGCCCTTGCCAATGTCCTGAATGTTAATGTTCATGTTTCTCATTTGTCTCTGACAGGCCATGATGCCCTTGCCCTGCATCCTCTGTATCCTGACCATCGATCCCTCCAGGCCTTGGAAGACACTGGACCCCTCCCCACGTGCACCTGCACCCCTTACTTGGACTGTGCGCCTTCTAGTGGTAGGTGGTACAGGCTCTGTGCCGGGCTGCAGTGTGGCAGTGATGTCAGCCTCAGACAAGTCATGTGACTCTACACCCACCATTTCCTCAGCACCTATCTCCATTTGCAGCAGTGGGGAAACAACATGCCTCCTGCTAGGGTGTGCAACAGGTGTTACCAATTCAAGGGATGCAGGCATTTCTGGTGATGACACCAATAGTGGTGACTGTGAGGGAATTGGGGATCCATGCATTTCCTCACTGATGTCTGTTGCTTGGGAGGGTGGCTGCCCACTCGGAACCCCTGTGTCCTGGGATGCACTGGGCCCTGGATCCTGACTGTCATCCCTCTGGGGTGCCGTGCCTTCTGCCTCCTCGGACTGCCTTCTGGATGTGTGACCTGTGGACATATGGGCACATATCAGCTAGGTGCTAATGTGTCACAGCCACTACAATTAAACATATCAATTTGCACTTTGAACATGCTGCTTGCCCTTCATTTTGTCTGCAAACATTTAAATTACTTGTTGGTTACAGTGCTATGTCACATGTTCTGTCAAAGACTGACTACATGTACCATGATGCATTGCTACAGTTTTGCACACACACCATGGGACTGGGGTAACTGAGCTGCAAGGGGTGAGGGATGGATGGGGGTGGGAGGGGGATTGCTGTGCATGCATCTTACCTTTTGTTTTTGCAGATTTAGCCGAGCTGTTCACTTCTCCCAGTCCATGGACACTTTCAGACTCCAGGGTTGTGGCTACCAGCTCCTCAAGCTCGGTGAGTGGGGGTGCTGTGTTCTTTCCTCCACCTGTTTTCTGTGACTGTTTGTGGCGATCAGCCAATTTTTTCTTTGTGAGGCTCCTTAGGTCATAGAACCTCTTCTTTAAGTCTTCTGTCACTCTGGTGGTCACTCCCACAGCATTCACTTTATCTAGGATGTCCAGCCATATTTTCCTTTTTGTGGATTCTGCCACAGTGAGGGACAGTTTTCCAAAAAGTCTGTGGTGTACCTTGACCACCTCCTCAACAAGCACCTGTAATTCAGTACTACTGAACTTAAGTTTCCTTTTCCTTTCTGCCTGCTCACTTTCCCTGCTGCTTTCCATTTTAAAGTGTTCTCAATTCACAAGCTCTGCCTGCTGCTGCTGCTGCTCCCAGTCTCTCTGCTCCAACTGCCTTTCCAGAACCTTCTAATTAGTTGCAGCTGCCTGTGTGCACACTTCCTGCCAGGAAGGGGGAGGGTGGTTGCACCTGATTGGCTGTTGTGTTGAGTTTCACTTTTGGTTGCTGGCCGACGCGGGAAATACCGATCGGTATTTACCGATCGGTAATTACCGATCGGTATTTACCGATCGGGAATTACCGATCGGTTTTTCCAATGCTTTCCTATGGGACTTTTGCCCCATAGGAATGCATTGGCCATACCGATCGGTAAATACCGATCGGTAATTACCGATTCGAAATTTACCGATTCTTATTTACCGATTCTTACCGAATCGGTAATTGGAACATCTGGATGTTCCTACATACCCCCCTTCTTATTTACCGATTCTTATTTACCGAATCGGTAAAATTCGGTAATTAAGGATCGGTAAATATTTTTTACCTACATCTGGCCCATAGTGCGCAAAAAATACAAAACAACATTAGACATCTCTAATGGATTCTTTTGTCAAAACATAGCACCAGAGAGCAGATATTTATCCGCATTCTCAATAAATGGCGCTCAAAAACAATTCTGTCGGTTACCCCAGGGGTTCAAGAACAGCCCAGGATTATTCTCAGCGAGAGTAACAGAGTTACTACAAACATATGATGACGAAGCATTATCTTATGTCGACGACATATACCTAACAGATGATGACTTGGATACTCACTTGAAGAGAGTGAACACCATAATACTTGGGTTCGCAGCAGAGGGTTACAAATTCAACTTTAAAAAATCTAGAATTGCCCATCTAACAGTCCTGTTCTTAGGATATGAACTATCAAGTGAAGGCAAAAGCCTGGCTGACAATTTCCTAGAGAAATGTGCCGTACTCCAAGCACCTAGAACACTAAAAAACCTACAGTCAATTCTAGGCTTCCTAAATTTCGGAAGAACATACATTGCAAATTACGCAGAAAGGGTCAAGCCCCTTTATGATCTAATAAAACCAGATTTTAAAAGAACCAATTGGACTCACATACACACAGAAATTCTGAGATCCTTACAAACTGACATGTTAATAAAAACAAAATTAGAAACACGTGATAACACACGCAATCTTGTGATTCGAGTCATCCCAGGAAGATGCGGATTCACATACCTGACCTCTAATGAGGGAGAAAAGGTACCAATTGCATTCAAATCACACTTGTACACAGAAGCTGAAAAGAAGTTCAGCATTAAAGAAAACATTGTTCATGCAGTTCAAACCGCAATAGCTAGAGAAAAGATAAAGCTGACGGTAGACGAATTACAGTCAGAACAGCAGAATCAGCCTTTGAGGCATTAACAACACCGTGTAATTTACCAACAACAGCATTGAATCCGGAATGGATACAATGGGTGAATTCAATTACAACGGACAAAGTAAAGTACTACTTTGATCCAGAATTAAAAGAATTGAAAAATCTAGAATATGAAAGAACATTCCCTCTGCCAATCGACATTCTGCCCTTACGACAATTCGCCTGTGTAATCTATACAGACGGACATGCTCAACCCTCCGTTTGGGGAGAACAAGCATACAACCCCACATGTGAGATTACAAAAGAAGTGTGGCGCGGAGGTAAACTAAGACCTCTATTAACAAAAACACACTCAGTAGAAACTAATTCAGAACAACAGACTGAAATAATAGCATTGAAAATGGCGCTAGATAATGCAGATCGCGAATTCCCGACACTTATAGTGTCCGATTCATATTACTGCGTCAAATCATATAACAACGATTTGCAGACATGGATTCAAAACGGTTACAAAGATGACACAGGTGCAACAATAAAGCAAAAACTGCTTTGGGAACAAATAGTTCTGTTACAAAAAGAACTACCAAAGACTCACGTGATACATACACTGAGTCATCAACGTGATGGCGTTCACGTTGCAGGGAATTCATTGGCTGAGACAGCCACAGCGGTAGCAACTAAATTGGCTTCCGTAGCTAGAAAAAAGCGTACAGTGAAATACATTGACGGTGAAACAGTGCTGGCGGTGAAAACGTCATCAAAAGGCGACTGCTCAGCGCTACCGATCAACTATCCACTCAATTATACATACATAATCGATGCAAACTCCGTCCCTTTTGCTCGAATCCCTGGAGTGGGGGATAGAGTAATTCCAAACAAGGACAGGAGAACGTTGTTAATAGCAGACGCACATATGGGCGAGGGTCTCAGACACCTCAAACTAAAAGATTCTCTGGAAGAATTACAATCAGTGTACTGGTGGCCAGGCATGAGCCTGCAGCATCACATTTTTGTAAAAAAATGCCCGGACTGCAACAGAGATCGCAGTGGCGAGAGAAACGGTATACTACCGTGGCGTTTCACTCCAGAAAGGATCAACAGTAAAGAGCAAAGCGTCCGATTAACATATACAGGCTAGTTTCCACTTATAATGTAGATCCCCAGCACTCGGCTGACGTCTGGACTGTTATACAAAGATTTGCGAGTCTAAATGGCATATACGCTAGGAGCATGCTACGTTTGACCAATGTTTTCACTTTAGCCCTCAAGCCTGTGGGGAAACATGGCCAAATGAGCATAGCACAGCGGGATTCTTCTCACTTCCTTCCTGAGGGATATGGGATGGTGTAAAGAAAAAACCAAGGCATAAAGCTATCTATAACGGAAAGGATATTAGGTTCGGGAGTTGGGTGGGTCAAACATCTAATAAGTGTCCAACGTAGTCTAAACAACCTGCCAAGAAATTCTCTGAAGGGATTCAGTCCGTACGAATTATTGTTTGGAACTAGGATGTTAGTCTTAGATCTTGACAGTCAGACTTCAGTGGTGAAGGAAAAATGCTTGGATATCAAAGATCGTTTGGCTATTTTGCAGGACTTAAACAAAACAAGAAAAGACCTGAGCAACATAAAGTTGAAACAGCAGCCAACAACCACTGAAGAACCACCACCTGTCCCAGCAAGACCTGTCTGGATTCCAAAAGTCGGGGATCTAGTCAGAGAAAAGATCGCGGTAAAGAAGGAATTTGGGCCTTCTTACAGAAAAGCAGTTCCTGTCTTGTCTATCAACGGGACAAGATCAGTTGTACTACCGCCGCTTGCTGGTAAAAAGGAGAACCGAGTTGTATCCATCGACCTGGTAAAACCACAATCATGTGGCTGATAACAAACAATAGGCCAAGTGGACTCCCGATAAGTAGTAGAACACCAAGGTTTGCTACTAATACAGAGGTCCTAACTAAGAGGCTAATCACATTCGAAACGCCTACAGAAGAACAACAAGGACTATGCAACAATGCATTGGAACTCAGACCTCTAAAAACCCAAATAAAAACATTTAATACAGACACACCAACCTACAATGAAGTAACAAACGAATATGCAAGAAACAGTAATCCTGAAGCAATTGGAACAATTGACAGAACTGCATCCGGCTACTTCATAAACTTCGATGATTCCTCTGAAGACCTCAGTGAATCAAAAACACAGCCATCAACAAAAACCTTTAAAGATAAAGCTAAAGAACTTTTGAAACAACTGAAAGAAACCTATCTGATTTCTCCATGGATTGAATTTTGGGTGGGCTTTGGTGCATTTATCCTCATACTTTGGCTCATCATGGTACTAACTTTGGGACGCTTCATTGAGGGAAAATATGCTAAAATGGACACAGCAAGTCAGAAAATCAACTTGATCCTCAAACCACACACATCTTCACACGTCGAGAAAAGAGAACTTTCTTCAGTCAACTTCACAGCCAATCCTATACCGGGTGGGGTAGCATGGGACAATACTGACTATGAAATTTATGGTCCGGTCGAAATCCTGAAATATCCACACCAAATCAAGATCTCATTGAGTGACTTTGTAAAACCAAGCTCATTTGCTGATGATTGGGACTTTGAAAGTATAAATAATATGATGTCTGACTTAGTGATGTCTGCTAAATTTACCAAACATGATTATTTGCAGGGTTCGACTAATTATGATAGTATGTACTGTTACAACCACTATGGTAACCATTTTTTACATAAATCGGCACAACCTAGAAATGTTTTAAATTATAATCAATGGGAACATTGTGCAACCCCTCCAAAAGGAAGCTCACAAACCTTTTATGACAAATATTCATACTTTTCAGGATTCAACACAAGTAATGCTGAAACATTTTATTTCAAATTGTCAAATAAGACAGGGACAAAGACCATGATAACAAACACGAAATTGATATATTCAGACTAATTTTTTGAACAAATGATTACTTTTGGTTTTGATTATTGGGACAAAAATGTTGAAGTAAAAAGTGTTTGGGGTACAAAAGAATGGCAAGTACAAGGTATAGAATCATTGTTTAGAGCCTGCATGATCCCAGAACAAATTATATTTTTAAATGACACTGTTCAACAAACCACCTGTCTTGGCTTAGCCAAAATCAAAGACTTAAATAAACCGTCTATTCCAAAGCCAACAATGAACAGCAATAGCTCTACAGATGAATAGATAGACGTAAACTATGTATTAAACCAAAACAGAACACATCCTGATTGGAAACAATGGTTGATCTGGCCCACAGATACTAATAACTGTCAAGATAGATTCCTGAACAAAACACAGGGGTTCACATTGACCAGGCCAGACCCTAGATATTCCCAAAGACAACACCCAGGGATAATAACCACCTACAGTGTGGGCAAATTATGCCTTCAATGGCTAAAAACTTCCACACTGACAGAAATTAAGCAACACCTAACTTTACTTACTGTTGGTGCTGACTTGCGTGATTTCATTATGGGACCACGCAAACGGCGTCAAAAACGCTTCATAGCAGCCTCTGTATATGCAGCTTACAACGAGGCCTGGAAGGTTACTCAAATTGAGACAGCAGAAAGTATACGGGAAATTGACCGTATTAATTTGGAAAAATCACTTTCTGTAGTGGTCAATGGGTTAATGACTCTGTCCTCCAGAATTTTTTCTTTGAACAGCATTGTGTCTTCAGCAATCGACATAATATCGCAAGACTTACTGTTGTTACAACACGGTCAGTCTCAATTGCGTTCTATTGTACAGCTTGGCTGGACGTTACAAAATCTGCGTTCAGGCTATGTGCCTTGGCGTTTAATCAACACAACGTCACTATTCAATATCTTTAACCTTACTGATAAACAAATCAGTATGGCACAGAAGGGTGCTGATTATACAATCCTGAGCATTGAGAAACTCGAGAGATTACCAGTGACAATGTCAGAACGACCTGTCAGTGAATGGATAATACATGGGATAATTAATATTCCAATATCAACCTTCAGGTTTCAATACTGCCAAAAATATATACAGGCTGGCATGTACGAAAAATTGGGAAAAGCGTACATTAAGACAACATGGAACTTGCCCTATTCACATGCATGTGTCAGTAATAAAGGACAGAAAGTGTTTCTTAGTGGCAATAATTGTGCGATGTCACTAAGCGGTACACTTCTGTGTAACGGAATTAGTTTGCATGGAGCCTGTGAAGGGAACTCAAATAACCTTTCATGTCACCAGCTAGGCACACCTGCAACAGAGATAGAACCATTTTTTCAAAGACTCTATAATGGGAGTTACATTCTAATTGTGGACTGCAGATGTTGTAGTCTTATGCCCGGGACTCCTTATCTCGTAACTACGACTGCGAAGGTCAAGTGCTGTGGACGCCTATTGTTCCCCAGCTCCTTTCCAGACAGGGAGGCAAGGGCATGGCCTAACTTGAAAATTACTTCTATTCGAATAGATACTTTAAGCAGAATGAAAACAGTGCTTCTTCAGACGCCGACCAGGCTCACGTCATCAAAAGAAACGTATGATCTCCTAGTCGCAAGGACGACTGCAGAGATTCACTCATTGTTATCAACTAATTCCCCCATACATTTCGCAGAAATCCTGAATGAAATCTTAAATATTTCTAATACCAGTGGAGTCTCAAAAGTATTTAAGACAGTATTTTCAATGGCATTAACACCATTCAAAGCCATACTGGGTATTTTTCCAGATTTCGTCCATTCGATTTTTGGCGGACTTCCCCTCATTTTGGGACTAATTGCAGGAATCCTATTCTTAGTCCTTATATTTCGTTATGGCAAACCATGTCACAGACAAAACACCTGCGACAAGGGAAGAAACAATCCGAGCCATTGGATACCGGGACCGGATATCAAAAAACCTGGGACTTTCCCGGCTTAGAGACCTGAACATGACTTGGTTTCTTTCATTTCGACCAATGTGGCATCGATGTGTTTTACCTGTATTAAGGTGCTTGCTGTGCGGAGAAGAATGCGTGTTGGACACCTGTCTGACGCTACAATCGGATGCGCCTATGGATGCAGAAACATTGTTGGGTCCGATAAAGGCTCATGCTTTGTGCTGCCCTCAACGGCTACCAATCCTGATGATGGCATTCGTGGAAACTTCACCACTACGATTAAGGGGTAGTGAAGTTCAAGATGAAAGCAGCATCGATCAGGTACGACCTTCTGTCAGCAATACTAATCAAAACGTCAATGGAGACAATCATGCGCACGAATGCATGGTTACACCTTTTTCCGAGTTAGTGGAACTCTCCCAGGAAGCTGTTGACAGCTTTTTCGACAGTCTAAATGATATAATGTTCTCACCAGAGCAGAAATAGAGACTTTTGAGCAAGCTAGCACACGGCGTTCCCAACACCCTGAATTTGGCCTTCAACTTTAATGATAAAATTACATGAACAATTTCCCCTCCAGTTCACGGACAGCAATTTTTTCAGCAGCCCCAAAATATTTTTACGATTTTTCGGGACACTAATCATCTGCTTAAAGTAAGAACTATTCTTAGAGAACTAAAATTTCTATTTTTAGAAACTTTATAGACATTAGCTGCCCGCTGGTATGTTCATAATTATTTTTATTCTGTGATGAAGTGGTCTCGAACTTTTTTCTGTATTAAGAGCCATTTCATGTGTAAATTCTTATATACAACTTAGCAATAGTGTATACATATGCGTGATTACTTTAGCATTATTCTACAGCGTGAGTGCATATAATACATGTGACTGCTTTTTCCGTATATTAGATAATTTCGAAATGCATTATATGTATTTTGGGGTGGTAAGGTATACACGATACTCTACAGTATGTTTTACTATGCCTAGATTCGTAAATATGGCCATAGTTAGCGTGGAGTGGGTGTGATGTATTCCTATAGGTTCTGTATCGATCCCCCTATTCCTGACCCTGTTCTGGTTAACAAGTTAACTAGCAGCCATCCCATGATGCAGAAACCGTTATCTGATGAAGCCACACCACGGCACAGGAACGTGTTATCTGATTAGGTCATAACGCTTGCCATCTAATTAGACAAGCAATATTCCTCCAGCCCCTGATAAGGCATACGGAGTTCTCAAAACAAATCAAACCTATGACAACCTGGGAAAAACCCTGCGGCCATTGTTTTGATTTCACCGAGAACTTCAGCAAAAGAATGTGCTAACGACCAGCTCGTATGACATCCTTATTGACGTATCTATGTCCATCCTTACGTCAATCTCGGCACCTTACAGGTATAAATATTACCGGTATTGCCTTAAGCAAACACACGCGGTGGTGACGAGATCGGAGCAGCCAGACTTGCCGAAGCCCAGAGCAGAGCAGACCCCGCTGGCGCAGCCCCGCCTTCCTGACGCGCTGAGAACGAGACGCTGCTTTCTCCTGCCGAGAAATCCAGCTCCGGCGCTTCCGAGCAGCCCTCGCAGGCAGCTTGGAATATCGAGACCAGAGACGAGAGATACCATCCCTCATTCATCCTAGATTCCAGGTACAGAACTGAATAACCCCTTGCAGAGAATTCTTTTTTTTTTTTTTTTTAAAACCTTTATTGAAAGACACGTAGAAGTACAAGCGCAGGCCTACAACCACAGGGGCCGGCCACAAAAGCAGGAGAGTCAAAAAAAGGGCAACATCAATGCGTACAATAGAATGAATACAGGATAGACGTGAAATAAAGACGTTAAACAGTCAGCGCCAGGATAAGAAAGGTTTCATTTTACATTTTATAGAGGAGGCAGCAACCATATCTACCGGGCGTCACGCAACATATACAGAAAAAGAGGGGGGGGGGCGGGAGGGAGACAGCCCCCCACGCAATCAATAACCCTAGTAGGGCAAAGCCCAAAGACCTCCCACCCCCAGCAAAGGTCCAAAAATAAAGGACAAATGTCAGCGAACAATTAACGTGGACGCCACATATACAGCCCTCCCGCCCCGGAAAGGAGAAAGTGCGGACACGTACGAAACAAAGGAGCGAAGATAAAGGGACATAGCCCACCCCCTGAAAAAGCAAAAAGGGACCATAGAATAAAACAAACTAAAATAACAAACACCCCCCCCACCCTACATCACTGTAATGGCTACGGCCTACCCCACTAAACAGCGTGCCTGTCGCCCAGAGTCACCCAAAATATAGAAGAAAGAGAAAGGGAATAATAACAAAGAAAGAGAGAGAAGGAGAGGAAAAAGAAGGATAGGAGAGGAGAGGAGCCAGCGATCGAAACATGGAATACTACCCCACCCGCCACAACGGATCACCAATCGAGGTCGAAAAGGACATTGAAAAAAGCCCCCACAAGGATGAAAAACAAGAACTAACCAAAATAATGAGGCCTGGAGATGCCATTTAAAAGGGTCCCACAGGTACTCCGGCACAATCACCCCTGTCCACTTTTATGAAGAGTCGAGCTTCCAGACCCCGCCACGGCCGAAAAGCAGAATGATACCGTGGGTCCATACCAGTCCAGGAATGCCAGTGGGATCTCCGCAAAACACCGTCCCGGCCAACAAGAAGCAACCAGGAGAACTCGGCAGCAGTCAGAATGCAAAAGTACCTCAACGATCCACGTGGCCAAGCACAATATCTGGGCTGTCCAGCACGAAGCAGAGAAATCAGGATGTAGGAAACACTGCAGCATCGGCACCGGGTCCACAGGATCCCATGGAATCAAACACCCAGCTGGAGATCCCAGCACAGCAGCCGGAGAAGTTTCAACCAGTACAATTCGGGAAGACGACACCGCGTCACAAAATGGCGGAGCAGCCATGGCGGAGATCCGCGACTCCAAGTCTCGGCATTTCAAGGACAGGTCGATCCCCAGAGCAGCCAGGGCAGACAAGACAGCACTCCGAGCAGGGGCCGCCCGAATCAAACGAGGGCTGGAGAGAACAAATGCAGCAATTTCCCCGTCTCCAGGAGAAAGACTCTCCGAGGGGCCATCCGCCAACTTAAGCACAGCGCCCGCCGCCATCATCGTGGGCGCCTCCAAGTCCACCAGGAGCACCGGCGGCCCCAGGGCACACAACCGATCCGCAGCGGATGGCGCTCGGCGGAGAAAGGAGAGTCACCAGAAGAACGGGCGTGCTCCCCACAACACTCGGGGGGAGCCCAGCACCGGACCCCGGGCGGGACAAGCAACAGGAGTGGGTTACCCACTGGAGGGGTGCCGGACAGCGCGGCTTCTCTTCTTCGGGCCGGCAGGCAATCGGACATACGGGGTGGCCCACCCGCGGGGGTGGGTCCGCTCCAGGGCTTCCGGTCCGCGGCTCTCAGGCTCCCAGCATCGGGTCTCTCCACCGGTTCCGGACCGCCGGTACTCCGAGCATCTCCGGGCAAGCACAGCACTCGAAGCCCCGGCTTCAGGGCCGGGAAGGCCAGCAAGGCAACAGGGGCAGAACGCCGAAATGACCGCACGCCAGAGCCCCGGAAAAGGATGGTAAGTGAAGGCTCTTCCTCGGTGACCAAATTCGGAACACCCCGAACAGGATGAAATACAGGATAGGTGGCGGGGAGGAAGAAATCACGGAGCGAGGCGGTTATGCGACTGTTCCGATCGCCATCTTGGCTCCTCCTTGCAGAGAATTCTTGAGTCAGTCACTTGGCAAAACAAACTTAACTTAAACTGCTACTTTCTATTCCCGCCCACGTATTAGGCTTAGGTCAGGTACACTGGGGTAGGCGTAGTTAGAAACACCAGTTGAGTACGATTAGTCAAATGTATATGTGTATGTATCTATTTTATCCATTTTTAAACACCTTATGGCTTAGAAACCATATAAATGTTTTTACAGTATTATTTTATACTTCTGCTTTTATTGTATGCACTTTACTTAACCATAAGTATTGCGATAATATCGATCCATTTCTCTTGTATGAGAAAAGAGACTGATCAATAAATACCATCTTTTATTGAACACGCCCGTCTCTTCCTTTTCTCTACAATCTGGTGAGACTAAGAATGCACGTACTGACTGAGTAAAATAAGTTGTCTTTTGTTTTCACACGACTCTAGAGATACACTCTTGATTAGGGGAGAGCAAAGTTATCATGTTCTATGGTTGTCAGAAACTAAATCCCTTCTTGTCTATCCAGGGAGGTTCAACTCCTCCTTGCCTATTCTAGAAAGTTTCTAGTGAACTCTGAGCTAGCTGGCAAACCCAAAACTTTAAGTCTAATATCGACAATAGAAGACCTAGTTAACGTCTGGTCTAGGCCTATACTATTGAAGGTATTATTCCAATGCGCAGTGCCTATTGGGATAATAGGAACTACACTACATGGCGCCCAAACGTTTGGAAAGGCGATAAAACTAACGCAAGACATTAGAGTAACTCAGTCGTGCTTTTTCACTCAGACCACTTTTTTCCCATAATACTCCAAAGACGTCTGGAGTGGGTGAAAGGTAACCTCGCAGGAGGAAACTCCTATGTATGGTTCTTGGTTTAGTCAACATTGAAGGATACACTGTTCCAAAATATTGTGCATCTAATCTTTGTTTCCATAAGAAACCTGATCTGCAAACAAACGGAATAACCTTCTGGACAGTACAATGTCAGACAGTGAAGGAGAAAGAGAGGCAGCTAGAATAGCAGCTGAACTCGTAGCAGCTGATAATGCTATGCAAGAAACAGACCCGGATGTAATACTCAACCCGGTAAACGTAAGAAAATCTATAACTTTAAAACTTATAGAAAATGGACTGACACCTAGAGGTGGCACAGTCATATTCGTAATAGAGGCACACGAATATCGGCAGACAGAGGTATTCTATTCATGGATACACTTTCCAGCAGCAAACGCTGTAACAAAGCACTTCCACTATTACAAAACAGAGGATCCTCCTAATGAGTACACTCCTTTCGAGGAGGTGGAAGTACCACTCAAATTTCAAGAGCACCTGCTCTTGTTTAAAGGCGCCCTAAAACATAATAATCACATCACCAGGCTCGGTCCATTAGGTAGACCAGGAGCAACGTGGCCGGTCCTAGCCGGATACACACCACATCCAGACATCGAAAGAATGTCTGCAGCAGATCTTTTAATACAACTAAAACAATTAATAAAAGTACATAGACAATTAGTCCAATATGTAATGCGGACTTCAACAATCCAACCAGCAATTAAAATTCCACAGCTGACCCCTCATCAGGGGAACACAAATAAAATTACACCACAGAACATACAGTCCTGCCTAGGTAAAGTACCAGCTAAAAGGGAACAAATACCATTCTGGTTAGCACAAAAAATCACCCAAATAGAGGCGGTGTTTCCAGACACCACCCCGTTGGAAAAACACAGGATTCTGACTATCTGTCTTCCAATGGGAATCGCACCACACGTGGAGGACTGTGACACTTGGGGTACAGTCTTTGCTTCCATTTACACAAAAACGCATGGTGTTCCATCCATCTCGGTAATACCAGATGTGCTAAAACTAATTCAAGATGAATACGGTCCAGAACCCGCTTTAACTCTTGGTATGAAATTACTAAAAGACTTCAAGCAGGTCTCTGCAATACTATTAGCCAACATAAAGGGAGAAGCAGCAAACGTGGCGATCCGCCAAAGGTTAAAAGAAACAGATATAGCAGACCAACCAGCTGAAATTGCCAGAATTATAGAAAAATCCTATGAGGAACTAGGTAGAGATAGTTTAGGTGGAATACCAGTAAAACCCCGACTGATTGAAAGTCCTGAAAAAGTATTTTTTAATAATAATTTAACATCACAAAAAAAGAGCTGGGATGGAAACAAACAATCCAATCCTAAAGAAAAGAAATTCCAGTCCAGAGGAAGGTCTCCTCGGCGGAGAGAAAGATCTCCAAACCAAGGACACAGGTCTCCCCAAAGTGAGCCCTCTGGGAAAAGATACAACCTTAGAAATAGGGATAATATTAAGAAGCCTGATAGATATCAAGAAATTGATACACGCCCCTCTCAATCTTTTCAGACTTCCTCGCAGAAATCGGAAAGAAGAGGACGATCAGAAAAAAGAGAAGAGCACGTCAAGTCCAAAGACAAGGAACCTGCTCATCTAAAAAAGAAATTACAATTTCCAAAAAAGAAGGTAGCCAGTATTAAAGTAGTTAACAATGCCGAGAATACTGAGGACACAACTGAAAAACGGAGAATGGGCTCAGACAATGCTAGACAGCGCAGCAGAAGTGAGCATAGCTCTGAAAGTCCTTATGAATCATCTGGAGACAGTGGACACCAATGAATATCTTCAAGTGGAAACTGCAGACACCAGAGTTAGCAAACCTCACAAAATATATGAAATAACTTTACGTATAGAAGGGGATAAGACTAGAAAAATAAGGGGACTATTTTGGGATAATCTCTCCAAGGGCTATGACATCCTTCTAGCTGAAAAAGACTGGCCACCAGAGTTTGTCAGGGACTGCCCTCATGGCGAAGAAATAATTATGCCTGCCTTCTCAAATCATATCCCAATTCATAAAAAATACACACTTGCCAGAAAGTGGGCAGTAGCTCAAGCTCCTGCTTTATATAAAAATCACGTAGGATGGGATGAGGACTCTCCTCCTCACAAAATCCAGTTAAAAACACAACCTACTGCACAAAGACAGTACCCAATTAAGCAAGAAGCTAAAAAACAGGTAAAAGAAATCCTAGATCAATTAGAATACCAGGGGGTGATTGAAACTTGCACCTCACAAATGAACAACCCTTTGTTTCCGGTTTCCAAACCAGACAATACATATCGTCTAGTTTTGGATTACAGACACCTTAACTCATGTTGCAAAACTTTTGCAGTGCAAAACTCGCATAGTGCTGCACTAATGAATAACATAGTGCGCAAAAAATACAAAACAACATTAGACATCTCTAATGGATTCTTTTGTCAAAACATAGCACCAGAGAGCAGATATTTATCCGCATTCTCAATAAATGGCGCTCAAAAACAATTCTGTTGGTTACCCCAGGGGTTCAAGAACAGCCCAGGATTATTCTCAGCGAGAGTAACAGAGTTACTACAAACATATGATGACGAAGCATTATCTTATGTCGACGACATATACCTAACAGATGATGACTTGGATACTCACTTGAAGAGAGTGAACACCATAATACTTGGGTTCGCAGCAGAGGGTTACAAATTCAACTTTAAAAAATCTAGAATTGCCCATCTAACAGTCCTGTTCTTAGGATATGAATTATCAAGTGAAGGCAAAAGCCTGGCTGACAATTTCCTAGAGAAATGTGCCGTACTCCAAGCACCTAGAACACTAAAAAACCTACAGTCAATTCTAGGCTTCCTAAATTTCGGAAGAACATACATTGCAAATTACGCAGAAAGGGTCAAGCCCCTTTATGATCTAATAAAACCAGATTTTAAAAGAACCAATTGGACTCACATACACACAGAAATTCTGAGATCCTTACAAACTGACATGTTAATAAAAACAAAATTAGAAACACGTGATAACACACGCAATCTTGTGATTCGAGTCATCCCAGGAAGATGCGGATTCACATACCTGACCTCTAATGAGGGAGAAAAGGTACCAATTGCATTCAAATCACACTTGTACACAGAAGCTGAAAAGAAGTTCAGCATTAAAGAAAACATTGTTCATGCAGTTCAAACCGCAATAGCTAGAGAAAAAGATAAAGCTGACGGTAGACGTTTTACAGTCAGAACAGCAGAATCAGCCTTTGAGGCATTAACAACACCGTGTAATTTACCAACAACAGCATTGAATCCGGAATGGATACAATGGGTGAATTCAATTACAACGGACAAAGTAAAGTACTACTTTGATCCAGAATTAAAAGAATTGAAAAATCTAGAATATGAAAGAACACTCCCTCTGCCAATCGACATTCTGCCCTTACGACAATACGCCTGTGTAATCTATACAGACGGACATGCCCAACCCTCCGTTTGGGGAGAACAAGCATACAACCCCACATGTGAGATTACAAAAGAAGTGTGGCGCGGAGGTAAACTAAGACCTCTATTAACAAAAACACACTCAGTAGAAACTAATTCAGAACAACAGACTGAAATAATAGCATTGAAAATGGCGCTAGATAATGCAGATCGCGAATTCCCGACACTTATAGTGTCCGATTCATATTACTGCGTCAAATCATATAACAACGATTTGCAGACATGGATTCAAAACGGTTACAAAGATGACACAGGTGCAACAATAAAGCAAAAACTGCTTTGGGAACAAATAGTTATGTTACAAAAAGAACTACCAAAGACTCACGTGATACATACACTGAGTCATCAACGTGATGGCGTTCACGTTGCAGGGAATTCATTGGCTGAGACAGCCACAGCAGTAGCAACTAAATCGGCTTCCGTAGCTAGAAAAAAGCGTACAGTGAAATACATTGACGGTGAAACAGTGCTGGCGGTGAAAACGTCATCAAAAGGCGACTGCTCAGCGCTACCGATCAACTATCCACTCAATTATACATACATAATCGATGCAAACTCCGTCCCTTTTGCTCGAATCCCTGGAGTGGGGGATAGAGTAATTCCAAACAAGGACAGGAGAACGTTGTTAATAGCAGACGCACATATGGGCGAGGGTCTCAGACACCTCAAACTAAAAGATTCTCTGGAAGAATTACAATCAGTGTACTGGTGGCCAGGCATGAGCCTGCAGCATCACATTTTTGTAAAAAAATTCCCGGACTGCAACAGAGATCGCAGTGGCGAGAGAAACGGTATACTACCGTGGCGTTTCACTCCAGAAAGGATCAACAGTAAAGAGCAAAGCGTCCGATTAACATATACAGGCTAGTTTCCACTTATAATGTAGATCCCCAGCACTCGGCTGACGTCTGGACTGTTATACAAAGATTTGCGAGTCTAAATGGCATATACGCTAGGAGCATGCTACGTTTGACCAATGTTTTCACTTTAGCCCTCAAGCCTGTGGGGAAACATGGCCAAATGAGCATAGCACAGCGGGATTCTTCTCACTTCCTTCCTGAGGGATATGGGATGGTGTAAAGAAAAAACCAAGGCATAAAGCTATCTATAACGGAAAGGATATTAGGTTCGGGAGTTGGGTGGGTCAAACATCTAATAAGTGTCCAACGTAGTCTAAACAACCTGCCAAGAAATTCTCTGAAGGGATTCAGTCCGTACGAATTATTGTTTGGAACTAGGATGTTAGTCTTAGATCTTGACAGTCAGACTTCAGTGGTGAAGGAAAAATGCTTGGATATCAAAGATCGTTTGGCTATTTTGCAGGACTTAAACAAAACAAGAAAAGACCTGAGCAACATAAAGTTGAAACAGCAGCCAACAACCACTGAAGAACCACCACCTGTCCCAGCAAGACCTGTCTGGATTCCAAAAGTCGGGGATCTAGTCAGAGAAAAGATCGCGGTAAAGAAGGAATTTGGGCCTTCTTACAGAAAAGCAGTTCCTGTCTTGTCTATCAACGGGACAAGATCAGTTGTACTACCGCAGCTTGCTGGTAAAAAGGAGAACCGAGTTGTATCCATCGACCTGGTAAAACCACAATCATGTGGCTGATAACAAACAGTAGGCCAAGTGGACTCCCGATAAGTAGTAGAACACCAAGGTTTGCTACTAATACAGAGGTCCTAACTAAGAGGCTAATCACATTCGAAACGCCTACAGAAGAACAACAAGGACTATGCAACAATGCATTGGAACTCAGACCTCTAAAAACCCAAATAAAAACATTTAGTACAGACACACCAACCTACAATGAAGTAACAAACGAATATGCAAGAAACAGTAATCCTGAAGCAATTGGAACAATTGACAGAACTGCATCCGGCTACTTCATAAACTTCGATGATTCCTCTGAAGACCTCAGTGAATCAAAAACACAGCCATCAACAAAAACCTTTAAAGATAAAGCTAAAGAACTTTTGAAACAACTGAAAGAAACCTATCTGATTTCTCCATGGATTGAATTTTGGGTGGGCTTTGGTGCATTTATCCTCATACTTTGGCTCATCATGGTACTAACTTTGGGACGCTTCATTGAGGGAAAATATGCTAAAATGGACACAGCAAGTCAGAAAATCAACTTGATCCTCAAACCACACACATCTTCACACGTCGAGAAAAGAGAACTTTCTTCAGTCAACTTCACAGCCAATCCTATACCGGGTGGGGTAGCATGGGACAATACTGACTATGAAATTTATGGTCCGGTCGAAATCCTGAAATATCCACACCAAATCAAGATCTCATTGAGTGACTTTGTAAAACCAAGCTCATTTGCTGATGATTGGGACTTTGAAAGTATAAATGATATGATGTCTGACTTAGTGATGTCTGCTAAATTTACCAAACATGATTATTTGCAGGGTTCGACTAATTATGATAGTATGTACTGTTACAACCACTATGGTAACCATTTTTTACATAAATCGGCACAACCTAGAAATGTTTTAAATTATAATCAATGGGAACATTGTGCAACCCCTCCAAAAGGAAGCTCACGAACCTTTTATGACAAATATTCATACTTTTCAGGATTCAACACAAGTAATGCTGAAACATTTTATTTCAAATTGTCAAATAAGACAGGGACAAAGACCATGATAACAAACACAAAATTGATATATTCAGACTCATTTTTTGAACAAATGATTACTTTTGGTTTTGATTATTGGGACAAAAATGTTGAAGTAAAAAGTGTTTGGGGTACAAAAGAATGGCAAGTACAAGGTATAGAATCATTGTTTAGAGCCTGCATGATCCCAGAACAAATTATATTTTTAAATGACACTGTTCAACAAACCACCTGTCTTGGCTTAGCCAAAATCAAAGACTTAAATAAACCGTCTATTCCAAAGCCAACAATGAACAGCAATAGCTCTACAGATGAAGAGATAGACGTAAACTATGTATTAAACCAAAACAGAACACATCCTGATTGGAAACAATGGTTGATCTGGCCCACAGATACTAATAACTGTCAAGATAGATTCCTGAACAAAACACAGGGGTTCACATTGACCAGGCCAGACCCTAGATATTCCCAAAGACAACACCCAGGGATAATAACCACCTACAGTGTGGGCAAATTATGCCTTCAATGGCTAAAAACTTCCACACTGACAGAAATTAAGCAACACCTAACTTTATTTACTGATGGTGCTGACTTGCGTGATTTCATTATGGGACCACGCAAACAGCGTCAAAAACGCTTCATAGCAGCCTCTGTATATGCAGCTTACAACGATGCCTGGAAGGTTACTCAAATTGAGACAGCAGAAAGTATACGGGAAATTGACCGTATTAATTTGGAAAAATCACTTTCTGTAGTGGACAATGGGTTAATGACTCTGTCCTCCAGAATTTTTTCTTTGAACAGCATTGTGTCTTCAGCAATCGACATAATATCGCAAGACTTACTGTTGTTACAACACGGTCAGTCTCAATTGCGTTCTATTGTACAGCTTGGCTGGACGTTACAAAATCTGCGTTCAGGCTATGTGCCTTGGCGTTTAATCAACACAACGTCACTATTCAATATCTTTAACCTTACTGATAAACAAATCAGTATGGCACAGAAGGGTGCTGATTATACAATCCTGAGCATTGAGAAACTCGAGAGATTACCAGTGACAATGTCAGAACGACCTGTCAGTGAATGGATAATACATGGGATAATTAATATTCCAATATCAACCTTCAGGTTTCAATACTGCCAAAAATATATACAGGCTGGCATGTACGAAAAATTGGGAAAAGCGTACATTAAGACAACATGGAACTTGCCCTATTCACATGCATGTGTCAGTAATAAAGGACAGAAAGTGTTTCTTAGTGGCAATAATTGTGCGATGTCACTAAGCGGTACACTTCTGTGTAACGGAATTAGTTTTCATGGAGCCTGTGAAGGGAACTCAAATAACCTTTCATGTCACCAGCTAGGCACACCTGCAACAGAGATAGAACCATTTTTTCAAAGACTCTATA
Organism: Lissotriton helveticus; assembly: GCF_964261635.1. Taxonomy (NCBI): domain Eukaryota; kingdom Metazoa; phylum Chordata; class Amphibia; order Caudata; family Salamandridae; genus Lissotriton; species Lissotriton helveticus. The sequence continues at coordinate 1,270,311,551 of NC_136068.1, forward strand.
ATGGGAGTTACATTCTAATTGTGGACCGCAGATGTTGTAGTCTTATGCCCGGGACTCCTTATCTCGTAACTACGACTGCGAAGGTCAAGTGCTGTGGACGCTTATTGTTCCCCAGCTCCTTTCCAGACAGGGAGGCAAGGGCATGGCCTAACTTGAAAATTACTTCTATTCGAATAGATACTTTAAGCAGAATGAAAACAGTGCTTCTTCAGACGCCGACCAGGCTCACGTCATCAAAAGAAACGTATGATCTCCTAGTCGCAAGGACGACTGCAGAGATTCACTCATTGTTATCAACTAATTCCCCCATACATTTCGCAGAAATCCTGAATGAAATCTTAAATATTTCTGATACCAGTGGAGTCTCAAAAGTATTTAAGACAGTATTTTCAATGGCATTAACACCATTCAAAGCCATACTGGGTATTTTTCCAGATTTCGTCCATTCGATTTTTGGCGGACTTCCCCTCATTTTGGGACTAATTGCAGGAATCCTATTCTTAGTCCTTATATTTCGTTATGGCAAACCATGTCACAGACAAAACACCTGCGACAAGGGAAGAACAATCCGAGCCATTGGATACCGGGACCGGATATCAAAAAACCTGGGACTTTCCCGGCTTAGAGACCTGAACATGACTTGGTTTCTTTCATTTCGACCAATGTGGCATCGATGTGTTTTACCTGTATTAAGGTGCTTGCTGTGCGGAGAAGAATGCGTGTTGGACACCTGTCTGACGCTACAATCGGATGCGCCTATGGATGCAGAAACATTGTTGGGTCCGATAAAGGCTCATGCTTTGTGCTGCCCTCAACGGCTACCAATCCTGATGACGGCATTCGTGGAAACTTCACCACTACGATTAAGGGGTAGTGAAGTTCAAGATGAAAGCAGCATCGATCAGGTACGACCTTCTGTCAGCAATACTAATCAAAACGTCAATGGAGACAATCATGCGCACGAATGCATGGTTACACCTTTTTCCGAGTTAGTAGAACTCTCCCAGGAAGCTGTTGACAGCTTTTTCGACAGTCTAAATGATATAATGTTCTCACCAGAGCAGAAATAGAGACTTTTGAGCAAGCTAGCACACGGCGTTCCCAACACCCTGAATTTGGCCTTCAACTTTAATGATAAAATTACATGAACAATTTCCCCTCCAGTTCACGGACAGCAATTTTTTCAGCAGCCCCAAAATATTTTTACGATTTTTCGGGACACTAATCATCTGCTTAAAGTAAGAACTATTCTTAGAGAACTAAAATTTCTATTTTTAGAAACTTTATAGACATTAGCTGCCCGCTGGTATGTTCATAATTATTTTTATTCTGTGATGAAGTGGTCTCGAACTTTTTTCTGTATTAAGAGCCATTTCATGTGTAAATTCTTATATACAACTTAGCAATAGTGTATACATATGCGTGATTACTTTAGCATTATTCTACAGCGTGAGTGCATATAATACATGTGACTGCTTTTTCCGTATATTAGATAATTTCGAAATGCATTATATGTATTTTGGGGTGGTAAGGTATACACGATACTCTACAGTATGTTTTACTATGCCTAGATTCGTAAATATGGCCATAGTTAGCGTGGAGTGGGTGTGATGTATTCCTATAGGTTCTGTATCGATCCCCCTATTCCTGACCCTGTTCTGGTTAACAAGTTAACTAGCAGCCATCCCATGATGCAGAAACCGTTATCTGATGAAGCCACACCACGGCACAGGAACGTGTTATCTGATTAGGTCATAACGCTTGCCATCTAATTAGACAAGCAATATTCCTCCAGCCCCTGATAAGGCATACGGAGTTCTCAAAACAAATCAAACCTATGACAACCTGGGAAAAACCCTGCGGCCATTGTTTTGATTTCACCGAGAACTTCAGCAAAAGAATGTGCTAACGACCAGCTCGTATGACATCCTTATTGACGTATCTATGTCCATCCTTACGTCAATCTCGGCACCTTACAGGTATAAATATTACCGGTATTGCCTTAAGCAAACACACGCGGTGGTGACGAGATCGGAGCAGCCAGACTTGCCGAAGCCCAGAGCAGAGCAGACCCTGCTGGCGCAGCCCCGCCTTCCTGACGCGCTGAGAACGAGACGCTGCTTTCTCCTGCCGAGAAATCCAGCTCCGGCGCTTCCGAGCAGCCCTCGCAGGCAGCTTGGAATATCGAGACCAGAGACGAGAGATACCATCCCTCATTCATCCTAGATTCCAGGTACAGAACTGAATAACCCCTTGCAGAGAATTCTTGAGTCAGTCACTTGGCAAAACAAACTTAACTTAAACTGCTACTTTCTATTCCCGCCCACGTATTAGGCTTAGGTCAGGTACACTGGGGTAGGCGTAGTTAGAAACACCAGTTGAGTACGATTAGTCAAATGTATATGTGTATGTATCTATTTTATCCATTTTTAAACACCTTATGGCTTAGAAACCATATAAATGTTTTTACAGTATTATTTTATACTTCTGCTTTTATTGTATGCACTTTACTTAACCATAAGTATTGCGATAATATCGATCCATTTCTCTTGTATGAGAAAAGAGACTGATCAATAAATACCATCTTTTATTGAACACGCCCGTCTCTTCCTTTTCTCTACAATCTGGTGAGACTAAGAATGCACGTACTGACTGAGTAAAATAAGTTGTCTTTTGTTTTCACACGACTCTAGAGATACACTCTTGATTAGGGGAGAGCAAAGTTGTCATGTTCTATGGTTGTCAGAAACTAAATCCCTTCTTGTCTATCCAGGGAGGTTCAACTCCTCCTTGCCTATTCTAGAAAGTTTCTAGTGAACTCTGAGCTAGCTGGCAAACCCAAAACTTTAAGTCTAATATCGACAATAGAAGACCTAGTTAACGTCTGGTCTAGGCCTATACTATTGAAGGTATTATTCCAATGCGCAGAGCCTATTGGGATAATAGGAACTACACTACACCTAGAAATCTGATGAGAACTGACAGGATTGAGGAAGTTGCAAATACTTCAGAATACCTGCGATCGAAAGAAAATTTAATTCAGCAAATAACCAAGAGCATGGAAGCAGTGACAGTTCCAGTAACAATTGGTCCTGTTCAGCCTGTTTTCGATCAAAAGGAAATTAAACAACCAGGTTTAACAATTCCATTAAACGCAGAAATTCAAAAAGTAGCTGAAAAATTTTATTCAGATTTATCTGAAATGAATCGTGAAAAATCAAGGATGCCTGACTTGACTTTTAATCAAGGTTCTTTTAATCAGACACCAATGGGTGCAGAGTCAGATGTTGAGTCACCTGAGAAAAGAGAATTGAATTCAAAGCTTGATGTTGCTAAATTAAAAGCAGATTTAGAAGAATTAATAATTGGCACAATTGGTCCTGACAGTTTAAAATTTTACAGAGATGATGAACTCCTGTTCATCAGTAAAAGCATGCATTGGAAAATAAAGAATAAATATGATCAGCTGGAAGAACTGGCAGAAGAATTAGAAATTGATTTGAACAAACAGAAAAACCTAGGAAAACATTACAGATTAAATTTTACAGAAAAAGACATTGAAAATTTCAATACAGGAGGAAGAATTATGCACATAAAAGAGTTGATTGTTTATATCAAGAAATTAGGTGACTTGAGTAAATGGAGAGTGAAATGGACTAAAAAGAAGGAAGACGAAAGGTTGGATAGGTTGGATAATCTGTCTAAACAGTTTCCAATGAGAGAAATCGCAGGTGGAGGGTATGTACATGTTCCCTGGTCAAGACAGGACATTTTGCTTTTCACTAATGATTTTCCTCGGCTGAGGGAAAAACCTGTGGAAAGGTACCGACAAGTAGACAGGTTTATTAAAGTTTCAAAAGTTCTGTGGATTGATCTGGATGGCTTTTTCGACATAGTTGTCCCATCAGATCTATGGACAGAATGCAAAATTGCTGTGGGTTGGCCAAAAGCTGAACCAGATCGAGTTAAAGAGACAGGTGCTCCAGCACCCGAGGTCATGGAATTCTATGAAAAAGTGATTTACTGGTTAAAACAAAAAATCGCCCCAAAAGAAGTAGATTGGGTTAAAATTGACAGAACAAACCAGGAGCCGAAAGAATCAGTTCATTCATTCTATGAAAGATTATTATTGGTTTTCAAACAATACATTGGTTATGAAAAATTAGATGAGAAAGATATGAGCCATTTTATTTACAGGTTCGTATATGGTCTTAGACCAGAAATCGGGGAAATGATCAGGAATAATATTGTCGGATGGCAATCAAATTCGGTTGATGATATTTTGAGGAAAGCAAAATACTGCAGTGATGAGTTAGAGGCCAAACAAAAGAAGCTAAAGGAAAAAGCAATGTGGGCACAGGTAAAAGTAGCTGAACAACAGATAGCAAGCCTTGAAAATAAAAATGGGAATTTCGTGCAACATGGAAATTTCGTACAAAATCAGAATCAGGGTCAAGGAAAGTTTAAAAGTAATTTTAATAATCCAATTAAGCCAAAGTTTAATCCAGAAATTGAAAAATTAAAACAAACGATGCCTTGCTTTAATTGCGGGGAGATTGGACATTGGAGAAACGAGTGTAAAAACCCACCCAGAAAGTTTAAAAATGCATCATTTAACCCACAGATGCAGAATGATGTTGATCTGCAGCAACAGTTGCAGCTGCAGCGTCAAATGAGTGAATTGAGTCTTCAGCGACAGCTACAACAGCAGTTAAACCAGCAGCAGAGTCAGATCCCTTTGCCCCCTTTTCCAAATTGTGGGGGAAGTCAAAAATTCAATCCAGATATTGGATTCAGCGGATGTGATCAGGTAATAAGAAATCAAAGACCAAATTTGAAAAGTGCATCAGGACAATTTTTGTTAACAGGAAACAAAGAAAGTGATTCTGATGACTGCTTTTGACGGTGCCCGAGAGAGGGGGAAGAGTGTGTAATTGGAGCCACTCTTGAGGTTGACCAGTCTGGTCCATTTGTAAATGGAAAGGTGAATGATGTAGAGATCACTTTCCTTGTGGACACTGGTGCGACTCGTTCTACTGTTAGATCAGTGGAAATTGAAAACCTACCTCTCTCTGGGGATACCATCCAAGTAGTCGGAGTCAGCAATCAACAAATGAAGACTGATCTTACTGATCCTGTGAATGTGGAAATAGGCAATTTCAAAGACAAACACAGATTTGTAGTTTGTAATAGCAGTCCAGTGAATTTACTAGGGAGGGATATATTGTGTAAGATGAATTGTAGGATATACTGCTCACCTGGTGGAATTGAGTTACAAACCATGCAGAAAATGGCCCAGTGTGATTTAGGCCTCAACTGGTATCACTGTCTGGCTATTTGGGTTTTCCCTTTGTGGAGTGTGTAGACACTGCCAGATCCGTTACTTCCCCCCTGTCCGATGCCTCTGTCATGGACCTTTTATGGAACATTATGAGAGCAGGTCCCTGCACCCTTCCCAATTGGCTATGTCTAGTGGGCTCACACGAGTTACCTCTGAGCAGTGCTAAGGAGGACACCTGCGCACACTTGTAGCTTGGTGACGCAGGTAGCGCTGATCGTACTTGATTTATGCCGGGCGCACTTTTGGCAACATTTGGAGCCGTATATTGCGGGCAGGCTGCCTGGCTCTTATAACTTTCGCGAGCCGAGGGGGGGGTAAGTGGGGGGAGGCCGCATCCCTCACCTCTGGGCAAATACAATACGAGCTTCAGCCAGCCCCGATCAGCGATACAGTCTGGAGGGCTCAGGCCGCATCGGTGTCTCCGACGCTATCACTGGGCTGCCCGGGCTTGCACCACACCGCTTCAGGAGGTCCCGCGCACCCACCTTGATCACTGTGCCACCCGGCTGCGTCTCCCCTCTCCAAACGCTTGGCCCTCCGCTCCGTGGTTACGCCGTCCCTCATCTCCTCCAGCCTTGCCGGCACCTCAGTTCCCGGGTCTGTACAGCGTTCAGAAGACGATTTTCACGGGACAACGGAACAACGCTCGCCTCACGGTAGTCTGGTCTGTTCCCTTCTGCGATTTGGACGGATTCATTTGTCGGATATAGGGCGAGGGGGGTTTTAGCTTGCGGAGCTCTTCACACAGCTTCCATCTTCATCGTAGCCATGCCCCGAGATTTTAAAGATTAAATCCAAAAACAGTGCTTAGAATCAATAGAGCTAAAAGGTTACTTGAGGTTGCAGGAGACCAGGGTAAAGCCTAAGGTCAAGTCAACCACGATGGAGGGCAGGCCAGCTACAGGACCCACGCAGGGCCTGTTAATAAAGTACTGTGTATGGAGCAAGGTTCAGCATCAAAGGCTTCACTGTGTTTGTTCTGATCCACGCAGTCGGTTCGATGAGTTGGATTCGAGCCTCACAGTCTGTCTCAAAGGATCGTCTCTGTGTTGACAGCAAGCCTCGCAGTCGGTGTCAAAGGATTAGTGCTGCATCATCGTCAAACTTTGCAGTCGGGACCTGCGTCGTCATCGAATTGGCACTGCTTCAGCATCAAAGGGCACTGCGTCGGTTCGGGTCAGCGTAACGGTGTCGCTGTGTGGATTCTTGCAGAAAACACCTGCCCAAACCACTTTTGAGGCCCACAACTGGAGGGGGCACATCATGCAAGTGTATCACTCACAGATAGCAACATTTCAGGTTGTTTGCCAGGCTGCAGTTAGTCACTCTAATCAATGAACTCTCAATTAAGTGTTATGTGCAAGATTTTACTTTCAGCAGGTAAGAGATTATTACATCAAACACCCTTGATGGGTATGTGATGGGTATGGATTCTTCTTGAGTCCATCACAAAGGAGGGTTGCTATTGCATCCCTTGGCAGGGTTCAAGACATAAATCACCATGCACCGTCAAGAGAGTTTAGTGCTGGTGGTCATTTGCATGAGACATATATGCCACACATAGGAAACCTAGCAGCTGGTTGAAAGAGGCTAGCGACCAATTTGCCCCAGTAGTTAAGTTCCCTTGTACCAGACACCCTAACGCCAACCAGTGGTTCTCTGACAACCTCAAGCAAATAAAACTTGAGGTACGTCAATTGGAACGTATCTGGAGGCGGGATTATTCCCTGTTATCCAGACAGAAATATGTAACTGCTCGGAGAGAATATAAATTGGCTATTTTATCAGCCAAATCGGAGCATATCTCTGATAGAATCTTTTCAGCCGCCAATAAATCTCGCGAGGTGTTTAGGATCATGAACAAACTGACCACGGACGACAGGACCCTTCCAGCCCAAACCCCGTCCAAAGAGACCTGTGATGCCCTCAATCTCTTTTTCATCGAAAAAATCATCAAAATAAAAGACTATCACCCCTACCCCACAGCCGTCACTATTTTTGGATACCCTCCCGGACAATCTATCATCTCTTACTTCACTTCCCATTCTAGATCCTCCTACCCTGGCAAAGTTAGCCAACCGTGTAAAATCGGGCTCCCCGGATGACCACTGCCCTCCTGCGGTATTGCGTGAGGTTTGCCTTAAACTGCCTGAGTGTTTACTACCCCTCCTGAATGCTTCCCTCACCTCCGGCACAGTCCCTGGCTCCTTCAAAGAGGCCATTCTTGTGCCTCTCTTGAAGAAGCCTGGGGCTGACGCGGCTGAACCCTCTAACTATCGCCCAATATCTTTGCTGCCTTATTTGTCAAAACTCCTTGAAGCCCAGGTCACCCGGTGTCTCTCTAATTTCATCGAGAGTTCGTGCTTCCTTGAGTTCAATCAGGCCGGCTTTAGGCCGGCCCATTCCACGGAAGCTGTCATCTTGGCAGTCATGGACACTCTGAAAGGGAATGCAGATGCCAAGAGACCACAGGCTTTGGTCCTTCTGGACCTGTCTGCCGCGTTCGACACGGTGGATCATGACATTCTTCTCCACCGTGTCGGACAAGCTGGCATCCGGGGCTCAGCCCTCAGGTGGGTGGAATCATTCTTGACAGGAAGATCACAAGCTGTACGTTTTGGTCCCTTCACTGCATCTAAATCCCCTATCACTTGTGGTGTCCCCCAGGGTTCTTCACTTTCCCCGTTATTATTTAATCTTTATCTTCGCCCTTTAATTCATTCCCTTCACAACTGGGACGTTATCGTCTTCAATTATGCTGACTATCTGCAGCTCGTCTTTCCACTCGATTCTCCTCAGGCAACTAACAACTTCCATGCCGTCATGACTCATATCCATCAATGGATGAATCTGAACCAATTAAAACTCAATCCTGGAAAGACTGAGCTACTCCTCCCTGGCTCCAGTGCCGCTTATTGGGGTCCGCAGTTTTGGCCTCCCGATTTGGGTTCCCCCCCTACACCACTCAAGGCCGTTAGGAGTTTGGGGGTGACGATCGACGCCGAATTGTCACTCAAGGCTCAAGTGGGTGCCACGATTTCTTCGTGTATGTTCCAACTCTGAAAAATCCGGAAGATCAGGCACCTACTCCCACATGCAGCCCTGTGTCAGGTCGTCATGTCCCTCGTCATATCGCGCCTTGACTTTTCTAATTCCCTCTATCATGCACTCCCGCGATTTCTCTTACACCGCCTCCAGGTGGTACAAAACCAGGCAGCCCGCCTTATATTTAAGATCCCTAAGTGGCAATCTGCGAGGTTCCTGCTCCGCAAGCTTCATTGGTTGCCAGTGAAGGAGAGAGCAGCCTTCAAGATGGGCTGCATGGTATTCAAATCCCTTCATTGCTCCTGTCCTGTTTTCTTAAAATCCCTGATCACTTTGTATCAACCTGCTCGTTCTCTCCGCTCAGCCTCCCTTCACTTGGTTGTTATCCCCAAATTTAAACTTAATAAATTTGGAGGCCGTCGATTTGCTTTTCTTGCCCCTAAATTCTGGAACTTCTCATCCAATCCAGCAATTCCCTTTTTCAGTTCAGGAAACTCCTTAAGACCTTTTTGTTCACTCTTTCTGAATAAACTTTTTCTGTTTCACTCATATGTCCCTTCAGCCAGCGCCAAGAAATCCTCGGGTGTTAGCGCGCTTAACAAGAATCATTTAACATAACATAACATAACATAACCTGACTGGAGGTGAGGGTTGCCTTCTCCATTGAGGGGCTTGTGGTCATGATTCAACAAATGTCTGCATTTTGTTGAGCATAGTTGTGGAGTGGTACGTTCTGAAAACATGTGAAGAGCTTGTTCGAATCTGAACCACAAAGAAGGGTTGCAATTGCATCCTCTGTAGGAGTATAGCCGTTTAATGTTTTATAAGGCGTAGGTGCTTGTCACCTAGGTGGCATAGGTGAGTGTTTGAGGGATTGTAACTGGCTAGTTTTATAGAACATATTTGGCTATGTTTGTGGAACATTTGTCACACAGTAAGGAGAATGTTCTTGTGCAGCTAATGGCTCAAGGGTCGATTCAGGGCATGTTTGTTCATTGTCCTTAATGGATACCAGATGACGTAATGATATCACAACTTAGAGAGCCTTCAGTAGCCGAAGCCTGTTGAGAAGGCAGGGTTCCATTGTGTCCTCATATTTTTACCAATTTCTCCACACTATGTAAGGGTTCTTAGCAGAATGTGGGTATCTTTTATAACTAAGGTACATAGAGAATGCCAGTAGCCTGGTCGATTTCTTTGCCTGAAACATAAAATCGACACATTCTACATTCCCCATCAGGGTGTGCAGCTGAACAGCTGAAATATATGACCCAGACACACACCTAAAGTACATAGCCTGGTTGGTAGTAGGTGTGTGTGCAGTCAAGTCAAAAGCAACATGTGTGGTTGGTTGTGTATATGTGCGTGCGTGAGCCAAGTCAAAAGCAACATGTGTGCATGCAGTCAAATCAAAAACAACAATGTGTTTTTTCTGCAGGTGGGTCAAAAAATACATTCATTAGCAACAGGTGCTTTGGTTTTGTAAGACAAAACCTCATCGACACTTAAGTGTATGTCTATTTTGAGGAAGAAGGGAACCATTTTTTTGAATTGTGGACTAATCTCTGTTGCTAATTTGTTTAATACGTTGGAGTTTATTTATTTTTTTCGAGATTTTTGTAGCGCAATCTTGACGCAGTACGCTTTACGAAGTTTGGACCGAAAGCATTCCACCAGGAATGCATAAGAAAGATAGTATGCATATATATAGCAATATAAGTATAGGGAGATATATACAATAGGAGTGGAGTAAGTGTTTGACATAGTTCAGGATGGCAAAGGTAGCATGTAGCACGGGGTTGGCGGAAAGACCGGGCACAGGTGGCCATCCAGGGTCTGATCCAGTCCCGCCTGGACTTCAATAACGTCATGTATCTCGCTGCACCAGACTACACACTGCGGAGACTTCAAACAGTGCAGAACTGTGCAGCCCGGACACTGCTCCAGCTCCCACGCAGACAATCCATCAGAGCTGACCTGACCAGTCTACACTGGCTGCCAGTCCGCCAAATAATCCACTTCAAAGCCCTGTGTATCGCCCACCAGGCCTTCTGGGACATAGGCCCCATTATCACCCGCGACCTAATCTCTCACTACCATCCTAGCAGAAACCTACGGTCAACCCAGACCTTCATTGCCACCGCACCCAGAATAAAAAGAGCCGGATCAGGCGGTAGGACCTTCGCCCATAACGCCTCCAAGTTGTGGAACGCCCTTCCCCTTCATCTGAGAGCTAACTCCAATCTTACCTCATTCCGGAAACAGCTCAAGACTCTTCTTTTCAACTCCCCACAGTAATTTCCTGGTACTATCCCCGCCTCTGCCTAACCATCTGTTGGTCCCTTAGCGCTTGGACGCCCCCGGGCATCAATCGCGCTCTATAAATCCACTTACAATTACAATTACAATTACAAATGCTTTGGGTTTTTTTTTAATTGTTTTTGGCAGAGGTAAAAACATACAAGGATAAAACAAGGCATAGAATACAAAATAAATCTTTACAAATATAGTCATTATATGGTTTAAATCCAGTTGTCAATGGGGGACCATAATTTCCGGCCAAAGGTCTTCTTTTTAAGTCCCTTCAATTTATAAACGGCTTTGTCCATTCTATAAACATTTAACAACTTTCCCAGCCATAGTTCAAATGTTGGTGGGTCTATATCCAGCCATCTAGAGGTGATACAAGATCGGTATATAGACATTCCAATAAACAAAAAGTATTCTTGATCCAAAGATAAATTCTGAGAAGGAAAATAAACACCAAAAATAATAACAGAAGGATGGAGCGTGATCTGCACATGCAACAAATTAGTCAAAAACTTTTCGATCTTATCTATGTATACGACCAATTTAGAGCAGCTGTAAAACATATGACTTGAGTCTGCTGCTAGAGTTCCGCAGCGGCTACAATTGATACCTCTTAAAGCTTTCCATTTCGCCAACTTAGCAGGTGTATAATAAAGATCTAGAGTAGACATATAATGTTGACTTTTAAGAGAGCTATTGATTAGTGTCTTATTACTCATCTCGAAAGCTTTTACCAAGTCTATCCCTTCTATACATAAATTTCTCTGCCATTTCTGGGTTTGATGATCGAGGTCGTTCTGCAGCCTATTACTCATTAACTGATAGATTGTACCAATGCGATTATTTTTCCTACCGCTCTCTAGGATATCGATAGTCTCCATAGTATCAGTATGTAGCAGGTTTTTTTTTCTAGAAAGCTACGGATCTGTAAGTATTTAAAGAATTCGTTCCTAGAAAGACCAAATGTCTTTTGAAGTTCAGAAAAGGACATAAATATCCCATTTTGATACAATTGCCCCATTAAATGGATCTGTCTCGTATGCCATCGATAAGTTGCAATATCTTGAAAAATTTCAGATAGTGACTTATTACCAAACAAAGGTGTGTAAAAATTCAGTTTTGATGTTATACGTAAAGTTTTATTCATTTGCCGCCAAACTAAAAAAGCGGCAAGAACCACCTTAAATTTTGTTTTTTTATAGTAGCTGGGTTCAATAACTTTCAGTAAGCACTGCCGAGCATGAGCGCCTAAAAGCATTTCAAAAATAGAGGGTGCCATGGACGGTTCTGTAACATAATCATGAAATAGTAGAACCCTGATTGTTTTAAGAGTAATAGCCCAATAATACATTCTAAAATTCGGAAATCCCAGCCCAGCACATTCTTTCGGAAGAGTACACCATTTTAAAGATCTTCTAGAACGACGGAACCCCCACAGAAACCTGGATAGCATCCTGTCTATTTTATTGAAAAGGGACATTGAAAAAAATAAAGGAATAGTACGAAAAAAATACAAAAATTTTGGAAAGATCATCATCTTAATGACATTGGTTCGTCCGTGTAAAGATAAGTGTAAATTATTAAGTCTTTCTAACGTTCTATTAGTGGATATAAGTAAAGGGTCTATATTTAATGCGACAATGTCATCAACCTTAGAAGATAAGATTACACCGAGGTATGTACCAGTAGTATTTAGTGGGATGTCAGTCGGTTTACCAGTTTCAAAATGTATAATCTGAGTTTTTGTGATATTAAGCTTATAACCGGAGACTTTCCCAAACTCTCTAGCAATATCAATGATTATAGGTAACGCAGAGGGGACATCAGAAGTTACAATAGCCACGTCATCTGCGTACGCTAAGACTTTGTGGTCAACTTCAAAAAGTCGGACTGGCGGGATATCCGGTTCCAAAATTAGTCTGTTCAAGTAGGGTTCTAAGTATAGAGCAAATAGAAGCGGGGAACATGGGCAGCCTTGTCTAGTCCCCCTGGTGATTGAAAAAGGTCTCGAGTTGTCAGTACCTAGTCTTATTACACCCTTAGGATTAGAATAGAGTGATCTTACCGCTTGAATAAATTGTAATGGAAACCCTTTCCATTCTAGCACAGTCCAGAGGAATCCCCAGTCTACTCTGTCAAACGCTTTTTCAGCGTCGAGTAAAATCACCCCAACTGGGGCTTCCTTTGCTTGAGCCCAGTCTAATAGTGTGATGACGCGTTTAACATGATCAGTGGTATCTCTATATCTAATAAAACCATGTTGAATGTGAGAGACTAAACTAGACATTACATGGTTTAATCTGTTTGCAAGAATTTTGGAATAAATCTTACTGTCTGCAGTAATAAGAGAGATGGGGCGATAGGAGCCTAATTCTTTTGAGTCCTTGTTCTTCTTTAAGAAAACAACTATGATAGCGGTAGACCAGAAATCAGGTGGTTTACCTTGAAATGCCGAATTAAAAATCTTTAGCAGCTCTGGTTTCAGCATGTGTCTAAATGTCCGATAAAATTCAAGGGGTATCTGGTCGGATCCCATAGCTTTACCTGCCGCAAGACTCAAAATGGCATCTTCGATCTCATCCCAACTTATTGAGCGTGTAAATAAATCAGTCTCCTCAGAACACAATGATAGTTGATTAGTACTATGGAGATAGTTTACGGGATTAAGAGTCTTATCAACTTCATTTTTAAGGTCATTATACAATGTCTTATAAAAATTGTAGAATGACTCTAAAATTCCTTCCCTGCGTTCATGATAAACACCATTCATATCTGTTACACCTTGTATTTCATTTATAGAAGATTTTTGACGAAGGCGTTGTGCTAGAATTTTGCCGGTGCGCTCACTATATTCATAGCGTTCAGTTTTATATAGCTTAAATTTTGATGCTACTTCGTCGGCAATATGAATCCGTAAGCCAGAGCGTTCAATTACTAGACGTAGTTGAGCATCTTCTATACCTGTGTTATTTTTACATGCGGTTGATAGATCCATCTCGATTAACCTGATCTTATTTAGCCTCTCCTTAAAGTCTGTTTGGATTTTTTTCCTCTTATAGTTTGCAAAACTAATTGTCTCTCCACGTACGATTGATTTAAAAGAATCCCACACAACTTGAGGGGAGGCCGTGTCATTGTTTATTAGAAAATAGTCATTAATAATAGTCGCCATAAATTGAAGGTAATCTTCATCTAGTAACAGATTTCTCTGGAATGACCAGGATCTAATTGAATTTTGATAATCAGTGGGAACCTGAATTTCAGCAATTATAGGATTGTGGTCTGATATGACTTGAGGTAGTATTTCGATACTGATTGTCTCCAAAAACAGAGAAGATACAAAAAAATAATCTAGTCGGGCAAATTTCCGATGGGGAATTGAATAGAAGGTATATCCAGGATCTTTATAATACAATTTGTGCCAGACGTCAGTTAGCCCATTATTTAGAGCCAAATCTCTAAGGGCTCTATAGGTTCTAACTTTACGACCCATATATCTCCTTCCTGATTTAATATTCCAGTCGGCTGGCAGGTGAATATTTAAATCCCCACATACTATGATTGGTTGTGTCCAAGTAGCTAATTCCGTATTTATAGTATTAAAAACTTCGGCGTCATCTAAATTAGGGCCATACATACAACATATAGTGAATTTGCAGCTCCCAATTATTAATTCAGCAAGCCCCCATCTGCCCCATTTATCAGCTGAGGTTTTCAGACACTTCCCGACTCCCTTTCGCATACAGATTGCAATGCCTCTTTTTATGCCCATTTGCTTAGAAGTAAGCAAAACATCCAATCCCAGGTTATCCAGAAGAGAGCGCTTATCCCATGCAATATGAGTTTCCTGAATGCATAATAAATCAATAGATAAAGTCTGAAGCATTGAACGAAACATCCCAATCTTTTTTAAATCATTAAGACCATTGATATTAATTGTACATATTTTCACCTTTTTATCCATGTTGAAAAAATAATTAAGAGAAAAATGTTAACAAGCATCGACAATATGTACTCTTCAAAACTACAACTTGAGTGCCTTATAAACAACCTTGCCATGAATACCTCTGCCTTACACCCCCACCACCAACCCTTACCCCAACCCACCCCCACCCTTTGCCCCAGAACCCCTCCCCCCACCCTCCCCATTATAGGAGGCATAGGAACTACCAGTTCCTAAAACGTATGGGTGCCGCGTCCCTGGCCCATAGCGTCCTGACGAAGAAAGGAAGAAAAGAGAAGAAAAAAATGAGAAAAGAGGAGGAGGAAAAAAAATAGATACTATAGGAAAGAACATATCAATCCTACTTGTTGAGAGAATAAATTGAAAGCAACGACATAGACCACTAAACTTATAGTCCTACTAGTCCTACAAGTCCTACAATCTTATAGTCTTATAGGCTTACGGTCTTTCCTCCTAATTTTTTTTTTCAAATGGAATCCAAATATTCTTTGGCTTTAGTTTCGGAAATAAAGTATTTTACTGTGCCCTTGAATACAGTCTTTAGCTTTGCTGGGCCTTGGAGAAAAACAGCAACCTCTTTCTTTTGGAAATCAGGGATCAGTTGTCTCAATCGCCACCGTTGAGCCACAGTGGCTTGACAATAGTCCGGTCATACAAAAAACTGGCAGCCCAGTCCATCCGCTTTCTTATCTGGTCTCGCAGTTACATAAATAGCTTCACGGGCGAGAAAATTATTAAATGAGACCAGAATAGCCCTGGGATAGTTTTCTTGGCCTTGTCGAGCATTCCTCATAGTGAAGGGAAACCTATGTGCACGCTGTATTTCTCGTGCCCAATCCCAATCAGTCATCTCAGGAAAGGCGTCTTTTAGTAAATTGATAATAAACCTCCGCGGATCAGACCCTTCTTTATTTTCAGGAATTCCCAAAAAACGTAGATTGCTTCTACGGGCCTGATTCTCCAAATTAGCTATCTTGTCGGACAGATCTTCTTTTAGAGCTTTAAAGTCACCAACTTCCTGTCTCTGTGTCATACTTTCTTCTTCTAAAACAGAGATTCTGGCCTCTGCTTCAACAACTCTGTCAGTGGTCTCAGAGCACATCTTAATTGCACGGCGTACTGCATTTTTAACCTTAGCACAGGTCATCTGTGTGCATTGATTTTCGGCTTTGCTTTCAGCCCTGTGGCTCATCATAGTGTCGAAGATCGTTTTCAGAGTGATCTCTTCATTATTTTCATTATTTTCCTGTGGCAGGGCCGGATCTAAGATAGAATTGTGATTAGATCCAAAAGTATCAGTGGTAATAGCAGACACTAGATTAGGAGATAGAGTATTTTCCCCTCTGGGTGAGTTAGGGGCAGCTTCTTTACTCGCCGCGCGTAATGATCTCTTTTTCCAAAGCTTTTTTTTAATAATAGTGGCCGCGTTAGTATTATCAGGACTCATACTAACTTCACCATCTGAAGATAGACTCTCGCAGCTAAACTCTGCAAATGCTTTGGACATAGAATTGCATGGGCTCTCCGATGGGGGAGGTGTATCTGAGTACGTCAATTATTTTAGGTGGGTGGGTTCTATTAGGTGGAGTTGGTTGCTATTAACAAGTAGTCCAGTGTAGCAGGTAATAGGGGGTCACTGAGTGCTGACGGGTGCCACCATGAGACTTGCCTGACTTAAGAACTGAAACAAGAAAATGTGCCCAAAAGAGGGGTCTTCATGACAATATTCTTGCACTCACACAAATTCTGCTCAGAAGAAGGAGTTTTCTGACAATAACTTTGCAATCATTCGACGGGGTTTTGGTGAAAGCAATGGTGCCCATGTATTGGCTAGGGCAGTTGCAGCCCGTGCAGCTGGGGGCTAGCCTATGTTTGCTCCACCTTTTGCGGGAGCTACGTTCCCTGGGCTATATCCTCTAGAGGTGGAGTAAATCCATTCAAAGCTGTTTATGAGTATTGCATCGACTGTATGTTGCTCTATGCTTGTATAAGTAAGGTTTGGCAGCTTATTCAGGTGGCTTCATCATCGTCTGCTTTTGAATTGCCTTTAAGTTAACCCATTACCTTGTTTGGTAAACCTGAAACATAACTTTCTTCAGTCCAAAACACAATCTTAGTTTACTTGGTCTGCATACATTCATGCAATTGTGTCAATGAGTTTGGATTTGCTGCTTGGCTATCGCTTATCAGTGCTATGTTCTTCCTTTGTTAAGATGTGTCAGATTTTATGAAAATTGTGTGTGAGTGAGATAAAAGTATCTTCCGTGGATGCGCTATTTCCCTTGGGAGTAACGCCTCCTCAATGCACTCAGGGTGAATTTCAAAAAATGTTCAATAAAGTTCCATCTCTTTATTCTTTTGAGTAATATCTTTATTTCATATCACTTTTTCATTCTTCATATTATTGTCATCATAATATGTATTCACCGTATTTATCCTTTATGCCCAATGCATTTCGGGCTTCTGCCCTTCATCAGGGGACTTAGTATCGAAAGGCAAAACGGGTACAGCAATGTCATATCACACACTAGGACTTTTTAATTTCTTTTCCCCCAGTTTTTCTTTTGTGAGAACCTATAATACGTTAAGCTCGCATTTAACACGGCGCATTCACTATCAAATCTTAGCTATGGGACACACTCTAAAATGGCCGCCATATTCGCGAGCACCTATAAGGTTACACCGAGGCTCCTCTTGCCTTGATTTCGCACGTCAATTTCAGGTGTCGGCAATTACACCTCATTAGCTGTACTATATAAACAGAACTGCCCCTCCATCATGCCTGGGCTGCGGGAACCTCGGATTCCGGAGAAGGTGAAAGGCGCTGTGGATGAGGACAGGTCGATTTATTACGATCGGTAAGCAATTGAATCACCCATAGTTAGATATTCCCATGGTTTTTGGAGCTCGAGGTGCATAGATAGTACCATGCTACTTTTATACTGTTTAAAGGTCCCTGACTCTACAACTATTACCAGTATGTTTTTTCCACCTAAGGTTTGGGTGGTGTGACTCCTATGTGTCCAGGGTATTGGGGAAGGGAAAGAACCCTATAAAGATTAAAGTTAGTCAGCAATGAATATGGAAAAGGCAGCGGTATGCTGTTCTCAGTGTGTTGATGGGTCCTTGAGACAGTAACCATAGCGTTCAGGAAGAGGGACAATAAGCAATGAAAGGAGCTTTAATATCCTTGCTGCATGTAGAAGTTGCGATATGGGGCTTGATCACACCCTCATCTGTTCATTGCAGCTGAACGTTCGCCTGATCTAGATGCTTTGTATTTGTCCTAAAGCATTTCTTCCCAGCTTTGACTTGGTTTCCCCTCTATCTCCCTTAGACTTGCTGGTACTCCAGTGCCCACACATAAGCCCTAGTGATTCATCCATTGGAACTACCGGATAAATATTGAGACCGACACAGGTAACAACTTTATCAGTCATTTAGAAATCTCCAATGTCCCTTTGAACCTTGCTCCCTATTACTCACATAACCCTGGACCTTCCATCCTCCCTTATAGACATTATGATATATGCCCCATTGCTATTACTCCGCAGGTTTGTCCACCATACCTTAACCTGCTACAAAAGTGTTAGCATACTGCTTATACTAGCTCACTTATAGTCGTTATTCCTCTTATCATATATCTCTTCATATTTTATTGATTTTTTACTTATGCCTCACAGATTGTTTTGTCTTATGGACTGAAAAATCTTCTTTACTACATGGTGGAGTAGAATAAGACAACATATGAAGCCCGCATCATCTATAACACCTTACTCCAATTCCTAACATAGAAAGTAAGTTTATATGAATCTTATATGGCGTCTAAACTGGGTACTGAAGGTCAAATCGGTAAAATACCTTAAAGCCCCTAGAAAAGACCTTAAGGGCTCTAGATGCATTTCAGTGCCACAAGGATAATTTATGACTAAAGACTCCCACTGCTGGACAGCACCCTTATTTATATATTTTTCCCTCTCTTCTATTTGTCCTACCCGGAACCCTGTTGACTCATAAAACAAGACACAGCACAAGCCCTGCTTAATTATTTTTATGAAGATATATGAATGGGAAAGGCGCCACACAGATTCACAACCTTGAGGATTCAAACTGGAAGTATTACTTTCAATTTAAAAGGTATCTATTGCTCGAAATACAAAAACATTTTTCTAATCTGATTCCCTTTCTTTCCCCCAAGATGTTGTGCACTCTCCTCTTAGTTTAATCTTTTTGATCTTTTTGATCTTTTTAATCTCTCTCTTAACTTTGTACGGTGTTGATGACTTAGTTTCCAAAAGCATTGACCATCAACATACAGTCATCATTCCTGTGAAAAACTCGAGATCCTAAATTTGCACTCCCGTATATATCTATATAAATTTCATCTCGGCTCGTCCCTTTCACCATTATATTTTTAATATTTTCCAAATTTGTTTCAGTTCATTTTCGTATTCCTGTTTATCTCTTTTTCTCAAACTACCCAGTTGAAATGTTTGTTAACAATATTTAAATATGTTACAAATTGAAAACTGAACACATGAATGTATATTAGGTAAATCCAGAAACTTCCGTTACTTGAATATAGACTTTAGCTGTCTGTCCTACAAAGATTTTTAATTAAATGTTAATTTAGGCCTACAATTTTCTATGATCATCCAAAGTTGTGTCTTAGAAGTAAGCCTAAATCTTTTACAATGTCTTGTGTAGTCAACTTGTTGTGGTTAAATATGTAGTATAAGTATGTTCTGTAAATTGTTAAGTGTATAAATTCCTTGTTTTTATCTGATTTTGATTATAAATATGTTTGTATTAACAGCCCTGAGGAAGTCCCACAGGGACAAAACGCGTCGGCTGTATGGTGCTAACGTTGAATAATAAAGAATTTTGAAAATACAAGAAAGACATCATTTTTGCATAAATTCATTAACAGAATTGTTATTTGAAGAAATTTGTGGTGCACCTTTGCGTTTGTTAACCTGGTACAGCAATGTATCAATACATCTGGTATTTACAACAAAATGTTCTTGCGGTGAGAGTGTCTTAAATACACATGGTTGAAATGACATTTAAATACATCTGTATACTACACACAGGACTGAACCGGGGCAGTGAATGCGGAGATGCGGTCGGTGAACTGAACGTGACTTCTGTGCCCGAAAACATGCTCGTACGTGTGTAAGGAGCGGTCTTATGGTGCACGGTGAGTGGGGATTCAGACGTGTAAATATTTTACGAGTGCTCCGTTGACTGTGCCCAGTGCTAGCGATGTGCCGTCTAGTCTGCATGCGTGTTGAAAAACGTGCCTTGCCAATTACTTTGAAATCTAACCTGTTTCATGTAGTTACCCGGTGTCCGTTGTAACTTGTTCCAATAAAAGAATCTAAAAAAAACATGGAGTATAAGTTACACGCGGGGAGTGAATGACGCGGTATGAATACCCGTGAGTCGCCGTAAATGCAAATGCTTACCCGAGTGGTGTAACAAAACCTTCCTCTCGTTCTACTGTCACACAGTGTGAACACTGTGGTGACGGTTTGTGAGGCGCCATGTTGAGACGCTAACTGATATACGTGCTCTTTGGTGTGATAGGCGGGTCAAATGTCAGGTGACCCTGCTGTACGTTAGCTGTCCATGGATAGGCTGACGGGATGCGTGAAGAGTACGACACGAATACGAAACTTTATTGGGTGCATGGTGAACAAAGTGATGCGATCCCTGAATATGAATAAGTGAAAAAACAGTGGACTGCGTAACTACCTAAATACGAGCCTGTGTGAAAAGCGTAAATGAATGAATGCGGGTTATGAGAATGTGATATTTTTAGAACTGTTGTTTTAGATACCTACAGCTGTGGCACTGTGTTGTGTCTAAAACGTCAGGCGATGTAGCGGACCGGGCACAGAAAAATAGTACACCATGTTGTTTGACCTTGTATGAAATGTTCACACTAAGTCCCAAGAAGAGTCGCCGAATATCAAATAATATGTACTGCTTATTACTAAACTAATATCATGTCACAAAATGAATGTATTATGTGTGTGGCTGTGAGAAGCAAAGACAGCCTAAGGCTGCTAATATATGCATCGAAGGAAGAACCAAACTGGGCCCAGAAGGGAAAATACTACAAACCCTTCTTCAGAGAACAACCACACCATAGGCTGTAAGGCATAGGACTAAAATAACCATTGTGCTTAAATAACATGATAATCAATCAATCAATCATAGCATTTGTATAGCGCGCTACTCACCCGGAAGGGTCTCAAGGCGCTTGGGGGAGGGGTCCGCTACTGCTCGAATAGCCAGGTCTTGAGTTGTTTCCTGAAGGCGAGATGGTCCAGTGTCAGTCGGAGGTGGATGGTGAGGGAATTCCATGTCTTGGCTGCCAGGTAGGAGAAGGATCTTCCTCCGGCGGTGGCTCTTCGGATGCGTGGTACGGCGGCGCGGGCGAGGTTTGTAGAACGTAGCTGGCGGGTGGGTGTGTGGAAGGTCAGGCGGTCGTTGAGGTACTTGGGGCCTAGGTCGTGGAGAGACTTGTGTGCGTGGGTAAGGAGCCTGAACGTGATCCTTTTGCTGACGGTGAGCCAGTGCAGGTTCCTCAGGTGGCCAGAGATGTGGCTGCATCGGGGGATGTCCAAGATGAGTCGGGCGGAGGCGTTCTGTATGCGCTGGAGCCTTTTCTGTAGCATGGCTGTGGTTCCCGCATAGAGTGTGTTCCCGTAGTCCAGTCGGCTGGTGACAAGTACCTGGGTGACCGTCTTCCTGGTTTCGGTCGGGATCCAGCGGAAGATCTTTCGGAGCATACGCAGGGTGTTGAAGCATGATGAGGAGACTGCGTTGACTTGTCTGGTCATCGAGAGGGAAGAGTCCAGGATGAAGCCTAGGTTGCGTGCGTGGTCTGTTGGCTTGGGAGCGGTGCCCAGGGCGGGAGGCCACCAGGAGTCGTCCCAGGCGGAGGGCGATGGTCCCAGGATGAGGATTTCCGTCTTGTCTGAGTTCAGTTTCAGGCGGCTGTTCGTCATCCACTCGGCGACGTCTTTCATCCCTTCGTGTAGGCTCGTTCTGGTGGTGGCGGGGTCTTTGGTGAGGGAGAGGATCAGTTGGGTGTCGTCGGCGTAGGAGATGATGTTGAGGTTGTGTTGGCATGCGATGGCTGCAAGGGGTCTCATGTAGACGTTGAAGAGGGTTGGGCTGAGCGATGATCCTTGCGGTACGCCGCAGATGACTTCGGTGGCCTCCGATCGGAACGGGGGGAGGCGGACTCTTTGTGTTCTTCCGGCGAGGAACGAGATGATCCACTCCAGTGCCTTTCCTTGCTTGGATACCGGAGTTGCTGAGACGTTGCACTAGGGTGCGGTGGCAGACGGTGTCGAATGCTGCAAAGAGGTCCAGGAGGATGAGGGCCACTGTTTCCCCGTTGTCGAGCAGGGCTCGGATGTCGTCGGTGGCTGCGATGAGGGCGGTCTCGGTGCTGTGGTTGGCCCAGAAGCCGGACTGCGAGGGGTCGAGGGATCCGTTCGTCTCGAGGAAGGCTGCAAGCTGTCTGTTGACGGTCTTCTCGATGACTTTGGCAGGAAAAGGGAGGAACGAGATGGGGCGGAAGTTCTTGAGGTCGGTGGGTTCCGCTGTTGGTTTCTTCAGTAGGGCGTTGAGCTCGGCATGCTTCCAGCTCTCCGGGAAGGTAGCGGTGTTGAAGGAGGAGTTGATGACGTCCCGGAGCTGGGGTGCGATGATGGAGTCGGCCTTGTTGAAGACGGGGTCGGTTGGAGATCCGGAGTGGATGGTGTTCATCGTTCGGGCTGTGTCTTCGGTGGTCACCGTGGTCCAGGTGCGGAGGGTGGCTGTGGGGGGCGTAGGTTCGACGGTTGGGTGGGTGGAGGGTGCGCTGAAGCTGTTGTGGATGTCGGCGATCTTGCGGTGGAAGTACGAGGCGAGAGAGTCGCAGAGGTCTTGTGAAGGAGTGATGTCGTTGTTGCCGGTGCTGGGATTGGAGAACTCCTTGACGATGCTGAAGAGTTCCTTGCTGTCGTGGACGTTGTTGTCCAGTCGTTCCTTCAGTGATTTCTTCTTGGTGGTGCGGATGAGCTGGTGGTGCTTGCGGGTGGCGTGTTTGAGGGCGGTCATGTTGTCTGTGGTCTGGTCCCGGAGCCAGGCTTTCTCGAGGGTGCGGCAGTTCTTCTTGGAGTCCTTGAGATCGTCGGTGAACCAGGAGGCCTTCTTGCTTCTGGGTCTGCTGGGAGGGTTCTTCAGTGGCGCGAGGTCGTCTGCGCAGGCGGTCAGCCACTACGTGAATTTGCGGGCTGCTTCGTTGTGCTGGTGGGTGGGTTCTGAATGAGGGAGGTGGTGAGCTGGTCGGCAGTGATCTTGCTCCAGCTTCTGTGAGGGACCTGTTGCGGGCGGTGGTGGGTCGTGGTTCTTCTGAAGCTGAAGTGGACGCAGCTGTGGTCGGTCCAGTGGAGTCCGGTGGAGTGGCTGAAGGAGATGTGCCTGCTGGAGGAGAAGACGGGATCAAGCGTGTGGCCGGCGTAGTGTGTGGGGGTGTTGACCAGTTGGAGAGGTTGTCCAGCAGGGCGGCGGTGTTGCGATCCTTGTTGTTCTCCAGGTGGAAGTTGAGGTCCCCTAGGAGGATGTAGTCGGCGGAGGGGAGGGCGTGCGGGCTGATGAGGTCCGTGATGTCTTCGCTGAATTGTATTCGTGGTCCCGGGGGTCTGTAGACGAGGGTGCCTCTGAGGGTCGTCTTGGGCTCGGTGTGTATCTGGAAGTGGATGTGCTCGGCGGTGGCGAAGGTGTCGTTGGAGTCAGTCGTGATGCGGATGGTGTTCTTGTGTACGATGGCGATGCCTCCTCCGATCTGGTTAATGCGGTCTCTCCGGATGATCTTGTATCCGTCTGGGATGGCGATGGCGATGTCGGGAGCTGAGGAGGCGTTCATCCAGGTTTCTGTGAGGAAGGCGACGTCTGGTGAGGTTGTGTCGAGCAGGTTCCAGAGTTCGATGGCGTGTCTGTGGATGGAGCGGGTGTTGAGCAGGATGCACTTGAGGTGGCTGTTCTGGGTGCTCGGCTTGGTAGCTGTGGTGGAGGTCCGGAGGCAGGTGAACTTGCAGGCTTGCAGGTTTTACCCGGGACACCGCAGCAGGACAACAGGTCTACGGAGCACTTAGACCGGCAATTCCGGTCTTCTCTCCCTGCCAGGTGACCCAAGGAGGCTTTAACAGCAAACAGCAAGTTAAAGTAGAGGGAATCCCCCTCTTACACGTAACGCACCTTAGCGAGTGCGACACTTTTAATACAAAACATATCACTTAATATAGTTTTTATCACCGTCACATACTCATTGGTCCTGAGGAAAGCCAGTTTTAACCCAAAAGGCCTGGCTGAAACAAGTAGACCACATAGGACGCAGGAGATCATAATTCCCTCCACCGCGTCCGTTCGCCTTTTTAGCTGCTAACAGGGGCCCAGGTATTAAAGTTTATCCATACACCCTCGGGCACTGGGACCCACTGTATAGCTTTTAAAACTTTCACTTTCACATTCACCAACACTGCACACTCAGAAAGTATACCAGCTCCTCAGTAATCTGGAGTCGCAGCACACCCGGGACACATTCGGTGTCACTGTGGTGGGCCCGATGATGAAGCATGCCACCAACTAGGTTGGTGGGTGAGGGCTTCATGACCAAACCGAATGGTTTGTCAACAGGCGTACCTATTGAGTCATTCTAACACAACGTAGCTAGTCCTTATTGATTTACTATATATAACCAAGGGGATCCGGACTGGCTTACCTAGTCCTCTCTCTCTATTTTGATTTGATGAACTTGCAGGCTTGACAGGTGAAGGGTCTGTGGGTGCGTCTTGGGGTGGCTCGGTGGCAGGCTCTTGTTTGCTCGGGTTTGAGTGCGATGAGGGTGGCGGCATCGTAGGTCCGTCGTGTGGGCTGGCGTCGTCGGGGGCCAGGGGTCCTGGCGCTGGGCGCGGGCCAGGCGCGGACGGGCGCAGACGGGCTTGCCTTTGACGCGCCTTCGGCACACAATCGGCCCGTCCGCTGCGCGTGACCGCTGCGCGTGCAAGGGGGCATCATAAGTAAGGAGCCGGGAGGGAGGGTCAGCTGGGTGGCGGGAGCGGGGCGCGAATGGGCAGGAGGGGGGCTGGGCCGCAGGGAGGCAGCGGCGGGAAAGTGGTGAGTCGGGCGGCTCAGCGGCGGCTGGGTCGTCCGGCGTCAGGCAGCAGGCAGCAAAACGAGGCAGGCAAAAACGAGGCAGAGAGCAGTGGTGCGTGGGGGCGACCTCACCTGGTGTGCAGGCTCAGCGGTCGCTCCCTGCACCTGGCGCGGTCCCCTTAAGTAAGGAGCCGGGAGGGAGGGTCAGCTGGGTGGCGGGAGCGGGGCGGCGAATGGGCAGGAGGGGGGCGGGCCGCAGGGAGGCAGCGGCGGGAAAGTGGTGAGTCGGGCGGCTCAGCGGCGGCTGGGTCGTCCGGCGTCAGGCAGCAGGCAGCAAAACGAGGCAGGCAAAAACAAGGCAGAGAGCAGTGGTGCGTGGGGGCGACCTCACCTGGAGTGCAGGCTCAGCGGTCGCTCCCTGCGCCTGGCGCGGTCCCCTTAAGTAAGGAGCCGGGAGGGAGGGTCAGCTGGGTGGCGGGAGCGGGGCGTCGAATGGGCAGGAGGGGGGTGGGGCCGCAGGGAGACAGCGGCGGGAAAGTGGTGAGTCGGGCGGCTCAGCGGCGGCTGGGTCGTCCGGCGTCAGGCAGCAGGCAGCAAAACGAGGCAGGCAAAAACCAGGCAGAGAGCAGTGGTGTGTGGGGGCGACCTCACCTGGAGTGCAGGCTCAGCGGTATACATAAATACCACAAAATACGTGATGTCCTGGGTGGATATATAACATGAGTATGAATCTAACAAGGAGTGTGCTACTTTAATTTAGAGGTGACAACTGAATTCTAAACGTTCATTGAGTCCTTTTGGCTGTGCCGATGACAGGCGGTGTATCCGAAATAATTCTCTTCTTAGTAGATGTTGGTCATTGACTCGCCCTCGTAACACTGGTACTTGTTCCAATATGCAAAAGCGTAACTGGCTGGCATTGTGTTGAAACTCATCAAAGTTGATTTGGACAATTTTAATCTGATGTTGCTTTTGTGTTCGATTATACGCGTTTTAATTTTCCTGGCAGTCTTGCCCACGTATACTAGCCCACAAGGGCATTTCAACATGTAGACGAGATTTGTGCTGTCGCAGGTCCCAGTTACATTGAGTTTGATGTTATTGCCGGTTAGCGGGTGTGTAATGGTATTGCTTTTGATAATGGCGTTACAGTTGCCACAATTGTGGCACGGTAGAGTTCCTTTGTATTTAGTCGTAGATTCAATTTTCCGGGAATTCAGTAGTTCTTTGATATTTTTGGTTCGTTCATATGCAAATCTCGGATTGTGTGTGAATATGCCTTTGAAATCTTCCTCCAAAGCCAGTAGCGGCCAGTGTTTCAGGATGTTTTTTTTGATCTGGTGACTTCTGGTGGAAAACCTGGACACAAACACTGTTCTGGGTTCGTCATTTCTGTGTGTAACAGATAGTAGTTGGGCTCTGTTTAACTCTTGTGCTCTTTTAACGGCCTTCCAATAAGGGTTCGGGATATCCTCTTTCTTTAAATTTTGAAATGGTGAGATTCTTGTGTTGTTCATAGATGGCCGAGGATGATGCGATGCGTTTAATCCGTACTAACTGGGAAAATGGGAGATGTTTTTTCAATGATGGTTGGTGGAAACTGTGAAAATGAAAAAGGTTGTTTCCTTCTGTGGGTTTTTGATATATGCTGGTTTGTAATATGCCATTCCTGTTGGTGATCATGACGTCAAGAAAAGATACCTGGGTTTCACTGATGTTTTGTGTGAATTGAATCCGCTTGTTAACCTTGTTAAGATTCCCAATAGCTTGTTCCAAAGAGGTAGTTGATCCCTTCCACAGTATGAAGATGTCATCAATATACCGTTTGTATAAGATGAGGTTATCGGTCCATTCTGTGTTGGTGAGTATGTTGTCGGTTTCAAAATGATCCATGAAAATGTTTGCATACGATGGGGCTGCACAATTTCCCATCGAGGTACCAGAGCATCATACCCGCAGCTCAGGTGGGTTCACCTCGATAGCACCACAGAAAAGAAAGACAAGTCTTCCAGAGATAAATACACCAGAGTGCGATCTCCACACTACTTTTATTGGATTTCCAATAAAAGTATCTTCCTCATGTCTCTCTACCACAAAATAACAAAAGAAGGTTACAGAACTAGACCCTACTTCTCTTTTCCGTCGACCTGTTTTGATGCTTGAATGTTGGCCTCTCTGAGTTCGGGAGCCTTCTGTAGATCTATAGGGATTTCACAATAATTATTGTCCCTGGTTCATAGCATATGTTATGCAAGTGCATTCAATATAAAAAAAGAAATTTTCATAAGAAAGGGCAACAGCAGAGGAAATAACCTGTTGCAGGAATTCTGTTTGGAAACAGAACTGTGCCTTGGGAGAACAGTGCAAAAACACAGTTGATGGACAGAATGTAGAACAATGTCATACATTCACCCCAGTACAAGGATCTGGGCCTAAATCCATCGTTTTTTTGCACTCCACACCACCCTGGGTTAGACACTGGCTATATGCAAATCAGCTCTGACCCTGTGCCTCATGGGAACAGTCCAGTCCGAACTACCAAGCCATGTCTTTCCCAGACCGGAATCAAGCATCCAAGGACCGGTTTCTGGCTATCAGCCTTCATCAGCCTGGTTAGCTTGACTCCAGTGGTGTGGAGAGCCTGGGACTCACGTCTGAGCATACCCAGCCCACTCAGGGTGAAAATTGCAAAAAACACAGTTGATGGACAGAATGTAGAACAATGTCATACATTCACCCCAGTACAAGGATCTGGGCCTAAATCCATCGTTTTTTTGCACTCCACACCACCCTGGGTTAGACACTGGCTATATGCAAATCAGCTCTGACCCTGTCCCTCATGGGAACAGTCCAGTCCGAACTACCAAGCCATGTCTTTCCCAGACTGGAATCAAGCATCCAAGGACCGGTTTCTGGCTATCAGCCTTCATCAGCCTGGTTAGCTTGACTCCAGTGGTGTGGAGAGCCTGGGACTCAGGTCTGAGCATACCCAGCAAGAACAGGTCGTCAGAATGTAGGGACTGAGTCTGTCTACCACGTCTGTACCTGCAGCCCAAATCCGACTAGCTCACAGTGCCTCACCTGCACTTCTAACCGTTCCATAGTAACAGATCATCGCCTTTCGTTCTCACTCATGCATTTCCATAGTAAACAGAGAAAAAACACAAAGGAAGCTTCCAAAATATATATTTTAAGAAAATATCAGGGTCTCTTTTGAAGCAGGTTGGCTGCGATTAGTAAACAGATACATCTAAGAAAAATAATCAACATTACTAACTGGTTGTAAACAGAGAACAACCCAACCATGGCACTGGGTGAGCACAGGCATATATTAGTGATCTCAGCGATTAGCACAGAACCCTATTCTAGGTAAGTGTGGTTAGGTGGTCCGCATCATAGGTGTAAACTCAGTTTATACAAGGCTGCTGCCTCCATTCCAAGACTGGTCTCTCTGCTGGCATTCTCCCCTCTAACCTTAAACGGGTCGAAAAAAAGTTTACATTTTTAAAACTGTTGTTTTAGATACCTACAGCTGTGGCACTGTGTTGTGTTTAAAACGTCAGGCGATGTAGCGGACCGGGCACAGAAAAATAGTACACCATGTTGTTTGACCTTGTATGAAATGTTCACACTAAGTCCCAAGAAGAGTCGCCGAATATCAAATAATATGTGCTGCGTATTACTAAACTAATATCATGTCACAGAAATGAATGTATTATGTTTGTGGCTGTGAGAAGCAAAGACAGCCTAAGGCTGCTAATATATGCATCGAAGGAAGAACCAAACTGGGCCCAGAAGGGAAAATACTACAAACCCTTCTTCAGAGAACAACCACACCATAGGCTGTAAGAGTTTAAGTTTCCATCCTTTAAAGGACAAGTACAGCTTGAGCACCATCAGCACAAGCTTTCCCCATCACGGGATATTAACAAAACAAATAGGACAACAGCAGTACAATCCTCATAGAAAGCAACAGTGTGGCAATGTAAGTACATGTGTCTCATAGAAGGCAGTGATTGCTATTATCCTTTCAACTCAGAACAGATCCAGCAGGGCAGAATAGTAAGCTGTCTTTGCTGACGAACATGTGCAGTTATAGCAGTGTGACAATTAGGTTACAGGCAGATCCCTTGAGCAGGTGCTTAACTCACTGCAAGAAATATGTGGATGGATGAATGAGCGTTTATATGAGTTTTGACACCATTCTCACTGAGATGGTATTCCATATCAGCATCTTGAAGTCCTGCTGCTGTCACTTGAGGACTTGATGTTTGTGTTGATTCTTTGGTTTTCTACATATCAAGAAGTAGGTGTTACATAGTAGCTAATTGTCATTTGGAGCAGCCTAGTCACAGCCTAAGTAACTTTGCTGTAGACAACCACACAGATGCCAACCTCTTTGAAAAGGTTTTGACTGCCCACACACCTGGCACACCCAGCCTCAGTGCTGCACCTGCTCAAAAGGTTGAGAGCCTCCATTCATGACACTAGAGTTCACACTGGTTTACAGTGATAGCCAACCTCGTCGGAGGCGGCTTTGGGAGTGGGGCAGAGACGTGGCCTTCAGCCTTCACTGCTTAAAATTCCTGGGAAAAAATTATGGTAGAGAATAGCTTGACAGCTATTTTATACCAAGAGAAGGTTTGATGTGTGATCCATCTGAAGAAACTCGATTTATAAGCTTTGGGGCCATTTATGATGTCGTCGGAAACTCTTCTGACTGAATCTGTTTCAGAATCGTTCCTGACCAAATCGGGTTCTGCGAGTCAGTCCGACCGACCGATTACATTGCTTCCCAACATTGATCGATCGGACTCGGATTGAATTCAATGGGAGCCGGTGTTCTAAACAAGAACACAGACTCCCATTGAAAAAAGGGGTGGCTGGGGAAAACCTTGTACCCTGTGGCAGGCACCCCATGGTGCCTGCTACACTGTGCATGGTTTTAAAGAGGGGTCCCATGGGTACCCTAACGGGCCCCAACTGGGAGCCCCTGGGTGAATGGGGTCTGCAAAGGGCCCCCAAATTCAGATTCCTACAGCCATTTCGTGTTGGGAAAAGCGATTCGGAACGGCTGTCAAAATCGCATATCGTAATCTCTTGGTCGGAAATCATGTCCATAGAGCTGTACGATTCGGCTCCGAATGACTCATGATGTCTGAATGCCGTTCGGAACCTAATCGGAGAGCCCGAATCGGTCGCTCAGAAATGTATCCAATTCGTTCTGAATTGGATTCGGCGAATCGGAATCCTAGTCGGAGCCTTTCCGACCAACATCGTAATCGGCCCCTTAGTGTTTATTGATTCTGCTTAATTTTAGTTGTAACGCTAGTGCTCACGCACACCAAATCTAACAAGAATTGGCATGTTCAATAGGTCTGGCTTATGAATGAAAGTGTTTTTGTGTCTTTGAATGGTTTAGGCACTCCAAAATCTATCACCTGTGCACATTGTCACTCATCTTTGCACTCTTGCATCCATTCATCCATCCACTGACTTATTCTTGCATTCATCCTCTGAAACAGCTTAAATAAAACACACAAATTCAACAGATTATGCAAGATAAATTGAAAGAATACAAGTAGAAAAAAGAAAACATGCTGCCATCTAATCACAGCTAGAATATGCTTTCAATACCAACACTAAACATAGCAGTGGGTATCTGTCTTGCAGTGGTATTGTACATAATCTATTGTTGTTTAAAGTTCCAGCATGACCACCTCATTTAAAACCAACATGTTGGCCATCTTACAATGGTAAAATAATGACACACTATGTACAACAGCGTTCCATAATCCATACTTGCTAAAAGTTCAGAAGAGGAAGCTTTGAAGGAACAAGCATTTGCAAAGCTAATAGGTCTTGCTGATTCAATGGCTATTGGCTGTATTAATGTATTTTAGTAATGGTGTACAGCAGCGCGGCTCCTGTACAGCATGGCGAGAACGTTTGAAAGAAGAGGGCTGTGCTGTGGCCGTGATCTGTTTTCTTAGTATGGCATTATTATCGGATTTCACAAAAACGTTTCCAGGAACAAATGGCAAAAGTAAACCAACAAGAAATGAAAATACACATTTATGCATGTCTTTTTTAATGGGTGCAGGAAATGTGAGCCAAATGCTGAGGTTGCTGGGCATTACACAAACTAAGCAGTAATAGCAAAAATACATGATAACCGTCATCCAGAAATGAGTGTAAGGGCTGCAGTCCACTCAAAGCGGTCTGAAATTATCAAAAGCGAGAAGGATCATGGCATGACTGTGATATTTGAAACTCACAAATACATAAAATAAATTGAAAGAATAAAACTCACTTATTTGATTATCTGACTTCTGAGCTGAAGTTCACTGTGATGGCTCCGTATTAAGACAGCACCAAAAATGCCATGCAGAGCAGGGTGCACAGCTCCGTCTGTATATTTATTGTTTCTATCTTGAAACCCGATGGCATGGACGTTTTTTTTGGTACTACAGGAGGGGGGCAATAAACAAAAGGGGAGGTATTTAGAGGTCAGGGGTGGAACGGAAAAGCAACAAAACAGTCAGGGCATGTAGGGGTCATACATGCAACAATGTGGGAGGGGTATGGAGGAAATTGGTGCAAGTAGAAGAAAAAAAAGTATCTCTGAAAATGGTAAGCAGTGGAATGACACTGTGCCAGGGAAGCAGTACTAGGGCCATGCTCCAAGGTAGAGGACTAACACACAAAGAGGAAGTCAAGCTGGCACTCGCTGACCAGAGAGAAACAAGGAAATGAAAGTGACAATGAAGCCAACCAATGGTAAGCAATAGATCGGCTCTAAGCCCCCCTGTAAATAAACAAAATGGCTTGCTGGATACAGTGCATATGCTGTCTCAGGCATGACCTAAAGTTTAGCGCATGGGGGAAGGAGGTGACAAATTAACAAAGAGATGAAGGTGTCTACCAGGCATACTGAATGGCATAAAACAAACAACAGTGCCCCCAAAATATTTAGGTGCTAATGTGAATGCAGGAGAGTGTTTAAGTAGGAGGCAGGATTGTGTCATAGGTAAGTATTTTTTTTGAAAAGGAAGATTTTTGTTGTTTAGGAGGTACAGGTTTGGGGGCGGTAAAGGTAAAGGGAGGTAAGGTGATTTTATGGTTTTGGGGTGGGTAGAGGTAAAGGGAGGTAAGGTTGATTTTAGGGTTCAGGGTATGTAGCGGTAAAGCGAGGTAAGGGTATTTTTAGAGTTTAGGGGTGGATAGAGGTAAAGGGAGGTAAGGGTGATTTTTTCACTCAGGAGGGGGTATAAAAGTAGGACATTTAGAAATTTGATGCTAATATGTCCCTACAGTCCTACAGTGAATAGCACCCAAAAGCTATTTTTCACTTAGGCAGGCAAAGCCATTGTATGTAGAAAACCAAGAGTATAGATTAAAACTCCTAATACTGAATCTTGGGAATGTGACTAGTTCGAAAAATAATTAAACAACTATTTTTTAAAGTTATTAAAAATCCAATTCAAGGATGAAGTCTGATTTGTAATAAATATTAGTGTGAGGAAAGTATTTGATTATATGGTGTAGTTGTGCGACCTCACCATATAATAAAGTCACAAACCCATATCAGGTCCAGTCAGGTTCAGTTGTAAAACCATAGCTCAGTCCAGGGTAGCTGTGGCGCAGTGCAGTCTGGTTTTATTAAAGGAACAAGTGTAAAACATTAGAAGGTCCAAAAAAATTGAATAAGAAGGCACCACAATACAATAAAAATCGATCACCAATTTATAAAAGTAGTTTGTATTTTTATCTTTAAATAGATACCTCAGTGACAAAAAAAGTCCAGAGATGTTCTGGAGATATGAATTGTTAAAGAAACAATAAGTCCCAGCTTTTATCTTATTGCAATATATAATTTTAATCTACAGAGACTCGTGGTTTAGGGTTAGACACAATATGTAACTTGAAAGAGGCTATAAGCGCACTATTCAGGCCTCCGAAAATCTACTCACCACTCACTATGGCAAGTCAGATTTTATCAGGTCGAGCTGTATTTAGGAGCTACTCATGTGTTCTGGCGAGTTGACAAAAACCAGGTGTTCTGTTCGTTCAGAAAGTGAGGGAACAATAAAAATGCCTTTAAATTTTGTTTTTATTTTGTCACATTTGCTCTATTTTCAGAGACAGAAGTCAGTTTACAATTACTTTTACTTCTCTGACTGCAGAGTTCCAGGATTTTGTAAAGTGAACTGTCTGGTCTGTGGTACGAAATGTGAAATGAAAGGCAGTAGGGTATCATGTTTTTCCTAACACACATTTTAATAGCTAGTAAGTCAACTGTACAAACATTTCAAAATATATCTGGGTAGTTGTGAGAGCACATTTTTTATATGTACTTCTATGTGATTGAAAACATTTTAATAGGATGAAAAACAAATCATAACACTTTACTTGGTGATGTGCAAATGATATTCTGAAACCCAATTTCACTGATCATTGTTAATACAATGTATAGTTTTATCAGTAAAGCTGAAATACAGTGGGAAGGTTTTTGGCCATTTCTTGGAAATTTACGGTCTGTAAATGACACTACCACATCATGCTTTAGTATTATATTTATGACTCGATCTCCCAGGTTGCACTTCGGTGGTCAGCGGTGATAAAAGTGATTTTGGCTGCCAACTCACCAAGGCAGGCATCTCCAGCTGTTATGGCCCTGTAGCTGTAACAGGAAGTCAGTCAACTGACCCTTGGAGTAACCTTCTCTTTCTGGGGCTCCAGGATAACTTTTTCTCCATATACACATTTGTCTCTTTCCAAGCCCAAGGAGCAGCAGATGCAGTCCAGTCTTTGGTTCAGTCTTTCTTTGCTGGGTCCAGGGAAAAGTAGGGCAGTCCTTCTTAGGTCCTCTCTCCAGTTCAGGAGTGATATGAGGTCTGGGTGCTAGGGGTGCCAGTTCTTGCGGTCAGGGAAAGCAGCGACAACTAGCCAATGGGCTACCAGGTCCGCTCCCTCCAAGTTACTGCTTACTGTAAAGTTTGGCATCTAGCTAGCCAAAAATGCACAATTCTGTCCACTTCCAACATGGCAGGACCCTTCTCTTGGTGTCTGAAGCTCCCTAGCCCATCCCTGGGGTGTGGCTAACTAGGGGATACACACCTATGAAAAAAATGGCTTGGCAGTAGCTTCTCCCTCTCTGTACAGATGCCAGCCTGTCTGCTAAAACAAGAGAGTAGCCCCTCACGTGTGACTACTAATTGCCCTTCAAGGCGGCCTTCCCCTTTAAGCTATCCTTTTGGGCTCACAAGAACCTCTGTTTGGCCATCCTGCCACAAGGGCAGAAGGCTATTTCAAGGACAGTAGCTTGTGCGGAACTGTAAATGATCACTGGAAAACCTTGGGCAACAAATCAGTAACTTTTGAAAAGGTTGACATGTGTGAGACAGTGACATTAAATTCAACTTGAGCATCAACTCAAGTGTAATGCAACAATTTATTTGACACCTTGCAGTATCATATTTAGTAATCCCATACTTGTCAGCTTGTGGCTCTTTACTGACCAAAGGGGCTACTAGCTTGTCCACACCAAAAATACCAATGGCAAGACTTGAAAAAGTCAATAAGCACATGTCCATCTTTTTAACGTAGTGCACACTGTCTTTAGAGCTCAATAGGCCTTCTTTAGAGGTGAGGTATACATATTGTTAAAATGGATGATTTGAGGTTTGCCATTTCATTAAATGGCACAGTTTAGTTAGCAGTTAAAACAAATGCTCTGGCAGCCAGCAATGGTGGGCTGAGAGTTGGTCTTTGCTTTGTTGTGCTTGTGGTTGCACAATAAGTGCTGCAGTAGGCATAGGATACTTTACCTTATAGGTACTGGGTACTCCTGGTACCACATACTAGGGTCCGATAAGTAAGTTATCTTACACCAATTGTGGATAATCCTATTAGACATACAGGTTTTAACGGTCAGAGCAATAGCACTGAGGCCTATTTGGTAGGACACAGTTTATTTATTTATTTATTTAGTTGTCGGATTTGTAATGCGCATAGCTACCCTAGCGACGAGGCGTCCCAGCCTCGTCGCACCCACCTACCTAGTCGAGAAACCGGCAGCATCAGTGCAAAAACTTGGGGGGGATCATGCAAAAAGGACATTTCCTTACAATTAGGAAAATTAACTTTGAGAAAGTTACCTGTTCTCTGCCTGAGTTCCTGGAGGCTAATTTGTATTTGCGTTCAAGATTTGCCCAGACAAGGACTACTAAGTAGAATGTGTGTGAAAAATGTGTGAAATGCTTCCCATAATAAACAACAGCCTGACCTGAACAAGCTGAGATGATTCCTCTGATCCTCACCCAATATAGATGATGGGGGCTGTGAGCATCCTTTTGACATTTCAGTGTCAAATCCTGTTTGAACATCAAATCCTGTTTAACAGGTGTGGAGCTGGGTGACGGGCGGGCCGGAATAACAGGCGGGGAGGCCGGATATAGTGAGCTATGACAGGAGTTTTTATTCAGCAGAAGGACAAAGTCACAATGAGGGAGGGAGGCGGTGTAGAATCCGAGGGGTGGTGGGCTGATGGAAACGGCTGTAGACCAGGCTCGGCGAGGTTGATGGGGATCAGGTCCTGCTTCTCCTTGTTCCGCCAGTAGTCTCCTCGGTATGGTACTGGGGCTCCTTGGAGGCTTGAAAAAAAGGAGAGAAGCGTAGGGCTTTAATCCGAGTACTCAATCAGAATACCCCCACCTACACTGGGGAGTGAAAGGGTACTGAGAAAGGCCAGTGAGGAGGGGACGGTAAGGGGGGGATGGAACAGGCAAGGAAGAGGTGGGAGGGTGGAAGGCGGTCAGGTGCTGGGCAGTGCTCGGTCTTTGTACAGTGCGCGTGAGAAAACGGTAAATATACTCTATCCCTGTGCTCGTGCAGTCTAAGGAATATATACAAGGATATTTACAATTACAGCTATATACAGGAGGGGACACGGAGAAAGGGTGACGGGTACTCACGTGCCCCGCCGCAACTCTCGTCCGAGTTGCGGCCGCTCTCCAGCTTCCTCCTGAGGACGCCACCAGTCCTCCGTCCAGACGTCCTCTTCCTCGTCCTCGCTTCGGTCTCGCAGTGCTGCTCCTCTCTCTCTCCGGGGTCCGTCGCTGTCCGCTGCCTCCTGCCACGAGTCGGTTGCTCCGAACTCCTCTCCTTCGTCCTCGGGGCTTTTTCTACCTTCCGGGTGCTGGTCTGGCTGGCCGCTTCCGGGGTCAAGGTCGATCGCTTCCGGGTCGCTAGGGGTCGTCCCACTGTCACTTCCGGGGTTACTGGCGAGTGTTTCCGGTCCTTCGAGCTCCGGTGTCGGTACCTGCAGGGGACGAGAAAGAGAAGGTGTCCTGGGTGTCCGGGACGTTAAGTGACCGGGCGCGGGGGACAGGACCCCCGCGCTCGGACTTTGTTGCGCCGAGGTAGGTGCCGCTGCCACTCCACAACAGGTCTCCTGGGATTCGATATAACCTTTGCGGTGCACTTCAAGTGAGGGAAACAGAATGGCAAAACAGTTGTGTGTACCCACTGTCTGGTTGCTGGAAAACTCTACATTTGTTCCCGCAGCCTTCTGTGTCTGGACTTTATATATGGCACTCAGGGCACGCATGATAGGAAGTGAAATACAATGCCAAAACAATTCTTTTGTATCCACTGTAGGGTTGCTGGAAAACCCTACTTTTGATCTAGCAGACATATGTCTCTGGGTTTATTGTGGGGACAGTGGCTGCCTGAACCTGGATTTGAGGGTTAAATGTGGGAGGATAGGAGGAGGAGCCAAGATGGCGATCGGGATGGCTGCATAAACGCTCGGCTCCGTGAGCCCTCCCGCCCCGCACATACATCCTGGCGCTTAATCTGAGCAGTATTTGTTAATCTGAGTAGGGGAAGGAAAGCATTCACTTACCATCTGCTTCTGTGGCTCCACCGTGCAGTTGACCCAAAGAAATGTCCCCGATTGTTTGGCGGCCTTTGAGGTGCTGAGACCGGGATCTCGAGTGAGGAGAGTGTCCGGCCGTGATTGCGACTCCTGCAGCCTCTGGTCGCGATGGGAAGCCACTCGGAGAGAACCTGAGATCTGCGAGCCAAAAGAGGTGATACCAACCCACTCTCAATAGCGGGTTGCCCTGCGTGAGGTGCGATATAGCTGGGCCGGAGAAAGTCCATGATGCCCAGTTCCCCTTCGGTGTGATACCCGGTCATGTTAACAGCCCCCCCCCCCGGGAGCCGGTGGGTGACTCCCGGAGAGCAGCAGGGGGCTTGTTTAGCCTTTTGGTGACTCTCCTTTCTGTTGCCTGTCCCGACTATTGAGATCCCGCTGTGGATCCTGCTGGTTCCCGGGGTTGGTCCCGATCCCGCGGCGAGGTGGAGGAGGAAGAGACCGCAACGGCTGAAATGGCGGATGCTACCCTCTAGCGTACCCATCGTCCGGGCAGAGAAACCGGTGCGCAAGAGAATCCCGGGGTTTGGCAGCGCGAGGAAAGACCCACGCCCAGCAGTGTTCTGGCTGCATTAACTACCCTGCAGACTACCCTGTTCCGGGGGGCCCGAGAATTGGGAAAGAGGGTGGCCGCCATTGTTGGCCCGCCATTTTGTAACGACACGGATCGCTCTCGCGAAGGCGCCGAGGTGTTTGCCTCTGATTCATTGACGTGTTCCCCGGATGAGTCTACGTTCTTGGAGCTGCGGATAGGTTTGGTTCATGAGCTTGCTGTAGACCCTGTTGCACATGTGATGGTTTCATCGGGGCCTCTCTCTGATCGGCGAATGGGGGAACAGCATCGATCCATGGTTTGGGCGGCCCCAGCGGAGTTTCGACGCTTCCCTCATCGTGGGATTCCTTTTCCATGTTCGGTGAGACTGTGCTCTGACTCGAGACTGTTGGCGGTGTCGATGTTGTCGCATTCAGACTTACGCCATGTATTATCTGCAAGATTTCGGTGGCTGGGATCCTATGGAGCGACGACACTGCCTGATCCTCCCGGTGCACTCAGACCCTTTGTGCTACTTTGTATCCCGTCCGAGGGATTGTTCAACGTTGGTATTATTGACAGAAGTGGCCAGGGGTAACTTTGATTGGGACATGGAGGGACTCATAGATGGCTGATGGTGATTTGAGGGGTGCTTAGCGGAGTAGTAATTGATTGCGTTATACGTGATTGCTGTTACTTGTACTTCTTCTACCGTTGTTGTTTAGACGATTTTTGGATGCGGAGGTGAGAGGGGCCGGATGACCAGATCGAGGGCCCTTCTCCTGTCTTTTTTCTCGTTCTTTTTCTCTTTTTCTTTTCTGCATTTCGGGTCTCTTATTTAGGGCGACAGGCACGCTGCTGGGGGGGTAGGCCGTAGCCTTTTGCAGGGGTGCAGGGTTGGGGGTTGGGGGATGGGCTTGTTATTTTGTTCTCTCTTTGTCTCTATGGCCCTTTGCCCTTTTCCTTTTTCGATGTCGTCGTCTTCCATGTTTCCTATAGTGTGTTGCGCCTCGAGGGGTGGGACTAGCTCGCCATAATTGCTCCGTGTTTATCGCATCTATCCTGACTCTTATGCTCCCTCCCCCGTCACTCCCAATATGTCTACCTCACTGGCGTAAAACTTTTTGCTTTCACTTAGCTGTAATAGGGGCGTGTGTGACTGTGCGACATTGATTTCCATTTTATTTTTCGTTATTGTAAAATGAACCGCCTCAGATCCTTCTTATTGCATGGTAATTTAAATATATGTCATATCCTGAATGCTGCTCAACCTTCGACCTCCGAACCGCTGTATGTTTTTACACTCCATTCCTCTTTGCCCGATCTGAATAGCGGCCGGCCGGTTTGGTTGTAGGCCCATGTTTGTATTTCCGTGCCACGACAATAAAGGTTCTTTAAAAAAAAAAAAAAAAATGTGGGAGGATATTAGGATTGCCATAGTATACTCCGCTCACACACTCCCAGCTTTCAGATCCCAACTTTATTATGGCTGAAGACTTTGCAATCTTGAACGTGTCGCAAATGGGTAGGTTTAGCCACAGGAACCCTTTTTCAGATCCGTCAGAGTGTTGCTGAGCAGGCCACCATCTAGCGAGGGTCGTGACCTAGCTGCTGCGGGGGCAGCATTGACCGACTCTCCCTAAAACCCACTCCACCACCTACTGGATAGGATTTTCGTAGTGGTGTTGGGATGTGCACAAGAGGAAGGGGTCTGGACCAAACAATAAACTAAAACAATATACCAAATTAATTGACTAAAATAATAAGAGGGTCTCCTGGGGATTTCCCACCAAGCAGCCTCAAATACACTTGATTCACAGCACATCCCATTGTCACATCATAGGTAGATTATCAAGTTTCCAAAATCACACACATGTGCAGAGACAGCGTTACACCCAATTAGGACACTGTTGCCTACTACCTAATTGTGGTGCCCTACGGCCTTCTCTTAATGTGGGTAGCACCAGGTTACTGCATCTGGAACAAAAGGAGACACATGTGTTATCACACTCTCATAAACAGGGGTAGACCAAGGTTACAGCATCTGGAACAAAGGACACACATATGTCATATAACACTGTTACAGCACTCACCCTATCAAGGTTGAACTACTGTAATGGTCTCTACCTAAACATATAAGAACGCTTTTTGAACAAACTCCAACTCTTGCAAAACGCGGCAGCTAGACTGCTCACCGGCACATCTAAATTTGCTCCAATTACTAAGGAAATTAAACGTCTTCACTGGTTGCCAATTAGGAAACGAGTGTGTTTTAAATCCTTCTGCATCGTTTTCAAGGCACTGCAAGGACTAGGACCAGACTATCTGCAGTGGCAGTTCCAATGGTACATGCCCAAAAGAACTCTTCGCTCCTTAGGAGCTAAACTGGTAACTGTACCCCCCACTAAAAAGGCCACCTGGGTAGGGAGAAGCTTTATTGCATGCGCTGCAAAGGCCTGGAATGATCTTCCCCTCCATCTTAGAAATGCAACTGATCTTCTCTCATTCAACGTGTAAGATCTCCACTACGCTCAATGTCCAGAGGATGGTAGCTAGTGCGAGGACACCTCCAGGTAACCGCTTCGCTTTATAAATGCATATAACATAACATATTCTCTGATAGCCCATAGCCAAACTTTACATTGCTGGAGAGTCTGGCCCTCCAAAAGTATCTTATACTCAGAAAACAGAAAAGGCCCTCACACTGTCGGTAGTTTGTAGGGTCTGAATATTTAGCACCCTACTCTCCCTCTGGGCTAATAGGTAATGACAATGACAAATTCCACCTCCCAGTGGAAGGAACAAACACACAATATCCACTGGCAAGAAAAGGAATAGCAGCGGTTCTTATCATTAAAGACCAATAGGCCAAAGACAAATGACATTGGGGAAAATCTCAGGAGCGCCTTGTAGTGTAGTTCCTATTATCCCAATAGGCTCTGCGCATTGGAATAATATCTTCAATAGTATAGACGTAGGACAGAGGTTAACTAGGTCTTCTACTGTCGATGTTAGACTTAAAGTTTTGTGTGTGCCAGCTAGCTCAGAGTTCACTAGAAACTTTCTCGAATAGGCAAGGAGGAGTTTAACCTCCCTGGATAGACAAGAAGGGATTTAGTTTCTGACAACCATAGAACATGACAACTTTGCTCTCCCTAATCAAGAGTATATCTCTAGAGTCGTGTGAAAACAAAAGACAGCTATTTTACTCAGTCAATACGTGCATACTTAGTTTCACCAGATTGTAGAGAAAAGAAGAGACGGGCGTGTTCAATAAAAGGGTGTTATTTATTGATCAGTCTCTTTTCTCATACAAGAGAAATGAATCGCTATTATTGCAATACTTATAGTTAAGTAAAGTGCATACAGTAAAAGCAGGATTATAAAATAATACTGTAAAAGAATTGATATGGTTTCTTAGCCATATGATACTTAAAAGGATAAAAGTTATACATACATATATACATTGACTAATCGTAATCAACTGGTGCTTCTAACTACGCCTACCCCGGTGTACCTGACCTAAGCCTAATACGTGGGCGGGAGTAAATAAGTAGCAGTTTAAGTTAAGTTTGTTTTGCCAAGAATCTGACTCAAGAATTCTCTGTAAGGGGTTAGTCAGTTCAGTACCTGGGATTTAGAAGGCAGGAGGGCTGGTATCTCTGTCTCAGGACTCGGTATCCCAGTTACTCGCGAAGGTAAGCCGGAAACGCCGGAGGCTGGATTTCTCGGCAGGAGAAAAGGCAGTTTCTCTCTCAGCACGTCAAAAGGGAGGGGCAGCGTCCGTGGGCTTCCTGCATCAGCTGGGCTCTCCGGCAAGTAGCGCTGCTCCAAGCTCATCACCACCGTGCGTTGCTTAGGGCAGCGTCGGTATATTTATACCTGAAAGGTGCCGTGTTTGACGTAAGGATGGACATAATACGTCAGTAAGGATGTCATAAGAACTGGTCGTTCTTGCATTCTTTACAGGAGTTCTCGAGCGAAATCAAAACAATAGCTGCGGGGGATTTCCCAGGTCTGCTGGAGGTTTGGTT
Source organism: Lissotriton helveticus (assembly GCF_964261635.1). NCBI lineage: Eukaryota > Metazoa > Chordata > Amphibia > Caudata > Salamandridae > Lissotriton > Lissotriton helveticus. The sequence goes on from NC_136068.1 coordinate 1,270,352,876, forward strand.
TGTTTTGAGAACTCGGTGTGCTTTCTAGGGGCTGGAGGAATAGTGCTTGCTTAATGTGACAGCATGCGCTATGACTTAATCTGAAAACGGGATTCTGTGCCGTTGTATGGATATTAGTGAATTATTATCCGGACAAGGGTCAGAAAATAGTAGTATTGATATAGGTACCTAGATAAACACACTACACCCACTCCACGCTTTTATGTCCATATTTACTAACTAAGCAATAGTAAACATAACTAATAGTGCATGTGTATACCGAACCACCCCAAAATACATTTTTTGCATTTAAAAAATGGCTTTAGCGAAATACACGAAAATGAGTATAGGTACTGTATGCATTCAAGCAGTATAATCATTCAAAAGGGAGATGCACATTATATTTCAGCATGAATGATCTGCGAAAATTACACATGAAATGGCTCTTAATACAGAAAAAAAGTGCGAGACCACTTCATCACATATAAATACAATTATTTGTAAATAAGCTAGAGGTTGAGGTAACGTAATGTCTTTAGAGTTCCCTAAAAATAGAAGCTCTGTTCTCTAGGAATAGTTTTACTCTAAGCAGAAGACATGTGCCAAAAAAAGGTAAATATTTTGACTTGGGAGAAAGTTTTCGCTTTTCAGGGGAGAGGGAAAAAAAATAGTTCACAGTAGCTTTGTTTTCCCAAAGCTGAAGGCCAAATTCAGAGTTCAGGAACGCTGTGTGTTCGTTTGTTTAAAGTTATTCTCTCTGTTCGGGTGAAAACATCATTTCAGACAGACTCTCGAAAAAACAGTCTACAGCTTCTGCTGAAAGTTCGACTAGGTTGGAAAATGTCGCTACCATGCAGTCATGCGCATGTTCGCTTTCAAGGATGGTTTGATCAGAACTGCTCACAGAAGGTCGTACCTGGTAGAAGCTGCTCTCATCCTGTACTTCACTACCCTTCAATCGTAGTGGTGAAGTCTCCACGAATGCCGTCATCAGGATAGGTAGCCGCTGGGGACAGCACAATGCATGAGCCTTTACTGGACCCAACAAAGTATCTGCATCCAATGGTACTTCTGATTGTAGTGTAAGACAGGTGTCCAACACGCATTCCTCGCCGCATAGCATGCATCTCAATACAGGCATAACACAATTCTGCCATATGGGTCTGAACGAAAGAAACCAGGTCATATTTAGATCTCTTAGCCGGGCTAATCCAAGGACTTTAGTTATGCGGTCCCGGTAGCGTATAGCTAGGATCGTTTCTTCCATTGTTGCTGGAGTCTTGTCTGTGACACGGCTTGCCATAACGAAGCAAGAGTAGCAAAAATAAAATGCCTGCTACGAGTCCCAACAGGAGTGGAAGTCCGCCAAAGATGGAATGGACGAAATTTGGAAAAATACCCAGGACTGCTTTGAATGGGGTTAACAGTCCCGAAAAAACTGTCTTAAATACACTCGTGATACCACTTGTATCAGAAATGTTTAAGATTTCGTTTAGCATTTCTGTGAAGTGTAGGGGGCAATTTGTTGATAACAATTCATGTATCTCTCCCGTTGTCCTTGCAACTTGGAGATCATACGTTTCTTTTGATGACGTCAAATGGGTTGGCGTCTGTAGGAGCACAGTCTTCATTCTGCTTAAAGTATCAATTCGAATAGAAGAGATTTTCAAACTGGGCCATAACCTTCCCTCCCTGTCTGGGGTATCATTCGGGAACAATACTCGCTCACAGCAAATGACCATGTAAGTCACGCTTACCAGATAAGGTTTTCCTGGCAGCAAGCCACAACATCTGTGATCTACAATTAGAATGTAACTCCCGTTAGAAAGCCTTTTAAAGAATGGTTCTATTTGTGTTGCAGGTGTGCCGAGCTGGTGACATGAAAGGTTATTTGAAGTTCCTTCACAGGCCCCATGCAAACTTATATCTTTACACAGAAGTATACCACTTAGTGATGTCTCACAATTATTACCACTAAGAAATACACTATGTCCTTTATTACTATAACATGTGTGTGTATAAGGTAAGTTCCATGTTGACTTAATGTATACTTTACCCAACCTTTCATACTGGCCTGCCTGTATATATTTTTGGCAGTATCGAAACTGGAAAGTCGTTATTGGAATAGTTATGATTCCGTGTATTATCCATTCAATGACAGGGCGTTCTGACATTGTCAATGGTAATCTCTCAAGTTTTTCAATGCTCAGAATTGTATAATCAGCACCCTTTTGTGCCAAGCTGATTTGTGTATCAGTAAGGTTAAAGATACTGAATAATGACGTTGTGTTGATTAAACGCCAAGGCACATAGCCTGAACGCAGATTTTGTAACGTCCGGCCAAGCTGTACAATAGAACGTAATTGGGACTGACCGTGTTGCAACATCAGTAAGTCTTGCTCTATTATATCGATTGCAGAAGATACAATACTGTCCAGTGAATATATTCTGGAAGACAGAGTCATTAACCCATTGTCCACAACAGAAAGTGATTTTTCCAAATTAACATGGTCAATTTCCCGTATTTTCTCTGCTGTTTCAATTTGAGATACTTTCCAAGCTTCGTTGTAAGCTGCATATATAGAGGCCGCTATGAAACGTTTTTGACGCTGTTTGCGTGGTCCCATAATGAAATCACGCAAGTCAGCACCTTCTTTAAGTAAAGTCAAGTGTTGCTTAATTTCTGCCAGTGTGGATGTTTGGAGCCATTCGAGGCAGAGTTTCCCTACACTGTAAGTAGTTATAATCCCTGGATGTTGTCTCTGGGAGTATCTAGGGTCTGGCCTGGTCAATGTGAACCCCTGTATTTTGTTCAGGAATCTATCTTGACAGTTATTTGTGTCTGTGGGCCAGATCAACCATTTTTTCCATTCAGGATGTGTTCTGTTTTGGTTTAAAATATGGGATACGTCTATCTCAACATCTGTAGTGCTATTACTGTCAGGTGTTGGTTTTGGAATAGACGGTTTGTTTAAATCTTTAATTTTGGCTAGGCCAATACAGGTTGTCTGTTGAATTGTATCATTCAAGAATATAATTTGTTCTGGGATCATGCAGGCTCTAAATAATGATTCTATACCTTGCACTTGCCAATCTTTTGTACCCCAGATTGTTTTCGTTTCAATATTTTTGTTCCAGAAATCAAAACAGAATGTTTCAATTTTTTCAAAAAATGTCTCTGAATAGATCAATTTTGTATTTGTAAGCATCGTTTTCATTCCTGTCTTATTTAATAATTTAAAATAAAATGTTTCTGCATTGCTTGTGTTGAACCCTGAAAAGTATGAATATTTATCATAAAATGTTTTCGAACTGCCTTTTGGTGGAGTTGCACAATGTTCCCATTGGTTATAATTTAAAACATTTCTAGGTTGAGCAGATTTATGCAGATAATGGTTACCATAGTGGTTAAAACAATACATCCGGTCATAATTAGATGAACCCTGTAAATAATCATGTTCTGTAAATTTAGCTGACATCACTAGATCAGACATCATATCATTAATACTTTCAAAGTCCCAATCATCAGCGAATGTGCTTGGTTTTACAAAGTCACTTAATGAAATCTTGAATTGATGTGGATACTTCAGGAGCTCAACCGGACCATAGATTTCGTAATCAGTTTTGTCCCATGCTACCCCACCGGGTATAGGATTGGCTGTGAAGTTCACTGAAGAAAGTTCTCTTTTCTCGATGTGTGAAGATTTGTGTGGTTTTAGGACCAAGTTGATATTCTGACTTGCTGTGTCCATTGTAACATATTTTCCCTCAATGAAATGTCCCAAGCATAGTACTATGATGAGCCAAAGTATGAGGTTGAATACTCCTAGTGCCACCCAAAGTTCAATCCATGGAGAAATCAGATAGGTTTCTTTTAATTGGTGAAAGAGTTCCTGTGTTTTGTCTTTAAAAGTTTTTGGTGTTGGCTGTTCCCCAGGTTCACTTGGATCCTCAGAAAAATCATCGAAGTTGATGAAGTAGCCTAATGCTGTTCTGTCAATTGTTTCAATTGCTTCTGGATTCCTTTTCGCTTTTGGAATTTGCTTTGTTTCATTAGTATAGTCAATGGTTACATCATTGTAGATTGGTGTTTCTTGATGTAAGATTTTGATTTGGGTTTCAAGAGGTTTAATTTCCATGGCTTTGTTGCATAGTCCTTGTTGATTCACTGTAGGTTTATCAATTGTGATTAGTCTCTCAGTTTGAACCTCTGTATTTGTAGCAAACTTTGGTGTTCTACTACTTCTTGGGAGTCCACTTGGCCTACTACTTGTTATCGGCCACATGATTGTGGTTTAACCAGGTCGATGGATACAACTCGGTTCTCCTTTTTACCAGCAAGGGGCGGTAATACTACTGATCTTGTCCCGTTGACAGACAAGACAGGTACTGCTTTTCTGTAAGAAGGCCCAAATTCCTTCTTTACCGCGATCTTCTCTCTGACCAGATCCCCGATTTTTGGAATCCAGACAGGCCTTGCTGGGACAGGTGGTTTCTCTTCAGTGGTTGTTGGCTGTTGTTTCAACTTTATGTTGCTCAGGTCTTTTCTTGTTTCGTTTAAGTCCTGTAAAATAGCCAAACGATCTTTGATATCAAAGCATTTTTCTTTAACCACTGAAGTTTGACTATCGAGGTCCTGGATTAACATTCTAGTCCCAAACAATAGTTCGTACGGACCGAGACCTCTCAGAGAATTTCTTGGCAGATTATTAAGACTACGTTGGACACTTATTAGATGTTTGACCCACCCAGCTCCCGAACCTAATACCTTTGCCGTTATAGATTGCTCTATGCCTTGGTTTTTTCTTTACACCATCCCGTTTCCCTCAGGAAGGAAGTGAGAAGAGTCCCGCAATGTAATGCCCATTCCGGCCATGCCCCCCCTAAGCTCGAGAGCTAAAAGGAGGACATTTGGTCAGAATGTAGCATGCTCCATGCATATATGCCATTTTAGACTCGCAAATCTTTATATAACAGTTCAGACGTCAGCCGAGAGCTGGGGTCTACGTTTTAAGTGTTGATAGTCTCTATATGTTAATTTGACGCATTAATCATACTGGGTTTTTTTCTTTTTATTGTTTAGTCCAATCTGGAGCGAAACGCCATGGTAATACACCGTCTCGGTCGCCACTGCGATCTCTGTTGCAGTCTAGGCAGTTTTTTACAAATATGTGATGTTCTAGGCTCATTCCTGGCCACCAGTATGTTGATTGTAATTCTTCCAGAGAATCCTTAAGCTTAAGGTGTCTAAGACCCTCACCCATATGTGCGTCCGCTATTAACAAGACTCTCCTGTTCGTGTTTGGAATTACCCTATCCCCCACTCCAGGGATTTGAGCAAAAGGAACGGAGTTTGCATCGATTATGTATGTATAATTGAGTGGATAGTTGATGGGTAGCGCTGAGCAGTCGCCTTTTGATGACGTTTTCACCGCCAGCATTGTTTCCCCGTCAATGTATTTTCCTGAACGCTTTTTTGTAGCTACGGGAGCCGATTTAGTTGCTTCCGCTGTGGCTGTTTCAGCCAATGAATTCCCTGCAACGTGAACGCCATCACGCTGATGACTCAGTGAGTGTAGCACGTGAGTCTTTGGTAGTTCTTTCTGTAAAAGAACTACTTGTTCCCAAAGCGATTTTTGCTTGATTGTGGCACCTGTGTCATCTTTGTAATCGTTTTGAATCCATTTCTGTAAATCGTTATTGTATGATTTGACGCAGTAATACGAATCGCACACTATTAGTGTTGGGAATTCGCGATCGGCATTATCTAACGCCATTTTTAACGCTATTATTTCAGTCTGTTGTTCTGAATTATTTTCTACCGAGTGTGACTTTGTCACCAGAGGTCTCAATTTACCTCCGCGCCACATGTTTTTTACAATCTCGCATGTGGCGTTGTATGCTTGCTCTCCCCAAACCGAGGGTTGAGCATGTCCGTCTGTATATATTACACAGGCGTACTGTCGTATGGGCAGAATGTCGATTGGCAGAGGATATTCTCTTTCATATTCTAGATTTTTTAAATTTTTTCATGTTCGGTCCAAAGTAGTAATTTACTTTGTCTGTATCAAGGGAATTTTCCCATTGTAACCATTGTGGATTTAATGCCATGTTAGGTAAATTACATGGGCTTGTTAATGCCTCAAAAGCTGATTCTGCTGTTACAACAGTAATCCGTCTGCCGTCAGCTTGGTCTTTTTCTCTTGCTACAGCTGTTTGAACCGCATGAACAATGTTTTCCTTAATGCTGAATGTTTTTTCAGCTTCTGTGTACAAATGAGATTTATATGCTATTGGTACCGTTTCTCCCTCATTAGAGGTTAGGTATGTGAATCCGCATCTTCCTGGGATGACTCGAATCACAAGGTTGCGTGTGTTATCGCGTGTTTGTAGTTTTGTTTTAACTAACATGTCTGTTTGTAAGGTTCTCAAAATTTCTGTGTGTTTTTGAGTCCAATTTATTCTTTTAAAATCTGGTTTTATTAGGTCATAGAGAGGTTTAACCCTCTCTGCGTAATTTATAATGTAAGTTCTTCCGAAATTCAGGAAACCTAGAATTGATTGTAAGTTTTTTAGTGTTCTAGGTGCTTGGATTACAGCACATTTCTCTAGGAAATTGTCTGCCAGGCTTTTGCCTTCACTTGATAATTCATATCCTAAAAATAGGACAGTTGGATGGGCAATTCTTGACTTTTTGAAGTTGAATTTGTAACCCTCTGCTGCGAACCCAAGTATTATGGTGTTCACTCTTTTCAAGTGAGTATCCAAGTCATCATCTGTTAGATAGATGTCATCGACATAAGATAATGCCTCATCATCATACATTTGTAGTAACTCTGTTACTCTCGCTGAGAATAATCCTGGGCTGTTCTTGAACCCCTGGGGCAAACGACAGAAATTTTTCTGTGAGCCATTTATTGAGAAAGCGGTCAAATATCTGCTTTCAGGTGCTATATTTTGACAAAAGAATCCATTAGAGATGTCTAATGTTGTTTTGTATTTTTTGCGCACTATGCTATTCATTAGTGTTGCACTGTGTGAATTTTGTACTGCGAAGGTCTTGCAACATGAGTTTAAGTGTCTGTAGTCCAAAACAAGACGATATGAATCATCTGGCTTCGAGACAGGAAACAAAGGATTGTTCATTTGTGAGGTGCAAGTTTCAATCACCCCCTGGTATTCAAGTTGATCTAAGATCTCCCTGACCTGTTTTTTAGCTTCTTGCTTAATTGGGTACTGCCTTTGTGCAGTTGGTTGAGATTTTAACTGGATTTTGTGAGGAGGTGAGTCCTCATCCCATCCCACATGGTTTTTATATAATGCTGGAGCTTGGGCTACTGCCCATTTTCTTGCAAGTGTACATTTTTTATGAATTGGAATATGATTTGAGAAGGCAGGCATAATCATTTCTTCGCCATGAGGGCATTCCCTGACAAACTCTGGTGGCCAGTCTTTTTCAGCTAAAAGGATGTCATAGCCTTTGGAGAGATTATCCCAAAATAGACCCCTTATTTTCCTAGTCTTATCTCCCTCTATACGTAATGTTATTTCATATATTTTATGAGGTTTGCTAACTCTGGTATCTGCAGTTTCCACCTGAATGTATTCATTCGTGTCCACTGTCTCCAGATGATTCATCAGGATCTTGCGAGCTATGCTCACTTCTGCTGCGCTGTCTAGCATTGTCTGAGCCCACTCTCCGTTTTTCAGCTGAGTCCTCAGGATCCTCGGCATGTTTGATTACTTTGATGCTGGCTACCTTTTTCTTTGGAAATTGTAACTTTTTACTTTGATGAGCAGGTTCTTTGTCTTTGGACTTGACGTGCTCTTCCCTGTGTTCTGATCATCCTCTTCTTTCCGATTTCTGCGAGGAAGTCTGAAAAGATCGAGATGGAAGTGTATCAATATCTTGATATCTATCAGGTTTCTTCAAATTATCCCTATTTCTAAGGTTGTATTTTTTCTCAGAGGGCTCCCTCTGGGGAGACTTGTGTCCTTGATCCGGAGATCTTTCTCTCCGTCGCGGAGACCTTCCTCTGGTTTGGAATCTTTTTTCTTTGGGAGTGGATTGTTTATTTCCATCCCAGTTCTTTTTTGAAGTGTTTAGATTATTTTTAATAAATACCTTTTCAGGATTTTCAATTAGTTGGGGTTTCACTGGTTTCCCACCCAAACTATCTCTTCCTAGTTCTTCATAGGATTTTTCTATGATTCTGGCAAGTTCAAATGGTTGGTCTGCTATATCTGTTTCTTTCAATCTCTGGCGGATCGCCACATTTGCTGCTTCCCCCTTTATGTTGGCTAGTAATATTGTCGAGACCTGCTTGAAGTCTTTCAGTAATTTCATACCCAGAGTTAAAGCAGGTTCTGGACCGTATTCATTTTGAATTTGTTTTAGCACCTCTGGTATTACCGCCATGGACGGAACACCATGTGTTTTTGTGTAAATGGAAGCAAAGACTGTACCCCAAGTGTCACAGTCTTCCACATGTGGTGCGATCCCCATTGGAAGACAGATAGTCAGAATTCTGTGTTTCTCAACAGGGGTGGTATCCGGAAATACTGCCTCTATTTGAGTGATTTTTTGTGCTAACCAGAATGGAATTTGTTCCCTTTTAATGGGTACTTTACCTAGACAGGACTGTATGTTCTGTGGTGTGATTTTATTTGTGTTCCCCTGATGAGGGGTCAGCTGTGGAATTTTAATAGCTGGTTGGACTGTTGAAGTCCGCATTACATATTGGACTAATTGTCTGTGTATTTTTATCAGTTGTTTTAACTGTGTTAAAAGTTCTGTTTTTGACATTTTTTCAATGTCTGGATGTGGTGTGTAGCTGGCTAGAACCGGCCACGTTGCTCCTGGTCTACCTAGTGGACCGAGCCTGGTGATGTGATCATTATGTTTTAGGGCGCTATTAAACCAGAGCAGGTGCTCTTGGTATTTTAGTGGTATTTCCACCTCCTCGAAAGGGGTGTACTCATCCGGAGGTTCCTCTATCTTATAATAGTGAAATTCCTTTGTTACAGCGTTTGCTGCTGGAAAGTTTATCCATGAATAGAATACCTCTGTCTGCCGATATTCATGTGCCTCAATTACGAATATGACTGTACCACCTCTTGATGTCAGTCCATTTTCTATAAGTTTTAAAGTTATAGTTTTTCTTATGCTGACCGGGATGATTATTGCACCTGGGTCAGTTTGCAGGAGACTTGTGTCTTCCTTTAGGAGTTGAGCTGCTATTCTAGCCGCCTCCCTTTCTCCTTCGCTGTCTGACATTTTACTGACAGGAAGGTTACTTGTTGCAGATCAGGTTTCCACGGAAACAAAGATTTGGTGCACAATATTTTGGAACAGTGTATCCTTCAACGTTGAATAAACCAAAAACTATACATAGGAGTCTCCTCCTACTAAGTTTGGTGGATTTAACCTTTGACCCACTCCAGACGTCTTTGGAGTATTACGGGAGAAAGGGTCTGTGTGAAAAAGCACGACTGAGTTACTCTAATGCCTTGCGTTAGATTTATCGCCTTACCAAACGTTGGGCGCCATGTAGTGTAGTTCCTATTATCCCAATAGGCTCTGCGCATTGGAATAATATCTTCAATAGTATAGACGGAGGACAGAGGTTAACTAGGTCTTCTACTGTCGATATTAGACTTAAAGTTTTGTGTGTGCCAGCTAGCTCAGAGTTCACTAGAAACTTTCTCGAATAGGCAAGGAGGAGTTTAACCTCCCTGGATAGACAAGAAGGGATATAGTTTCTGACAACCATAGAACACGACAACTTTGCTCTCCCTAATCAAGAGTATATCTCTAGAGTCGTGTGAAAACAAAAGACAGCTATTTTACTCAGTCAATACGTGCATACTTAGTTTCACCAGATTGTAGAGAAAAGAAGAGACGGGCGTGTTCAATAAAAGGGTGTTATTTATTGATCAGTCTCTTTTCTCATACAAGAGAAATGAATCGCTATTATTGCAATACTTATAGTTAAGTAAAGTGCATACAGTAAAAGCAGGATTATAAAATAATACTGTAAAAGCATTGATATGGTTTCTTAGCCATATGATACTTAAAATGGATAAAAGTTATACATACATATATACATTGATTAATCATACTCAACTGGTGCTTCTAACTACGCCTACCCCGGTGTACCTGACCTAAGCCTAATACGTGGGCGGGAGTAAATACGTAGCAGTTTAAGTTAAGTTTGTTTTGCCAAGAATCTGACTCAAGAATTCTCTGTAAGGGGTTAGTCAGTTCAGTACCTGGGATTTAGAAGGCAGGAGGGCTGGTATCTCTGTCTCAGGACTCGGTATCCCAGTTACCCGCGAAGGTAAGCCGGAAACGCCGGAGGCTGGATTTCTCGGCAGGAGAAAAGGCAGCGTCTCTCTCAGCGCGTCAAAAGGGAGGGGCAGCATCCGTGGGCTTCCTGCATCAGCTGGGCTCTCCGGCAAGTAGCGCTGCTCCAAGCTCATCACCACCGTGCGTTGCTTAGGGCAGCGTCGGTATATTTATACCTGAAAGGTGCCGTGTTTGACGTAAGGATGGACATAATACGTCAGTAAGGATGTCATAAGAACTGGTCGTTCTTGCATTCTTTACAGGAGTTCTCGAGCGAAATCAAAACAATAGCTGCGGGGGATTTCCCAGGTCTGCTGGAGGTTTGGTTTGTTTTGAGAACTCGGTGTGCTTTCTAGGGGCTGGAGGAATAGTGCTTGCTTAATGTGACAGCATGCGCTATGACTTAATCTGAAAACGGGATTCTGTGCCGTTGTATGGATATTAGTGAATTATTATCCGGACAAGGGTCAGAAAATAGGAGTATCGATATAGGTACCTAGATAAACACACTACAGCCTCACATGCTGGACCATTGTCCAAGGAATCCTTGATGCGAAGCAACAAGGGTTCGAGAACCCTGGATGCATATGCTTGGAGAAATCAAAGATGGCTGCAGAAACTGGAACTCTTGTGGGGATATGCCAGAGGGCTGTCAGTTTGCACAAGGTCCTCATCCTCACATCAAGTGCCCCCTGGGGCTTGTGAGGCAGAATTAATTGATGTACCACAGCACTCACACCACCAGCCCACCAATACACATTGCATGCACACAGGACCACTTTTACCTGCTGTTGAGCCTTCCCTTACATTCCCTCCTGCCAGTATTACCCTTAAGGTGAGTGTGAGGGGAAACTGGGGGAAGTATGAGTGCAATGTATGGCAAACTCGGGGGGAGGTCTATGGAAGTGCCTGCCAGATGAGAACCAAAGACTAAGGCCTAAGGGCCTCAAGGCATCCCCTGGTCAGTAGAGTGGCAACTTGAGGAGTTCTGACACCCTTACTCCATTGGTTTAGGGCATCCCCAGGGGTAATTACTGCCACTTAACTTGTGCCATGAATAAATGTGGCATCTTCCAGGACACACACACCAGAACACTCCTTGACCTGTGTAAGATCAGAAGAGGACTGAACCTGCTGTCTGAGACCTGAGAAGAGCCTGGAAGACTAGACCTGCTCTCTCTCTTGTACCCCAGACAAAGAGATGTGGACTCTATGGGTCATAAGGCTGACCTATTAAAGCTCTAGGGACACAACAAGCTACAAGAGACCTTTTCCTGGAACTGCCAAGCTGATCAGTGGCAATTGGACGAGAATTGCACTATCCTGTTGGCCTCTGCCTGTGATCCTGTGAATCTTTTAGGGACTCCCCTGAGACTCTGGGGGCATTACACATGAATTCCTGCAGTTGATTGGCAATTAAAGGACTAAAATTAGAAGGTAACATTTTTCACTAGGATGAACCTAGTTAATGTATGCGACCCGTGCTCCATCGCCTCCATCGTGATCAGCCCCTTGTTGCATCTATGTCCTGTTCTACTAAGACCATTGATTTTCATTGGCACTGTGTACTTCTTGGTATTTTTGTCTTAAAACTTACAACATTCACTCACAGGATCTGCACCCTGCTGGAGCCCTAAGTAAACCAAGGAGTGGGCCTGCACTCTATACTGCCCTCTGTTTAGGCAGCAGACACTAGTTCCTGCCAGATGTGTCTGCTAGGAAGAGGTGTGGTGCAGCGGTCAGAGTGGCTGACTACGGAGCATGGGGCTCAAGGTTCTATCCCTGGCACCAGCAACAGCTTAGCTCAGTATCATGTGACTTTGGGCAATAGTTCACTTAATCTCCGAATGGCCCCCTGCGCTTGGGGACCCTAAGGGGTGATATATTTGCGGTTTACAAATGTGGAATTAATTAGTATTCTCCAGCAGTATCACCAAGTCTGGGGAATGCCCTCTCAAATATTGTGCCACCATCCCTGTTTTTTGCAAAGCAGGCAGTTTAAATCCTAGGACATGACTGTCAATCTTCTTTGATTCAGTTCATCTTATGTCTCAGGTCTTGATATGGAAGTGGAACCATTAAGCAGTTGCAGTCACACCCTCTGCAGGTCGTCTACCACTGTGCCAGTGGGAAACCCATTCTGTAACTGTGGCTTCACCTTGCACCAGTTCCAGGGCCTCTCCATCCCCCTCCAGGAACAGTTTTGTCAAGGGAAACTGCTCTTGTGTGTGTAGTGAAATATGGACCTATACAACTACAACTAAGGGGCGCATCAGACGCCTACTGTCCAGATACCTCTCCTCACCCTACACTTTTTCTAAGGGAGCATCTGTCCCCCGAAACCACCACGGCCCATGACATAACAGCAACTAGGCAGTTGTAAGCTATCTCAAAAGTGTGCTCTAGCTTATGTGTAGACATGTGGCAGGCTTACAATCATACTCTGGCAAGTTTCAAGAGGGAGTGCCCTTCCTGGACTTCATTGACTCATTCTCAGAGAGATGTTGTAATCAAAATGATCAAGTCCCTGGAGAGGATGGTCAATCTGGGTTCAGTAGGTCCAGTGCCGTCCACGGACCACCTCACCTCATTGTAGTTTGAGGCGTGAAGGTTGAGTTCTAGACTCACAGTCAGCATATAGTCTAACAAGGGTTGATTTGGTTCCTCTATGAAGCCGCATTAGCGAACAAAATGGGGAGATCACTTTCCAGTCATCTGTGGGTCTGGTGGGCCGGCCGTCTACTTCGGGTCTAAGCGGTGGGCTTTCCTGTACCCATCTCTAGGCCTCTTTTCGGTCCTCAAGGAACTGTGTCTTATCCATATGGATCACCATTACCCAAGCAGCGTAGAGCAGCATGTTTTTTCCTTGCAATGCTTAGTATTTCGCTTTGACCTCATTGAACAACGCCTTTATTGTTGGACTCTTAATGTATAGTCTGGGAATATCATCGTTTTTGGCAGAGTCTGGGAGGAGTGTCTGTTGGCCGAAAGCGACTCTGAAGATGGCGTCTCTGTCAGTGTAGTTATGTAGCCGAAGAATTACTGGCCTCTGTGGGCCTCAGGTGGTGGTGGTGGGGGGGGGTAGGGGTGGGAGTAACCTATGTGCCCAACAGAACAACAGATCTTCATTGAGCATTCTGGATTTTATCCTTGTGGTGAAGAACTTCTTGGGATTCTGTCCTTCTTGACCCTCTGGCACCCCCACCAGACGTAAGATATTTTGCCATGACTTCTCTTCTGCATTGTCGGCCCCTCTATCTGACAGTAGCACCAGGTCCCAAAGCTTTGAAAAGGGACTCTTGAGGGAACGCTCCTCATCCTCTGCTGAGGAGATTCGAGTCTATGTCTCAGTCATCCTTTCTGTCACGTTTCACAATTCATGGCGGAGAAGGAATACCTCATTGACCACTCCCTGGATTTGGCCTTCTAGGACCTCTTTAGACTTCCACATGGCCTGTAGACTGGTTGCCGAGGTGACAGGATCTCTTTTCAGGTAGCGCTGCTCCTTGACTGCTCCCTCCAACTGAGGGGTGCAGCCAGAGGATCCCTTTATCTTGTATCTGACGATCTTGCCCTGGGGCGTGACCACCCTCTCTTGAGGGCGCCGTCAATTTAGGGTTGAAACTCATCACAGCGGTGTCCCATGGGTGGGAGGAGACCAGATGAACAATGAGGTGCCTCTCCGGGGTCTCGAATGGGAAGGTAGATCACCTGGGCCGCATTTTCTTGATGTTCTCCCCAGTAGGTCAGAGGCCAGCATGAGGTCCTGTGTGTGACCTCTCCCCCTAGTCATACTACCCCAACCCCACTGTCGGTTGGACAGAGGGTTCTTTTTTTGTTGGAGAAGGTGGATCCTCCCCCTTGGCTCCCCCCACTCTTACCCCCCTGACATGCCTTCCACAGTTCTCCAGGCCTGCTACCATCAAGTAGACCAAGTTCACGCTCCCTAGGCCCCCAAGCCTCTGGGGCGAATTGAAGCTGACGTGCGCACCCCTGAGCGACATCGTCCATGGTTTTGTTGCTTGACTTATAAGGCGCAGAGTTCTGAATGGCCTGCCTCCCTCCCTGGTCCAGGCAAAGGGCATGTGCAGTCACCTGCAGGGGCGATGTGATCATCTTCTCCCTCCTCCTCCCTCATGCTGAGTGCTGCCTAGTTACTTTTTTAAAAAAAAAAATTTATTGCCACAGTTGGGTCATTTGAGAAATAATACATTCACAGCATCAAAATATATACATCCAGAATCTTCTTTTACAAAATTGTCTGAAAAGGACAGGGAGGACAAGATTACCAAATTCATATACAAAATACATAGATCCATAAACTATTCCTCTAGATACTCTTTAAGTACCCCCCAAATCGATATACCTAATCGTTTTTTCCTAACACCCTTTAGAGCATACAGATTCCATTCTAATTCATATGCATTAAACAATTTCCTTCTCCAAAATTCAAACATCGGTGCTTCAGGTTGTAGCCATTCTGTGGCTATGCATAACCGGGCTATGGTCATTGCCACAAATATAAAGTTCTTGAATTTACACAAATTCACATTTTCATTGACACATTGCCCCACCCCTATTAACATAAGTGCGGGGGATATTTTAATCGGATAATGAATGATTAAAGATATAAACCTTTCTATACTGGAGATGAAAGACGATAGTTTAGGGCAGTTGTAAAAGATATGAACAATATCTGCATCTTCCCCTCCACACCGAAAACATTTTCCATCATACATAGGCCCCCATGTTGCCATTCGCTTGGGAGTATAATATAATCTAAATATAGTCTTATATACCTGAGTTTTCAGATTGGCTGACAAACACATATCCTTAGCCATCAAAATAGTATCTACAATATTTAGGTCGGTTTCCTCCAGCTGGTTCTGCCAGTATACATTATATTTGTTCAAGTCGTCAGGTTTATATTCCGTCAGCAACCGATATATCATACCAATCCTTTTTTTTGATTGAATTGCCTCTATTAATTTATTAGGAGTGGGTCTGGTTAGTTTCTTTAAACAAAAATCTCTGACTTGAAGATATTTAAAAAACGAAAAATGAAGTAACTGATATTTACTACCCATATTTGAAAAAGATCTGAATATTCCGTCCGCCTCATATAAATCTCCAATTCTGACCACCCCTTTCTTGCTCCATTCCTTCGCTACATTGTCCCAGAATATCGATGGAAGTATTTTCTCCGCTGAAAAAGGAGTGTAATACGAAATTCTCTCTAGCTTCATGATCCTCGCGACCTTTCTCCAAACTTTATATGCAGACTCGACCACCTTAAAACGGGTGTGCTTGTAGTAGTTCCCCTCTAACTCTTTTAACAAACATCCCTTTGCATGCTTCCCCAATAATAGATAGAATATCGACGGGGACTCTGCCGGATCCTCAATTTGTTCTCCAGTCAGCAAGATTCTCATTCTTTGTAAAAAACCAACATAATAATAAAACACAAAATCCTGAATCCCACGCCCACCTCTCTCTATTGGCAGAGTCAACCATTTCATTGCTCGCCTAGTTTTTCCGGGTGCCCCAAAAAATTTTATACATAAAGTTTGCAACTCATAAATATGATTTAAGGGTATCTCTAAGGGAATACTGCGATATAAATATAATATTTTGGCTAATACATTCATCTTGATAATCTTGCCTCTCCCAATTCCACAATCCACATAAGGTGTACAAGTGCTGCCTAGTTACTATGTGCCCTTTCAATGGCAAAACAGGACAACCGATCTTTATTGACTACCTGGGATTTTATCCATGTGGTGAAGAATTGCTTGGGGTTCTGCCTTTCATGACCCTCAGGCACCCCTACCAGATGTAAGATAATTTGCCATGACCTCCTTTCTCCATCCTCCGCCCCTCTTTCTCACTGTAGCACCAGGTCCTGAACGGGTTGCCTCGTTGCGCCCCCCGCCCTGTATATACTGTGCAGTGTGCTGTCTTCCCTGCACTAGAGGCCTATAGTACTGGGGTGAACTCCTCCTCAGCAGTCACTCCTCAGCTGATGAAGCATGCACCTTCACAACCCTGACTTCGGAGGGGGGGGGGCACGTGCAGCCACACGTAGGGGCAAAGCACCTCCATCACCCTCTCCCACAGCCGGGTGCGATTGCAGGCCCTGTGCCTTCTGCCCCCTGGGCCTGTCCACTCACTGCGAGCACTGCCATTCCCTTGGGGGAGTGGGGGCATCTCCATCCAGTGGGGTGGCCCCTTAGAGACTCCCCCATTACGTTCTTGTTCATGGTCTTTCCCGGAGCTGGAAGCCACTGATGTTGCCAGATGTTGCCAGATATAAGGGTCTGCTAGTGAAACCTCACCCACTGCTCTCATTTTTGGCTCCCCAGCCACCCAACGGAAACCACTTTTACAGTCCTGTCTTTTCCTTTTAAAAATCATTGTCACCAGCTTTTTTAGCAGGATTATATCAGATGAAGCAAATAAAAGCTCCACTGATTTTAAAATGTAATCTCCAACCTTATAACATACTGTTGCAGTGCTTTGGAGTCGACTGGTCACCTTATATGTGATCTAACTAAGCTTGGAGCTTATAATCCACAGAGCAACCCTTGCTTGAAACTCCAGCTGGAAATGATTTATATTGGATCTGATTGTAAAGATTCACTTGCTATAGATATGGGGATTCACAAACATTTTCCCTAGGGGCCATAAAGTATGCTCTGTGGTGAAGCCAAGGGCCTGACTGATGCCAGCAGGATGCGGGGTGAGGTGGGGAAGGGTGGGTAGAAGGTGCTTGTACACATAGAGGAAGCGTGCACAATGAGTCATGGAGTTATTCAATCCATACTTCGATCAAAATTAGTCCCTAGTCTCTATAAGCATCATAACTTTGTCAGTTCTATGCTAAGTTGCATCTGAGCCGCTATCCCTCTACTGCACCCTCTGATGAGCTAACTTTGGTGAGTCACATGCACAAAGGAAGTATCTTGACAAATGTATTGGAATGAGACAGAATCGTAGGTGTCACAATCTCCTTATGCCATTAATCACGTATATGTAAACATTAGGAATGCTTAGAAAAAAGGTTCTCTTAAGATAGCAAGTGCTATAAAAAACCTGAAAAAGGCCCCCCAATAAGGTGTGCAATTCACTGAGGTGGGCAGACGCAAACACCAGTCCTGCACTGATAGACCATGAGTCTTATCATTCAATTCTAGCTTTACCACTTTACCAAGATTTAGTGGTTGTGAAATCTGTATTTAAAGTCTGTGAAAGTTTGATTGCACCATGTTTCATATCTTTGTGTGTAAATGACGATCAATGCCCTCAGGGTCGGTTTGATGCACACTAGGGTCCACTTCTGGATAGCCTGAATTCTGTCTGCTATTATACCACAGACGTTTGAGGTGAACAAGTGAGGGAAGGAAAGGCAGGGAACCTGGAAAAAGACCTGGAAAAAGCGCAACATACATTAATCACTACACACATTGTTTAACATAATAAATATGTTCCCTATACCTTAAGCTTTACCTGTAGCAAAACAAAAGAATATTTCTGCTCTTGTAATTCCAAGATGAGGAAGAGGCTGTTTTAAAAGTAGTATGTTTGTCCTTAAGTAGATGTCAATCAATCAATCAATGTTGATGTCGGGCACCGCCCATTAAACACATCAAAATTAAAACAACAGAGACACTCATAGGTACATTAATAAATTGTGCAGAATACAGTACATCTTGGTTTTGATTAACACTCTATGAAAACATGCTAAAAATTAATCTAGAGACATTGTAATATCTACTTAAAAATTGTGTTCGATCATAACAATTGGTTAAGATGCAATTTAGTAGTTGCTATAAAGGGTAATCAACCTTTATCCCGCATTTTTTCCCCGCATACTTTCAGGCTGCATACTATTAATCCGCAATGTCATTCATCCCGCATACCATAATCCCGCACTTTTTTACAACGTATGTGCTTTTATCACGCATGCCTTTACAACGAAATACGTTGTAAAGGCATGTATGGTAAATGCATTTGCGTTGTAAACGATGACGATGTCGAGAGAGGTAAGGGGGTTTGGGTTAATTTTTAAGGGTGGGGGTCGTGCTGGGGTAGTGATTGTGTAGTGTAGTGTTGTGTTAGTGTAGTGTTGAGTTGTGGTGGTTGTTTAGTGTAGGGTCGTGCTGGGGGAAGTGTAATAGGGGTTAGGGTAGTGTTGTAGTGTTTGTGTAGTGTAGGGTCATGCTGGGGGTAGTGTTTTAGGGTTTAGGGTAGTGTTGTAGTGTTTGCGTAGTGTATGGTCATGCTGGGGGTAGTGTTTTAGGGTTTAGGGTAGTGTTGTAGTGTTTGCGTAGTGTAGGGTCATGCTGGGGGTAGCGTTTTAGGGTTTAGGGTAGTGTTGTAGTGTTTGTGTAGTGTAGGGTCATGCTGGGGGTAGTGTTGTAGGGTTTAGGGTAGTGTTCGCGTAGTGTAGGGTCATGCTGGGGGTAGTGTTTTAGGGTTTAGGGTAGTGTTGTAGTGTTTGCATAGTGTAGGGTCATGCTGGGGGTAGTGTTTTAGGGTTTAGGGTAGTGTTGTAGTTTTTGTGTAGTGTCGGGCCATGCAGGGGCAGTGTTTTAGGGTTTAGGGTAGTGTTGTAGTGTTTTTGTAGTGTAGGGTCATGCTGGGGGTAGTGTTATAGGGTTTAGGGTAGTGTTGTAGTGTTTGCGTATTGTAGGGTCATGCTGGGGGTAGTGTTTTAGGGTTTAGGGTAGTGTTGTAGTGTTTGTGTAGTGTAGGGTTATGCTGGGGGTAGTGTTTTAGGGTTTAGGGTAGTGTTGTAGTGTTTGTGTAGTGTAGGGTCATGCTGGGGTGTAGTGGTTTAGGGTTTAGGGTAGTGTTGTAGTGTTTGTGTAGTGTAGGGTCTTGCTGGGATGTAGTGGTTTAGGGTTTGGGTAGTGTTGTAGTGTAGGGTCATGCTGGGGGTAGTATTTTAGGGTTTAGGGTAGTGTTGTAGTGTTTGTGTAGTGTAGGGTCATGCTGGGGTGTAGTGGTTTAGGGTTTAGGGTAGTGTTGTAGTGTTTGTGTAGTGTAGGGTCATGCTGGGGTGTAGTGGTTTAGTGTAGTATTGCAGTGTTTGTGTAGGGTCATGCTGGGGGTAGTGTATTAAGGTACTGTTGTAGTGTTTGTGTAGGGAAGTAAAGTGCTTTATGGTAGTGTTGGGGGGTTGTGCTGGGTAGTGTAAATGTAGAAAAAGGACTGTGTGTCAAGGGAGGGTGGTGCAGGGGTACTACATTAGAGTGTAGGGTAGTGTAGGGTAGGGTAGTGTACTTTTACTTACCTTTACATCTTTTACAACGAGTATACCTTTAACATGCATACCTTTACGTTGTAAAGGCATGCGTGCTAAAGGCATATTCGTTCTAAAAGTTTTCGTTCTTTTAATTTGCGGGCTAATAGAACATGCGGGATTATTTTTGCGGACTGATGGTATGCGGGCTGTTTGTCTGCGGGATATCGTCATATATTCCTATAAAGTGCTAAGGTGAAGTTCCAGCGGCTACCCTTGATAACTTAACTGCTTACTAGTAGCTGCTAGGCCTTGGATCGAACAATTGCGATCAATCTATGTAATAAGAGCATGTCCTCTGGTGCAACTAACAATCAGGGAACAATTCATGTGATTACATAACGGGGCATGTGCAAATAGCAATCTAAAAAAAGTCATATAAATATATATAAAAACATTTCATGATTGTTTATATAATTAATGGGTAAAAAGGAAATGAATAAAAACAAGGAAAGCACTAAATCCTGCTTGGACTTACACTGTCAATTTAACTATCATGTTTCGCGATTGGCTAGGGCCTTCTTCCTTTGATTCCCAGCGCTATACAAGTACCGGGAGACTGCAAATACTACAAGTTATCTGGTATCACTCTCAAAAGTAGATGCCATTTATTTATACTATTCACGCTCAAACACACAGTACCTCTATATGTGGAAATATATATCCATCAAAAACAAATAGAAACTGTGCCTCACAGGGGAAGAACCAAACTTCCTGGACTCCACTTGAAGCCTTGGTAATATTAGTAAAACAACCAAATAAAAGAAACCAAATGTGAAAATCTTCACCAGAGAACACATTTTTCCGAGCACAGCTCTTTTTCCCAAAAAATGAATGACTTCTGGTAAACTAGCCAGGTATATTTCATCATACATGAATGAACATAAGAAATAGTGATTTCTCCATTATTGTTCAAATATTACCTATTGATCCAGAAAAACTGGATAAAGCAATGTTATTTGCAGACAGAGTTTGTAGAAAGCAAAACCAAAGTGTTCATCTCTTAATTTAATTAAGCAGTAACTTCTGTGTCCTCACAGTTTAAGCAAGCCAGCAAATAATTAACTCCTCCAAGATTTACAACTTCTTGTGGTGACCTTCACACCAATTATAGCTTTATCTGATTTCAAACTGAGAAACTTGGAAATGTTAAAGAAAACACTCTGTCAAACTGAATATAATTAATTGTTTTTCCAGAAAATCAACACTGTATTTGAAAGCACTCTATAGATGAATCTTTACTCTAATGTCACAGAGAAGGCACAGAATTCGATTTTTAGGATGCATGAACAGGAATCAGTGCAGTTACCCTTACCATCCTCACAAGTATAAGGATTTTCAGGAAAAACTGCAGAAATACCCTCCTCAACTGGAATCTCTTTTATAGCTCTTCCAGGTATTGTGAGTCATTAATTAGAAAACGGTATAGAGCAACCGACCTCTACAATAATTCAAGGGACATGTAGTTCCAACCTTCTCCATGCATGAATGATGTCTAAGTTCTTTTTTGAGAACTACCACTTTTAATAAATGCCTTTCAATACAGTGATGTAATCTGATGCAATAAGGTGAAATGGTTATGCATGTAACGAAATACATTTTTGAATTTTGAAGAGTCTCATGATTCTATGTTATTTAATCAGAGGAGGGAGAGAGAAGCTGAGACCCATTTGGCTTCAAAGCGAAGATATACAATCAGAGGAGAAAGGATCCCTTGTACCTGTATAACAATCAGGGTCAGGTATGTTGACCGTCTTAAAACACCCTCAATCACGTACAGGAATGGTGGAGTGGTATACCTTGATTATCCGATTCTTAAGTTGCGTGAAAGCATCATCACTGTGTCTTGTATTATAAATATACTTTCCTCCACCCAGAGGTAGACCAACTGGTGATAACAGTAGTGATAAGTAATGCAGTGAATGTGAGTGACGTGAATTTAAAATTACCTACATCTCTACACCAGAGAAATGTTATTCAGTTGGAGATGGGGCAAGGTTAAAATCAAAGTGGTGCATATATAGAAATGCTACTATTCTATAGCACCTGTTAGTCCATGTGAATGGTCGACATGTTTCAGCCCTTCTATTGCCTAACTGCGTCGGGGGACTTTCTTCAGGACCAGTGCAAAACGGGTTGCTAACTACGCAACACGTGAGGGCAGGCAAGTAACTTACCCTTCTTCTCAATTGTTTACCTGTCAATAGTACCTGGCAACTACCACATTGGACTTCCTCGGGGGACCGGCGGGCTGAATAACCTGCTGAGGGTGTCAGGTTGCACGACTTGGGCATGCTCCGTCTAGGGTGCCAGGGCAGGGAAGGCATGATTGATCTCTAAGTTCTTTTTTGAGAATTACCACTTTTAATAAATGCCTTTCAATGCAGTGATAATAATCTGATGTAATAAGGTGAAACGGTTATGCATGTAAATGAAATACATTTTTGGGGATTTTGAATAGTCTTACAATTCTTCATGTTTTTTGCACAATGTCTTTAAAAATGAAGTTGTTTCTAAACATAACTGTTGCAGGACAACTTCTTTCCTTCACTTCCTTTTACTGCAGCTAAAGTCTAAATCAAATAGTTGCCCATTTATGCTAAGTCAAGTAAACAGCAGCCCAGGGGGCTCATGTAAAAATCAGGTGGGCCGCAAGCATTCCTGGGCCCTACTTTGAGTATCTCTGCTATAGAGGAATGCAGACTGTCAGTACTAGACACACTTAGAGATTCAATTGTAAATGTAATTTATAGTGTTTTTTTTTAAAGCTACCACATGATTCCAACAGAAATTATTTAGAACTAGTTTGAAGCCTAAACTGGACCAGCACAGACCAAATCACAGCACATTAGAGACGTGACACCTCATGGATACAGTGTGGGTCCAAAATGCTTGCTGCTCAGGACTCCTAACCAGGGACGTAGCTTCGGGGGTTGTTGGGGTGTGTCACTCCCCCAACTAAATTCATTCTTGACTTAAGAGTTGGGTCTGGTGGCCCATGTCGGGTTCTTCTATGCCTTCGTTGGTTTTCTCTCTATTCTCGTTTTACTAAAAGGTTATAACTGTTTTTTTTTTTTTTTTTTTAGAGGAACTTCGTGTAGTAAGGGGTAAAAAGGCAAATAAACTACAGTCTTGAGACGGATCGTTGAAGCTGGATTTATTCCATAAGTACAAAGGCAGGGAGCCTATGGAAAAGCTTGCTAGTGAAGGGAAGCACCAACAGCAAACTGTTGTGGAGGGACAGAATGTGAGGAGAATGAATCATACGAACACTCTAAAAAGAATGTACATATTTAAAGATACAGTGATACTAACATACTACATACCCCCCCATAAACACAAATGAGTATAGCACATAATCTTTGAATTTGATAGGTAGTTTGCAATTACGATGGTTGCGAACAACAGCATCATTGTTGGAGACATTTAGATTGGGTGAAACATCTCTTGAAGAAGATTGAGGAGGACATGTGGGTGCAGCTAAATTATCAGTTTGAAAATTTTTAGCATCAAAACCAGGACCAAAAGTAATATCAGAATCATTTTCAACTTCTCTGTTGGAATATACTTTGTTAAAAATTCCAACTTGAGATTTGGTAACTTTTACTACATTGTTCTTGCTCCACCAACCTCTGTTTTCCAGTAAAACAGAAGACTTAGGGCCAGATGTAGGTAAATACTATTTACTGATTCTAAAATACCGAATTTTACCGATTCGGTATTTTAGAATTGGTAAATGATATGTAAGTATTCATTCGGTAATTTTTACCGAATTGGTAAAATTCGGTATACCGATTCGGTATTCCCCATTCATTCCCATTGGCCTGGAGGCCCATAGGAATGAATGGGAATTACCGAATCGGTAAATACCGAGTCGGTAAGAGGGGGAAGACCTACAAGGGTGGCAGGGTGTCACATTGACACCCTGTTGCACCCCTGAATAGTGCATCGGTGCACATGTGGCAGAAATACATGCCCTAAGGGCATGTATGTTTGCCACATGGCACTGTTAAAAAAGCACAAAATAGTTTTTTTTACGTTTTTCGTTATTTACCACCAACTTGTAGTTGGTGGTAAATAACGAATCCTTAAAAGTGAAAAGCACTCACTTGAGTGCTTCCTACATTAAGGATTCGGTAATTTACTGAATCGGTATTTAAGAATTCGGTAATTTACCGATTTCTTAAATTACCGATTCAGTAAATTACCGAATCCTTAAATTAGGCCCCTACATCTCAAATGCCTAATACCGGTCGGGAACAGCCAAAATTCGGTAATGTCGGCCGTTACCGACCGGTATTAGGCTTCCTACATCTGGCCCCTAGTAACTCTAATGACACGGACAGGTAGAGTAAATTTAGAGTGACCTTTAAATACTTTAAAAGGTTTCTTAATGAGAACCCAATGATTAACATTGAAATCCATGTTATTAAATTTAGATTTACCATAAAAAAAAACTTTTGAATTGACTGTTTATTGGTAAAAAATTATTTTGTGACTTGTAAGTCTGTTGCTACACTTCTTTTCTTTTCCAGATCTTGGCCTGCAGCTAAATTGGTGAACCATTTAGGCATAAGCTTGGATTTAGCTTCTCATCCTCTAAGAGCTGTACAAGGTGTGATGTTAGTGGTAGAATGAGGGGTATTTAGATATGTCCAAATTTTGTTTTGTAAAAAATCAGCAACATCAACATTAGATGCAAGAGCAGGTTGAACTCCTTCTTTAATAAATGGATTTGCTCTCTCAACAAGGCCATTTGAAAAAGGGTTGTATTAAGCAACTTTAAGATGTTGTATTTCATTACTTAGTAAAAAACTAGCAACTTGATTAGAAATAAAATATGGCCATTGTCTGTGACAATATAATTAGGGGTACCTTCAATTTTGAAAATATTTTGAAGAAAAGAAATGACTGTAGAAGAATTCGCTGCATGTACAAAAGAATAGTAAATCCATTTAGAATGATAATCAATGGCAACAATACAATATCCTTTGTCTAAAGGTAGTAGAGTGAATGGACCTGAAAAATCCAACGCAATTTTGTCCCAAGGTAGATCAGGAAATGGCACAGGAAATAAAGATTTTTGGTTGACTTTCCAGTGTTTGTCTGAGACAACACATGTAGGGCAGTTATCTCTAAAAAGATGTACTTGCTTGTCTAAACTTGGCCACCAACAGATTGTTTTAAGTTTTTTACAAGTTGCAGAGATGCCTAAATGACCTTCATTGGCGATATCAATGATTTTGTTTCTTACGACAGTTGGAGGAACAAAAAGCTCATCCCTGACACAAATTCCGTTTTCAAATGATAGTTCATCACTGATTTGTGCAAAGGATCTCAACTCGTTGCTAAGACTTTTAGAGTTTGGCCATTTGGTTTTGATGAAAACTTCCACTTTTTTTAGAGTTTCATCAAGTGCCATGGCAGATGCCCATTCATCTTGAGAGATGCTATTGGGACACATAGCAACAGCATAAATGAAACCAACAACACAGCCAGTATGAAAACCATCTTCACCTTCACTACAATCTGGGGGTGGTAAGGGGGAGAGGCAGTCTGCTCGTACATTTTTCCCTCCTTGTATTTTTGTAGCTTAGAAAGCAATCTTACTAGTCTTGCAGATGATTTGCCTAATCCATTTCCTGACAGTAAAGACACCAGTGGTTTGTGGTCAGTAAAAACTTCACAAGGAACACCCCAAACATACGTTTAAAATTTTTGAACAGTCCATACGATGGCAAGAGCCTCGCATTCAATTGTACTATAATTACATTCAATTGTTGTTAAAGCCCGAGAAGCGAAAGCAATGGTACTCTCTTTACCATCCACCCATTGACCAAATACTGCCCCTAAACCTTTTTGGCTGACATCTACTGACATGAAAGGTTTGGCTTTAGGAACAAAAGGTTGTAAAGCAGGAGCATTGATGACTAATAATTTGACTTTCTCAAAAATGTCTTGAAGAATGTTAGTCCAGGCAAATTTGAACCCTTTTTTAAGTAAACTTCTTAATGGTTGTATTAATTGGGCATAACCAGGAACAAATCTTGCGTAGTACTCACAAAGACCGAGGAAAGAACGCAAAGCGTCTTTGTCGGACGGAGGAGGTGCATTGCGTATGGCTTCAGTGTTACAAAATTTTTGTTCAATGCCATCACTGGAAATTAAGTGTCCCAGATATTCAACCTCATGGACAAGTAATATACACTTGTTGGCTTTTATAGTCATTCCCTTATCTTGTAAAATTTATAAGACTTTATTAAGAATGATCAAAGGTTCCTCTTTAGTTTCAGTGTGCACCAAAATGTCATCTTGAAATGTTTGTACCTGACTTAACTCACCAAAAAGATTGTCCATGAGCTTTTGGAAAATGCTCGCAGCTGATGCGAGGCCAAAAGGTAATCTCAAATATTTAAAAGCTCCAAATGCTGTTACAAAAGCAGTGAGTGGTTGAGATTTGAGTGAAAGTTGAATTTTGATGATAAGCCGAATGTAAGTCGATGGTGGAGAAGAATTTTGATTTACCAATATTGGCTAGCATTTCGTGTATGTGTGGTAAGGGGTGACAGTCAACCAATATATTTTGGCTGAGAGGTCTTAGATCAACACATAACCTTAGGTTGCAGGTCTTTTTTTCCGCAAAACCACCGGAGAAACCCATTCAGAGGCATCTATGGGAGCAATAATGCCTTCAGCTTGAATATTAGATAGAAGGGTTGTATGGTCATCTCTGACACTGAGAGAAATGGGTCTGACTTTGTGCACTATAGGAATAGCATTGTCCTTAAGTAAAATGTTGTGCTCAAATCCTCTGACGGTGTCATGAAAACTAAAGCGTAACCACAGTCCCCTGGAATCATCATTGTTAATATGCATGAAAGATGTTTGGATGTAGCAGTGCTTGATGTTCAAACTCTACTGGTAATGATACTGTTGAAGATTGGTCCAATGCTTGTTGATTTTGCAGGGACTATGAATGTTTATAAAATCTCACGTTGAGCAGGTGCGCTCAACTGACGCTGTCACACACGTGCAACTCTGCCTATAAAAAGGCTCACCGGCTCCCTGAAGACGCTTCGCTTCTCAGCTTGCGCGTCACTTCAGGAGTTTCCAGGGTTCCGATCTCTGCACCCGGGTCCCGCCCTTCGTCTTGGACACGGCAGCTTCAGCCTACCTGATTCCTCGTGGGAGAGCCCAGCGGTCACCGGACTCCTCTCCAGTCTCCAGCTGATCTCAGGAGCGGTTCTCGAGTGCCGGCAGAGGCGAGACTTCAGGCTTCCGGTTTCTGCATCGGAGCAACTTTACAGTCGGACTTGCTTTCTCCCTTCCGGCCTCAGGACTTGGGTTTCCGGTCGATTCAAAGGAGGACAGTAAGACTTTTCTATTATTTAGGGCCAAGAAACAAACCTTGGCAATACCAAACCGAATCTTGGTACAGTTTCTAATAGGACCTTGGCAAAGGCAAATCGATCTCTTTCCTTAGACTTTCTGGTTCTGTACAATTGCTTGTGAGAAACTTCTTGTGGCCCTAGTTTTTTCGTATTCAATATTGATATACTGCAGTGACTTGAACTGCAATAATTGATAGTTGAGTAGTAGTGTCTTGTGGGACTTGTTTTCTTTCTTGTTTTCTTATTTTCACAGAACCCCTTTTAAGGCCTCACATTAATAAGTGTAAGGTAAGAAAAGATCGCTGCATGCCAAGTTTTGTTACAGTTTCTACTAACCAGTTATTAGAATGGTAAAATGTAATGCTCATGCATCCCATGTTCAGTAAACACTTTTTTGGCATATTTATTTTTTAAGGTGACAAAAGACTGCTAGACTGCAACTAAGTTTAGTGAACGTTTTAGATCTTGCACATGAAGTACAGGAATGGGCTTTTAAAACAGTAGGTATGTATGTATGTAGTTGTTTAGTATTTAATATTGGGAAAGTCAGGACAGATGTTCATTAACGATGGTTCTTTAACGCAGCTCAGCATCTAATTAAACAATACTGATCAGCGAAAGCCCAGAGCGCTTCAAAGAGGGAGACAGTCATCTCAAGAAGAGATCCTGTGTTTGTTTCTCTCTCTCACTTTCCGTCCCCCATTCCACTACCCCTTTCCGTCCCCACTTCCCTGTCCCTTTAGGGGTCAGCACTTGTGACAAGTGTTGAATTCTTTGTCACATTTGTTGGTTCCTGGAGGTGTTGGGATTAGTCATCACCAAGACGGAAAGGACCTGGACTCCTGAGGTGGCACGTCTGACAGAAAGCGAAGCCACAACAGTCCTTATTTCCTCTTGTGTTTGACTAATCCCATGGAGGACATGGATATCACCCAGTTAGCTGAATTAGTGCGCAAAATGAATGACGAAATACAGGACTTACGCTTGGAAAACCAATCCCTTAGACAAGAGCTAGACCACACTAGGGACGAGTTAGAGAACACTAGAGAAGGCTTCACCTCTTGGAGAGATAAAGGGGAATTGAAAAAACCTATTCTATCACCACCTAAGTTTGGAGTTCCGTTTCAAGCTCAAACTCAGGGCTCAGGTTTTGGTCAAGGCCAGTCACCTCAAATCACAGTTGTCTCTCCACAACCAGTTCCCTTAGCCAACCCAGAACGCTTCTCGGGAGATAGTGCTCACTTTACTACTTTTATGAGTCAATGTCTGTTACATTTTCTATGTAAACCTCACATTTTCACTTCAGACACCACAAAGGTAGCCTTTATAATCTCTTATTTAGGAGGAGTAGCGGCAAATTGGGCCATGCCCCTGGTGGACAAAAATGATCCCCTTCTACACAATCTAACCCATTTCAAAACTGCAATGTCTAGTTTATTTGCGAAACACGTCTTTCTTCAAGCCTCCGATAATGAGTTACTAAATCTGCGCCAGGGCTCTCGAGATCTGATTTCTTATGTGACCACCTTTAATCGCTTGTTAGCAGAAACACAGTGGCCAGAAGACAAAAGAATATCCTTATTTTACCGGGGGCTTAGAGAGGAATTGAAAGATTCTTTGGCACACATAGTAAACCTACCTGCTGATTTCACCGAATTTCAGGACCTTGTAGTCAAGTTAGATCATAGACTAGGTGAAAGAAGAACAGAAAGACCAAGGTCGGATTTCAGGACTTTACACTTTAAAACTGAGACGAAGGTTACTGAGGATAAGAATGCCCAGGTAGAGCCAATGCAGATAGGAGGGATTAAAGGACCTCTTTCACAAGACGAAAAAGATAGAAGAAGGAAAGCCCATTTGTGTCTTTACTCTGGGAAGGCAGGTCATTTCGCTAAAGAATGTCCAATCCGGCCAGCCAAAAAAAGACTATTGGCCACAATTCAAGATCAGGAATCGGAAAACTAGTAGTCTCGAGGGAAGGAGAGGTCGATCCCTCGGGAAGAGACACTTTTGAGATCTCACAGTATATAACTAGTATTGCGAAACATGTACCTCGTCATTTCACCATACGAATGATTTTGATTCTAGCTAATCAACAAAAACATAGCATTCCTGTACTTATTGATTCAGGAGCTACCGGAAACTTTTTCGATCTAGGATTCGCTAAAAAATTAAACTTGAATAGGATTCCCAAGAAGGAACCAGAACCCGTGCGAGCTGTAGACGGTTCGGCACTTTCATCTGGTTTAATTAGGTTTCACACCCCTCCACTGCTTCTTCTATCCGACAATGGGCATACAGAACTGACTGTTTTTGATCTAATTGACACACCGGCTTTTGGGGTAATCTTAGGCATTCCATGGTTGGAGCTCCATAACCCAAAGATTGATTGGATAAAGCGTACAGTAACTTTGGACTCCTCACACTGTAAATCTCATTGTTATCAAGAGCATAGAGATCCTGGATTACCTCTTATCTGTGCTGCCACCCAACCTGATCCTGTTGAGTTGCCAGCTGAATTTCAAGATTTCGCGGATGTTTTTGATCCTGTGAAAGCAACCAAGCTACCCCCTCATAGGGTTTACGACTGCAGGATTGATTTAATTCCGGGAGCAGTGCTACCCTGCAGTCGAATTTACGCACTCACTGAACCAGAAAACCAGTATCTACGAACTTACTTAGACGAGTTGTTGGAATTGGGCTTCATTCGGCATTCCACCTCACCGGTCTCATCCCCGTTGTTTTTTGTAGCAAAAAAGACTGGCGATTTGAGGGCCTGCATAGACTATCGTGCAGTGAACAAGGCTACAATTAAAAACCGATACCCATTACCACTGATTCCTGTGCTATTAAACCAGGTTAAGGGGTCTACCATTTACACTAAACTGGATCTTCGTGGGGCTTACCACTTGATCCGAGTAAAAGAAGGAGACGAGTGGAAGACGGCCTTCCGCACCAAATTCGGACTTTTTGAATATACAGTGATGCCCTTCGGTCTTTGCAATGCTCCAGCAGCCTTTCAATATTTCATTAATAAGGTTTTAAATGAGCTGCTGGACATCTGCGTCATTGTATATATCGATGACATTCTGATTTTTTCCAAAAATCCTGAGGATCATGTGTTACATGTTAGGTCGGTCTTGCAGAAATTACGAGATAACTCCTTGTTTGTCAAGCTAGAGAAATGTGTTTTTAATACATCAACGGTAGAATTCCTAGGTTACTGGTTGTCACCAGAAGGAATAGTCATGGATCCCAAAAAAGTAAAAGCAATTCTGGATTGGCCTACTCCCACATCGGTCAAAGAGATCCAAAGGATTTTGGGGTTTGCAAACTTCTACAGGAGGTTCATCTCAAAATTCTCGGAAATCGTGGTGCCAATTACTAGTCTTTTACAGAAAGGAAAGAAATTTCAATGGAGTGCCGAAGCAGAACAAGCCTTTGACTTTTTAAAAAAGGCCTTTACTTCTGCTCCCATTTTAACGCACCCTGACCCGGACAGATCATTTTTTGTTGAAGCAGACGCTTCGCAAACAGCAATTGGAGGAGTTCTGTTGCAAAAAGATACTAATTCAGGAAATTTCCACCCTATTGCCTTTTTCTCTAGGAAACTGTTACCAGCTGAACAGAACTACACAATTGCTGAGCGCGAACTCCTGGCAATCAAGGCTGTCTTTCAGGAATGGAGACACCATCTCCTGGGAGCCAAACATACAATAACCATATTTTCTGACCATAAGAATTTACAATTCTACTCCACCGTGAAGGCTTTCACACCGCGACAGATGCGATGGTTACAGTTCTTTAGCGAGTTTGATTTCATTATTACTTATAGACCTGGAACCAAACAATTGTTGTCTGATACTCTTTCACGTTTGGTTTGCGATAGAAGTAGTGAGACAGGAAAAGGACAACAGAGTATAATACCCATAGAAAAGATTTGTGCAGAAGTCACTCAATTAGATTTTTTGTCAATACTCAGGGACCAGACCAAAGACCTGAATCAAAGTGATTGGCTTTCACAAAAACTAACTTCAGTATCAGATGGTATATTCTATCTAAAAGACAAAATATTCATTCCAAAGGAAGACTTGAGAGAACTAGTGATTAAATGGAATCACGATCTAGCCATAGTTGCTCATCCTGGCATTACCAAGACTACTGAGTTATGTCAAAGGTATTTCTGGTGGAAGGGAATGAAGTCAGACATACAGCAATATGTTCAGGCCTGTCCGGTCTGTGCCCGACAAAAAGTTTCACACTCATTTCCAGTAGGTCTATTACAACCAATGGAAGTACCCCCAACACCTTGGCATACTATCAGTTTAGATTTCATTACAGATTTACCAAGATCATCAGGAATGACCACAGTTTTGGTGGTAGTGGATTTGCTATCAAAAATGGGACATTTCGTTCCATTACCTAAACTCCCTTCGGCGATTGAATTCAGTAATGTGTTTCTAACTAATATTGTTAAACTGCATGGTTTGCCACAAAAGATTATCTCAGACAGAGGTCTGCAATTCCTATCAAAATTCTGGAAACAACTGAGCACACAATTAGGAATAGATGTAGCGTTGTCATCAGCTTTCCATCCTCAGACTGATGGTCAGACTGAGAAGGTGAATCAATACCTAGAACAAAGTTTGCGTTGCTTAACCACCACTTTATCCTCAGAATGGATAGACGCCCTGCCTTTAGCTGAATTCACTTATAACAACACTGTACACTCCGCTCTTAGTTGTTCTCCATTTTACTTTCTCACAGGCCAACATCCCAGAACTCTACCCATAATATTTCCTGAGAAAGACACTATCATGCCAGCAGTTTCAGATAGACTAGCCAGTTTACGTAAGTTTCAAGAAAATGTGAAACAAGCGTTGATAAAGCAAAAAGGAAAGATGAAGTTTTATGCAGACCGACATAGGACACCAGCGCCAGTTTATAAACCAGGAGATCAGGTTTGGCTTTCAACCAAAAATATACAAATCGAGGGACCTAAGAAACTAAAACCAAGATTCATTGGTCCATTTCCCATTGAAAAAATTGTAAATCCTGTTTCTGTGAAATTGAACCTTCCCCAAAATTACAAGATCCATCCCGTGTTCCATGTATCCCTGATTAAACCTGTACATCCTGACACCCGTCCCGACACCCCGCCCCCTCCAATCATTGTAGGAGACCATATTGAGTATGAGGTCAAGAAAATCCTGGACTCAAAGAGACTGAGGGGGCGTTTGTATTATTTGATCGACTGGAAGGGTTATGATAGATCTGAAAGATCATGGGAACCAGAGAATAATGTCCACGCCCCCGTTTAATTCGCTCTTTCCATGCCTTGAATCCCACTAAACCACGACCCTTGAGAAGGCCTTTGGGGGGGGGGAACTGCCATGAAAACTAAAGCGTAACCACAGTCCCCTGGAATCATCATTGTTAATGTGCATGAAAGATGTTTGGATGTAGCAGTGCTTGATGTTCAAACTCTACTGGTAATGATACTGTTGAAGATTGGTCCAATGCTTGTTGATTTTGCAGGGACTATGAATGTTTATAAAATCTCACGTTGAGCAGGTGCGCTCAACTGACGCTGTCACACACGTGCAACTCTGCCTATAAAAAGGCTCACCGGCTCCCTGAAGACGCTTCGCTTCTCAGCTTGCGCGTCACTTCAGGAGTTTCCAGGGTTCCGATCTCTGCACCCGGGCCCCGCCCTTCGTCTTGGACACGGCAGCTTCAGCCTACCTGATTCCTCGTGGGAGAGCCCAGCGGTCACCGGACTCCTCTCCAGTCTCCAGCTGATCTCAGGAGCGGTTCTCGAGTGCCGGCAGAGGCGAGACTTCAGGCTTCCGGTTTCTGCATCGGAGCAACTTTACAGTCGGACTTGCTTTCTCCCTTCTGGCCTCAGGACTTGGGTTTCCGGTCGATTCAAAGGAGGACAGTAAGACTTTTCTATTATTTAGGGCCAAGAAACAAACCTTGGCAATACCAAACCGAATCTTGGTACAGTTTCTAATAGGACCTTGGCAAAGGCAAATCAAACTCTTTCCTTAGACTTTCTGGTTCTGTACAATTGCTTGTGAGAAACTTCTTGTGGCCCTAGTTTTTTCGTATTCAATATTGATATACTGCAGTGACTTGAACTGCAATAATTGATAGTTGAGTAGTAGTGTCTTGTGGGACTTGTTTTCTTTCTTGTTTTCTTATTTTCACAGAACCCCTTTTAAGGCCTCACATTAATAAGTGTAAGGTAAGAAAAGATCGCTGCATGCCAAGTTTTGTTACAGTTTCTACTAACCAGTTATTAGAATGGTAAAATGTAATGCTCATGCATCCCATGTTCAGTAAACACTTTTTTGGCATATTTATTTTTTAAGGTGACAAAAGACTGCTAGACTGCAACTAAGTTTAGTGAACGTTTTAGATCTTGCACATGAAGTACAGGAATGGGCTTTTAAAACAGTAGGTATGTATGTATGTAGTTGTTTAGTATTTAATATTGGGAAAGTCAGGACAGATGTTCATTAACGATGGTTCTTTAACGCAGCTCAGCATCTAATTAAACAATACTGATCAGCGAAAGCCCAGAGTGCTTCAAAGAGGGAGACAGTCATCTCAAGAAGAGATCCTGTGTTTGTTTCTCTCTCTCACTTTCCGTCCCTCATTCCACTACCCCTTTCCGTCCCCACTTCCCTGTCCCTTTAGGGGTCAGCACTTGTGACAAGTGTTGAATTCCTTGTCACATTTGTTGGTTCCTGGAGGTGTTGGGATTAGTCATCACCAAGACGGAAAGAACCTGGACTCCTGAGGTGGCACGTCTGACAGACGGTGCCAACTGAATTTTTAAAAACATCAGGAAAAGATGCTGCAAATTTGTCAATAACAGAATCGTGATCGTTAATGGCTAGTATACTTGAAGGCAGTTCACCTAATACTATGAGAGGATCTTGTCCAGGACGTAAAATAATACCTAAAAGGGCGAGATCCTTCCACCCAATGATATTTCTTCCTTTTATTGCTACATAAATTTTAGTTTTGATTGATCTGCCTAAACATGTGAGGGTATCGCAAAAAACCCCTCTCAAATCAATATCTTGCTCACCAAAAGCTTTCGGGTTGATGTCAGGAGCAGTAAGAGGAGCACTGTCAAGCCATAAGTCATAAAATGTAACATCAGCTAGGATAGTAACGTGTGCACCTGAATCAGCCATGCTTGGGATAATGTTATTATCAATAGTGATATCAATAAATGGACCTTTAATAGGTTTGTCAGAAAACTCAGGAATGTCAATTGCTACTACTATGTTTGCAAACTGAGAGGCGCAGTCTTGTGTTTCATGTGTGTCTGATGAGATGTTGGCTATTCTGGGTCTGTTGGGAATGCTATTAAAAGAAGTGTAAGTTCTTTTGTTACATGCGTTTTGAAAATGCCCAAATTTCTGACATTTGACACTCTTTTTTCCTAATGCAGGGCATGTGGGATTGTTCCCTATGTGGTTTCTAGAACCACACCGAAAGCAAATAAGTTGGGACCTTGTGGGTTGGTTTCTACTAAATTTCCTTTCTGAAGCTTGTTTTGAATTAATGGCACAAACAGTATTACATTCAGAGACAAAATTCATGGTTTGAGAGGTGTCAGAAGAAACATTTTGTGTATTAACTTGAGTAGAAAAATTAGTATGCTGGTTGCTGGCTAAACTTTGGATGTAACAATTGACCTTTCAATACTTTTGGCGATGTCAATTGTTTCAGCCAAAGTGGGATTACAAGAAGTGAGAAGGCACTCTTGTATTTTTTTAGAATGACAGTAAAACACAAATTGATCTCTTATATATGTGTCAACACCAGCACCAAAGTCACATTTCTCTGCTAGAACTCTTAAACTTGCAATATAGTCTTCTACAGATTCTTCTGAGGACTGTTTACACATTGTGAAATTGAATCTCTCTAAAAGAACACTTGTTGAGTCAGGATATTGTTTCCCCATACGTAGTTTTGCTTCTATAAATACATTCCAAACAGCGTCTTCAGAGACTGGCGTAGGAAAGTGTGGAAGGTTTTCGAAAACCCTGCGACCAGCAGCTCCCAGGTGATTGATGAGAAGAGCCAGATTCCTTGTGGGAGAATATCCATCAGCATCAATTGCAGTTAAGTAGTTCTCAAAGTCTTTTTAACCATTCAGATCATTTTAAATCTGGCTTACCTGTTTTTTGTAGAAAAGGTGAGGGCTGGATAACACCTTGAGCAGTAGCCATGATAATACAGATGAAACAATAGTGTAGTAAAAACGTCAGAGCAAAAAAAAAAAAGACACATTTGAGTATTAGAGAAGTATTATATAAGGAGTTTGCCAGAATGTGGATAAATATAAAGAATTGGAAAATGTGAATAAATATAAAGAAATGAAAAAAAACTGGTAATAGACTCACAGTTGCAACCCCTTGTCCAATGTTGAAAAATTAACCGGGTGATGAAGATTCTAACGTTTTTCTTCAGCGTGCTTGGACAGTATAAAATTGATAATGATGCAGTTGGTGTGCGAATCACCGAGTGGCAATGAGATCGCACCTACGAAGTAATAAAATTGAGCGTTGGATGTGGAGAAATGTTGGAGTAAAGTCGGATAAGCCGAGAAATCGCTTTGCGACTTACTCAAAATGGCCGCCGTGCGTCTGACGTCAACACACTGCTCCCACAATGCTTTGCGGTTCGGCAACGTAAAGACGACGAGTCTTGGAATGCTTGGAGGCTTACAGCTTGGAGCGTAGATGAAGGAGATGGCGCAGATGGCAGCGTGCAGATGGCAGCAAGGAATGTTTGTGTTTGAAAGCGAGCGCTCGAGGACAAACCGTAAGAGTGCTCGCGGACAGCACGTAAGTTCCACAGTAAAAGTTTAAATTTTCATGAAAAATGTCTGACCCACCTTCCGGATAGCAGATCACCGTTCAAGATGGACGAGACGAAAAGCACAACCTTGTAAGTCCTATGGGCTCCAAATTTAAAATCCAGAAATTAAAATTGGAAAATTGAGAAAAAATTCACCCCACTCCTGGTACCAATGTAGTAAGGGGTAAAAAGGGAAATAAACTGCAGTCTTGAGAAGGATCGTTGAAGCTGGATTTATTCCATAAGTACAAAGGCAGGGAGCCCATGGCAGAGTTTGCTAGTGAAGGAAAGCACCAACAGCAAACTGTTGTGGAGGGAAAGAATGTGAGGAAAAAGAATCATAGGAACACTCTAAAAGGAATGTACATATTTAAAGATACAGTAATACTAACATACTACACTTAGACAGAGGCCCACCTAATGCAAATAAGTATTTAACCTGATTCTCATGGGATCAGTGTGTCTCAAACCTTGGTCATCCCTCCAACCTTTGGCATCCAGTTTTTTAGTTGGGTAATTTATGATTCACACCCCTGAATCTCACTGACTAAGCTATGCCACTGCTCCCAGCCCTCATGATTGTGAGTTTTCCTTTTCTTAAAGAGGTCATAATCACCAAAAATGGTCAGAATATAGCATGCCCTGCAAAACAGCAATTCAATTCAAATGATTCTTGGGGTATTGAAAGTGACACATTCCTTGAGTCAAATCGACAGTCTGGGGTGAAGTTTAAGATGGTCTTGCTGCTGCTTCTTTTTCTATGCTTTCCGTTGTAATATAATTGTTTTATAATAGTATGTTCCTATACCCCTGCCCCTTTGGAACCATGGTACATTCTGACAGTTGCCTGTGAGCTTGTCTTTGAATGTTGACACAGCTCAGCTGAGGCAAGACTGCTGAGGTGTTGTGGACCAGAGAAGACGTTGAATAAAGGCAATTCTACTGGAACCTGCGTTTTGTATAATTACACCACTTTCCATGTCATTTTGGTGCTCACGATACTGCTTTAATCCATCCTCATAAACGGTCAGGAGTTTTTCAGAGTTTTCTGAGGCAAAGAGTGTGTTTGAATGAATCATTTTGTAATGTTCATGTTGATTCTTCTTGAAATGAGGAAGTTGCATGGAACACCTCTTGCACCAGTGATCTTTGTCGCCTTGTGGAAAGTCCCAGTCAATAGTTTGTCGTCATGTCATGCAAAACTTTCTTCCTAGATCATGATCACTGACCAGCACCTGGTATCCCTCCTGTGTTCTGCACTTACACAGCCCCCAATTTCTTGCACTTTTGGCCACTGCACTTTTCTCTTCATTTTCTAAAAGGGAAGCTGCCCATGTGTGCAGAAGGGTTTGGTTTTACCATTAGAATTGAAACATGACTCTGCCAATGCCCATATTTCACTCCTCAGCAATGTAGAGTTTTTTCAATATTCTCATAAATCGTTCGACCTCGCCATATGTGTGGCGTTTTGGGGGGAATCTATAGTTCTATATGGTGAAGGTGTCTATGTTCCCTTTAAGGGCATGATCTAGAGTCTGGCATATAGGTTACTCCTCCACAAACGTAACAGCTATCCTGCCTGCTTTATTACAACTACCATAGGATGTAATGCTCTTGCAATAAGCTGAACGGGATATCTGTCACCATTGTAACAAAGTAACCTGACTGCCACACTCTACATCAGGCCCAAATTCTCTTCCTTGCCAGCTGTCTTTTCCATTTTGATTCTTGCCAGAGCCTCTGAGTAGCAGTCAATGTGTTCGCCTAACAAACAGGTTGCAGCTACCGGGTGTGCGGCTGTGCTCACCCTGGCCACAGAATGTTACATTGGTCAGGCAATACGATTAGAGATCTTTTTTCCCTACTCCTCCTACTTATCATAGCAGACACAAGACAATGTATTGCTATGTCTACCTATGAAAAACATATTTATTTTTTGACACATTTTGATGACTAGTGTGGCCTATCTGCATGGTTATTTTTACTTAGCTTTGGAAGGAGACAAAGTCAACATATATTAGACTCTAGTTACCAGGAATAAAATTTATAGTTAAAATGCAGAATTTTCTGCAAGTATCTTTCATGGAAAGAAGAAGAAAGGGTCAGATTTAACATTCGTAACACAGTGTGCACTATGATTGGAGAGATTAACTGGCCCTGGGCACAGGAGAAGACAGGATCTCTCTGGGAATTTTTGGAATGCCAGTTCAAGGTATCGGTCAATAGCAAAAAGAGAGTAATCGAGAAAGTAGAGGTCTACTCTGTCCGTGAAGTTATTGGCAAGTAGAAAATGGGATGTAACAGTGGACCGTCCATGAGCACCGGTGTGGAGAGCTCCTGTGGTCACTGAAGTAGCAGTGGATGTGGTTAGCATGGGGAGGACCTGGTATGAGGCTTTTCTCGGGCAGTAATGCTAGCAATTAAGCCTTCAGCTGTTTGGTGCAGATAGTAGCCCAACTCTTAACAGAATGGCAAAAGCAAACTTATTGGAGTTATTTAGTAGTGAAGGTAGGAGAGCGAAAATATAGAAGCAAGATACGTTGGCAATAGAAACAAATCAGTGAAAGCCCTGTAGGAGGAGAAAGTGAACAGTTAAGTTTTCAGTCAAAAAGAGTATGGGGGCAGAGCGGAGGGCATTAATCCATCACTAAGAACAAAGGGGAGCATGCAGCGCAAGCTGAGGTAAAGGGGTCTGGATGGGTGCTAGCAGGGTTATCAACAGCAGTCCAATATGAGCAGCCCCTTATGATGATTCATAATGGACCAAATAAACAAGAGTATGATGTCAGTAGTAAGCCAATGTGCTGACAGGAGAGAGAGGTAAGCTATGGAACAAACACCAAATGGAATAGTGAAGAACTAATGCAAAAAGGAGGCTCAAGATTCTCAGGCCCAGGAATCCGGAGGCCCAAGATTCTCAGCATTAGAGAACTAAGAAGAGGGGGTAGTCTCCTGGAGGAGGACTAGTGAGTAAGGAAGGAAAAAGTTATGCCACTGTCAGCAGGGAAGCCTGATAGAACAGTGCTGTAGAAGTAAGTTACAGTCTTAAGGTTCCATGTTTGGCAATACAGAAGAAGTTATGTCTCATGTCAGGTGCTTCTTGAAGAGTAACATATTGAACTCTGGGTATAACAGGAAGGAGTGCAAACAGTTAAAAAAAAAAGCATGTGCTTATCTTTAGGATGTGATATGAAAAAGATTGACTTTGGATTTCCTCCCTATTCAGTTCAGGGATCTTCATGGGAAAGATCACTGTGCTGTTGAGGCATCTGCAGACCCCATGAAATTGTGAGTTTCTTGGCCACGTTTATTTCAGATCATAGGTGGAGAGCCTTGTACTCTAATCTTCAGTCAGCTTATGTAGTGAGACAGGGACTGGGCACAGTGTGTACTCAAGATCTTGGGCAATGCAATGTGTTTCACAGCCTATAGTTCTGCCAATCGCTTTTTGATGCGGCCCCAGGATGGCATGGCTGTAAAATTTATATCTTCCGCCTCTAAAATCTCCATTGTCACTCATAATAGTTGTCCATAAAGGCCCCCATATCTCACCACCCCTCTTTAATGTCTATTTGGAACCTCTCTTAACCATTCTCACTGACAACCAACTTAGATATGACGTGTGTGTAGACAACATCACTTTTGGACAGTCTCTGCCCCATCAATGATTCTGTACCATGTACAAACATTGATGGCTTATAACACTTGCTCTTCATGAATGAGGCATAAGCAAAATGCTGATCCTTGGCTTGGATGATCCATCAAAAAGTCACTCCTTTGCGTGGATGCCCATTGGACCCCTTCGAACTCGGTCAGGAATCTTGTAGTTTTTTCTGAGCTATTACTTTTACCTCAATAGTAAACAGTAAGACCACCATAGTGCACTTTTAATTATCCTACCTATTTGTGATTGTCTGTACAGCTGCCTTACTACTGCATTGCCCTCATGCTCTGTGTAGCCCTATGATCAGTCTGGCATAATTCCACTTGTGAGTGGTTAAACATTCGACTGACGGCACGCCACATCCCGGTATCGCCGCAAGTTCTATCTAGAATTTTGCGTATTCTTTCTATCAGCCACTATCCTGTGAAGTACGGAAACACCATTATTTTGACTATTTATCGATTGGTCTCCGAAAGATATTCCAATATTGACCACATATACCTATCTTTTTGTTCAGATTGACTGACCCTGTATAATTTTTTTATACCGCTGTGACCCATCGAATCTACGCGTTTTAAGTACCGAGAATCCGAACCTGTAAACAATCCTAGAAGGTATCTACCAGGATACAGCGAAGGGATACGCGATAGCTGCGTTCTTTCTGTGCAACTTCAACAAAGAAAGCTATACACAAACTTAACAAATTATAACTTGTGGCTCCTGAAGAAGGCGTTTTCGCCAAAACGCGCGTCGAGTAATTTTTCTTCATTCTGTTTGTGGACACCGTTGATTATTAGATGTTGTCTTTTTATTTATTCATAAAGATTGTATATTGTATTATTTGGTGTAATAATTGCATATAATTTTATTGTACCGTCATATAACTTGAACAAATTCAGTTCTTTATATGATTTTTATTAAGTATATTAAAAACATGTTTGTCTTAAATCAATAATTATTTCTTTTAATTGTTTGCCTGTTCCTAGTCACCATTGGGTCCAAATAACTTGTTGTCTGCTATTAAGATTGCCTAGGAATTTTTTACATACACTTTAAACAAAGGACTTACATGTAAAATACTTCAGCTGGCTTATAGAGCCTTATTCATGGAAGTATCCGAGTATCTATTCTAAACTCTACCACCAGAATAAATGTCGGTGGTTAAACACCCAGCATTGTTGTTTGTTGCTGCGACCTTCTTGCTGCAGGTGATTGCACCATGCTCATGTTTCCACGCCTTGAAACGCCTTGGCTTTGTTCTAAACCTTACCACGGACTGCATGTTTCGGGTCAGCCACCCAGCAGTGTTGGTTTCTGCTACCTTTGTGCTTTACTTTGCATTTTCACTGTGAGGCAAACTTTTTGAAATTGTGCAAACATCTGAAAACCTACCTCTTCTGTCACAGTTTCAGAGTTGATTCAACTTAAGTCCTCCACCTGCTCTCCCTCTCTCCTTACCCTGTATTCTATAAGCACATTCAAGCTGGAGATGATTGAGGTCTAAGTCACTTACTACGAATCTGAGTCTGGGACTGCATGTTTAATGGTTCTCAACCCCATCCCCAATTTAAAGTGTTACTCTCTACTGAAGAAGGACAAACATCCTGAAACACGTGCCTAGAGCTACACAGTATTACTGCACCAACAATGACTAATATAGATATTCAACCGAAGCGTGTATGTGTTTTTTACCATGCACTACATTTACCACAATGCATCTTTACGAATTGTGTGCTGGTATGCCAGGCTGTGTGCTCCTCCCCCTTGTTTTGTAGCTGGGATTGTGTGCCAATTTTTCTGATGTGAAGGTCAAGTTGCAGCCTGCTCTAGCAACTAGATTTGGGGAGCTTTCAAGTAGAGTAAGCTACAACATCCTGTTCTCAATGGGTAAATTTGATGGGGATGAGAAGATAAGTTGGAATTTTCTCATTCTGACTGCTCAGTTTCAGTTAATGATGAGACATTCAGATCTGAATTTACCTATATCATTGGCATGGTGGATCATATCTCACTGAGCTGTTACTTTGAGGTAGGACCGAGATTCTTTAATGTGTTGGTGGATGGTTAAGTTTATATCTCCTATGAACTCATTTAAGGGCCTATGGTATATGTTGAACAATGGAAGAGAGAAATGTAATCTTGAAGGAACCCTTAAACAATAGGAAATGGTGGAGTCTTTGAACCTTCTATTTTTACAATTTATGTACCTTCTTAGAGAAGCAAGGGTCACCACTTCATTATTTTTCTTTCAATTCTAAATTTTAATTTCACAGTGTGTAGAATGATTTGGTGATCCACTATCAAACAATGCGTAGAACCCAATGAGGATAAGCAAATACGTGGACGTTTTATAGATATTACTGAAGAAAACATAGGTGAGCAAACACAAGGAGACGATGGACGGAGTCCTGAAACTTTTCAGACACTCACCCCCAGTCACAGATGTGGGTTGAATGCATCATGGTTCTTTAGCTCACTTCGCCACCCCACTTCAGACCCAGCTGTTGTATTCTACATTCTCTTATGTGTATGCCATTGATGTGCTCATGGCAGCTGTGTCCTAGCAACTCATGTTCCACTACGAGAAGCCAGTCTGTTGGTGTCTCGGAGACGGAGGAAGGAGTGCGTGGATGGGAGCTGTCGGGGGTATCTGTCACCTTTCTTATTTATTTTTATTTATTTTTATTTTGAAGGTTTTATAGAGTGTGAACAAGATCCTTGTGGATATCAGAGCACTTTACAGTGATCAAAGCTGATTATACATAATGAGTAGTATGACTCATTATACATGCAGTAATATGAGGGAAAGAGCAAGCATGGGATAAAAATACGAATACACAGGAAAAGTCGTAAGGTAGAGAAGCATGGGATAACAGGACAAAAAACACAGAAAAGTCGTCGAAGAATATAACAGGAGTGTCTCTATTGAATAAAGTCCCGGGCAGGGTAAAGTAGTCAAGTAAATTTTGCCATGAGAATCGCTTTTACTTCCTATCTGAAAGAGAGGGTAGAGGAATTCAGTCTGGTTTCTGGGGGAAGAGAATTTCAAATCCTAGGTGCCATCCCAGAGAAGGTTTGTTTAAATGTTTTCTTTTTATTGAATCTTTGAGGTTTCAGAAGTAGGTAGTCTGCACCTCTAGTGGACCTTGAGCCACCAGATATTGTCAATTTCTGTGCGAGGCAGATAGGTGCCTTGTGGTGTAAGGCCTTATATGTCATGCAAGCTATTTTTAGATGAATTCTTGCTTCAAGCAGGAGCCAGTTCAGGGATTTTAGACCTTGGGAGAAGTGGGAACTTCTTTTCGAGCCAGTGATGAGTCTTGCTGCAGAGTTTAATGAGGCTCTAAGGGCAGCTATAATCGCTTTTGGAAGGCCGCATAAAGAGACACTTCCATATTCCACACGAGGCATAACTAGAGCTTGTACAGCCAGCTTGAAGTCGTTGACTGGCAAGAAGGGCTTCAGCTTCCTAAGAATGTTTATCTGGAAGTTTGCCCCCTTTGTAGCATTGCTAATGTGTTTCTGCATAGTGAGATTGCTGTCCAGAGTTATTCACAAGGATTTTGCAGAGTCCACAATAGTTGGTTGATCGTTGAGTGCAGTGAGATGTTGGATTAAGTCTTGCATAAAGAGGATTTTAGCCGGTGGAGCAATAAGGAGGAATTCGGTCTTTAGAGGGTTCAGTTTGAGATGGTTTTCTGCCAACCATGTTTGGGTGTTCATGAGTGTGGTGTTAAGCCGTTTAATGTCTTCTAAGGTATTAATCTTTAGATAAAGTTGTGTATCGTCAGCGTACATATGATATTGCACGTTAGACTCTTGTAGGATTTCGGTGCGGGGCTCCATGGACAGGTTAAACAGTATTTGGGAGAGAGAGGATTCTTGCGGGATGTCCAGCCTTACTGGTACTGGATTGGAAAGAGTGTTATTGATCTTGAATTGTTGTGTTCGGTTATGAAGAAAAGAGGTAAACAAGTTTAGCACTGATCCTGATAGACCCATCCTAAGTTTGAGAAGATCAAGCAGATTCTCGTGTTTGACCGTATCAAAGGCTGAAGATAGGTCTAGCAGGATGAGTAGGCATGATCCGTTCTGGTCCAGGATTTGTAGCGCATCATCAATAATGTAAGTCATGGCTGATTCCGTGCTGTGCCCTGCTCTGAAGCCTGATTGGTGGTTGTTAAGGAGGTCGAAGTCATCAAT
The DNA here is from genome assembly GCF_964261635.1 of Lissotriton helveticus. Classification (NCBI taxonomy): domain Eukaryota; kingdom Metazoa; phylum Chordata; class Amphibia; order Caudata; family Salamandridae; genus Lissotriton; species Lissotriton helveticus. Next base: position 1,270,396,651 of record NC_136068.1, read on the forward strand.
ATGTTTGGTTAGTTGGTGGTGCACACATTTTTCAAGCAATTTGGCCAGGGTAGGGATATTGGATATAGGGCGGTAGTTGTTAAGCTCCTTGGGGTCAGCTGTTGGTTTCTTTAGGATGGGTGAGACCTGACCGACTTTGAGGGGGTCCGGAATGCAACCTTGTTGCAGTGAACTGTTGATGATTTTGGTCCATAGCGGAAGCAACCACGGGGTTAGGTCTTTAACAGCGTTAGCGGGAGTGGATCGATGAGGTGGTTGGAAGGTTTCAGGGCATTGAGGCTTTTGTGAAAGCTGGCCTGTACACCGGGTTATTTGTATATTTCCTTAAATAACATCACACATTGTTACTTCATAGATTGACTAACACCATAGTGTGTGAATTTATAAAACTTCTTTTTAATTCTTTTTTTTCTCACAAAAAAGTATAGTTTTTTTCTTTTTATAGTTTGTATACTTTTTTTTTAACAATAATTCATAAAATTCAAGACATATATGTACAATCAATCTATATGGCTGCGTAATTACAATGAAACATATTCAAGTACATATATCAGCAAATGATTATCATCGCCAAATACAAAACTGAATCCAACGCGTTTCGGCGAGTGGCCTTCGTCAGGAGTTCTGTATTCTCACTTCATGATTAAATACTGTTATCATTAGTAATCAGACTTAGATTCTGAGGGTCAATTTCACGACACGATCGGTCCTACGTGGTACTGTGTGCTTCCGTGATACTGAACTGTGTCTGGTGGTTATAGAAGTTAATAATTCTGTGTTCGTGTGCGTCCTAAAAGGCTAAGAAGGACTGCTGTATGTTGATCTGGTGCCCATATGTAAATACTGTGAAATCGGCAGCCTGTGGTTGACCCTTCTTAAATGCTTGTGGAATTGCTGCAATTCTACTTGCTGATATACCACCGGTCTACTTTAATGATGCCATCTTGGATTAGGAAGCTGCAAGGTCCCGTCTTCAGGGCTTTGAGGATCTTACCCAAAGCCTCTTCAGTATAGGTGTCGAAGGATGCCCAGGCTGCTTCGTTCTTCAGGTCAAACTTTGAAGGGATTGAGAACAAAAAGGAAGGTGCACTACATGGACAAATCAAGAAAATATAACTTCATTGAAGGTTCTTCCTTTTATTGAATTTCTTTGAAAACAACAGCGGCACACAGCCAACGCGTTTCATTCCTCCATGCCACGGGAACTTCGTCAGGGCTAATATATTTTCGTTGGGGCTTCAAAGATCGAACCCAAGTACACCGTATGTCAGAGAGTAAAAATCCAGTCAGCGTCGTAACAGAAGAGCGTGGGTGGTCCTGCATGGAACCACTCCTCAATAATTAAATATGTTGGATAGTGTCAGAAGATAAATAAATACTTCGGGCACCAATATGTAGTATTTTCTTTCAAGATGCGGCTAGTGGTAGCCGTGTCAGAAGGTAAAAGGTCTGCAGCATCGAGTGAAGTTCTCGCGACTAAGCCCGTCGGCTTCGTATCATGGAAGCTCTGACTGGGTAAATTACAGAGACTGTTTTCTCGTGCAGTTGGGGGAGTGATGAGGGAGCAGAAGGGGTCATGGGTGATAGGGACACTTCTAAGGTTGCTATAGATGAACCCTCTATTGTTATGTCTGGCACCTCTTAGTGGGTTGGGGGGATAGTGGGTATGGTCAACTGAGTAGAGGTGGTGCAAATCATGGGAGAGGGTTCATAGGATTCTGAAAGACATAGCAGATCGCTCTCAGAAAATGGAGTGATGCTACGCCTAGGGCGAGAAAATGTATTGAAGTCTCTTCTCATTTATACCGTTGTCCTCTCTTTAAAAATAGCGAAGAGGATGGGAAATCCCTTTTGAAGGATGATTGGACATTGTATGGCATTTTCTAATTTGCCCCACAAGTCGGAAGAAGATTGAAGAAGATTGTGTGTACTTCACCATTCTTCGAAGAGGTACCGAAGACCCTCGGCAGCGAAGAGCAATAGCAACTATCAACCCATCGGTGGTAAGAATTTACGATTATATACATAGCAACTAGGAGGAATTTGGTCTACGTGTTTGGTAACAACAAAGACGTAACCTGTGCCTTGGAGAGTCTTGTTGCTTATGAGACTGATTTTGGCAAGACACACTGCGCAGCGCCAGTAAGTGAGAAATTTTCGTTTATGAGACACAGTGACGTTCATGATTTTACACATCAACAAACTATCGTATGGCTTACTAATAACTGTTGTTCTCGTGACTTTGCGCATTCGTTGATGATTTGAACCATCACAGCTGCTCACACTGCACACGAACGCTTCTCCGAGACTCTGAGCGCGTCTTCAAGGACTTCATTGTTCTGTGGTTCGATCTTTGTATTCCGGAACTTCCGTTTCACGCTGCGCCACTCTGCGTTGCTGTGATACTTGGGGTCACGTCGTGCGTACCGCCATCTTGCCAGCACTGTCCGCAGAGCTTGACCTTCAATCTTCACAGTTCAGAGGATTGCGTCATATCCTATGATAAATGACTGACTGTTGCTGTGCTGTGATAAGGAAGGAATCAAGGAGGCAGCGATTGATGAGGTAACCAATTGAGTGCTACTGAAAGACTTGATTATACAAGAGGCAGAGTTTTACGAGGTAACCTGCTAAGTGTATTCAAAAGCAGCGTATGATATGGTGACTGACTAAGTGTTATTGACTAAGTGCTGTGGAAGGACAACATTTGACGAGGTGACCAACCAACTTCATAGAGATACTTAGTTTGGTTTAGTTATTTTGAGACCAGCACAAATGTGAGACAGTCCTGCCATTATCGAATACAAGTTTTGACTGAACTTTGGAGTAACGTGTTTAAATTCCTCGCGTTTGGATTCATCTTTAGGAGCATCATTATTCATCTCCTGTCTTTTGGAACATCGTTAATGAACATTTCCTTGAACTGTTCGTATGTTAGTATTGATTTTCTGTTAAGGTTCTTTGAGTGGTCATGTCTAACCAAGCTATTATTCCTCCTCCTACATTCTTGCAGAACCCAGATGCCACGTGTATGAACTGGGAAGATTGGAAGGAATCCTTCACTACATATTTTGAAGCTATAGGTGGGGAAGTTTATATATCTAATAGAAAATTAGCAATTCTTAAACACCATCTAGGTGTAGATGGAAGAAATGTTTTTAAAACTCTTCTTAAACCTGCACTTCCTCCTAGAAATTCTAGCAATGGTTCCGATTCAGATGAGAAAGATGTATATGAGATAGCCATGGCCATGTTAGAAGAAAACTATTGAAAGAAATTGAGTACAGTAGTTGAAATGTATACATTTTATTCTCATAAACAGTTACAGGGTGAAAAAGTAGAACAATATGTTGCAGCTTTAAGGTGATTGGCCATCACATGTAAGTTTAAGGATTTACGAGACAGGATCAATTAATTAATGCTACCAACAACAAAAAAATCTAAAAAAGTTACTAGATTTTATAGATCCTCCATTAGACAAAGCCATAGAAATTGCTAAACGCACCAAGAATACGTCTCAATATGTCAAAGAATTAACAAACACTGAACCTTCTAGTGAATCAGTTACTTCTAAAGTATGCGAAAGGAATGTTTTTAATGAGAAAAAAGGAAGCAAAACTGAAGGTAACAAATTTGATTAAAAAAACCTTTCATCAGCACTAACAAAATATGTTATAGATGTGGGAGCAACAGACATTCGTCTGATGCTATACATTGTCGTGCAGCAAAAAGTAGATGTTATAAGTGCAAACGAATTGCCACTTTTCAAGAGTGTGCAAGGCGTCTGGTGTATCTGAATCTAAACCTGTTGTAAATGCAATGAGTAATGAATCCGCTACCTATTCCAATGAGAGCGATATCGAGATCTTTGTAATCGATGAGGTCAACGATGTAGGTGCTGATGGTAGCATCCATTACAAACCTCCAAAGTGCGACATTAGCGTGGATGGCAAAACCATTTCAATGTGGGCAGATTCATGTTCTCCATTTACCCTAATTGATAAACAAAATTGGGTGGATTTGGGTTCAAAAGTTTTACACATTCCAGATGTGAATCCCCTAGGGTACTACGGGCAAAAATTACCAGTTTTAAACAAATTAAAACAGGCAGGTCTAACTATAAGCCAACAAAAGTATATATTTTTTCCAGACGGAAGTGGACTACCTAAGTCATACCTTATCACAAGAAGGTGTTAAACCTAAATTTAAACTTGTAGAGGATTTAGAAAATGCACCAATTCCAGGAAATAAGGACCAGTTAAGGTCATTTCTTGAGCTGGCTGAATACTACTCAAGGTTATATATAATTTTTCCACCTGTTTGTTTCCTCTTCGCGAGTTGATGAAGAAAAATGTGTCCTACGTGTGGTCCGAAAGTTATCAACGTGCATTTGAAGAAGTGAAGAAGGCTGTGGTTAATGACGCCGCTTTGAAACCGTTCAATCCCATGAATAAGTGTATCATTGTTACCGATGCCAGTGGTTATGGTTTAGGAGCTGTGCTGATGCAAATCCATGAGAAAAAGGAACATGTGGTGGCCTTTGCATCACGCACACTCAAAGGTGCTGAGAGCACATACTCTACTAACGAGAAAGAGGCGCTGGCGTGTTGGTAGGGTGTTCAACACTTCCAAAATGTTGTCTGGGGTACAAGCTTTGAGGTGCACACAGATCACAAACTACTCATTGTCATATTTTCTACTACAGGTGCAGGTAAGGCCACACCTCGCAATTCTAAATGGATATACAGGTTACAAGAGTAAAATTTCACCTTGAAATACATGCCAGGTGTAAAGAATGTGAATGCTGATTGTCTGTCACGCCTACCTGTAACTAAATCTGACAGTGAAGAGATCAATTCGGAAGCAGATGATAGGATTGTGGCTAATTTGGTGGATGTATGTCAAGCCATAGAGGAGGTAGATTGGAAACTTGTAATTTCTGATGATGTCATTATGAAAAAAGTCATAGAGTGTTTGCCCATGAATGAAGGATGGAAGCTTAATGAGGACATGTTACAATACCAGGAAGTTTGGTATGAATTGTCAATGTTTAATGGTATTTTAAGGAGAAGTGACAGGTTAGTGGTTCCTGTTTCTATGTTTGCCAGGTTGATCGAGCTATTGCACGAGGGCCATGGCGGGATATTTTTGGTGGCCAGGGATGGACAGGCAAATAGAGAGATTTGTAAGAGATTGTGTGCAGTGTGCGTGTAGTGATGAAGCCCATGTAGTGCAGGAGGCTTCTATCCGCCATACAGATTGGCCTGAACATGCTTTGGAAAAAGTGGCCATTGACATTTGTGGTCCCTTTGAGATTTTAGGTGTTGGTTGCAGGTTTGCCATTGTTTTGATGGATTATTTTTCAAAAATGGCCTGAGGTGGGGGGGCGTGGCTAGCAGCCAACGATGGCGGCCGCAGCTTAGGGAGGCTCCCGGGAAGAGGCGGCTTTCCGCAACAATCCGTGACAAATATCCTGATCATCGCTGGCGGAAAAGGGCGGACCGGACCCAGAGTCCGTGCGGCGAGCAGTACTGAAATTCTGGGCGCGGCGGCGGCCCGAACGGGCATACTATCACTGGCCGGAGACGGAGGAGGAGCCGGGCCTGCCTTCAGCCGTGAAGCCGCGGAGCCACAGTGCATTCAGATCCGGCCGGAAGTGTCCTGAAGGCGGGGGTGAGTGACAGGAAGCGCCGGCTTACCGAGCGCGTCACCCCGACTACACCGCAGTGCTCCCTCCGGCAACCCAGGCATACGGGCGCGCTACATCACCGCCCGTCAGCGCTCCCTGGTCACGCAAGACTCTACCGGAAGCGCGACAGGCGCTGCGCATGTCGGACCCGGTGCCGCCATTGTCCGGCCACACCCGCGGAGTGCACCAGGCCCCGGCGGCAGCCGTCCGAACCCCACGGCGACCACTGCGGTCAACGGACAGTGGTAATTGCGGACTTCCCAGCAGGGACACAGGGACACATACGCAGGCTGCACCACCAGAGGGGCGAGAACCTGGGCGGCATCTACATCAAGGGGGCACTGGAGAGAGGCATACCACGGCAGAACCGCCCGGTGTTGGTCGCAGCTTGCAGCACACCACCAGATTTCCCATCGGCCCCATTGCAAGGGGGCGCACTCAGTAACTAGCCTGTGCATAAACTTTACGTGAGCACTACACCACTGCATACCTGCGGGGAGATACCACCCCCCCCCCGCTGTGCCCACGTACCTCGACGCGGCCAACCGCCGAAGCACAAAGGGTCGGCCCTGCTCAACCCGGACACGACCAATTGTGCCATTTGGCTGCTTTAATAACGGCAACACCATGTCCCAAAGGGGCCCCAGAAACACCTCAACCCAGGCCAAGTTGGACAAATTTGCGTATGAGAGGCATTCACCGCCCCAGGAACAGCACAAGACCGCCGGAAAAGTGACTGACACCGAGGGGGTAAGAAAGGCTACGCTGGATGATGTGCTGGCGGCATTGGCTCAGGTGCAAACAACGGTGGGTGCCACGGCAACTGAAGTCACCTTGATAAGGGCGGATCTCCAAAAAATGAATGAGAGGGTCAAGCAGGTCGAAGTGGTCACTAAATCGCTGGTTGAGGATGTGTCCGAATTACAAACGGCAGTGGAACGTCTGCAAACCGATAACAAAATGCTCAGGGACAAACTGGATGACCAGGAAGGTCGCTCCCGGCGCAATAATGTCCGAATTATAGGTGTGCCGGAATCAGAGGACACGGGGGCATTGGATCTCTACGTGGAGGACTTGGTCAAAAATCGGCTCCAGCCCAAGGGACTCTCAAACTTCTTCTCCATCGAAAGGGCCCACCGCGTTCCAGGGGGTAAACCCAAATCAGGAGCCACACCGCGACCGATTTTGGCCAGATTGTTCAATTTCCGAGATCGGGACGCCATTTTGCAGGCCGCAAGAGTAGCGCCGGCCATTCAAATCCAGAACTCGAAGATTGCTTTCTTTCCGGACTATACGGCAGAGGTATCTAGGAGACGGAGAACGTTCCTGGAAGTGAAAAAGACCTTGAGGGAGAAAGAACTGCCGTACTCTATGCTATTCCCGGCTAAGCTGCGGGTGGTGGCGGACAAGAAAGTGTGGATTTTCGATTCCCCTGGTGCTGCCCGGGACTGGCTTGAGGGTTGGAGCACCGTTGGACGACAGCGCAGAACGCACAGACCGGAACAAGCCCGTAGCGGAGGTAGCAGAACTGGCTCACAAACGTCTGGTCGAGTGGAGGGAGCGGAACACTCGCCCTCCCATGGATTTGAAGGGGGAGGCGAGGAAGACTAATCCCGGCCCTGGACTCTGCATACTATGCAGTCGCCGATCGCCGAACTGACTTGTTGTTTTAACTGCAGCACGTAGACGCTGGCATGGCTGCCCCGAAAGCCTACAGGGAGGCCGCCTGCCCGGGGAGACGCTCTCCCCCCTACACGCAAGTACTTTGGTTGTGGGATGGGAAAAGCACTCTGCACAGTTGGGGTGGCGGGCAGTTATAAGTCCGTTGAGCAGGGGGGCAGGGAGGGGGGTTTGTTTTGAAATGTTCATGTTGGGAATGTACGCAAACGGTCGAAGTCGATGTCTCCAGTTATGTGGGGGTCAATGCACGCTAGTGGGGAAGGACAGCGATGGTATGCCCCCGTGATGTCTCTGGGTTCCTTGCTGTGCGACGGCATAGCTGCTGGTCCAGTTGCATTGCCTGGTCGCTGCATCACACACCCCATAATCCCCAATGGCTAATAGTTCGGTACCGACAGGAGGGGTAGCGCCACCTGACTCACGCTGCCCGCCCCTGAGTTTGATGTCCTGGAATGTGAGAGGTTTAGGGGACAAAATTAAGCGGGGGTTGGTACTAACTGCCATCAAGCGACAACGTCCTACCGTAGTCCTGCTGCAGGAGACGCACCTGGTAGGGGGGGCTGCAAAGGCCTTGGATAGACGAGGTTACAAAATGTGGGTCCATTCTGAGTTCACAGCCGGCTCCAGGGGGTCCGGCATTCTAATACAGAAAAACTCGCGATTCATGCCCCTATCCTTTAAGACTGACGATCAAGGCTGCTTCGCGGCCGTGCAAGGACAGTGGGAAGGGACACTCTTTAACTTAGTGTCAGTATATATTCCACCAGCACTACATTCGGTCCACCTCCCAAAACTAGGGGAATTCCTTCTGACTCTTCCCGAGGGTGAGATCATTCTGGGGGGGGACTTCAACGCGGTAATGGACACGCAATTAGATAAACACCCCACACCGGCCCCGACGGGGGGAAGCACTTACTTCCAGCGTTTCACAGCGGCCATGGGACTGACAGACGTCTGGAGGCACTTACACCCCGGCTTGAAACAATACACTTTTCACTCTGCGGTGCATGGCAGCCTCTCCCGCATTGACTACTTCCTATCATTGGGAGAGGGCCTCCGGTATATAGATGCAATGGGAATTCACCCTCGGGGGATTTCGGACCACTCACCGCTCACACTGACACTTTCCATACAGACTAGTGTGCGCAAACGCGTTTACCCCATACATGCAACCTACTTTAAAGTTCCACAAGTTCGTAAAGCTCTCAAACGCACGACACACTACTTTCATGAAAACGTACACTCAGTGCGTTCCCCTGAAACACTTTGGGAGGCCTATAAAACAGTCCTGCGGGGGCAGGCCATCAACACCATAACGGGGCACAAGAGGCAACAATCCCAGGAGCTGGCCAATCTGGAGGTGGCACTACAGGAACAAACCGTGGCTCATGAGCAACACCCCTCTTCCTCCTCCCTTCACGCACTCTCCCTCCAACAGCAGCTATATAATGACCACTTGCGCCAGCTAACAAAGGGATACATAGCCGATACTCAAAATAGAATTTACGAGGTGGGGGACAAAGCGGGGAAAATGCTGGCGTGGCTTGATAAGCGGGAGGGCAACTCCAGGGGGATCCACCGTCTAAATGATGAGAGTGGGGTGACACATACTGACCCAAGGCGTATCACAGAGCTACTTGCGGACCATTTTGAATGAGTATACACCCCAGAGTGTGTGATCACACCCGAGAGAGCCAGGGCACTCTTGGCTCCGATCGAAGTCCAAACACTGTCTCCGGAGGCGTCAAGCGAATTGGAGGTAGACATCACTGCCGATGAAATCCAATTGGAAATTAAAGCTCTACACCCGGGTAAGGCAATGGGACCGAATGGAATACCCATTGAATGGTACCAGGCGATACCAGAGACCCTCAGTGTTCATCTCTTAGAGATGTTCAGGGACTGTCTAGAGAAGGGCTCACTTCCGCTGGACCAACGCGCGGCGACCATCGTAACTATCCCCAAGCCAGGCAAACCACCGTAGGAATGTTCCTCTTACCGACCCATTTCCTTGCTAAACGCTGAAGTGAAAATTCTGGCTAAACTCCTGGCGCAAAGGATCCTGCCCCATCTGTCGTCCATTATACATCCGGACCAATCCGGATTTATGCCACATAGAAACACGGCGCTGAACCTGAGACGACTGCACGGTGTACTGGCTAGAGCGGACTCTATTAACGCACCAGCAGTAATTTTAGCACTTGACGCCAAAATGGCATTTGACTTGGTGGAATGGGAGTACCTTTTTGAAACGCTGAAACACATGGGGTTTGGTCCGCGCTTTATCGCATGGGTCAAACTACTGTACACTGACCCTATGGCTCACGTGGTGGCTAACGGCCATATTTCACGCACGTTCCCGTTGGGAAGGGGCACGCGGCAGGGTTGCCCTTTGTCGCCCCTGCTGTTTGCTATCTCTCTGGAACCTCTTGCGACCCTCATAAGAGCCTCGCCCCTCCTCAGGGGTATAACGTGGACCGGGGGTTGGGAAGACCGTCTGTCCTTGTACGCAGACGATATGCTGCTCTATCTAACTGACCCCGAAGATGGGATACCGGCTTTACTGCACATTTGCGACGCATATGGCAGGGTTTCCGGCTATACACTGAACTGGGCCAAATCGGAACTGTATGTTTTGCAGGGTCCGGCCCCAACCCTCGACAGCACATGCCCGCTAAAGATGGCGGGATCGTCGTTTAAATATCTAGGCATCCATGTCACTAAAGAACCGGCGGAATTTATAGATAAAAATCTGAAACCTCACCTAGACAGGCTTAAACGGGATGTCGTGTTCTGGTCAGGCCTTCCGCTAACGCTCCTGGGTAGGGCGGCGCTCTACAAAATGATGGCATTGCCGCGTTTTTTATACGTCCTTGAGAATACACCCTATCCGGTGCCCCCTAGAGTTTTCCAGAAAGTGGCAGCTCTCGTTTCCAACCTCTTATGGGGGAACCTCCCGGCACGAGTGGCACAATCCAAGATGCACAGAGACTGGTATGACGGGGGTATTGCGCTACCCAATCTAAAACTGTACTATTGGGCGGCACACCTTAAACCAATTAATCAATGGATCCACGCATCGCACGCTGAGCCGGCGTTCCAGTCCGACAGGGCACAGTTGGGCACAAACAGTCTGTTGGGCCCGTTGTATGATCGCCGCAAGGTACGGACATTACTGGGCCCCACTAAATTAACGGTTCAGTTGTGGCACACGGCAACGGCGGCGCTGGGCTGGAAGGGGAAGGTCACCAAGATGACTCCGCTGTGGGACTCTCGGGCGCTGGGCAATCTGAGGAATACTAAGGGATTTACACACTGGGACACGATAGGTATTACCACAGTGGGGGATATGTGGGAGGGAAACGCAGTGATGCCCTTTGCCCGGCTAAAGGAAATACATGATCTTGGAGACAGGGAACTTTACAGGTACATTCAAATCCGGCATGCACTGCTCGCGGCTCTGCCCCCCGACACACCTCTGCCTGAGTCCTCGCCACTAGAAGATCGCCTCCTCACTGACTACATGTTGGAAAAAGCAACATCGCTCACTTACCGAAAATTACTCAATAATGCCCCGGATCCTACACTTCACATAAAGAGGAAATGGGAGGGGGACGTGAACGAAATGGACGAACATGAATGGAATGCAGCACTTGGGTCCCCCAAGGAAGTGGGCATCTCAGCGCGCATGCGACTAGTGCAATTCAAGATCCTACACAGGGTCTATTATACGAGGACCATGTTACATCGCATACACAGGCTGTCTCATCCATACTGTCTTCGTGGGTGTGGGGAGGACGGCACATTTTTTCACACCATATGGGATTGTCCACAGATCCAGGAGTACTGGAAGCAAATACTTTCACAAACATTGGACCGGTCCCTGCTGCCTGACCCAAGGAGGTGCCTACTAAATATATGGGAGCCTACTGACCTTTCCAGATATGAACAGCTCTGGGTCACAGCGGGGTTAATGGTGGCAAAGCGTGACATAGCACAGCGATGGGGTGCAGCAGACCTGCCGACTAAGTCCCAATGGTGTCTAAATATGGATAGGGTAATGTTGACCGAGAGGGCAGTATACTCCAATCGAGCCTGCCCAGGAAAATGGAACAAGATTTGGTTGAAATGGAATGAGTATAGAGGGGACATTTGTGATCCACTGTCGGAGGACGATCAGGAAGATTCTGGTGAAGAAGATGAAGAGGGTTGTAATTAGGCGGGGTGGTTGGGTGAGGGGACGGACACAGCCACTTCACGCGCTCTTCCCCTTGGGTTGAAATGGGGGACAGGGGACGATGGGAATCACAAGGTGGGCGGGGGCGTTGGCTCGCTGGGATATGAGGTTGGAAAAGGCCTCTTCCGAGGGGCACCTACACTTCGAACTGCATTGATTCATGCCAGACCGTACTGTCATTCCTAACAGTTTAAGTTGAGAGTTTATTGTTTTTCAAAAAAGATATAAAAATGCCATCGAAACCGCAATTACCGCTGATAATGCTTTCTCAAACTGCACTTTTACTTTTCAGCACGCTCCACTGCACAATTATTGTATCTATTGCTTTGTGGACCACATTACTGTGCTGCACTGTGAATAGCGACCACGGAATAGCGGCCGGCCCGTTGGGTTGTAGGCATTCCGCTGTGTAATATGCAAAGTGCAATAAAGGTTTTGAAAAAAAAAAAAAAAAAAAAAAAAAAAAAAATGGCCTGAGGTAACCTTTGTGCGCAAAGTCAAATCTTCCAATATATTTGATTTTTGTGAAGAAGTTTTTCTGAGAGAAGGATGTCTGGCTGAAATGTTTACTGACAACAGTTGTCTAGAATCAACTAGAGAGTGAGGGAGAAGACACTCTTAATCCCCAAAAAGATCAATACATTGGAAACAACAAAAGAGTGGCTCTTTGAAGGAGAACAACTAAAGGGAACACACTAGTGTTTTTAAAAGGACCCTCACTCACCGACCTGGTCAGTGACATGCTTCATCATAGGGTCCGCACCTAGGAGGCCTAATGCCTCCCTGGTGTGCTACAACGCCTGCCACTGCAGCGGAGCTGGTTCTTTGTATGTGTGATGTGAAGCGACAGTGCAAGGTTAAAAAGTTTCCAAATGCTACCTATAAACCAATTTATTTAAGGTGATTTGGATACTAATAAAAACAGGTGACGGACCTGCCGTAATTAGAGCCAAGAGATCCGATTTAGAAAAAAAAAGGTGTATATTGGTCGACATGTTTCTGCTTAAGGCGGCACAGTTCTGCCCAGCTTTCATCAGGACCTAAGTAAAGACCATGGCGGTATACGCTCTCTAAGGCGTACCCTAACCTCTGGTCAGGAAAGGGGTGGTCAAACTCACGGTTTCACCACTCAGATCATACGTTTTTTCCGAGATCCGTTGTAGCCTACAAGAAAAAAAAACAATACAACAATACATTTTAGAACTGTATGTATCTTTCTGCAAAAGTGGCTAAAAAACAAGGGTTAACTATGTGTTCCCTTAAATTGGTGATTCAGAAAAAGCCTGAGGAGCATTAATATTCAGGTGGTTAAACTAGACCGCAGTGTGCTATTTGCCCATGCATTGGTTTCATCAAACTCGCACTTCATCTATAGCATTGTGTGGCGAGGAGTAAATGTACACTATCGTGTGTTTAAATAAATTGGCCTCGTAATAATCGGGCCAAAACCGTTGTGTTCTTAAAGAGAAAAGGTGAACCCAGTATAGGAACACGGACAGGTGTCCGAGAAAGGGGTGAGATGTGCTTAATGCCGAGCTGCCCGAAATTGTGTGTAAAAGAAACATTCTCAGACACAAAGGCACGGGCGAACAGCGGTATAAACAAACAGCGGTATAAACAAACAGCGGCTGGAGAAATCGCTTACTTTGAAACAAGATGCTACTCATATCATGGAGGTCAAGATGGGGGACACGCCTTGAGGGTCCTGCAAGACATAGAGCTGAAAGTAGTTACTTTATAACCAATACCTCGTGGAAGCATTGATCATTCCCTTGTTATTGCCCTCTTACCTCCAATAGTGGCCGAGTCCCGCCGGGAATCTACCAGATCGCGTCTTGCTCCGAATGTTAATGGAGCCCGAAGCCGAACGGTAGATAAACGTATTTCCGGGTCACGTGAGGCGTAAGCGTCACGTGTCACTAAGTAGACACGTTAAAAAACAACTAGCCCGGTCATAGAGATATGCCGGGATCGCAAAAAGAGAGAAAACTTTATTGTGCATCAAGACATGGTACAACAGACAGCAATGTGTCAAAGGTGCACAATATTCCGATAAGTCACTGATCAGTGTGTATATGTAGTCAGTGGAGAGTATGGAGTTGTAAATGGTACAGTGTAACTGACCGCTGTGGTTGGAGTTGTAAGTAATACACTTTTTTAAATATACATCATCATTTTGGTTGGGGAGAGTCCGTAGACGCTGCTGTTCTAACGTCTCTTCTCATTCTTCCCAAATCCAAATAAGCAGCGTAAGAACGGGGGCAAGAAAATCAAGCTTTACCATAAGTACTTAGTAGAGCAATCTATACCTCCATACCTCAGCAGTTTGGAAAACAAAGCACCCTTTCGTGGTGTAATACGTATCCCCCAGTGACCAAATGCTAAGACTGAGTTAAAAAAGCGGGCAAAATCAATCTGGGCACTCTTGTAGGGCTCTGTATTACCAAAGGGTTAAAGGTGGACGGGGGTCCGAATGAGAGAGGGTCCCGTCAATCGTGGCTGAGGTGACAGAGTACACTTAACTTCAGAATCCGAGGCACATGACTATTTCAGAACAGAGCCCCACGGGATGTGGTCATTGAGCCCTTTTTGATGAGTGGAGAGTCGATAAATCCATCGTTGTTCTTTTTCGAAGAGTACCTGTTGTATGCGTGGACCTGGTTTCATCTGCTCTATGATGGTCCACTTTAGGTCATTGGTGGTGTGATTCAAAGACAGAAAATGGTCTGTCAGTCTTGTACTTGCTTTTGGGCACCTAATATTACTCCGGTGCTCGCACACTCGTTGTTTAATCTTCCTGGTTGTCATTCCCACATACCTCAGCTCACAAGGGCAGGAAATAAGATACACCACATTTGTGGAGTTACAGTTTGTATGGGTAGTCTGTCGCCAAACTTTCCCTGGTTCCAGCTCCAGTTGTTTCGTGGCTGTGGTTAAGTGGCACACACTGCATGCTCCACAGGGGAAGTGACCTGTCACAGGCGGGAGGCCCCATGCGGTGGTAATAGTGTTGGTGTTGACAGAGTTCTTGGCCCTTGGGCGAGTATGTACTAGAGAGTCCTTTATGCTCCTAGCTCTCTTATAGGAAAACAAGGGTAGTTCCCAATTGTGGATGTTGCTTTTTAGGATCTTCCAATGTTTTCGGATGGATTTACTCACTTCAAAAGAGGCACTGTTGTATGTCGTCACACAGGTTAGCGGGATGTCACCTGGGGTCTTGATAGTCTCCTCCAGGAGAACATCCCTGTTCTGGTTTCGTGCTCTCTTATAACTCTTCTTGAGGATCCTCTTCGGGTACCCCCGTCTCGCAAGCTTTTGTGTGAGTTCGTCCGCCTGGGTCTTGAAGGTGGCCACTTCACTACAGTTGCGTCGGAGTCGCAAAAACTGTCCGTAAGGTAAGTTTTCCTGCAAGGGACGCGGATGGTAACTGGTGAAGTGTAATAGATTGTTTTTGGCTGTTGGTTTATGGTGAGTCCGAGTCTGGAAGGAGCTGCCAACCTTGGTAATTACTACGTCCAGAAACACCATTTCCTCCTTATGGTAGGCAGAGGTAAATCTCAGGTGAGGATCACAGGTGTTAATCTAGGAGAAAAATTCAAGTAATTTGTTTTCTGGACCCTGCCAGATGATGATCACATCATCTATATACCTTCTCCAAAAATTCAAGTAAGGGCGGTAAGGGTTCTGATCTGACAAAATATGTTCTTTCTCAAAATTGAAAACGTATAAACCCGCCACGCTGGGGGCAAAAACACTGCCCATCGAAGTACCTCGTGATTGTAAATAGAGGTCTCCTTCATATTCAAAAAAGTTCTTCTTCAAGGCCAAGGTGGCACATGCTGTCATAATCCGCCAGGCAGGGGGGAAGTGGATCCCGTTTCTCGACATACCGACTCATAGAAAACTACAACTCCCGGCATGCTCGTGGGTGTGTCGCAAGGGGCGCACAGGATGTGCGCAACGAGCCCTCAAATGGAGCTGAGAAGACGAAGCCGGCGCCGATAATTCCGATGTTTCCTGGCGAGCGTTTGGAGAGTATCTGATGAGGCGGTAAGGAAGCGGATTCTTCCCTCTGTTGGGATTCTTTGTTCTTGGTTTCGTACATCCTGTGGGAATCCCGCTCCTGTGTACACCGCACAACTTGCATAGCTTTTCCCTTCGGCTGGAGGGAAAGAGCACGGCTGGGTGTGAGAGCAACACCCGGCACCCGTGTACTGTTGACTTTGGGTTCGTGGTGTTGGCGTGCTCAGGGACAGCACGCGAACTCGAATCACGGCTGGGTGTGAGAACAACACTCGGCACCAGTGTACTTTTGACTTTGGGTTCGTGGTGGTTGGCGTGCTTAGGAACAGTACGCTTGGATATTTCGGAAGAGGGCAAGGAATACAAGGGCTCTTGTATTTCATCCAGCAAGGATTTGTTATCAACAGTAACTTGCCTCAAATACAAAACAGGATTTCTAGAGTGTTCTTCCAAGAGTGCGAGGAAGCACCTTTTCACGCGCACAATACTATTCCACCCACAGTTGTGCAAACGTTAGTAAAACTAACGCGGGGAAGAACCTGGTTTTGGTGTGCTTGATAACACCAGGTTATATGCAATAGCCTTTTTGGTTGTTCTTTATCCTTATATCATTTTCATTTACATGTTCCTTGTTTCATATGTTTTGCATAGGTAGCAGACTCCAAGCGGGGTATAATCAAAGAGAACTAACTCCCCCTTTGAGGAAAGTACTTCATGCACATTAGGTGTGTGTGTCTTGTAGACCTGGGTGAGGACAGTCTCTATGAGGAAGGGTTTTTTCCTGAAACGTGTTTGTGCTTTGTCTTCCTATTAGATGGGTGGAGTACCTGTTACCTCAGCCTTGAGAGTCTACTACTGATTTACGCGTACCTTTCTTTCTTTACAGGTATGATCAGGAATCTGAGGGTCATGCCTGGGTGGTTAGAGAGTGTGAACGTGTGGGGGAACTGGAAGTACCGGAGTAAGGGGGGGTTGTTGTTTCATCCAGTTGTTCTTTGTCGTTTCAGGTCTCCCTCCCAGCTGTTCCCTTCCTTTCCCTCCCCGGGTGGACACCCTTAGTAGTCTGTGCATTATCCTTCAGACATTAAGGCGGTTCAGAAGGGGAGGTTATAGGCCTAGCAACACAGCCCCGAAGAGGTCGGAAGGCAGAGCCTGACACATGCGATGACAAAGTCCTTGGGGGTAACATAATCCCAAGGGATCTCATCTAGAGTGGCCTCTATTACTCTGATGGTGTCATCCTGCGGAATGCAGGTATAGAGGCTCTCTATATCCAGAGTTACAAGAACGGTGGGTTCTTCCTCCAGTTCCATATCTTGTAACAGGGCCAAAAGGCTCTTAGTATCCTTAAGGTACGTACTGGTGGATTGCACCAGAGGCTTCAGAAAGAAATCGCAATAACGCGATAGGGGTTCCAGCAATGATCCTATTCCGGAAACGATGGGCCTCCCCGGGGGGGGGCATGCGGTTCTTATGCGTCTTCGGTAACGTGTAGAAGTAGGGAATAATGCCCTTCGTAGTTGTTAGAAAAACTGCTTCATGCTCAGTGATGTATCCTGACGTTTCCGCTTCTGTAACTAGGTCTACAATGGATGCCCGTAATACTGGTGTTGGATCCTCTGAGAGGCGGGTATAGCTTCCTTCATCCGACAGAAGGCGTCTACACTCCTTGTCATAAGCCATTGTGTCCTGTATTACCACTCCTCCTCCCTTGTCTGCCGATTTTATTACAATATTGGTGTTCTCTTGCAGTGAACGGAGAGCCTGGAATTCACAGGCTTTTAGGTTCTTGTATGGTGTCCTCTCCTCAAAGGATTCTATGTCATTGAACACTGCTTGCTCAAAAGCGGTGATCTCTGGGGGCACGGAATGTGGTGGTGGAGTGAAGGTAGATTTTACCCTAAATTCAGTATCTCCTTGAGCAGTCTCAGTGTTCTCTCCTTCCTTTTGTTCAAAAAAGCTTTTTAATTTAAGTTTTTGAAAAAATTCGGACAGTTCACAATGAAGTTTAAAACGGTCAAGCCGGGCTGTAGGTATAAAACCTAAGCCTTTCTCTAGGACATCATTTTCTGCTTCAGTCAGAATCACAGAGGACAAATTGGTAACTAAGCTTACTGGTTGCTCGGACCTGCTCATCGTTCTTGTGTTTTGCTCCTCGTGTTGTCCCCAAATGCTTCCTGTTCCTCCCAGTGGACCTGATTGCTGCCTTTTCTTCTCCCGCGGCCTCTCGGGCCCCTCTCTAAAAAAGGCGGCCGGTACATGTTGTGTTGGAATATTGGTGGTGGGAAGGGGGAATTCCACCCCATCATCTGTTGGTATTGTGGGTGTGGGTACATACCAGGGTAGCCGCCTGCTCCAAGTTGCTGACAAGCCGGCCAGTGCTGCTGGTAATTAGATTGCTTCCTATTCCTGCCTCTTCCTCTTTGGCGAGATTTAGAACTATCCCCGCTGGATCCACTTGTCGTGGAATCATTGTCGGAGCTATCACTGCCCCCTGGTTTTCTTGTTGGTGGGTTGTATGTCGAGCTGGCATATGGGTAGACTTTGTCGAAAGACCATTTAGCCAGATCTTTTTGGACCTTATGTGCCTTCGATTGGGCTAGGGAATCCTTGTATTCATTTTTTTCAGTATTTAACTAATCGAGCCTCTTTTTATACCCTGCCAAGGTGGTTCTGAAGTGTGTCTCTGTCAATTGTATCTCCACCATGATTGCCTCAGACAGTCTCAGGGCAGTTTTTATTATCAAGACCAACCAGTCGCGGGTGCAATGCCACGCGATCTGGGCCCATTCTTTGCGAAACTGTGCATCATCTAAAAATATTTGTGGTGCGTTAGTCACCAACAAGCCCTTCGGTGCAGCATTATTTCTCATATAAGAAGTCAGAATCGTGCCATGCAAGATTGCCCTGATTCTGCTCCGTTTCTGCTCTGTGAATTTGTCCCATTCCGTTGTCTGCGAAATGGTCTGTGCGATGGTTGGGTCAGAAAATAAAGAAGAGTCTGCCAAAAGGGCATCGACCTCTTCATTTGAGTAAGATAAGCCAAAATTCTCCATGCCGCTGTTCATATAACCTCCGGAGGGATTCACGGTTAAGAAAGAACACTATACTCTCACAGCTGTGCGCTGCTGAAATCGTCTAGAATCAACTAGAGAGTGAGGGAGAAGACACTCTTAATCCCCCAAAAGATCAATACATAGGAAACAACGAAAGAGTGGCTCTTTGAAGGAGAAAAACTAAAGGGAACACACTATTGTTTTTAAAAGGACCCTCACTCACCGACCTGGTCAGTGACATGCTTCATCATAGGGTCCGCACCTAGGAGGCCTAATACCTCCCTGGTGTGCTACAACACCTGCCACTGCCGCGGAGCTGGTTCTTTGTATGTGTGATGTGAAGGGACAGAGCAAGGTTAAAAAGTTTACAAATGCTACCTATAAACCAATTTATTTAAGGTGATTTGGATACTAATAAAAACAGGTGACGGACCTGACCTTAGCTAGTAATTAAAGCCAAGAGATCCGATTTAGGGGAAAAAAAAGTGTATATTGGTTGACATGTTTCTGATTAAGGCGGCACAGTTCTGCCCAGCTTTCATCAGGACCTAAGTAAAGACCATGGCGGTATATGCTCTCTAAGGCGTACCCTAACCTCTGATCATACGGTAGTTCCGAGATCTGTTGTAGCCTACAAGAAAAAACACAATACAACAATACATTTTAGAACTGTACGTATCTCTCTGCAAAAGTGGCTAAAAAACAACGGTTAACTATGTGCTCCCTTAAATTGGTGATTCAGAAAAAGCCTGAGGACCATTAATATTCAGGTGGTTAAACTAGACCTCAGTGTGCTATTTGCCCATGCATTGGTTTAATCAAACTCGCACCTTATCTATAGCATTGTGTGGCGAGGAGAAAATGTACACTATCGTGTGTTTAAATAAATCGGCCTCGTAATAATCGGGCCAAAACGGTTGTGTTCTTAAAGAGAAAAGGTGAACCCAGTATAGGAACACGGACAGGTGTCCGAGAGAGGGGTGAGATGTGCTTAATTCCGAGCTGCCCGAAATTGTGTGTAAAAAAAACATTCTCAGACACACAGCGGTATAAACAAACAGTGGTATAAACAAACAGCAGCTGGAGAAATCGCTTACTTTGAAACAAGATGCTACTCATATCATGGAGGTCAAGACGGGGGACACGCCTGGAGGGTCCTGCAAGACATAGAGCTGAAAGTAGGTACTTTATAACCAATACCTCCTGGAAGCTTTGATCATTCCCTTGTTATTGCCCTCTTACCTCCAATAGTGGCCGAGTCCCGCCAGGAATCTACCAGATCGCGTCTTGCTCCGAATGTTAATGGAGCCCGAAGCCGAGCGGTAGATAAACGTATTTCCGGGTCACGTGAGGCGTAAGCGTCACGTGTCACTACGTAGACACGTTAAAAAACAAGTAGCCCGGTCATAGAGATATGCTGGGATCGCAAAAGGAGAGAAAACTTTATTGTGCATCAAGACATGGTACAACAGACAGCAATGTGTCAAAGGTGCACAATATTCCGATAAGTCACTGATCAGTGTGTCTATGTAGTCAGTGGAGAGTACCGGAGTTGTAAATGGTACAGTGTAACTGACCGCTGTGGTTGGAGTTGTAAGTAATACATTTTTTAAATATACATCATCATTTTGGTTGGGGAGAGTCCATAGACGCTGCTATTCTAACGTCTCCTCTCATTCTTCCCAAATCCAAATAAGCAGCGTAAGAACGGGGGCAAGAAAATCAAGCTTTACCATAAGTACTTAGTAGAGCAATCTATACCTCCATGTCAAGCCTGTCGTGGTTGCTCCTCGGGATTGGATTGATGCAATAAAGGGGCCCACCTCTAGATCATCCCAAGTCTGGCTAATGTTGTCACAGACTATTAAGGAGATCAAGCGGGGGAAAAAGATAGGTCCGGAGGGGAACAGCTGGGCAACTGGAACCGACACCTGCAGATGGAGAAAGTAAGGGATGAGTGGCAGAAGACCCTCAGCTGTAACTACTTTATACACTGCGTTACTCCTTTCCTCACCTGCAATAACCTGCAGGTATGCGGATACAAGGGATGATATACAAGGCTCTTCTACGTCCCCTGGTGTTCCCACTAGAAAACACAGCAAAAGAAAACATCAATACCCCACTGTTCTTTCCCTTTCACAATATCTAGATGAGCATATGTGATGGATGTACACCTACCCAATATGAGGATGTAGAATACCAGGATGCCTACTAGAAACAAACAGTTACTATCACTCCTTGTTTGGTATGTTCTTACTGATAGGCAATTCCCCCCTCCGAGGAGATGGATGGTTTGCAATATCTAAGGTCAATGTAATAAGCAAACAAGTTATCCCCTATAATGAGTTATCAAGACAGTTCCTGATACCATCAAAGCAAGAACACAATTGCCCAAAGTGAAACAAAAACACAGCGTCTATGCAGATGCCTCTCTGCATGCGCCAAACAGCGATAAAGGAGGTTCCTTGAAGAGAATGCGGCACCTAAGCCTAGGTGTCCTGCAATGATAGGAACTTTCCACTCCTAGTGATTGTTTTGGAGCAGAAACCAAATGAGCACTGCACTTCCAGTTGAAGCACCGCAACACCAGCACCCCCCTTTGGTAACAGAAAACCTGACACACGTTCCCTGCTCAGGATTCGGGCGCTTCCTAAGCCCCTCCGCAGTAATCCGTGAAGCCAGGGGAAACTGTAAACACAACGGGCGCTTCCTAAGCCCCACCGGAGTATTCCACAATATTAGCGATGAGACCTCAGGAACACATCTCGCCAGAACGGGCGATTTCCTGAGCTGTTCCAGCTGGAACAACGGATCAACGAAAGCTGTGAGCTATTCACCGCTCACCTCGAAAGGACACCACAAAGTACACAGGAACTGCATGCACCGCTAGCTCTCCAAGAGGAATAAACGGCAGCGTCTCCCTCTGCAAGCGCCCTGTTATTCCATTCGGTCGCGCAGCGTCAGTCCAGCGCGCCGCGCAAAGGATCATGGGATTTGTAGTTTGTTGTGGGTTTCTCGCCCGCGCTCGTTGCAGTCAGTGATCTACCAGCGGCCGGGGAATCCTGACAGAACGCCCCCTCTCACAAAACTCACTGACTGCCACCAGGCTTACCGGGATGGAGCGAATGGAACTGCCGCACCAGTCTAGGTGCATGCACAGCCCCCACAGGGTCCCAGGAGTCCTCCTCTGGTCCATACCCTTTCCAGGATACCAAGTACTGGAGTTTGCCTCGCACTCTACGGGCATCCAAGATGCGCCGTACCTCATACTCAACATCCTGTTGCACTCTCACAGGCGCAGGGGTTTTCGAACGGAGACATCTCGCCGGTTTGAGCAGTGAGACATGGAACACCGGATGTATCCTGAAATGAGTAGGAAGTCTCAGTTTCACCGCCACCGGGTTGATATGGCGAATCACTTGGTAAGGGCCTATGAAGCGGGGGTTGAACACGCTATACTTGCGGAAACGGATATTACGAGTGGACAACCACACCCAATCCCCTTTCCTATACTCCGGACCACCCCTCCGATGTTTGTCGGCTTGTGCCTTGTACTTCAGTTTTGCATGCTCTAGATTCCTCCTTGCTTGTCGCACGGTTGACCTCAACTGCACCAATCTGGTCTGCAGCTGCGGGATAGGTGCCTCAGCGACCGACACACTCAAGGGAGCGAATCTAGGGTGAAACCCATAGGAACAGAAAAATGGGGTGTATGAAGTGGAGGAATGGGTAGCATCATTATATGCAACCTCGGCCGTCCACAGCCAGTCCACCCAAGCCTCAGTAGTGGTATCCACGAAACACCTTAGGTACTGTTTCAGGGTTTGATTTAACCTTTCGGTCTGCCCGTCCGTTTGGGGATGAAAGCTGGTGGACAAGGACGAGGCAATGCCCAACCTGTCACACCAGACCTTCCAAAAGCGAGCCGTAAATTGGGCCCCTCTGTCCGACACAATAACCTTGGGTAATCCATGCAACCGGATGATATGGAGGAGTAGTAAATGGGCAAGCTGACTAGCTGTGGGAACCCCTTTACAGGCAATGAAGTGACCCATTTTTGTTAAGTAATCCACCACTACAATTACCGCAGTCATGCCTTTATCTTTAGGGAGACCTACTACGAAATCCACAGAAAAGCTCTCCCAGGGACTCTCAGGAGTGGGCATGGTTTGCAAAAGCCCTTGTGTGGGACGGTGATCGCTCTTAGCCTGCGAACAGATGACACATCTCTGAACCCAAGCAAACACATCTGGACGGATGGTGGGCCACCAATAGGTTCGTAACAGTTTCTCCAAGGTCTTCTTCCCTCCCGTGTGTCCAGCACATGGCAGATCATGACACCACTGGAAGGCTTGTTGTCTCAAGGCTAGTGTGGGAAGAAGCAACTGAAGTCCTTTTCTCGGCAATCCCTGACGGATCCTCCATTCCGGATGAAGGCGAAGCCATGTCTTCCATGCGAAAGTTTGGATTCCTTTCTTGACTTTCTGGAGGAATTCGTCGGTGCGTATCACTCCTATCACCTTCTGAGGTTCGATGATGCTAGTCTCTGGGGATGCTGCCACTGCTGGGTTGTTGTCTTGCCGTGTGAGAGCATCCGCCTTTCGGTTATCACATCCTGGGCGGAACGTAACTACAAAGTGATATTCAGAGAAAAAAAGCATCCATCGGAATTGCCTAGGGGTGAGATGGCGTGCCGCTCGCAGAAACTGTAGATTACGGTGGTCCGTATACACCGTAATTCGCTGAGAAGCGCCCATCAACCAATGCCTCCATTCGGTGAAGGCGTCCTTAATTGCTAGAAGCTCCTTTTCCGCTATAGTGTAGTTACGTTCGGCGGTATTCAATTTCCGAGACATGAAAGCGATGGGATGGAGATGTCCTGTACTCCCGTTCCTTTGCGAGAGAACAGCCCCGACTGCTACATCGGAAGCATCTGCTTCCACCACAAAAGGGAGTGATGGATCAGCATGGGTTAACACAGGTGCAGAAGTGAATGCAATCTTTAATCGATCGAAAGCGTTTTGCTCAGCCAAGCCCCACATGAAAGGGGTGTTCTTTCGTGTCAGTCTGGTGAGTGGGGTTACCATGTCCGAGAAGTGCGAGATGAACCTCCGGTAGAAGTTTGCGAATCCTAGGAGCTTCTGGATATCTCTGACACATGCGGGTCTAGGCCAATCCACAATGGCACGTACCTTTCTTTCTGCCATTACTTGTCCAGATGGTGTGAGCATAACTCCTAGGAACTCGACTGTGGCAACATGAAACTCGCACTTTGTTAGTTTGCAGTACAATTGGTTGCGTTGAAGGGCCTGCAGCACTCGGCACACGTGTTGTTGGTGTTCTGGTTCGCCATCAGAATAGATCAAGATGTCGTCTATGTAGACGACTACGAATTTGTCCAGAAATTCTCTTAATACCTCGTTAAGGAAGAATTGGAAAGAGGCAGGGGCATTACAGAGCCCAAAGGGCATCACCATATACTCAAAGAGGCCATACCTAGTTTTAAAAGCGGTCTTCCATTCATCGCCGCTTCGGATGCGCACTAAATGGTAGGCCCCTCTCAAGTCCAATTTCGTGTAGATCTTGGCTGATCTCACCTGCTCCAACAACACCGGTATCAATGGCAACGGATACTGATTTTTTATAGTTATTGCATTAAGAGCCCTATAGTCAATGCAACAGCGTAATTCCCCATTCGCCTTCGGGATGAAGAATAGCGGGGACGCCGCTGGAGACCTGGAAGGACGAATGAAACCCAAAGCAAGAAGGTTGTCCAGATATTCCCGAAGATGTTCTGTTTCGGGTACCGATAGAGCATAGATCCTGCCACAGGGAACGACAGACCCAGGTGTTAAATCGATCCGGCAATCGTATTCCCTGTGGGGAGGGAGAGCTTCTGCTTTCACTTTGCTGAAAACCTCCTCAAATTCCTGATAGCAACCTGGTAATACCACCTCCTTTTCGGCAGCGGTCGAAACACTGTGGGTAACTGCCAACACCTTGGAAGGTCGAGGAGTCTCTCCTAGGCAGTGTTCCTGGCAATAAGGGGAGGTGAATTCCAAGGACTGTTCCATCCACCGAATAACAGGTTCATGCTTCTTCAGCCAAGGGAGTCCCAATATTACACCATACGTAGGGGCCTGGATGAGATTGAAAGAAAGCCTTTCCTTATGGTAACCCTCATACCACAGTTCGTATTCCGGAGTATGTTGATTGATGGGACCGGATTCCAATTCATGACCGTCTACTGCAAACACGGCTTCAGGTACGGATTTTGTGACTGTGGACACCCCCAATTTATGAGCTTCTGCCAAGTCCATAAAACAACCCGTTGCCCCTGAATCTATCATGGCTCG
The DNA here is from genome assembly GCF_964261635.1 of Lissotriton helveticus. Taxonomy (NCBI): domain Eukaryota; kingdom Metazoa; phylum Chordata; class Amphibia; order Caudata; family Salamandridae; genus Lissotriton; species Lissotriton helveticus. The sequence goes on from NC_136068.1 coordinate 1,270,421,692, forward strand.
GATGTTCTTTGGTTCACGGTCTATCCATAATTCCATTTCTAGAAAGAACAAATGGTTTCCTGCGGATTCCCTGTCGGTTACAGAAGGGATGAAGTGTGTGCTCGAGTTCCTCCCTTCGTTTGAACTCAAGCGTTGGAGTTTTCCGACCCCTTGTCAATAGTGGATACCGCTGCTGGCCCTGTACGATAACGCCCTCCCTTAGGTTTCACCGGGCATTCCCGCAGGAAGTATCCTTTTTTCCCGCAATAAAGACAGAGACCGAACTTTCGGCGATGTTCCCTTTCCGTCGCCGTCAGTGACGCTCGTACCACTCCGATTTCCATGGGTTCTGCTTTGCCTTCATGCTTTTCCCCACTAGTGGTTTTGTCTCCCAGGAGTAACGGTCTGTCTTTTCTTCCTTGTTCTCCTCTTCTTTCCCGTAACCTGTGGTCCAGACGCAAGGCCAGATCAATGAATGCCGCACATGTTGTAGGCTGGGGTTCAACTTGAGCTATGACATCTTTTAGATTTTCTGAGAGTCCCTGGTAGAACAAAACCATTTGTTTCGCCTCAGGCCAATCAGTTTCCGCTATCAGCCTCCTGAAGTGGTTCAGGTATGTAACCAAATCGGAACTGCCCTGTTTTAATACAAGCAATTCCTTATCAGCAGAAAACGTTTCTGCTCTCCTGTCAAAGGTTTTTTCGAATTCTGTACGAAACAATTCCCAATCGTACAGAATCGCGTCATTGTTCTTGACTATAGGGACCGCCCACTGAGCCGCCTCTCCACCCAAGTAGGATATGAGAAAAGAAACCCTGGATTGGTTGGTAAGAAAACATTTGGGCTTACTGGTAAAATGTAGCATTACCTGGGTCATGAATACCTGCACTTTTTTCCTATCTCCCATGAATCTTTCAGGAGGAGCTAACGGTACAGGGGAAGGCATTTCTACCACTACTGAGGCGGGTGGAAGAGCGGGGTTTCCGGCATCGAACGGATTCCGCTGCAAGGCATCCATCCGGGCCTGCAGCGCGGCTGTTTCTTGACGGGAGGTGGCTAATTCCTCCTGCACTAGGACTAGAGCGGCCAGTACGTCATCTAACGTGGCCATCCTTATATCAATCCAACCAAGAGGAACAGTACTCTTGGGCCGTTTATTCTGTCAAGCCTGTCGTGGTTGCTCCTCGGGATTGGATTGATGCAATAAAGGGGCCCACCTCTAGATCATCCCAAGTCTGGCTAATGTTGTCACAGACTATTAAGGAGATCAAGCGGGGGAAAAAGATAGGTCCGGAGGGGAACAGCTGGGCAACTGGAACCGACACCTGCAGATGGAGAAAGTAAGGGATGAGTGGCAGAAGACCCTCAGCTGTAACTACTTTATACACTGCGTTACTCCTTTCCTCACCTGCAATAACCTGCAGGTATGCGGATACAAGGGATGATATACAAGGCTCTTCTACGTCCCCTGGTGTTCCCACTAGAAAACACAGCAAAAGAAAACATCAATACCCCACTGTTCTTTCCCTTTCACAATATCTAGATGAGCATATGTGATGGATGTACACCTACTCAATATGAGGATGTAGAATACCAGGATGCCTACTAGAAACAAACAGTTACTATCACTCCTTGTTTGGTATGTTCTTACTGATAGGCAATTCCCCCCTCCGAGGAGATGGATGGTTTGCAATATCTAAGGTCAATGTAATAAGCAAACAAGTTATCCCCTATAATGAGTTATCAAGACAGTTCCTGATAGCATCAAAGCAAGAACACAATTGCCCAAAGTGAAACAAAAACACAGCGTCTATGCAGATGCCTCTCTGCATGCGCCAAACAGCGATAAAGGAGGTTCCTTGAAGAGAATGCGGCACCTAAGCCTAGGTGTCCTGCAATGATAGGAACTTTCCACTCCTAGTGATTGTTTTGGAGCAGAAACCAAATGAGCACTGCACTTCCAGTTGAAGCACCGCAACACCAGCACCCCCCTTTGGTAACAGAAAACCTGACACACGTTCCCTGCTCAGGATTCGGGCGCTTCCTAAGCCCCTCCGCAGTAATCCGTGAAGCCAGGGGAAACTGTAAACACAACGGGCGCTTCCTAAGCCCCACCGGAGTATTCCACAATATTAGCGATGAGACCTCAGGAACACATCTCGCCAGAACGGGCGATTTCCTGAGCTGTTCCAGCCGGAACAACGGATCAACGAAAGCTGTGAGCTATTCACCGCTCACCTCGAAAGGACACCACAAAGTACACAGGAACTGCATGCACCGCTAGCTCTCCAAGAGGAATAAACGGCAGCGTCTCCCTCTGCAAGCGCCCTGTTATTCCATTCGGTCGCGCAGCGTCAGTCCAGCGCGCCGCGCAAAGGATCATGGGATTTGTAGTTTGTTGTGGGTTTCTCGCCCGCGCTCGTTGCAGTCAGTGATCTACCAGCGGCCGGGGAATACTGACACTCCATACCTCAGCAGTTTGCAAAACAAAGCACCCTTTCGTGGTGTAATACGTATCCCCCAGTGACCAAATGCTAAGACTGAGTTAAAAAAGCGGGCAAAATCAATCTGGGCACTCTTGTAGGGCTCTGTATTACCAAAGGGTTAAAGGTGGACGGGGTCAGAATGAGAGAGGGTCCCGTCAATCGTGGCTGAGGTGACAGAGTACACTTAACTTCAGAATCCGAGGCACATGACTATTTCAGAACAGAGCCCCACGGTATGTGGTCATTGAGCCCTTTTTGATGAGTGGAGAGTCGATAAATCCATCGTTGTTCTTTTTCGAAGAGTACCTGTTGTATGCGTGGACCTGGTTTCATCTGCTCTATGATGGTCCACTTTAGGTCATTGGTGGTGTGATTCAAAGACAGAAAATGGTCCGTCAGTCTTGTACTTGCTTTTGGGCACCTAATATTACTCCGTTGCTCACACACTCGTAGTTTAATCTTCCTGGTTGTCATTCCCACATACCTCAGCTCACAAGGGCAGGAAACAAGATACACCACATTTGTGGAGTTACAGTGTGTATGGGTAGTCTGTCGCCAAACTTTCCCTGGTTCCCGCTCCAGTTGTTTTGTGGCTGTGGTTAAGTGGCACACACTGCATGCTCCACAGGGGAAGTGACCTGTCACAGGCGGGAGGCCCCATGCGGTGGTAATAGTGTTGGTGTTGACAGAGTTCTTGGCCCTTGGGCGAGTATGTACTAGAGAGTCCTTTATGCTCCTAGCTCTCTTATAGGAAAACAAGGGTAGTTCCCAATTGTGGTTGTTGCTTTTTAGGATCTTCCAATGTTTTCGGATGGATTTACTCACTTCAAAAGAGGCACTGTTGTATGTCGTCACACAGGTTAGCGTGATGTCACCTGGGGTCTTGATAGGCTCCTCCAAGAGAACATCCCTGTTCTGGTTTCGTGCTCTCTTATAACTCTTCTTGAGGATCCTCTTTGGGTACCCCCGTCTCTCAAGCTTTTGTGTGAGTTCGTCCGCCTGGGTCTTGAAGGTGGCCACTTCACTACAGTTGCGTCGGAGTCGCAAAAACTGTCCGTAAGGTAAGTTTTCCCGCAAGGGACGCGGATGGTAACTGGTGAAGTGTAATAGATTGTTTTTGGCTGTTGGTTTATGGTGAGTCCGAGTCTGGAAGGAGCTGCCAACCTTGGTAATTACTACGTCCAGGAACACCATTTCCTCCTTATGGTAGGCGGAGGTAAATCTCAGGTGAGGATCACAGGTGTTAATCCAGGAGAAAAATTCAAGTTATTCGTTTTCTGGACCCTGCCAGATGATAATCACATCATCTATATACCTTCTCCAAAAATTCAGGTAAGGGCGGTAAGGGTCCTAATCTGACAAAATATGTTCTTTCTCAAAATTGAAAACAAATAAACCCGCCACGCTGAGGGCAAAAACACTGCCCATCGAAGTACCTCGTGATTGTAAATAGAGGTCTCCTTCATATTCAAAAAAGTTCTTCTTCAAGGCCAAGGTGGCACATGCTGTCATAATCCGCCAGGCAGAGGGGAAGTGGATCCCGTTTCTCGACATACCGACTCATAGAAAACTACAACTCCCGGCATGCTCATGGGTGTGTCGCAAGGGGCGCACAGGATGTGCGCAACAAGCCCTCAAATGGAGCTGAGAAGACGAAGCCGGCGCCGATAATTCCGATGTTTCCTGGCGAGCGTTTGGAGAGTATCTGATGAGGCGGTAAGGAAGCGGATTCTTCCCTCTGTTGGGATTCTTTGTTCTTGGTTTCGTACATCCTGTGGGAATACCGGAGGCGGAGGTAAATCTCAGGTGAGGATCACAGGTGTTAATCCAGGAGAAAAATTCAAGTTATTCGTTTTCTGGACCCTGCCAGATGATAATCACATCATCTATATACCTTCTCCAAAAATTCAGGTAAGGGCGGTAAGGGTCCTAATCTGACAAAATATGTTCTTTCTCAAAATTGAAAACAAATAAACCTGCCACGCTGAGGGCAAAAACACTGCCCATCGAAGTACCGCGTGATTGTAAATAGAGGTCTCCTTCATATTCAAAAAAGTTCTTCTTCAAGGCCAAGGTGGCTCATGCGATCCTCAATTCTTGTCAAGGGAGTTTGGTGATTTTCTTAAGAAATGGGGTATTAGGCATTGCAAGACACCAGTATATCATCCATGGGGAAACGGTTTGATTGAGCGGTTTAACCGTGTTCTTGGGGAGTGTATACAGATGGCAGTGCAAAGTCACAGTTGCTGCAAGAGTTCTGTGAGAAATATGTTGTGGAATTACAGAATAACCCCACATTCAGCAACGGGAGAAACACCTTTTTGTTTGTTAAAGGGAAGGGTTCCATGTTCAATAGCTGTGCCGGGCTGGATGGGTAGAAATAGGAGAAAATGGGTGAATGAAAACGCCATAAGAACTAAGGTTGAAAAGTATTGTACGTATGGGCAGAAACATAACGAGCAATTACTCAAAAGACTGAGGTGCAGGAGTGGTTAAGGTTGAATTCCAATTCTTGTCATGATGGTGAGTCAAGTGTAATTCCCTGCAAAGACTCCAAAATGAGCTCTAACGTTGGAAATAGGGTTTATCGTGTACGTGGTGCGCAATTCAAAGTTCCACCTGTAAAGTTGCAAGGCTATGTTTGTAATTAGTTTTTTAAAATTTGTTAAAGAAAGAGGATATGCTGTATTCTACATTCTCTTATTGATGTGCTCGTGGCAGCTGTGTCCTAGCAACTCATGTTCCACTACGAGAAGCCAGTCTGTTGGTGTCTCGGAGACGGAGGCAGGAGTGCGTGGATGGGAGCTGTCGGGGGTTGCTGTCACCTTTCTTATTAAAGTCTCTTCTCATTTATACCGTTGTCCTCTCTTCAAAACCAGCCATCTGCAAATCAGTCTTGACCCTGTTCCCCAGTCCAGCTCGAACTGCCGAGCCAGGGTTGAATCCATCATCGTTCTTTAGCTTGTTTCCAGTCCAGGGAAGACCTGGCTTGGCAGTTTGGATGGAATGTTCCTATGAGAAACAGGGTCAAGACTGATTTGTGTATGGCAGGGGTGGCGAAGTGAGCTAAAGAACGATGATGGATTCAACCCAGATCTCTGACTGGGGAGTGAGTGTCTAAAATGTTTCAGTGCTCTGTCCATCATCTCCTTGTGTTTGCTTTGTTTGCCCTAAGTTGGCAGGGTATGCCCAGACGTGGGTCCCTTACTCACTTTGCCACTGGGTTTAAGCTAGCCTGGCTGATGTAGGGTAGGGTGTTTCCCTGAAACAGGTCTCAGGATGCTTGTTTCTGGGCCAGGGAGGGCATGGCTTAGCAGTTCAGGCTTTACTGTACCCATGAGGCACAGGGTCAAGACTGATTTGTCTATGGCCGGGTCTGAACTAGGGTGGCGAAGTGAGCTAAAGAATGATGATGGATCCAACCAAGATCTGTGACTGGGGGGGAGTGTCTGAAAAGTTTCAGTGCTCTGTCCATCATCTCCTTTTGTTTGTCCTAAGTTGACAGGGTATGCCCAGACGTGGGTCCTTTGCTCACTTTGCCACTGGATTTCAGCTAGCCTGGCTGATGGGGGATGAAACCTTGAAACTGGTCCTAGGATGCTTGTTCCCGGTCCAGGGAATACTTGGCTTGGCAGATCGGGATGGACTGTTTCCATGAGGCACAGGGTCAAGACTGATTTGCATATGGCTCAGTCTGAACTGGGGTGGCAAAGTGAGCTAAAGAATGATGATGGATTCAACCCAGATCTGTGACTGGGGGTGAGTGTCTGAAAAGTTTCAGCGCTCCGTCTATCATCTCGTTGTGTTAGCCATTGAAATGAAATTACCATACATTTTAGCAATCTCTCCCTCCAAGTAGTAAAGGAAGACGACAAAGATTATTTGGAATCACCATTTATGGGTAGTGAGATAAGCGATGCAATAGAAGGTCAGAAACATAGCATTGATGATTTTATAGTACATTCTTTAAAATATTTGCCAGAGAGATGACTCATATTCTTAATATATAACTATAGTATTATCCTTGAAAAGTTTCACAGACAAATGGAGAATTTACTTATTATAGAAGTTAAAGATGTCGAGATGTCTGAAATGCATAAACAGCTATCACTGCGAAACTTTTTTTCCCAGTATTTCTTTATTGCTATCACTGCTAAAGTTGGATGTCAATCTCTTAAATAAGTGTTGGGCCTTATGACAGAAAGTGACCATCAAAGTTATTGTGAAAAAAGAATATGAAGATCAAGTATTGTACATAAGGTAGAAATACCGGCACAATAGCATAACACTTTCTGAGTAGATTGTCAGAAACAGATAGCTCCACACCGTGAAGCATTAGCTCAGATCTCCTCGACGCCACGACCCGCCCTAAACGTGGAACAGACCACGTCAACCGGGTGATAGCCTTAATAGACCATGCTAATGGCACTGGTAAGGCCCTGGTGATCAAGTTTCTTGGGGCTTTTTATGGGCTGTGATGAGAAGTCGCGGGTTTGGGCCACAGTTCATTACAGGCTTACAGACGCTATACCATCAACCAATAGCCAGGATCTGCACTATGGGGCTACAATCGGCAGCTGTGTCTATACGGCGGGGAACAAGACAAGGCTGCCCTTGTTCCCCACTTTTATTTTCTCTATATATCGATCCGTTTTCAAAGATGATCGAGAATAACTCTCGGATACAGCCAGTAATAATACACCAACAGGAATATTAAGTTTTTGCATACGCCGATGACGTGGCTGTTGTCTCCACAAAACCAGCAGTAGCAATGCTGGAGATAGAGCACCTAGCGGCGGTATATGGGGCAGTCTCAGGCTATAAATTAAACACTGCCAAAACTCAAATTCTATGTGTCAATACTGAACCCTATACAAACCCTAGGGTTTTACAAGAGGTGACGTATCTGGGGGTACGGATAAGGGCATCAGCCTCTGCCCTGGTAGAATCTAACTGGGTGAGGTTAATGACTGGGATCCGAAAGCAACTAGAGCAATGTGAATGCTTGCATTTATCGTTGATAGGCATATGTATTATCTTAAAAATGATGGTCCTACCAAAAATTCTTTACTTCTTCAGATGCGTACCATTGGAGATATCTCATGCTAATCTCACTCAACTCCAATCCATATGCATGAGATTCATATGGGCACGTGGTAAAGCTCAGCGCGCAAAGAGGTACATGGTTCTACCTAGGCCTGTAGGTGGGTGGGCTGTACCCGATTTTATGTTGTATTATTACGCTTGCATGCTCCAACACATGAATATATTGCTTACTGGGGTAGGTCCGGCAGACCCAGCTGAACAACCCTCTATATACAGTATGCCGTTAGGCACTGAAGTAAACAATCGCCTTTTTCTGAATTTGGATTGGAGCTACTACAAGCGCACAAGATTTAAGGTCCTAACAGCCGCATAAAAAGTATGGAAAGCTATTAAAAAAATATACATGGTAGAAAAAGTGTCCTGGTACACTCCATTGGTCGCTCCGATCTTTTTTCCTAGTGTTTTCTGGGATCAGGTTATGCATAGCTGGCGAGCTAAAGGTATAAATTGTGCTGGCGATTTATACACAGAAGATGGGCTAAATCGTTTGATCAGCTTAGGGAGCAATACTAGCTCCCGCGCTCACACTTTTTAAAAATATTTGCAAATTCGCGATCATTTGCTGAAAGCCCGCTTGAATATACAACCTAACCCTCTCATTGAAGCAAACAAGAAAGCAGCACGGATTGGTATACTCTATAATCTTATGTTAGATGCAATGCCTAATGATTTAGAAACTCACACTAATAAATAGGAGAATAGATTAGGATGTCAAGGGATCTCACTCGAGACCTCAATCGAATTAGCTGGACGATTATTCATGTCTGCGAACTTAGCCGCTCAACGTTATAAAACTATTTTTTATTTGTACCACACGCCTGATAAAATTTCAAAATCGGGTGGCGATCAGGACGGAAAATGTTTCCGCTGTGGTGCATCTGCGGCTGATGTGGTACACATTTTCTGCTCATGCGCAGAGTTGAGGAGCTTGTTTGAGCAAGTGGGCAAGTTTCTATCTGTCATTTTGGGAATACCCGTCCAGCTGTCACCTATGCAGATTCTATTGGGGGTAGAGATGGGTGCAGGTGTGGGCTCTGTGCCCAGTAATATTGTATATTTGGTTTTTGTAGCCACAGTCGTGCTTAGGCTCTGCATAGCCTCCTGTTGGTTGCAAACGGATGCTCCATCATTTGATGCCTGGCGGGCGAGGTTCTTTGTCATGTTCAATGTGGAACATAGTTTATATGCTTATATGCCCTGAAAGGCAGGCGGAAAAGAAAATTAGGGGAGCAAATCTGGGGTGCAGTTATGTTTTACTTGGAAGTGGATGTGTAAAATCCTCTGACCTCATATGTAACCATGTGCTTGTTGTATGATTCATGATTTGTGGTATGAAAATGTACATAATGTCTGGTACTGTCAATCTGTGATTTATTCTTGTTTCATATTATTATATTCACCTCGCCGTGTGTTGTTTTGCATTATTGTCTTGTACTCTTGTATTTTCAATAAATACAATTTTAAAAAAAAGAAAAGTTTCACAGACAAATGGAGAATTTACTTATTATAGTTACTCATAAAGAAGTTAAAGATGTCGAGATGTCTGAAATGCATAAACAGCTATCACTGCAAAACTTTTTTTCCCAGTATTTCTTTATTGCTATCACTGCTAAACTAGGATGTCAATCTCTTAAATAAGTGTTGGGCCTTATGACAGAAAGTAACCATCAAAGTTATTGTGAAAAAGGAATATGAAGATCAAGTATTGTACATAAGGAAGAAATACCGGCACAATAGCATAACACTTTCAGAGGAGATTATCAGAAACAGATAGCTCCACACCGTGAAGCATTAGCTCAGATCTCCGCGACGCCACAGATGCACCCGTCCAGGGCCAGCATGTCTCTACAACCAGAGACATGGAGAGAGGTTAATTCTCAACCCTCCCAATTGCTATTCCTAGATTTGTCTACCCGTATTGGACGCAACCAACTGGCTGAGTTGCATTGGTTGCCCGTTCAGCAGAGGATCCGGTTCAAATCCCTGTGTACCGTTTTCAAGGCTGCACATGGCTTAGGTCCTAAACCCCTTCAGGCAAAATTCAAGTGGTATGAACCTACACGGACCCTCCGCTCCTCATCCACCAATCTCCTTAGTATACCCAGGATCAGGAAAGCTACTCATGGTGGCAGAGCTTTTAGCATAGCGGCAGCCCACCTCTGGAATAGCCTTCCTCTGGCAATTAGGAAAACCAACGAACTGATGCTCTTCTGCAAAAGGATAAAGACGTGGCTTTTTCCTAATGTCACACCTCCCTAGAGCTTCTCCACGCACTTGCCCTTACTGCTCAGCTCCTCAGATGCATTTTCAGCGCCAGGATGCCCGTAGGGTTGCAGCGCGCTTTAGAAATGATATAAATAAATAAATAAATAAATAAAACCATGTTGGAATTATCACCGGTTCGCCGCTTCCACAGACCCTCTACTCAAATCTATAGTCCTGAAGAGTCCTAACTCACCACGTTGTGACAAAACACGTGTCGGCTGGTTTGTTTCTCTTTCTGTACTGATCGAGATTAACTTATAAATCAATTTGATTGAAACTGGAGATATCATCCGTCATTATTTCTTCAAGAACTTTGTTTTAGAAAATTTGGTTTTGACAATAAAACCTACTATACTCATACGTGTGCACAGGACTTTTGTTCATATTGTACGTGTGGGTCTTGACCCATACTTTGGCAGGGGTTTTTTGTTTTGATTTGTTCCCCCCTGACCTACTTGCACCGTGCATTCACTGGCTACAATATAGACTTTTATACGTACATGCTAGAGCGCCATCACTTCCTGCAATGAATCTCAACCCTTCACCGATACGCAATCAAATCAGTTTATGCAGGCTCCGTAAATGGTAGTTTCAGAAGCTTCTGGAAGAGTTTAATTTGGCAAGCCCATTATTATTTAGGTGTACCACTGAGACAATGTGAGGGTTTCATGGGGATAATTTTAGGTAAGTCAGTTAAAATGTTACTTGGTGTAGATGACATGCGGCTACTAACCTTCTTATAGTCCTCGGACAGCTGTTTTAGATGTCATTAGTAGATATGGTAACATATCTCACCACCAAGTGAATAAGTAAGTGATGGTGCAATATAAGAATCTTTAAATAACGGTTTTGATGGGCAGCTGAGGGTATGAGATATTTTGAGAAAGTAATCACAAGATAAAATCAGCATGGCTGAGATTAATTCGTTGTCTTAACTGAGAGATTGATCAAGAACAAACAATTGATTTACAGGTGCTAGACTTTGGTCTACGAGAGCTAAATGTAATTAAAATAATTCTATTGCCCAAAATTACTTGCATTTGAAATAATTAATGGCTACGGTTGCTTGCAAAATATTACATATCCATTGACAGAATTATCTCAGACTTGCTCTGGCGGCTCAGATTTCAATCTCGCTTTATAGATTCCAAATTTAGAGGTATTTGGTTTAATCCATATAAAATTATATGAATAATAGGTTGCGGTACATCAAGATAGCTAAATCATTTAACTTGGCAAGAAAGTGCAGAAACCGGCCCTTGAGTGATAGTAGAGAGGAATGCGATAGAACATTTCCAGTATTATCCTTTTACTGATACTGAATAGCAAACACATCCAAAATCAAATGACAAAACAGATTATCTTTGATGTAAATGTAAGAAGTAAGAGTGCTTTGGAAATTTGAATAATTCCAATATAATCACAACCTGGTATACTGAAAGTCTTGAGTTGAAAGGGGTATGAATCAACTACATCATATACTTAAAGAGAGCCAAGTTCAACCTTTATTTGAAATCTGCAATGAGTCATGGTCCGGTGGCTCAGTGGACTAATGCATCCAGTACAGGGACCTTTGTTCGACCTCATCGCCACAGGTTCAGATCCCAGCAGGGCCCCTCAGCCTTTTAACCATCTGCGGTTAATAACATGAGTAGCATGGAGTTGGTTAACAATAAATATCTGTAATTCAGCTCCTAGATGCCTACAGGTGAACGTGCGCTTTACAAATACTTATGTTAAAATAATTTTGATTTATCTGAGAGACACCTGTATAACAAATAAAAATCAATCATCTAACAACTCTAGGGTAAATGCTGGGCAGATTAGCAAGCTAGCAAGCATTGTTTCAGTTTAGGGAGAATTTATGACAGACCGACCTGTGTATGTACAGTTTCTTTTTTATGTAATGAGATTGGTCTGTCGAGCTGGATGTGAAGACATCACAACAGGAGAGGAATATATTCTTGTCTTCAATAACTAAAGTCCCTGTTGACATGTCATGTAGGCTATTCAAGATAAACTTTGCTTTAAACTACATTGCACAAAACTAAAGGCGATAACATTGAAATTAGTTGACTCTGTTGTTGTATGTTGGTAACGTAGAAGAAGGATAAGAGACTATGCAAGCATAGTTTTCACATGCCTCAAAAGATCTCTCTTTTGGTAACTGTCTTGGTAAGAATTAAGTTGCTTTTACGTGAACAAATAGGTATTTATTTCATTGTCTATATTCCTATTCAGAGTCCTCTTATGAATCTTTGTATTCAGAAGACTATAATGATCTTGACAAATTAACATATTAATACTTGGAATAGGAACGGTAAACATCATTTACCACGCAAGCGAGACAACGCATGCCATTACAGCGCAGTCGTTACAACGACCGCGTTGTTACATCGCATACCATTACAACGCAAGTCGGAATAATGACTTGCTGTGGGGGGGCAGAAGGTGTTGGATTTAAAATCCAACACCTTCCCTACTGTTTCACAGACTGGACTTGGACTAGTAAATTATACTATTCCAACATCCAGCCCCCTCCTACACAGGAAGTCATTGTTCCGACTTGCGGTGTAAAAGTATGCGATAAAATCAACGCGGTCGTTGTAACGACTATGTTGTAATGGCATGCGTTGTAAATGCATGCTAACTAACGTGTCATATTCATAGGAACAGTTATGGTAATGTTGACTTCTACCTTTACTAACTCTCTAAATTAGCGAAACTGAGACCGAAACCATTTTTGCCAGAAATTATCACTATTTCTTCACTGGAATGTAGGCAGTATTTTCTATGACTAAGAAATCAGATAAGTCTCAATTTCTAGTTGAAATGTTCTGTATAACTTAGGTGAACCTCTGAATATTTTATATGTAGATCTGTATGATAACAAAACTATTATTTGTTAACATATATTTATCTGTTGTACTCACTCTTTGCATGATTTTGTGGTTTAAAGCAAGTTTAAATTATCACCATACCTTGTTTTTATAATAGGTTGTAATAAAATAAAACTAATTTAAAGGCATACTTGTGAGGCTGGTAATAACTTCTTTTGACCATGCCCCACAGTGGTACAGGATTTTTTAACATCATCTACAGTGCTTAATTTGAGCCTGTGGTTTCCGGTGTTGGACACTTAATCATCAGCACGGCTCTAGTGACAGTCCACCAGATGGTGGTGCTGTCTATCTAATTTTGAGTTAAGCTCAACAACAGTCAATATACAATACAAAAGAACACTACCTGCCCCTTAAATCACTTTTATAGCTTTGGGGGCTAGGAATAGTCTGAATTGTCACACTTGTAGGAGTGTGGTGTTTAGTAGTTGTATTTGTGCTGCCATTGGCATCTCTGGCAGGGGCAATGGGTGGAGCAGGTTAAAGTGGCCCCTGAGAAGGGCCCTGGCCCATACCTTTTTTTTTACAATCTAAGCACTGATTCATCTAGCATTATGTGCCCCGTGGCTCAAGAAAGTGGCATTAGTACATTTCATCTTTGCAGCAATTACTAAGGTTCTAGGATTTATATATGTTGCGTGCCATTATTTAAAGAAATTACTTACACCTCAAATACATCATTCTTACCAAGCACCTAGGTGAACTAATTTAGTGCATGTTTTATTTTTAGGTTTAGAAACAACAGTTTTTTTGTATACATGAACTATGGTTTGTAGCCGGGGTTGTTTTTTTTTTTTTAGTCCTCATTTGCCATTACCCCCGTGTGAGGAAAAACCACCGACCACCATAGTGTGTGTCTATGTGTCCGTGGCCAAAGGATCGACAGGTTGGCGCTCAGACCGAGACACAGATGTCTTTCTGGCGGAAGAGGGAAAAACCAGCACTAGGTGGCGACCTGCTATACTCCATCAAGGTATATTGCAACCAGTAGGACATCAATTTCGCCAGGAGGAACCATTACTTTAGGTCCTAGGAGCGGAAAGTAGGCATAATCATAGGACCCGGGAAAAAAAAGAAAGAAAAAACCCGGAAATCCTAGCTCCATTTTACCAATAAGTCCCAAAAGGCACGCTTTTTGTTGCTGCCGGATCTAGCCAGGTCAGTCTTTGAAACTTCGTATAGGGACGTCAACCACGCAGAGTACGTAGGGGGTGTGGTGTCCGCCCAGAACCTGCATATCTTTATTTATTTATTTATTTAGCTGCTTCTATAGCGCCAGAATCGAACCCAAATAGGTTATCTCCGCGCTTTGGCCGCAGACACAGGTGACGAGTAACCACTTTACAGAAGATCTGGGGATGCAAATGAGGAAATGCTATAGCTTATGTTTCTGTAAACAGATTGGTTTTTAGCATTTTCCTAAATGTAAGGTGGTTGGAGGTCTGTCTGAGGCTAAGGGGCAAGTTATTCCACAGAGTTGGCCCTACTGAAGAGAGGGCACGGCCACCTTGTCTGGTCTTTTTAATAAAAGGAGATTTAAGCAGGAGTTGGTTGCTTGACCGTAGATCACGTTCCGGTCTGTAAGGCTGAAATAGTTGGGCTAAGTAGCTGGGGCCGTTTCCAAATAGACATTTGTGGACAGTACAGCAGATCTTGAATTTAACCCGTTGGCGTACTGGGAGCCAGTGAAGTTCTCTCAGCAGGGGTCCAGAAGGTGTTCTAGGGGGGGCATTCAGAATCAATCTGGCCGCCGTGTTCTGGACCACCTGTAGTCGATTGATGGCATCTTCATTGGCTTGTATCAGGAGCCCATTGCAGTAGTCAAGGCGACTTATTACAAGGGTCTGTACCAGTGTCTTCCTATAGATGTCAGGTAAAAAAGGGAACATTCGTCTGAGTAAGCCAATGGTGTGAAAACAGGCTCCAGCAATCACGTTCGCGTGATCTTTTAGGGTTACATTTTGATCCAGTTTCACTCCTAAGTTTTTTATAGTGGATTTTGGGGAAGGTACTGGTCCCAGGTCTTGGGGCTACCAGTCGGGAGACCAGAGCATGCTAGCTTTACCAAAAAACATCACTTCTGTCTTCCCGACATTACACTGGAGGTAGTTGGAAGCCATCCAGTTAGAGATGGCCCTCATACCTTCCGCAAAATTTTCCCTAACATTGGAGTTAAGGGCATGGAAAGGGTAGAGGAGTTGGGTGTCGTCAGCATACGACACTGGTGTGAATCCGTACTTCCTCACAATCTCAGCAAGGGGGGCCACATACACATTGAATAGTGTGGGGCTTAGGCATGAGCCCTGTGGCACCCCTTTAGTGAGCACCCTGGAGATGGAGTGATAGGGGCCCAAGCTGACAGATTGTGCGCGCCCAGATAGGAAACTCTCCAGCCAAGCAAGCGCCTGGCCTCTAATGCCCACTCCTTGTAGTCGGTTCAGCAGGATTTTGTGTGATACAGTATCAAAAGCAGCTGACAGGTCTAACAGCACCAAAATCATCGAGCCTCCTCTATACTGTGACATCTTGATGTTGTCGGTCACGGAGAGGAGAGCAGATTCGGTGCTGTAGTTGGGCCTGAACCCAGATTGAGATTGGTCCAGGCCCCCTGTCGCTTCTATGAAACTGGAGATCTGAGTGTTAACAAATTTCTATGAAGAAGCAGCTAAATAAACTAGTCAGTTGCATGTGTTTAAATCTTGAAAGGGCCGGCCCGACTCTCTCCCGCAATTCTTCCCATGAAAACATAGAGCCGCTAGCCAGCAAATCCCCCCAATGCAAAATTTCAGCCTCCTTTATTGGGCTTGCCAGACTGTCTTTAAGACAAGGTGGAGTACCTGGCGAGTCCCACATGGGTGCTAGGTTTGAGAAATAGCTGAGCCCTGTGCACTTTCTCAGTTTAGCCCAGCTTCTAGCCAGTGATTGAAGTATTTTTAATTTTACTTTTTTAAAGAATTTTTGATCCCCAAACTTAAAGAGGAAGCCGTCTGGTGGAAGATCGGCACCTTGTAGCATGGCTCTAAACACCTCTCCTCTGGAAGAAGTTGATGGTGATTTTAAGAGCATTCTAGAAAAAGATAGCTGGAACGCCCATGCGTAGTACTGCAGGTCTGGTAGTGTTAACCCTCCTTTTTCCCTCCTCCTCCTCCTCAGCTTCTTCCAAGCCAGTCTGGTCGCTCCATATTTCCAAACAAAAGAATTTAGCTCACGTTGGCATTTGTTTATTTGAGTGGAGTCAAAAGCCAGGGGGATGGAATTAAACAAAAAAGTGTATTTAGGCAGGATAGACATTTTGATTAGGTTTGTCCTCCCCAAGATGGAAAGAGGGAGGTGAGCCCATGCCTTTAATTTTTTTTGGCATTCTTTATGTACTCGATCAAGATTCTGAGCAGCGATTCTGTTGATGTCTTGGAAAATTCTAATCCCCAGATATCGCATGGAAGGAGCAACGTCCAGATGAGTGGTATTGATGTTCCAGGCCATAATTTCCGTTTTATCGGCGTTTATCTCGTAACCGGAAATTTTTCCGAACTCCTCCGCCCTCTTAATCACCCTTGGGAAAGCAAGGTCCAAGTCAGATGTCATTACAAGAATGTCGTCAGCATATAAGGCTACTCGCTTTTCCCACCCTCCAAAACTGAAAGGTATGATATCAGCCTCATCTCTAAGAGTCTGAGCAAATGGCTCAATATAGAGATTGAAGAGAAGTGGGGAGAGCGGGCAGCCCTGCCTTGTTCGGGCAGCCCTGCCTTGTTCCCCTTGTAATCTTAAAAGGCTCTGTCAGAGAGTTGTTTACGGATAACCTAGCAGTTGGAGCTTTATATAATAGAGCTACCATTCGGCAGAAGCTCTCAGGCAAATTGAATTTTCTCATGACTGATGACAAATAGGCCCAATTAACCCTGTCAAAGGCCTTAGTTGCGTTGCCGGAGTTGTTTTTGTACAGAAATAGAAAGTTCCAGTTAGACTAATTAAATACAACATTAAAAATATTCGGAGCTACAAAAATATATTTTGCTGTACAACGAAGAATTCTTTTGTTAGAGTATGTTGGTCTCTTTATTATTTGTAAGTTTTCTGCTGTGTATGGCGTTCATTAGAACCTGTTTCTCTGCTCCCAGTATCTTCCCAACAGTTGACCGATGTTGACTGCAGCGTCATCACAGCAGTGGAAGTACAATGGCTGCTGTCCTGTCTCTCCCCACAGCACGCCCTGGAAGTCTACAAATTGAGGAAAACGGTGGAACGGCGAGATCACGCTGAGGCAGTGTTACTACCAACTCGGCCATATTCCTCAGGTCTGTACAGAATCGTGAAAGCTACGGCTATCTGTTGCACTTAGTAATAGCTCTGTCTGCAAGCCATTGTCACACTCAGAATGAAAAGTAGGGGAAAGACAGAGATAGGTGTCAGGATGGCAGAGATGTTTTAAATATATGAGACGAAGTGGACGGTAGAACAAATATAGAAAGTGTGTGTTGAGGGACACCCTACATTTTTTTAATGGATTTCAAGTGAAAAAGGGAGGGAAGGCCTGAGAGAGGTGAGAATAGTGTAGTCGGGTGGATGGTAGGTGTCATTTGTTTTATATATGTAGTTGGGGTTGAGTGAAGGCTTAGGACAGAGCTATTAGGAGGACATATCTTTTTTTTAGGGAAGTCCATCTTTTGACAGAGAGCCATAGAACAATCTACCCCTGCACAGCAGCCCCATGTGATCAGATGAAGGGCTGACACATCATCAAACTGCAGGTAGGAAGGGGGAGATCATTTTAGAATTCTGAACACACCCACAGACAATTTTAGCTTTACTGCTGCGTAAGCCCTCAGTAAAAAACATCCCCACTATAGATACCTCCATAATGATGTGCATTCTCTGTTTAAATAACTGTTTTGGTGAGTTGGAGTTTTGAAGAAGAGTGAATGTTTCAACACGCAAATTGTTTTTTTTAAAGAAAAGCTTGGCCTCCTGGTGGATAATTTGTTGTTGTGGATTTAACACTGCACAACAACAGCTAAATGTTATCATTGATAATGTTGGGCCTGATTACAATCTTAGCGGATGGGATACTCTGTCACAAGCGTGAGGGATATCCCGCCCGGCGAATTACCAGTTCCATAGGATATTCTTTTGTGAGGGAGTATCCTGTCTTCCAAGATCGTAATCAGGCCCTATGTATCATATGCAGTTTATTTTGTTTTACTGAACACTAGATGAAAGCCCTTAATTTGATGGTAAACATAAAACAGCTGCGTTATGGTTGCAGTATGTCATGATACACACCACAAATCAATTGATAGTCTTTAAATAGTAATGCTGAGGTTTAAAGTACTGCAGAACTTTCAGAAGATAATGAAAACAAAGACAATCATTTAAAAGCATTGGCGGACATACTATTAAGATTTAATTTAAATTCCTGAGTTGTAGTATATTCCACCTATTCATACCCTTATCAGCAACACATTACTAATGACATCAGATCTTAGAACAAGGATAGCTCATATCATGTGTATCAGTGCATTTATATTTTTAATATGTTTATTCTATCTGTAAACTAAACAATCCTAACTGGGGATCTTTGCTAACCAACTTCTACTTCACACACCGTAATATATATATGTACATTATGTTTGTGCTAGCTGGAAGGGATGGGGTGTGTTGAGCAGAGGGGACGAGAGAGGCAAATTGGTTATCTGAGATGGTAATTATTACGCTAGAGTCAGCAAGACCTTTAGGCCCCTGAGATGCCTGTAGTGTGTGACTTTTAGGACTTGTGGTGAAAGAATGGGTGGTAACAGAATAAATAATTGGCTCTAATTTATGTGGTCCTCTTACGGGCACAAGGGTCTTTTCTAACCCAAATTGTCTTTGTATTTGCTACCCGGGAGCATCTCAAGTTCTGTGTGCAGGGTCTCACTTCTGATAGTGCAGGTATAGGCACGGGGGACTTGCTTTCTCTGCTGGAGGTTGGCAGACAAATCCATTCTCTAGATCCCATCACAATGAATGTTATTGTTGTCTACAAAGTGAGCACAGAAGTCCCGGGATCGCTCTACAGTCTGGTCTGTCATTGAATTCCTACAAGTTGAGTTATGGGTGGCAAGTGGACCATCAGTTCTTCGTATCTGTCCAGGAACAGTTGCAGGCGGGAGAGGTAGGTGTCCTCGTGGTATGGGAGCTTCTTGTCCAACAGGTACTTTGACACAATGGGTTTTATCTGGAAGAGAAAGCAGAGGTGCAAACTTTGATCACTATATGACATCTGCAGAAGCCAGCACAAAGAGCAGTGGTTTTATTGTTAGGGTATCTCACTTGAATATACATAGGGCATCTCCTAATCAGCACCCATGCTTTCTTAAAACGACTCCTGTAATTTACGAATTTATACTTGCATAGAAGCATGGCGCAGAATCCATAACCATTTCCTGGTCTTTCAGAGTATATTATTCAAGTTCATCTTGTCCACCCAAGGCTGCTTTAAAACTTCCTCCATGATTCACTACTTCTATGTAGAAAAGGATATCTGGTCCATACCCGTAGTGTAGTCTTTCTGCTACTAGTGTCACCAGCATTCAAGCTACCCCTAATGTCTTTTGAGGTTGGCAGAGCTTGAGGCATTAGATAAATCCCACACAACGTCCACATAGAACAGAGGCTGGGATTCGATTCATGGATGTCCCAGAATATATATCTGAAGATACTGACAGAATAGTTTTTTTATTTAATAGATAACCTCAGAAGAAATGTAACTGCCTCATTTACATTACAATCTTAGACTGAAAGCTTACCCTACCATGTATTTTATGAGTCTAGCATTTTATATTTATAGGGGTGTGAAGGAGGACACGGGACATATGAGGCTTTATTAAAAAGGACTTGACATTAACATTTAGTTTAGCAGGTTCCAACTGAGGATTTGATTAATACAAATGAGCAATTATTATTTGAGGTGGGACGTAAGTTCAGTTACTTGATGTTTGTGGTAAAAAATCACACACCTAACCACCACCCCCAAGATTGCTTTGAATGTAAGCCCACAGTATGCAGCTAAAGAGACGACATATTATGTCAGTCATTTGACCAAATGAGGTAAAGAGGTTTGTAGCGCTGCATGCCACGGTTAAAATTATGAAGTTTGAATAACCCTAAAACGGAGTCATTATATCCTTCAGAGAGCCTGGAAACGAAGAGGGGCACGACTTTGGAAGATCTGAGAATTACTTCTGCTCCATATCCCTATGTGCACGACGGGAGATTTTTGGCCTTGTCTTAAATGGCCCTGTAAGGCACGTGTTGTATTCCTTTCCCCCTCCTTTCTCAGCCTCCCGTGTTGTGTCTCACCCTCCTTCCCCATTGGCTTCTCCCACATACATCATTTAGAATACCCAACCCTTATTTATGCAACGTCACTGTGGGCGGTACGGCATTTCACCGGCTGTTCGCCAGAGCCTCATCTTTGCTGTCAGCTTTATGCGGGCCTTTTACTATGGTAATAAATTAAGTATAATACTATTCTTCAGTAGCGGCGGGCTTTCGAATTTGTGGAACGTCGCGGTGTCGGCTTATTCGGCCAACAGACCAGGTTACTACCTTGGAAATAATCTTCGTCCTGGATTTTGAATATTTACCCATATCTTGAAATATACACAACTGAGATCTAAGTCAGATTTGTGCCATAATGTAAGGATATAATATTCAGAAGACTTTTTTCTGAGAATACAATCACCACATGATGGATAATTCCATGGAATGTGTATGCCACTCTTAGCATGGAGTGTGCCTCAGATTGTTTGATATAAAGGACCTTTTTGGATTAGACCGCGCTTGATACAACTTTTACCCTGAAGAAGTTCTGTTTCAGAACAAAACGCGTTGGCTGGCTATCATTGAATTTTCCTAAAGGAACATTAAATAAGCATTAAAATATACACCAAGACTCAGCGTATCTAAAAGGACATTAATCGAGTTATTTATCCTTTCATTGATTGGACTTATTCATTAAGCGGTGCTAACCCAAATCAAAAGCAAAATTGACATTTACCCTATGTTCGGGGTGGTGCTCTTAGGACAGAGGGCATTTTGGTATTAGCACGCAAAGCGTCAAAAACACTTTGGTTTGTGAAAACGTAGGGTTGGTGCCCCTTTTCTTGTTTCTTTACAGGTCCACTGTCCAAAGTGGTATAGAGTCAAAATATCGAGTTTTTAATATCGAGTAGACATAATATCGAGTAAAAAATATAGAATGGACATAATATCGACTAGACATAATATAGACTACCAAAATATCGACTAGAACATTTTAATATCGAATAAAATGGACATAATATCGAATCAAAAATGTAGAATGGACATAATATCGACTAGACATAACATAGACAACAAAAATATCGAATTTTAGGTAAGTTAATATTAATTTTTTTTTGAGTAATATAATTCTGTAGCGGGTTGTGGGTTTATAGGGGAATAGGGTGGGAAGTAATTTAATTATAATTAATTAAATATGTTATTTTATTTTTAGTTATTTATTTAGAATTAATTGTTGATTAATTATTAAATAGTAATTAATTAAAATATAATTGGTAATTAATTGTAATTGATTAATTTATATATATTTTAATTTTAGTAATTTATTTTCTGTAGCGGGTTGTGGGTTTATAGGGGAATAGGGTGGGAAGTAATTTAATTATAAATAATTAAATATGTTAATTAATTATTTGGTATTTATTTTGAAGTAATTGTTAATTAATTATTAATTGGTAATTAATTAAAATATAATTGTTAATTAATTTTAATTGGTAATTAATTAATTCTTAATTGGTAATTAAAATGTATTAATTGATTAATTTATAATTATGTGACTTAGATTAATTTATTTTCACTAGAGTGGGGATATTAAAATGTACCCTTATG
Source organism: Lissotriton helveticus (assembly GCF_964261635.1). NCBI lineage: Eukaryota > Metazoa > Chordata > Amphibia > Caudata > Salamandridae > Lissotriton > Lissotriton helveticus. The sequence goes on from NC_136068.1 coordinate 1,270,443,339, forward strand.
CTATCCAACGCTTTCCTTACTGTTGCACTCTCTGGAGTGGGAATAGTAATTTTTACCCCTACGCTATCCAACGCTTTCCCTACTGTTGCAGTCTCTGGAGTGGGAATAGTAATTTTTACCCCTACGCTATCCAACGCTTTCTCTACTGTTGCATTCGCTGGAGTTGGAATAGTTATTTTTACCCCTACGCTATCCAACCCTTTCCCTACTGTTGCACTCGCTGGAGTTGGAATAGTAATTTTTACCCCTACGCCATCCAACGCTTTCTCTACTGTTGCACTCTCTGGAGTGGGAGTAGTAATTTTTACCCCTACGCTATCCAACGCTTTCCCTACTGTTGCACTCACTGGAGTTGGAATTGTAATTTTTACCCCTACTCCATCCAACGCTTTCCCTACTGTTGCACTCTTTGGAGTGGGAATAGTAATTTTTACCCCTACGCTATCCAACCCTTTCCCTACTGTTGCACTCTCTGGAGTTGGAATAGTAATTTTTACCCCTACGCTATCCAACGCTTTCCCTACTGTTGCACTCTTTGGAGTGGGAATAGTAATTTTTACCCCTACGCTATCCAACGCTTTCCCTACTGTTGCACTCGTTGGAGTGGGAATAGTTATTTTTACCCCTACGCTATCCAACGCTTTCCCTACTGTTGCACTCTTTGGATTGGGAATAGTAATTTTTACCCCTACGCTATCCAACCCTTTCCCTACTGTTGCACTCGCTGGAGTTGGAATAGTAATTTTAACTCCTACGCCATCCAACGCTTTCCCTACTGTTGCACTCTCTGGAGTGGGAATAGTAATTTTTACCCCTACGCTATCCAATGCTTTCCCTACTGTTGCACTCTCTGGAGTGGGACTAGTAATTTTTTACCCCTACGCTATCCAACGCTTTCCCTACTGTTGCACTCACTGGAGTTGGAATTGTAATTTTTACCCCTACTCCATCCAACGCTTTCCCTACTGTTGCACTCTCTGGAGTGGGAATAGTAATTTTTACCCCTACGCTATCCAGTGCTTTCCCTACTGTTTCACTCTCTGGAGTGGGAATAGTAATTTTTACCCCTACGCTATCCAACGCTTTCCCTACTGTTGCAGTCTCTGGAGTGGGAATAGTAATTTTTCCCCCTTCGCTATCCAACGCTTTCCCTACTGTTGCATTCGCTGGAGTTGGAATAGTTATTTTTACCCCTATGCCATCCAATGTTTTCCCTACTGTTGCACTCTCTGGAGTGGGAATAGTAATTTGTATCCCTACGTTATCCAACGCTTTCCCTACTGTTGCACTCGCTGGAGTGGGAATAGTAATTTGTACCCCTACGCTATCCAACGCTTTCCCTACTGTTGCACTCTCTGGAGTGGGAATAGTAATTTTTACCCCTACGCTATCCAATGCTTTCCCTACTGTTGCACTCGCAGGAGTTGAAATAGTAATTTTTACCCCTACGCTATCCAACGCTTTCCCTACTGTTGCACTCTTTGGAGTGGGAATAGTAAATTTTACCCCTACGCTATCCAACACTTTCCCTACTGTTGCACTCGTTGGAGTTGGAATAGTAATTTTTACCCCTACGCCATCCAACGCTTTCCCTACTGTTGCACTCTCTGGAGTGGGAATATTAATTTTTACCCCTACGCTATCCAATGTTTTCCCTACTGTTGCACTCTCTGGAGTTGGAATAGTAATTTTTACCCCTACGCTATCCAACGCTTTCCCTACTGTTGCACTCTTTGGAGTGGGAATAGTAATTTTTACCCCTACGCTATCCAACGCTTTCCCTACTGTTGCACTCGCTGGAGTGGGAATAGTAAATTTAAACCTGTCGCTATCCTACGGAAAAAATATTGTATATGTTTTGTTAATAATATGTATATATATTTATATATATATATCAAAGCTCCATCTTGTGTCCCACAGTTGAGAGGCACACAAATAGACAACAAAGAGCTCCAAGCTCAAACTCCTTTATTGAAAGGTATGAAGGACACCAGCCAGCCGATCTCTTTCACAGCCGGTCCACCGCTGCCTAATATTTAAAACCCGCGGATGGGTCTCAGCGGGCGGGTCTCCCTCTAAATCCTTTGTCGCCACTCCACACGTGAGGGGTAGTAGATACAATCCCCCATGGCCCCCTTTGTTCCCGGGGTGGTGCTCTCTCGGTGGCTGGACCGCCACCAAAAATCAACGCATTTCCTACCGGGACTCCAACTCCCATAAGCACTTGCGCAGCATCATCATGATCTGCCCATTGGAGGGCGCGCAGTCAGATGTACTTAAGAGGCGGGGACCGGACTGTGTCTTTTCCGTTTTCACTGTCAGCCTCTGAGGAAGAAATAGACATTCGAAACGCGTCAGGCAGCGGTGGACCGGCTGTGAAAGAGATCGGCTGGCTGGTGTCCTTCATACCTTTCAATAAAGGAGTTTAAGCTTGGAGCTCCTTGTTGTCTATTTGTGTGCCTCTCAACTGTGGGACACAAGCTGGAGCTTTGATATATATATGTATATATATATATATATATATGTTTTTAAAAAAAAATTAAGTTACAATAATTATTTATTAATTTTAAGTTTATTTAAGTATTTTAAGTATGTTTAAATTAGTTATATTTATTATTATAGTACTTTAAAATTACTTTTAAGATATTTAAAAAAATCGATATTTTGACTGTCTATATTTTTTCCTATCGATATTTTGGAGTCGATATTTTTGTACTTACCTGTTTGTAGATAGGAAGTCGATATTCTGGCATTCTATATTTTTACCTCGATATTTTGACTGTCGATATTTTGACTGTCGATATTCTGTCAGTGATCCGTCCAAAGTATAAGTGTATAAATAATACCATTCTTCGTGTACGTGTTTCTGTTCACACGTGACACTTCAGCACGCAGACCGCCCAAACCTCAGTATCCCAAGCCGTACATAGCCACATAGCCAGTAGGGATGTTTCAGAGACTGTGAGATGAGAGGTTCTCTGTTAAGGATCATCCTGCATGCCTTGTTCTGAATGGCTTGTAATTTGTACGAGGAAGCGTGTCGATTCGTGTTATTTGCACAGTGAGGCATGCAGAGAATTAAAAGAGAGGCACTGCAGTCGGTTTGTAAAAAGGGGATGTGTAGAGACCCACCCGTAGATAATACTTGCATGTATTGATGGAAAGTAGTCTGGTCATCACATTGGACTCCGAGGTTCCACACTGAAGAGAAGAATACGGTCTGAAAACGATAGTCCATTGGAAATACAAAGGAGAGGCAGTAGGATGGATCAGGAGAAGGATTCTAATTGTGCTACCATTCAGTGAATGTGTGACACAATCAGCTAGATTCATCATCCCAAATGCAAAAATCGCAATTATAGAATTCGCAAATTTGCGAGGAATTGCATTTAAGGAATCTCTATTTGAGATTTCTTAAATGCAATTCATGAAACATTTAAAAATTGCGAATTCGCAAATTTGGGCCGCTATTTATCGCGAAGTCAAACCTCGTGGTAAATAGCGAAAACTTAGAAAAATGCACTTAAGTGCATTTTTCTAAGTTGTATGTTACACACACACATGTCCCAAGGACATGTGTGTGCGTAACACCAGCATCCAATGTCATTTCAAGGGTGCAACAGGGTGTCCATTGGACACCCCTGCACCCTTGAAATCGTAAAATCAAAATGCGAATCGCTAATAGCGATTCGCACATTGATATGTCTTCCCATTCATTCCTATGGGCCTTTAGGCCCATAGGAATGAATGGGGAGTTATTCCTTATTTGCGATTAGCAATTAGCTAATCGCAAATAAGGAAGCTGTAGGAATCGCAATAAATATTGCGATTCCTACATGAATCCCGTTTTGCGAGTCTGTAATAGCGATTCCTTATTATTCGCTATTACAGACTCGCAAAACATGCCGATGATGAATCTGGCTGAATGTGCCTAGTTGTGGTTAGGAGAAACAGGGTGGTGACCGGTCAGAGATTAGAGTTCTGTTTTCCTTTCGAGTGTTCACTTAAGACTATCTGATAAGAGTGTCAGATGTGCACAGTGGTAACTCGACCCTCTGACGACCTAAAGGTAGAATCCACTTATTACTGGTTCATACATATGTATGTGGGATTGTCTAATATTTAGAGATATAAGGCCACTTCATTTCCTCATTTTAGCAAATTGTTTGCAAGGCCATTGATCATCTTTTGATCTTACCTTAGGTGGACCATGTAGTGAAATATGTAGCAATTGACACACATTTAGAAATATTTAGCATTGACTATTTTACTCACCATTACATATGATGGTGGGGCATGTAGTGAAATATTTCTGGTTAGCAATGCATTGACTTTTTTCCTCACCATTACACATGAAGGTGGAACACGGAGTGACATTTTCCTGTTTAGTAATGTGCTGTTTCTTTTTCTCACCATTACACATGAAGGTGGAGCATGGATTGAAATATTTCTGTTGAACAATGTGATGATTCTTTTTCCCACCATTACACATGAAGGTGGAGCATGGATTGAAATATTTATGTTGAACAATGTGATGATTCTTTTTCTCACCATTACACATGATGGTTGGGCAGTTGGTGACAAATTGTTATTTAAGCATGGCGTTGCCTCTTTTACTCCCTCTCACATATGCTGCTGTAACATGTCGTGAAATATTTCTATTAAGCAATGCGCAGATTATTTTTCTCACCATTACACATGAAGGTGAAGCATGGAGTGAAAGATTTCTGTTTAGTAATGTGTTGTTTCTTTTTCTCATCATTACACATGAAGGTGGAACATGGAGTGACATTTTTCTGTTTAGTAATGTGTTGTTTCTTTTCCTCACCATTACACATGAAGGTGGAGCAATGCGTGAGATATTTCTGTTTAGTAATGTGCTGTTTCTTTTTCTCACCATTACTCATGAAGGTGGAGCATGGAGTGAAATATTTCTGCTGAACAATATGATGATTCTTTTTCTCACCATTACTCATGAAGGTGGAGCATGGAGTGAAATATTTCTGCTGAACAATATGATGATTCTTTTTCTCACCATTACACATGAATGTGGAGCATGGAGTGAAATATTTCTGTTGAACAATGTGCTGTTTCTTTTTCTCACCATTACACATGAAGGTGGAGCATGGAGTGAAATATTTCTGTTGAACAATGTGATGATTCTTTTTCTCACCATTACACATGATGGTGGGGCAGGTGGTGAAATAATGCTATTTAAGCATTGCGTTGCCTCTTTTACTACCTATCACATATGCTGCTGGAACATGTAGTGAAATATTTCTATTTAGCAATGCGCAAATTATTTTTCTGACCTTTACGCATGAAGGTGGGGCGTGTGGTGAAATATTTCTATTTAGCAATGCCTTGGCTCATTTACTCATCATTACACATGAAGGTAGAGCATGGAGTGAAATATTTCTATTTAGCAATGTGTTGACTCTTTTACTGACTATTACACATGAAAGTTGAGCCTACAGTTAAATATTTCTTTTTATTTGCAACATTTCTTTATTGTGAATTCTGCATATGCCCGCAGGAGGCCGAAAAATGAACTGGAGCAGAAGTCCAAGGTCAATAGAAAAAAGAGTAGAGAGGCGCACTCAATGAAGTCAGTAGCACAAAGAGTCCATTAAATATGTAGATCTTCTGTTGTTTTCTTAGATATATTCTTTATTTTCTTTCACATACAACGGCACAGCCAACGCGTTTCATTCCCATTTGTGCCTAGGAAATTTCATCAGGGCATATACTGAGCAGTCAGGTTGATACGGTAGTCCTAGAGGAAGTCGCTCTTAGGAAGCTGTTGTGAAAAATGATCGCAGTAGATCACAGCGTATTCCTGGGAAACGCTTGCCGCTCAGGTCCGAGTAGAATGGTAGTTCATGTCCCCCGAGCTAGCCGAAGATACAGCTTTTGAAGGACAGGGTGTCTGTTGATCCTAGACCCCTTAAGGGAACTGCAATTAATGGCTTCCATTAATCCATGAGGAGGAGCGGCGGAGAACGGGCACCATATCAGAGGTACCTTCCGCAATAACGCGAAGACAAGGAACCACACACGCCGGTTATTTCCCGGAGCACGCTGAACGTCCTTCGCCTTGCAGTTCCCTTAAGGGGTCTAGGATCAACAGACACCCTGTCCTTCAAAAGCTGCATCTTCGGCTAGCTCGGGGGACATGAACTACCATTCTACTCGGACCTGAGCGGCAAGCGTTTCCCAGGAATACGCTGTGATCTACTGCGATCATTTTTCACAACAGCTTCCTAAGAGCGACTTCCTCTAGGACTACCGTATCAACCTGACTGCTCAGTATATGCCCTGATGAAATTCCCTAGGCACAAATGGGAATGAAACGCGTTGGCTGTGCCGTTGGATGTGAAAGAAAATAAAGAATATATCTAAGAAAACAACAGAAGATCTACATATTTAATGGACTCTTTGTGCTACTGACTTCATTGAGTGCGCCTCTCTACTCTTTTTTCTATTGCTTTGACATACATCCTTGGCAGCGGATGGTGAGAGTAGCAGCACCACTAAATACCTTTGAAACAGGCAAAGTTGATGTGCGAAACCTTGGTCAGCTGCTGTGCGCTTTGGTTTATTATTCAGAAGTCCAAGGTCAATGGATTTAAACCACACACAGCAGTACTTTTGCCTGTCTGTCTGCTGAATCAGTACAGTAGATCAGGATGCTCCCAGTTATTTTTTTTGTAAACCTTTTCATTGGATTTTTCATATTCAAACAGGGTATACACCTTATAGCAACAGTAACGATTATTTAGCATTTAGGGCCAGATGTAGGAAGCCCAATACCGGTTGGTGACGTTCGAAATTACCGAATTTCGGCCGTTACCGACCAGTATTTAGGGTTTGGGATGTAGGAGGCATCTTTTTGGATTCGGTAATTGCCGATTCCTTAAGGAATAGGTAAAATACTGATTCCTTATTTTAAGGAATCGGTAATTACCGATTCCTTAAGGAATAGGTAAAATACTGATTCCTTATTTTAAGGAATCGGTAATTACCTAATCCAAAAAGCTATGTAGGAGGCACTCAAGTGAGTGCCTTCTTGCATTCAGGATTCGTTATTTACCACCAACTACAAGTTTGTGGTAAATATTGAAAACCTTTAAAAAAGCAAATTTGTGCTTTTTTAACTGTGCCATGTGGCAGACATACATGCCCTTAGGTCATGTATGTGTGCCACATGTGCACACATGCACAATTCAGGGGTGCAGCAGGGTGTCAATGTGACACCCTGCAACCCTTGAATGTGTTCCCCAAATTACGGAATCGGTATTTACCGATTCAGTAATTCCCATTCATTCCTATGGACCTTCAGGCCCATAGGAATGAATGGGAATTACCGAATCGGTAAATACCGATTCTTAAATACCGAATCTTACCGATTCGGTAAAATTGACAGAATAATTACCTACATACTATTTACCTATTCTTAAATACCGAATTGGTAAAATTCGGTATTTAAGAATTTGTAAATAGTATTTACCTACATCTGGCCCTTAGTGTGTTGCATTACCATTACAAAATATTGACACGGTGATGCATTGCTCAGGTGTGCGTTATATTTGTAAAAATGTATGTATGCTTATTAAAAGTTGGTCTCACAATGGACTTCTTGATTCTTGGGTCTGATTGGTGCACGTCTTGTATGTATGACGTTACAACGCATACATTTACAACGCCTGCCTTTACATCGCAAGTTTTACAACGCATACCATTACAACGCATAGTGCTTTTGGGCGCTGGATAGTGAATAGTTTAATTTACTATTCCAACTCCAGTCCCCGTGGATAGTAGGGAAGGTGTTGGATAGTACATTAAACCTATTCCCTATCCTAGAGCGCCCCCCAGTGCAATGCGTTGTAATAGTTTGCGTTGTAAAAGTTGCGTCGTAAAGGCACTGCGTGGTAAAAGTTGCGTTGTAAAGGATGTTTACCGCACCCTTACTGTCCTTATGTTAGGCTAGAAGAAATCCCTTTGTTCAAACTAACTGCTTATGTCGCTTAAATATCCCCAGGGCGCTGGCCTCCCATGTGGCAAGGCTTGTTAGACCAGTGACTATCTGTATCATGGCATGAACTTCTGCCCAGTAAGACTGTAGTGTGGGGCATGCCCACAACATATGGACAAATGTGGCGTCGGGTATGAGGCAGCACGAGCATTCAAACTGCGTTGCAGGGAAGAATCGCTTCAGCCGCTCCAGTGTGAGATACACACAGTGTAGTATATTGAACTGGATATTTTTGAAGCGCTGGTTACGCAATACTTTTTTGTGGTGCTCTAGTGCGGTGAGCGATTCATTATCATGCAGATCCTGACCAAATTCCTCCTCCCACTTCAGTTGGAGCAGCGTTAGTGGCACACATGTGAGATCCATGATTGATTTATATATCCAGGTGATAAGGTGTCTCCCAGCTCCTATATGTAATAGCGTATGTAGTGTGGGGTTTGTTTTGGGTTCTCCCTCCGTCAAATCCCACATCCTCCTACAGTCTGCTATTAGCTGTTTGTGAAGGAGGAACTGTCCAGCGGGGAGCTCGCTCTCCTCAGTCAGGCCCTCGAAAGAGGACAGCTCACCTTCTGTGAATAGGGCCTCCACCTCAGGGAGTGCATATTCTGTCCAGGTTAGTCAGTTTCTAGATGTGTAGTGTCTGTGGCCTTTGAGGAAACCCGCCAGTGGTAACAGTGGGGAATATATTGGCGCCGCTCGCGTGGGGTGATGAATTCTTGTCATGCAGGATCTAGCCACCTTCACTAAAATGGGATGGGTTGGATTAGGTTTGCTCCCCGGGAAGATCATTCGAGTTATCGCTGGAGCTGACAGAGTCCCCGCTTCTGGTATCGTTTCCTCAAGGTGATGCCCAACGGCCCATCGCAAGAGCCACTGCAGCTGCGCTGCGAGGAAGTAGGCCTCAAATGAAGGGGCGCCCAGCCCACCACGGTCTTGCGACAACTGCAGCGTCGTCAAAGCCACTCTGCAGCAACCCTTTCCCCATATCAGCAATACCAGTAAGGAGTTTAGCTCTTAAAAGAAGGCTTGCAGGGGGATCACTGGGACATTTGCAAAATAATAAAGGAGATGGGGTACCATTACCATCTTTGATAAAGCCACCCGCCGTATGGGGGCCATGGGGAACGTTCGCCAGAAGTTGAGCTGTGTTTTAATCCCTCGTAGGGCCCTATAATTGTTGCCCTCAAGTAGATCTCTCGGAGTGTGAGATAGTCTAATTCCCAAACATCTTGGGGCATCCGCATTCCATGCCAACTTGACCTCTCCCGCACTTATCTCCCAATGGGGTGCGTCTGGGTGAAGGGGGTAGAAAGTGGACTTGGCTGCCTTCCTAAAATCATTGAGTGTGGCCCAGAGAGGTGTGAGGTCCGCTGTAATGTCTGCATACAGGGACACACTATGAGTTTGTCCCTTAAGTGGTATACCCCAAATTCTGCCCCCCTCTCTGAGTCTTATCGCCAATGGCTCCATTGCAAGGGCGTACCGCAACAGGGATAGAGGACACACTTGACACGTTACACGGGTCACCTGGATAGGAGGTGAGATGTGCTGGCCTATTCGGACCTGGGTGGTGAGGCCGGTGTATAACAATTTGATATATTCCGTGAGTTGAGGGCCCATCCCCACCCAATGCAGAACTGCAAATAAATACTGGCACGCCTAGGTGTCAAAAGCCTTTCCTAGGTCCAGTACAAGGCACGCAGGGTGCGGGAGCCAGCCCCGCACACCGTTCTTGACATGAAATAGCCGGCGTATATTCTGGGAAGTGTTCCTCCCAGGAACATACCCACACTCTTCAGGGTTTACCAGGTGGGAGAGCACCCCGTGATTCTATCTGCTAGGATCTTCCCTAATATTTTGCAATATGCAGTTAGCAGGGTAATAGGTTGATACGATGACCTAAGTAAAGGATCCCGATCTGGTTTAGGGAAAGTCACAAGTATTGTTTCCTTCATGGTCTTAGGGAGTCCTAGGGAGTGTTCTCGTCTCTAACGCTGCCTTGTAGACTATGTCTAACTGTGGAGCTAGTAGCTGGGAGAATGTATCATAATATTCTATGGGGAAGCCGTCGTGGCCGGGGACTTTTTTTTTTGGCTAGATGATGATGGATAGCGTGTTTGATCTCTGCTGTTGTGAGTTGTTCGTTTAAGGAGGACTGGTCCTCTTCCATCATCTGCGTTATAGTGATGGATTGTATGTGTATGGATTGAATGTGTTCCTCTCTGTCCGCAATCGGATCCTATAGGTCCCTATAGTACTCATGGAACGCAAGCATAATGTTCGCGTGCGTGCAAGTGAGCTCACCTGTTGTGTTTCTAATGCTGGTGATGGGTTGTTTACCTAGGTCTTGTCAGATAAGCCATACAAGCAGGGTTCCAGCCCGGTTCCCCATCTCTGTGAGTTCTGGCAGCATAGGCGCGGAAATTGTATATCCGCAGATCTGCGCAGGATTCTGCATTGTTAGTCTTAGCTTCCGCACTTGTGCTTATCTGCCTCTTTAGATAGCTGCGCTAAGCGTTGCTCATTTGTTTGTACCATCTGCTCTAGTGTTTTCCGTACCCCCGCTATTTGTACGATGCATGCTCCCCTCATGACCACCTTAAAGGCGTCCCATTCAAGTGCCCTAGAGCCTGTGGTGTGTGCGTTTTTGGAGAAGTAGTTCTGTATGTTCTCCCTCTGTTAATGTTGGAACATCGGATCCTCCAGACAATCTCATGGAAGTTGCCAGGTGGGGATCTGTGGTGAAGGTGGGCACCATTTGAGAGTCATAACATATGCGTTGTGATCCGATATCACCCTGCCTAGATAGTCAGAGTGTTGAGTCATGGAGAGGATCATGCATGTACACATGAACCGGTCCAGCCATACTCGTAAGTCGTGGGGGATAGCATGAAAGAAATAGAGTTTAGTTGTCGGATGTGCGTGTCGCCATGCGTCCGTTAATGACCAGTGGCTTGACCAAGCCCGGAAATGGGCTGTTTGCGCATGGGCTTGAGAAGCTGGGACGGTGGGTAGGATCTTTCTAGTTTAAGATCTAATGTGCAGTTACAATCCCAACCAAAACCCACGGTGAGGATGTGAATGGAGCCAAGCCGCGTGATAGGGTCTCCCAGAATGTTGTTTGCTCTGTATTTGGGGCATAAATGCTGCCTATTAGTATTGGCTGACCGTCCAGCAACCCTACTAGTAGAGCATATCTTTCCTCGGGATCTATCTCTCTGCTGGTCTCTAAGAAGGGGACTCCGGGTCTGAGCGAGATGAGAGCTCCCAGCGCATAATCTGAATATGTTGTGGCGCAGAAGGTGCCCCGCCATCTCTTTTGGAGTTTGCCAAGTTCCACCTTTGTTAGGTGAGTTTCTTGTAACAATATGACCTGCGCTTGCTGGCGTTTGATAGAAGCGTAAATAGCGTAGTGCTTCCGAGCTGTATGTATGCCCCATGCGTTTAGAGGGAGATATTTTATGTCTGTCAACCAGTTCATGGTGGCTTATAGGTTGCAAATTGAGAGAGGGGGGGTCCCGAGGGTCCCACTAAATATCCCTTGGGTAGGGTTGATTGTACCCGTTGTGAGGTGTGGATACGCCTGCAAGTGTTTCAGCCCTTTATGTCGGGATGGGTATGTGGTCATGGTATGGCAAGGAGTTAAACTAAAACTGTTTGGGGTTGAAGACCCAATGTAGGGGATCTGCTGTAACAGACAGCACATCCAAACAGGTAAAACCGGGTACCCACTAACATTCCCTAAGGACACATCACGTCCCATGTTTGTGCAAGCCTCAAACCCACTAATGCTCAGGAAACCCAATGCCTACACACATAGCTCCATGGGACCCATTTTGTGCAATAGTCTCAGAGGCAAAATCCGAAGGAAATGTCCTCAGATAGACAAGCGTCAAGAGGGATAGGGGGGATTTGAAATGAAAAATAAAGAAAGTTGACACCAAACCTTTTCCCAGAGAGAAGCAGTAGCAGGACAGTGAAATAATAGGTGTATGATGTCACCATTCGGATAGTCACACAACCAAAAGTTGGGAGATTAGTTTGTGGAGTATTTAGCTATCATAGAGGGAGTAAGGTATTGTCTATGGTACAAAAAGAACAAAAATTGTGAAGTAGACGCCATTCTGGAAATTTTATGTAGTCTATTCTATATCTTTTTCCAAAAGGGAATGATCCAGGTACATCCCAAATCGGCTTCCAAATTAATTTCTGTCATAGTTTTAAGTCTGGAAGTCAGAGAAGAAGATAAACGTTTATAAATAAGAACTGCGTTTGGAATAGATGTAAAAAGATTGGGGTTAGAAGGCTGCGAGGACAATGATATCAAAGATGTTGCGAATGAATGAAGAGCATCCAAAAGAATATTGATAAGGAGAAGATTGTTTTTGTTTGTTTGTTTTATATAGCGGGAACTCGACCCGAAGGTATCAGAGCAATTTACATTAGCATTAGTTAAGTTACATACGGACACATTCATTTTTGTTAGGCACAGGAAGATTAAGTGATTTGCCCAGAATCACAGGATGTAGAGTGTCCCTGCCGAGACTCTAGCCCGGTTCCTCAGCTTCGAGGTCAACCGCTCTATTTGGTAGGTCGTATTAGGCTTATATAAAAAGGAGCAAGGTCAACTGAATCTTTGTTCAAATAGAGAAAAAGAGGAGCATCATCCATAAATACATCTTTAACCCATATAATGCCTTTTTATTGCCAGGATTTCCAGAATTATGATTGATTATTAATAGCAATAATATCATTATGCTAAAGAGAGGAGTGAAGGAAAATATCATGAGATACAGATGGAGATTGGCAATACATTTTTAAAAGATTGAGGGGTATATTCACAAGAACGTGTGCTAAATATCACCAAAAAATGCTAACGCACCTTTACACATCTAAGACGATCTTGGGAAAATAACCCTGTGTTAACGTGGCATTCACAACACCGCGGTACCATGCAATAGTTTGCCGAAAACGCGGCCAATGTCCGCGATACAACCACACGACGGAGATAAAAACACAAGCCCCAGCACGAAAAAACGTGCGATGAGCCCATTCACGATGAGGAAAGCAGGGATAGGCACCACCAGGCCGGGGACACACACAGAAGTGAAAAGCCCACTGCCCAAAAGGGAGAAGGGTGAGTCAAATTAGAGCCAAAGGGACATCCAACACACAATGCAGCAAACACACCTAGGAAGCATAGCACCCTAACATCGAACACAATGTAGTACAAACACCAACATTTGTACAAATGAACACAGGACACAAGTGCACCTGCCTGTGGCCGGTAAATGGACACACGCACCTGGCAAAGCATGAAACAGGGAATAGAGAATGCACAAGTACAAACCCACAGTCCTGATGGGGTAGCAATGCACATATGGCAGGGAGCCAGAAAGTGCGTGACACATTGGCATACAAATCAAGCCACAACACAGTTGGAGACAAGTGAAAGTGCGAAAACTTTATCAGCAAGAGCATGCCAGTATGGCCAGGAAAAGTGCCACAATATGCAGACCAATGCAGCAGCATGCCTGAATGAGCAACGTAGGAAAGCGCCCATGTCCATCTAGGGGGAGTCCATCAGCAACACAAGTCTGTGCCAAGCCGCATTGGTTGTCAACGCCGGGATCATGTGCCCAGGACAATGCAGCCATGTCCACTGTCGACTTGGGACATGTAACCAGATTCACCACCTGCAAGCAGGCGTTGTGACATGTGCAATGGGTTACATCCAGTCGTGGGTGCAGGTACCTTGTCACTCGTCCATGAACGTGAGTGCAGCAGCGTAGGCCAACAGCTCCAATTAGCCATCGTCGTCCAACACATCCGACATGTCGTTGACGTAAACCATCAGCTGACCCAGACAGATGTGCTGGCTCTAACCACTCGACCCAATGTGTAACAAAGCCCAATCGGGCAGTGGCTCAATGTGTCCACCGCACAAGACGACTCGTGCAATCTCCCAGGCCCAGTTCCCAGCCTGCATGCCAAATAACATGTATGCCATAAAGGGGCATCACGGTGAAACTCCTGGTCGTGTGCCAACAGGTGGCGCACACACGTCGAAGTCCAGGTCAGCCACCGTGATGTTGGAGAGGCAAACATCCATGGACCACTCGAATATGCACGAGTAACAATGCAAGACAGGCTAAACGCAGGTGACGTCCGCAAGGCGGAAGCTCAGCCGGTAACTTATCCGCAACACTGCCAAGGGCAGTGCCCCCAGGACATGCAGGAGACGTGCATGGTACAGCTCCAAGTGACTGGAGTGGAGCATGTGTCCGGGATGGTCTGCCATTGCGTCAGTGGCTCTGCTTGAAGCGGCACTGGCTTGCCCTGCGCCAGTGTGGATGAAATGCTACAGCTTGGTGCAATGAGCAGTATCTGCGTGCAACGGCTGCAGGTCTGGGGTGGGGTCGGAGTAAGTGTGAAGGCCATTTCTTGCACGCTAACTATGACCAAGGACTCCTGCGTGTGGGATGTGTACACATTGATCCCACGTCGGGCAGTGAGTAGTGTGGGAGTCACAAGCAAATGCTCTCATATCTGTCAGGGGGTGCTGGCCACATGCAAGTACCTGCTCGGAGCTGCAGATGTGCTACTTCCTTATAGTGCAGACAAAGGACCTTTCATCCCTACAGTAACTTCACCATCTGCATGCATGCAGGAGATGTACAGAGGCCTGTCGTGGGTGTGGTGGGATGTCTGCAACCTTGGGATGGCATGCCCAGCACCTTGCCACACAGCTGCTCCTCCCTCCCATGAGCCTCCTCACTTGTGTGCACTGCGCTCCTACATGTTCCCGTCTGTGCAGGCTATCCGGAAGCAGCAAATTGAGAAATGGATTGCCACAGCATAGTTTTCGCCATGGAGTCAGTTTCACTGACATGATGGTGACAACAAACCAAGTCCATTGACTCAGTCGCCGCCAGAGTCCAACCAGAATGCGTTGTAGGTCTCGAGAAACAGACTCAGTGGCACAGGGGCTTAAATGGGATGCAGTCTGCAATGAGGCCTTGTACAATGACATCAAGTGTGCCATAAATGAATCAAGGCTGAATGAAAAATTGTGTGTGACTTACTCGACCGCAGTGTTGTCCTGAGGCAGCGGTCAGCACGGGCCATTCACCGAGTGTCGCCGGCTTAGGTTGGATGGGCCACCGGCCTTTATAGTTCAGGTTCAGTGGCACCACGGGACGCGGACATGCGGTGGACAGGGTTGATGGCACCGGGTCAGTTGTTGATAGTGTTCGATCACTTCTGTGACTCTGATCCGGCTTTCATCCGGACTGAACCGCATCTTCCTCTTACACCTCTCCGTGCGTTCACTGGTGTGGACTCTGCCATTCATGATTCGCGAAAGAGTGCTGGATGTGTGACCTACTGGACCGCACAGTAGGCCTGGGCCCTCAACTACGTGTCGCAGGCTTGCGTTGAACAGGGTTAGTGACACCATGTGTCGCCCGCTTGAGTTGAACAGAGTTGGTGGCACCACGTGTTGCCGGCTTGCGTTGAACAGGATTAGTGGCACCACATGTCGCTGGCATGTGTTGAACAGGATTTGTGGCACCACGTGTCGCCGGCTTGCGTTGAACAGGGTTAGTGGCACCTCGTGTTGCCGGCTTGCATTGAACAGGGTTAGTGGCACCACGTGTCGCCGGCTTGCGTTGAACAGGTTTGGTGGCATCACGTGTCGGCGGCTTGCGTTGAACAGGGTTGGTGGCACCACATGTCTCAGGCCTGCCATATGGAATTAAACCTCACTGATCGAAGGGGGTCTAGTGCTGTGGCCACTGCCACAGACTTGGGGACACTGCCATTCAGGTCTCAGGACACATTTCCACATGTGGGGCCTACTGGGCCGATGAGGATGCCGGTGGAGTATGTAAATGGGAAAGGAGTAGTGTGGGCCAGCATGGGGGGCCAGTGAGGGTCTGTGGAGGCTGCAGAGGTCGTGGGCCTTGTGCTTGGAGCTTGCACTGGCAGATGGTGGGCCCTCTTTGACACACGCCAGTGTAGGCCGGTGAGCGGAGACTAGTTGGTGCGCTGGGGCAGGCATGAGGGGTCTGGGGACCAGCGGCCCAGGGTGCAGCAGGCATACAGGGACGCAGGCCCCCGCGCTCGGCGTAGGACTCGTGGCGGGCTGGGAGGCGGCACCCTGGCAGATGCATTGTCCATTCAAAATTAGTACCATCGAGCAGTGTGAGGGCTTTTTGTTCACACCCCTACACAGGCCTGGCATACGCAGGTCCAACCCACTACGGACGCGCATGCAGGGGGAGACGTAACGTGTGTCATTTCCGATTTCTGCACCACAGCCAGTGGGTACATGGTAGCGTCCACTGGCCACTGCACTCCATGCACTGGCAGTTGCTCACAACAGGGGCATTTCCGTGGTTTGCACTCTGCACCTCCAGGCCAGACCTGGCATTGGGTAGGTTCACATTCCTTGGTCACTTACCGTTCTCGCACATGCATGCTCCATGCCTCTCCTCACATCCTGCTATTGCATGATCATTGTCTCCGTGGCATGTGTGGGTCTTCAGGTGTGTCTCTCGGCTGGGCTCCCATTCATGCTGTCGGTAGTCGCCCTGCTTAGCACCAGCAAAAGGCAGGTGTTAAATCCCTACTACTACCGCAGCTTATCGCCTGTTTTTGTGGCGCTTCGCGGATCTGGCATTTCGTTGTGAAAGTGGTGTTGTGTTTTTTTCGTGTGTTTTTGCACAGAAATGCCTACTCTGCATCTCATTAGGGTTAGTTGGTGGTGTCCACTGTGGAGGTAAATTTTGGAGCGGTTTGGACATCCTAGACTTTTTTGGGCAGATATTCCGGATTCCGTGTCGCCTGGCAAAAGTCCCTCCTGTGCGTCCTTTGTGGGTCCCTCCCCTGCTACCCCGGGACTGCCCCATACCGATAGTTTCAGAAGGCTTCAAATACCTAGGCATATTCATCGCTCTCGACCCCTCGGTCAGATAGGCCCGCAACCTTGTCCCTCCCCCTGCAGAGACTCAAAAGTGACATTGTGAATTGGAGGTCACTCCCACTCTCTCTCTTGGGCAAGGCTGCCCTTTTTAAAATGATGTCCCTGCCCCGTTTCCTCTACGCACTGCAAAACTCGGCCGATCCTGTCCCGGACTCCTACTTCAAAGAAATTGAAGGGCTTCAACGGGACCTTCTATGGGGAGGGAGACCGCGTATCGCTTTATCAAAACTCACGCTCAGCTGGTATGATGGAGGGATCGGGCTACCAGACATCAAAAAATACTACTGGGCTGCGCATCTCCCAGCAATAAACCACGGCACGTATGGCCGCCCTGATGACCCGGGGTTCCGCATGGATCGGTGGCTCCTTCCAAACAGGGCCTACACCCGTGCATTATATTCCAAACCGGGCAGATACCCACTAACTGGACCTACCAACCACACAGTTAGAATCTGGCATGCTGCAACCAAATCGCTCTGATGGCACAACAGGTTGACCCTCTCCACACCCTTCTGGGACTCACAAAAACTAGGTGACTTGGGAAACTCCAAGGGTTTCAACAAATGGGACTTAATCGGCATCTTCCACATTAGGGACCTATGGGGTTCAGGGGGCACACAGCCTTTCAGCACTCTCCAAAATCAATATTCTCTAGCGGATATGGAGCGATTCCGATACCTACAAGTCCGACATGCACTACAGTCACTGTTGCCCGCAGACTCCTCCCCACCAGATAGCTCCCCACTGGAGGACCGACTACTAGATGGCCACTTACCTGAAAAGGCTATCTGCCTAACCTATCGAAAGCTTATTAACAATATGGATGATCCCCTACTATCACTACGTGAAAAGTGGACTAGAGATGGCATCGAACTAGACGATGAAGGTTGGCAAACGGCGGTCTCCTCCCCCAAAGTGGTTACTATCCAGGCGCGGCTTCAACTAGTGCAGCTAAAGATCCTGCATAGAAGCTATGTAATAGGTCCCCAACTGATACACATGGGTGGTCTGATGGATGGGTCATGTAGACGGGGATGCACTCAAATAGGCACATTTCTGCACATCATATGGCATTGTGAACCAATCCAGGAATATTGGCGTAAACTGCATGCAGTCATTAGCGAAACACTCGACGTTGAGATCAAGCCAGAAGCGCCCAGATGCCTCATTAATATCTGGGAACCGACTGACCTTAATACACACACTATACAATGGGTCACACTCGTTTGTATGATTGCCAAGAAGAACATTGCGCAACTTTGGGGGGCCTCACATGCACCTATTGCCGACTGGGGGAAAGACCTTGATTGGTGTATGCTAAGAGAAAAGACTGTATATGCGGCCTGAGGCTGCCCCCGAAAATGGTTTAGGATATGGGCCCCATGGAATGCATACCGTGGCAACATTTGTATTCCTCCCCGTGCCCTGGACAGTGATGAACCCCTCTCCCCGTTATTTCCAATGCATTATCCTATTGTATTTGTATGTACAATTGATTTCGCTGTACCCTCTTTATTGACCTCTGTGGTACTGTACCTCTTTGTCGAGACTGTTTAATAAAAAGATTTATTTTTTTTAAAGCGGAGAGGCAGTGACAGAAGTATTAGAGGAAAAAGAGGTGACTTCAGAGGGAGAAAAAGGAGAAAAAAAGTAGCCATTAATGTCAAGCCACAAGGCAGAAAACAGGAAACGCAGCGAAGAGACCCATCTAGAGGCTTACTTTAAGCAAAAAGCATTGTGATACAACTGGAAATTTGGAAAGTTAAACCTACCTGCTAGTTTAGGTTTCCAAGACAAGTAGCTGACATTTTTGATTTTGTATTTTTCCTGAGGAACTTGGATAGTTTTGAGTCCAATAGCTTAAAAAAAGAAACCGGGATATATACATGAGTCATGGACAGATTTTATAAGATGATAAGTGAAATCATAATTTTAATGGAGTCTAAACTGCCCCATTAAGAAAGAAACAGAGGATTCCATAACGAAAGTTGTTTATCAACCTTATCAAGACACTACTTGGTATTCACATTAATTGAATCCTTGATAGAGCAAGTAAACCAAATACCAAAATATTTAATTTTAGTCAGGGAGAGGGGTTCATCACTAGCCAATGGAAACCTGTAGCTAAAAATGGTTGTTGAAAGCAAAATTTAGTCGGTGAAAGGATTTCAGTTTTATCCGAGTTTATTGTGTAACCTGAGACCAAAGAAAATTGATGTATTTCTTGAAGTAAGACCGGTATGGAAGGGTCGGGGTTAGAAAGAAAAAAGGAGTATATCGTCAGCATATGCAGATATTTTCAAGTGCATATTTCCATAATGACACCATCAATTGCAGTACTGTTTCTAATGTAAGACAGGAAGTGTTCTAGAGCCGATACAAACAAGAGGGGCCAACCTTGTCAAACACCCCTTTTCAGGGGAAAGTAATTATAAATCTTTCCATTAACGAAAACAGATGCCATGGGTGATTTATAAAGAAGAGAAATAAGTGAAATTAAATTGGAAACCAGCCCATCCCAAGATAAAGATTTTAGTAAAAAGGACCAATGTATTTGATCAACTCTTTGTCTGCATCTATAGAGATCGCTGCCAAGGAATATGAAATAGAGGGAACCTTATTAAATACCTTAAAAATGAATCTAGAATTATCAGATGCAAATCTGCCTTTAACAAATCCGGTCTACTCCTTACCAATCATCAAGGGCAGAAAGCGGTCAAGACGTACAGCTAACAATTTGGCGAAAATGTTATAGTCCATATTAACTAAAGATATTGGTCTGTAATTTTTACACAGAGAAAGATCCTTATCAACCTTGTGTATGAGACATATAGGGGCCTCCTGGAAAGTGCCAGCGGTGGAACCAAGAGAAAAACTGAAAAAGATGTAATAATCCGGGTAGCAAAACATTGGAAAAATGTAGAAAAGATTTGACTGTGAAACCATCTGGCTTTGGAATTTTACCTTTTTTAAGAGACTGAAGAATTTCTGAAAGAGATATATTCGTTTGTAGGGAAGAAAAATCTGCTTTACCACTGTAAGGGTTTTTATCTGTTGAAGATATGCATCAATCTGAGATGAATGGGACAAAGATTCAGGAGAATATAAAGATTTATAGTACTTAACAAACTCAGCCAAAATGTTATTATCTTGAAAACTGTGCTACCTGAACGTGCAGTTATGGAATCAAGTGTATGACGCTGTTTCCATATTTTTAAATAATAATCTAGAAGTGTTCCCCTTTTATTTCGACCACCATAGTAGAGTGCACTACTATGAAGTTGACTATAAGAGACATTATGGGGTCGATTCCGATTCGGGAAAAAAACCGTCCGTACGATTTGTATCCGGAGCCCTCTCCGTACGAATCGTACCCGTCCGTCCGAGTCGCGAAGTACGATCCGTATTCCGTGAATCCGTCCGAATCGTCGCGATCCGTACGTATTGCAAGGCTGAAACCGTGAACCGTACGACTCATACACATACCGTACGACGCGTACACATGCCGTACGACCCAACGAGTACGATCCGGACCGGGGTATGAGGATGTGATTCGTACGGTCCACGTCAGGTAAGGGCGAGTCGTACGGAAAAGCACACAAACACATACACACCGTACGGTCCGTACCCCCCATAATCGCAGGGGTACGCACCGTACACCTGCGATCATGGGGTGTACGAGCCGTACCCCCATTGTACGATCGGTGTACGAGCCGTACACCGATCGTACATGGGGAACGGCTCGTACACCGATCGTACAATGGGGGTACGGCTCCTACACCAATCGTACATGGGGTATGGCTCGTACACCGATCGTACAATGGGGGTACGGCTCGTACACCGATTGTACAATGGGGGTACGGCTCGTACACCGATCGTACAATGGGGGTACGGCTCGTACACCCCATGATCGCAGGAGTACGGTGCGTACCCCTGCGATCATGGGGGGGCCGTTCCGTACCTGTTTTGGAGCGAACTCTGCTTTTACGGCTGTTTTCAGCTCCCGTAGAAAAAGGGTCGTACGGTGCATACCAGACACGTATCGTACTTGCTGGGTCGTAAAAACCAGCCGCGAACCGTACAGATGTCGCGTACAGCGGGTTCCGAGGGAGAATCGTACGGAGATTAGAGTCGTACGGTGTCTTGTACGACTCGTACGGAGTACGGCTCCTGGTACGAATCGTACTTCGGCGTACGTACGGGACATTTACAGGTACGATTCGTACGGGGAAAAAACGCTCCGTACGACGATTCGGAGCGCTTTTTACCGGATCGGAATCGACCCCTATATGTAGAGATTTTATTAAATTGCAATTTTGCATGAATAAGTTCTTGTAAATGTGGAGCAGAAGAGAAATAATAGTCTTGTTGCTCCAGGTGTTTGACAATAGGGTTTGGTGTAGTTTAATACAAGACTTCTTTTTGGAGACAAAATTAACAATATGTCCACAGGCAGCTGCTTTAAAAGTATCCCAAAATAGTTGAGGAGAGGTGTCGGAAGCTGCATGTTTGATAAAAAATGTTTCAGTAAATTTAATGACAGAGGAAGAAAAATCAGGATCAAGTAAAAGTGAATTGTTATACGTCCACCTATTAGATTTGGAATGCACCAGGACCAAATCTTAATCCGTGATGATTGGAGCATGATCGGAAATCACTATTGGTTCTATAATAGAACTGAGAAGGTTTGGGGGGAGAAGTTTAGAAACAAAGATAAGATTAACTTGAGAAAGGCAAACTTAAGGAGAAGAGAAAAAAGAAAATTCCCTGGTGGAAGGGTTATATAACCTCCATGTATCGACAAGGAGGCGTTGAGTAACAAAAAAAAATGGAATTGTTTATGCATCTTTTGAGGAATACATTTGCCAGGGGACTGACGATCAATAAAGGGATCCAGTATTTGATTGCAGTGAACCCCCAAAATAAAGAAATGATCAACATAATGTAAACATTTTTAAGTAATATTAGGCCAAAAAGCATAATCACTCTGAGTAGGACCATAAATGTTAAAAATAGTTAATGGGATATCATTAACAATGAGTTGAACAAGTAACCACCTTCTGTCAGTATCAGACTCTTGTGAAGTAGTTACTAACTTTAATTTCTTCTGACACAGGAGTATGACACCATTCTTTTTTGCAGAGGCCAGAAAAACAAACACAGAACCCATCCAACCATGCTTACGTTTTGCAGCCTCAGACTCCATTAGGTGGGTCTCCTGGAGGAGGACAAGGTCAGGATTATATTTAGTTAAGTGTGATAAAATTCTTTGCCTTTTAACTGGATTGATAAATCCTTTAACATTGCAAGAAATGACTTTGAATGATAAAACAAAGAGCACTATATAAAAGGAAACTGTCTTTGGAGAGAATAAACTTGACAAATATAGAAAAGCCAAGAAAGGGATACAGGGATGGAAGGGAAAATAGGCCAAGTAGTAAATGAGCCCAGAAAGGAGAAAAGAGGTTAAATATTTCTAATAGTAGTTCCAGGCCTTTGAGGGTTTTTGACAACAGGAGGGTATCATCAGCAAATAACAGTGCCAGGATCTTTACATCATCCAGGACTGGGGAATCATTTCTGCATACCATAAGAAATTCAAAGCACCTGTTAATGAAAAGTTTTTAAAAAAAAGTGTTGGGGCAAGAACACATCCTTGCCTTACACCCTTGCCAACTGGAATGCAGTCTGTTTTTCCCCCTGTAGGGCCCCATCTAACTTGGGCATAATTTCTGGTATGAAGTCGGACATGAATTTTCAGTAGCACAGTGGGGTACCCATATCCCTCAAGCCTGCACAGAGTTGATCTCTGGGGACCATATCGAAGTAATCCGCATATAATGATATGCGCTCATTTAAGGACTCATTCCCTCTCCCCCGGAAACCCGTTATATGCTGATGTGTTCAGATGACACATGCCAGAGGCTCCAGCACCAGAGCAAAGAGAAGGAGGGACAGCCGACACCCATGACCTGTCCCACGTCCTATTGGAAATTCCCTTGACACCACACCATTGACCCGTGTTCAGGCCAGGGGTCTCTCGTAGAGAATGGTTATCCATTGCCTAAATGTGGGGCTAAATCCAAGCTCTTCCAAGACGGACATAAGAAAAGGCCAGTGGATGGTGTCAAATGCTTTCTCAACATCGATAGGATGAGGTGAGGGACTGTTCTGGTATTCGCTATCTCCAGCCAGTTATGTAGCCTCCGAAGATTGAACCTTGTAGATCTCTTAGGTAAAAAGCCGGAGTGGTCCTGGTGAATGAGGTTGGATAATACCCCGGTGAGCCTTTTGGCCAATATTCTGGCTAATATTTTGGTTTCTATGTTAATAAGGGAGATGGGTCAATATGAGCTACACTTCTGTGGCAGTCTATCCTTCTTGGGTATTACCACTATTGTGGCTGTCCGCAGATACCTGGGGAGACTACCCACCTTCTGTGCTTCTAAATATATATTGAGCAGATGAGGGCTATATAGTGCAGCATTTTGCTTAAAAAGTTCTGGTGGTAATCCATTCGGGCCCAGAATTTTCCCGTTTTTCAAATGACCAATGGCTTCCCCTATTGCTACAATTGTGTAAATTTCCTTTTCCAGAGTCTACGATTCACTCAGTGCTAGGTTAGGGAACTTTATATTCTGGAGGTAGGCCTTTATTTGTGTCGGTTCTGCCAGAGGACGTGGTGCATAAATGGCCTCATAGTACCCAGCAAAGGCATTGGCTAATTCCGCGGGCGTTGTGTGGGTCTGGCCATCGTCCATCTGTAGCTGGGCTACCCATCTGCTATCTAACTCTTTTTTACTGATCCAAACGAGCAACCTGCCGTTTTATCTCCAGCGTCATATAGGCGCTGGTGCATGGCTTGTATCGCGTGTTGCGCGTCTTTCTTAGCCAAAGCTGCGTATTCCCGTTGGAGAACGTGCATTCTCCTCAGCAGGGAGGGGTCTTTGCTCGAGATGGCTTGCATTTCAGTCTGTATGAGTTGGGTCTCAAGCTCCTCAATCTCCTCACATTCTTTCCGCTTCTTGTATGCCATAATTTTCTGGGCTCAGTCCCTTGGACAAGTTTTTTTGCTTCCCTAGTGTAATGGCGAAGTCCACAGACCCCACATTTTCTTGAAAGTAAAGTTCTAAGTCTACCCGAATTTCTTCGGCCACCTTAGGTTCTTTTAGTTCCCATGCATTGAGCTTCCAATCCCCGAAAGAGCGCTTTTGGTGAACGCCTACTGTGAGCCATCAGGGTGAGTGGTCCGAAACACCTCTCGCCAGGTATTCTATTTTTTTAACCTCTGCTATTTCTCCTGCTGGAGCTAGAATATAATCTATCCTCGAGAAGACTTTGTGAGAACCTGAGTAGAAGGAATTAGCTTTGGTCTGGGAATGCTGTCTGCGCCATATGTCAGTTAATGTGAGTGTGTCTGCAAAACGTTTAAGCAGTGTCTCTTTGGGACCTCCGGTAAGAACCGTTGTACGGTCCAGTACTGGTTCCATTACATCATTGAAGTCTCCTCCAATAAGGTCAATGCTGGAGCCCGCTTCCAAGAGAATAAGGGCAAGTTTCTCCAGCGTCTGTCCTTGTAGTCTAGGGGGTACATATACGCTAATAAAAGTAATGTCCCTTCTATCCCAAATACCCTTGACTGCAACATATGTTTCATTGGGGTCTATCCATGTGTGTTGGGTTCTGAATGGTGGACATTTCCTAATTAAAATGGCCATTCCTCTCACCCCAGTGGAAAACCCCGCTTGGGCCAGTGTCTTGTATGCCCCTCTGCCTAGAAACCCACACTGTGTACCCTTCAGATGTGTCTCCTGCAAAAATATGACGTCATGCTTTAGTCTCTTGAAATATGCTGACACCAGTACTCACTTCACCTTATTCCCCATTCCATTAACATTCCATGAAAGACCGAGTAGGCGTTATTTCAAAGTGTTGTCATAGTGGAGTCGAATTTTGCCTTCCCTACTGCTGGAACTACTTCCCGGGTCTCCCTGCTTCCGTATCTGTTGTTTCAAAAAGAGTATGTCTGTTCTAATTCGCCTGTTAACTGCGTTAGAACCACTTCCCTCCCTCCCGGGCCGCCACACTCCCCCATTGCCCAACCAACTACCCTTTGGGTCAACATGACCAACTGCGTCATGTTCGGTTTGGAGAGGTCTGACGCCCACCCTCCCCAATTTACCTTCTCAAGTGTGTCCCTACTTCTCCAGCCCTCCGGCCTTATGCTATGGGCCTATATTAATCGCTCTGGGGGCCAGAATCTCTGGCTACCGTCGTCGACAACAGTCTAAGAGGTGAGGGAAACCCTCCACGAAAGGAAACAGTTCAATAAGTCCAACCTAAAATATAAAACTGAAACAAATAAGGGGGGGATAAACAGAGGGAGGAGAGAAAAAGAAGAAGAAAAAAGGGGAAAAATCAGCTTCAGGGAAAAGGAAAGTCACGGGGCAAGGAGGGGGGTAGGAAGCTTTTTCGTCAGCTTACTGTCCGTGTGGCTCTCCGAGCCAGGTGGTGTTTGTCATTCATCTGTATCCGCTTGTAGGGTCTGAGTGTACACGGTGTTCTCAGAATCATCACCTGTAGGGTTCTCAAGGAGAATAATGTTCTGTATCAAGGGGTGGTCTTCCTCCGAGTTAGATGTAATGTCTTGGTCTGTGCATTCTGCAGATTGTTGCCTTCTAGTCCTTCCAGCCCCCAACTCAGTATTGGGCCTATCTGGGAGATGTGTGCCTTCTGAGTCTGTGGCCTGGACAGGTGACTTAGCCAGTTTCCTGCTTCGGTATGGCGTCTCCCTGAGTTGTTCACCCGGTATGGCCTCGTTGGTTCTCCATTTTAGCCATTGCGATCTTGTTCTGCTTCCACGTGCCAGGGGGGTTTGTGGGAAGTGTTACTATGCTGCCTGATGGTCTCTTCGGGGGACGCTCCTCCAGCCGGCGCCACGCCTCCTCTGGGGTGTTAAAGAACATTGTTTTGGACTGATAAATCATATTTAGTTTAGCGGGGAGGAGTAGCATATATGTGAGTTGTAGATTCCGCGATTTTTCTTTTACAGAGTCAAATGTCTTGCGTTGTTTGTGCACATCCTTTGAGTAATCCGGAAACACCATTACTTTGGTATTGTCCATTCGTATTTCTCCCTTGTGTCTTATTTCTCGAAGGATGAGGTCTCTATCCTGATAATTAAGAAAACGTGCGATCAACGGGCACGGTGGGGCTACCGGCGGAGGATGTGCTCCTGGAATTCTGTGCGCTCTTTCAACCACAAAACATGGTGAAAATTGGGCCTCAGGGAGAGAGTCTGTCAGTCATTTGCGCAGGAAGGCACCAGCGTCCGATCTTTCCACAGCCTTCGGAAAACCTAGAAAGCGGAGGTTGTTTCTCCGGGCTCTATTTTCAGCGTCACTGACCCTCCGTAATACATCTTTCATGGCTGTCGTCAAGGCCGTTACTTCTCTCCGGAGTGTATGTGAAGTATCTTTAACTTCCGATATGCGCTGTTCCGCCTGCATGACTTTTTCCGAGACGTTTCGTAGATCTTGGCAGAGTAGGTTGACGTCTATTTTAATTTCATCTATTTAACCCTCTAACGCCTCTCTAGAGGATTGGATAGCCTGAAGGATAACATTATTGCTGGTGCCTCTGCATATGCAGCGGTGTGGGTCTCCGTTGTGTTTATGATCTTGGCAAACATATCCATCTTCCCTTGCCTCTGT
Organism: Lissotriton helveticus; assembly: GCF_964261635.1. Classification (NCBI taxonomy): domain Eukaryota; kingdom Metazoa; phylum Chordata; class Amphibia; order Caudata; family Salamandridae; genus Lissotriton; species Lissotriton helveticus. The sequence continues at coordinate 1,270,470,073 of NC_136068.1, forward strand.
GGTTTCAGGTCTTTGTCCTTAGCCTATTTAGATTATTGCTGGGTGTTCCTGCTATGGTGCAGAGGGGAGGAGGACAGGGGGCCTTCAGGTTTCTCTGCGCTTGCACTCTATGTGTATGTCCCGTTGCAAGGCTGTGTCCCCAGTGGGTCTCTTCGTGGGCGCCTCTGCCCTCCGTACAGCTGGAATGTCTCCCCCACTGCCATAGACTCCCCCGGGTGTATGTATCATCTGGATCTGGGGGTCCCGTGCGTCCCCCCGATTGTGAGGTTATTGTGTGCTGGTACCGGGGGCTGCGCTGTGCTGGTCATCCGGCGCGTTGGGTGCGGCCTATTAGTCTCTTTGCTGGTTCTGTGGGTCCGGAGAGACCCTGCCCCTATGCACCGTCCAGCTACTGCAATGAGGGGGAGAGGCGCGAAGCTTGCAGAAAATCAACGCCTCCCCACTGACCTCCGATGGGGCGAGTGCCTGTGTGATCTGTTCCTCTCAATGGCCAAGGTTGTGTAAATGAATTGTGATGCAGTCCCTCTCCCGCACTTCACCCTGTACTCCCAGCGTTAGTATTGCACATTCTCTGTCCCCACTCACCAGGTCTTAAGCGGTCATGATGCCCTCCTTTAGATCTGAGGATTTATATAGGAGATGGTCTGGCCAGCGTGACACATCCCTCAGCAGCCTCTGAATTCCTCCCCCACAGTCTCCTGTGGTGGTCTTATATGTCCAGAGCCCTTATATTAATGGCAGGTAGGGAGCCTCACCAGGGCTGCACAACAGGGTCTCTGCAACGACCCCCCCAGGGCACTGGCAGAGGAGGTTTCCTCCATGCCACAGTCGTCCCAGCTCCCACAGTCAAGGTCGGCGTCAGCCGTGTGTGTTAAGGCTGGCTCCCGCCGCTCACCACCCCGCTGCCTCAGGCAACAGGCTTCCATTAATAGCAATGGGTGGGTGTGTAGGTATTACACCGGTCTTTGGTTGCGGGTCCACCCTGCAGTGCGGAGCGGAGGAGGGGGGAGGATGTGTGAAAAGAGAGATAGTATGTAGTGTGGCCCGCGCAGCCACAGCCAGCGATCCTCTCCCGGGGTCTTCTCACCGCCACACGTGGTGTCCAGACTACTTCATCAGGACGTCCGAGGGTCGTGCACACTCCCGGCAGAACTTTCCTCCTCTAGCTCTGTCTCCGGGTGACTCAGGATACGGACTTGATGCTCCCCTCCAGTTTCTGGGCCCTGATGCAGCAGTTGCGGGAGCCTCCAGTGTCTGGCGATTGCTGCTCGTCACACTTGGCACTGGGTGGGTGGTGGGGTTGGAGGGTCTCCCCAGCGCCACACAGTTCCAGCTACTGCTCATGGTGAGGTGCCTCTGTGCAGGGCCTCGCAGATGGGGTGTACTGCGGCTCCGAGGCCTGCAATGCGCCTGCCATCGCCATCTTGCCTCCAGCGCCGTCATTACTTTTTTCAGGTTTTCGGTCCACTTTCGGCCGAATCCCGGTGGTACAGGTACGTCACCGTACTGGCACCACTTCCGTGCACTCAGACCTCATTGTTATGGGTAAGGATGATTATAGCGAGCCAAGGATTAGTGCAGGATCTTGGCGGGCTCGTGGAGCTCCAGTCGGACATGTCTAGTCTGCCATGATGCTGGCCACGCCCACCTGTGAACACATTCTTGAACAAAACACACCCCACCACTTCAGCGAACACATTCATCAAATTGACACACGCCTCTCCATGCTTATATGAGCACATTCACAAAGGAAACACAACACCATGCTACTGGGAACACATTGCTGAAGGGCATATACTGCAGCGAGTCTGTGAGCATATTCCCGATGGACACAGATGTGCTACAGGTCCCATGTTTTCTGTGAGGACATTTCTAAAGGGCACACGTCCCTCTGTTTCTTTGAGTGCATTCCTGATCGACACTGTGTTTCTGTAAGTACATTCCTTATGGACACACGCACCAGTGCTCCTGGGGGCAGTGCACACTCCTGAATGAAACACATCCAGTGCTTCTGTGCACCCATCCCAGATGGACACAGCGCTGCCAGCACTTCTATCATACCTTCATGTTAGGAACGAGCTCTCAGAGCACACACTCCACTTAAGGCACAAGGAGTTCAATGTTTATTCAGCACACACTCGCCCTGGTGGGACGCACTGGTCACTCATCAAGAGGCACAAACTCATCTTTAACACATTAGCTCTTCATGACTAATGACCATCCTACGTCAACCACCAACTGAACTACCATCAGCGCTCAAGGCACCAGTGCTCCGCCTTGGTCTCCCTCGTACCCCCCGCATCCTACAAAGCCACAGCAGTGGCCGCTACTTCTCCTACATGGCCGCCAAGACCTAGAACAACCTGCCCCTCCACCTCCTAAAAGCACCCTCCCTGGTGGACTTCAGGAAGAAACTCAAGATCTGGCTTGTCGAATGAGACAAGGAATCCTTAGGCACACTGTTTCCCCTCCTCAAATAAATCATATTCACCCCAGACCTCTTTCCCCTCATGAGCCCTTACGCCCCTCATCGTGCTATTCCCGCCTCACAGCCTTATTCTGAAACACCTGGTACTAACTATTAATGTCACACACACTCACCTTCTCATGTGCTGTTCCCGCTTCATCAGTGGTTGGATTGTGCGGGATCTGAGGGGCAGGAGGTGCCCATAATTTTTACATCTAAGTAAAACCATTCTCCTACTTATTGTCAAAGGACAACTGTCCCAGGACGCTCAATACAGACAGATTAAAGGCTTCAGCTGAAGTGCAAAGCAGAGAGTCTCCTGTGGCAGACAGCTGAGCAAACCCTCTTGCCTTCTCCGCGAGGTCACAATCAGGAGAGACACGCTGAAGTGAACGTTTACATTCTCTGAGGCTACTGGACGTATCAAGGTCCGACGAGAGGGTATTGACAATTAACTGTATTACAGCCATCTTAAATTGCGGGGACTATATTTCCATCGAATTTACACTGGAATCGGCACTATTGACCTTGTATTCATATTTGGGGAGCATTATACAAATGTACGAACGCTTCAACAATTCAACACACTACGCTCTGGAATCTCAATATCAAAAAGACTTTTTTGATTTTCTACCCGTGAGCAAGCCTTAAAAAAGCCCTGCGGGCGAAACGCCCGTCGGTTGCTGCTGTGCCAACATATGTTTGATATGAAATTAAAACACACAAGATCTGATTGGAGAGCGTACCTTTACTGGAGCTGAGTCTTGGGAAATTGATCTTAAGTCATTCAATACTATGTTATGAATAAATTCTTCTGTGACATTATATATTCAAACTGGATTATAGAAATATTGATTAGGTGTGCTCGGTGTAGTAGATATAATATTGAGTCAGGATTCTTGAAATCCATAGACTGATTGACACCCTAGTGGGTGGGTGCAAAAACACTCTTTTCAGAGCACCCTTTACTTGGAAACGTGTAAAAGAAGAACTTCTCCCTTTTTTTTTGGACTTAGAAGGTCAAGAGATGTGCATTTCAAATTGAGCAAACCCACTTCATGTACACTTGTACCTCTTGCCAGGATGCCTGCTTGCCTGAAAGAAATGTAAATGTGCGCAACTGGTTAATCTGCAAATGTAAATGGGTGCTTGGAAACCAGTAGTGGCTTTAAGTGAGGAAATCACTTGAAGCTTCTTGATGACACCCATTTATTCTCTTTGAGTATAGTATAAGGGTGTCACAAGATGAGCTGTGAAATGCGTGCTTTTAAAGGACAGGTATAAAATATTGCTAGAGCCTGGGTTTTACTAAAATCTATATTTTGGAAGCACTTTTTTATATTAAACCTTTTGCACATTTTGTAGAAGCATATATTATACTGTGCGTAATGCAAGTTTAAAATAATGACCCCCAAATTCATAGTGCTTCCTGTCACAGATTGGGACCTCGTGGCACTAGAAATGCACAAGTAATTATTATCCACTGCACCAACCAGGTTTCAATTCTGGGAACCTCTGGGTTCTGACACCGACGTGTGCAGGGCATTAACTAATAGAGGTTTCATAATGTGTGCTAGTGCATTTCCCCTTCAACAACTTAACTTGGAAGAGGTGTGGCGCAGCGGGCAGGGTGCCTGACTTCGGACCACAGGGTTCATGGTTCGATCCCTGGCTCCGGCGGCAGGTTAGCCCAGCACCATGGGACTCTGGGCAATAGCATGCATAATCTTCCCGACCCCCCCCCAGCGCCGGGACACCTCCGTCGGAGGTAGCTATGCGCTATACAAATGCTGGCATTTACATTTACATTTGCATTTATTTTTCATTCAAGCTGTGTTATTTTATATGTAGTCACTTGAAGGTGAGAGACTGAAAAAAGTTACAGAATATTTCGTTTTTTAATCACGCATTTGACCCCACATGCTCACTGACTCCACCCCATTGCACACTGCGTCACAGTTCCCATACTTTTTATAATGCACTTCGACCACTGCTCCTCATAGAACACTCACTCTCCTTCAGGTGCAATCCTCCTGGCAGGGTGCTCCCTCCAAAGCACATTTTGCTGAGCAAACACAAGCCTTCGGACGTTTGGTCAATGCATGATACTCCTCAGTGCACACTCACCTCGGGCGCTTGCTGGATTGAGAGGCAAGGTAGCTAAGCACGCTCTCAGTGCCCCTCCTCTTGGAGCATCCCCCTCCCCTTCATTATCATGCAGTTCAGCAGATACCTTCAGCTACAGGTTCACGAGGACACGCTCACAATGCCACCATGGTTCTACCTCATGGGGCACACACACTCAGCTTCACTGAGCACACATTGACCTTCAATGGCTTTCTGTTGAGCGCACACTCACCTTCAGGCACATGTTGTCCGAGAGATGGGGGAACAGGTGATGCTCCACGTGGCAGCTGATGAGCGAGTGGCCGAAAGTCCAGTCCAGCAGGTGGTTACGAGAAAGGTTCAGCACGCCATGGCTCATCTGGAGTATGCGCTTGGGTCTCTCCTCCGGGGCAAACATTGCCAGACCGATGTGCTGGAATACAAAGAAGACCTCATGAGTGGGTGCATGATCCTACCAACAGCCAGAGGGCTCCTGGTCTCCAAAGTGATGACTGGAGAGTTCGGGAGCGCGCCCCTGTTGGGAGAGGCAGCTCTGGGCACCTGAGAGTGTCAGGCTGTTAGTACCACTTACACAGTGCACAGGATCAGGAGCTGAGGTTGGGGCAAGATTGGTGAATTCATTGTAGCTGCCATTTCTTTTGTAGGTGAACCCTCTAGGTGAAGCCAGACTGTTGGTTCAATCTATTCCTCTTACTCCCTAACTCTGGTACAGTCTGTCACTTTGGGTTTCTATTATCCGAGCACTGCTTTGTAAACTGAACTAAGTCAGTCTTTTCCCTTTTACATTGATTATGCCAAATAAGAGGGTGGTAATCTCAATATGCAACCATGAATGAAGTATTCCAAAATGGAAACACACCAGAAAACATGTGATCTAAATGCAGCAAGCATTGGGGTGGACTTCCATGCCTCTTTCCAAGGGGTCTGACGCTTGTTTACGGGCACTTTTTTATTTTGAGAGTGAAAGTACCGGCACTTCTCAAGAGAAATGTAATACTTCTAATTGGAGAGTGCCGGCACTTCTCAGAAACAAGCAGGTACTCTAGTACAGAGTACCTGCACTTCTATTTTTCAATTTCAAGCAATGCTTACACACATAAACTAATCTCATTCTGCCACCAAGACCTCATATGGCAAACACCAAAGTTATATTTGGTTGTTCACTGGAGCGATTGAGAAGTGGGTTAATCTAAATAAGCACTTCATATAAATAATGAAGTATACATAAAGCAGTGCCAAGGTGTCTCCACCCAGAAAAGAGTGGCTCTCAAGTGGAGAGTATAATCTACCCAGCAAAGAGGGGATTTAAACACAGTATACGAGTGAAACTATCAGTAGGACATCATCACCTACTTCAAAAATATAACTCATCAGCAGCAAAATTGCACCAGCTTGTGCTGGTGCAATTTTTGGAACAACACTTCAGAATTACATTGATTATACTGGCGTACGTCCACTACTTCGAAAATACAACTCATCAGCAGGTCTACATAGCTTGTGCTGGTGCAATATTTGGAACAACACTTCAGAATTACATAGATTATACTGGCGTACGTCCACTACTTCAAAATATAACTCATCAGCAGGTCTGCATAGCTTGTGCTGGTGCAATATTTGGAACAACACTTCAGAATTACATAGATTATACTGGCGTACGTCCACTACTTCAAAATATAACTGATCAGCAGGTCTGCATAGCTTGTACTGGTGCAATGTTTGGAACAAAACTTCAGAATTACATTGATTATACTGGCATACGTCCACTACTTCGAAAATACAACTCATCAGCAGGTCTACATAGCTTGTGCTGGTGCATTTTTGGAACAACACTTCAGAATTACATTGATTATACTGGCATACGTTTGCACCAACAATTCCACCAACTGACCACATGTTTGTGCAAATTCCTCTGAAAGTCTACATAATTATTAGTAACTTTATCCAATTAGACCTTAATCAAGATTTGTTACAATCCCAATAACATCGAACCACTGCACGCAAACTGCAAGGCATCGGTTCAGAACCTTGAAGCTTTTTCCATAATCTTGCATCGGACTATGGTTCAGTAGCGGCCGGTGTCCTTGCACGGGGAAAATGGACAACCAAACTAAAAATACAAACTTACCTGCCCCTCCAATGCTCCTCACTGGCTCCGTGCACTGCAGGCACAGGATACCAGAATTCGCTGTGGCTAAGGATAATCCTGACACTGCTCTCATGATGAGAACAGCATCAGGATTGGCCGGAGCACTCTGAATTTGCTCTCCAAGGTGGACTGGGAGCCAGCGCCTGCTGTCTCCAACCCGGCAACGCAGATCGGATTTGAGACAGCTTCAGTGCGCATGACAGTTTGGCTGGCCTGAGACGGCCAGCCAAACATTCATGAGCACTGATGACAGTGTACCCACCACTCCGCATTCTACCTGTCATCCCCATGGCCCGGCACCCAGACAGGACACTACAGAGAAGAATAAAACAATAATAAACACTGGTTTATTATTGTTTTATTTTTATTTATTGGGCTGCTGCAAGGGGCGATGGACTCTCCTCCGCCATAGCAGAGGAATCGCCACTGTTAAGGTTGGTAAACATTTCGCTTTGGATAGCCTCTCCCTGTGGTCTTTGCTTGTTGAAGTTAGGCGCTGCTTCTAGGGAATTTGGGTAGAATGTGGATTAGGTTTTTAATGTTCTTTGTCTGCTGGCGGGAGGTTTGAAAGAAACAACATTTAAATCTGATATCAAAGAACCCCAAGTCGAGTATATGTAGTTCACATGTTCATTTGGTCATGATAGCATTTTGAAACGCATGGGGCTGTGCTGCTCTTGTGCGGGGTAGATGGTGTTTTATCTTGGAGGGGCTCTGCCATGTGCGAGACTTAGTTAAAATGTCGCCAGGCAAGAGTGTAAGTCCCATTTTGCTGGGGAAGGGGAGGGATGAGTTAGAGGATTGGTGTGAGTTGTTGGTGTGGGGGTTACTATGTGCTGGGTGAGTTTTTGAAAGGGAGGGTTAAGTCTGGGGCTGACAGAGTAAGTTTGAGTGGAGCATGTCTTAGAAATAGAATATCATTGACAGGGGGTTCACATTGCGCAACACAGACTACCATGAACGCGGCACTGCATTGTGACCCTGATCACTCGTATTAAAGCACCCTCCACCCCAGAAGCTATTCAAGCTTAGCAGGACAAGGTACCATTGACAGTGCATGCATGATCCCATCTGCCTCCACGCCATTCATGCGAGGGTCGGCCTGTGTCTGTCTGTTGACACAGACATGATGAAGGCTGCTGTTGCTGTCGTGTTGCAGGGAAGTTTTGGAATTCTGAGTGAGTAGTAACATAAGATCCATATTTATCACTTCTAAATCAGAAGTCGACACACTCTTCTTACAGTCTCCTTTTTTTTGTTTGAAATTTCAATAAATATATACTGCAAAGTCCACCATTTGAATTCATTTATTTTTTCATGATAATCTTGTGGGGAGTGGATTCCCCCCACCCATACCTTATGCAGTTCTGGCTTGCTCATTTCACTTGCTCATTATTCTCTGGTATAACATTTCTGCCCTACCACTTTTAAAATTCACCAGCCGCCACTGCCAGGAATATCTTCAGACATTATTTGCATTGGTCACCTTTGCGGAGAACATTTCCCTGTTATTTAGTACTGTGGGTTCTACTCAACAGTGTGGTTTGTAATGAGACTTGTAGTCACTCCACAGGGCAGTGGACTCCAGAGGAGAAGGCACCACTGTTCTCATAGCCTTGGCAATATATGGTTGTTTTCAGGGTCCATGCTTCATTTTCCAAGTGTGGTCATGTTTGCAAGATTCAGTGTTTTGGAGAGGTCCGACGTGACCAGCAAGGCTTTCATGAGGTTGGTGCTTGTACGTATTAGAGTTGGGAGACAAAGATATTCATCCTTCACATCACAAATGTTAGGGAACATTTCAAGTGTTGTCTCCTGCGCAGGAGCGAACTTGCAGGAAGGCAGTGTGTCCCTTCCAGCACCATTGAAAGGAGCTGAGGGCAGTGTGCACCTTGTCCTCTACTTACTTCCATTCCCCTGGAAACGCTGATCTCAAAGTTCAACACGTGGCCCGGGTTTCGGGAGACCGCAGGAAATTCATTGGAAACAGCTCTGATTCCTCTTCTAGTGTGGCCAGGACAAAGTCAAATTTTTTCCTCAAACGTCCCATAACATCTGCCAGATCCCGGTCCTGTGAGTAATTTCTCTTCTTATCTCTTTCTGCCTCAGAGTCTGACAGAACGGACGTGTACTCTTGTGCTGCAAACATCTTGTCTACTTGTGGTTGCTTCAGCAAAGGCTGGGGAGTTGGTAGAGTCCGCATCATCCACTTAAGGTTGCTTCAGCAGAGGCTGAGGAGTTGATAGAGACCGCCTCATCCACTTGAGGTTGCTCCAGTGGAGGCTGAGGGGTTGGCAGGGTCCGCTTAATCATCTACTTGCGGTTGCTTCAGCAGAGGCTGGGGAGTTGGTAGAGTCCGCCTCATCCACTTGAGGTTGCTCCAGTGGAGGCTGAGGGGTTGGCAGGGTCCGCTTAATCATCTATTTGTGGTTGTCCAAACAGAGGCTATGGGATTGGTAGCGTCCTCCTTGTCCAATTGTGGTTGCCCCAATGGAGGCCGGACGGTTGGTGATGCCCACCTCATCCACTTGCTGTTGCTACATTGGAGGCTGAGGAGTTGGTCGGGTCCTCCTCGTCCACTTGTGGTTGCCCCATGGAGTCTGAGGGGTTGGTAGGGTCTGCCTTGGACACTTGCAGATGCTGCCCCGGCACCTGAGGGGTTGACAGGGTGGAGAAGGCAGCGAAGGGTGTGGAGAAACCTGCTGCTTAACACCTTTTGCAGGGGCTTTTTGCACCTGGAGCACCAAAGCCTGAAGAGGACGTTGCCTCCCTGTGATGAAGAAGTTGGAGCACGCAGTCTCCTCTTGTTACGCTTAGAAGGTCTGCAAGCGGACCTGCTGCTGGATTCTTCTCTTTGATCATGCTTATCATTAGACTGGTGCATTTGCTCACCGCCAGGCCCCACTTTGTCTTCATTTACCATTGTAACTGCCAACAAACATTGCAAGAAGGACTACAGAGTTAAGCTCCCTGTACTTAACACTGCTTACCGCATCTAGGAACAATTCTCCCTGCCTGTCCATTGCTAAGGAATCCGCCATGCTTAGGTCCAGTGAGATCACTGGGCTCCTTCTGGCGAAACCATCTTGTCAGTGCCACGCAGAGTCCTAATTATTTAATATGCTGTCTTTCCCCAAAACCCAGTCACACCCCAGTCCCTGACACGTCATGCCCATAACTTGACAGTGCAGTACCAAACCTGCCAACTAACATGTTGCCACCGTGTGTCACATGATCTTGGCTCCCTTCACACGAGCACCGGGTGAGGAGCCAAAATCATATGGTTCCAGAGAAAACAGAGCTGGAAACCACTGCACAAAGTGAAATTCCAGCTCGTATTTGGAATCGCTGAGCAGCCGATGTCCATTAAGGGGTATGAAAACACCCCAGGACTTTGGTGACAACCTAAGAGACACTGTGTTTTTTTCGTTTTTTTCATTTGGCAAGGGTGGGGGTGTCAGTGAGAGGCAGAGTGTGCCCCTTAGGTAGCTTTAGGCTCAAGGCCACGGCCCCTCATGACATGGTGAAATACGTTGATAAGTCGGTAGGTCTGCAGTACTAGGATGAGCTGGAAGAGAGTGGTAGAAGTGCAGAGGGTTGTCACAGCACAGTGCCATTATCCCGAAAAGGATGAGGCGATCTATGACCGGACCGGTTGCTGCGTGCGGCCTTTGCAAGCCCAAGCAGGGTGTCTTTGACAAGCACGTCTCAAACACCATGTACTAATAGAGCTCATTGAGGACGCCTCTGGACCATCGCCAGCGTAATGCCATCTCCCTTTTTCCTGCCATTTAGTGTCTGCCTGTCTCAGCAAAAATTGCAGAAAAAGTGGCTGATTCGTATGCATGGATTGCTGGCAGGCCAGGCAAAATAAAATGTTTCCATTTGACATTTTGCCGTTTGCCATTCCCCTAATAGCATGGCAACGTGCTACAAATTGGCTCCTTCCTGTAGTGTGGTGGTTTCTTAAAGCACCTGTTTGGAGTGACATTAATATAGCATCAGCCCTGTGTGGTGTGCATTACCTCCTCGTAAGTCTTCCTCGCCATATGATTAACAAAGTGAGATTCAGCTCCACACCAGGCCGACCCACAACACAGCAGGCCGGCCTAATCCTTCAGCCTGAAACTACCAATCGCAAACATGAAGCCGATAGCCCGACAGGGAGGGAGGAATGAGAACTTGTGGCGAGGAAGACTATACTCGGAGTAATGAAGATTACCGGTAAGTAACTGGGGCATTAATGTAACTCTCTCTAGGGCCGAGGGGCCTGCCTGGCAGCCCTGTCCTCCCTCCCTCGTTAATGAAAACTGTTTGAGGTAACCACACGATTAAAAGAACCATAAATATATCAATAAAATAAGTACTTAAGCCAGCATTAAAAACAACCGTGGGAACCCTTATCTGTTGCAGAAAACAAACGTTTCCAGCTTCTGCATGGAGTGAAAATAGGAGATGCTTGAACGTGGAAGGGTCCCTATTGTGGGTGGGCAGGAGCATAAGGTAATTAGCTTTTTTTTTAAGGGGTGAGTATGAGTTAGGCTCGTGACTGAAAGGAGTTTGGACTCTCAGTACTGAGGAGTGTGGCGAGAAAGAGGGGCGTTGCGGTATTGCATTGAAATAGAGTGTGAATTATTAGACTGGTGATGCACCTCTTAGTGATAATGACAAGTGTGATAACAGTAGAAATTGAGCGCTTCAATATAAGAATAAAAATGTAAACAAATTAGCTTTAATGACAAATACTTTTTGTTATCGGGTCAGGAGTGCAGCTTTCAATAGTTATTTCTCCAATCCCATAGATTCACTAGGCAGTTAAAAATAGGAATTTGCAGAGGGCACAGAAACTGTTTTCTCTTGGGTGAAATATCATGGCCTGCAGATCGATTTCTAAATGCATCACACTTTTAAAGGATTCTTTTAAATAATACATTCACATTGCTATTCTCTAGATGACCGTTAGATGGCAATATTGGATTGATAAAGAGGGAAGAAAGGATCGGGATTTATATATGGCAATCGTACTAACATTTCGATTAGAGAGCTGGCTCGGTTTCACAAAAAATAGTAAATCTGCACCCATAAGCGCACGCACGCTAACGAGAAATTGTGTCCATGCCTGCATGTATATAGCGCTTCATAACGTTTATAAATTGATGAAGCACATAATCGGGCCGGTGGCGTGCAACAACGCGAGGGGGTGCTTGGCTGGAAGAGTAGGACGTGTTCTCGGGTCTGTAAGGGGACCGTTTTGGTGCCAGGCGTGGGTGTCAGAGTGTTCTTATCCAGTGCACAGCAGCGTGTTGGGGGAAGAAGACTGAGAGTGGACAGTTCACTTTAGTCTGTTGCAGTGATCACACTGCAGGTCCCTAATGGGATTTCGGGTGATGCCCAGGCACCAACCCACAGCAATCTGCATGTGATACTATTGTTATCTTCTTGACATAGTATTTGCCCCGAAGGAAGGATAAAAGAGGTCACAAAGGTGGGCGCTGAGTACTAGGTAGTTTGTTATCTCCTGAGGCAGGAGCCGGGAGATTGTAAGCCTGTCATTTTAAAAATAAACTTTTCTCGTATTTTAGAACTTTGATTTACATTCCTACCAGCACGCACTGTTTTGGACGATCCCTGCCGACTTCCCAGCCGAGTTAGGTACTGGGGTGGACTGGAGGGACACACACGCGCCACCGGCACGAGCGGGCAGCCAGCTTGGGGGGACGGCGCAGTTAGCGCTCTAGTCTTTGCCCCGACGGAAGGATAAAAGAAGATACAAATACGGATGCGCAGCGGGCGCGCCAAAGGCAAGCCCGTCTGCGCACGTAAACGCCTGTGGTGTGCGAGGTTAAGGCCTCGCACGTGGTGACTCAGGACCGACAGAGGGACACAGACACTGGTGGCTTGCTGGTATGCCGGAAAGACCCCGGGCGGTCTTCCGCCTGTTTATTTTATACCTCGGAGCGAGCCCGCCCCGAGGGTGTATGGATGCGTGTATCAGTGGATACATTGTATGGGTGAGGCCGGGTGGCTCTTTACATCCCTCCTTCGATTTAGTCCGTTGTACCGATCACTCGCTAGCTAGGGTGAGGTCCAGGCGAAGTCTCTTAGTCTCTGGCTCGGACCCGGATTGGGCCTCAGATGGTATCGGCTGCTGCGGCCCACGGGGGAGCCAGCAACCCCGACCGGGGTTGTGTTGGTACTCCTCGCTGGAGATGGAGGGCTGGCCGCGGCGCCTTGAGGTGTGTCCGGTTGATTGGCCCTTTCGTCCAGCCCTCTCGGACTCGGCTGAGGGGCCCTTCCTCGTCTTGATTGTCCATTTCAGTGTGTGATGCTTCAATGATGTTTTCGGGAATGCCAGCCGGCTCTCTCACCTTCTTGAAGCAGGATATGTTCCTGGTGACTGTCTGGTGGCCTCGGCGCGCCGTCACCATGGTCCCTTGAACTTTCTCCACTCTCCACCTCTCTGGTTCATAAGGAGTCCGGAATTTCCACCCTGGATGACGGTCTTGGACTACCACGCAGTCTCCTTCTCTTATGCTTGGTTGCAAAGCATGACGTGTCGCGCTCGCTTTCTGGTTGGTAGCGATTCTTCGTGACTGAACGGCTGCACCGTCTATCATTTCGGGTGTCCAGGTGGATGCTGCCGGTATATTGCCTCGGGGCGCCCTCTTCAATAGCACGTGGGCCGGGCGCATTTGGTGGTGCTATGTGGGGTCTGTCGGTAAGCACTTAGAAATTGGTCCAGGGCAGCCTCTGGGTCGGTTCCACTGTCTATGGCGATTCGGAGTGCTCTGTTAAGGGTCCTCATGAGTCTTTCCACTTCCCCGTTCGCTTGAGGCCATAATGGTGTTATCTTTCGGTGTCGTATTCGGAGGTTGTCTAGGTAAGCTTGGAACTCCCGTCCTTGAAACGGTGGTCCGTTGTCTGATTTTATCTCTTCAGGGAGTCCCATCGTCGCAAAGATCCTATCCAATGCTTTCCTGACTTGGGGAACCGCTACCGACGGGATGATCTCCACCATGGGGAACTTCGAGAATGAATCCACCACTACCATGTGTGTCGACCATCGGGGAAGCTTCCAAAATCGTTGCTCAGGTGAGTCCAGGGGGTTTGGGGTGCGTCCTCTGTTATGACAGGGGCAGGTGCCGGATCTCCCCCTGTGATGGCGCAGGCGTGGCATGAGCGCACCATTTCATCTACCATGTTGTCCATGGCCGGGAACCAGACTTTGTTCCTTAGCCTTGTTTTTGTCTTGGCCATCCCCTGGTGACCTACGTGCGCTATGGTCAGCATATGTCGCTGGAGGCTCTCGGGCACGACAATGAGGCGTGTTCGAAGCACGACTCCTTCATCTCCTACGCTGAACTCGTTGCGGATCTGCCACATCTGTTGTCGGGCATGGCTCACTTCTGGTCTTAGGCCCTGGACCCCGTCTAGGAATCTTGCCCAGCTGTTATTGGTATGCTCCAATAAAAAGCCAGGTTTTCAATGACTTCCTAAAAAGATCAAGCGAAGGCAGTGACTTGATCTCAAGGGGGAGTGAATTCCACATCTGGGGTGCCAGAATGGAAAAAGCTTTGCTCCCCCATCTAGCCTTCTTGGCTCGAGGAATCACCAGTTGATTGAGCTCACTAGAGCGCAAGCATCTCTTCGGGACATATCTGGTAAGCAGGGATCCGAGGGCATCAGCCGGACCTGCATTTAAGTATAAATGAAAGTGTTGGCAAGCCCACTTTATGGCAAGGGTCTCTCGCTCGATCTGAGCATATCTGGTCTCAGTGTCTGTTAACGCCTTGCTGGCGTAGGCCACAGGTTTCCACTCATCTTTACCATATTCTTGGAGCAGTACGGCTCCCAGACCGACTGGGCTGGCGTCTATGATGAGCTCTGTCTTCCGTCGTGGTTGAAAGTACGCCATCACGGCCTTGTCTAGAAGGTTTGCCTTAATGTCCTGGAAGGCTTGATTTGCCAGGCAGGTCCATTCCCACTCCTGATCTTGGCGCGTGAGCGCCCTCAAGGGTTCTGCCAGGGCTGCTAAGTTGGGGATGAATCGGCCACAGTAGGTGGCCATGCCGAGAAAACTCCGCACCTCGGATGGATTTCGTGGGGTGCTCGCATTCTGTATTACCTCCGCCTTCTTTGGGTCAACCTTTAGACCCTCCCGGGTGAATGTGTATCCGAAGAAGTCGACCGCTTCCTGGTAGAATGCGCACTTTGCCTTATGCAAGGTCAGTCCGTGATCCGCCAGCCTCTGCAGCGTGGCTCTCAGGTGGGCGTGGTGTTCTTCTAGTGTGTTCGAGTAGATGAGTATGTCGTCGCTCAGATTGATCACCCCACTCAACCCCGACAGTACTTCTCTGATTGCGTTCTGGAACACCTCTGCGGCGGAGGAAACACCAAAGCTCAGCCTTTTGTATCTTCGGAGCCCGACGTGAGTCGAAAAGGTTGTTATGTATCGACTTTCAGGTTCGAGCTCCAGTTGGTGATATCCCGCGTTGAGGTCCAGCTTGGTGAACCACTTTGCTCCGTTCAGGTCAGCGATGATGTCGTCCATCGTCGGGGTGATATGACGCTCACGCTTCACAGCAGCGTTGGGGAGTCTCATGTCAACACATAGTCTGATAGCGCCAGGCTGCTTGGGTTTAGGCGCTACGACGAGTGGCGACACCCAGGGGGTCGGTCCAGAGACCTTTTCAATGACTCCTAGGTCTTCTAGTCTTTGAAGTTCGGCTTCTTCCTGTGGTCGGAGGTTGAACGGCACCCTCCGGTGCCTTAGAGCGACTGGGCGCACCGAGGTGTCGATGTGTAGTCGTACCTTTTTCCCTTTCAACTTCCCCAGGCCGCTGAAGAGCGATGGGTACTCTTGTAGTATACAGTCCGCATGTGATTGGTGTACCTGGTTGGCGAAGAACACTAGCCCCAGGTCTTCAGCAGTGTGACAGCTGAGGAGCGTGCCTTTCTTTCCTTCGGTAATGTGGAATCGAGCTTCTGTCGAGTATTCGCCGTTGACGATGATGGTGCTGATGACTCCTCTCAGTGGTAGCGGGTCGGTGCCCCCATAGGTGTATATGCGTGCGCTCGACGGTGCGAGTGTTGGTTTGGGTGACATTTTCTCATATTGTTCAGAGTCCATCACGTTCACTGATGCTCCTGTATCTATGAGCGCTCGCATTTCAGTCCCCTCTACCGACACGGTGCACATGGGTGGGGGCCTTCTCCTTGTAGATACCCTGCTGACATAGGATATTACGTACACTTCGTCATCCTCTTCATCTTCATAGTACGGCCTCCTTTCCTGAGCTTGACTGTCTGGGGGCCGACGTTCGGGTTCCAGCAACATTTGTCTTACTCTTTGGGTTACGAACCTTCGACCATATCCTCCTCGGGACCTCGGGGCGTTGGGTCTATATCTTCATCCTTGACATACTACTGCAAAATGATTCAGACGCCCACATTTCAGGCAGGTTTTGCCTTTTGCACTGCATGTCGCATTCGTCGGATGGTCTTCCCCGCAGTATGCGCATTGGGTGTCTCGCGATTGCCACTGTCGTGGGCGATTGTTTTGCGGTCTTCTCTGCAGTGCGTCCACTCTTTCTTCTCTGATTGGCGCCATCTTGGAGGATTCTGGACGCACCATCGGGGAGCGCAGTGCCGTTTCCATTTCTTCCGCCCTCGCGTCCGATAGTTCGTGGGATCGGGCAAGGACAAGTATCTCGTCTAAAGTGATTCCTGGTTGTCGGAGAATAAGCTTTCTGAGCACCTTTGACCGACATCCCACGATGATTTGATCCCTTATCTCCTCCCTCGGGTTGGTGAATGGGCAGCTAGCGGCCAGATGGCGCAGTCTAGCGTAGTACATGTCCACCGATTCAGCCTCCGTTTGCCAGGCTCTCTTGAATTTAAATTTTTCGAAATCGTTATTCAGTTGGGGGTCAAAGTGTACGTTGAGGGCGTTGACCGCCGCATCATAATCATCTTCTTCGCCCGTTTCCGGGAGAGTCTCAAACAGGTCGTATATTTCGGGGCCTGCATAGAGGATGAGGAGGGACCTCTTGACCGTGTCATCCGTCTCCCGGGTTCCTTTGAAGTATAGGTTGAGGCGACCCAGCCACGCCTTCCATCGTGGTGCCGTGGTCGCCGGGTCAGCCGATTCGCTGAAGGGCGGAAGGGGACCGACCCCTGTGTGAGCATGGCTGGTGACTTGTGGGCCAGGGACGAGGCGCTGGGGTGGACCCGCGGGGCCAGGTAGTGCTGGGCCTGTTGCTGGCGCCGTCGTCGCGGCGCCTTGCGACGCGTCAGTCATCGCGTTCCTGACGAGCACGTGTATGCTCGGGCTGTCTGGGCGGGAAGGAGTCTGGGCACACTTCTATGACGCAGGGCAGCTATTCTCCTCTTCTCCCCACGACACAGGCGTGGAATGGTGGACTGGACTGATGTCCGGCAAGGGGCAGCCGCGGGCGCAGTAGTAGGCAGGCAGACACTTCTGAGCCACAGAGCGTGCGTGACAGAGCAAAATAGTCCCTTGATGGTGCCAATGCTTGTTGGCAGCAGGAGGAGTTGGCCAGTTCTGATGCGTCGAGGTAGAGGCAGGGAAGGAGCTGTGCCGTGAGGTCCCACGCTGGCTGAAGCAGGCTGGGCAGCTGAAGGAGGCCCGGAGCGGACGTGCACCGTCGCTCCTCTTCACCCCTCCCCCACCGGGGCAGCGCGCGTCGAGCAGCGCGCTAGACTACCGTGTCCTGGGACCGCGTGTGACGACGCGGGCCTGGAGCTCACGTAGCCAAGGGGGGCCTAGCGAGGCCGTGGATGCGCCGCGCAGGCTTGATTGTATGGCGCGCACTCACCCGGTCCAGGCACGCGGCGAGTCCCGCCAGCCGAACACGCTCCTGTGTAGGAGGCGCGTGGGCGGGTCTCGAGCCAGCGCACGGGTAGCAGTACACCGCAGCAGGGCCGCTGGCGGAGGAATGGTTGACGCCCGTGGGCTCCGCGTCTAGGGCCGGGCGAGGCGGGAGACCAGCAGCGACGTGGGCACCAGCAGAGGATAGCCGAGACACTCAGCTGCAGCGAGGCACGCGCAAGGTCAGTACTGGCCTCGTCGCCAATGTGGTGTGCGAGGTTAAGGCCTCGCACGTGGTGACTCAGGACCGACAGAGGGACACAGACACTGGTGGCTTGCTGGTATGCCGGAAAGACCCCGAGCGGTCTTCCGCCTGTTTATTTTATACCTCGGAGCGAGCCCGCCCCGAGGGTGTATGGATACGTGTATCAGTGGATACATTGTATGGGTGAGGCCGGGTGGCTCTCTACATCGCCCAACCGGGACCAGGGGCCAAGACCCCTGGCACCTGCCCCCGGTATTGCACGGAAGAGCTCCTGAGCATGGCCCATAATACTGTGCCTCTCAGTGCTTCTACCACAAGACACTTAAATCACAAAAATTACTTAGGGCCCATAGGGGAACTGTCTCACACAGGCTCACTGCACTCCCCTTAAAGCCACCCCAAGCACCGCACCCCGCGGACCTAAGGTGGCCATCCTTAACACCTGCTCCCTACAAAAACACAACCTCGACGTTTTTTCCCTCCTGCAAGATAACACCTTAGACCTCCTTGGCATCACAGAAACTTGGCTGGAGGATTCCTCTACTCCGGATATAGTAGCCTCCCTGCCTCAAACTATGCAGCCATTCACCACAACAGAGCAGGCAGCACCAGAGGGGGTGGGGTAGCAATTGTACATAAACAAGAGTTGAAGGCTGAAATCATCTGTGCAGAAAGCATTGAGGGAGCGGATTTGTTGGGGGCAAAT
Source organism: Lissotriton helveticus (assembly GCF_964261635.1). Classification (NCBI taxonomy): domain Eukaryota; kingdom Metazoa; phylum Chordata; class Amphibia; order Caudata; family Salamandridae; genus Lissotriton; species Lissotriton helveticus. Next base: position 1,270,488,615 of record NC_136068.1, read on the forward strand.
ACCTGCTCCCCAACTACCTGCCTAGCCATCCTAATAGTTTACCGGCCCCCGCATACATCCCCCAAATTCGTGGAGCTTTTCATTGCACTAGTCTATGACATCCGCACACGCTACCAATGCTTACTAATAATGGGAGATTTTTACTTCCATTGGGATCAGACTCCCATGGAAAGCCAGACCTTCCAACTCAATGAAGCACTGACCTCCCTGGAACTTAAACAAGTGGTACATGCTCCCACACACGAGAAGGGCCATACTTTAGACCTAGTCTGGTCATCCCACCCGTTTACCTGTCCAAAAAGACATCAGTCCCTGCGTCTGGTCAGACCACTACTTGATTAGTGGGCATCTACCATCCAACAAGCGTGCAGCTAACCCTGCTCCCGAGTGGAAAGCAGTGCGAAGCTGGAAACAAATCCGAGCAGACAACCTGATTAACAGCCTAAAAAACACAGTCCCCCTGAATCCAACCCGGGGAAGTCCTAGCATTGCCCTGTCCACCAGGTTGAAGCAGGCTATAGACATAGTTGCTCCCCTCCGGAGAGTCATATCCAGGGACAAAGGCAAAGGGGCCCCATGGTTTAATGACTCCCTAAGAGCCCTGAAGCAAACCCTCTGTCAACAGGAGAGAGCATGGCGGAAATCCTGCAACGCAGATTCCCGCACAGAGTAACTCTCAGCGCTTGGAGCCTATAAAAAAGCCATCCTTGCAAGGAAAGCTGAATTCTACGTACTTAGGATCACCACAGCCAAGGACACTCAAAAACAAACCTTTTGTGTACTCTTTGAGTTAAGACAAACAGAGACTGGGAAGCCCGCACATAGCTCAGAGGATTGTAACAAGTTTCAATCATTCTTCCTTGGCAAAGTCAAGGACCTACTGAACGTGATCACTGCCACTCCCATCGTGTCCTGTCCACTGTCACCGGTCCCCCCTGGCCCCTCTGTTTGCGGAACCATTCACTGTCTTTCCGACTCTGACCACCGACTCTCTGCCCCCCTAATGGGATGGGTAAAGTCAGACTCCCCAGCAGACCCGTGCTCACCAACCATTTTCAAGATGGCACTACCAGGGATTGAGGACGAGGTACTTTCACTTCTCAATCAATCCCTGATACATGGAACCGTCCCCGCTAATCTCAAAGAAGCACGTGTCATCCCACTCCCGACGAAGCCAGGAGCAGATGTGAAGATCTTAAAAAATGTTCAACCAATCTCCCAACCCCCCTTCCTGGCAAAAGTGTTGGATCAGCACGTGCTGAAATCCCTGTCTCACCACTTCAAAATAAACAACCTCCTGTAGCACAACCAGGCAGGGTTCAGGGCCTACCACAGCAAAGAAATGGTCATGCCAGCAGTGCTGGACGATCTTAGGCTCCGGAGTGACAAGAAAAGGCTGTGTGCCCTGGTCTTACTGGATCTGTCCGCGGCATTTGATACGGTCAACCACAACCTACTTCTGCCGCGATCTTGGAGACCAGGGCACAGTGCTTAAATGGCTTACATCTTTCCTCAGCGGCCGGTCACAGAGAGTACAGCTGTTGGCCCACACCTCAGATTCGGGCAGTCTTTCCTGTGGAGTCCCGCAGGGATCGGCATTGTCCCCCCCTCCTCCTTAATGCCTACCTGCAGCCTTTGATAGCCGCCCTAAACACCATGGAGTGCGAGATCTATAATTACGAGGATGATACTCAACTCATCATCCAGATTGACAGCACCCCAGCCTCTCACGCTAATACACAAAATACCCTTAAATTTATCACCAACTGGATGACGGCCAACTCCTTAAAAATCAACCCAGACAAGACCGAGGTTCTGGCCATTACCTCTTCTGACCCCAGGAACTGGGCGCCGACCCAGTCCCGGCCATGGTGGTTAAGAGCCTAGGAATTAAAGTGGATGCTAACCTATCCATGACCCAGCAGGTGTCTGCAGTAGTGGGAACTTGTGCCGGCCTGATGAGACAGCTCCGTGAGCTCGTCCCCCTCATGAGCTTTTCCACCCTCAGACTGATTGTGTCGGCAATGATAGTCTCTTGTCTTGACTACGGAACCGCATTGTATATAGGCCTCCCGGAGAGACTACTCGCCAGACTTCAGGTCACCATGAATGATGCAGCCTGGCTAATATTCACACTGCCCAGAGGAGCCCACGCCACCCCCCTCCTCCAACAACTGCACTGCCTCCCAGTAAAGCAGAGAATCAAGTTCAAGGGTCTCTGCATCGCGCATAAGGCCATCTATGGACAAGCCCCTATGTTTGTCAAAGATCGTCTAAAACCTTACACTCTGAATCAGGCGCTTCGGTCCTCAGAGGCCTGCCTACTGACTTATCATCGCTTCAGGCTTGCCTCTAAAGGGGGTAGAGCCTTCTCCATCACTATCCCTCCATTGTGGAATGAACTACCAGAGACAATGCGCAAAGAACGTGCCCTTCTTCCCTTTAGGAAGAAGCTAAAAACTGTCCTTTTCCAAGAAGCCTGGGGCACTCTCCAATTCTAACTCCTTTGCTTTTGCAGGCCAGGCCGTGCTTCTCTCCCTTGATAGCGCTTAGAGACCTTTCGGTGATAATTGCGCTCTACAAATGTAAAATACAAATACAAATACTTGTGTTTGCTTTGTTTGCACTAAGTTGTCAGGGTATGCCCAGACGTGGGTCCCTTGCTTACTTTGCCACTGGATTCAAGCTAACCTGGCTGCTGAGGGGTGTTACCCCAAAACCAATCCCAGAATGCTTGCTTCCGGTCCAGGGAAGACTTGGATTGGCACAGGGGCGGCTCTAGGCTCATGGCGGCCCCGGGCAGGGAGTATAGGTAGGGGGCCCTCGGAGGAACGCAGGCACAGAGGCCAGTGAAGAGGGGGGGTCAGGGTGTTTGGAAGTGGAACAGAGCCGGAGGCCGCCAAATCCCTGCCAGGGGCCGCCACGCAAATATGTATCCATCCTCAGAGGATTAATATATTAAGGATATATATTGGCGTGGCGGCCCCTGGGGATTGGCGGCCCTGTGCAGGTGCACAGCTTGCACATGCCTAAGGCCGCCCCTGCTTGGCAGATCGTGCTGGACTGTTTCCTTGAGGCACAGACTGATTTGCATATAAAGCTGTGTCTGAACTGGGTTGGCGAAGTGAGCTAAAGAACGATGATGGATTCAACCCAGGTCTGTGACTGGGGGTGAGTGTCTGAAAAGATTCAGTGCTCTATCAATCATCTCCTTGTGTTTGCTTTGTTTGCACTAAGTTGGCAGGATATGCCCAGACGTGGGTCCCTTGCTCACTGCGCCACTGGATTCAAGCTAGCCTGGCTGATAAGGGATGTTACCCTAAAATGGATGCTTGTTTCTGGTCCAGGGAGGACGTGGCTTGGCATATCCATATACAGTTCAAAACATGGCTGCTCGCCTGCTTGGTAAACTCCCTTATAGGTCATCCATTTCCCCTTTCTTACGCAGCCTTCATTGGCTTCGTATTGAGAGTCGGGTTAAATTTAAGGCCCTGTGTTTTATACACAGAATTATCGCTGGCAAAGCCCCACAATATCTTAAATCCTTCATTAGTTCTTATGTCCCCTCCCGGACTCTCAGATCATCCACCCAGTTCAAGCTCCTGATCCCTAGGATTAAGCGAGCAAGAATGGGTGGGCGTTCTTTTTCTTTTCTGGGTCCTTCCCTCTGGAACTCCCTTCCTCTTGCTCTTCGAACTGAGCCCAACCATCTTAGGTTCCGCAGGGAACTGAAGTCGTGGTTATTTAACCAGTAAACTAGTTGTTAATGGTCATACCCCTGTTCTCTGGTCAGCGCCGGGAAACCCTCTGGGTAGCTGTGCGCTCAATAAAATTAATAATAATAATAAATAAATAAATATCCGGCTGGACTGTTCCCATGAGGAATAGGGTTAAGACTGATTTGCATATGGCTGTGCCTGAACTGGGGTGACGAGATGGATTCAACCCAGATCTGTGACTGGGGTGAGTGTCTGAAAAGTTTCAGTGCTCCGTCCATCATCCCCTTGTATTTACGAGAGAGGAGATCCACCAGGGTGCTCTGAGTTAAGCCATCCTTGATGCATGCTGTTGTTTGTAGTGGGAGGGTTCACTGTATCTCTGCACAGATCAGATGCATCCTGCTGATTGTAATGGGAGGGTTCACTGTATCCCTGTACGGATCGAATGCATGCTGTTGATTGTAGTGGTAGTGTTCACTGTATCCCTGCACGGATCGAATGCATGCTGTTGGTTGTAGTGGGAGAGTTCAATGTATCCCTGCATGGATCTGCATCTCGCTATAGTTAGCAAGTCGCATGCTTGATGCATCAGCACCGTCTTCCACTGCATGAAGGTGCAGGAGCAGTCTTGTTGCAGTGTTGGGTTTAAATGTTCTGAATTATCTTAGCTAAGAACTCGGAAGTCCTTCAGCAGAGGCCAGTTTCATAGTCTACTAGTGACATCATGAGGGCGATAATAGCCTGTAATGTCTATGGGTATCTAGGTGTGGAATAATGTGTTAGACTTTTCGCATCCTGTAGAATGCATTTCTTTTTACGTGATTGCCGTGTGCGCTCAGGGACAGGTCGGTGTCCATGGTTACCCTGAGGTTTCCCGCTCCCTTGATTTAGCTGGGGGTATAATATGTTATTTTGGCTAAACACTGTAGGGTGGTAGATACCTTTGTTCAAAGTACTTCATCTTAGCTGCGCAAGAACTGAGTTAAAAGGACATTCACCTACAGCAAGGAGTTGTTTGTGGAGTCGATGCATGTTTAGGTCCATAGAGTTTATCGGTTTCAGGGTAATCTGTGTGATGGCTGCTTAGCTGTAGCATGTTCAGTTGAATGAGCTGATCAGGTCTGGCAATGGAGTGAGATAGCAGTTGCTCAAGAGTGGAGAGGTGGTTGAGTCTTGATATATGCCACTGTGTTAGAGGGCAGATGAAGTGAAGGATGGAGCTGATACCATGCTTTTCCTGACTTTGAGATAGGAAGCGATCCAGCTCAAGAAGCTTCCTTGTGTGCCAAGCTGTCTTTTCTAGTCTCAGCAGAAGAGCCTGTGGTGGAAGGTGTCAAAAGCAACTGATAGGTTCAAGAGCATCAGTATGACTTCCCATTACTGTGCACAGTCAATTTCATCCCAGCTCGCATGCTCTAAACATTATTGAAAGATTACGCTAAAAGCACTGTCTGTCTACTATGGCTTTTGCATATGTGTTACTCCTTGCTTTAAAACCATAGTAAGTAGTCAATGTTGTCAATATTGGAAGATATGATGTCCATGTATGCCATGATTTATGTACGCATAGCAATAAAGTCACATCATTGTTGTTAAATCCACCCAACATGACCTCCCCATCAACATCAAGTCAGAAATACATGGTCAGGCAGGCCCTGTGACCTAGCCCTGAAGCAACTGATTGATAGACCACAGGTGGGATGACACGTAGCCTGTAAACAAATGCGCAAACAGGATCACCCAAAGTGATCCCACAGATATGCAGCAACATCACAATGGTCCAAGGAGATTCGCCCCAATAAATTACATTTGGTCGGAGGGGTGCACATTCCTTAGATATCATAAAGCAGTGGAGGTAAGTGCATTATGGATGTGGTGAGCCCAACAGTACGATCCAGCACTCTGCCTCAGACTTTTACATTCATACATACATATGCAATCCCCAGCACACAGACAAGCAAACACACTTAGACTTAAATTCAGAAAACCTTACCTGAGGCAGGCCCACGCTTTCCAACACTCCCATCTCTCTGCAGCAGCCGGAGGCTGACCCACGAGCTTCCACCCAATCAGAAGCTGCAATAGGGTTAAAGGTACCAAAGTAGACCTTTTTCTCTATTCCATATTCTGAGTGGGCAAGAGGGTGTGCGATTGACAAGCTCCATTATCTGACGTGGTACTGCGTGATGGTAGAACAGCATGTCAGATATGTTTTGTGTATGTGTCAGGCTGGGCTGTTAAAGCTCCCGCCTGACACATGCGCAAAACAGGTATTGGAGCCCTCTTCTGCTGCCAACCTAGCATTATAGCATTTACATGAAAACAAACAATATGTGAGTTTGTTTGTTTTCGTATAAAATCTGTAATTTGTGGAGCAGTAGTGGCAGATGGTTGACACCCTGGCCCCCCCTAGGGGCAGTACCACTGCTGCCATAAAGTTAGATGCCACATGAAGGTAGGAACACCCAGCCAATCAGAACACAGCATGCGCACTACGCACAGTGATCACGCACTCCCCATGCGGGAGATCTGGACATGTACCCACTGGCCCACATTGTGCCCATGCAAGGTTGGAACCCACCTGCACTCCATACCAGGTGATCAGATATATGACTCTGTGACTAGGCCCAGATTTCTTTCTCTAAAAGAATGAAAAAATTATTTTATGACACTATGTGAAATGTATATAATGATGGCCAAAACCAGTGTACTTTCAGACTGTCACTGCTCTCCCGGCTGCAGCGTATAATTAAACCAGCTGTTTCTGTTTTGCCAAACGCCTCTTGTCTTTTATTTTTTCAAAGTAAATTCACATTCGAGCACAAATGTTTTATGTAAAGTGCTGCACCTGCGCTCCTACTTGCAGTAGAAACCTCATATGTATAGAAGGGGAAGACACCTTGTGCCATTAGCCTAATCTTTCATCTATGCCTCAAGACCAAGGGTTTGGTTTCTATTTTAAAAAGCTGTTCTTGTCCAGTATTGGCTGGCAGTCACCTGCAACACATTTGTTAAACAAAACACAGTTCTGCCTTGCGAAGGCCCAACTCCTTCACAATGCTTATAAAAATGCAGCACCTTCCAGCCAAGGCTTGTCCATCCGTAAGTGCTGGGCTGGTCTGAGCAGTTTTGCCGGGGCTTATTTTTGTTTCCAGTATGGCACTGCTAGTCAGAGAGCATTCTGGAAGTCTGAGACAATCTTTCTGTGACAGAAGTAAAGAGTGCTGTCAGGGGCAGCTGTTGTCCCACTATATATCAACCTGGACCTTGTCTGGCATGTTGGAAGCCAGGTGGGATTGGGCGGAAATATATTTTTTCCTCTTCCCAGCTTCTACATGTTAAAGGTGATATAATGTCTATATAACAGAAACTTAGCACACTGGGCCCAGGTGACCAATGGTCCATTACAATTGGAGTTTGCCGTAGCCCTAGAGCTGAATAAAGTTTCAACAGTTTATAAAGAAAAAAAACAGGAGTACTTTGTTACTTATGCTAGTTTTGTTTTCCTGGAGTCAGTCACAGGATATTTAGCAGCTAAAGGATGTGAAACAATTGAGGCTTCTACATGTAGAGGCTCATAACCCAGTGTTAATGACCCACCCTTTGAATCAAGTCAAGTTAGGGCATACCTCTATTCCCACTCATTGTCATGTGTGAATACAATCTTCAGTTAATAAACGGACTTGAAAACATGAATTGACCACTCCAAAGAGACACAATGAAACAAACACTGGTAAATCCTTCCTTTTTCCTACAAATAAGGCATCCCAAAGGTAGGCCCATAGTAGCCTCATGGACAGGGTGCAGTGTATTTGAAAGGTAGGACATGTGCTTTAAGGCTTTACATGTCCTGGTAGTGAAAGACTGCTTCATTCGTTTTTCACTACAGGAAGGCCTATCACTAACATAGGTTAGCATTGGAGCTGCCTTGTAACACTTTACAAGCGTATTCCAATTGGGAGCAGATACAAAATTGGAGTTTGGTATCTCTGGACTCACAATTTTAAAACACATCTTTTAGTGAAGGTGAATTTTAAAATGCAGTTCTGAAAATGCCGCTTTTAGAAAGTTGGCATTTTCTTACTAAACCATGTAGTGTCTCTGCCTGTCCCTAGAATACATGTCTGTGTTGGATGACAGTTGGGCTTTGGAAATACACTTTAGACAGTCACACAAACAGGGACCTGAGGAGTGCCCTGCATATCCTGATGGCCCATTACCAGGCTGATGGGTCTTCCTGAGCTAGAGTGGCAGGAGGAGTTGACGCTTACACCTGAATAGGGCTGTGCCTGTCCACACACGAAGAGCTGTCATCACAGCCCCCCCTTGACCCACCCAGTTAACAAATCCTCACATGTCCAGATCACGTCAACAAAGAATGAAACAAAAACCCCAATAATGACCAAATCTACTGTACTGTAGTTCCTATATTCCCAATAGGCTCTGCGCATTGGAATAACACAAACAGCAGTTTAGACGTAGGACTGAGGTCATGTAGGTCTCTACTGAATATGTTAGACTTAATTAGGTTTGCCAGCTAGCTCAGAGATCACTAGAAACTTTCTCGAATGTTCAGGAAGGAGTTAACTTTCCTGATTAGACAAGAAGGGATTAGTTTCTGACAACCGCTCCCCCCAGAATAAGGAGTGTATCTCCAGAGTCGTGTGAAAACAATAGACAGTTATTTCACTCAGTCAATCAAGCATGCTTAGTTTCACCAGAGTGCAGAGAAATAGAGAGACGGGCGTTTTCAATAAAAGGTTTTATATATTGTGCAGTCTTCTTTCTCATGCAAGAGAAATGAGTTGCCACAATTGCAATACTTATCATGAAGTAAAGTGCGTACAGTAAAAGTAGTATTATGAAATAATACTGTAAAAGCATTGATATGGTTTCTGAGCCATATGATACTTTAAAACGGATAAAATATATACATACATAAAAACATTGACTAACGTACTCAACTAGTCCTTCTAAGATACGCCTACCCCGGTGTACCTGACCTAAGCCTAATACGTGGGAAGGAGTAAGTAAGTTGCAGTTTAAGTTATGTTGGTTTTTGCCAAGAATCTGAATCAAGAATTCTCTTAAGGTTCTAATCAGCTCCGTACCTTGGGTTATAGAATGAAGGAGGTCTTGTATCTCTCTCTCAGGACTCGATCTCCCAGCAACCCGCAAGAGTGACTGGAAACACCGGAGCTGGAATTTCTCGGCAGGAGAAAAGACAGCGTCTCTCTCAGTGCGTCAAATGGGAGGGTCGGCTTCCTTCGGCACTCGTATCAGCTGGGCGTCGGGCAAGTAGATAGCCGCTCTGCTGCAAACCACCGTGTGTTTGCTTAAGGCAATGTTGGTATATTTATACCTGAAAGGTGCCGAGTTTGACGTAAGGTTGGACATAAGACGTCACAAAGAACTAACAGTTCTTTCTGGACTCCAGGAGTTCTTGTGCAAATCAAAACAAAAGCAGGGGGAATTCCCGGGCTGCTGGAGGCTTGGTTTGTTTAAAGAACGCGTTGTACTTTCTAGGAGTCTATGGGAGTAGCCTTGCCGTATTTGGACTGCATGGGCTATGACTAAATATGGACATGATTCTTATGCCTTTATAAGGATATGTTTTGTTATAACCACATAAGGGCATGAATTGGGAATATTTAATTAGGGTCCTAGATACATTCACAACCCTACCTCACACAATCACAACCACAACTCTCAGACTCAATATCTATTAAAGGGGGTGTACACCTGGGGCCGGCTACAACAGCAGCAGCTCCCAAGCACCACACCCCCACATCCATGCCCACCCACTCATGCAGCACACCCAAAAATATCTATACCACAACCATGCAAACCTAAACACAACTAAACACTTGAAAGACACACTATGCTAACCACAACCAAAAAAGACCACAATGGGGGAATGGCCTTAACTGTGTATTCAGCATCCATAGTTCATGCTCAATTGCCAGCAAAGTACCAGCACAATGTAAGTTTGGAAAAGTTGGCAGGTGCCCATCCCAGATTCACCGGTTCCATGGTGGCTCAAAAAGAGCAATCCAACCGCACTCCCAAGCAAAGATCCCTCCTCATCTTGTCCAGGGTACTACAGGGTCAGGACTTTTCCGTGGCCTGGGTCTCCTCCACCACATCTGCCTTGCTTTCATCTGAATTGGAGGCCATCATGTCCTCCACGAGCGTACTCAGCTCCTCACTCTGACCTCTGACACTCAAGGTCCAATGTACTATTGCGGCGGACCACATCCCGGGCGGAGGAAGAGGAGGCCCTTTGCCATGTTGCAGGCCAGTTGTATGTGTCCTGGGTCCAGTCACCAGAGCCTCAGGGACAGGGAATGGAATGTAACCCTCTCCCCGCACCTCCAGCCAGTTCCACGCTGCTTCAGGCATGTTGAAGAAATGCGCATGGTCTGCATGTATCACCTTTATCTTTGCTGGAAAGAGAAGCATGTAGTGCAAGTCCATGGCCTTTAGTTTTTGTTTCACCCCCACTCTCCCAAAGGTCATCTGCATCTGCTGCACCATTCTTGTGCAGTCCGGATAAATATGGATCACCTGGTTCTCGAAGGTGGGGTCTCCATCCTGTCTGAACACCTGCAGCACGGCATCTCTGTCTCTAATGTTGAGCAGTTTAGCAATTATCATGCGCGGGGCGCCCCTACCGGCAGCCTCTGAGCCAGGGCCTGGTGTGCCCATTCGACCACAAACAGGGAGGACAATTTTGCAGTGGAAATGGACTCCGCAGTCCAGCGCTTGAGGAAGAGCTCTGGGGTCTGCTCTTCCACTGCCTCCGTAAATCCCACAAATCGGCGATTGCAACATCTAGAGCGACCCTCAGCGTCTTCGGCTCTGCACTCAAGTGTGGCTGTCTTGGTCGAAAGATCAGTCAGTGTAGTTTTCAAGGCAGTGACCTCTTCCTGGAGTTTGGTCACATCTGTTCTGTGGCCAGTGACTGTTCTGCCACATTACGCATGTCCACAGGTAACAGGCCAACATCCTGAGCGACTGGATCTATCTTAGCTTGCACCACTGCACTGGATGCCTCAATTGCAGCCAGGATTCGAGCACCTGTGGGCCCTGAAGCTCCCTTCACTCCTCTGCACAGCCCTCCTGGGGAGGATCTCCCCTCACACTCGTCCCAGTGGCCATGAAACAGTCCATCTTGGTCAACTACGCCCATCACTGCGGCCTGTCCTTCCCCATTACACTGCAGTTTCCAAAGAGGGGGCAAGTCAGACCGCAATGCTCAGCAGCTCCTAACCGACAACCTCAATCCCTCTTGGCCGTCCACTAGTGAGTATCTTCACCAGCACCCCTACTCAGCAAGGGGGATAGGGGAGCGCAATCCCCATCCAGCCCCAGACACACCAGCGACAGTCAGTGCCCAGCAATAAAGCAGAAGAAGGAGGACATAAGACGTCACAAAGATCTAACAGTTCTTTCTGGACTCCAGGAGTTCTTGTGCAAATCAAAACAAAAGCAGGGGGAATTCCCGGGCTGCTGGAGGCTTGGTTTGTTTAAAGAACGCGTTGTACTTTCTAGGAGTCTATGGGAGTAGCCTTGCCGTATTTGGACTGCATGGGCTATGACTAAATATGGACATGATTCTTATGCCTTTATAAGGATATGTTTTGTTATAACCACATAAGGGCATGAATTGGGAATATTTAATTAGGGTCCTAGATACATTCACAACCCTACCTCACACAATCACAACCACAACTCTCAGACTCAATATCTATTAAAGGGGGTGTACACCTGGGGCCGGCTACAACAGCAGCAGCTCCCAAGCACCACACCCCCACATCCATGCCCACCCACTCATGCAGCACACCCAAAAACATCTATACCACAACCATGCAAACCTAAACACAACTAAACACTTGAAAGACACACTATGCTAACCACAACCAAAAAAGACCACAATGGGGGAATGGCCTTAACTGTGTATTCAGCATCCATAGTTCATGCTCAATTGCCAGCAAAGTACCAGCACAATGTAAGTTTGGAAAAGTTGGCAGGTGCCCATCCCAGATTCACCGGTTCCATGGTGGCTCAAAAAGAGCAATCCAACCGCACTCCCAAGCAAAGATCCCTCCTCATCTTGTCCAGGGTACTACAGGGTCAGGACTTTTCCGTGGCCTGGGTCTCCTCCACCACATCTGCCTTGCTTTCATCTGAATTGGAGGCCATCATGTCCTCCACGAGCGTACTCAGCTCCTCACTCTGACCTCTGACACTCAAGGTCCAATGTACTATTGCGGCGGACCACATCCCGGGCGGAGGAAGAGGAGGCCCTTTGCCATGTTGCAGGCCAGTTGTATGTGTCCTGGGTCCAGTCACCAGAGCCTCAGGGACAGGGAATGGAATGTAACCCTCTCCCCGCACCTCCAGCCAGTTCCACGCTGCTTCAGGCATGTTGAAGAAATGCGCATGGTCTGCATGTATCACCTTTATCTTTGCTGGAAAGAGAAGCATGTAGTGCAAGTCCATGGCCTTTAGTTTTTGTTTCACCCCCACTCTCCCAAAGGTCATCTGCATCTGCTGCACCATTCTTGTGCAGTCCGGATAAATATGGATCACCTGGTTCTCGAAGGTGGGGTCTCCATCCTGTCTGAACACCTGCAGCACGGCATCTCTGTCTCTAATGTTGAGCAGTTTAGCAATTATCATGCGCGGGGCGCCCCTACCGGCAGCCTCTGAGCCAGGGCCTGGTGTGCCCATTCGACCACAAACAGGGAGGACCATTTTGCAGTGGAAATGGACTCCGCAGTCCAGTGCTTGAGGAAGAGCTCTGGGGTCTGCTCTTCCACTGCCTCCGTAAATCCCACAAATCGGCGATTGCAACATCTAGAGCGACCCTCAGCGTCTTCGGCTCTGCACTCAAGTGTGGCTGTCTTGGTCGAAAGATCAGTCAGTGTAGTTTTCAAGGCAGTGACCTCTTCCTGGAGTTTGGTCACATCTGTTCTGTGGCCAGTGACTGTTCTGCCACATTACGCATGTCCACAGGTAACAGGCCAACATCCTGAGCGACTGGATCTATCTTAGCTTGCACCACTGCACTGGATGCCTCAATTGCAGCCAGGATTCGAGCACCTGTGGGCCCTGAAGCTCCCTTCACTCCTCTGCACAGCCCTCCTGGGGAGGATCTCCCCTCACACTCGTCCCAGTGGCCATGAAACAGTCCATCTTGGTCAACTACGCCCATCACTGCGGCCTGTCCTTCCCCATTACACTGCAGTTTCCAAAGAGGGGGCAAGTCAGACCGCAATGCTCAGCAGCTCCTAACCGACAACCTCAATCCCTCTTGGCCGTCCACTAGTGAGTATCTTCACCAGCACCCCTACTCAGCAAGGGGGATAGGGGAGCGCAATCCCCATCCAGCCCCAGACACACCAGCGACAGTCAGTGCCCAGCAATAAAGCAGAAGAAGGAGGACTGGTACAGTCCTTCGCAACTGCAGTAGAACCACTCGTTCCTGGGGCTGAAAGGGGGAAGACACGCCCCCGGTCTAGTCACAGCCCCCAATCTGCTGGACCTCACAATTCCCAGCCCCAAGAGACCTCCTCAGTGCCCCCCATGATCCCCAGCAGCTTACCAGATATCTTCAGGAGGAGTTATTGGGGGACGCCTCCTAGTCCACAACAGGCTAGAAGCTTGGGGCGATGCCACGCCGGTGCTGCAACTCTCCCCCAGGGCCGTCCAGTGGTGAATTAGCCACCCCCCTGCACTGGGCCGAACTCCAGGATCCATAGGGTGGGATGCAGCGCACCGCACCGGAAACACAGCACAAGCACCCCCAGCCTCAACCACCAACTCTAGGTGCCGCCGTCTGTGCCATTATTACTGCTGCCCTTCTCCATCTCGGGGAGCTGCACTGGCATTAAACCATTCATCAAGAACCATGGAGGGGGAGGGGTCAGTGGCAAAAGAGCCCAACAGGCAGTTTGCAGCAGCCAACATGAGGCCAAGCAATGGGTGCCAATGCAGTAAAAATATCAGCTAGGAAGGCAATAGGAATCGAGCTCCCCTCCAGAAATCCAAATTTGAGTCTCCCGGGTGGGGGTGCACTCTTTTGACTGTCTCTGGCGCCCCCCTCTGCAGATACAAACAGCCGCGGCCGGTAGTGGGAGTACCAGCCGGGCGGTGACGTGGGGAGGGGGAGGGGCATGGTGGGGGGTAGTAATGTATGGATTAGGAGTTTAATAGGTAAGTAAACATTTAATAAAACGAATTTCGTTGCGCGCACTGCATCGCATTTGGTGATGCGGTGCGCGCAACGAAATTCGTTTTATTTATTTATATGTTTACTTACCTGTTAAACTCTGTAATCCATACATTACTACCCCCACCCTGTCCCTCCCCCTCCCCACGTCACCGCCCGGCCGGTACTCCCACTACCGGCCGTGGCTGGACACAAATACTCCTCTCTCACCTCGTCACTGCCCGTTGGGAGCGCAAGCCTCTCTGCCCCTCTCGAGAGGCTGCTCCTCAGCTCCTGCTCGTGGCGCCACACCTCGGATCCAGCAGGGCACCAACACGGTTGCTCAGGGGCCTCACCCCAGAGCACGATGGCCACCCAGCTGCCTCGCCACAACAGCCAGAGCAAATCAGGTCAACAGCATGCACAGCTGGGTCTCACCTCGTCTGTTCAAAACCCACTTCTTCTCCTCCCTTACAGGCAATGGTGTCACAGAAAGCCACAGTGCTCAAGGCCTCGCAGAGGCCCGGCTGGCCACCGACTCACTAGGTGGTACGGGGGTCTCTGCCCAACACTACTTCCCCCTAAGGCATCCACTGGGGACCCCACAACACGAGCAAGCTGCTCAGGTATAGTCGTAGCGAGCCTTGATTATAAAGGTTGTGCATGGGCCAAGACGAGAGCTGCAAAATCTACGTCCAAGTTGCCATTGTGTCAGGCCATGCCCCCATCAAATGCCACCTTGTTTAACCCCTTCAGTGCTTGTGACGGAACCGTTCCGTCATCAGTCACGGCTGAGCTGTGCTGATGACGGAACGGTTCCGTCACGACCGCACCCTGTTCTGGAATGTCCAGCACAGGGGCGGAATCGGCGCCGCACGGATGCGGTTAAGACCATTGGAAGTGCTCTAAGAGATAAGCTTTCAGACAAGCAATCATCACTATCACCACCACCCAAGAGCTGGGAGGGAGAAAACCTCTGTGTAAAATCAAGAACACAGCCTCTTAGTCTTCATAGATATTGCTTCCTGTGTGTTCACAAGTGAAGCACTCAATATATAAAGAAAATGGCAGCAGACTGCATGCATAACTCTACAGGCCTCAGCCAAAGCAACATTTTCCATGTTACATTTTTCTTTCTTACTGCATTCCAATCAACCCTTCACACATTTGCTCATGTTCCTAAGGCAGGAAAGAACATTTCTGATTGAGGCTGAAAATGGATCTACTTTTACCTAGGAAGATGCCTAGTGGAAACATTGTCTGTAGCTGAGTTAGAAGGATTATCCATACTAGAATTCTTCAAACATTTTACTCTGAGCCCCTCCTACCCAAAATCTTTTGAAGACGGGCCCCCTCCAAAACTTTATGGAAAGACTTAAGGGGGCAGGGCTGAATACAGGGGGCGAGTCACATAAGATAATTTTTGGGGATCTTTTTCAGTATCTAATAAGCCACACTGACTCATAAATAAGAACATATTTTAAAAAAATGAAATGGACAATAAACACTACTCCCATTATTTAGTGTCTTGTGAACCCCTCAGACTCCTGGGCCCCAATGCAACTGCACCTTCTGCACTAATGACACCTGCAGCCTTGAGCAGCAGGGTATCCACTCTGCCTCTTTCACCCCTACCCCACCAAGTCTGGCCATCACTCCAATCTTAAAACAGACTATGTACTTTTCCGAAAAATAGATCCCTCACTTTTCCGAAAAATAGATCCCTCATGTGATACCCGTCTCCTTGCACCAAGGATGCTCTCAGGCCTACTTGTTTCCACCATTCCTCGATTGTAAAGTAAGACAGTCATAATTGTGATGCATTGGGACCTTCACCCTCTTGGGCCCCAGTGCCACTGCACCTGCCTGACTGACGAGAGCTAATGCCTTCTAAAGCAGGCAGTCTCCTCTTCATCTTCCTTTCTGCCTTCTCTCAGGCTCAAGGTAAGGTGTCTCCTCTAATTCATTTTTCTCCTCTGTTGGGCCATTGGATCAATGCCAAAAGCATCATTGGCACAGCAAGGGTTTATGGCGCCCTAACAAAAGCAAGTAATGATGGTAAAACAGCGGTAACAGGGGTTGAGTTGGACACTCATACCCCTGTGCCCTGGTGCCCCTGTCCCCTGCAGCACCAATATTATCTACTCCTCTGCCCTCTCTACTGGACTGTCACTCCTAGACCTGAGGCCCAAAGCAGGTAGCCTGTCCCTTTGCATAACAAAACGAGGAAAAGTCCCACATCTCATCCCCCTGTAGCTTGGGACCTGTTCCCTGAGCAGCAAGAGGGCTTGGACCCAAATGCTAACAAGGGGCTCACTACTCCCCTTTTTGCTCGTAACATTTACCCAATTGGGGTTCAGTGGTCTCACACACCATTGCCCCAGTGCCACTGCACCGGCTGCACTAGTGTTAGTGATGCACCTTTAAAAAAAATAATCTGCATTTCTCAACATCTTCAGGCATTTCTTTCAGGATGTGGGGAAGCTGTCTATGTCCATTGTAGGAAGGGGGAGTCTCTGGTTGGCGCAGTGCAGCACTGGCGACAAACAGGGCCTCTCTCTTCCTCGTCAGGGCTGAGGGTTACCTCTAAGAACAACCTCTGCTTACCCTCTAGGTAGTGTGGCGCAAGCAGTCTAGGCTAATCTCTGGGGCATGTAAGGTTAAACATTTGCAATATTACACCGTCACAACCAACCCACCACACAATGACACCAAACTGTATTTGTAAAAATATATTCTCTTTATATAAATTTCAAGCAGGCTTGTAAATACAGTCTTGGTTATTTCCAATGCAGGTTCCAGTTACTCTTTAGGTTAAGTTGCCACAGTTCTTTCTCAGTAATAAGCAATCTTTGTTTAGTGTTATTCCCAAACAGTTCTTTCAGTGTTCTTTCCTTTCAAAGAGAAAGCCTCTCTCTGTTCTGGGGCTTTGGGACCCTCCCCAGCCTTCGGAGCGCCTTGCAGCGCCTCTCCTGCCTTCAAGGGTGAAACTGACTCGGCCCCGAGAGGGGCTCGAAGAAACCCTGGGCCTTTTCCAGAGGTGGGGGCTGAGCTCGGAGCAGAGCAGCAAGCAGGCGATCAGAGGAGCCCCGGACCTTTTCCAGAGGAGGGGGCTCTCAGCTGCAGTGAGGAGCAGGGAGGGGTGAGAGGAGCCTCTGGGGCCAAGGCACCTTCAGGAATGCTTTCTTTCAGGAATTGTCAGTGCAGAGGGGTCCCTTCTGACAGCGGAGATCTCCGGGAGGCAAGGCACCCTTCACAGTGCGGGGTGCGGCCTCTCCTGGGGGGGCAGAGCAAGGCAGGGCAGCCGGGTGCAATCAGATGCACGGGGTCCAGGCTGCTCGAGTCCCCGGGATTCCGGCGGGAGGGGCTGAAGTCTCCTCAAGGGCTCCGTGAAGCAGGCAGGTGTAGAGGAGCGGCCGGCCTTAGCCCTGGGGCAGAGAGCGACTCCGGGTGGAGCGAGGCTCTCAAGGGCAAGAGGGCAGGCTGGCTCCCGAGTACCACGGCCCTAGGAGGGGGCGAGAGGGGGCAGACTTCACCTCCGGCGGGAGGAAATACTCGGCCTCAGGCAGGGGACGAGCCAAAGCACAGGAGAACCCACTGGTCCTGGGGTTCAGTTCAGGGGGCAAGCTCAATCAAGCCCTTGGAGAAAAGTTTCAAGCACAAATCAGCAAAGTCTTTTAGCAAAGTCTTCTCCTCTCCTTCCTCAGCAAGGCAAGCAGCAGGCCAGTCCTTCCAGCGTCTTCTTCTCCTTCTATTCGGGCAGAGGTTCTTTGTGGTAAAACAGGATTCTGATTTACAAGGAGCAGGGCTCCTACTTTTATACACAGTTTCTTTTGTTCTCACTGGCCAGGGGGGCCTCTGCATAACTGCTCTCAGCTCCTGAGCACTTGTGGTGGGTACTTCTGCTTCTGCATTCAGTGTGAGGGCAGGCACATCAGCCGCTCCCCAGGGGGGCGGAGCCGGCATTGTGAGGACAGGAGTAGCCTGAGCACTTTGTTGACAAGCTTCGGTCCTTCCTGGACCAGGTGCAGGCTGAGTCATCAGTCGCTCCCCAGGAGGGCGGAGCCAGCATTGTGGTGGCAGAGCACAGCCTGATGCATCATTCAGGGGAAACTCCCACCACCCACTAAGGTGTCATCTGGCTATTCACTACCTGTCAACTCCCAGCCCTGTCACTCACACACACCAGACAGTCAGATCCACATCCAAGCAGAGGCGGGCTGAAATGGTTAGGCAAGCAAATGCTAACTTTCTAAAAGTAGCATTTGCAAACACAGGATATTAAAATAAACTTTACTAAAAGAAGTATTTTATTATTCTGAGTTCAGGCATACTAAACATGAATTTCTACCATGTTCCCTGAGCCTGATGGGATTATAGAGTGTAATAATTCCAGCAGCCCATCTGGCCTAGAAGGGAACAGGTAGCCTTACAATAGTGAAAAACGAATTTGGCAGTAATTCACTATTAGAACATGCCACACACATCAGGGCATGTTCTACCTTACACTTACAATGCACCCTGCCCTCAGGCCTACCATAGGGGTGACTAATATGAAGTTTAAGGGAAGGTTTAGGGGCTGGCAAGTGTGTGCACTTGCCCAGCCAGGGTGACAGTACCAGACTGCACGCAGGTTCTGCGGTGGCAGACCCTAGACACATTTTAAGGCTGCTTCTGTGGGTGGCGCAACCAGCGCTGCAGGCCCACTAGCAGTATTGGCATTTACAAGCCCTGGCACTCCTGGTGCACTTTACTGGGGACTAACAGTAAATCCAATGAACCAATCATGGACATCAATCACATGTACACTTTTCAACAGGGAGAGCATATGCACTTTAGCACTGGTCAGCAGTGGTAAAGTGCCCAGAGTCATTAAGCCAACAAAAACAGGTCAGAGAGAGTATTGGAGGAAGGCAAAAAGTTTAGGGATGACCCTGCTAAGAGGCCCAGGTCCAACACAACCCCCTTCCAGCCAAAACGCAGGGTAGACCAATCACCACTGTGATGGGCTTCCCTGCTTAGGGCGATAGAACATGGACCTGGCCCGCAACAGCAGGGGCACATTCCAGTTCTACGCCAAACTGAACCTATTTCAAATCCTCTGTCCATACTCTCAGGGTCCACCATGCCAATCCATGGGGCACCCTTCTCTTCCTCTGTGGACACCACCTGTGCAGCCTCTAACCTTAACTCGCTCCCAGGTGTGTCCCAACAGGCAGTCATCAAATCACAGTGGCCACTGACAGTAGTCAGGGCTGAGACCCAGGCCTCATGCCTCTCAGGGCTCTCAAACCTCTGTGGCATGAGAGAGTGGGGGGCAGTAGCCCCAGGTGCTTGGCACCCTTTGTCCACTCTCCCTCCTGTCAGGTCAGGTATGTCATCCTGGCACTGACCCACCAGCCCCAGGTCTGTACCAGGCGGCTGTACCAAAGACTGGGGTGGCCTTTCCCACACCCGGTCCTCCTCCTTGGGGCTCTGTACCCTCCCACCTGGAGTGGTACCCCCTTCCAGAATTGTCAGGGCACCTGTGGCAGGTGACCTGCACAATTCGCCCACCAGTTCAGGGGTGCTATCCTGCAACTGGGGCACCAGGTCAGGGGGGACACCCTGCACCTGGCCCTTAAACCTAGGGTCTAAACCCTCAAGCCTCACCGGGGTCAGAGGCGAGGACTCCCTCCCTCTGCACCCCCTTCCAGAGTACTGCCCACTCCCAACTGGAGTGGTACCCCTAGAAGTGACATGGGTCAGGACACTGATTACAGTGGTCCCACCCTCCAGGTCAGACAACACCTGAACCTGGCCCTCCAACTCAGGGACCCAACCCTGCAGTTGAACACTTGCCTGGCGCACCAGGACTTTCCGGGGAGCACGCCTGCCCCCCCTGAGGGTGGCACATAGCTCATGTGCTGTGCGACAGTCTGCCTGGCGCAGATCTCCCAAACCCTGTCCCTCTGACAGTGTGGGAAGATCCCCCAGGACAGAAGTGGTGTCCCCCTGGTCATTCACTGGGGACGCAGCCCTGCTGGCTGGCCCCTGACCCACTGGTTCTTCCACTGGGGACTCTTTCCCCCTCTCGCCCCTCCTTCTGGACTTCTGCACCCTCCCAACTGGAGTGGTACTGCCAGTCACCAGAACTACTGGAGCTCTGTTTACAGAGCCTCCACGTTCTCTAGCCACTGGGGGATCCCCCTCAGAGGGTGACTCATCCGGACAGCCTAGGCTCCCCACCTGGTGTTCCCTTAAAGAACCATCCAGGCTCTGAGACTGAGGTTGGGCACTACCGGGACAAAACCCATTCTCACTCCTTCCTCTTAAGGACAGGACGTGAGGCCCTACACCCATCTCACTACTACAGGACCTAGCTGGGCTACTCTGCGCCACTTCCACCACTCTGGGCTGGAAGATACCTGAGCCACTCCCCACAGGATCACACCCCAATGCCTCTCCAGACCCTCTGGAATCCACCACAAGGTCTGCCTCCAATGTGAGCTCCCTGGGGTCAGAGAACTCACTCTCAAACAGGTGTTGGCATAGCTCTGGAAAACTGGGACTTACAATATGCTCTCCCACAATTGGATTACACAGCCCCCTAGCAGGGTTAACCAAATTATCCTTCACCTCACCATCCAGCGCCTCACACACATACTCCGCACCATTCTTCTGAGACTGGCCAGACAGTAGCGAACTGTCTCTGTCACACAACCCACACTCTTCTGGGCGGTCCTTACACTCACCCACCAGGACCTCAACCATGGGGGAAACCCTCCCTCCACTAGGACCATGAACTCCTACGCCAGCTACCCTATTCCCTTCAGGGACGCTGCGCACTACTGGAGCTACCTCATGCCCTTGAACCTCCTGGTGTAAGTTAACCCCCTCCAAGTCAGGTGCCATACCTCTAGGTGTGCGCGTTATGCTGTCTGCACTAGATACCTTAATGTTGCTGCCACCATCTGAGCTGGACTCCACCTCCAACTCAGCAAAGCTCAATCTCTGAGCTACACATATTTCTTGTTGCTGGGCTGAAGCCCTTCTGGCCTCAAGCCCCTCGAGCTCCAAGTCAAGTTTCCTCATTCTTAAGTCATGCGCAAGCTCCATTTTCATTACTTCCAGGGCTAACTTCCTAGATTCTAGCTCCAGTTGCCCATTTATTTCCAGCTCTGCCAACTTCAATTCATGATCTCGGGTTGCCTGTCTGTCCGCCAGCTCCTCTGGCGACAGACCTCGGCCAGAAACACTGCTACCCAATGGGGAGGTTGCACCCCTCCACTCTGGAGTCAGGTGTCCCTCCAGCTGCTGTTCTGCATCCTCAAATTCAAAATCCTTTCCAGGGGCATTCCTTGCCTTGACCCAGGCCCTCAGCGCCTTTTGGAACTGCTCCCTTCTGGAGAGTCCAGTCATGGAAATGTTCAAATTTTTGCAGAAGCTCTTGAGCTGTTTCCCAGTGTAGTTTTCTAGTTTCTCCCAATCACAGTCAATAGAAGAAATGGATGCTGCCTCTTCCATTTTCACTGACACAGGCATGACTTCAAAAACACATGGAGATCTCTTCTCGCAAAACATAAAAAAAAGTCTGTGGCTTAGTTACTGGACTGTCATCACTGTGCAATGGTCAGTAGCTAAGGTAAAACACCGCAAATGTAAATTCGCTATCCCACCGCTGCCACCAATGTAGGAAGGGGGAGTCTCTGGTTGGCGCAGTGCAGCACTGGCGACAAACAGGGCCTCTCTCTTCCTCGTCAGGGCTGAGGGTTACCTCTAAGAACAACCTCTGCTTACCCTCTAGGTAGTGTGGCGCAAGCAGTCTAGGCTAATCTCTGGGGCATGTAAGGTTAAACATTTGCAATATTACACCGTCACAACCAACCCACCACACAATGACACCAAACTGTATTTGTAAAAATATATTCTCTTTATATAAATTTCAAGCAGGCTTGTAAATACAGTCTTGGTTATTTCCAATGCAGGTTCCAGTTACTCTTTAGGTTAAGTTGCCACAGTTCTTTCTCAGTAATAAGCAATCTTTGTTTAGTGTTATTCCCAAACAGTTCTTTCAGTGTTCTTTCCTTTCAAAGAGAAAGCCTCTCTCTGTTCTGGGGCTTTGGGACCCTCCCCAGCCTTCGGAGCGCCTTGCAGCGCCTCTCCTGCCTTCAAGGGTGAAACTGACTCGGCCCCTACCAACTCTCACGCATCTCGCGGTATGCTTGGAATGGACACCAGAGAGGGGCTCGAAGAAACCCTGGGCCTTTTCCAGAGGTGGGGGCTGAGCTCGGAGCAGAGCAGCAAGCAGGCGATCAGAGGAGCCCCGGACCTTTTCCAGAGGAGGGGGCTCTCAGCTGCAGTGAGGAGCAGGGAGGGGTGAGAGGAGCCTCTGGGGCCAAGGCACCTTCAGGAATGCTTTCTTTCAGGAATTGTCAGTGCAGAGGGGTCCCTTCTGACAGCGGAGATCTCCGGGAGGCAAGGCACCCTTCACAGTGCGGGGTGCGGCCTCTCCTGGGGGGGGCAGAGCAAGGCAGGGCAGCCGGGTGCAATCAGATGCACGGGGTCCAGGCTGCTCGAGTCCCCGGGATTCCGGCGGGAGGGGCTGAAGTCTCCTCAAGGGCTCCGTGAAGCAGGCAGGGGTAGAGGAGCGGCCGGCCTTAGCCCTGGGGCAGAGAGCGACTCCGGGTGGAGCGAGGCTCTCAAGGGCAAGAGGGCAGGCTGGCTCCCGAGTACCACGGCCCTAGGAGGGGGCGAGAGGGGGCAGACTTCACCTCCGGCGGGAGGAAATACTCGGCCTCAGGCAGGGGACGAGCCAAAGCACAGGAGAACCCACTGGTCCTGGGGTTCAGTTCAGGGGGCAAGCTCAATCAAGCCCTTGGAGAAAAGTTTCAAGCACAAATCAGCAAAGTCTTTTAGCAAAGTCTTCTCCTCTCCTTCCTCAGCAAGGCAAGCAGCAGGCCAGTCCTTCCAGCGTCTTCTTCTCCTTCTATTCGGGCAGAGGTTCTTTGTGGTAAAACAGGATTCTGATTTACAAGGAGCAGGGCTCCTACTTTTATACACAGTTTCTTTTGTTCTCACTGGCCAGGGGGGCCTCTGCATAACTGCTCTCAGCTCCTGAGCACTTGTGGTGGGTACTTCTGCTTCTGCATTCAGTGTGAGGGCAGGCACATCAGCCGCTCCCCAGGGGGGCGGAGCCGGCATTGTGAGGACAGGAGTAGCCTGAGCACTTTGTTGACAAGCTTCGGTCCTTCCTGGACCAGGTGCAGGCTGAGTCATCAGTCGCTCCCCAGGAGGGCGGAGCCTGCATTGTGGTGGCAGAGCACAGCCTGATGCATCATTCAGGGGAAACTCCCACCACCCACTAAGGTGTCATCTGGCTATTCACTACCTGTCAACTCCCAGCCCTGTCACTCACACACACCAGACAGTCAGATCCACATCCAAGCAGAGGCGGGCTGAAATGGTTAGGCAAGCAAATGCTAACTTTCTAAAAGTAGCATTTGCAAACACAGGATATTAAAATAAACTTTACTAAAAGAAGTATTTTATTATTCTGAGTTCAGGCATACTAAACATGAATTTCTACCATGTTCCCTGAGCCTGCTGGGATTATAGAGTGTAATATTTCCAGCAGCCCATCTGGCCTAGAAGGGAACAGGTAGCCTTACAATAGTGAAAAACGAATTTGGCAGTAATTCACTATTAGAACATGCCACACACATCAGGGCATGTTCTACCTTACACTTACAATGCACCCTGCCCTCAGGCCTACCATAGGGGTGACTAATATGAAGTTTAAGGGAAGGTTTAGGGGCTGGCAAGTGTGTGCACTTGCCCAGCCAGGGTGACAGTACCAGACTGCACGCAGGTTCTGCGGTGGCAGACCCTAGACACATTTTAAGGCTGCTTCTGTGGGTGGCGCAACCAGCGCTGCAGGCCCACTAGCAGTATTGGCATTTACAAGCCCTGGCACTCCTGGTGCACTTTACTGGGGACTACCAGTAAATCCAATGAACCAATCATGGACATCAATCACATGTACACTTTTCAACAGGGAGAGCATATGCACTTTAGCACTGGTCAGCAGTGGTAAAGTGCCCAGAGTCATTAAGCCAACAAAAACAGGTCAGAGAGAGTATTGGAGGAAGGCAAAAAGTTTAGGGATGACCCTGCTAAGAGGCCCAGGTCCAACATCCATTTGTAAACAAAAAGATTACACACCACCTAGCAAAATAGGACCTTCTTCTCTAGGCCAGCTCTTTGAGGCTATTTATGGATTTGCTCCATTCTACTTTCTCCTGGTCGATTACACTGAGGCACCAGGGGTCAAGATGATCAGGAGTCCGAATATAACCATTTACTCCTCCTCCCTGACACCACCTGGGCTCACCAGAGAGGACATCTGCATGAAAACATAGGTTAAAGTTAGCCGGGTGTATGGGGACCAAGCTGTTTGTAATTTTACAAAAACAGTTTCCCAACATTTTGTTATAAACAACCATCCCTGTATTGGTAATGGCTACCTGGAGTACTTGGAGGGAGCTGACTGATAGAGGCTATAAACTTAAGGAGTCACTTGAACTATCATGATGACAAAGATTTATTTTTATTTTTTTTTATTTTTTATAAAACCTTTATTTACGCAAAATTGTACACCGCTATTTAGCCGAACATCCCAGGGGCACGGCAGCAACTTAAAGACACAGCATCACGGCATACATCGATCATATTGTCGGATAAGTGAGGTTTAATTTTACGTTTAACTCAGGATAACATCAGGAACGGAAAAAGCTCCAATATAGCGAAAAGGAGGTGGGAATCAGGTGCCGAGCCGTAAGTAACGGTCACATCATAGGCAAGCCAAACAAGAAGTCCTGCAGAATGAAGGCGACCACCAGGAAGACCTGGGTAACGCAGCAGAGACATAGGATATATATGCATACAATTGCTACACACATCAATCAAGCGCCAACCCAGTTACACCAATAATGCAGCAACCGCTAGGACACAGCTTACGAAAATTCAGTGAAAACTCGGGAATAACCCAGCCGGCTGACCCCAAACCCAGAAAAAGAAGAAAGGAAAAGAAATACCAGAAAAGCAAAGAAAAAGGCCATAGAAACAAATTAGGAATAAAAAGAAAAACCCCTCCCTCTACCCCCCACCCTGCACAACTGTAGATGGCTACGGCCTACCCCCCTTTAGCAGCGTGCCTGTCGCCCAGTACCTAAACCCGAAATATAGAAGAAAAGTTAATAAAAAAGGGAAAAAGAAAGCGGAGGAGGAGAAAAATCAGTATGGAAGCATCCAATCATCCATCCCCGGAGCCCAGAACCACAAAGTCAACACCGAAGCGAGAGCAGTGGCAAGCAAAACAAATCGTGTCCCTCGTTATCACCAGGTAAACCAACACCATCAATCAATGAAGCAGACTCAGCCCTGTCCCGTGCGCTCGGTCACACCAGTTGAGTACATCCAACCAGCCACCAAGATGAGGAATGTGGGCGACAAGGAGATGCCAGTGGGTTGTTTTCTGACATCCGCCGTCAGCAACAGTGTTCTGTGAAGGGCGTCAAATGAAAGCTCCTCGAACAGTACCAGTCCCCAAAACCAAGCGAGAGCCGATAGTTCCGTTGTCATCGCGGGAGACTGGCCCTCTAAAGCCGCCACATCCACCGGTGAGAGCTCGGCAGACCGCTCCGATTCAGGGTGTGGCATAACGTCCTGAGCGCGCGGATAGTCGAGCAAGGCGTGTCCGGGTACAGGAGTAATGGCCTCCAATTTGCGTCTCAGATCGCGAGCATTGCAGATCATGGCGCCACGAAGGGCACCGAGGGCAATCAGAACATCCCGGACCCCTGGCGACATCCCAGGAGCACAGTCCACGGCGCTCATCTCCTCCATAGGCTCTACAGCAGGTTCCGCCATTTTAGTCGGGGCGTCACTGACCCACACATCTGATCGGGCACCCTCTCGCCCCCCACCAGAGCAAAGGGGAATCACAGATGCGAAGGTGGCAAACTTCATAATGTGCACAGAAAAGGACACAAAGGCAGCCTCAGCGGTGTCAGGGTATCAATCACACACCAGTGCCCTCAAGTCTCAAAACACCGACCCCTCGGTGAACAAGATGGCGCTCAGACGTACCTCGGGAGAAATGCAGGGAACGGCCGAGCCATACACAGACAAAAAAGTCCCGAAGGAAATATAATCCCCCGGTTCTTCAGCGCACCACCGGCTCGCAACCCACGAGATGGACCGGAGATCGCAGCAAGAGGCACACGTGTCGGGCGGGTCACTCCGGGCAACCAACTCCTACCCGTCACAGGGAATCACCAGCAGGATAGCGGGGGCTGGCCGTTCCCCGTACACAAAACCCCGGATCAGCCGCTGCGGAGGGCCGGATAGGAGACGTGAGCATATCTCCGGATCTACGGCCGATGGAGAGGTCGGGAGCACATCACCGAGCACCGCCACACTTCCCCTCCATAGGAATGCGGCTCGGGGACAGGATAGTATGCAGGATCGGTACACAAAGCAACAAGGTCGGCGGAGCCGATTGCCTAGGCGGCCATCTCGGTCTCCGGCTTGGCTCCTCCTAAAAAAAGATTTATTATTTTGAGATATAATGGAAAGATGCTGAGTTTTAGAAAGTGTCCTTTTAATGGACTTATAAACATGTCTCCACTAGGTACAGTCTAGTTAGCTATTACTAATATGTATTCTTCTAAAACACTTGTTTTATCATATAAACTAAATCATTGTGTGGCAGCTTATCTTATACTGTGTCTAATACTATTTTAAAATAATAACAAATATTCTCAGTTCTTTCTGTTATTTGTTGAGGCCTCATAGCACTATCAATACACACGTGACTATTCTGCACTGTGACAGTGATCACGTTAATCCATTATTGTTTCATAATATTAAATAGTGCATTTCCCACTAAATAGTTTGATTTGCATTTACTTTTCAAGCAAAGTGTGTGTATAATTTAATATGCAATTGCCGTGAAGGTGAAAAAGCAAAGTTCTTATTGAATATTTTGTTGTTTTAGCCATGTATAAGCATGTATTTTTTCATATTAACACTACAAACTTGAAACAGAAAATGTCAAAAGAAAACACTTTAAAATGCGTTCAACAGCAGCCCAAATGACTCATGACTGGTAATTAGAGTAAACAAAGGCAGAAAAGCCACGTTAAGTGTGAATGCAGACCAGTTCATATAAAATTCTACTGAACCATGTCTGAGCCTTTGTGGAATCATAAAATGTAAACAGACCGCTGGCGAGCAGCATTTTTCTCTGTGGAAGTGGGCAACCCTAACTTTAATCGCTATATGTAAACAAGAGGACCTGGAAACATAAAGAATAACGAAATGTATGCTGCCAGGCCATCTCCATTTACAAGTGCTTACTGGGGCATTTGCTCCTCACTCCCTCGAAGCCCCCCGACCCCACCGTAGGGCAGAGGGTGGTGTCCACCATGGACCCCCGAGAGCCGCGCGTTTGAAGACCTCTGGATACAGTTGAGTCATTGAGGTCCAAACACAAAAAACTGACCAAGTTTAATGGAAAAGACAGACACAATGAGAAATTAGGTCAATCTGGGCCATCCAGAACAGGAGCGCTACCCACCTGACACCCCCTCGCCGTGATTTACATGGGAGTTATTCATAATGGGAAACAGACTTGTTCTTTGTTCCTTGGTAGGGATCAGGGGTCGGAGAAAAGGACACACACCAGGAGAGAGGTTCATTTGTGGTCGTTCACCACACACTAGAGCTGCTGGTGTTTGTTGCAAGAGCCATGTGTGGAGAGATAATGCTCAAGACAAAACTGGAATGGCTGGACTTGCACAGCCTACTCTCTTTATAGACCTGGTATGAATACACGTGTTTGTATGGTCTGATTTGTTGAGCTGTGCTGCTTTTCAATCATTACTCTATAGCCTGTTAATGGAGAAATACATGCAGCGTCGCAGCTTTTTATGATAAACCATTATTGGAATGGCCGTGGTGTTTTCATTTGCTTATTCCTGTGGTAGAAATGAATGAGAGGAGAAAAGTGTGCCCCCCCCCCCTTAATATCGAAGCCACAATATTGATGGGACACACTATGGAGGACAGAATAACAAAAATAAAATAACAACAGGTAAGTATAGATTTTCTGTACCTAACTCCACATAAATGTACCTGTTCGGTAAATTTGCCTTCAAGGTACATAGGTGTGGAGTTAGGAATTGGAAATCTATATTTCCCAATATGCACGTATCTTTCGATATTTTGTTCTTTGTTATTCTGTCCTCGATATTCTTATACCACAATATTGTTGGTGTCGAAATTCAGTAGTATAACTAGGTAGAAAGAGAAGCTATGGTGCAGCATCTTTGCACCTTGGTTCGACATAAAAAATACAATTTGTATATGTACAAAGAACCAAGAGGTGGGTTATGATGGTGTGTTTCTAGGTGAGATAAACGTAGGTGCTACTCTAATCTACTTCTCCAGGATTTTCCCTACAAGCTGTTCTTTAAAACTCAGAATGTCTCTATGTTTGGGGTGTTATAATTTATTCAGTAGTTGTATTTATGGATTCCTGTCAAGGAATATACACATTTTTACTGGAATATTAGATTGGTTGTGATAGTAAAGTCACTAGTATTGTTTTACAAGCTACTAACAATGAGTGGTGGTACTGAGACCTCCGGAATGTGTACATTCATTCACTGAATAGGAATGTTGGTCACTATAGGCTAATATCGCCAAACAGTACAAAGCAACAAAAGAGTGACATCAGAAAACTAAATGAAACAAATGGGCAAAACCATAAGGAGGAAAAAGTTTCCACCACCAAAGTAAGAATACTCAACAAGTACATGCACTGTGTTAGGAAAAAAGAGCCCTCAGGCACCAACTCAAGGTCGGTTGCCAGTTGTCATCATTGGGCTCTTATTGGAAAAGAAGGGAATAAGTAGGATAATATCCAACAGTAGTGAAAAAGTGAGTTAAAAGGAGTGTTGGCTACTCCCCAGTGGAAAAAAATATTTAATACAGAGGTAGCTCTAACTCCATTAAAAGTATTAGTGCAAGACGGACATTACCCTGGTCGTGTAAATTTGGGCCAGGAAAGTCCTATAAAGGAAAGGTCAACATGTTTCTGCTACAAGTAGCCAAAAGTCGGCTTAGCATTCATCAGGACCAATGTATAAAAAGACCCCTTTGTGGGTGATACACTCTAAGGTACCACTGCCACCTAAGGGACTAAGAGCAAAGGAAAGGTTACAAACTTGAACGTAAACCATGCACAGGAACTTCCTCATGCGTTCCCTCCAAGACGTGAGGGCTGAAGTATCTGTAACAGTCAAAAGAACACAAAAACAGAAAAAACAGAGTAAACTATTTAAACATGTTCCAAATATGTCATTCAATGTGAGGATCATCATTAATAAGAGAAAGTGCATATAGGTGAGCCCATTTGAGAAGTAAATGCAAAAAAATGGGGGACAACATCGTTAATTGTCACACTAAATTGCATGTGCGTGAATTTTTTTTTTAAATCCCTCTGAAAAAAAGTGGGATATGCTTATAAAGATTAATGCTGCTACCAAATTACTGAGCGCATTAGGGGTGTCTTGACCCAAAGGATTATCAACCTCAGCAGGGGCCCACTCAATTGTTTAGCGGTGAGCAGCGAGGGATTGTCCAATTACAAAAAAGAAGATAAAGAAGAAGAATGCCCGTTATAGGAAGGATATATAAATAAATAAAGGTTAAGATTAAAATTACACATTCATAGCGGAAGACATACTGTGATGTCACTCACTCTAAAGTATCGAAAACGATACTCCTTAGGCTCGTGGCGGGGGGAACATCTTCACGCCCGGACTCTCTATGAAAAAGAAACGAGTACCAATCGTATATAAAACCGAATGAAAATTCAGCAGATTAGAGAGTGCTCGCTCGTAATAACGAGCAATAGACCATAGGTAACGAGTATTGTCAGCTTACTCACATCTATCCTGGCGACTCCCCTCCATTAGACATATTGTATCCGCAGCCACAGCCCGAAGACCAATATGTATCCTTCCACCAATACTTATTTGTAGATATGTTTATTGGCATTTTCAGAAAAACATATCAAACACATAAACCTTATCACATGTGCAACGAATCTGCAATAGTTGACCATACAATCGCATCTAATCACAGCAGTAATGAGCGACCATTACTCTGAAATGTTCTACATAATGTTCAGCCATAACTTTATTCCTACCATTTCCCACAAATGTCACTGTTGCATCGTTCAGGGAGGTCTATTATTAAGGGGTGCATTATTTTGGCAATCATCTACCCCTAGTTCACCAAATCCTCTGCTACTTTGTCATCCCTAAGGGTGAATTTATTGTGTTGTTCTCCCACTCAAGTAAATCTTTCCTCCAGTCTTTTACCTCCGGAGCTGCAGACCCGTGGATGGCGATCTGGCATCTAGCCAGGACTACCCCGAGTGCCACCATCCGTGTTGCCATTTATGTTTCCCTGCGCCGTGGCGGCACACCCAGCAAACATAGTTGTATGGTCCCTGTCAGAGTCATCCTCACCATGTTTGATAATGTGCTGATCACTTATGCTCAGAATTCCACCAGCGACCAACAGAAGCATGTCACGTGTAACCGCTGTGGCATCCGCAAGACCTTGCAGCAAACTCAGTGCCACACCTCGGCTGTCTGCTGGAGCAAATATGGGAGCTTTGCTCCACATCATAAATACTCTGGTAGCGTATATGGTTCATATGATCCCACTAACAGCGATTCCTTCCAGTTGAGGTCTGGGTCAAACCAGTGTATCACTGTGTAGCAGCATAAACAAAAAGAAATTACATAGCCACTGTCCGACCTCCTGCCATGGCAGTTTCAACATGTCAAGTTTCACTTGGCTCCATCTTCTCGCCCACACCAGTGCACACAGCAATTTGTCTCATCGAGTGAATGTGGAGAACGGGACTGGACACATTACATTTTGTAGGACATACAAGCAGTGTGGTAAAAAAACATCATTTTAGCTACGGAGATCCGTCCCATTATAGAGAGCAGAAATGTCTTCAGATTTCAGCAGACTAAGATAGTCCTTCCAGCATCTTACCCACATTAGGTTCATTTTGTGCCTTAGGACACCGTGTTAGCCACATCCCTAGATAGCAAAACTTATCTTGATCCCACTGTAGTCCTAAGATGTGGGAGATAAGCATCAGTGGCTTCCAAAGGTCAGAGATAATACCACTTATGCGCACCCTGACCACAGGTTCAATGCACAATACTGCACCCACCGAAGAAAGCCTGGGCTGAAACCCATATGCCATAGGACATCCCACATAAATTGTCACCCGTATTGTAAACCGGCTCTAATTTAAGGGCTGCCACAGCAAAGTCCTCCTCCGAATAGGCCAGCATAAGTACAATATGATTCAAGTGCCTAATGTTGCACGTTGTGATTCTCCTCGGGATAAAGCCCGTCGGGTCTGGGTGCACCAGTGTCAAGGCCACTCATAGAAGCCTACTGGCCAGGACCTTACAATAAGCCCCTTAGTAGAGCATGTCTTCCCCTTCCCTAACAGGGAGATTATAACCAACAGCAAAATGTAACTCATCCACTCCCAGATATAAACACATACCATCAGTTTACTTGAAATAGCCCTCAGATCCGGCTATCCATAAGAACCCCAGTTTCATGTCAGAGGGTTATCAATAATCAACTGTGATGCAGTCTCCCTGGTGATTTCTCTCTGATCCTCAACAGGTATGGTTTCAGGGCAGTCAATGAGGTCCCCTAATCCTCTGAGGAGGATGCGTCTGTTCATCTTGCCATCATCACAGATCCTTATTTGAGACGTTTTGTGGGGCCCAGCTTCTTGCCGGCTGAATCTCCCCCTGTTTTTGCTATGGACCTTCTCTCACTATGAGTTCCTTTCCTGCCTACTCTGAGGTTCCCCTGGCTGTAGGCCCGCCTTGTCCTCTAACTCAAGTCAGGTCCAAACATCCTCAGGGCTCTCAAAATAGTGATTTTTGCCACAGGGTATCAGTATGAGAAGAGCAAGAAAGAGCAACATATATTGGAGATTTAGAGCCCAAAACTTTGTCTTCACCTTCAAATGTGATTTTCTCTTTAATTGCACTTTCCACATGTAATCTGAGTAGACGGCTATGGTCTGGTTCTCAAAAATCAATTGTGCAGCCCCCTTGGCCGCTCTTAGGATGCAGTCCTGATCTTTGTTTTTCAGTATACAAGCTATCAGAGCCCTACGGCTAGCACCCAGTGGTGGTCGTAACATCAGGGTCCTGCGCACTCTGACCAGGACGAACACATCCGACAGACCCTCCAGGTGTAGCTCACGCCACAACTACCCTTAAAGGAAGGTCACGGCATCCATACCCTCCGCGTGCTCTGAGAAACCCAGAAAGTGTAGGTTGTTCTGGCAGGAACGGTTCTTAGAATCCTCCTCTCTCTCATCTAGATTCTTCGTTGCTGTTGTTAGTGTAGCCATCTGCTCATTCCAACTTTTACTTCACCTTGCAGTTCTGAAACTGAACCCTCATTGTGTGGGCTCTATCCAAACCATATTTATGTCCGTTCACACCAAGCTGATGTCTATGGCAACCTCTGCTCTTCTCTCGTCCAGCGCTTCCCGGGAGCTCTGTATTGCTGCTAGCAGGTCCAACAGTGAAGGCTCCCTAGAGTGCTCTTCCTGGTTCTGTGCTCTCTATGATTCAGCAAGGCCTGTAGATATTTGCAGCCCCATTTGCGAAGAAGTGTACTGCATGATTGGTTTACTTTGCTTAGCTTTGACATTGAACATAGTTATGCATCACATATTAGGAACAGGCACATAATTAGTCCCCAATCACCTCTACTCTGTGTAAGCCCAGGCTAGGGTTCCAGCTACCACTTTTCAGCATTTCAGGTCAGTCCCAGGAATCACACCCCAAAGGGGGCCGAAAAAGGGCTGCCAAGTTGTCCAATTTATGCACACGATTTGACCCCATGGGCTTCCAGCCCTCCTCTGTCTAGGTTAGTCCAATCCATCAGGCGGAGCTGAGACCCTTCTAGTGCCCAGTCTATTGGGGCCACTCCCCGAACCAGTTCCCGGTGATCCGCCTCTTCAGAGCTGTGAGTCCGCATTCAAGGGAGAGAGCAATTCTTCTGTGGGGGAGCCATCGCCCATCAGAGATACCTGGAATGTCAGCTGAGAGTGCTACTACAGCATCCAGTACCGCTGTTCAGAGACCCACTCACACAGTCTGTTGTAGCTCCACAGCCCCTGCCAGCAATCACCAGGCCCACATTGCAAGGCATTCCCAGGTCCCGAGGGGGCTGTATCTTATCTCCACCATCTCACCCCTGCAGGCTCTGTGTCAGCGGCGATCACTGTGCTGCTGAAATTTCATTGGTCTCGGGTATGGCCTGACAACACTGCACCACCGACTTCACTGGAAGTATTCCACAGCCTCACAGTGATCTGGACTGTTATTAGAGGGGGCATGCTTGTCTCGGGTCAGAGCCAGCTTCTTGTGCGCAACTACGGTTTGACATGATCACACCTCTCCTCAAGATGGTTGCTTGGCCTGCCCTCGATCTTCGTTAGCTCCCAATCTTTGTCTCTATAGCAGCAGGTGCAGCACAAGGAGCAGAAATGATGTCTCTCCATTTTAGGGTACCGACAGACTGTGATCTGATCCAGGCAGGAACAATTACAAGGCAAGACTAAGCAGGATTTCCACTGGGGCTGCAGGAGTGATTGGGTTTTTACATTTACCCAGTCATATTTACAAGTCACACCCCACGTTCCACCAATACATGGGTAGAATTCACATTTAATTACATTTTTCATCTGAAATATGGGGGTTCTGGGAAATGGCTGACAAATGTTATGGCTAGACCAATCAAATGTCATTGTTGATCGAACACACATCATGAGTAGCAGTCCAGTTCTTATGTGTGTTACCTGTGGCACTCTTCAAGCCTGTGCTTACTATATGGGAAAAGCCTCTTTCGTCAAAAAATAAAATCTATACTCCCTGAGCAGAAATCCCAAACTGTCCAATATCCAATGAGAGTAACTTCACCCAGTCCAGTTGTGTCCTTTGAATTCCTGTGTTTGTACCCTTTGTTCTTGAACTATGGGGCTTGATTGATTGATCCAAAGGGTAAGATCCTTTGCTTACACCTGAGGACAACTCACCACCTATGATATGCTGAATGTTTTCATTACAGACTTGATCTATGTTGTTAGTCTCACATGTGCCACCTGCCTGGCCTTTTGTGTGTGCTTTCATGTTTACAATTTCTTCACATTTTTAAGTATTGAGGAAGCGCCATGGATTTGGCCGGGCCATTTGGTGTGAAACATGTTGACCTGACCACACCCACGGATTGAGGCTATTTGGGTACATTTGGCCCTTGAAATAGCCCCAGTTCATTTATTGTTTTTAAACACCTGCCAAAGGAACCACCACATTAAAGCTCAGTTTGGTGTCCTTCAGTTTTATTCTACCGGCACTCCACTGTACACATTCACTTGACTCCACACGTTTAAACACTCTCACATAGACATTTATTATCAAAACAGCTAAAAACAAACAAATCTCCTCCAAAGTGACCCTTTGCACCTGCCCTACGAGGAGCATGCCTGATGATGAAGCATGACATCCTCTTAGATGTGTGAGGGGACCAAGAAATAATCCTTAGCGTTCCCCAGA
Source organism: Lissotriton helveticus (assembly GCF_964261635.1). NCBI lineage: Eukaryota > Metazoa > Chordata > Amphibia > Caudata > Salamandridae > Lissotriton > Lissotriton helveticus. The sequence continues at coordinate 1,270,523,285 of NC_136068.1, forward strand.
CTTAGTCAACCTTTTTTCTCGCTTCTCTTTTTCTTCCTCTATAGGAGCTGTACCTCTATACATTCATATATGAGTACTTTCAGCACTTAGGTACTGAATCTTCATCTGCTCCAAGTCCCCCTCCTTCCTTTGTTTAGAGTATGAACTTTGAGTGTCTAAATCTTTTGTGTGATTGGTGTCTTGAAGACACTTCCAAATACCCTATTGGTGCCTACCCACAATTAGATCATAGCTATGATATTATGGAAATGGTTGCATACTACCTGTCACTGGTTGTGGTTTCCACCATCACATGTCACTCTAGCCCTCTTTCTGTGGACTTGGGTTGACACAGTTCAGTTTCCTCACATTTCAGTTATTTTGCAGCTAAGTACATACTCAGTCAATGCAGAAACTCTCCTGGCATATGTTTCATGTTTTTTGCCATTCTGCAGAGGGCAATATTCCTTTGCTTCAGTGATGCTTATTTGCTACTTATATATTACTGTGCCAAAATACAAAATAAAGCCTAGTTCGTGCCACATGCTCAGTCAAGCAATATAGGACTTACTCCCTGCTCAGAAGAAATCCTTTTAAAGCCTCGCATGTTTCACAGTCCTACACAATGCATTATGGAAGAAGCAGTTCAGGTTACTCATAATTGAATTCAGTTATTTTTGCAGTGACGTGCTTGCTCAGTCATGCAGAACACCTGTACCTGGAAAATGTTGACGTGGATGAAGGGCACGGCCAGGACCGCTCTGGTGAGGAACATGCAGAGAAGAGCTGACCCCAGCGTTTGGAAGCCAGAGACCACCAGGAGAAGTGCGCAATGGCCGCACAGACCCAGGCAGATGAGGCCGAGGGTCCTCAACGCCCTCTGCAACGTCATCTCCTTGAGGAACCCTGCAACAAGAGCAAATAGCATCGTGAGAGGAGGATCCTGGGGTTGAAGGCACAGTGGACCGGGGAGGAAGGACTGAAAATCATAGAAAGCTCCCAGGCTGCATTGCAAACACACAGTCTAAAAAGACTGAAAAGCTAACCTGTAGCTGCATGCAATAAACTGACACCGTGCCTTTAAGGCACTCCTGACCCCCAGCTTCCCATCATGCCTCAGGGGTGACAGTTAGTCTAATCTGGGCACAGTGGCGAGTGCAGTGACAAATCACCGATGACTAGAACTGCAACAGCGAGCGAGATCCGCTGCGGTGACGGAAGCTCTGAATCAGCTGCGCCCATGTCCAGGAACAGACTCCTGCCCATGCCACTTTATTTCACAGTTACCCCTGGTTAGGAAATCCAAGCTTACCTTCACCACATTCATTCATTTTATTATTTAATTTCTTCTGCATATTATTGAAGGTGTCCTATCAAGAAGACCCCCTCACCTTTCCTTTATGATTTATTTGATCAGAATTGAAACAACTCATAAGTACCATTCCCTGTCTTTCATATTACTTCATATTTAATTTACAATCCAAAGCCATCTTTTGCTGAGGATACAATTCAATCTCAAATCATAATATACATACCCCCTAAGCCAGCACTATCACCGGAGCACTGTTCACTGAAGTTAGAGATTAGTGGGCTGCCACAAGAAGGTGAAGAAGGTTCTCCTTGACCCAGGCCCCGCGTTCTTTTCACTGCCCCGCGCGGACACTGCAAAATATACTTATATAGCAAAAGCGGGCCTCGGCTACCTCTGTGATAAATTCGTTATGAAGGGTAAAGTTAGCTACCACTAGGTGGAAACATACTGGAGCAAACCTTGAAATGTTTCCCAAGACGCTGTTTTTCATTGGAAAAATACGATTATGCGCAAGAGTGAACACGCTACTGAACTAGGCCAAAACAGCTTAGACAAAGGCCATTGTGAAAACTGACAGATAACTTAAGAAGTTTTCTCCAAAAATTCAAACATACGTATATTTAAACTAAGAAAAAGATCTCCCTGTTCTCAGTTACCCTCCTCATGCTATAGGATTCTGCATAGCAACCAATATCTTTTCCACAGGTGCATGCAGGTGCAAAGATTATTTCTGCCTGAGGTCGAAGCAGCTTTTCTGCAACTCTATGTTTCCCATTCCTCCCCTAAAGATCCCACACCCTCTCACTGGATGCCCCGGGCCAGCCATTCATTCACGTTACGCTTTTTGGACATGGCAAGATTACATTACTGCTGTCAGACAATCTCTCTCACAGCCAGGCGGGATTAGAAATGATTAAATGCAGCAGGGTTAGATATAACAACCACACGAGAGAGGATTAGAAATCATTTCTACGGAGGGGTTGTCTTAAAATATGGACCATGATGCAGAACGAAAAACAATGACATGATAAATCTGGATTAGAAACTACGACTGTATTCGTTTCATTTTAGATCAAATAATGTATCAGTCAGTATTTAATTGGTTAAATATCAAGAGATTTTAAATAATGACCTCTGCTGGCATTAAAAAGAATGATGGCCAGGCAGCAAAGCCAATGTTGCAGTATTAACTGATATGTATGGAAAAGCAAGATAGTGACCAGGGGCCAGATGTACGACCCGTTTTTGCATGTGCAAACAGGTTTGCAAAAACAAATCGGGCCATGTACATAGCCTATTTAGAGAGTCGCAATTTTTTTGCAACTTGCTAAATAGGTTTTGCGTTTTACGACTCGCAATTTGGAAGGGGTGTTTCCTTCCAAATAGTGAGTCTCAAAACAATATATTAATGTTTTGCCACCGCAATTACGGTTGCAAAACACTTCAGATTAGCGCCTACTTCAAGTAGGTGGTAATGCATTTACAAAGGGGAAGGGGTCCAAATGCATGCAAAATAATTTTTAAGTGCAGGCAGTGGTCCTACGGCGACCCCATTGGGAATCACAAAACGGTGTAAACACACTGTTGTACATTTCATTTAGCGCCTCGCAATTTGTGACTCGCAATGTGTGGCAAATTGCGAGGCGCTAAGTGAAAGGGTCGTACATCTGGCCCATAGGGCCAGATGTACGACCCTTTCATTTAACACCTCGCAATTTGCGACTCGCAATGTGCCACAAATTGCGAGGCGCTAAATGAAAGGGTCGTACATCTGGCCCTAGGTTACTTACTGGTAACCTTTACTGGTACCCTTTATTCAGACCCTCCAGGATATCACGATTTCGCGATTTGCAAAAAAAACGCAAAATCAGCAGCTTTGTCAAAATCCCGCGATTTTTGCAAAACCGCCTGCGAAATCCGACCGTTTGTATTGGCTTCCCACGGAGTCCCAATACAAAGGATCTCTCGTCTGCTTCTTCACTACTACCTTTACCTCCTATGCTCCAATCACTCACTCCAGGCTCCAGGATTTCACGGCGGTGGTGGTGGAACGACGACTCTCTCACTCTCTCCCTCCAGCCCAGCAGGAACCACCCAGGAGAAGAACCAGGAGGAAGCGGCAGCGGCACGGCAGGGACGGGACCGGGACGACGAGACCCCCTCTCTCCACTCTCTCCAGCCCAGGAACCACCCAGGAGAACCAGAAGGAAGCGGCAGCGGCAGGGACGGGACCGGGACGACGAGACCCCCTCTCTCCAGGAAGCAGGAAAAGAAGCAGGAGCAGGATCAGCACCAGCAGGCTGGATCGATCAGGTACTCTTCTCTTCACGCTGCTACTGTGGGGGCCCGCCGCACACGGGGCACGCGGCGGGCCCCGGGGGCCCTACTTAATTTTTTTAACATTCCTGTGGGGGCCCACCGCACACGGGGCACGCGGCAGGCCCCGGGGGCCCTAATTAATTTTTTTAACATTCCTGTGGGGGCCCGCCGCATACGGGGCACGCGGGGGTCCCGGGGGCCCTACTTAATTTCTTAACATTCCTTTGGGGGCCCGCCGCACAAGGGCCACGCGGCGGGCCCCGGGGGCCCTAATTCATTTTTAAAACCTTGCTGTGGGGGCCCGCCACACACGGGGCACGCGGCGGGCCCCAGGGCCCTACTTAATTTTTCTAACATTCCTGGTGGGGACCGCCGCACACGGGGCACGCGGCGGGCCCCGGGGGCCCTAATTCATTTTTAAAACCTTGCTGTGGGGGCCCGCCGTACATGGGGCACGCAACGGGCCCCAGGGCCCTAATTAATTTTTTTTACATTCCTGTGGGGGCCCGCCGCACACGGGGCACACGGCGGGCCCCTAATTAATTTTTAAAACCTTGCTGCGGGGGCCCCCGCACACGGGGCACCCGGCGGGCCCCGGGGGCCCTAATTCATTTTTTTAACATTCCTGTGGGGGCCCGCCGCACACGGGGCACGCGGCGGGCCCCGGGGGGCCTAATTTATTGCAAGTGAATGTACTGTGGGGGCCTGCTGCACACGGGGCACGCGACGGGCCCCGGGGGGGCCTAATTTATTGCAAGTGAATGTACTGTGGGGGCCTGCTGCACACAGGGCACGCGGCGGGCCCCGGGGGCCTAATTTATTGCAAGTGAATGTACTGTGGGGGCCTGCTGCACACGGGGAACGCGGCGGGCCCCGGGGGGCCTAATTAATTTTTTTAACATTCCTGTGGGGGCCCGCCACACACGGGGCACGCGGCGGGCCCCGGGGGCCCTAATTCCTTTTTAAAACCTTGCTGCGGGGGCCCGCCGCACAGGGGGCCCGCGGCGGGCCCCGGGGGCCCTAATTCATTTTTTTACCATTCCGGTGGGGGCCCGCCGCACACGGGGCACGCGGCGGGCCCCGGGGGGCCTAATTTATTGCAAGTGAATGTACTGTGGGGGCCTGCTGCACACAGGGCACGCGGCGGGCCCCGGGGGGCCTAATTTATTGCAAGTGAATGTACTGTGGGGGCCTGCTGCACACAGGGCACGCGGCGGGCCCCGGGGGGGGCCTCATTTATTGCAAGTGAATGTACTGTGGGGGCCTGCTGCACACAGGGCATGCGGCGGGCCCCGGGGGGCCTAATTTATTGCAAGTGAATGTACTGTGGGGGCCTGCTGCACACGGGGCTCGCGGCGGGCTCCGTGGGCCCTAATTCATTTGTAAACATTTCCTGTGGGGGCCCCCCCGCACGCGGCGGGCCCCGGGGTCACTAATTTATAAACATTTGCTGTATTGTGGGGGCCTGCTGCACACTGGGCACGCGGCGGGCCCCCGGGGGCCTAATTTATTGGAAGTGAATGTACCGGGGGGCCTAAATAAAGTCAATGTACTGTGGGGGCCCACCGCACACAATTTGGGGTTCTGGACACTTCTGGGGAGTTTCCTAACTCTTTATTTTGCTTCTTTTGAAGAGTATCACAGGGAAGATTCTGCAGTTTCAAGAGCCATAAATTGGGCCAGCTGCCGCAGAGTGCTGGTAAGTTTGGGGTTCTGGACACTTCTGGGGAGTTTCATAATTCTTTATTTTGGTTTGGGGCAATTGTCGTGTTGTCTGTGGGGAAAGGAACTGCAGTTTCAAGAGCCATAATTGGGCCACCTGCCGCAGCGCACTGGTAAGTTTGGGCTTCTGGACACTTCTGGGGAGTTTCCTAACTCTTTATTTTGCTTCTTTTGCAGAGTATCAAAGGAAAGAATCTGCAGTTTCAAGAGCCATAAATTGGGCCAGCTGCCGCAGAGCGCTGGTAAGTTTGGGGTTCTGGACACTTCTGGGGAGTTTCATAATTCTTTATTTTGGTTTGGGGCAATTGTCGTGTTGTCTGTGGGGAAAGGAACTGCAGTTTCAAGAGCCATAATTGGGCCACCTGCCGCAGCGCACTGGTAAGTTTGGGGTTCTGGACACTTCTGGGGAGTTTCCTAACTCTTTATTTTGCTTCTTTTGCAGAGTATCACAGGGAAGAATCTGCAGTTTCAAGAACCATAAATTGGGCCAGCTACCGCAGAGCGCTGGTAAGTTTGGGGTTCTGGACACTTCTGGGGAGTTTCATAATTCTTTAGTTTGGTTTGGGTCAATTGTCGTGTTGTCTGTGGGGAAAGGAACTGCAGTTTCAAGAACCATAATTGGGCCACCTGCCGCAGCGCACTGGTAAGTTTGGGGTTCTGGACACTTCTGGGTAGTTTCCTAACTCTTTATTTTGCTTCTTTTGCAGAGTATCACAAGGAAGAATCTGCAGTTTCAAGAGCCATAAATTGGCTGCTGCAGAGCGCTGGTAAGTTTGGGGTTCTGGACACTTATGGGGAGTTTCATAATTCAACGCCGTTCGGGGACTGGCATTTACCATTGCAGTTATGGCCTAACTATTTTGTCACTTTACCTAGTTCTTCAGAGTTGCATGCATTTTTAATCATTGAGCCGCGGTGCTTTCTTAACTTCCCATTCAACAAATTCCTTTCCCCCCTTTCAAACGCATTTAGTAACACCAAATATATTTGTAGGTGAGTTAACAGACTGCGCCACAACACCAAGATCTTCTGTATTCTAAGGGAGCAACAAGCCACCACAACAAAAGCAGGATGGAGAAGTTTCTGCAGCCTGCGAAGGCTGTGAAGCACAGATCACATCTACCCACCCAGATAACCGCAGCAGATCGGGCCAGAGACTACAGCACCGTGATGCACGCTGATGGTGGCGTGCTGTTTTGCAGTGTGTGCAAGGTGGCGGTGGACCACATCCGGAAACACACTGTGTATATGCATGTGTGGTCCCAAAAACACTTGAAGCGCTGTTCAGATGATCCTGACCTTCAATCTTCGCCAAAACGTGCACGTCAGATTGTGAATTCGCTATTCACAAAGAGTACAGCTGCCGGTGCCTCAAACCATGTAATTATAAGTGAGTGGGTTAATGTCTGCACCGCGTTGAACATTCCGCTGAGCAAAACCGACCACCCTGTGTTGTGCAAGTTTCTACACGAGCGAGTACGGAATGGTGGAGCGATACCTGGAAGTCATCAGCTGCAAGAACGTTATCTCCCAGAGAGATATATAAGTGCCAAGAACGAGCTGAAAGAGCTATTGAAAGATCAGAAGATCAGTGTTATCTTTGATGAAACACCAGATGTCGAAGGGCGGTGTGTATTTAATGTGTTAGTTGCAGTAGTCTCTCCGCAGGGTTCCCGTCAGATCCATACCCACCTGGCAAACACAGTCTTCCTATTACAGTGCAACCATGGGACTGTAGCGCAAGCTGTTGTAAAAGTGCTCACAGAGTACAGCATAGCCTTCCAGGACGTTATTTCCTTTAACAATGACAACGCGGCATACATGCTCAAGGCATACAACACTGTGTTGAGAAATCTATATACAAACTCCATACACATCACCTGCTTGGCACACATAATGAATCTTGTTGGAGAGTCATTTAGGAAGCCTTTTGTCGAGCTAAATGCTTTCCTTTTGTACTTCTCGCGCATATTTTACATGGCCGGTAGCATAAAGAGAAGGTACCTGCACCATCTTGCTGAGAATCATGGGATGAAAGCACGGGTGGCACCTGACCCTTGCAGTACCCGCTGGAATTCTTGGTTTGCTTCTGTCCAGTACCACTGCAAGCACTTTGAGGCCTATGCTGGGTTTGTTGAGTCTGAGATGCTACTTAGCAAGTCTCCCCCAGATCCCTCGAAAATCTACAGAAGATTTTGAACAGCGACCAGAGATACTGTATTAAAGTCCAATTGGACATTGTGGCAGAAAAATGCCAAAGCATTGTACACCTGATGGAGTTATTCCAGAGTCAGACACCATTGACCATGAAGGTATATGATTATTTGGAGGACCTCCACATGAACCTAACAAACAATTCAGTCCTCACTGTGGAGTCACTACAACCATTTCTACAGACCACTGCAGGGGCAAAATTAAGTCTGGCACAGAAAAAAAAGATAACAGCCCAGCTTAATGAAGCTTTTGAACATTCACTGGAAAAGGTGGGCAAATACATGGGGGAGGCCCAGCCAGGCATACAATTCTTGAAACAAGTGTGCCTTTTCAATCCTTCGCGACTGTACATCCTGCCTAATGAGAAGAGTGCATATTCAGCCATCCCTGGTTTCAGCGAAGTGCCCGATCAGGAGCTTTGGCTGTACTTTGAAAATGTAGGCCCAGAAGCAGTACAGGCATCTGTTTCTGGGGTGATTGACACTGACCTCCTTTGGCGTGGGATGGCTGACCGCATTCCAGCTCTTTCCCAACTTGCAGCTGTGTACAAGGACTGTGTGACCAGCTCTGCAGATGCTGAAAGGAGCAACAGCATCTACAAAATTATTCTGTCATCCTGGCGACGGTCCCTTTCAGAGCAATCCATCCGGGCATTATTGTTTTTGCATTATAACCAGCAGCACAGTACTGGGCTACATTTGGAGTGCTCAGAAGAACTGGACGTACATGGCCAAGATTAACAAGACAAGCATACAGGTTCCGTGGCCATTTATTCATTACCAAGTTTATGTCCTATATATAGCCTGTTAACCAAAACAAATCCCCTAAAATGTAACTTAACAAAATATACATAGCTCCATGATGTTGTCAAGTAACAAACAATGAGATATATGTGTTTGTTGTGGCACAATTAGCAAAATAAAATGCCGCTAAATTTCCATATTTGTGCCGCTAAATTTACTATTTCATGACGCTATATCCTGGGGGTCTATTACTCCTAGTCCTAATCTTCTTGGACCAGTCTTTACCAGATGTGGTTTCCCACCGTGTGACAGACTTAACTATCTAGTCAACTATGAAACACTACTACACTACTATGAAAGCACTATTTCCTCTGTTTCACTTACGAAATGCCCCCTCTTCTTCCCGGAAGTATAAAGTTGGAGGCACCCACAAGTAATCCTGTTAAGCCCAAGAAAATAATTAAATGAACCGTAAACCGTGTGGAAGCCTCACCTATCACCTGTCATCGGTAGAGTAGGAATTTAGGACAGTGACAAACAAGACTAGCACTCAGAGTGATGAAGATTACCTCTCGGTTACCTCCTAATCCGTCTGCTTTGTCATAGTCCTTACCAAATGAGGATGTATCCAACCTCTACAATGTGAGCAGTCAAAGGCTTCTCAAGGAGGTAAGGTGGGGGTAGGGACTCAGAACTCAAACAGTCAAACATCACCTACAGTAAGTGTCCGGCCTGGTGCTTATCTTCACAAAAACACACACCAAAATGTAGCACTACACATTGGAAATGTTAATCAGCTAAACAGTGCTAAGTCAAGTGCTATGGTATTCTAAACACACGGAGATATACATGGATAAAGCTGGAATAGGTGTGAACTCACTCAATGTGGTGCAAGCCACAACTTTGTTTCTTAGACCCATAGGCCAGTCTGTCTATCTTGTGCTACTAATGGTCTTTAGGGTGATTCAGTCCCACTGGGTTACTCTCGGGCAGTCTCTTCCTGCAGGGTCAGGTGCTGCGTCCCCTTTCTTAGCAGGCCAGGCTTCAGCCAGGCCCACAGCTCTCCAGCAATATGCACAGATATTAGGTGATGTCCCCTCACCTCTGGGAAACTGGCTTTAAAATATCTAGCCCTGGACCTCAGCAGCCCTTTGAGTACTCTGAAGATCACATCCTCCCTTGGTCAGGGATGAACTTGGAACTTTGTAGACCGCAGAGACTGGCAATGCTGGCTCCAGCTGAAGCACCTAAAGCATGAGGACTGTGAAGTGTGAAGTCTCTGCATCTGGCTGTCATCAACCTTGTGGAGTAGCACTCAAAGAGAGAGAGAAAGGGGACAGGCCCTGCCTAGAAGATTCCCTCGCCATAACAATAGAATCTGATGACTCCCCTTCCCTACGATCTACACAAATGTCAGTGCCTAGAAAGAGATCATTATTAGAAGATTGCTCACATGTCACAATCAGATAACAAAGACAGTCCTGTCTCCATCCTCCCACACATAATTCTCTGAGGCTAAACCCTGTATGTAACTCAGGAATGCAAGCAATCCAATTCCACTTTCTGGAGAGGCTGTACCCCAGTCTCCTACTTGTGCATTGTTTTACCAGAAATAAAAAGAAAATACAGCCCGCTGGTCCCTGCAGCCACACGCTCCCAGCATCATGGAGTCCTGATACCAGTCACTAATGTCGAATAGAGCGCCCGCTTGGCACCTCTCCAGACCACAGAGCTAGACTCTGGGTCTCAAGGCCATGATGAAAAGCCTCAGGCCACACATGTTTGTCATATGTGCTGGGCCAAAAGAATATCAGGATACCAGAAAACATACAGCTTGGATCACTCCAGGCAGGAGTGCAAGCTGTAATACCCTTGTAAATGAATAGAATAGACACTCGGAATAATGCATTAGGACATGGATATGTGCTGTGGCTATTGTTGCAGAGGGGGCTGTTAGAACAGACAGACTTATGTACTTAGCTTAATTATCCTGAAGCCTTATCACAAATCATTAAGTTCCGATATCAAGTGTTGGATGATAGCTCAGGTTATGTTATGAAGCATAAAATATAATCAGCAAATTGTGACATTTGTAGTTGTTGGGGCCTACATTCATTCCATGGATAAGTGAATTATTATATTTTTTTTTTAACCGGAGGTTCCATAACAAGGGTGGATAGGGGCTCTGACAGAGGAGATCCCTGTTGTGTACCTCTGGATAAAGCACTAGGAGGAGTCCTAATGTTTTTGATTTCAAGCCTAATGGATAGGTTATGAAAATTCGCCAGAAGGTATGAGGTAATGCTGTGGCCCTAACCTATTTTATCCAAAGCTTTTAGCATGCTCTTCACACACACACACACACACACACACACACACACACACACACACACGTGACTTTTATCTGTACTCTTGTTCAACTTGAGCCTCCTTGTACCGTGACTTCTCACCCAGGAGTAAAATAACCTATGTTTCTAGTACTATTCTTGCAATGAAAAAGACATTTTCGTGTACTGTACGTCTCTCTTTTCGAACTGACAACGTATCCCTTGCGTTCTCTCTCATCCTCTAGTGTACACATATTTTAATTGGTTTCCTATCTCCATACAACTTATGAGCTTATTGTCAATATCTGAAATATTTCCACCTCTAGGGGCCGATTAGGATGGAGGATTTTCCGCCTCCTCCGGGCCGGCGGAAGCCACCTACGGCCCGGAGGAGGCGGAAAATCCTCTGCGGAGGCTCCAAAGACCCACCGCCAAATTAGGATGGCTGGTGGGTCTGGAATTCCGTCCGCCGCTTTTCCGCCGCGGTCGGCTTCCGACCGCGGCGGAAAAGCTATAACATGGCAGGCGGTGTCTATGAGACACCGTCCGCCATATTATGATGGTTGTGTAAAACTGCTTTTCCACGGCGGCTTTTCCGCCATGGAAAAGCATACGGACATTCACTTTGGGGGCCCGTTGCGGGCCCCCTGGGTGAATGGGGGGTGGGGGGTGCACATGGGGGGTACCTATGGTACCCCCCTGCATTTGCGTGCACAAAGCAGCAGGCACCGTGCGCTGCCTGCCGCTTTGTGCATGTAAATGTAACACATGCTTTTTTAACATTGCGGCGGGTGCAGCTTGTAGCTGCACCCGCCGCAATGTTAAATATAGAGGATGTGACCGCCACCCTGGCGGTCACATCCTAATCAGCACGGAGGGAACGCCGCAGCCCTTGCGGACGTTCCCTCCTCCTCAAGGGTGGCGGACGGACGCAAGTCCGTCCGCCATCCTATTCGGCCCCCTAATGTGGCGTGTCACTCTCATGATGTATTATCCACATGTGGCACAACACTACTGCTGTAACCTCCACAATTGGAGACAGTGCCACAGGTGAGGGTCTCAGAAGTGGAAGCAGGTATCTAGATAAGGACAACAGACCAGGACAAATTACTACAGAGCATCTGCCACAATATCCTGGGGAAGGCTTCAGTCGTGAGCCGTGCAATGACAACACATGCACATTATCCTTCTGGCTACCCTTCACTCCACACGCCACGACAGCTAGGGTGACCAGGCTAAGGTGGATTCCATGTTCTCCATGGTGATGATACTTCCTGAGAGCAGCTCACTTATTGCAGCAGGGACAATGACAGAGGAACCCAAAGGAAAGGAACCTACCCAGTGCAGCCAGAGGTGTGATGATTGGCAGCGCCAGCGGAGCTAGGAACATGTAGACCCATCTGTTAAGGGCTGGGATCTTCCAGACGCTAGAGTCCCCCAGTCCGATGATGTTGGTGTGCGCATGGTGCAGTTTCACATGGTTGTAAGCTCCAACCTGCGCGGGAAAGGCACTGCAGACCTGAAGTTAAAGGAAAGCACATTAAGAACACTAGCAGAACCGCAACAGGAGAGACAATCAGCAGCACACCGGGTAATTTGAAATCCTTTTTCATCCTTCCCCCACAAAGAAACTTGTTGGGCATTTTCCCTGGGTCGTGGGGCAGTCAGTTGTTAGTGGCCACTGTCCATGGTGGTTATTGTTGCTTAGCACTTGTGTTCTAGGGTCTTGGGTTTTTGATGCTCTCCAATGGGATTACCAAGTATGTGTGCTTGGCTCTCCAAAGAGAATGGGGGAGAGCAGTCTAGGGTTATTCCAGAAGGTAATGGAGGCTTTAAAACTCAGGTGTTCTCCAGCACTGGACCGATCGGTTGAACTAACCCCCAAAATTGCTCTATTGGACCTCCTGAATGAGGTGGGGGGGGGGGAGTGGGGATCGTACACTTCTGGTAGTAGCTACTATTGTGGCCAAAAGAGACTCAGCACGAAAATGGAACTACCAACAAACCCCAATGTTAACCGAATGGAGGGCTGGCATGGACTGGTTTGCCAAGCAGGAAGAGCTGATTTATATCGCATGGGGATGCCCCTTTAAATTCGAGAAGATATGGGGAAATGGGGCACTCACTTTGGACTGCTCATTGGGTCTGGTGGCGCGACCCCCAGCAGTTGGGACTTTTCTTGATTTCTCTGTAGAGTCGGGAGCAGGGAACTGCTGTGGAACTTTGTTATTTAGCATTAATGTACTTCAAATAACACATGAGCGTATGGCCAGTGGTGTCTTTTGGAAAAGGGTTTGGTTGTAACAAGTTAGTACTTAAGAGTCTCTGATCTCAAGCCTCTTTCTGTGGGCATTATGTACAAATCACTGTCTGTCTGATAGGACAAAGGTGCAGACATTGGGCCCACCACAGATCAGTGGCTTTGAGGTGGCTGAGAAGCTGCAAAAATAGTAAAAAAATCGAAGTCGCCAAAATTGAAGATTCGGCGTGCTAAATGGCTGGTTCTCAATGTCCAAGAGCTTTGGTGTCCATTTTACTGGGCCAGCAGCGAGCTAATAGTCAGTATCTTGGACTGGGGCTCAGAGCAAGGGGAGGCCAATGAAGGAGTAAACTGGCTCTAGAGTCACATTCAATGCAGAGGGACTACTCGGTTGGTGTTGGTCTAACACTCCAAAGTAAGCCCCTCAAAGTGACCCACCACTCACACCACTCACCACTGATTGTCCAAGGAACCCAAGAAAAGGCCTCGTGTGTGTGTGTGTGTTTTTTCTTGTGTGTTCACTTGATGCAAAGTGAGAAAATATTGATCCAAGAAAAGCAAGAGATGGTTACACGTGTTTGTGTACACATCAGCGCATGACACAAGAACAGCAAGTGAAGTGTGTAGGTATAGCAATAAAAATGTTGCACACTTTTATTAATTATAAAGGAGGTGAACAGGGCTGTGCCTGATGAAGATCGATATGTTCAGCAGTGGTAGCAGACGAATGACGCGTATTTATTGCCAGCTCACAGAATACAAGCATACGGAATACGGTTCGAATAATAACTAAATAATGTAAAACCAGTGAACATATTCAGCGTAGAGACTGTGTACTAAATGTGCACTTCGGATATGTGATCTACCCATGAAGCATACATTGCTTCTGCAGCAATTACCTCGATAAAGAAAGCTGCCCAAAAGGTCCTCCAGCGCTTGGACTCGGCCAGGGCCCCGTGACTAGCCAGGTGACTTCCTTTGACTGTGATTGTGCTGTGGGCGGCTCCCAGGATGGTAATCCCACACAGGAAGAGGAGGATGTTATCAGAGCGCAGGCACACAAACCCTGGTAATGGAGAAGAGTCAATCAGGGGTATACATAAGAATTACAAGACAGTATGTATGAGGCATGTCAACAGTGTAACTAGAAAGCAGCCCACTCCAGGTCTGCACCATTCACTCTGGTGCATGGTGTAGACCTAAATGTAAGGTGTTATAGTTTACTATGCCTAGGGCTACGGTCTAAATGTCCCAGTGGAGAACAATTAAAACCGATAAATCAATGCAAGAATTAATCAGTTGTGGCTAAACAAGCTTAATTTTGTTTAGATACAACTGATTAATTCTTGCATTGATTTTTCTGTTTTAATTGTTCTCCTCTGGGACATTTTCTTGTTGTACCACTATTCACCCTGACCCAGTGGCAATTAGGGTGCCCCATTGCTATATAACTCTAGGGCTACGGTCTAAGCAGCCTGGGACCTTGGGAGTGCAGTACTATGGTCTGAGACGACTAAGGTTAGGTCTGAGGAGCAGTCCTTGATATTAGGAGTTTAGTGCTATGGTCTAAGGAGTCTGTGGCTAGATCTGGGAACTCTAGTTCAATTGAAGAAGGAGTCTTGGACTACTCTTTGTTGTCTAAGATCAAGGTCTGTACTTTGAGGGTCCAGTGCCATGGTCTGAGGAGCTTTCTGGTCAGAAGTGAGATGTCTCAGTCTATGTTCTGAGGAGTCTCAGGTTATGATCTAAGGAGTCTCAGGCTATGATCTGAGGAGTCTCAGGCTATGATCTGCGGAGTGTCAGGCTATGAACTGAGGAGTCTCAGGCTATGATCTGAGGAGTCTCAGGCTATGTTCTGAAGAAACTTTGGTCCTATTCTGTGGGGGTAAGGACTGAGCGGTTTGGTTTCTAGTCATATAGACTTAGTATGACATGGTCCAGGACATCTAGAGCATCTACGGCTAGCATCTCATCATTTTAGGATTGTCCTCTGAGGGGTCTATGGCTGTGATCTTTGGATTGTGCAATCGCCTGAGGAGTTTAGGATGTGGTGTGAGGATTCCACTGCTGTTGCCTGCGGGATCTAGTGCTGTGGTTTGACTAATCTAGAGCTGGTGTGAGAGGAGATTAGGGCTGTGGTTTCAGGACTCTAGACCTCTGCAGAAAGTCTAGAGTTGTGGTCAGGGGGGTGAGGTTTAGCAGTGTGGTGCAAGAAGTCTAGAGCTGCGGACTGGGGAGTATGGGACTGTAGTCTGAGAATTCTTCTTCTGAGTATCTATGGCATCCAGGGCTATGGCATGAGAAGTCTGGAGTGACTGTCTTAGAAGGATATGGCCAAGAATTCTAGGGAGTTGGTGTGAAGAGTCTAGAAACAATGCATAAGTAGTACATAAAAGCCTGGAATCTATGCCAACTGGGTGGGGAGGTTGGCGGCATGAAACAAAAAAAGTGGTACCCAACCCTTGGATTTTCTAATAAATCATGTTTCTCTGGTAAATTCCTCCAAAATGTACACTTTTTATAGAAATTTGGTACTCCCAAAATGAATACGCATCAGGTTTATAAAAAGCACAAAAACAAAAATACAATGAGGCGAACATATTTTGACACACAGGCAACACTTAAAAAAACTAAAATAAAACTACATCTTCCAGGGATGGATGTTGTGCCACCCTGACAAAATGGGGGTAAGTGGATAGCACTCCTATTTAAAAAAAATAGAGAGTCTTGTGTAAATGCCGTGGATAGACGTACACAACATCAATTTATTCAGTTTCCAAGATTTTGACTTCTTTCCTTGTTGTGGTGCTGGTGAGATGTATGTTTGGGAGCTAAATTAGGCACTGCCACAGATGCTGGGACAGTGGGGTTTGAGTCAGTGTCTATAACTTTGCTAGGTTCACCTTTTTTGGTCAAAGAACTTTATTGTCGGGCCACCCGGCTCTCAGGAAACAGCTGGTGGTACCTGTCTTCCTCCCACTGGACTTTCATATCAGTTCCACTAGTGTCTTCCTTTGTGGTTTCTGGCCCTCTTCTTTGGTCTGGCATCCTTAGACCTCTCTATGGTCTTGTTTGTGCAGGGAGCCTGGCTAGTTTGTTGCTGTGCTGACTGGTCAATGGTGATGGTTAGGCATGCATTATCTTCCTCTCTCATGTTGATAGGGGGAGTGATGGGCATAACGTTTCTTGGTGCTGGCACTGATAAAAAATACACATTGCATTCTATAATCAACCACCAATTCTAAATGGAAAATTCTAAGGCTTTTAAATGTATGATGAAGTAGAAGAGCTATTTGTACACTGCAAAACACAGATATCTGAGGTAACATTTCCAGATTGAAATGTAAAGGTAAAATAAAATTAAGAAAGAGAGGTATTTGAATGGCCAAATCAGGGAAGAATGTACCTTGGGGTAACTCTTGTGATTAATTCATATTAGGCACTAAATTGTCATTGCCAGATAAAGTTCAAGTAAAAAACATTTTATATCTTTCCCGAAATAAATATTAACAAATAAAAGCATATTTCCTCTTTGTGGGTGTGTACAGAGAAGTGTGTATTTCTGTGCCATCTCCTGAATTCATGTGTCAAATGCCAGATATCCAATCATATGCCTTGGTCAGGGCGTCATTACTACTCTAGAATCTGAAGGAAGAGGAGGTGCAAATTCCACCCGTTATCTATAGCACACGGGGATGTATCTATAGTTCATCAAACTGGGTGATATCCAATCGGAACTAGAATTAACCATCTATTGGGAAGTTCGAAGAAGGTCTTTGCTGATGGAGGAGGCAATGTCGTTTCAGAGTTGATGCCAAATCCAATTGGCCTTCAGACTTATATGATGAATGCATGGGCTGCCAGCATCTGGAGAAAATGGAGATCAGGAACTTCTAGGTATTAGACATGGAATTTAAAAAAGGCATAGTTCCTATTATCAAATGCCTTTTTAAGCCTATCATCCACTTCGGTCTGAGGAGCTTCTCACATGAGAATTGCATGTGTAAAAAGAGGCTTATCTGAATCACTTAATCCGTCAGCCTGAAGTTCCAAAATTTAGGACTGCTGCTCTAATAAACTTAAAAGAGACCAGTGTGAGATCAGTTTACCTCATCCTGCATCAAATGAAATAATGCTTTCATTGAGGAGTGATGTGTCAATGTAAGCCAAAGACACTTGAGTACAGGGATAAGTTGGAATCAAAACATACTTTTTTCAAGGTTGCATTCAACTTTCTGTCTGCAACATGTTTCAGGGACACTCTACCAAGGCATGGAAGCCATCTGGCCTAATCAGGTATCTTTAAGCCAACATGGACAGACTATGGCAAATTAAATTCCTAAACTGTGAGAGAAATGTTTGTCTACAGATAGTGACAATTTAAAACAATTATGTTTTTCAATGTACCTAAGCCTTTGGAGAGTAGAGGGCTTATTGTCTGCAGATGACAAATCCAGATTTCCCTTTAAATGCGCAGTGAACTTGTGCGTCCATCTACTCCTTGGAAATGTAGCAACCCTTGGTGTCAGGAGCCATGACTACAAAATATGTCTTCTCCATCCTTAACTGTGCCAATAGAAAATGGTCCTATTCCCTCCGTATCCTGAATTAGTAGCCGTAACTGCTGTATCAAGCATTGCCTGCAGCTTTGCCCTGGAGTGTGGCAAGCCTCGAGAACCATTTCATACAATAGGTGAAGCTTGAGCAGGATGTCTGGTTAAGGCTGGGTTATGATCCAACTCAACTCTCTTCGCCCACTTCACGATTTGTTTGTGCACTTTCTGGCAGTCATTGCAATTCTATCACAGCCCACCAGTAGATATTTTTAAACAATTAAATTTAGCTCTATTTAGATCTCGTACTTTCTGTTGGTTGAGACATCCTTGCCACTCACCCTCACTGATTTTGGAAGTCATTGGACAGTGCAAGCCAATGGCATTGCCAGCATCTGCCCCGTTTGCTGCAAGATCCGAGCAGATGAGCTTTCAGAAGTATCATTCACGGTATTGGCACACACAGTGCACGTGAACACAGCTACCGGCTAGTCAACCAATTATGGGCACCCACTGACCTTTCCATCCACTGCCTGGTTGGCCTCTGCACATCAAAGCTCATGACCCTCAAGTTCGATAAAGAGGTGGGACATGTTGGAGCCAAGCCATCAAACTCCTCTGTTGCCTCTGGCCCCACCATTTAAAACAGAAAGCAGACTGCAAACTAGGACACCATCTCCTAGAGAGATTTCATGGAAAGGCTTTTGCACATCTAGCAGTGTGGCGTGCGAAGTCTAGAGCTGTGGACTGGGGAGCAGCAGCGGCCCGTGCAAGTAAGATCGGTGGGGCGGGGTGAAGAGGGGATTTCAATAGACGATGATGGGGGCAAATTATTTATTAATTTAATTTTCCCTTGTGGTCATCTGTTGAATCCCCCCAACCCGGCCCCACTTCCCCACCTTACATGCACGGGCTGCTTGTGCTGGGGAGTATGGGGCAGTAGTCTGAGATTCTTCTTCTGAGCATTTATGGCGTCCAGGACAGTGGCATGAGAAGTCTGGGCTGACTGTCTTAGAAGGATATGGCCAAGCATTTTAGGAGTTCGCGTGAAGGGTCTAGAACCAATGCATGAGTAGTGCACAGCTACAAACTAGAATCTGTGCCAACTGGAGGGGAGTTTAGCGGCAAAAAAGTGGTATCCCAATCTTGGATCTGCTCGTCAATAAACTGCCCCATGTAGCCTGCCATTAATCCTTCATAGTGCGCTGCTGTCTTGAGGGGCACAGGTCTGAAAGACAGATTTAACAGGAGGGATGTCAGATCCCGTCCCCAGAAAGACCAGAATCTTGGGAGGGACCAGTGGAGAGATCAGTGTTCAATGAATCGGAGATTTCAGCTTTGGGAGCTGCAAAGCGCCTGTCCGGGATATAGTCATCCCCAGGCGCTCTCCTAGTATCCCAGGGAGGCAGTGCTCCATGGGAAGCTGGATTTCCATGGCTGCAAGAGCATCATGGTATTGATGTCACTGCAGGCAGTAGTACTTAATAAACTCAAGAAGACTGTTAAAACGTAAATATTGATTAATAAATGGATGCACACAATGTGCGCAGTTTGCAAACTAAGGGGTTTGCTATTGGCAAAACAATAACACTAACAATGGCACCAGCCATACCACAATATGGAATACCATAGAACCTGATGCAAATGGAAGCACTTCTCAGCTTTGCCAGGGATGTGAAACAGTATAACATTGTTACAATACAATTCAATGCCTGCTGGAGCTGTTTGTGAGAAGCCCGAAACACTGTACCTGTTCATGCCTGGGGGTTCTCTCCGTCACAACGAGCGAGTAGGGGAAAGCACCGACTTGGTCACTGAGGTATATCAGGAGAGTGAACTCCTTGCATCTTTCTGGTGATCCCTTTAGGTGGCGCTGCTGCACACCGCCCTGTGGGGTGTAATGAGGGATAGCTGACAGCCCCAGGGCAACAGAGGGTAAGGTGGGGTTCTGTTGCGACAGCGCTTGCTGTCACCCTGTCTGGTGACTGTCTGTAGCGCTGCTTCAGCAGTGCCATGGGTCCTAAGGTAATCAAGCAACATGGACGCCGGGGCCTCTCGATTAAGTAGTATTAACTTGAGTGCAGGGGGTCTCACAGTACATAGTCTATCTGATTGGTCAGCTCTGAAGCCTGCCTGAACCAGGATATTCTGGGAGAATGGGACAGTAACAGTGCTGCAGAGTGGGTCTAGCAAGGGAGGTGCGATGAACCCTGCACGGTGAATCCACGGCAAAGGCCCTGCATGGAAAGGACACTCATGAGGTGAGACATTACGTGTGGAGGCCACAAAAGCAGGGCGGGTGCTCTCTACGCGAGCCTGAGCTGCTGGTGGGGGGTGGGAGGGGGGGTTTCCTTGGGTGACCATTCAGAGGATGAGACGAACCAGCCCTGGAAGAGTCCACGGATCTGAAGCCGCGAGAACAGAACAAGCTGGCCAGGCATGAAGCCAACCATTAGGACCACCAACCCCCTTTATTGCCCTTTGTACGACCACCCAATGCTTGTGTTATGTTGTGGAGGCAGAAGGGATGGATAGGTGAGTCTGTGTCCCTCAGGGTTGTGTGATCCATAGTCATAGTCTGAAAGGTCTCATCCCCGATACAGGTTCTTACATATGTGCCCCGTAGGCTGTGGCTTGCACCTCCACAGTGTGGATGTGTTTGGCACATCATTCCACATATCTCTGCTGCTTGGGGGAGGAGGGGGCGGAGGGGGGAATGGTGTATACAGTTCCTGAACTGGCAAAACTGCAGGTGGAGACACCTTGTTGTCTATAAGGCAGGTCCACTGGATATGAGGAATGGGGGCGCAGCATTCCATGCACCTGTGCTCAGAACTACAGCCTACTTACAAATTGCCATCATGGGATAATAATAATGATGATGATGGCGGTGGTGAAGATGATAATAAGAATTGCTGCTCCTGTATAGGGCAGTTGTACCATGTGTCCTGTTTCTAGTTGCTGACAGTAATTGCTCATCTCAATGGTATGGTCCCAATGCTAGCACTTACCTGAAAGCGACTGGTTCTTCTGGTGCTAGTTTGGTTGCCTCGCCTGGTGGTGTGAGAGTGCAGGAGGTGTAGCGCAATTACTCATGCAGGAATATGACTGCCACTTTCAAAATGCGAAGCTGCCAGGTGTGGCTGGGTGTTGTTCACCCCACTCCCATCAACACACCATGGCCAATATGTGTGAAGTGCCTGGGGCGTTCTTTACGCCGTGCACTACCGTGAAAACCTACCTTATAAAAACATTTTGGTGGTGTTTTCGCAATTCCTGTTTTATTTCTGTAGTGCTAGGAAATCTCTGGGATGCAGCCTGTGGTTTATAAATAAATAGATAATAAAAAATATTCAGGACGCCTAAGAGCTACCTGTCAGGGATCTTTACTAATCAGTTGTGCTGGCAGACCTGGCACAGAGCAGCGTGAAACATCCTCTTGCGCCCTCAGTCAGTTTCTATGCCTGAGGGGCAGCTCTGCCTCCCTGGATCACCTGGGCACGCTGTGCTGCGGGTCACGTGAGTGTACAAGCTCGGGAATGATAATCACAGGCGATGCCAGCATTGGGATAAAGCCACTAGCTTCTCCCTCAACTCCTCTGTAAGCAGGGCTGCTGAGAGCAAAGGCGGAATCGCCTAGCAGGAGTTTCACACATTAGGCAAGCCCCTCCGCCACTCGTCCTTTCACGTTTACTTTCAACTACGGTCACCTTTTCAGACAAACATTGGCATATCCAATAGGTTTCGCTTTTGGGACCTTGTAAGTGTTTAGCCATACAGTTTATACATACGTACATGGAGTGACCAAGCAAAGAGCGACACACACTTCTGTAGGCCAACAATAAGGAATGTAGAATTGGGTAGAAAAGGTCCCAAGAAGGACAGCTGTGTTTAAATAGGTCGTCTGTGGGAGCGTTGTACGACTTCTGCGGCACATAGGCTGGCACTAGTCAGGCTGCCGCCGCCTCTGTAAACGCACCACACATACATTAGTGAATATAAAAAGCCTATCCAGCCATAAAAAGCTAGGAAGCATTACAGAAGTACAACAGCAAGGGCAAACACAGGCATAAAATCCATGCCATGGCTTGTAAACGCACACATGCAAGGACGTTAGCGCTGAATTGGTTTCCTGTAAATAGTAAAGACGTATTTTTTTAAGTGGTTTTATGAACACTTAAAAAATGCAGCCAACTTCAAAATAAACAGTAGTCGTGCACGGTACACGATTCAGACCTATGACCTATTTCTTACCCACAGTAGGAAACATACTAAACACCAGCGGTATTTTCGTACTATATGAAGCCCATCTCCGTTGTAGGTACTTTGCACTGAGCTTTCTTATCAACTGATACACTTGGCTAGCAAATATGGTCATTCATTCTCAAGGTTCATTTCCTACTGCAAAAATCTGTAAGCTTACTGGTCAAACGTTAAAAGCTCATTGTGGCCAACAGCCTTTTTAAAACTTCCAAACATGATAAAACATATTTACAATGCTGAGTAACAACAAGACTGGAGTGGAATTGTAATTGTCATTTATAGAGCGCATTATCACCTTCAGGTACCATGGAAAAATAATCACACACGTGCCGCAAATACCTCTACATTCGTATGTGTGTATTACATGAGTGTGTAGATTAGCGCTGGAAAGGGAATTCATTTTTCCACAGTTGGTGCACATTCTCAAGGTGTAAACCAAAGAGTAAATCTTAATTCACTGCACTGCTTGCACGTACCATGTTACAGGTATTGTTGCAAATGGCACAGGATTACGGCGCTTTATGCACTGTCATAGTGTTACTACTGATTTGTTACTCTTGTTGAGGAAGATTGTATTTATACGTTTGTCAAGCACGGCTTTCTGTTCCACGAGTATTCAATACAGGAAAAACTATGGAGTGAAATGCTAGGTCTATGCATTATTTACAGCATGTAACAAGAATAAAGGAGGTATAAAAGAACTATATTCAAAAAGGCATTTTTCTGGCCCTGTCACAGGAGAGGTCTGCAGTTCTCGAAGCATAACTCCAATGAACGCTAAGTGTAGGGCATTCATGTTAATGTGAACTGAATGAAGGTGCTGTCGGTAGTTGCACAGGAACAGGCGATGTGATCAGTCATTTTACCAAAGCTGAAAGCAGTAATTCCACTGGTGAAAATGAGACAGTAGAGACTTTAGAGGCTCGAACAAGATGGCAACAGTTCGTTAGGTGCAGTCAGTGGTTCTCAAAATGCAAGTATGATGTCAAAGGATTCAAGGTCCAATTGTCAAATGTTATCGAAGCGCACCATGAGGTTTATGGGTGTTGCAGCCAAACCCCTGTTTACCCGAGACCCTGCTTCTCCGCATGGCCCATGGTCGCTTCCCCCGGATGGGCGATGATACAGAGCAGCACCTGGCAGAGCAGCGCATAGCCCCGTGATAGACATATGTCCCAGCTCGTGACAGCGGAGGGGAGTAGGCCTTCAGTGCAGGGCAAGAGCAACACATCCACCCAGTGTGACTGTGCCACTGCTCAGCAGACTCTACACCGGCCGCTCCCCTGGGTCTGCTCCAGTGTGGCCACAAAAAGCGCATGCGCAAGCCCCAGCCCGAAGGGGGTGGGAGATTAATTTAGCTAGCAGACAGAAATGACTACGTACAGCCTGATTCACGGTTGCGCCAATCTTGTACTGTTCAAATGTAAGTATATAATCTGCAAGCATCACTAAACACAGTCAACTATTTTTTATAAAATAGAACTATCAATGTTGCCGAGCATGCATTATTTTTTTTAACATAGATACAGATGCATTTTATCATTAATTGCAGAGCTCATGCAATACGTAAAGCAAGCCATGCAACTGTAATATTGATTAATACGTAAAAATAATAATGATTAAATATTTATTTTTGCTTAAACTCTAACTACTGCAATTTAGGTTGAACAACGAGTGGTCATGTTTGCAGCAGTGACCGTGAGACCACGTGATTCATTAGACACCATGGAGGAGAACAATGCATCCGATCTCCACTGTCTATATTTCTAGCTGAGAAGGCAACTGATGTATTCCCGTCTTACAACGAGCGTGTGTACACACCAGGAAGGAGGGCATGGGCTACCAAGAGGGTTGTGTCACTGCTTTTCTCTTTGTTGCTGCTTTCTGTTTCCCCCACCTCCTCTCCACCATCTCTGCTTGTTCCCTTGCACCTCCTGTTGCTTGCCCTGTCCACAAATCACCCCACCCCATCACTGCTTGAAACCCCCACAGTAGTCTGTTTTCTTCAAGAGACTGGTGGTATTCTGCCTTTTAATGTCCTGTTAGTGTATAGCTGACGTTCTGATTGGAGCATGTGTGCATGGCTGTTATTACTTGGCACACATGCAGTCATTTATTTTCTGCACATGTGGGTAATAGGTGTGGGTGCATATTTGCACCATATGTTGTCATTCAGCAACGGTGTTTATAGCTGGAAAGACAGGTAATTCAGTGGATGTCTGTGAACCTTTACCTCTTATGGGTACGTTGCTTTTCCCATCCACAGATCACCCACCCTCGTCACTGCATTTCACTTCCTTGTGCTTTCCCTGTTTCCCCCACCTCCTCCCTCCAATCATGTCTTGCTCCCTCGCACCTCTTAGTGCTTGCCAATCCACAGACCACTCCCAACCCTGTCACTGCTTTTCTCTTCTTTTCAGTTTCCCGGTTGCCTCCACCTCCTGCCCCCGGTCGCTGCCTCCTGCCCCCGGTCGCCGCCTGCTCCCTCGCACATCCTGATGCTTGCCCCATCCACAGATCACCCCCTACTCCACTGCCGTCACTGCTTTTTCCTTGGTTGCTGCTTTCCCTTTCCCCACCTCCACCTTCCCATCTCTGCTTGCTCCCTCGAACCTCCTGGTACTTGCCTCATCTACAATTCACCCCAACCCCGTCATTGCTTTAAACCCCCATTATATTCTGTTTCCTTCTAGTGAGTGGTGGTGTTCTTCCTTATAATGCCCTGCTGGTGTATAGCTGAAATGCTGATTGGAGCATGTGTGCATGACTGCTATTACTTGGCACACGTGTAGTCGCTGTTTATTTTCCTCAAGTGTGGGTACTATGAGTGGGTGCATGTTTACATCAAATGTGGTCTTTCGGCAATGATGTTTATCGCTGGAAAGACTGGAAATTCAGTGGATGTGTGCGAACCTTTACCTCTCGTGGCTATTTGAAAATTCTGGTCTGTACGCAAATATATTTAACAGTTGTTCATTTTCTATTTATTGGACCTCCATGTTTGTTTATCTGTCTATTAACCAGTGGCCGTAGGTGCAACTGTGACAATTAGGGACACTGTGCTGCTGTTTTGATTCTGCTCCCTGTGTGTTTGTGTAGCTGGTGTTATTCTGGCGCCCTTTTCTGTATGCAACTGTTGACGGTGAGCTTCTTCTGGTGACCTTCTTTCACTTCTGCAATTATAAATATTCATCACAGGGGTAAAACTTGCCCAGCCCTGCGTGCAGCTGTTAGTGGTGGCACTGTGTGTGCAGCCATTATGAGTGCCCCCCTCTTGTGCATGAGGTTAAGTGAGTCAACTCATGTGTGTAGCTGCTCTCCTTTCACCCCTGCCTCTATACCATCCTGGATGTGTTCAAGTCCCCAGAAGCAGCAGCGCCTCGTCCCCCCTGCAGCCGAGGAGCATGGGGGCCTATTGAGTAAGTATTTTCAGTAGCTGGATGGTCCTGTCCCTTCCTCTGCTTGGTTTCCCAACCCTCCAGAGTCTAAAAGACAGAATAAACTGTTTCCCAGCACTTCTCCCTCTCAAAATAACATGCATGTGTGTGTTTTTGAGGGGCCTTAGTGCACCCACCTTGCGTAAAACCTGGCGCCATTTTAACAACCTCACTCACAGTGCTGTTCTGAGCGAATTTGGTTAGTGAGGCTCGTTGTTATGCTTAGATCTCACAAAACGACCGTTTTAAAGAGCTTTTTAAATTGACATAGTTTGCTTTGGTGGAAGTGCCTATTTTAGAGAAAAAAAACGGTATTAAGGTCCACTTCATCGAGCTTTTTTTTTTTACCATCCCGCTTACCCCTTATGCCCCCTTCTGTTACACACCTTTTCGACTTCCTGAGGTAGTAATACCCAGTGCTTGAAATGGAAAAATAGAGTTGCCAGTACCCCATACCAGAATATCTGTCCGTCTAAGAAGTGCTGGTACTCCTCAGTTAAAAGCATTATGTCTCTCCTGAGAAGTGCAGGTACTCTCCCTCTCAAAAGCATTGGCATAGCCAATAGGTCTCGCCTTTGGTGTTTAGCCATGCAGCAAATGAATACACAGGAGGAAGGACACTGAAAAAAAACATGCAAATATGCAAAAAAAAAGAAACAAAAAGGAAAAAAGCACATATAGATATCTCTACTCTCGAAGACCAACAGGCTTACAGTCAGCCTTGGACTTGGGGAACCTAGTTGAATTTGCGGAGTGCTCTTCACATGTGAAGATGCCTGGAATGTGGAGACATGCTAATGTTCGGATTGAGAGGACGGTATGGTTTGTGCAGGGATCGTTGAGCTGGCGAAGTAGCCTGTTTTTTTCTGTTTTTTGGTGTATTGAAAGGAGCTGAGTTAGGGGGGGCATGATGCTCTGGGAAGGGGAGGTGGCGTGACGTCTGGGGCGGCAGACCTTTGGATGTGGGAGCAGTGGTCGGGGTTTGGCATGTTCTCCCTTGTGCTATACAAGAGATTAAGGCAACTTTCACCCACTCCTGTGTTTTCATGGGCAAGTACCACCAGGTTCTACCAGTTGAAAATTGTCTGTGTAAAAAGGGCACTACAGGGTAATAACAAGCAAACAGGCACAGATACTGTGTGCCAAGATTCACACAGATATAAATCGGATGCAAACCGTCAGTATGTACGTGGCAAAAATGTTATTCATGCCGGGGTGTATTTGCACTCGATGATTATAGCTGGATTTACCTGCCCCCTTGGAAGTCATGCATACCTCCGCTCTAATGAATACGTTTGTTGTAAGCGTTGATCAGCCTGCCAAGAAGACCCTCTCGCAGATGTGCAGGGAGTGTGTGAACAGCTTACATGTGAGGTGCCTGCACTTGTTTACATGGTATAATGGGAGTGACTGCAGCACGGAGGGTGTCCCGAATAATGAGCTTACATTTAACACTTTATTACACTTGAGAGCCGCTAAAAAAGACCAATGTCAATGCCTGCATAGATGCCTCAAATGTAGTCGCCCTGTGTGGCCTCCGACTCAACTGATGTAAACAAGAGGGGAGGTTCCCAAACAAGACAAGAGGCAAACTACCGGATTGACTTGTAAACCCGATCATCATGTGACTAACATCTGCATAAACAAAAACAAATATCAGCAGTGGAATTAGAATGCATGACACGTTTGGAGGGCGCCAGATGCCTGTTCTTCCAAGACCGCTTCAGAGAGTTAGTTGCTTTTTGATTTATTTCAATGTGTGTGGAATGTCGCAAAGCAAGCTGCAGGGCAGCTTTGCGTAAAACAAGTTTTTGTCAGATGCCCACAAGGTCAATAGAGTTTCTATATTTATTTAGGCTGGAATTATATTATTCCTAACGCTTACCGTCGCACAGAAATACCTGAGAGTGTGTGCCGTTTCCACGTCTGCAAAAAGACATACATCACCAAGCCAGAATGACCACATTTTGGTAAACATTTTGAAGCAGTAATGCAGCTCATCCCGTCGAAGCCTTCAGGCGGGACACAGTTAGGCACGGTATGAGAACATAATGCCAGAAGCATAGAAAGAGAGAGATAGGCCTACTTATTAAATATTCCAGGTAGGTGAGCATGAAATACATTAAAAAATGGGAGCTAAGATTACATTTTAATATTTAACTGGGACAGCATATCAGCAGAATTGAGCCTCATGCGCGAACAATAGTTGCCGTCTAGTAACACAAGAGCGGCCGCACAGCTGCGAACGAAAGTGAAAGCACAAGGATGTCGAGCCGCAAGGTGACCACAAGTAGGCTAATGTAACCAAGCATGCACATGTCAGTAATTACAAACAGATGGCCCCTGCGCATGCTGCTGCTCGCTCCCGCAAGATGGATGCCGCCACAGGCACGAGTGTGTGGAAAAGAGCTGAACAATTTCTAAAGGTCATCTCCTAGAGCAGCGTATGCGCACTGCGCTAGGCTCGACCTAAAAAGTGCTGGTACTCAGTACCGGAGAGTACCAGCCCATTTAAAGCACTGGTAATATCACAACAACACAGTGTACGCAACAAACCGCAAAGCAGAGCATCGATTTCCCCTTCACATCAGTACACATAAAAGAAACACTATGAACTGATTCCTCAAATTGACCAAAAGTGGTTGCTGTCTTAGGCAGCCTTTCTACTGCTGGTTTAATCACAAACTACAGAGGAATGCAAAATAATTTAGACTGGGGAACGTGTTACGCTAAAACATTACACCCTGTAATATTGCTTCTTTGCAATGGACAGAAGATGTCTGTTGTAATCACTTTTGAGCATACTCGCAGAAGAGGTCTAAGAAGTGGCCTCCCACCCTAGACTCCTGATCAAACCGAAAGCTGATAGCAGTAACAATAACCGCCCATCAACACCACCCCTACTGCCATCACCACCTCGGGGATCCCTCCAGGCCGAAGACCACCACCGTGAATGCAACAGCAGCTGGAAACCTGGCGGAAAAACAGCAAGAAGTTCATGCTCTGTAAATATGTAATACATAATTGTCCAAACCTAATCGCTTCTTAAATTGTAATCTTGAGTGATTTTGCATCTTGTATATATGTAACTCTAACCACTAGTATCTGTAGTAGACATTTGTACTTACTACCATTCTTATGTGAGCTTCGAGTTTATCTGTTTGTATCTTTTCCTTCAATGAATTTGTAACTTGTATATATGCAACTCTAACCACTAGTATCTGTAGTAGACGTTTGTACTTACCATTCTTAAGTGAATTTAGAGTTTTTCTGTTTGTATCTTTGTTTTTTTTTTTTAAAAGACCTTTATTTACCACTTGCAGAAAGTACACAGCTTCTGGCCTACAACCTCTGGGGCCGGCCGCCACCATTTCTCATGTACGTAGTATTTTCTGGATTACACAGCCCATGTGCCGCCATCCCTAAGGCGCGGCGGCGTTATACATTTATGTGTGTAGCTGGTTCGCGTTCAGAAAACGGATTTGTGTAGGTCTAATTTTTTTTTTTTTATAACATTAAACAGTATTAACATGAAGTTACCACATTCGGTCATTAATTCTACAAGTAACGGGTGTACATCCCCTAATCTGGCTTGTATTCGCCAAATGTCTGTTTTGTGTGAGCCGATCTACGACCACTCCGTTTGCTGTTACCTTTGTCCCTCACGGTAGGGTGGTTCTATATGTCGCTCGATTGTTACAAATTAATCCACCCACCCTCCCATCCCCTTCCCGACCATGTATCTGGTTATGTCCTTGGGTCCCTACCCTCTCCTCCCCTAGTCGTCACCCTCCTCATCTGATGTCAATGTATCTTCTTCTTCCAAAGGTTCACATATTTCCCCCCTGAAGACGTTCCACGGGGTCCATATCTTGTTCCATTTGCGTGGGCACGCTCTATTGGTGTACACTGTCCTCTCAATTATCATGACCCTATCCATATTTGAACACCATTGTGTTAGTGTTGGGGTATCTACCGCTCCCCATTTTTGTGCTATGTCACGTTTTGCTATTAGCATACCTATCATGGACCACTGTTGGCCGTGTCTGGAGAGGTCATTGTGTTCCCATATATTTAGCAAGCATTTCCGTGGTTCAGGAACCAGGGACACCCCCAGCGTTTGTGATATTGTACGCATGGTTTGCCTCCAGAACTCCCGAATGTGAGGGCATTCCCAGATAGTGTGAAACAGTGTACCCTCCTCTCCACAACCGCGAAGCTGTTTGTATCTTTTATGTGACTTGTGTACTCTGAAGTCCTATGTAATGTAACTGGTCCTTTTGTAAAGCTCTCTCACACCTTAGGGTAAAGTTCGCACTATATGAAATCA
Organism: Lissotriton helveticus; assembly: GCF_964261635.1. NCBI lineage: Eukaryota > Metazoa > Chordata > Amphibia > Caudata > Salamandridae > Lissotriton > Lissotriton helveticus. The sequence goes on from NC_136068.1 coordinate 1,270,552,744, forward strand.
CAATCAATAAATAAATAATTACTCTTCATCAGAAACGCTAAGCTACAGTATCAAAATCCGGGAGACATTGATAAACACCTTTTCAAACGAGGAATGTTTCATTTTCGTCCTGGTTTTGGTTGCAGAATGCATGATATTTGCTTCAATGTAAACGTTGCATGGACGGTTGCTGCAGAAATGAAACACGAAAACTGTTCTAATGTGTCCTGCCAGAAATAAAAGCACTATGAACATGCCAGCTTGGGGTGTATCATAGCACTTCTTTTCCTAACTTTTAACCATGATGCACAGCAGGCACGCAGCTGTCCAAAATGGCTAAAAATCATTGACTAAGACAATAACCCTCGCATAGCTGAGACCTATTGGCTTGCCAATGCTTGTTATTAATGATTAGGAGTTTGCAATGCTTTCTCCTCCTTGTGCAATGCAGCACAGCAATTTTGCTTGCTGATCTAAAAAATAAATCTTCCCCTCACCTCTTCTCTCTTAACCCTCTCTCTTTCACTCTCCTTCTCTCTGTATATGCATCCTCTTTATCTTTGTGTCTGGGCACTGTCTACCTAAGCATTGGGTTTCTCACTTCTCTCTTAATATACCTATTATACCTCACTCGATTTGATCTTCCTCGACCTCTCTTTTGTGACCTTGCCCCTTCCTCTCACCTATCCCTTTCACTCAGGAGACATATGTCTATATCTGTCACTCTCAATCTTCTCTCTTTATCTCTTCCCTCTCTCTGTACCTCACTGCTCTTATCTGTCTGACATCTGTCCCTGCAGCTGTCCTCCATCTACTTCACTTCTCACACATAATCTCAATCTGTACCTCCCAATGTCTCTAGAATCTCATCCCTCTTTCAGCCCTCCTCTACTCCACCAAACCCATTTCATAACTCTATCTGAATGAATTCTCTACCTCACACCTCCCTCACTATCCTACCTCTCTCTACCCCACTGCTCCCTGTCTCACTACCTACATTCTCAATCTGCCTTGCCATTAGTCCAATACTTCACCTCCCCTTTCTCTCCTACCTGTGTTCTGCTCCAACCTGCTTTCACAATTTTTTTTAATAGTACATTGAGTTGCTAAACACTTTGTTCATGGGTTTTTAAAAAGAGACTTACTGTGTCACCATATGGTGGATTGTCATGAATATGTACCGATGTTACAAAATAAGTACTGGTGCTGAGCACCTGCAAGCACCGGCACAAGCACTGATTACAATCGATGATCTCAACTTCCTCTCTTCACTCCACACTATAATTCTATTTTTACCTTTTTCCCCTAGCTACCTTTATCTCATCTCACTTATTTCTTTACCGTACTCATTCTTCTCTACCTCTCGCTACCTTTATCTTCACCTTTTATTCCTCTCTTTTTCTACATTGCGGCTCTCTCTATCTGACCTCTTGGAATACTATAATCCTCTGCCTCTCTCTACATTTCTTTCTCCATAGCTCATCTTTCTCTACCTCTCCACTGCACTCTAAACCTTTACCTATTTCTCTTCCTCTCATTCTCTGCCCATGTCTTTCTCTCTCTACCATCTGCCCTGTCCTTCTGGCATCCTTAACTTTATGTATTTATTTTTCTTCACTCCGTAAAGCACGCATCTATCTCTACCTCCTTCTTCTTCCATTTGCTTGTCATACTGTTTTCTTTGTGCCTCTGCCTATCTCCTGTCTCCTACTATCCTACCCTATCTCCTACTTCTCTCACTCAGCATGGTCTTAGTAACTGTCTTGCTAGAGAAGTGCACCCTTATAAAGAAAAGAGACAAGGCAGAGGAGAAAAAAATTGAGAGAAAGTGCTTAGATTTTAACCAATGAAAGGGTAAAAATCCTCAGAGCAGCGCTTTGATTTTTACTGTTGCAGCACGAACACCAGTAGCAAAGTGAGTTCTATTTGTGCTTACAAATATTCAGCTACTAAAGCTACAATTTCAGTTGCTATGTGCATATGTCTTTTTTAGGTCTCGCCTAGGCAGTGCGCATGGACTGGCTCTCCGAGTCATCTAGTAATCAATATGGGTGGTGAAACTCCGCCTATTGCTGGGTATTTTCTTGTCGCTTTTCATTAGTTAACTTGTGCCTTTTTTTTTGTTATCAGCTTTATTATTGACTCTTCTTCCCACACCTAACTTCCGTTCATTCCGGAAGCAGCCCTGCCTAACTTCAGTATCCTTATGCTTACACAGCGTAATTGTTGGTTTAAAAAATAGTGCGTATTAATATGTTGTTATATCCTATGATTTTATTTATTTTCTTTATTTATTTTACTGTTCTATCTTAGTTATCGGAAATGTTTGTGTATCACAGCCAGAGTGTCAATCTGTCAAGCTCCAGACTTCAATTGACCAGCAGGAGCCCCAACATTCTAACATTGCTAAGCAACTAGAACATAGTTGAAAGATGCATAAAGCAACACTTCTTGAAAGATACACAAACATTTCCAATAACTAAGATAGAACAGTAAAATAAATAAAGAAAATAAACAAAATCATAGGATATAACACACCTCCTCTCCTGTAAAACAAAACAAAGATTAAGTTACATAGTCATTTAGATACTTAGGAATAGATTTCAACCTGGAACTAACTCTAATGGATGAGTCAGTCGAGATACACTCAGAACAATCTGAAACATCATTGGAAATTATTAAATCATCATTTTCCAATGACGCACTCCCTGTAGAACTGATTAAATCATTTGTACCATAAAAACCCTCACCAGAGTGCAACAATAGATCAGATTCAATTGTAGTTCCCATATTCCCATTTGCCAGTTTAGCAACACGCCTGTTGCTCCACCATTTCCCACCTGATACCAGGACAGAATGTTTACCTACTTTAACAATAGTGGTCTCAGGATAAAATCTTGAACCTTTTGCTTTACATGGTCTCCTTATTCTAACTTTATCTCCAACATTAAACCATTCTTTTTTAACATGTTTACTCTCATCATATCTGATTTTTGACTCAATTTGAGATTTTTCTACTCGGCTTCTGACTTGATCCAAATTGAGTACATTTCCTTCACACCTGGTTTTACTCACCACCCATTCAGGAGACAATTCATTGAAAGATTCTCTCCCTCGCAACATGGCAAAGGGAGTGACTCCCGTTGTGGAGTGAGGAGTGTATTATATGACCACACTCTATCACTCACCACATCTTGTACCAGTTGACCTGAAGAAATGGCTAACTGCACAGAATCTTTTAAAATGCGATTCACCCTTTCCACTAAACCATTACCCTGTGGGCTAAACAAAGCAGTGGTTAGATGTTTGATTGCAAGATTACTTAAAAAATCCATCATGTTGTGTGAGACAAACTGCACACCATTGTCTGAAATAAGGTAACCAGGGACACCCTCAGACCTAAAGAGTTTTGTCACGAAATTGATTAAGTTTTCAGTGTTGGGATCCCTCATGAATTTAAAAGACACCCATTTAGAGTGGTAATCCACAACTGTTAAGATAAACCTACAAACTTGGTTCAAACCTCCAACCGGCCCCAAAAAGTCTATACCAAGTTTTTCCCAGGGATTTTTTGGAAATTTAACTGGAGATAACGGAAATTAGCTGTGCGTAATGATTTTTCGGCATGAGAACACTCAACGCAATTGTTCAATAATGTTTCAACACAAATATCCATGCCAGGCCACCAGTAATGCAACCTTAGTCTTTTCTTTGTACTAGTAATTCCCCCATGCCCCTTGTGAGCCAAAGCAATTACCTTATTTCTGATGGAGATAGGAGGGATAAGTAAAGATCCCCTCATTATGAGATTTTCTTCAAGACTCAATTCATCCTTAATTTTAGAAAAAGGAATCATTTCCTTGTCAATTTGACCTTCTCTTGGCCACCCATCAGATACAAGTTTCTTCAAAAGTATTTGAGAATTATCATTTGCCGGAGCTTGTAACCAATCTGATTTAGAGAGAACCCCTTCCGTTAATCTTAAACCTTCAAACAAGCTTACAACGACTTCTTTATCATCAAGAATAGTATCACCTTCTGAAACATTTAAAGGACACCTTGATAAAAAATCTGCTTTAAAGTTTTTCCCTCCAGGAATATGCCTCATTACAAAATTGAAATCATATAGTTTTGAGAATAGGCGAACCAATCTAGGACTGGCGTTTCTTAGTCCTTTATCATTCCAAATAAATATAAGTGGCTTGTGAACAGAAATAAGTATAAACTCTCTACCCCATACATAAGTAGAAACATGTTTAACACCCCAGACACAAGCCAGAGCTTCTTTCTCTATAGTACTGTAGTTTTTTTTCCGAGGAAGAAAGTTGCCTGGACGTAAAAGCAACAATATTTTCATTGCCATTAGCCATTTGACTAAGTATTGCACCCAGTCCAGTGTTACTGGCATCCACAGAGTTGATTTTAATCTTAAAGTGAATGATATATTTATTCTACAGTATCTAATTTAATAAGTTGATGCATTTGATATTCTACATTAAGTTGTATTTATTACCATTTATACTACTGCTGTTTTTGCACTTATTTGCTTAGCCACAGTGCTTTAAACTTGATTATTATTATTTTCTTCTGCAACTTATTAATATTTTGCAAAAGAAATTAATATTTCTGAGGATCAATTTTACATTTTTTTATACTTTTTTATTGTGGTATGTTCAAGAGACAAGTATCACAGCACATCTGTAGACATGCAGACAAAAGATAAAGTAGTAAAAGGGTCGAGTTGTAATACACAGCCAATTAGTCCACAACCCTGAGGTCGGACGGCATCTTTGTATGACAAAACCATATTAAAAGCAAATTAATACCCGCATAAGATACAGATAAGGTAGTTGCACCACATATTTGGTTATGAACAGTAACAATTAACCAAATAAATAAATCCAGCAGAGAAAATCAAAATAGCATCCAGTCCAACCCAAGTGTCCAGTTCCGACTAGCAGTGTCGCATTGTCCAAGGCCCCTGTTGGTGTAAAACATATTCATAGGAACAACACATACTTCGCAAAAAACCTATGGAGGTCACCGCAGAGGCAGGTCCAATCCCCCTAAGCTCATAGATCCCCCCCCGGATTTCTATGGAACAGTGCCAGTTCCGCCGTCGGGGAATCACACAGTTCCCCACGGTATGAATTCCAGTGGCCCCATTTCCTGTCCCAAACCTTAGGGCAACCCCTTATTTTGTACACTGTCTTCTCCGCTATCATGCATTGGTCCATCGCTGCCACCCATCTTATTACTAAAGGTCCGTCTGGGGAGCCCCAACCCAGCACCACGGATCGTTTGATCAACAGAAACCCCAGCGCCGCCCATTGTAACTCTGGGGCGGTGAGGTCGTTCGGCCCCCACATGTTGAGGACACATTCCCTAGGTGATGCGGGAAGAGGTTTCCCCAAGGAGCTGCTCATTTTACGTATCGCCGCCGTCCAAAACTGTTGTATCACTGGGCAATCCCATAGTATGTGGGAGAAGGTCCCGGGGAGGCCACAGCCACGTAAGCACAGAGCATCAGGCCGTCGACCAATCCTGGCCAGGGTAAGGGCGGACATATATGCTCTGTGGAGCACTTTTAGTTGGATTAATCTAAACCTATGACATATGGCCGATTCCCTCGGAGACATTAGCGCCGACCGCCAGTCCTCTTCATCTAAGGGACCCAAGTCAGACTCCCATTTGGCCCGTAGCGATAGGAAGGGATCAGGGAGGTTATTGCAGAGCTTACGGTAGGTAAGGGAGATGGCCTTTGCATCGAGGGGTTCTGACAGTAGCCGGTCCTCCAACGGGGAGGTATCAGGTATGGAGGCGATGTCTGGAAAAGCGGTCCGGAGAGCGTGTGTAATTTGCAGGTATCTAAAGAGCTCGGTGGGTGCAAGGGCATATTTAGTTTGTAGGTCAGTGAAGGACAGCAATTTACCCTTATGGATAAGGTCCCCAACCTCAGAAATCCCGATCATTTCCCATCTATCGAAGCCCTGGGAGAAGCAGAGGGAACCCAAGCGCTGCGCGGACCACAATGGTGATGCCTTGGTGAGTTTGTCAGCCCAGCCCAGCCGTCTATTGGCTCTGTGCCTAATGTCCACCGTGTGTAGCATGGGGCCCACATACCTAGATCTAGTGAGTTTGGAGTATAGAGCTCCCAGGTAGCCTTCGCGTCCCGTTTGTTCTCTATCTAATAGGAAGGCGGGATTGAGAGGTGAACCGTGAATCCATTGGTTGATCACTACAAGCTGGGAGGCCCAATAGTAAAGACGGAGGTTGGGGAGGGCTATTTCCCCATCGTACCAGCCCTGGAACAGCTTACAGAGAGCAATTCGCGCAGCGCCGCCGTCCCAGAGTAGCGTTCTGAGCTCGCTGTGTACCGCCCTGAAGTAGGAGTCTGGAATGGGGAAGGGGCAGTTTTGTAGGATGTATAAGAAGCGTGGGAGCGCTAACATCTTAAACAATGCCGCCCGGGAGGGAGAGCGGGAGTGATCGCCAGTGTGCCACGTCGCTACGGAGCCTACGGAGTGGGCCTAGTAGATTACGATCGTAAAACAACTTGTGATCGGGAGTGATGAAAATACCAAGGTATGTAAAGCCTTCCGTGGCAACTGTAATTGTAAACCCCCTGGGCATGCGAGGTGGCGGACCATGCAACACGTACAGCACCGGTTTGGTCCAATTTATGGCATAACCCGAGTATTTTCCAAAGTTTGTAAGGACGTGGAACAGGCTGTTAATGGAGGACTGTGGGGACGACACATATATCAGGAGGTCGTCGGCATATAGGGAGATTTTGTCTACAGTCTCGTCGCTCCACCGCAGGCCTCTGATTGAGGCGTCGGTGCGGACCCAGTGAGCCAAGGGCTCCAAGGTGAGGGCAAACAACAAGGGGGAGAGGGGGCAGCCCTGCCTGGTGCCCCGATGAAGCGGGAATCTCCGGGACGTGTGGTTATTGACCCGGACTTGACCAAAGAGGCCGGTGTATAAAAGACGCACCCATCCGGTGAAGACGGGTCCAAAGCCAAATCGATGGAGGACCTCAAACAGGTAGGACCATTCGATCGAGTCGAATGCCATCGCTGCGTCGAGAGATAAGATAGCAGCATCCTGAGACATGGTGGGTCGACGACTCAACACGCTCTGCACCCTACGGAGGTTTAGTGCCGTGTTCCGGCCCGGTAGGAAACCGGACTGGTCGGCGTGTTTCAGGGAAGGGAGCACCAAGAGAAGACGAGTCGCCAATAACTTAGCTAGGACCTTGGCCCCGGCACCGATCAAGGAAATTGGACGATAGGAGCTGCATGCCGTGGGAGGCTTGGTTGGTTTCAGAATGATCGCGATGCAGGCCAGCCTTTGATCAAGGGGGAGCACTCCGAGCTCTAGGCTCTTTGTAAACATATTCAGTAGATGAGGAATAATATCAGGGACCATTCCCTTCAGGAACTCAACAGGGACTCCATCGGGGCCCATGGCCTTACCGGAGTTCACCTCAAAGAGCGCAGTAGTGAGTTCATCCGCGGAGAGGTCGGCGTCAAGGGCAATCCGATCAGGGTCCGAGATGGTCGGGAGACACATCTCCTCTAACAGATGTCTAGATTCAGTGGACGAATATACATTACTGGCAGTGTAAACCTGTTCAAGGTGGTCGGCAAATGCCTCCGCTATGTCCTGTGGATCCATCGCCACAGACCCATCTGGCCTAGTGATGGACGAGACCAATCGAGATCCTTGGTCTCGGCGCTCCAACCATGCGAGCATCTTGCCTGCATTGTCCCCGATTTCATATACCGGGTGACGCGTATGGAGCAGCCGCGCCTGTGCTTTCTCTTGGACCAGTGCCTTGTATGATCTATTTTACATTTAATTGTCATGGCAATTCAAACAGCGATTCTTCCTGCTCCTTTTCTTTAGAAAAACACTTCAAAGATGAACCAAGCATTATTGTTGAAAGACACAGTTTTATACTCGAAAACAAAGAGAACGTGAGAATATTGACACCTTCTTGGCAGAATTGAGAGTGCTAGCTGCTTCTTGCGAATTTGAAGGTCCTATTGAACAATACTTGAGAGATCAGTTAGTCGTTAATTGCCACTCTAATGAAGTTCAAGAAAGAATCTTGTGTTGTAGGAATCCTTCACTTATTGAGACTTTGGAAATAGCAAGAGGTATTGAAAGGTCAGTTTCAGCTTCTAAAGAACTTGGCAATAATAAACCTTCCACTTCAGAAATGGTAAATAAGGTGTCACAACAAACATCACAATCTGCAGTACATCGAGAAAAGGAAAAACCTTTTAACAAAAGTAATTGGAAAAAGTCTGACAAGTCCTTTCAATGTTTTAGATGTGGTTCAAAATCTCATCTCGCTAATTCTCCTACATGTCCAGCTTTAAAGAAGCAGTGTACCAATTGCAAGAAAATTGGACATTTTACCTCAGTTTGTAAGTTCAAATCCAAAACAATGTATGTTTAAACTGAGAGTTCTAGTGAAGTGAATTTAATAAGAGGAGAAAATTCTATAAAGAAAATAAACAAAATCATAGGATATAACACACCTGCGCGCATCCCTGCCACCGAACACACGTATGTGATAAATCACCTCATCTATAGACTTAAACCTCAACTCTCCAATCCGCACTTTCATACAGCAGCCCTGTATGCCTTCGAGCATTGTTCCGCCCTGGACTCACCCCTCCCCGACCCCACTGCTCAGCAGCACACCCCAGGAGCAGCGATACACGAAGAACATCGGTCGGGGATAGCAAGCAAGGTAAATGGCACTGGGAAATGTTTTCTTTTAATTATTTATAAATCTATGAATAGAATTTTTATTTGGCAGCATGGCACGCTTTTAGTATAGCGTCTGCGCAACTTTATTTTCTTCCGAACTTTTTTTTTTTCAGGCGCTGTGTGCGAAGGTGGGCTGTGTGCAGCCGTTGGCCTCAGAGAGCAGTCTGCCCCGCCCCTTCTCACTTGTTTTGGGATGTGGGGTGTTTATCTTACTGGGTGCTGGGCTACGGTTACAGAACAGCACCCGCTTTTACATTTTTCCGTGTGAGACGGTCTGTTTTTTCTCACCAGTCTTTTTCTTTCTTTCTTTAAGTCTCAATCTCTTTTCCTTTTTCTCATTCTTTCTCTTTTTTTTCTTCCTTTTCACTTTCTTTGCTGGTACAGAAGGCTTAGTGAGGGATTAGGTTTCATCCGAGTGCTAGCCCCTGAAGTTTAATTTACAGTAAGAGCTGCTTTGCTTGGCCCAGAGGCCACTTTCGTCACTGTGGTACGTGACGGAAAACTCCCTGGGAATCCATGCTTGGAGTGAGGTGTGCCGAATACGGTCAGCCTGGCACAGAGAGTCATCTGATGCCCCTGTGTTCAGGGGCATCTCCAGGCCATTATTTCTTCTCCCTGGACTTTCTGCCACTCATTGGTCTCCATTCTGGCTTTCCGTGGATCCTCAAGGTGCTGGTGGCTCACTTCGCCAGTGTGAGCCCGCTGCTGTGTTTTAAAGACATGGCTGTCAAAGGCTCAGTGTTCCGGCCGGAAGTCCATCTGTGACATGGCACGCTGAGCACAGAGTTAAAACACCACCCTCTGTCTATACAGATAATCTTTGTGTTTGTATACAAGTTCAGCACCTCGTATGGGGAAGTAAGCGCTCTATAAATGTAACTAACAACAGTAGCATAATATCCATAAAACAGCAATGTATGGAGAGGGTGCTGTTCTTGGGGCTATGGATTGGTGCTGTTAATATTTCCTGGCTCCTTGGTATTCCTTTATGGCAGGAGGGTGCATTATCCATCTGAGCATTATTACTCACTTTATATCTACAAGGCACTATAATGTTGGCCAACAGAGGGATACCGCGAACTCGTAAAGTCACATTTGAGCTTGAATGATCCCCCCCCGCTAGAATGGCAATCTTAAACTGAACGCCCTCTTCCCCTCCCCGCTCAGCCCTCGCTCCTCGCGCCCGGAACAGCAAAATAACACAGGCCCTGGCATAGAGCCCATAGGGGCTTTCACCATATACTCTGTAGTTACATCAGAGCATAATAAACAGGTGCCTAGATTGGTGGTCCGGGACTGTAGGCACACATATGCATTTTATGTCCTCTGCAATTGTTTAGGCCAAACGCCTGCTCCTGTTCAGGGCGTACAAAGGTGTGTAAATAGCTAAATGTGTGTGCGTATGTATTAGTGCCCACACCATCAGTGCTTGCTTCGCCCTGCGCACATTACACTTACATACCAAGGAAACTCATGAGACATATTTGTGGAAAACCAGTGATGCAGGTTTATTTGCGTACAACACAGGTACTGATAGGTGGGTCATCTTACAGGCGATCCAATGCAGCAGCCTCTCGCTCACCCGCATGCCCAAGGAGCCATCTTGCACGGCGAGGCGATGCTCTGACGGTGCAGTACATTATCACTTTATTTCGTTAGACTCCCGCCCCCCCTGTCAGGGCGGGAGATGAGGCACACCCCCGGTCGGGTCAGGCCCCCCGACCGCCCGAAGGACTAACGGGGCGCCGCGCTGTTTCCTGGAACCCCCTCGGCTCCAGGTTCTTGGCTCGGGCACCCTACTGTGCCAGTCAGAGGTATTTAGAGTGTATCCTTCTGCCGCAGAGGTACCCCTACTGTCCATCTGCTTCCAGATCGCCCTGTACTCCGCCACAGCTCTGGAGGAGGCTTCCGTCGATGACAGAGCCCCCCACCCACCTATCTACTTTCTGACACTGTTTTGTGCACCTCTATCATAGTCCCCTTTTGTTTCATGCACCTCTATCATAGTCCCCTTTGCCACACCACTATGGAGATATCTTAAAAACCGTTCTTAGGACACGCCCTTAGTTCCATAAGCCGCACCTCTATTGAGGATTGCGTAGACACGCCCTTAGTTACAGAAGCCGCACCTAAGATGCGTAGGTACAGGTAGAAAAGACACCTTTGTACACAGGGTGCTGTACTTGTTTGAGCCTCAAAGTGCCTTATTACATACTGGATACCCAGTTGTCACATGGTAACGCCCCATCTGAACCTGCACGCACTTGATTATGCTACAAAGGTAGGTCCCACTCACACAGGACTAGTTACCACAACATTGCTCTCGCCACCTTGGGACCTGAATAACCCATAATTCACTGACTCAGGGCGCCCTCTTAATATGTACCTGGCCCAGGGCCCTCCACCTCTTGTGAATCCTGCAGTTTGAATTAAGCTGTTTGGCATTAGCTGTCAATATCTACAAGAGGGTCCGCACATCCTCGCTTGGTCCCTGCTTCTCTGTTGCATTCTGCATGTTATTTGCAAGATTTTATTGGATGCTAATGGAAGACCGCTGATATTGATCCCAGGACCCAAAAGAGATGGGTATGGCAGGCATAACGTTAATGCCTGCAGTGAAAAGCCATCATGTATCAACAGATGACTGATTAAATTAGTATTTGTTATAGCTTTACTTGCAGCTCATAACTAGAATCCTTCTAACGTACCACCGTGGACTATGAAGGATATGGGACTCCTGTACCTTGTGACCCTCGCCGTCACATGAACACTATGTATACTGCTGTGATTACCCACTTACGCAATGTATTGTACATGTATAATGTGCATGTTACTAAAAGCGCTCTACCATCCTGTAATGAGAAGAGTAGTGCTATAAGGAATGAATAGTGCTTCATCAAACATTATTTGGGTAAGTACAAGGACAGAGAAAGACATCTGGCAATCTTACAGTGACTGTACTTATATGTAGGATGAACAAAGTCAAGGCATGACTATCCTAAGTCACTGCCATTTTGCTGCAGTATTATCCTTGTACCTGTGTTTAGTACTCTTTTGTAACATGTAACCGTAATGCGGGCACGGCATAGTAGTCATTATGACAATGGATTTCCGTCAATCCTCCTTCCCGTGTAATGTTGTAAATACGGTATAGTTGCTAGAGGCCTTTCAAGTGCCATGACCTCGACTTCATGCTCTATCCTTCCCCTCAGGGAACTTAAGGGTGTTATTTCAAGATGTCATATTAGTACACCTTTCTTACTATCTGCTTAATGAACAAGCGAAGCTGTTTTCGGCCAGTGCCTATTTGCCTTACTGTATCTGGTGCTGGAAAACCCGTGATATGTGACCAAGCAAGCGAAAGCATTATGGAAGTCACCCAGTGATCAGGATTAATTACTTGCTGTGTGAACCCAGTAGCCGAAACAATTATGACAGTGCATGTCCTGGCTAAACACTGCAAGGTCATTACCTGAATGGTTATAGCATGGCCTGGCAGATACACCTAACAGGTGGTGGTACTCCTATCCCCTGTAACCCTCACCGTCTCATGTAACCCCTCATGTATACTGCTGTAATTACCCACTTACGCAATGTATGTCCATGTATCGTGTGCATGTTACCTCCAAGCGCTCCCCATCCTGCCTTGGAAAGAGTGGTGCAGTCCCTGTGAAGTATTTGCCATTTATTGCAGTATTATCCTTGCACCTGTGTGTGGTACTCTTTTGTATTTGGCGTGATCTGAAAGAACGAAAATTTACTCGTTGTGCACACTTTGGTTTGTGTTCCAACTGCCTCACACGTTCCTCCAACTGCCCATGCTGTTTTCCATTCGTCTGTTTTCAAAGACCAACACATACATAAATTTGTGTCATTTACAATGCCAATTGCTCTAAATTTTTGCAAAGGCAAGACCGTTGCATTGTAATGCGTGTTATCTCTTCTCATACTTGGAAGACATCAAAATTGTAACTGTTGGGTAAATCCCTCCTGATCAGCCATCCTTGCCTGAAGATTGCTTCAAAGGAGTGAATCACCATCCTCCGCTCGACCTCCCTGGAGGACAGAAAGGATGGCAGTTAAAAACCCTTTCCTTTCCCACGAGTGATTTATGCTCCGGAAACTGGACTCCGAACACGGGCACGTCACCCTGGTGGAAATAGCCGAATGTCTACATCTCGCAGATGTCACGCGCAGCGCCATACTTTCGGCTGCTGCACATTTTCCCGTTCTTTGGGCAATGTGCTTCATGGCGAACGCGACAAGGGGGAATGTCCGTCCTACTTGTTACGGGGTAAAACATGGGGACCTCTACAGGATGTAAGAGGAGGGGCTGCCGGGGACTGCTAAGTACCAGACTGAAATCTGGAGTAGCTAACCGCATTGCTCTCGACGCCTGCTCCCATCAGATGGCACCCACATCCTGGAATTCCACCAACGCAAGTTGCATTGTTGGTCCCTTTCGCATAGCGGGCTCGGACCTGCTGCATGGCCAATGCTTGTTTCTAAATTGTTCATACTGAAACTGTGTGTGCGCGCCTGGTGTCAGCAACTACGAGCGCAAGGTACATTAACGATCCCCTTCCAAGCGGGATCGGACCTATTGCATGGCCAATGTTTACTTATACAACGTTCGTCAGCAACTACCCTCTCTAGCCCGATGGGAGACGCATAAAGCCGACTCTAACCGCCACCTTACTCCGTTATCGACAGCCGGGCGTCGGGTGGATTACCAAACCAAAGTATGAAACGCGATACTGAAGCCAGAACCCCTTGCCCACTGAACACGTCGGATTCTCATAAAACCTGTAGCCTTAGTATCCTAGTGAGATCCGAACCGAACAGAATCGGCGGATGACGCAATTAGACGTCAGATTATGGCCCGACTTCAAAGGGCAGGAGCGCGACTTCAAGGGGCAGGGGCGCGGCATCAAGGTGGATGAGCGCTGGCGGTGTGGGCATTTATGTAATCCTAAAGCCTTATGTATTGCAACTGGTTCTTTTGTACAGCGCTCAGACATCTTCGGGTAATGTTCGCGCAATATAAAAATCGCTTAAAATAAATTAATGTATAAGACCCATATCGTATCATAATCTGCTAGCTCGCGCTATATAACTTCGCATAAAATAAATTAATATATAAGACCAGTGTCGTATCATAATTTGCTAGCATATCTTCATCTGTTTTATTATTTGCAAATCGCGTTAAATAGTTAATATAGAACCCGTATCGTATTATGATCTACTAGAACATCCTCATCTGTCTCCTCATTTGAGTGGAAGAGTGCTTTGCGAACGTATATATTAAGGCCCACACGCGTACAAAGACCCGCCAATGCCGCGTGGCCGGCAATGGCGGCCGGTTATGGCAAACGCGTAGCCGGCAATGGCACGGGATCAGGCCCCAGCCCAGAGCAGCCTTGCGAACTTCACTGTCGAGCGCTCTGACGAAGTGTGGCCCCCACCTGCTCCCCGCTTTCGAGGGTGCGAGGGGACACAAGACACCTCGGAGTGCAGTTGACTGTACAAACCCCACATCATTCGTGCCTCATTTAAAGTAACGTTTGCATTTGTATTTTGCTCACTTGTAATGCTCTCATGTATCCGTTCCGTTCCTATTGTGAATCGCTCTCACCCTCTCGGGTAGAGTCCGTACTACATAAATTGCATAAATGATTAAATAAATATGCCTACTTCCTGCACTGACCCCTCTACAGTGAATCTGCTTTGACGCATTGCCCGAATTAAAGTCTGCAAATTACCTTCACTTGTCGAGCGTTCTGCAGAATTGTGGGCCCCACCTGCTCCCCGCTTTTTCGTCTAGAAACCGCTCCTAATGCGCCTAAGAGTGCACGTTTTTTGCCGCGAAAACGGGAAGGGACCCTTGGGTATCACGCTTACATGGTGGTCAGGGTTTCCAGCTGTGTGACCCCCTCGGGAAGAGAGAGTTCCCCCGGATAGGTTTACATGGTGGTCAGGAGTTTCGCTGTGTGACCACTAGGGGACACGAGACACCTCGGAGTGCAGTTGGCAGTACAAACCCCACATCATTTGTGCCTCACCTAAAGTAACGTTTGCCTTTAATCTGCTAAAAACGTCTTCTTCCGTCTCCTCAATTGAAAATCACATTTTTAGCAATGTCCGACCGAGCGCTAAAAGCACCGAAAGCATCCTAGTTTTAGATGTTGTTGGTCAACCTCTCCTAGGAAGGAGACGTGTGCCCCCTAAGTATGTCATGCGAACGAAAACATGGAATATTTCTCGGATAAATGTTTGCCACAACGTTCCCAAAAGACAAAACTTACAAAGTGTAAGATTAACTGTGTGACTCCCCCAACAGTGTTTACAGGCATTGCCCACCTACTTCATCACCTACCTTACACGCATGTTAAAATAATGCTGCGAGTCTCTTTGCACTGATGTAGGAGCTTTGAAAGTAAACATGCTCGGTACACAACCGAGCTACTCGAATGTTTCCACGCAGACATCTACCCCTGGCTTTTGGGAACTCTTTCGATATTACAAGGGGCAAGCCGCAGCTTGCAAGGAATCCTTCTAGGAACATTCCTTGATGTTCGTGGGTTTGCTGGGGCCGGCAGGAGGAATTTGCTGCATAGC
The DNA here is from genome assembly GCF_964261635.1 of Lissotriton helveticus. Classification (NCBI taxonomy): domain Eukaryota; kingdom Metazoa; phylum Chordata; class Amphibia; order Caudata; family Salamandridae; genus Lissotriton; species Lissotriton helveticus. The sequence continues at coordinate 1,270,568,128 of NC_136068.1, forward strand.
TGGCAGCAATACATATGCATAGGCTGGTGACCCCAGCGACACGACGCCGTCAATTCTGCCTTCGCTCCCCGCAATTCCCCTTGGCTTCATCCTGATGCCTCCAAATGGGGCTTGCCGACTTACTCTACTTACGCTGCAGGGACTTGTGCCACGCCCAAGGGTAGAGGTTTCACGAGCTCCGAGACTGCTGCAGAGATACTGTGCCGTCGTGCCTTTCTATAATGTGTGAATGAACAGTTACATTGTATTGCTTTCTTAAGTGCTGCGAAACCTATGTATCTATCCGCTCAAACAGTGCAGTGCGTTTATTCCCCTTCACTTTCGCTCAAACAGTGCAGTGCGTTTATTCCCCTTCACTTTCCTCTAGCATGTAATAACTCTGAAAAGTTTAGTTTTGACTTATGCCGACCCTGAAAGGAAAACTTGTATATAATTAGCGCATCGGTCTACGAACCCCGTCCACAAACAAGGCGCTCCAGCAGTGAGGGTACCTGAATGTCTGCGCCGAGAGACCTGGAACAGAAAGAACTCGTGCGAGAGACCGGTACAGACCTCTGTACCGGAACTGTGCAGCGGAGGCGGCGGCTAACGTACTGCAAGAGAGACTGCGCCGCCGCTTGTGCGGTACTTTGAGCTGAAATTAATTTAGCCGAATCAATAGCCAAGCAGCAGTGTAAGGGGAAAATGGAAAATCATTCAACGAATTTAAAAGTATTATGCATATCGGGATCTGGAGCCCTGCCTGAAAGCTTTTCCGGAGAAAATTGCAAAGCTAATCAGTTTTAGAATATCATGCACGTGCTGTTGGTATGCTGTTTTAACATAAAGACACACCTAAAACACTGGATACTAGAAATAACGATGCATACAGTTTTGGCTAAGCCCACTGGACCCGGCACGGGAGGGTGACCGCGCGGTCGACAACCTGGAGATTAATATGGCCGACAACCTGGAGATTAATATGCCTTCAACGAAAAAATAAATAAATAAATAAATAATAATTTTTGGTTTTCGATCTGGGTCACTTTACACGGTTTTATTTTAAGCGCGTCTACTGGGCTGTGCAGAAAGATCGATAAAAAATGCACTCATTATATTTCAAACGTGCACTAGCTGCGATCACCGCCTCCTCCTCCCGCTTCTGGAGCATCTTGTCGCAGCACCAACGGCGACCCTGATAAACGCATCCCCTCCCTTCACGATAGACTCAAATGTAGCAAAGACCTCATTGCAGGCATGCATTGCATACATGCATCTTCCAAAGGGACAGAGGCGGACCGATGCAGGCAGCAGGACACGTGTGAACCCGCAATTGTATGTTGTAATACTATCCTAGTGATTTGCCCTGTTAGATCAATATCACATGATTGTTTTTCCAGCACCCCAGATGTTTTGTTCATCTGTTAAGGAACACAGATATGTGGGTTATACAAGTCCAGACTGTCACTACATTGTTGTTTTACGGTATTAACGTTTCACATCATGCATCCGTGGTGGTGTTCGGTTAATTAAGTTTACCACATTGCGACACCCAAGAAAGAATATGGGGACCCGACAAGGTGTCCCCTACACGTAAAATGCAGAGGGACGAACAGGCCCGTAGCAAAAGAAGCCCGTCGCACAGAATCCAGGAGACGTGTACGCTACGAGCCGGCCCGATTCCCATACAGTTAAACGTGCCCGGGTAAAAGACACTGCACGGAGAGAAAGTTCAAATATAACATACAGTGCTGGATAAAGAAATGGCAGGAGGGGGGGTGAGTTAGTTGACCCAGAGATGCGAGGGACGAAAGCCGCTCCGTGCACCGCGGGAAAGGAAGCTGGAAAATTGGCCCAGGGGCAGAGTCGCAGATAGTGACACGAAAACCAGCAACACAAAGCATGGCTGACAAGAAATTCGAGAGCGCACGCGTCTGACCCCGCTCCCGGTGAGTCTGTGATGCGCGGCACGCCAGGTCTGGGTGTACAGTCCATGAGGGAAGCCCCCCATTACCAACGAGCCGTGTCATCTTCCGATTAACAACAAGAAACGCAAGGCTGCCTCGTATCAGGTAGGGCGACCCAATGGACCGATGGGAACTGTTGGCCAAGGAGATTGCCGCACCCTGGCGCCATCGACCACGTGAAACAAGCTGCCCCAAGCAGATGGCCAACGCGGCCGCCAATACCCACATGCGTCGGTAAATGACCCACACACAGCCCACATAACCCATAACGAGCGGGGCAGAATAAGGCGTCCCTCATTACGTTACGCAGACCTTACCCGCAGCCGTCGCAGGGTGACACGTGGGTCTTAAGGTCGAGTCCCAGCACATACATCGAGTCCCCTAGCGAAGACCTGATGGGAAGGGAGGGTACCTCGCAGCACATACATACATCGAGTCCCCTAGCGAAGACCTGATGGGAAGGGAGGGTACCTCGCAGCCAACATAGGAGTAGGACTCAGAGCTATTCATACTGTAGGACCCGCGTGCCCTACTGGGCAGACTACTACCAACACGACTAAGGCTCACGTGTCTATATACTGTGTACCCATACCTATTCAACTAAAGACGTGCCAGGAGTGAGAAAATCTGCTCGCGGATGGTCCTAGGACCTCAGGGATAACGCATCCGTGCGCTTGGGAAGTCATGTAAGCACGGCAGCCGCCTACCGATTATAAACCAAAGCAATAACGCGCTGCAATGCTACGAGGGCACATATACAATAATTTATCGTAACGGAGCTAGGTAAAGGCGGCCAGCCGAAGCACGTACCACTGTGAGACTGGCATCAGGGCACTTTGCAAGTTACAGGAGCACGGCAGCCGCCCACCGATTGCGCAACAAAGCAAAGATAACAAACGTGCTGAAATGCTACCCGGGTTACATTACGTTATTCAAAACATAACAGCGAAAGGTAAAATGCGGCCAGCCGAGGAAACGTGCGTTTCAGTATGCCTGTGTAAACATTACGAATTGAAAAGGATATGCAAGCCCCGCTTACCCTTATCTTTCCCTGGTCGCCGCCTAAGCTTGTGGTGTTCTGAACCACAGAAATTGTACCTTAATTACCCATCGAGACCGTCACTAGCTCTTGTATTTCTGTCCTACAGGCCCGAGACTGGGGATACAGCGCTGTGCTAGCCACATCTAAGGAGGACACCTAAGGTCACCGAACACGTAGGACAATAGTTGCTTGGGGCCTCATTTCCCGCGGCCTGGAAAGATACGTGCTCCCTATAAGCCCGTAATTACTGGACAACCGAGACTCAAACCTCGGACCCCTTGCTTCTTACTCTAACTCCACCGACATAGCTGAATGTGCTTCGGTGCATGGCCCACTATCCTCTGGCACAAGACGCTTTCAAAACCAAGTGCAGAGGAAGCAGCCGGCGGGTCCGACCGTCCGGACATCCTGAGTGGCCATCTTTGAACTACATGGCCTCCGCCCGCCCGGCCACGTGGCACCCTGGTCCTAAGTGGCAATCTTAACTAACGGCCTCCGCCTGCCCGGCCACGTTACACACTACAGCGGCCCAACGCAGGCCGCACCACCCCTCGCCCAAGTCCCTTTAACCGCACTGCCGCCATTGACATTACACTAACGACGTTCTCGTGGGTGGCTATCTCCACCCCCCCCGTGGTACCCACCACAGGGGCCCCGTACGACCTGGAACAATACCAGGGACAGGGCCGGGGGGAGTGGGGGAGGCAAGAGCGAGGCACACATACCTGTGTGTCGAAGATACGCAGCGTCGACCCGCAATGAAGGCATGGCAGCACAGCGGGCGGAAAGCGCGGCCCGCTTACAGCGCAGAGCTACAGCGCAGAGCAGCCTAGGACTAGGCGCGGGAAGAAAGGCCGAGCCTAGTTGCTGGGCCTGGACATATCCCCCGGAAGCGCCTCCCCCGTCCCCAGGAGAGCCCTTCCCATTGGCTGTTGGCCGGGGGGCGGCTCAGCGGGGGGCGCGCTGCAGGCTCCGCTCGCCCGACGTGTGGGACTAGGGCGCTGTCCCGCCCATGCTCCCCTTCGTGTCGCGCTGCCAGCGGCATATTCATAGCAAGTGATCTTGTACTGTCAGTTTATTGTGCCACCAGAGGTTGTAAAATGTCAGCAGAACCCTGATGTGGCAGTGTAGGAACGTAACAAACACTACCAGTTTATTTTTATATTTAATGTTTTTACAGGTCGTACGTTTGAATGCCTTTTATTTATGTGTTGGTTTTCAAAACACATAAATAAAAGGCATTGTCATTTACAATGCCAATAGCTTAAACACTCGCCGCAAATGCGAGACTTATTGCATTGCAAATACTTTTGGTTATATAACTGTCCTTTCCTTTCTCTTTTTCCAGAGTCTAATAGCCATAATGTTGCCTATTATGCTGCATAATTTTCCTTTTCTTGCCTTTGCCACATAATTTAGTCAACCATGCTGCTTAATTTGGTTCATTCCTGCCACACAATTCCAATAGCATTATTAAAGTTTGAGCTATTGGTGTTGCATTATTTAGCACTGCCAATAGCTCAAACTTTAATCATGCAGACCAATTGCATTGCAAATGCTTGTTTCTCCTGTATCCTGCTCGTATCTACATGCCTTTGATTTATGTGTTTTACGTGGAGAAGGAGAGTCCCGGTACTCACCGGGGCTTAGCAGCATGCAGCTATCAGTTCCTCCCGGACTTTGAGTCAATCAGAGGACACCTGATTGGCTGGCTGCGGAATGTGATCAGGCAGCAGAGCCTGCGCTGCAGTCAGCAGAGAGTGGTGTCTTCACTTGCTTGTATGATTGAATATTGTGTGCCCATTAATCTTGTCCTGCATCGCCATCCCGCACACAACCACCCATTCCCATTGCCTGATTATGTTAAGATGAGGCTTGATGTGCAGGTTGGTGTATGCACAATCTGTCTGCCCGACCTGGTCTGTTCTGGTCCACTTTGGAGCAGGCCGATTGTGTGCCTGGCTGGGGCTCTGACCAGCACTAATCTGCATTGAGCCTTATCTTGTCTGTCATGTTGGACAGAGGGGAAAGGAATGGACCTGCTTTTTTCCACAACTGCTTGGATTAAAGAGAGAGAAAAGGGAAAAGAGGTAGGGAGATAGAGTGATGTAGAAAGAGGACAGAGTGATTGGTAAAGACAGGGTAAAGAGATGAAAGAAACTCTAGAAATAAGAGAAAGAAGAAAGACAACTGAGTGAAGAATGAGAGAAACATAGGAGAGGAAGAGACAGGGCAAGGGAGAGTAAGACAGACAAGGCAGAGGAGAGAAAGGGGGATTGTGGATAGACAAATATAATATGGAAGGAAAAAACTGGAGCAAGATTTGAGGGACAGAAAGGAGAAAGTTGTCGTGGGGAAGGTTTAGGCATGTGAGACAGACAAAAGGCAAGGAGTGAGAATAAATGGATGGGCATAAACAATAGGTGTTTCATGGATAGGAGGAGCAGAGAGAGCAGGATGAAAGAAAGGGGAAACATATCACCAAGGGAGTCTCTAGGAAAGGCTTTTTGCTTGATCATCTGGCTACTCTAACATAACCTTTCAGTGGTTCAGAGTTTGAACATGATTCCTGCAAGAATTTTGTCGGGGTGCAGGCAATCTATCTTAATGTAGGCACCTCATACGCTTTGCAGCTCCCTTTTACATGCTCATCTATAAACAAATATAAAGGATATAGATGCTATTATAAAATCAGTTTCAAATGGAAAACGTACTTTTTTCAGAGCGCTTTATTCTCATCAATAACTGCCACAGCTTCAACCTTCAAAAACAGCTGACCCTGTACTATGCTCCCTTGAATGTCGCATTGCCCTGTCCCTTCAGTATACACATGCCTACCTGTTGCAATGCACCTCTAGCCCCATGCTCTGGACTGTGCGCATGTCTGGGCAAGGGAGTAGCGCTTTGGCTTGAGGCCAGAGCCAAATCTGTAAGCAAGGAAACTTAAATCTATTGGACATCTTTCGACAGATGGGAACACCCATCTCCCCTCCAAGTCTCGCAGAGCCTGCTTTGCATGTCCCAAGGGGGCAAATCGCTTGATCGCAAACAGAATGGAATTGAAGAGTGATCACAACAACGTTCTCCAGTTTACCACCCCATATGTAATGCTTCGGATCACTGAAACAATATCGATGACAAAAATATAGAACTACCATAATATCGAGTAAAAAATATAGAATGCCAAAATATCGAATTCCTATCTCCAAACAGGTAAGTACAAAAATATCGAATCAAAAATATCGTTGTAAAAAATATAGTTAGTCAAAATATCGATTTTTTTTTAATGCTTTAAAGTAATTAAAAATGAATTAAATAATAAATATAAATAACTTAAACATACTTAAAATACTTAAATAACCTTAAATTAATAAATAATGAATGTAAGTTAAAAAAAACATAAAAATTGATTTGTTAATACATATATATATGAACGTAATATTAATAAAAATTATACAATATTTTTACCGTAGGATAGCCGAAAGGGTAAAATTTACTATTACCACTCCAGTGAGTGCAACAGTAGAGAAAGCGTTGGATAGCGTAGGGGTAAAAATTACTATTCCCACTCCAGTGAGTGCAACCATAGGGAAAGCGTTGGATAGCGGGAGGGTAAAAATTACTATTCCCACTCCAGAGAGTGCAACAGTAGGGAAAGCGTTGGATAGCGTAGGGATAAAAATTACTATTCCCACTCCAGGGAGTGCAACAGTAGGGAAAGCGTTGGATAGCGTAGGGGTAAAAATTACTATTCCCACTCCAGAGAGTGCAACAGTAGGGAAAGCGTTGGATAGCTGAAGGGTAAAAATTACTATTCCCACTCCAGAGAGTGCAACAGTAGGGAAAGCGTTGGATAGCGTAGGGGTAAAAATTACTATTCCCACTCCAGAGAGTGCAACAGTAGGGAAAGCGTTGGATAGCGGGAGGGTAAAAATTACTATTCCCACTCCAGTGAGTGCAACAGTAGGGAAAGCGTTGGATAGCGGGAGGGTAAAAATTACTATTCCCACTCCAGTGAGTGCAACAGTAGGGAAAGCGTTGGATATCGTAGGGGTAAAAATTACTATTCCCACTCAGAGAGTGCAACAGAAGCGTTGGATAGCGTAGGGGTAAAACCTACTATTCCCACTCCAGAGAGTGCAACAGTAGGGAAAGCGTTGGATAGCGTAGGGGAAAAAATTACTATTCCCACTCCGGAGAGTGCAACAGTAGGGAAGGTGTTGGATAGTGGGAGGGTAAAAATTACAATTCCCACTCCAGTGAGTGCAACAGTAGGGAAAGCATTGGATAGCGTAGGGGTAAAAATTACTATTCCAACTCCAGAGAGTGCAACAGTAGGAAAAGCGTTGGATAGCGTAGGGGTAAAAATTACTATTGCCACTCCAGAGAGTGCAACAGTAGAGAAAGCGTTGGATAGCGTAGGGGTAAAAATTACTATTCCCACTCCAGTGAGTGCAACAGTAGGGAAAGCGTTGGATAGCGTAGGGGTAAAAATTACTATTCCCACTCCAGAGAGTGCAACAGTAGGGAAGGTGTTGGATAGTGGGAGGGTAAAAATTACAATTCCCACTCCAGTGAGTGCAACAGTAGGGAAAGAGTTGGATAGCGTAGGGGAAAAAAATACTATTCCCACTCCAGGGAGTGCAACAGTAGGGAAAGCGTTGGATAGCGTAGGGGTAAAAATTACTATTCCCACTCCAGTGAGTGCAACAGTAGGGAAAGCGTTGGATAGCATAGGGGTAAACATTACTATTCCCACTCCAGAGAGTGCAACAGTAGGGAGAACGTTGGATAGCATAGGGGTAAAAATTACTATTCCCACTCCAGTGAGTGCAACAGTAGGGAAAGTAAATACTTCATATATTAATACAAAAATATATATATTAATACCAATTACAAATTAATTAAAAATAATTACCAATTTAATATAATAATTAATCAATTAAAAATACAAATACAAAATATTTATTAAAAATCATTACCTGATAATACAAATAAATTACCAACTTACAATTAATTAATTAGCAATTGAAAAATAATTAACAATTAATTAAAAAAAAATACCAATAAATAAATGTAAACATTTATTTAATTACAATTAAATTACTTCCCACCCTATTCCCCTATAAACCCACAACCCGCTACAGTAAATAAATTAACAAAATTAACATAATTACCAATTAATCAATTAATAAAAATTAGTTACCAATTATAATTTAATTAATTACCAATTAAAAATTAACTAACAATTAATTCAAGATAAATGCCAATAAATAAATTAAAACATTTAATCAATTATAATTAAATTACTTCCCACCCTATTCCCCTATAAACTCACAACTCGCTACAGAATTTCTTTAAATAAAATTAACATAATTATCAATTAATCAATTAATAAAAATGTATTACCAATTATAATTTCATTAATTACCAATTAAAAATTAACTAACAATTAATTCAAGATAAATACCAATAAATAAATGAAAACATTTAATCAATTATAATTAAATTACTTCCCACCCTATTCCCCTAAAACCCACAACCCGCTACAGAATTAAATTACGCAAAAATTAAATACCATAAAATTCATTACTTATAATAAATTATAAAATAAATATACACTTTTCACACATATACTGACATTAAAAAAACTTTAAAAAATTCGATATTATTAAAAAAATCGATATATTTAACATCTAAAATATATACTTCGATATTTTGACTTTCTATATTTATGTAAATCGATATTAACTTACCTCAAAATCGATATTTTTGTTGTCTATATTCTGTCCATTTGATATTTTGTCTATTACATTCGATATTTTAGTTGTCTATATTCTGTCCATTCGATATTTAGTCCATTCTATATTTTTAACTCAATATTAATGCAATTCTATATTTTTACCTCGATATTTTGACTGTATACCGTAATGCTTCTTTCCCTCTTCCGAACTATCGCTGCTTGTACTAACTTGCAGTGAGGCAACTTATCTAACGCTCTCAAGATCTGGCAATCTACTAACTAGAAAGGGATCATGGTTTATCATTATGTATGTTTCTTTCATAAATTACGCACAGTATCCATATTTGTGCATAATGTGAAAATACAAATAGCTGTCATGTGCAAAGTCAAATTACACACAGAAAATTTGATAGTTCCTGTTAAATTACCCTTTTGTACACACATAGACAAAATAAATGCCTACAGATGGCAAAACAGTTACTCCATTACTGTGCACAGTTGCACACCTATAAAATCCTAAATGTTTGTCTCCTAACCGCCCATTTAGCCACGCCCCAATTGCCATCCCTTCCGTTAAAGTTGGAGAGTACCTGCACTTATTTTTTCCCATTTAAAACACTGCTGGGATGGGTAATTCCGGCAGTTGAAATGCTTTATCTTAAGTGTAAGGCAGGGAGTCTACTCTGCTGTAAAACCGAGGAAGGGGCAGACTGCTAAACAAGCCGCCTTCCCAGGGTGCCTACTTGCCTGAAGGAACTGTAAATGTGCACAGATGGTAAATCTGCAAAAGTAAAGGGTTCTTGGAAATTGGTATTAATTAATGGAATCACCTGAAGCGTCCTGATGACACAGAATTATTCTTTTTAAGCGGTATTGCAAGTGAGTTACCCGCTGAGATGTGAAGTGTGTTCTTTGAAAAGCCACTTATAAAAAAATGCACTACTTATAGTTTGGGTATGTGTTACTAAATTCTATATTTTGAAAGCACTTTTTTTATCTTAAACAATTTTGTGCATTTTGTAGCCGCCTATCTTATTCTGTGTTTAAACAAGTTTAAAATAATGACTTACACATTCACAGTGCTTTCTGTCCCAGACTGGGACCCCGTAGCGCAAAACGTATGCATCACTTTTCTCCAGTACACCAACAAGGATTCAATTCTGTGGCTATCTGCTTAACAGAGGTTTCATGATGTACAATTGTTCTTTTTCCACTGATTAACTTAATTTACATTTATTTTTAATTTAAGGTGTGCATTATTTTTTATATGTAGTTACCATAAGGTGAACATCCTAAAAAGTTACAGACTATTTAGTTTTTTTAGCCACGCCTTTGACGCCCCAAGCTCACTCATCTTGCACCCACTGCGTGCAGCGTCACAGTTCCCATAATTGTTTTTTAATGCACTTTGAATGCTGATTATTTGACAGTGTCACAAGACGAAGAAGAAATAGGACACTACTTGAAGAATGCAAGATACCCATTGGTGAGAGCTCTCTTGTCTTTCACACGCATGCACGATCCACCCACCACAGCATGGGGCATTGGTTGAGCAAACTTTAGCCACTGGCTTTCTTCATGGGAGAGGTGGCATTTTTCCTTGTTCACATATGCAACTCCACCTAAAGGTTAGTCGCTTTCAGTGGCAGTAACTAGCTGGTAGGACAACCTTGGCTTTCAATTTCTGTTCTGATTTTCTGCTTTTTATTATATTTGAATATAATATTATATTTGAAGCAGCAATTTATTTTACTTATTTTTTAAAACATATGCATGTCACATTTAGACTGCTGCTTTGTTACTAGGGATTACTGTTACGTCTTTATATTCTACTGCATATGTTTGCAAAACAAAAAATAAGCAAAAGCACATTACATGCTTGCCAAATCTATTTGCTTTTCCAATGCTTGTGTTTTTTTTGGGGGATGCCTGTGTTTTCTGTCAGGGGGACTAGGTAAAGGAGGTTTCTGACAAGACTCTAGGAAGCAATCTCAGTGATCAGCTGAAGTGACACTGAGAATGCCCTCTCTACTCTCAAGCTAGTGGAAGACTCTTTCTACACCCATCTTTTGTTCAAAGCACAGTGTGTTACTAATTTGAGTATGTATGTGGTATTTATAGTGTTGTGGGGCCTAAGCCCACATCAGGGCCGGACTGGGAACCCAAAGCAGCCCTGGCAATTTTGAAGGACCAGCTCCCCCCGGGAAGAAGGGTGGGGGGCAAGTGTGAAGCACTGCTGCGTTTGTTATTGGGGGTTGATATTGCAGCGCCAGTAACATAAAACCGGCCTCCACTACTGCAAAACTGGCCCTATGCTTCCAGCATCCTGGGACAATGCCCGATGCCCGCTACGGCAGTCCGGCCCTCATGTTGGATAAATGATGACACGGACGCTAGAATATGGATGGTAACTGGCCACAAGCACTTGCACCAGTGCCCTTCTGATTGGCAAGATCCCCTGACCAGTGACACCTGTGATGGATGGGTGTGGGGTGGATGTAAGGGCAGCCCCTAGCAAAGAAATGCTAAATAACGAGTCTGGAAGGACACTACAGCATTGCTCCTATTCTGCCTAAATCATAACTCCACAGTAGAGGTTCGTAGTATAGGGGGGTAGTGTTTAGCTGTTAGTAGAGTTGCCCATCTGTCTTGGTCATCAGAGACTAAACTGGTAAAGGGACACAGCTGGATTTTTAGTTAGTTTGAAGAGACTGTTTGAACAATTTTCCGGTTTTAAATATTGAAAAGATCTTCGAGATAAGTTTGATGTCCAAGTGGAGGGAGTCAACGATGAAAATCTGTGCAGTTAGGGATTTTTTTCTACCTGAGCAATGTGGTTTTCCTTTGTCGAATTTAGGATGTTAGTTTCTGATAATGAGGCTCTTCCATCCTCAGACACACCATTTAATATCAGTGCATAGAAAAGCACCATCCATCAGTACTGTTGACTATCGTCTTCATCTGCATGTGGACCCAGAAAAGAATGAACTCCCAGCCACAGCTGCCTAGATCCCAGGCAGAAGAGCCCTGTATCTCGGCATCAGTGGCTTTGCCACATGAGTCTAGGGCGACCAACCGTCCGTAAATTTCACGGACCGTCCGTCCGTTGTCCGTGAGGATCCTTTTTACGAATACCTTTTGTCCGTAATTTTGGGCATTGCAGGGAACAGCACTGTTTCCTGTATGAAGCCTCAACTCCCTGATGGGGCCGCCTTACACACCTCCTGGGAGCACAAGAGCAGCCCCACCCACCAATTGTAATTCTGTATGCGGCTGATTTCCACATACAGAATGACAATGGGCCAGTCTGGGTTGCAAAGCATGTGCTGGGCCTCCCCCAGCCTCTGTCTAGAGCAGGGCATTCCGTCAGACAGAAGAAATGTGTAAAAAACGCCAATGGTGCTACATGAGAATCCGGTTCAAGAAAAGAAGCTTGAGAAAGAAGTTAAAAAGTAGGGGCTAGAGTTCTTTCACAGTCTCGCCATTTTAGAACTGATGCACCTTCAATATTTTATTCAAGGAAGCCATGATTGCTACTTTTTTATTTTATGCAACTAACAACCATTGACAAAGCCAATAGTTCTATCTTGTTGCAGGTGTAACGTTATTTGTTTTTATATATCTGGATACAATGACAGAAGAGGCAAAATACCAGTCAGGCGGTGCACTGTTCTAAGCACAGATTTTTAGCTTAGGTATTTTAAGCCACAACCTTAATTATATCTAACACCCCCTTTGAAGAGACCCCCCCCCCAGTTTTTTTCATCCCGCTTAAAGCCCTCTAAACAACGCCATTCCACAGGCACCTCACGGCCTGGCACTGTGCATCAAGCATGACTCATGACTAGATTACCTATGTGCAAGGTCATAGTGAACCCGATCCCCACCCCACCCCTTGCATTAGGACCTAAAGCAAGGGTGAAATACATGATGAGCCTCTTCTGTCTGCAACTCTGCAAAGGCTCAGCTCATAATTAATATGAAAAGGTGGGTGAGTGAGTAAGTGAATGGATGGGTGGATGGCTGGATAGATTAGTGAAAGGGGGAATGAGATTAGTGAAAGGGTGAATGGATGAATAAAAGGGTGAATGGATGGATAATGAGAGAAAGGATGGATGGATGAGTGAGTGGAAGGATGGATGAGAGAAAAGGTAAAAAGATGGATGTGTGGGTGGAAAGGTAGATGGATGGGTAAAAGGGTAGATGGATGAGTGAAAGGATGAATGGATGAGTGAAAGGGTGGATGATGGGCAAGTGAATGGGTGGATGGATGAGTGAAATGGTGGATGGATTGATGTATTGATTAGTGAAAGGGTGAATGGATGGGCGGATGAGTGAAAGGGTGGATGTAAGGATGGATGAGTGAGTGAAAGGGAGGGTCAGTGGATAAAAGGATGGATGGCTAGATGAGTGAAGGAGTGAAAGGGTGGATGGATGAGTGATAGGGTCAATGGATAGATTCATGAGTGGATGAGTAGATGGATGGCTGCAAGAAGAATGGCTAAGTAAAAAGGGCAGATGGAGAGAGAAAGGGAGGATGGATGGATGACTGAAAGGGTGAATGGGTGGAAGAATGAGTGACTGGGTGGATGGATGAGTAAGTGAAAGGCTGGCTGGATGGGTGAAAGGCAAAAAGGCTGGATGGATGAGTGAATGGATGGGTGGAAGAGTGGATGGATGAGTGTACTGATGGATAGGGTGAAAGGGTGGATGGATGCATGGATAATGGATGGATGAGTGAAAGGGTGGATGGAGGGATGGATGAGTGAAATGATAGATGGAATGACACATGATGGATAGGTTTGCAAATTATTGAATATGTTCGGATATGGATGGGATTAATTATATTCTATTGCGCGACCTCCTGTCCCGACGTTTTGTCCTGAATTATGACCTCCTGTCCTGAATTTTTGTCCTGAATTTTGGCCCTTTGTCCTGAATTTTTACCCTCACCGTCCTGAATTTGCACCCATGCCAGTTAGTCACCCTCCATGAGCCACGCCTTTCTAGCCTGCGATCTGGACTGGCCCACTGGTAACTATTTACACCAACAGTGTCTCAGCATCAAGCGTGCAACCAAACTACTACATTAAGAGGCAGAGAAATCGTTCTCATTGGATAAGATGCCTTTTCTCAGAAGTCTTTTTATAAAAAACTATTTTTATTGTTTTTTGCTACACCAAACCTTACACACAGCAGAGACAATGAAATGCACTTGTAATGTCTGATTGATATTTCCCAGACCACTCCCTCCTTCTCGGTGGAGAATTTTGAAATGTGTTGTTCCCAATCTGCTCTGGATGGCCACCTCTGGAGATTGCCAGGCGTCTTTGAACATGTCCAAACTATCAATCAATCTTACTTTCAAAAGCTCAAAAACAATCTTTGTTGTTGCAGTACTTTGACATTCGATTTTTCAACATTAAAAATAACATAACATGAGCAATTTCTCTCATTATAACTTATATTTACCAAATACTGTACCAACTACATGTGTTACTCCTGCTACTCAGGCCCACTTTACGATTGTCCCACTATATGGGCTCGATTTCCCCCAACCCGGAGTTACTGATACCAAGCAAGGGTATCAGAATCAAGAAACCATTCATAATGAAGGGCTTAGCATTATTTCTAATCTGGATTGTTGGCTGCAAATCACAAAATATATTTACAATTTGTAAACCAACACAGCATTTGGAAGTTCACATCAGCTATTTGGTCAGATAACGCATTAGACTGTGGAATGAGCTCTGAGGCAATACCAATGTCAGAACGTGTCCAGTACAAATGACAATTAAAAATGCCAGTAGCAGAAAATTAATGCTTAAAAGTCCTGCCTAGAAATTCTTGATCACGATATGAGATGAGATGCCATTGCCACAGGAGGATTGAAGGAAACAAGGAATCACCAAACAATGTTTCTATATGTGTGTGTATCTATGTATATATATATATATATTCACTGAAAAAAACATGGGTTTCACACTCGTTATAGTTAGGAATTAGCATTTAAAAAACCTTTCAAATTCACTGAAAAAACCATAGGTTTCACACCAGTTATAGTTAGCTGAACATTTTACTCATACAAAACCATTGAAATTTCCACGTTATAGTTAGTTGGACTCACTATAACTCGCGCGCCCGCAATCCACTGCTGATGATGTCACATATTACATCATTCATGACATGGTCAGTGACATCACTGATGACATCACTGATGACATCTCAAATGACATCACTGATGACATCACTGATGACATCTCAAATTACATCACTGATGACATCACTGATGACATCATCCATGTGATAATACGATGCACCTCCTCACACTCTAATCTAACCTTTGATACACTCAGTGTTAAATACAAACTACCATTCCTGAAATTATTGACACACCAATACCCGTAACTACATACGCACTCACTGATTCCTAGGTCTACACACACATCCTCTCATTCACCCATACAATCACTCATACATACAGTCATTCATCAATAGAACACTATCATATCCACTCATACACCTATACAGACACTCACACGCTGACACACATCCACTAAGTTACTCACACACCTAGTCAGTTATGCAAAGAATCAATGACACTCCCATTTCCTCAACTACACAGTTATACACACTAAACCTTACTTATTCAAACATATACTAACACATACTTACTCTCTTTTACAATCACTGATACAAGTACACATTGATCCATACAGTCACTTACGCAATCACAGGCTCTCATGTTTAGTCATTTATATATGCCAACTCTCACATGCAATGTGTTTTACATATGCACTTACTTGGACATGGAGCACTGATTTAGCTATTCACTCACCAACACACCCATGCAGACAGTCAACCACCCATACAGCACTTTCCACATGCACTGTTGAACACATATACCAAGTGAATCAACTGCTCACACATATATGCACAGAGTCACACACCTCCCAGCCACCCACACACACACTCACCCTCACATACAAATACTTGGACAACCAATCAATAACCCATATAGCCACTCATATGGCTACTGATAAACACATGCAGCAGCTTACACAACAACAGACATAATGATGCACACATTCAGACAGTTTAGTCACTAACCCATGCATTCAGTAAGACACATTTAAGCTCCCACTCATACAGTCAGTCATACACCTACTAAATCCATTATCCAAACACTCATACATACACTCATTCTACAATATGTTAAACACATTTTTAATTTTTAATTTTCAGGAACACACATTTACTGGATGATGTCATCAGTGATGTCATCAGTGATGTCATTGACCATGTCATGAATGATGTAATATGTGACATCATCAGCAGTGGATTGCGGGCGCGCGAGTTATAGTGAGTCCAACTAACTATAACGTGGGAATTTCAATGGTTTTGTATGAGTAAAATGTTCAGCTAACTATAACTGGTGTGAAACCTATGGTTTTTTCAGTGAATTTGAAAGGTTTTTTAAATGCTAATTCCTAACTATAACGAGTGTGAAACCTATGGTTTCTTCAGTGAATTTCAAAGGTTTTTTAAATGCTAATTCCTAACTATAACGTTTGTGAAACCTATGTTTTTTTTAGTGAATTTCAAAGGTTTTTTAAAACATAATTCCTAACTATAATGTTTGTGAAACCTATGGTTTTTTGAGTGAATTTTATAGTTTTTTTAAAAGTAATTCCTTTGTATATTGACTTTGTAACCTACTATTTTTTTGTTATCAGCTGTTTTTTATAACTATTAATTATATTTTTTGAAAAAAAAAATATTTGTTCAATGTATATATATATTTTTTTTACATTTTTTCCTGGTGCGCTCAGGGTGCGCGCACCGGTAAGCTCTCCCGAGAGTGCACCGAGAGCGCTATTTTAGCGTTTGTCAAAGATTGCTTTGTCTGCCTGCATATTTACAAGCTGCGTGCACAATCTTTGACTTTGCTGTGTGTTTATGCATCTCCCCACCATTTCATATGGTTTTCTATCTGTTATTCCTATCCCTCTCCAGACATTCACTCCTTCTACCCATGTTACAGGTTGCACAATGTGCTTCAAAAAAATGAGCATATTTACAACTCCAATGAAACCATTACACAATTTCTAAACCAGCATTGAATCCAAGCATAAAAAACTATTTATAAAGAAGACTACCTTATAAACACACAGCTAACATTATGGAAAAAGGTAAAAATATCATTCCTTAATTCACAGAGACACACACTATGATACTTGTAAAAAATCTTTAAACTCTCTATCTTTTTTAAAAGAATCATTACTCACCTTTAAAAATGGTTTGGAAGATGTCAAACAGTGTCAGTCACAGTCAACAGATATTCTTAAGCAGAATCTCTGAACAATGCTTCCTTCACTGGGAGCCTTTCAATAAAGGCACAGATTCTTTCTGATTTCAGAGCCATATTCTTGCACATAGCCAATAAAAATTATTCCCCCACAAATTCAAAAGCAAACTGCACATTTTAATTGGTTGAAGATTTCAAGACTTTGAAACTCACATAACATTCACCCATCCCCCCAGTGCTCATTCACCAAGTAACCATGGTAACTCCCTCTAAAAACCAAGACAGAGTTCACAAGTTCATTTTACTATGTTGCAAAACAACCCATCAAGCCTGCTTGACCTCTCAACCTACTAGCTAATGAAATGCAATGTTTCTTTAAATGACTTTTTCTCAACCATTGAAATGACTTAAAAAAAAAAGCATACACCCTAATTTTCAGTGGATATTTTTAACAAAGCTCCAATCATTTCTACTTATTCATCTGCACTGATTCTCAAACACTTTTTTTTCATAATCAAACTGCCATTTCATTTCCACAACTCATCTGACTAGAAGCACACCTATCATCACACACCTACCTTCAAAATGACAAAGGTCTGGTTTGTGGGGCATAGCTATGTCCACTGGGCTAAAAAAACGCAACTAACAGAGGTATTTACAACCTTGATTTACCAAATTTGGACATTGTATGGATTGGACAAAGAGGATTGAGATGTCACCAATTGATACCATTAGTAAAACCCGTTATGCATTTACCACACCCTGACCTTATAATTATGCACTGTGGTGGCAATGACTTGGGCACTTTTACTGGGGTAGGTCTGGAAATGATTTTAAAGGACATCTTTGGGCAATTGATGTCACTTTTTCCAAAAACTGCCTTGGTATTTTCTAATATATGCCAAAGAAAAAAATGGAACTGGTCCAACCAATTTTGTCCACAGATTGAGAAAGCAAGGAAACATGTAAATAAATCTGTTTCTGCTTACATGAGAGACTATGGTATGGGTTCCATTTACCACAACGACTTGCGTTACAACATGCAAGACATCTATAGGAGAGATGGTGTGCATTTTACAAATGAGGGGAATAGAGTTTTCCTCTTGAATATAAGACTCTGCATTGGTACCTACTTGTAGGTACAAAAAACACCCACTTAACACAATAGCTCTTTTCAGAGCTAACTTACCTCTAAACACTCTACATTATTTTTTTACTCAATTTTTTTACACTGTTTTTCCCCGTGGTGCGCTCAGGGTGCGCGTACCGGAGAGCGCACGGAGGAGCGCAGCCAGCGCTTACCCCGTGAAAATAAAAAAATAAAAAGTTTTTTTGCCCTTCAGGGTCCTTCTAGGCCCCCCTCAGAAAATCTAGGCGGTCAGGGGGTGTCTACTCTGCCCCCTTTTAATTATTTCCCCCTTTCTTTTTCACCTCTTGTGTCTCGATTCTACCGAGACACAAGATGGCGGACTCTCCGGACTGTTTAGAATGTTGACAGACACCCGACAGCCAATCAGCTTTCCGCTCGCGCGCTCCCGTAGCGCGCCGGGTGCGCTCCCCGGTACGCGTACCGGTGAGCGCTCGGAGCGCCCTATAGATATATATGTGTTTTTGAAGTTAATTTTCAAAAAAACCACTGGAGCAATTTTTACCTAATATAGCAAAGGCACATCTGCGTACCAGTCCCTACAATGTTGCCAAGTTTGGTGTAATTCCATTCAGCGGTTCGGGCTGTAGACTTGTCAGACGTCCTATGGAAATTAGCATGGGGAAAACACGTTTTGGGACCCCCCTTTTTTCTCAGCCCTCACTTCACGAATCCCCCTGAAACTTTCAGGGAAGGAGCGGAGCGCAGCGAGACCATATTAAGGAGAATTACAGGCAGATCCCTCAATCGGCGTCAAAGTTTTTCCCAATAGAATGTTGCGGATTTCCTATGGTAGCCAATCCTAACTATAACTACCTACTGGCGACCGCCAGTAGGTAATATATATATATATGTATATATATATATATATATATATATATATATATATATATATCCATACTAATATAATAAAGAGAGAGCCCAAACCTTTGAGGCGGGTAATCTCAGGAACCACAGCACCAATCACAACACCCAATACAGTGTTGGAAAGGGCAGTTGCAGCAGAAGGACATAGGCTATGCAGACGCCCACCATATACATTTAAAAGGTAAAAAAAACGTGCCAGCAAAGTAGTCCCTTGTGGGCGTGTCTGCGTTGTGCTGTGGGCGTGTGCTGTGGGCGTGACAAATGCTGGGGGCGTGTGGTACGTTCCGCCCTTCAAGCCATGTCTCATATCTTGTGCTGTGGGCGTGTGCTGGGGGCGTGGGCGTGTGCGGGGGGTGGGATTACAGAAAAAAAAACAGCGTTGTGCCCTATATTTCATTGTTTTTTCTTCCCGGGTTCTGTACATTCCAGCTCCGGGTGTCCACCCTGCTCCCTTTAAATACCCCTGCACCCCATAATCATAACCCACCCGTACTCCTTAAAATTCCCCAACACCCTTAAACACTAACCCATCTTAACCCTATAAATATACCCTGTACCCCAAGACCCAAACCTATCTCTAAACCCTAAAAATACCCCTGTACCCCAAAACCCAAACCTACCCCTGAACCCTAAAAATACCCCTGTACCCCAAAACCCAAACCTACCCCTGAACTCTAAAAATACCCCTATACCCCAAAACCCAAACCTAGCCCTGAACCCTAAAAATACCCCTGTACCCCAAAACCCATACCTATCCCTAAACCCTAAAACTACCCCTGTACCCCATAACCCAAAACTATATCTGAACCCTTAAAATATCCAAACACCCCAAAACATATACCTCAGTACCCCAAAACATATACCCCTATACCCATACTTACCATATCCAAACATAAAAAAAAATATGCTTTTACCATTCATGCATTTACAACGAATTTCGTTGTAAATGTATGCGTGGTAAAAGCATATAAAATGTAATGCCATGCGTCATGGTACTTTCGTAATGAAAGTATGCGAAGTGATGGTATGCGGAAAGAAAGTAAGTTGCGGAATAATGGGTGTTTACCCTCCAGCGGTAAATACATTGGTGGCACGGCGGCCCACATCTCCAGCAACATACTCATATTTTTTCACCACCCATTTGAAAAATGCACAGTTCTCTCTCATTGATGGCCAGCATCGACATACACTTTTAGACACACCTCCCGCCACAAGTTCTAGAATTGCGAACTTTAGAGCTGGGGAGCTACGTTCGAATCTCGGCATCAGCTCAACATCCTGTGATTCCAGGCAAATCGCTTTGTCTCCCCGTGCCTACCACAACTGAATGTGTTCTTCTGTAATGTAAATTGTGCTCATGCCATGTTGTCGAGTTCGCGCTATATAATATTGCAAGGAAAAATAAAGTAGGGAAACTCGAGTTAACACACTACAGAACGCGCACTCTTATGTGCATCAGCAGTGCACTGTGAATCGGAGCGTTTCACAGGCCTGTCACAGATAAGAAATGCTATCAAAACGAAATCCTACAAAACAATATACTACTGGCCGGCAGCAATTCATACCCGGACAACGTCGGGACGGGCTGCTAGTATATATATATAGACACACACAGTTTTTGTAGTATTACCTAGTGGCAATACCCTGACACCCTAGGTCTGGTGGTGGGGTTCCACAGGGACCCCAGCTGAGGGCAAAACATTTTTGTTTTGAAGATTTTGCCACAAATTCAGTGGACCAGCAAATCTGTGGCAAAGCTGAAAAAACAAGTGCAGACCTCTCACGCAAACTTTCGAATACATCCCCCGCGGGGGCCAGGTCCTAGGGGGAAGATTAATAATGACAATGATGGGATGGGGCAGCGTGGCCTCCTATCCAGGCCGATTACAGCCCCAGGGACCCCATTCCCCAGGAACCATATCCCCCTGGGGCCCATCCGAATAGAAGACCCCATCCCTCAGATTGGAATAGTGTAGAGTGGAGTGGCATTATAGAGTGGAGAGGCATACAGTGGAGTGGTGTAGATTAGAGTGGCGTAGACTCGTTTAGCATAGAGTGGAGTGGAGTAGAGTGGAGTTACGTACAGGGAAGTGGAGTGGCTTAGAGTAACATACAGTGGAGTGGCGTAGAATGGAGTGGAGTACAGGGCAGGGGTGTAGATTGGACTGGCATAGAGTGGCGTAAAGTGGAATAGCATAGACTGGAGTGGTGTAGAGTGGAGTTTTGTAGAGTGAAATGGCATACATTGGAGTGGCATACAATGGTGTAGAGTTGAGAAGTATACAGTTGAATAGAGTATAGTGGAGTGGCACAGACTAGAGTGGCGTACACTAATGTGACATAGATTGGAGTGGTGTAAAGTAGAGTGGTGTAGCATAGAGTAGAGGAGAGTGGCATAGATTAAAATAACATTGTGTGGAGTAGTATAGAGTGAAGTGGCATAGAGTGGAGTAGATTGGAATTCCGTATAGTCGAGTGGCATAGAGCAACGTATACTGGAGTGGCATAGAATGGAATAGTGCATTCAGTGGAGTGACGTAGAGTGAAGTGGTGTAGAGTGGAGTGGCATGGAATTGAATAGCATGCAGTGGTGAGGTGTAGAGTGGAGCGGTGCAGAGTGGAATAGCGAGGAGTGTAGTGGCGTAGCATGAAAAGCCGTGGAGTGAAGTGGAGTTTTGTTGAGTGGTGCAGAGTCATGTGGCGTAGAGTGGAATAGCATACAGTGGAGTGGTATACACTAGAGTGCCATAGAGTGGATTGCTGTAGAGTGGAGTTGTGTTGGAGTGCAGTGGCATACAGTAGAATAGCGTAGAGTGGAGTGGCATAGAGTGGCATGGCATATTGTGCAGTGGTGTCGAGTGTAGTGACACAGAGTAGAATAGCATAGAGTAGAGTGGCTGAGAGTGGACTAGTGTAGAATGGAGTGTCTTACAGTGCAGTGACATAGAGTGCAGTGGTGTAGAGTGTAGTGCCGTAGAGTTGAATAGCATGCAGTGGAGTTCCGTGGGGTGGAGTGGCCTGCAGTGGAACAGCATAGAGTGCAGTGGCGTACACAAGAATAGCTTAGAGAGTGGTGTAAATCTGAGTGGCATAGAGTGGAATACCATTTAGGGGAGTGGCATTGAGTGGAGTAGAGTGGAATTGTGTACGGTAGAGTTGTAGAGTGGAGCGACATACAGTAAGGTAGTGCAGAGAGGAGTGGCATAAAGTTGAATAGCAGAGATTTGAGTGGCGTGGAGTGGTGTATAGTGTAGTGGCATAGAGTGGAATAGCCTACATGGGGTGTGGTAAAGTAACGTAGAGTTCAGTGGCGTAGAATGGAATAGATTAAAGTGGAGGGACGTAGAAAAGAGTGTCATACAATACAGTAGAGTGGAGTAGAGTGGGGTGGCATAGAGTGGAATATCATACAACACAGTAGAGGGGCATAGATTTGAGTGGAGTAGAGTGGAAAAGTGTAGAGTGAAGTGGTGTAGAGTGGATTGCCGTACAGTGGACTGACATGGAGGGGAATAGTGTAGAGTGAAGTTGCAAAGAGTGAACTAGCTTATAGTGCAGTGATAAAGAGTGGAGTGTCATAGAGTAGAGTGGCATAGAGTAGAGTGGCAGAAAATAAAGTTGCCTACAGTGGAGTGGCACATGAGGGAGTGGCATAGAATTTTTTTTTAAAACAGGTGGGCTTCCGCGCTTCTTTTATAGAAAGCCCTCAGGTGGGCTAAACTACAGGGGCATATTTAAAAAAAAAGAGGGGGTACCTGGGGCATCCCTTATAGGGTTGATGAAACCCCAGGGACCACCACCTCCCCAGGGTATTTGTTATAAATTATGTGGGGATGCCCGTATGGCATCCCCCATTTCCTTAGGACTGCCACCTCCCTGGGGCTTTGCCAAATATGAATGGGGGGCCACACAGATCCCCCAAGCCCTGGGGACCACCACCTCCCCAGGGCTCACTTACAAATGAAAGGGGGGCAGCATGGACCCCTGCATCCCGGGGATCACCACCTCCACAGGGAAAGATTTTTCATTAAAGAGGAGGGCCGCAATCCCCCTCTTCTTGGGCCATTTTTGGCCCCAGAGACCACCACCTCCCCAGGGTGGCCCGTTAAATTGAAAGGAGGGGGCCACAAGACCCCTTCCTGGAGCCAATAATGGCTTGAGGAACCGCCACCCCCTAGGGTTGGCTCCTGGTATGTAGCAGGGTGCCCAGCCCCAGAACATGGCAATTTGGTGTGATTTTGTGGGAGCTTTGACAGCTCCAGCCAAGTCAGAGCAAACCCTTTGCTGCCAGGAAGCGGGAATAGTGTTCCGGCATAGTGAGAGCTGAGGTGTACTCTGTTTCTCTACCTGCAGAGATGGGCTCCCCCGTGGTCCCTAATGGAGATCCGGGGCCAAAATCGGCCCGGGGAGGGGGGCCGTGTGGCCCCTCTCCGCTTTCACAATACTTGTAAAAAAAGCCCAGGCGATGGGGTCCCTGTGGCAAAAATGAGCCTGTAAAGGGGGGGTTGGGTGGAGGGGCGCCCGCCTCCCCTTTAAAAAGAAAAAAATATTAAAGTGGATGGAGTTTCCAGTGCTGAAATCGGCCCGGGGAGCAAGCCACGCGGTCTCCCCCTTAATATAAAAAAAGACAAAAAAGGCCAGGCCCTGGGGGTTGGGGTCCCCGGGGCTGAAATAGGCCAAAGAGGGGGCGCCCGGTCAAAGGACAGCATCCAATCGTAATGGAAGTGTTTAGCAAATTCGCATTTTCTGCATGGTCAGCCGAGATTTTTCACCTTTCTATGGACCTTATTTTTGCTGGTATTGGGACTCAATTCTACAGTGCATGTGCTCTTGTCTTTAAATAGTGGTTGTACAACTTATTTCTACCAATTGGTCCATTGAACTGTCCTGTAATACCATTGTAGATGGCACAGAAAACGCACCTAAGATTTTGAAATTAAATGTCATATGTGGACTTCAGTGTGGGTTTATACCACCCACATATAGGACAACGACATGTCTGCCATGAACACATGTGTGCTCTGGCTGGGTTGCCCTTTAAATGCACTGCAGTGACTTACGGCAGGAAAGTGGCTTAGCCATGTAGGGAAAGCCCATGTGTATATATTCATATGTCACATTAAAGTACTCTTTGCAGGGTAGAGTATTAACATATAAAAACACACATTGTGAATATTGTGCTCTCACAATGAAATAAAACTCAAAAGTATTCCACTGTGTAGGACTTGCTAGGCTTTTCCCTGACCAGACATAGATAGCATTAAAATCTTTAGTACCTACTTAGGTTTGGGGAAATGCTTGAAAATGCCTCAAACTTAGTTTGTAAGTATTTTTTTTTAAAAATAATGTCAAATAAGACTTTTGATAACTTAAAATCTGTAAAACATTACGTTATGCTGCCTGAGCCAGAACTGGGTTAAAACCTGTTCTGCTATTTATCACACCGACAGAGCTGGAATGCACACCTTTCACTGGGAAAGTTAAACACTCTAAATCAGTGGACAATATCCTGCCTCTGAACACAGGAAGAACAAATGTGTGTTTGCTGCTGACCAACCAGCAGGGATTAGCTTTCGGGGAGTGCAGAGGAACAGGTGGCATAACAAAAGGCAGTTTTAGCACTAAGTCTTTTGACTTGGAGATGCCAAAGGGGGGCACCTCCTTTTCAAACCCAAGACCTTTGCAAAAAGTCAGTCTCTAGTCACGGTAGAGGGCAGAGCCTATTTTGCCCTATTCAGGTGGGAGGAGTACTTACCTAAATAGGGGAGGGACTGAGGAGCTGAATATATGCCTGCCTGATAGCAATTGAGTTCTGCCCTCTTGAAACAGAGGCTCTCTGATAATTTTACAGTAAGGCGAAGAGGCATAAAAGGAGGTGGAGGGACTTTGCAAAAATAGTTAGAATTGGGTGGTAGAATTTCTGCAGTCACTGGCTAGTGCACTGAATAAAAATGCACCTCAACCACCACCTATTTAGAACATTCCTCAACCTGGGAATAAGCCATCTGAAGAAGAAAGCCGTGCTGAAAAAAAGACTCCTTCCTGGAATGCTGGAAGAATAGGGCTCACATAAGGACTCGGAGACTTCTGGCTCCTTGTGGCACCCATATACTGGAACCGCTCTCCATAGGTCAAGTGTTCGGCCTCTTGTTTGTCTGCTTCAAAGACTCAAAATACAGTAGAACTCCTGATCCCAAGATGGCTCAGCTGACCACAGAGTATTGGACCCTGAAGGAGACCTGACTGGAGAGAGACTTGGTGACCAGAATCCTTCCCTGAGGAGCTAAAGACTGCAGGACTGACTAGATGGAACTTACCCAGCAGATGGAGACTTAGGGGCCTATTAGGAATGCAGCGCTGGGACCGGCCGCCAGTGGTGTGGCGGTCCCGCACCTGCAATTAGGTTGCCCCGCCACAGTGGCTGAAGCATCCCCCATCCACATCATTGTGGCGGGCGGTGCACACAGCACTGCCTGCCACAAAGCTGTGGCTGCACACTGTGCATTTGCATGCACAACGTGGCAGGCACCGCGCGGTGCCTGCCACATTGCGCATGCAAATGCAGGGGGGTGCCATAGGTACTCCCCATGTGCCTCCCACCACCCCCAACATCCTGGGGGCCCACAACGGGTCCCCACTGTGAAATTCGCATGCTGAAAGGCTGATTCCCACATGCATAGTAATATGAATGGTGGTGTCTAACAGACACCGCCACCATATTCAACCCTTTTCCGCCCAGTCGACTCATCAACTGGGCGGAAAAGCCACGGTACCCCCCGCCATCATAGTATGGCGGGGGGAAATGGGAGGCGGAAGGGAGATAATGTAGGGCGGATCGCCACCGCCATGCGGGCGATGGCGATCCGCCCGACATTGTAATAGACCCCCAAGTGTAAAAATAAAATCTTTGACCAGGACGGTCTGCTTGGTGTAGCCAACCACCTCTCCGTCATGGTTAGCCTGAAATTAAGGCTAGGTTCCAGCCCACTGTGAATTATTGATTATTGTTTTTCCACAGCACATTGCTTTTTCTAGGCACTTTTTGCCTAAACACTTTTTTTAATGCTTTCTTTGGTTCCCCTTAA
Source organism: Lissotriton helveticus (assembly GCF_964261635.1). NCBI lineage: Eukaryota > Metazoa > Chordata > Amphibia > Caudata > Salamandridae > Lissotriton > Lissotriton helveticus. Next base: position 1,270,594,266 of record NC_136068.1, read on the forward strand.
CCTATTTTAATGATCTTTGATTCATTTTGCTCATTAACATTTTTTCTATTGTTTTTTAACTGGTTTAGGAATGTTATTTGTTGTTTTCTTGACTGATACTACTTGAGCTTAACATACTTTTCTGGAGATTGTCTGCTGCTTGTGATATTGCTGCCCAGGGTTGAGCAGAGATTCTCTCAGAACTGTGCTTTGAACTAATCAGATAGTGCTTCTTAAATTGGCAAGCGTCATCCCTTTCCAAATTACTAATAACGTTTTGACAAAGTGATCCTCAGCTAAACTGAGGAAAGAACTAGTGAGCTTTGTTAAATGCATCTAGAATGTTTAGATATTGAACCGAATGGGTTTAGGTACTCACTGCTGCTTCAGACACCACTCATATATAAACGGTTTTGATTAGGCAACTGGGGGGGTGGAGGGGGAAGCGTGGGGAAAAAAATAACAAAACCATATAGTTTAAACACTTACCTTTCACTGCCGGCCGGCGCTCTTCTGCTACCTCGCCGTGCCTCGCTGCTCTGGCACTGCAATCACCAGGAGCACAGGCTCCCAGACTCCCTACCCAATCCCAGTGCTTCTCTCATGCAATTGCTCCCAGTATGAGAGAAGCGCTGGGATTGGGCAGAGCTGGCCACTTTAATGCTCCAGCAGGGACTGGGAGCCAGTGCCCCTGAGCAGTGATGATATCTCCCAGGAACAGCCTGGAGATATCAAAGAGCGCATGTCAGTTTGGCCGGCTGTAGCAGGCCGGCCAAACCGACAGGCTTACTTTCAGTGCCTACTACCACTTCCCCCCTCCCCCACTGCTAATGCGAAGACATGGCCCCGCCCCAGACTCGCGGACTAGAAGTGAAAAAAAAAAGACAATAAAATAGCTTATTGACACATTGTATTTTTCTTCTGTGTGCTGGCATTTCACCAGTGAGGCAACGCTACTCCACAATAGCGAAAGAGCCGTCCCTGACTCTCCACCAGCAAATTGTGCACAGGTTTTTTTGTTTCCCCACCCATGCCAGTGCCCGTGAATTTAATCTGTTGGATGGTGCTCACCTTTTTAAACCTATAAACTCTGTTTTCTGTCCTAACCCCTGAACCAGGGATCCCGTTCCCTGCACACAGACATTGGGTAGGCTATTACTTAGCAGTTTCTTCTCTAGTCATAACTTACTACAATAAGAAAATGCTCATAATAAATAAAAGAATACTCAAAACTGGTGGAATAACCAAGTGGGAAAGCTCATTCACGGTGTCCTTATTATTATTTGTTCGTCTCCATCCATCAGATGAGACCTCATCCGGTATTCACCGGATTATACCTTTCTTCAGCATGCCGTACAACAGTGCACTTTGCATTGAAACACCAACAAATTACATAGATTCCTAAATAATTGTTGCCCAAAATCACTTTGTGCAAATTGGATAAATCATTAATAGATTAAGAAATCAACTTCCCTTTGAAAGCAGGAATAGAAAGATATTAGTATACTTAAAACACTGCATCCACATTCAGTCCCTTAGCTACTGCATTTGTCATAACTCCAGTTGGCCTCCCCCATCTGGTTTTCAAAATGATCATTATTTGGAAGTTATTGATTTGGGGGCATAAGTATGAAAATCCGTATTTGCGATTCTCAAATAGCGATTTTTTGAGAATCGCTTTTTGAGATTTGCAAAACAGGATCAGGCACATGCATCAAAGCTTTTTGCGATCGCAAACGGTGCGAATCGCAGAAATCGGCCGTTTGCGATCGCAAAATCAGCTTTTGGGATGCATCAAGGGTGAAGCCCATCGCAATTTGAGAATTCGCAAATATTTGCGAATTCTCAAATTGCGATTGCATTTAAGGAATCGCATTTTGCGATTCCTTAAATGCAATGCATGAAAGTTTTAAAAATAGCGATTTCGGAGGAGGAGCTTCGCGCGCAACCAAGATGGCCGCGTGAGTTTAGGGCTCCCGAGACCCTCGCAACCTCCCGCATCTATCCTGTCCTATATCCTGTTCTTCATCGATGTTCTCGTGAAGACGAACCACGCGTGAGGCAAAATCTGCATTCTGATTTTTATTCGGACCCCGGGAGCCGGAGTTACGGTGCCTTGAAGATTGCGGCCTATGCCTCCGTGATGCCCGGCTGTGGAGTGGTCATGCTACCCGAGCTGTAGTTGAACAACATCGGCCTCAGGGGATTGGCACGACCGGTCCAATTGGTTTCACTTTCGGTTTTGCCTTCAAAGTGACCTGTGACTGGGAATGAGCCTACTCCTGTGCCTGCAGACAGCTGCCTGGTCACCCACGAATGTGACTTTGACTGTTTTGGCCGGATTTGGAGATCTTTCGACTTGGGCCCTCGGGCCAGGGCCGTTTTCGCCCACGGAGGCCAGGGGTCGCCATTTTCCTGCCTCGCTTCATCGAATCACGCTGGCCTATCTCCCCTAATGGTGGGGATATCGGAGGGTGACAGGCTGAAACCTAAGAACACTCGGCGAGGTGGCTCCACTCAATCTAACAGTATGGATCGCTATACCGAGCCTAAGGGTTCTCCCGGTGGAGTTGGCACGAGGGAACCGCCTGCTTCGGCGCTCGAGCCGACTCTACAAGATGTCATGGCCGCGATCGATGGAATCAAGTCCTCATTAGGACACCAAATTGAGGCTCTCGCACATGAACTTGGCACTGTGGCGATTGATGTCAATCTGATCCGTGCAAATCTGGGCAAAACTAATGAGAAAGTTAAATCTTTGGACATTAAGACATCCAGTCTGACGGGTGATGTCACTGATCTGCAGACCGATGTCCGTCGCTTGAAGACCAACAGCGATCTCATTCTACGTCGTCTCGAGGATTATGAAGGGAGGGCTCGCCGTAACAACGTCCGTATCATTGGGGTTCCGGAAAAGGCGGAGGATCCGGCAGCTGACCTCTTTGTTGAGGACTTAATTGTTCGCCATCTTGTACCTAAGGGACTGAGCAAGTTCTTTACGATCGAACGTGCTCACAGAGTTCCGGGTGGCCAGCCGAAGTTGGGAGCCCCGCCGCGGCCTATAATAGCCAGCATCCTCAATTTTCGGGACAGGGACGCTATCCTGCAGGCCTAACGGACGAGTGGTCCTACAAAATTTGAAAACACCACTGTCAGCTTCTACCCGGACTTCACCCAATCGGTCCAGAGGCAAAGACTCGGCTTCATGGGTGTGAAGAGAAGATTGCGAGACATGGGCCTCAAATATGCCATGCTTTTTCCGGCCAAGTTACGAATTGAACATGCGGAGCGGACTTATTTTTTCGATCGTCCGGAGGTGGTGGCGGACTGGCTTGACACTCTCTCGAACCAGCCTCCATTGGAGAAACAGTCTGGTGGAGCGGAGGGAGGCCCGACAGAACAAGAATAGGTGCCGGCAGATGGTATCCTGGGATCTCTTGTTGGCCTCGAACTGTGGTTCTATAATCCTGACAATTGACTTGATCTACATTTTTGGGGGTCGCGGGGTCAGTGGCGGGTTTATTTCCTCCTCTGTGTTTCTTTTTGTAGCCTAGTTAGATGGGGGGGCGACAGGCACACTGCAAGTTTGGGTGGTTTTCTACAATTCCGCAGGGGTGCAGGGTGTTGTAACGGGATGTTGCTGGGGGGTTTGGGGGGTTTTGAGGGGGACTGTGTGTGTTTCTTTGCAAGGCAATGTATCCATTTCTAGTTTGACCGAGGTGCTGTATTCTACCCGGGGTTGGATCCTCTTTATTTTTCGGGATGGGGGGTAGAGGGCTGAAACTGATGAGTTGGAATGTAAATGGTCTGGGCGATTGGATAAAACGTAGTGTCGTGTTGCAACTGTTGAAGCGTCTCTCCCCAGATGTGGTCCTCCTTCAAGAGACGCACTTGATTGGCAATACTTGTCGTGCCATGCACAGGAGGGGGTACCGTTTGGCTGCACATGCCGGGTTCTCCTCTGGCTCCAGAGGGGTGGGTATCCTGATCAAGAATTCTCTCCCACTTGAAACCGTTTCCACGGTCCTCGACGATAGAGGGCGTTATGTTGCTCTTACGGGTAGGTGGGAGGGCCGGACCATCTCTCTGGTTTCTGTGTATGTTCCCCCTGGCCTGCAGTCAACTACTTTTGCGGACTTGGGGCAGGTTCTCCTGGCTCTCCCTGAGGGATCACTGCTCATGGGTGGTGACTTTAATGTGGTGGTCTCTGGTATCTTGGATCGGCACCCGCCCAGGGATTTGGGAAGTGCACAAAACTGGCTATCTGATTTCCTTGATACCCTGGGTCTAGTTGATTGTTGGAGAATGTTGCACCCAGCACAGCAGCAGTACACTTTCCATTCTGGTGCGCACGGTAGCCTTTCCAGAATTGACTATGTGCTGGTACCGGCGGCGCAGGCCCTCTCCGTCACCGAGGTTAAACATTTGGCCCGTGGTATTTCCGACCACTCTCCTTTGTGGTTCCGGATGGAGCTGGGCTCTGAGACCGAGGGTCGGGTGGCCCCGATCAATCCCTGGTACCTCCGAAACTCCAAAACACGGACGGCCTTGGTAAAATCCCTTGACCGGTATTTCTCGGAGAAAGAGGGTTCGGTTTCCTCGGCCGTATCTCTCTGGGAGGCTTTCAAGACCGTCCTCAGGGGTCAGGCCCTGTCATTGATAGCGAATGTTAAGAAACAGAAGGAAGAGGAAGTGGTCAAGATAGAGGCGGAGATAGCGGATTTGGAGCTAGACCTTGAGGGGGGTGACCCACGCTGCGATGCATGTATTATGGCTGAAGCAACTTGACAACAGGGCTTTGGTCACTGACGCAGCTAGGGCCATGAGTAGAGAGCAGCAGGGACCCCTTTATGATGTGGGGGATAAGGCTGGTAAATTAATTGCGTGGTTAGATAAGAAGGATAGAGCTATTCGGGTTGTACCTGTGATTGAGACGGCTAGTGGTGACCGGGTTTCTGACCCTAAAGAGATCGTTCAGCAGTTTGCGGATTATTTCCAGACAGTGTACTCCTCTGTCACTGATAGACCGGAGGAGGACTCACATCTCTTGTTGCGGGATATATCCTTGTCGCGACTCTCTGATATTGATAGGGAACAAATGGACGCTGCAATAACAGCGGATGAGGTAGCTTTAGCGATTCGCTCCTTGCGATCGGGGAAAGTAATGGGTCCTAATGGCCTACCTATTGAATTCTACAAACTGAAACCTGATAAAATTGCTCCCTATCTGCGAGATATGTTTTTGGAGTCTCGGAGTGTGGCTATCTCCCCCGTAATCAGCGGCTGGCGACCATTGTGGTGACTCACAAGGAGGGTAAGCCCAGAGACAGGTGTGCGTCGTATCGTCCTATTTCCCTATTAAACGCCGAGCCTAAGATTCTTGCAAAGGTCCTGGCTAATAGATTGATCACTATCATTGGTGAGCTGATACACCCGGATCAATCCGGTTTCATCCCGCATAGGAACACCGTCCTGAATCTCCGGCGCCTACATGGGGTTCTCGCGAGAGCATCGACGTTGCGTGAGCCAGCCATCTTGGCGTCGTTGGATGCCACGATGGCCTTTGATACCGTGGAATGGTCATATTTATGGGCCGCGTTGGCTAAGTTTGGGTTCGGACCAGGTTTTATTGGTTAGGTTAGGTTGCTCTACGAGGACCCCCTCGCGCAAATTGTTGTCAATGGCCGCATCTCAACCCCATTTGGTCTCGAGAGGGGGACGCGTCAGGGCTGTCCTTTGTTGCCTCTCCTGTTTGCCTTGGCCCTTGAGCCCCTCGCTGCGTGGATCCGGTGGGAGCCTTCGATGAAAGGTATTCGGTGGTCCTCTGAATTCGAAGATCGTATCTCGCTCTATGCGGACGATATTTTACTGTATCTGACTTCGCCACGAAAATCTTTGATAGTGTTATGCAATGTGTTGAATTCATTTGGTCGTAATTCAGGCCTCATTATTAATTGGACGAAATCCTATTTATATGTCCTTTCGGGCGACGTCCCTCTTCTCCCACGCAACTGTCCCATCCAGATTGCAAGCATGGGGTTTAAATACCTCGGTATTTATATTTCATTGGACCCTGCAGTTCAGTACGAACGTAATCTCCTTCCGCCCTTGTCTAGATTGAAGCAAGATGTCGCGGGTTGGCGTGGACTTCCACTTTCACCGCTTGGTCGTGCTGCCCTTTTCAAAATGATGTGTCTTCCTCGTTTTCTCTATGCTCTTCAGAATACTTTCGATATCGTTCCCGCTAGTTATTTTCGGGCAATAGAGGATCTTCAAAGGAAATTGATATGGGACGGCAGACCTCGTATTTCGCTCGCTAAACTGACACTCCCGTGGTACGACAGGGTATTGCTCTCCCGGATATAACGCGATACTATTGGGCGTCCCAATTGGGAGCGATTAATCATGGTATGTTTGGTCCCGACTTGAACCCCGCCTTCGCTATGGATAGGTGGCTTCTGCCTGGTGGCAACTACTATAGGGCATTATATTCTAAATCGGTGATCAAGACTTTGTCGGGACCTACGAGGATAGCGGTGCGACTGTGGCAGGATGCGACTAGCGCGACGGGATGGATGGATCGTTTGACTCGGGCGACCCCGCTATTTGGTTCTGATAAACTTGGTAAACTGTGGAATACCAGGGGGTTCGATAAATGGGACCTGATTGGTATTAGTAAGGTGGTGGACCTCTGGGTCAAGGGTCAGGTGAAATCATTTGAGTCGTTGCGGGAGGAGTTTGACTTAAATAACTCGGAATACTTCCGTTATATCCAGGTTCGCCACGCTTTGATGTCGGTTTTCCCGGTTGGGGAGGTAATTCCTAATCGTCTCCACTCGAAGATAGACTTTTGGATGGCTATGTGCCTGATAGCACCATCTCCCTAGTCTATAAAAAACTAATCAATGATAGATCAGACCTCCTATTGCATCTTCGAGAATTGTGGACACGTGATGGTCTTGAACTGGATGACGAGGACTGGCAATCTGTGATCTCCTCTCCAAAGGAGGTCGCAATCCCAGCTCGATTCCGGTTGGTTCAACTTAAGATTCTGCAGAGGATTTATGTCACGGGCCCTCGCTTGGTCCACATGGGTTTTTCCGAGGATGGTCTGTGTAAGCGAGGATGTGGGCAGGTGGGGACATTCCTTCATATTATCTGGGAATGTCGTGAGGTCGCGACCTTCTGGAGCGAGGTACATGAGGTGATGAATGAGGTGACGGGGATAGCCCTCTTGCCGGAGGCTCGACACTGTATACTGAATGTTTGGGAGCCGACGGACCACAACGCAGCGCAAACACAGTGGGTGACCCTGGGGGCCATGATTGCTAAGAGGGATATTGCTCAATTGTGGGGGGCCCTGAGACCGCCTAAGGTCACGGCATGGAAGGAAAACATAGACTGGTGCATGTTCAGGGAAAAGACTGTGTACTTGGCCCGGGGCTGACCCCGGAAATGGTGTAGAGTGTGGGGACCCTGGAATGGCTACCGTGGAGATATATGTACACCACCTGTTGTAGATGTCCCAGATGACCCTATTTCCCCCTAACCCCGCATTCCACTTACTGTGCTGTATATGCTTTAACTTTGCCTTGCCCTCCCCCCATCCCCCTCTCCTAGATTGATTGCTGATTTCTTTGTATTGCTTTTCCTTGTTATGTTATGTTATGTTATTTTATTTTATAAAGCGCACAGATGCCGCAGCCAAGAGGCGTCCCGGCACAAAGGATATGGTGAAACACAACACGGTAACTAATAGGTCTTGGAATCGGTACTGTATGTAATATATTTTTCTGCCTTGCTGTTTATATAAAAAATTTCAATAAAAAAAATATTTTAAAAAAATAGCGATTTCGTAATTAGGGGGAGCAAATTACCATGAGGTTGAACCTCATGTTAATTTGCGAAAACGTTGAAAAATGCACTTTTGTGCATTTTTCAAAGTTTCCTGTTGTGCACACACATGCCCTTAGGGCATGTGTGTGCACAACATATGTGCACAGATTAATTTCAGGGGTGCAACAGGGTGTCCTTTGGACACCCCTGCACCCTAGAAATCGCATTCTCAATTTGCGATTCGCAATTGAGAATGTCTTCCCATTCATTCCTATGGGCCTCTCAGCCCATAGGAATGAATGGGGAGGTATTCCTTAATTGCGACTCGCAATTTGCGACTCGCAATAAAGGAATGTTTATTTATCGCACATTTTTCAGCGATTTCTTCATACAAAGGCTTTTGCGATTTCTTAATTGCGATTCCTTAAAAATCGCAATTAAGAAATCGCAAAAGCCAACAATGATGCATGTGCCTGGATGTATTTAACAATTCGCAGTTTATTTGCGATTTCTTAGTATTCCTTAATTGCGATTAGCAAATTGCGAAATCGCAATTAAGGAATACCTTCCCATTCATTCCTATGGGCCAGGAGGCCCATAGAAATGAATGGGAAGTCATTCTCAATTTGCGATTCGTTATTTTCGAATCGCAAATTGAGAATAATTTCAAGGGTGCAAGGGTGTTATAAGAACACCCTGGTGCACCCCTGAAATGAACATGTGTGCGCATATGGCGCACATACATGCCCTAAGGGCATGTATGTGCGCCACATGGCACCTTGAAAAATGCCAAAAAGTGCATTTTGAGAGAAATCGTAAATTACCACCAACTTGAAATTGGTGGTAATTTGTGATTTCTTAAGGAGAAATCGCACAACTTGGGTGCTTGTGGCATAGCATTTAAGGAATCGCAATTTGCGATTCCCTAAATGCTTACGCAAAATTGAGTAATCGCACCTTTTGCGATTCCTTAATATTGCAATGCAATTTTCCTTATACATCGCGTTTTGTGAATTTTCAGTCGCAAACGCTGCTTTTTTGCGATTCGCAGCGTTTGCGACAAAAAATCCGTTTCATACATATGCCCCAAAATGCGGTAAATCTGTACATAACACCGGTAGAGGAATTCAAGGTAAGGGCCTTACCTTCTAATTATAATAATTAGGCGTTGTTCATTCTCGCCCCATTGACACACCAATACACAACCCCAGTACTACAAATGACCACCTTGAACTAGGTTCTTCTCAACTGATCAGCCAAGAACTGGCCTTGACTCTTGGTTCTGACTGGCTGGTCTGTGTATTATTTGATAATGCAAGATTCGAATTTGACTTTTATCTCATGTGAATGGTATTCCAAATTGACTTTGTCTTCATCTAAAGGCAAGACAGCTATCAGCACTTCCATGCTACAACACTTCCATGCTGCAACACTTCCATGCTGCAACACTTCCATGCTGCAACACTTCCATGCTGCAACACTTCCATCCTGCAACACTTCAGTGCTTCAACACTTCAGTGCTTCAACACTTCAGTGCTTCAACACTTCCATGCTGCAACACTTCCATGCTGCAACACTTCCATGCTACAACACTTCCATGCCACTTGTGGGACACCCCCGCGCCGCACGGCCACCAGCTGTTGCGTGTGCCCCCTCGCTCTGCCTAGCTGCCTCGCCGACGGCCTCGCGGCCGCTCTGCTTCTCCCCGTGTGTTAGTTTGTCAGTTTCCTTCTGTTTTGACCGTCACTTGTGCTTGTTTTGAATTGTCAGGATTTCTGTTTTGCTGTTTTTGACCGCCATTTGTGCTTGCATTTTTGTTGAGGTTTTTGTGTCTCTCCGCCTCTTGTGATCGTTTCTGACCCTCGTTCCCTGCCTCCTTTCCCGCCTTCCTCGCCGCGCTCCCTCCCCGCTTCCCGCCACCGCCATCAGCCCCGCCCCTTTCTCTTCTGTACCCTCCCCGCTCCCGCCTCCCAGCTGCTCCGCCCACCCGCGCACTTGGCCTTAAATGGCGACCGTGCGACGCAGGTGAGTGTGACCCACTTGTGGGACACCCCCGCGCCGCACGGCCACCAGCTGCTGCGTGTGCCCCCTCGCTCTGCCTAGCTGCCTCGCCGACGGCCTCGCGGCCGCTCTGCTTCTCCCCGTGTGTTAGTTTGTCAGTTTCCTTCTGTTTTGACCGTCACTTGTGCTTGTTTTGAATTGTCAGGATTTCTGTTTTGCTGTTTTTGACCGCCATTTGTGCTTGCATTTTTGTTGAGGTTTTTGTGTCTCTCCGCCTCTTGTGATCGTTTCTGACCCTCGTTCCCTGCCTCCTTTCCCGCCTTCCTCGCCGCGCTCCCTCCCCGCTTCCCGCCACCGCCATCAGCCCCGCCCCTTTCTCTTCTGTACCCTCCCCGCTCCCGCCTCCCAGCTGCTCCGCCCACCCGCGCACTTCGCCTTAAATGGCGACCGTGCGAACGCGCAGCGGTCACGCGCAGCGGGCGCGCCGATTGTGCGCCGAAGGCGCGCCAAAGGTAAGCCCGTCTGCGCCCGTCCGCGACCGGATCGCACCCAGGGCCAGGACCCCTGGCCCACGAAGACCCCGACCGACCCGCCTGACGTACTCCGCCGCCACCCTCACCGCTCTCAACACCGGCCGACTCCCAGATTGCCATCAAGCCACTCCACGACGCACCCACGGACCTTTCAGCTGCCACGCCTGCAAGTTCGCCTGCATCCGGACCTGCCTCACACCAGCACCCGCCAAGTCGAACACCAACAGAACCCACCTCAAGTGCATCCTGCTCAACACCCGCTCCGTCCACAGACACGCCATCGAACTCTGGAACCTCCTAGACGCCACAGCCCCTGACGTTGCCTTCCTCACGGAGACCTGGATGAACGCCTCTTCAGCTCCCGACATCGCCATCGCTATCCCAGAGGGCTACAAGATCATCCGGAGGGACCGCAACGCCAACCAGATGGGAGGAGGCATCGCCATCATCCACAGGAACACCATCCGTCTCACGACCAGCACCGACAACACCCTGACCAGCGCCGAACACCTGCATTTCCAGATCCACACCAACCCGAACACCACCCTCAGAGGCACCCTGATCTACCGACCCCCTGGACCACGCACACATTTCAGCGAGGACATCGCCGACTTCGTCAGCCCGCATGCCCTCCCCTCCGCTGACTACATCCTCCTGGGAGACCTCAACTTCCATCTGGAAAACAACAACGACCGCAACACCAGCACCCTGCTCGACAACCTCGCCAACCTGGGACTCAAGCAACTGGTGTCCACCCCCACCCACCGCGCCGGACACACACTCGACGCAGTCTTCTCCTCCAGCAAAGACGTTAGCTTCAGCCACGCCACAGAGCTTCAATGGACGGACCACAGCTTCGTCCACTTCACCTTCAAGAGAACGACGACCCACCAACACCAGCAACAAGCCGCCCGCAGAAGCTGGAACAAGATCACAACAGACCAGCTCGCCACCTCCCTGAGCCAGCACCCTCCTGCCAGCTCAGCAGACCCCAGCCAGGCCGCCGACAACCTCACGAAGTGGATCAGCATCTGCGCGGACGAGCTCGCCCCTCTGAGGACCCCGCCTAGCAGACCCGGCAGCAAGAAGGCCCCATGGTTCACCGACGAACTCAAGAGCTCCAAGAAGAACTGCCGAGCCCTCGAGAAAGTCTGGAAAAGGGAACCGACACCGGACAACAGGACCTCCTTCAAACTCGCCACCCGGAAACACCACCAGCTGATCCGCGCCGCCAAGAAAACAGCATTCAAGGACCGGCTGGACAACAACGCACACAACTGCAAGGAACTCTTCAACATCGTGAAAGAGCTTTCCAACCCCAGCGCAGGAAACAACGACATCACCCCATCGCAAGACCTCTGCAACTCCCTCGCTTCATACTTCCACAACAAGATCGCGGACATACACAACAGCTTCAACAACCAACCAACGCACACCATGACCGAACAACCACCCCCCACCACCACCCTCCACGCCTGGACCCCGATCAGCACCGAAGACACCATCCACACGATGAACTCCATCCACTCCGGATCACCGACCGACCCCTGCCCTCACCACGTCTTCAACAAGGCCGACGCCGTCATCGCACCCCACCTACGAGACATCATCAACACATCCTTCGACACCGCCACCTTCCCTGAGAGCTGGAAGCACGCCGAACTCAGCGCTCTACTCAAGAAACCAACAGCGGACCCCACCGACCTCAAGAATTACCGCCCCATCTCGCTCCTCCCGTTTCCAGCCAAAGTCATTGAGAAGAACGTCAACAAGCAGATGGCCGCCTTCCTCGAGACGAACGGATCCCTCGACCCCTCACAGTCCGGCTTCCGAGCCAATCACAGCACCGAGACCGCCCTCATCGCCGCCACCGATGACATCCGAACCCTGATGGACAATGGAGAAACAGCGGCCCTCATCCTCCTAGACCTCTCCGCGGCCTTCGACACGGTCTGCCACCGCACCCTAGTGCAGCGCCTCGACAACGCCGGAATCCAGGGGAAGGCACTGGAATGGATCATCTCCTTCCTCGACGGAAGAACACAGAGAGTCCGCCTACCACCGTACAAGTCAGAGGCCACCGAAGTCATCTGCGGCGTCCCCCAAGGATCCTCTCTGAGCCCCACCCTCTTCAACGTCTACATGAGCCCCCTCGCGGCCATCGTACGCAAACACAACCTCAGCATAATCTCCTACGCCGACGACACCCAGCTGATCCTCTCCCTGACCAACAACCCCGCCGCCGCCAGAGCCAACCTGCACGAAGGGATGAAAGAGGTAGCCGAGTGGATGACGACCAGCCGCCTGAAACTGAACTCGGACAAGACGGAAGTCCTCATCCTGGGTTCCTCACCCTCCGCCTGGGACGACTCCTGGTGGTCTCCCGCCCTGGGCACCGCACCCAAACCGACAGACCATGCACGCAACCTGGGCGTCATCCTGGACTCCTCCCTCTCCATGACCAGGCAAGTCAACAACGGCGTGCTTCAACATCCTACGCATGCTATGGAAGATCTTCTGGTGGATCCCCACCGAGACCAGGAAGACCGTCACCCAGGCCCTCGTCACCAGCCGGCTGGACTACGGCAACGCCCTCTACGCCGGTACCACCGCCAAGCTCCAGAAGAGACTCCAGCGGATCCAGAACGCCTCAGCCAGACTCATCCTCGACATCCCACGAACCAGCCACATCTCCGGACATCTGAGAGACCTTCACTGGCTCCCCGTCAACAAAAGAATCACGTTCCGTCTCCTCACCCACGCACACAAAGCCCTACACGACCAAGGCCCGAGCTACCTCAACAGCCGAGTCAACTTCTACGCTCCCAAACGCCACCTCCGATCAGCCAACCACGCCCTCACCGCCGTCCCCCGCATCCGAAGAGCGACAACAGGAGGAAGGTCCTTCTCCTACCTGGCCGCCAAGACCTGGAACTCCCTCCCGACCGACCTGCGCCTGACCCAAGACCACCTCTCCTTCAGGAAGAAGCTGAAGACCTGGCTGTTCGAGCAGTAGCGGCACCCCCCCCCAGCGCCTTGAGACCCTTCGGGTATGTAGCGCGCTCTATAAGTGTCACTGATTGATTGATTGATTCCATGCTACAACACTTCCATAATACAACCTGCTTCACCATTGACATCCACGGGGACTGATTTATTTCTTTTTGATGCAATCCAGTACTTTTTTGTCTTTTACGTGTCATTCGTTAGTAGAGTTTGCCAGCACCGTAACAGATTATATCTCATAGCATATATGGACTTTGATCCAATATTTTATAGATGTGCATACAAAGGTAACTTTACTAAGGTCATCACAGTGGACCCCGACTCAGAATTAGTGCAAATGATGAAACCCAGACAGGGGACTTGACAGAGTATTTGAGGTAACCTTAGTCTGGTCAGGGGTAGCCCTGTCATGGACTGCAAATCTGGTGGACAAATTCTTGGAAAATACTCTACCACAAAATGGATAATCAGATTCCTCTAGCACAGATCTTCTATCTAGTCCGTAGTTCTCAATGTTTTATTTTTGCATGGCTTTTATATGCCCTAGCATCAGTTGTGGGTAGCCATGCCTACATATTCTATAATCGGTAGGACGCAGAGAAGGAAGAGAGGCATGTATGGATGACCGCTCGCTTGCTGTGTGATACAGAAGAGAAAGAACATGCATCCGCTTAGTTCAACAAAGTCAACAAATGGAACTGAGAAGCTGGAGAAGCCGTGGAAGTCCACCGGTGGTGGTCTGGAGGGGCCAGTGGAAACGGCTGGGGGCTCATGTGCTCCAAAGCCTCCTACAACTTCTTCCAGGCCAAGTTCATTATTGGAGAGCTCCGTGTGCTCCCAGTGTAGGTGAACCTCTGCTCCTCTCCTTCTTTCAATCTCGAGGGCAACGAGTTGAAAGTGAGTGCCGTAGGCTCGGACTTGCTCTGTATAGGTAAGAGACAGGGGGGGGGGGGTGCGAAGGTGACCAAGGCGGTGTGGATTGGTGCCGGGTATTAGGAGGTGACAGGACCAGACAGACAGCCTCAGTCTGGGGGCATGGAGGCCCAGTGAAGCTTGCAGTCCAGTAATTGCAATTGCCCTCAGTTGCATTTAGCGTTCAGTTGGTGTGAGTGGCCCGGGCGCTCTTGAAACAGTCTATCATTCTGCAACATTTTTCACCATCCTTCACACTCTTTTATCTTTGGCATGTAACTAGAACGTGGCCTCATTTATTATCACTGGGTAGAACGTGACAAGACAACGGAGCTGTTTAAGGGCCTTCTATCCATGCCCAGTCAAGTACCCAGTTGAAAACATTTATCAAAGGATACTGAGCCCTTGTAAAAAATAACACTTGCCAACCGCGCATATTGATAGCTTAGAAACTAGATAGTGAGTGAGTTTTTGATAAAGCCTAAGAGTCGTGGTACTCAGCAAGAGGTGCGCCTGAAAGGTTCTTGGCCTTCATGGATGAAATTAAAAAGTGTTAATAAAGAATACTAAATACATGAAAACGAATTCCACTCTTTTCTTGATTGACATCTAGACATACACTTTGAAAATAACCCAAGAGTAATTAAAAACGTGGTGGGGGCGCATTTGGACCTATATGTAATCTTCCTGAAGTGCATGTGTAAGAATAAATTACTATAGAGTGATTGCCCATGAATTAAGGATCTAATTGAATAACAGGAACATTCCGAGGCATCAATAGAATTAGCTGGATCGAGAGAACCAACACTGAGGATCAATCATCAATTGAAAATCAATCGAGAGAATCAACACTGGAGTGTTAATTGGATTAATAACTTAACAATATTACATAGCTTTGTTGTAAACTGATCAGTAATTATCAATATGGCTAAACAGAGGGTAACAAGTTTTAGTAACCGGAAAAGAATAGCTCAGGAAAAGAAGTCCACAGCAGGAATTTCGTTTTAACGCTATCCCAAAAGTAAAGAAGGCTTAGTAGAAAGCACCTAAGGATTCTGAGACCTGTGGAAAAAGCAGAATTAAAAATAAACTATTATCACTATCACAGAAAGGCCTGATAAATGTACACTTTGGGAGTAAAAGTGTTAAGCAACATCATTGCAACATTGAGATTTTATCTGGATTCTCATCTACGAATGTACCCTAAATTGTATTCAAAGGATACATTTTCTGAGTTTTTATGTAAGCATGAAGGGATTCCTGGGCATGAATCTCCAATTAAAGAGACATGTATGACGATCACTCCTGAATCTGTTCTGGTTAAAATGGTCAACAATGATGTAAGTTAGCAAAGAAGGAACAGGGACCGGCATTTTAGTAAGGAGTATTGATTTAGATTTCAGAGCTGGAAGGGTTTCTAATTATAGTATAAGCAGAAATACTCCCAAACTTAAATTCTCACTTCTTCTTCCGGGCATAAGGTTATCACATCTAGAGGAAAATGAGTTTGGCACAAAAGCAGAAAATGATGTAAAAGATCTAAACAAAGTCAGAGGAAACATTCTTGATAAAAACAAAGTTGAGAGAGACCAAAATATGGAAATTGTGTAAGTGGTGAGCAAGACCTTCAGTACAATATACTGATTGACAAATCAATTCTGGATGTATTATCAGGAGACGCAAAACAACAGAATCAACAGGGTATGATATCAGAAAAACTAGAATCTTTTTAAGCAAAAACACTTTGTATTCAGTAAATAAGTTCTATAACCAGATCAATGCAGTGCTTAGTTTGTAAAAAAAAGTGTCAGGGCCCTTCTCGCAAGGCCTCTACAGCCCACACCACCCCTGCTAACACTTTGAATGACAGTAACAACATAACACCTTAGCATCCCACTCCCATAGTGTGACAATTCAGATTCTTTCAGGCCACACAAAGCTATAATAATGGTGTGAGAGTCTACTATTATTATTATGCTCATGCTCGCCTCAAAATTAGACGGCGCCACCATGTAGTGCACTGTCACTAGTGCCTCTGCTGAAAATTAACCGCTTAACCGCGGCAGCAATTCGGCAGCGGTGCAGCAGTTTGATTAGGTGGGCAGGGCCGCGTCGGCCAATGGACGTGCGCAGCACTACGAAGGTAGTGCTCGTGACGGTCGTTGGCCGACGGGCGCATGGAAGGGGTTATGAGCCAGTGCTGAGCACCGGAAGCCACCAGCTTAAATTAAGCACTGGATCAATGGTGTTAACAATGACAACTGTTAAACAAAACAAATAATTTTTTCCTTTCCCTATATGTTGGATACTCTAATTGCAAACTGTGATACATTGTTAGAAGAGATTACTCCTACATTGAGTAAGACATTGAGGACGGGAAGTAACCACTCCTCTAAAGCGACAATTTACCCAACAATGAGTTCCTCAATAATGTTGGTAATCTAACATATTCTGGAATCAATTCTGAATCTCTTGACCAGAGTAGTAAAAGATTCCGAAGATTGATTTAGTTAAAGATATATCATGATTATTAGTAGACCAGAAGTCAGAAAAATACAGAGGTGAAGAAGTGAACCCCAGAAATTACAAAGGATGTTAAAAGAATGCCGATCACAATGTACAAGACTCTCAAAGAGTGGAAGGATGTGACAAAGAAGACCAAGAGAAAGGAGAATAGAATCTCATGCACACACGAAAACAATAGGGCTAAACAAACCCTAGGGCAACAAGGAGCAGAAGATTACAAATTATAGTTGTCCTTTAAATAGTGAAAAAAGAGAGGACAGATGTACAATAAAGGAGAACATCACCATGCTGCCTAAAGTAAAGAAACTAGGAAATAATTCTCAATGTTTAACAAAAAGCATTAAAAAATGGTAGTTATAAAAAAAAGTGAAAGAGGGGAAGGAAAATTACTATAAGAGGTCTGAGTGTGCTCTGTTTCGATAATACTACATTGCATAAATCCTGCTGTCCAGGATTAGAAGTAGTATAACAACTTAACCCCTGCGATGCTCCTGACGGAACGGTTCCATCATGAGCGTCGGTTGAGCTGTGCTCATGACGGAACCGTTCCGTCATGAGCCGGTAGGCTCATTAGAACCTTCAGCACAGCGCAGGAATCTGCGCCACGCTGAAGGTGTTAATCCTCTGGCAAATAGCTCTGCAATTACAACATATAGAAAAGTTAGTGCCTTTCAAGTGGATTTACACCTTCCTGAACGTAGCCCTCCAGAAAAAAAATTGAAAGTTAAGAATTTGGAAAGAGAACAAAAAATGAACAATAAAAGGAACCAGGTTCTGAGGTACTAGCGACCACTGAATCCAACCAGAGGGACGAGAATTAGGACAGAGAAAAGAAGGTGAAGAACAAAAGTACTCAAGCCTGGGACCAAAGAAATGTGACTTTAATGAAGGAAGAAGAGCTGTATACCCTCAGTATGGGGGAATAAAAGGATCTAAAGTTCAATGAGCACGAAGAGGTTCTAATAACAGTAAGTGACCAATTGAAATATGATGGAGCCTCTAAGGAAATAATCACTACATTAACTGGATTTATTTTCGGATTGTGATTCTAGCACATTTTCAAACCAGTCTAAGATATTGGCATTTTTAAGAGCAATGTTGACATTAAGCAAAATAATCACCAAGGATATCTTACTGGTCGCTATCCCTTCAAATGTGCATTATAATATAGAATGGCCACATGGGATGGTGCAAGTCTACTCGAGAAGAGTGGTTCACCAACTCTTAAATGCCATATATGAAATAAGGTTCATGGTTTATGATATACGTGAACCAACCCAAAATATGAGGGCATTGCGACTGCCCCTTAATGACATAACCTGGGCCTGGGGATGCCTCAATTCAACAGAGAAAGAACGGCGGTAAACCAACGCGCAGGCCGCAGAACGAATTCTGAGATGCAAATTTATACAAATGTCATGATGAAGAAAACTGACGCAACAGAAGAATTTGATTGGAATTGGATAGCAGGGACAATTAATCTAGCAAATACAGCAGCAAAACATTTTTATTCCTGATACCCACATACTATGGTTGAGGTCCTGGAATATTGCAGGCATGGAAAGGAATTGGAAATTTTTTTTTTTTTTTCTTTTTCTTTTTTTTTTTTGAAAACCTTTATTGAACAGAGAAAGCTCACAAATACGGGCCTACAACCCACCAGGGCTGGCCACCACATAAGAAAAGCATCAGGAGACATACATCAGGCGTCACAATATACTAAGGCAACAAATCAGGGGAAAGAGCAAGAATCTTAGAGCAATCTCAGGAGCAAACAAATAGAAAGGTAGTTTTCTTTTTAAAGAACGGATTTGGGAGATCAGGAGCTTGGCGGGCCATAACATAAGCCAGAGGGGCGGGGTCGCGGCGGGCAGCAACGCAGCGATCATAAAGACACAGGAGAAATCAACACAACAGAAGTACACCAGTAAGTACCGGGCAAAACAACGAAAAGAAAGAAAAACAGTTGTGCACACGATCCACTGCCCGCCCACCGTAGCCACCGCCCGTCCCACCGATCAGCACAAGAAAGGACCCAAATACCAAAGCGACACGAATTGCACCCCCAAGTAGAAAAAACCCCACAGTAAGGGGGGGGGAGAGGGGAAAAAGGAAAAGGAAGGGACCCCAACCCACCCACCCGCCCCCAGGTGACAAAGCAGGAAAAACAAAACTCCGGTACAAAATCAACCACAAAATAGGAAGACAAACAGCACAAATCATCATCTTTGTAGTACCGGAAAAAGACACCAGAAAGACACCCGGGGGACAGACGGCAGACAGAGCCCCGAAAAAGGGGATACACAAGGGCCATAGAACCAAGTAGGGAGAAGAAAGGGAGGAGAGAAAAACCCCCCCAAAAACAACAACAGACCCCCCCACCCACCCCACAAGCCCACCCTACACCCCTGCAGAGGGCTATGGCCTACCCCCCGGCAGCGTGCCTGTCGCCCTAAATAGAACCCGAAATATAGAAGAAAAGGAACAGGGCAGAAACAAAGACAAAAGGGAAGGGGCAGGGGAAGGGAAGGAACAACGCACACACGGGGGAGGGCGAAAAATCAGTATCATCTGCGTCCATCCCGCCACCTGCTACAAGGGAAGGGTATAGCCCATGGGAAGGTAACGATATGAGAAAAAGTTTCAGGAGTCCCAGAAAATTACAGAAACATCACAACAGCACTTGTCAATCACATAGCAAAGAAACCAGACTACCGCATATAAAAGTCGTTTCAGCCCTGTCCACTTTTGTCCAAGGTTGTAACCAACCGAACCAACAAAGAGCAAACGATGAGGGACACTGGGCTCAGGAGAAAATTTCGCGGCAGTCCAAAGAAGAAACTAGAAAGAAAAAATTGAAGATCCAGGAAAGTCACAGTACAACAATCGTATTGCAGACAGAGTTCCAAGGACAGTTCGAACGAGGCAGGCCCAGCCGGGCCGGAACATATTTCTCGGTCGGGGAGTCGGCGCGAAGAGAGACTGGAAGGATCGTCAACGCCAGGCCAGGATACAAGCGGATCGCCGCCCAATGGCCGAGGCAACCAGACAGGACAACGGGGGGCGCCGGAGACTCTCCGAGCCAAGGATGCGGTCCCCGCCGGGGGCACAGAGTCGAGGAGCACATCAGTCGCGATCATCGACGAGGAGGCCAAATCTGATGACGGGGGCCCGCATTGTTCAAGACGAGGGTCAGCCTCCACAGTGGAGACAGACGCAGCCACGGCAGTCCGCCAGGAGTGCAGCGCATCCAGGACAACTCGAAGCGCAGGAAGCTCTTTACAAGATCCGACGTCCGGGCCATGCGGCGGGCCCCCAGTGCTCGCCCGGGCCCGGCAAAGACTCCCAGGGCCGGCCGCCATCTTAAGAGCCCAGCACGTCTCCGGTCGCCGGGAACCCCGGCCGGGGTAACACCAGAGCAAAAGGAGGTCAGCCAGTCTGCGGCAGGGCGCCCCAAGGCGGAAAGGAGAGCCACCAGAAGAAGGATGTCCGTCGGTCCCCCCGTATCGCCGGCCCCGCTCTCCGAGCCCGGGCGGAAAAATTCAAAATGGCCGGGCCGGGGAACAGAAGGGGGACCCCACCAGACAATTGAGTAGGCTCTCCCGCGAGGAGCAGCGTTCATACCTCTGGGCCCAGGCCAGTCGGGTCCGTCAAGGGGCAGAGCCGGCCAATTCACACATCAGCCTCCGCGTCCAGCTCCACAGCGCCAACAAGGGCCGACCAACTCGTTCCGTCACGGCCCAGCGTAGCAAGGAGGCCCGGCCAGACCGCCCCGGAGGCTCCGAGCGGGACCACTGCACAGGATCGACAGCACTCAGGATCACCGGAGCAACAGGTAAGTGTCCGCCAAATGACTGGAGTACCGAAACACAGCAAGGAAGACTTCCCGGGGCGGGAGGAATACAGGATAAATGAAGACAAACAGGCGGCCGGACGGAGCCGAGCTAAAACGCGGCCATCTCGGTCGCGAGCTAGGCTCCTCCCCCAGGAATTGGAAATTTTAATGTCAGCACTGGTAGAAAATCAACTTACATTAGCTTACTTTGCAAGAAACATTGGAAGCTGAATTTGCGGATATCTATGGCATATAACAAGAAAGCCTTAAAGGGGAAGTTCGTGGAATTATGTCATTTGTATCAGTAATATTCAACATATAAAGCAAAACAATACTACCTGAATAAAAGTAATGTGTTGCAGTAGCACTCTCTCGATTTAAGGGAATTGGTAAAGGTATTGCCCAAGCAGATAATAAAGATCTAATAGTGGCTGATATTTATTTTCCACCAAATCACCATCATGATGGAGTGTTTAAAAATTTGACACAATTAATTATGCATTCGGTTGGGGAGGTAACAGAGTCAGTCTTTCTGGGCGTGGCTCTCGCCTCATCATGCCAGACTGCATTCCAGACTGGTTGTAATTCCTGCACCGCCTGAGTCACAGCATCAGATGCAATGGAGGATGAGGACATTTTCAGTGAGTAAGTCATTGTTTGTCAGGGGTTTTAGCATGCCTTCTCGGGGCATGTCCTCATTACAACTATCACTACTGCTACACCTATTCGGAGTTTCTGTGCATGTTTTGAAGTGTTGCTTAACCTTTTTATGTGCTATTTGACTTATCTTTTCCTTTTGAAAATGTCCCTCATTACACTGTATTGTTCATTGATATTTTTGGAAAAATGTGTTGTGTTTTCTGTCCGAAAGAGAAAGTCCTCAAAATAAAAACAATACAACTCTCAAAATAAAAACAATCTCCGGCAAAATATTTCGAGCGGCTGTGGCACATGGGAACACTTGGTGGAACCTTCCTCCTTGGTTATGAACACATAATAAAATCAGGCACGGCCTCGTTCTGTGATGTGTGAATATACATTTTGCAGGGACTGTGTGGGATCCTGAAAAGAGAGAGAACTAGAGAAAACCACCCAGGCTGCAACCCCCAGGTGACTGTCTTGGTTAACATCTTTCTGAGCTTCTGCATAGAGTCTCCTTCAAACTTTCACACAAAGTAAAACTACTGGCCAGAAGTGTATAGTATTTACCAAGTATAGACGGCGCTGGCTAGCTGCCATTGCAAACCAAGGCACAGTCTGGGTTCAAATCTTAATCCTCTTCGATCCATGGCAAGGTGGATCCTGCCACACGTTCTGGAGGCCAGGGGGAATGTCCTATTACTTACCGGTAATCTTCATTACTCCGGGTCCCGTTGTCCTCGTCCCCTTCATACTAACCAGTGAGATAACCTATCTCCCAGACAGAAAAAAGAAAAGCAGGAATGCTGGTACGCCCCTCCCTCTCCCTATTGGGAGTACATAAGGGTACAGTACCCAGCATGCCTCCTGAACCCTCAAGCCCAAGATGAGGGCCGGAAAGCCCGGGAGGGAGGGAGGGATGGTATGAAGGGGACGTGGATAACAGGACCCGAAGTAATGAAGATTACCGGTAAGTAATAGGACATTACCCCCAGGTCCCTCCTGTCCTCGTCCCCTTCATACTAACCAGTGAGAATACCCAAGCAGCAACCGGCCATCATCAAACAACAAACCACCAGGACACAGCAGTACAGCAAAACCCAGCAATTTATTGAAAACAACAGCACAGCATAAGGAAAACAAGGGGAATCAGGAACACACAGCCCGAAGAAGCCCCAATCCAAAGTTAGTGTAATCCCCCAGAACATTCTGGATACGGTAATGTCTAACAAAGGTATTAGCAGAAGCCCAAGTGGCGACCCTACAAATCTCAGAAAGGGACACCCCACGGACCTCCGCCAAGGAAGCATCCATCCCCCGAGTAGAATGCCCCCGAACCCCAGCCGGGGGAGGAGAACCAGAAAGAGAATAAGCCAGAACAATAACCTGCTTCAACCAATGCCCAATAGAAGAAGAAGAAGCACAGCAACCCCTGGAGACAGCCCCAAAAGAAACAAACAGGGAGTTAGAAAGCCGAAAGGCACGGGTCCGATCAACATAGACCCGCAAAGCTCGGCAAACATCCAGCAAGGACCAAGGAAGGTCGTCCTCATCCACCGAAGCCGAATTCAAAGCCGGCAGGACCAGCTCTGGAGAGCGATGGAATTGGGAGGAAACCTTAGGAACGAAGGAGGAATCTAAACGAAGGACCACACCATCAGCAGAAAAGGACAGAAAAGGCTCCCGAGCCATCAAAGCACCCAGCTCCCCCAGCAGAAGTGATAGCCACCAAAAAAACAATCTTGAAGGTGACAAATTTCATATCAACCTCCTCCAAAGGCTCAAAGGGAGCAGCAACCAAAACCCTCAAAACCAAGGGAAGATCCCAGAGAGGAAAAGAAGGACGCACCACAGGGCCGGAATGCGCAAAACTGCGCAACAAATGAGAAACCAAACCATCCACATCAGGCAGATTCCCCCAAGGGGCCCGAAAAGCCCTGAGAGCAGCCCACTGAGCCCGGAGAGTAGAGACAGACAACCGCTTCTCGAACCCATCCCAAAGGAACTGAAGAACATCCGGCAAAGGACAAACCAAGGGTGACAATGCCAGGCCAAGACACCAACGTTCAAAGTTACCCCAATGCCTACCATAGGACTGAAGGGTAGAAAGTTTCCGAGACCGCTGAATAGCCAAGGCTAAATGCTCCGGGAGACCCCCATTCCGCCACTTTTGCCTCTCAACCGCCAAACCGACAGCCGAAGCCGCCGCAGGGGCAACATCGGAGAGGACCGTTACGGAGACGGAGGGAAGGGGAAGAACCACGGACCCTCAACAGCCAATATTTTTTTTTTTTTTTTTTTAACTTGTATGGCGCGACAGCTACCCAAAAAGGGTTTCCCGCTGCCGAGGACAGCACAGAAAGGTAGCGAGGGTTTGCAAGGTCATTCACGTTATTGCTCGAATACCCAGGTTTTGATGTTCTTTCTGAATCTAGCGTGGTTTTCCTCCTTGCGAATATAGGGAGGGAGTGCATTCCAAAGGGTTGGTCCTAGATGAGCAAAGGATCTACCTCCAATTCTTGCGAGTTTGAACCTAGGTACGCAGAAGTTGGCTGCTGATTGCGACCGTAGGTTGCGTTTGGGGGTGTAGGGATGAGCTAGTGCAAGTAGGTATTTGGGCACATTACCAGCTTTTATTCTGAACATATAGTTCAGGGCTTTGAATCTGATTCGATTTTCTACCCTGAGCCAATGCAAGTCACGTCGGTAGTTTGAGACCCTGGTGGTTTTAGGAATTCTACACAGCAGCCTGACAGCTGAGTTCTGGACAAGCTGTAGCCATCGTACTAAGGCTTGATTTGAGCCTAGGTACAGGATGTTACCGTAGTCAAGCCGGGATGTAATGAGGGCATTGACTACGGTTTTTTGGGTGGAGATAGGCAACATCCAGAGGATTTTCCTCAGCCACTTCATGATGGTGAAGCTAAGGCTAACGACTTTGCTGGCCTGTTGTTTCATGGAGAGGGAGCTATCCACAATGACCCCTGGATTGCGTACCTGGGTGGCAGGGGTTGGGAAGTTTCCCATCTGGGAAGGCCAGTGGGAAGGGTTCCACAAGTCATGTTGTTTCCCTAGGAGGAGGATCTCTGTTTTATCTCCATTAAGCTTCAACTGGTTTCTAGTCATCCAGCTGAAGATGTTTTGGAATCCTTGTTTGAGGGGAGATGAGGATGAGGGGCTAGGTTCAGACAAGGAGAAGATGATCTGTGAGTCGTCGGCGTAGGTCATGAGAGTGAGTCCTGATTTGTCCGCTAAGTCGGCAAGAGGTCTAAGATAAAGGTTAAAAAACAGTGGGCTCAGAATGGATCCCTGGGGCACTCCGTGTGGGGCATTAAACATTTCGGAGCATGCTGAGGAGGATGTAATTTGGAACGTCCGTTGTGTCAGAAAAGACCTAATCCAGTCAAGTGCCATACCACAGATTCCATTTTTTCTTAACGTAATTAAGAGTTTGTCATGTGATATGGTGTCAAAGGCCGCGCTCAAATCTAAAAGGATTAGAGCAACCGTTTGACCGTCATCAAGGAGTTTCCGAATGTTTTCGGTAACTCCCAGCAGGGCAGTTTCTGTGGAGAAACCAGCTCGGAAACCTGATTCAGACGGATGGAGGAGGGAGTTTTCTTCAGAAAAGTGGGTTAGGACCGAGTGAATATGTCTTTCTAGTAGTTTCGAAAAGACAGAGAGCAAGGATATAGGTCTGTAGTTTGCCAATATTTCAGGGTTTGCTGTGGGCTTCTTCAGCAATAGGCATATCATGACATGTTTCCAAAGCGAGGGAACTGTAGAAAATTTCAAGGAGGAATTTAACGTATCAACGATGACTTCAAGTGAGGGGGCATCCAGATGTTTTAGTACTTTAATGGGGATAGGGTCACGGGGGGAGCCGGATTTGATGGTCTTAAGGATGGCCTTCAGTGTGTCTGTCGTAATAGGAGGCCAGTATTCCAGGGTGTTTTTAACTGTGGGGACATAGTCCGTATCAACCTGAGGGGTGGGATCATGTATATTGCTGTTGATATCACTGAGAAGTTTGTCAATTTTGTCTGAGAAGAATACGGCAAGGTCCTGACATTGCCGTTCATTTAGCGGAGCATCAGAAGCTGTAGTTTGCGCACCGCTAATTCCTTGACCGTATTAAACAGGTTTTTGGGTCTGTTTGTTGCTTCCATAATGGTGTTGGAAACTTACAAGGCTCGCGCTTTCGTGCAGGCTGTGTGGTATTTGTTTCTGGCGTAATGGTATCTCTCCTTTTTGTCGGGTGCATAGTCTTTTCACCACTGATGCTCTAATGCCTTACATTTCGATTTCTCAGTTTTCAATGAGTCGTTGTACCATGGGGCTGGAGGTCGGTGGTTGTTTCCCCTTGTGTGAGGGGTAGGTAGGCACGAGTCAGCGGCGTCACTAAGCCACTGTTGTGTGGCTTTTGCTATGCTTTCCATATTATGTTCTGTAGTGGGGGGGTTTTCGCAAAGTACCTTGTTGAACTGTGCAATGTCGAGTGTTTTCCAGTTTTTCCTGGACGTTGCTGGAAAAACAGGCTGCACAGAAGTAGGGGTTGGTAGTTTGAGGCTAAATTTTATTAATTTATACATTTATTGATGCCAACGGCATCAGAGTGGGAACCAAGACCTGCGGGGCCAGAAAGGCACCACCACCACCACCTCCCGATCCTCCATCAGCAGCCGAGACAGAAAGCGAGATATCAGAACCAGAGGAGGAAAGGCATAAAGCAGGCGGAAAGGCCAAGGAAGGGACAGGGCATCCACCCCCCAAGACCCCTCCTGAGGAATCCGGGAGAAGAACCGGGGAAGCTGCGCATTGAGCCGGGAAGCAAAGAGGTCCATAAAGGGAAGACCAAACCTCACGCACACCTGATGAAAGGCCACCGGGGTCAAGGCCAACTCCAGGAAGGCAGGAAAAAAACGACTGAGAGCATCCACCACCCCATTGTCCACCCCCCGGACATGTACAGCCACCAGGGACAAAAGATGGCACTCCACCCAGCAAAACAAGGGGTACACCATCGCGTTCAGGGACCGAGAATGGATACCGCCCTGGTGATTCAAGTAGGCCACCGTCACCGAGTTGTCCGACTGAACCAACACATGCTGGCCCATCAGAAGGAGCCGAAACCCCCGGACAGCCTGACACACAGCAGACAACTCCCGCCAGTTTGAAGACAGACGACCCTCCAGGAGGGACCATCGACCCTGAAGGCACTCCGACCCCAAAGTCGCCCCCAGCCCAGAGCGCTGGCATCCGTCGTAAGGACCACCGGAGGCGGAGACTGCAGAGGCAAGCGCTTGTCCATATTGGATGACAGAGACCACCAACACAGGGCAGGAAGGATCTACAGGGACACAGGAACCCAAAGGGACAAGTCCCCCGACAAGGGATCCCACCGAGCCAGTAGGTAGGACCACAGAGGACGAAGATGGAAACGCGCCCCAGGCACCGTGAACACTGTTGCCGCCATCAGACCCTGAAGGCGCAAACAAAGACGAACCTGGAAGGACCGACCCACCAGAAACCGATGTACCAGGGAACACAGGGTCACAGCACGAGCCACTGGCCCGAAGACCCGATTCAAATCCGTGCGGAAACGCACCCCTATGAACTGCAAGTCCTGAGACGGCAGAAGCTGGCATTTGGGGAGATTCAACAGGAACCCATGGTCCCGCAAGGCCGAACACACCAACCTCTGATCCCTCAACAACAGATCCGCGGAGGGAGCATGCAGGAGCCAATCGTCCAGATACGGATAAACCAGCATCACCTGGAGGTGCAAGAAAGCCACCAAGGGAGCCACCACCTTGGTAAACACCCTGGGAGCCGATCTCAGGCCAAAGGGAAGAACCATGAACTGGTAATGCACCCCCAGAAGACAAAACCGCAGGAAAGGACGAGAAAGTGGATGGACAGGCACGTGATAATAGGCATCCTGAAGGTCCAGAGTGCACATGTAATGACCCTGAAAAACCAGAGGGATCACCCGCTGAAGAGTCTCCATCTAGAAAGGAACCCGCAGCACAAACTTGTTCAGGGCCTTCAGATCTAGCACCAGACGAAAACCTCCCGTTATCTTGGGGACCAGAAAAATGATCGAATAAAATCCCCGACCCCGCTCCCCAGGAGGAACAACCTGCACAGCCCTCTTGTCCAACAGAGACTGGACCCCCGAGACAGCTCCTCCCTCTTGATCCGACAGGACGGCCAGGGAGTTGGATGGACCCCCGAGTCCGGAGGAGGGACGGAAAACTCCAGGAGGTACCCCAAGCGGATAACTTCCAGGACCCACAAGTCTGAACAGGAGGACATCCAGGCCGGAAGAAAGAACCGAAGCCGACCTCCGACCAAGGATCCGACCTCGGACCCCAGATAGTCAGAAACGAGGCTTCGCAGGAGGGGACTTCGCCTTCTTGTCCCGACCCCGACCAGGCTGAAAACGACCACGACCCCTGGAAAACTGCCTGTGAGAGGAAGGACGAAAGAAGGGGTAAACATCCTTTACAACGCAACTTTTACCACGCAGTGCCTTTACGACGCAACTTTTACAACGCAAACCATTACAACGCATTGCGCTCGGAGGCGCTCTAGGATAGGGAATAGGTTTAATGTACTATCCAACACCTTCCCTACCATACACGGGGACTGGAGTTGGAATAGTAAATTAAACTATTCACTGTCCAGCGCCCCAAAGCACTATGCGTTGTAATGGTATGCGTTGTAAAACTTGCGATGTAAAGGTAGGCGTTGTAAAAGTATGCGTTGTAACGTCATACATCCGAAAGAAGGGCTTAGGCTTAGAAGAAGCAGGAGCAGCCAAGGACTACTTGAAAGATGAAGAATGTTTCTTCTCCTTGAATAGCCGATGCAACCTGCCCTCCAACTCCGCCCCAAACAACATGGAACCCTGAAAGGGCAAACGCAGTGCAGCAGACTTCTGGGCCGAATCCGTCTTCCAGTCCTTCAGGACCAAGTTCCTACGAGCAGCCACGCAAGCACCCCCAGAGAGGGCAGAAGCACGCACAACGTCGAAGGAAACGTCAGACAGAAACTACACCTGATGCTCAACATGAGCCAGAATATCAGAACAGTCAGTGGCATTATCCATGGAACCATACAAAGTCTTCAAGTCCGAAAGCAGAGACTGAGTAACATAAGTCCCGTAGATGCCAGCCCGTAGAGCCAGATGAGAGTCAGAATAAACCTTACGCAGGGAAGCGTCCACTCTCTTGTCCACAGGATCACACACAATAGCATCCTCAGCCAATGAAGTGCGCCCCACCAGACTCGCCACAAAAGAATCCACAGGAACAGAGTCCGGCAAATCCTTGGCCATATCCAGAAGAGGATAGAGCTTAGCCATGAAGCGAGGAAGCAGAATGTGATCCGGATCCTTCCACTCCCGATCCAAAACCTCCTTGACACAAGGATGGACAGGCATAACCACAGGAGCAGCGCACTGGAACTGGCGAAGCAAGGAAACCCCAGAAGTACCGGGACATCAGCAGCAGGGAACCCCATATTCGCCTTAACATGACTCAACAAGTCCGGCAACATGTCTTTATCCACATATTTGCCCTTAATCACATCACCCTCCAGCCATCCATCCTCAGACCCAGAGGAAGAAGAAGAAGAAGGAGGCGGAGCACGACTGGACCTGGACTTGGACTTGGATTTGGACCCGGACCTGGGACCCCCCATCTCCAAAAAAGTCTCCTTAATCAGCTTCTTCAACCGTGCATCACCACCCCTGGAACGACGCCGAGACCGCACCGGAGAAAGAGACGAGGATGAGGAAGAAGAAGAAGAAGAGGAGGACTCCACAACATGCCTGCTCTTCTTAGGATGTTTCCCCATGACAAGGCACTGGAAAGCAGCGAGGGACCGAAGCCCACCACTCCCAGCAGGACACTCAAAGGAGAGCAGGACCCCAGGCAAGACTGCAGGAAGCCCACCAGAGCACAAGGGCTAATCCAGCACCACCCAGGAAACGGCAGCAACAGAGAGTCAACCACCTCCACAGCCAGCGAAAACCAAATGAGCAGCACCATGCACCACACACCCAAAAAACAGGATGCAGGCACCGCCAAAAACAAACGCTTATAAAGCGCAAATAACCGTTATGCGGTACGTACAGGAGGAGCCGGCAAACAGCCACCACGAACCAGCCGCCAGCCGCCCATCACATCCGCCTGACTTCCTGCCCCAAACAGAGGAAGTCAGGCATACTCCGGAAGGAAGCGCCCCAGTCGCACAGGGGCCGCCGCACCACGGAGCAGCAGGAAACAAAGCCAGCGTCTCCGCCAAGCCCGGCAGAACGGAGACGCTGACAGGACACTCCCAGGAACAACTCCAAGACGGAAGAAAGGCCAGGAAGCATCCGCAAGGAACCCCTCAAGCCCAGCAGGAGGAGAAGCCAAGACGACCAGCAAGCACCCGAAACCCAGCAACAGGTAAGCTCCAGGAGCCCACAGGCTCCTGGTCCACACTAAAACTGTCGAAGACAGAAAAAAGAACAGGAGGTATGCTGGGTACTGTACCCTTATGTACTACCAATAGGGAGAGGGAGGGGCGTACCAGCATTCCTGCTTTTCTTTTTTCTGTCTGGGAGATAGGTTATCTCACTGGTTAGTATGAAGGGGACGAGGACAGGAGGGACCTGGGGGTAATACCTGGTATTAATTAGTCATTCCATACTCACTGCCTTTGACAACAAGCATTTGCAATGCAATAGAACTCGCATTGACGCGAGACCTATTGCATTGGAAACTGGAGTGCGGGTGGGCGAGACGGTGCAAACGGGAGGAATAAACGAGGAGAAATAAACATGTTTCGTCTTGTTACGCCCCACGTGGGGAGGCGTAGGTTTTTGGTGCACTCCCAGGTCCAGCACTTCTGGTAAATCTGGGAATGGATCAAAATCCTTAAATATTGCGTGGGAACACCTATGCAATGTCCATGGAAAGGCCTTCCTGGCATAGAGTAATGCAGGCAACGATTTGCAATGCATTACATTACTCGAGATTTATGAAGCCACCCATGGTCACACAAGGTGGCCTTGCTTGGATTCAAAGATCTCGTTTTTTAATCGTGTCACTCTTGCAGCACGCAGTGTGGTGCAACACCGACGCAATGGGGATAGTAAATATGTCACTTAGTCAAGCTCTCCAGAGTCATCACAATACAGAAGTGAAAGGGGAGTATTTGGATACCTTTCATCATGCACATGCTATTTTGGATATACTGCAATATGTAACAATGGTGCGAATGTAACAAGTCACACAGTACCACAAAACAAGGGGAAAAGAAGAACCCTACTTATGGGAGACTGTATGGATTTTACAGGCATGGGCACGGGTAAAAAGACATATCACCGAACTAAGGTCTGGTTCCACCAGTCTTCAGTGACCCCAAAGCCTTTTGTCAGGATGTAGTAGCCACCCTTGACTGCAGGTACAGATACAATATGGATGCACCCGTTGAGCCTGAAGGGCCCTGTGCTCTGCTGGTGACTGTCACAGTATCATGCAAAGCCTCAAGTTGAGTCACAGATTCTTATTCCACTGTCGGAAACACACAGAAAAGACCAGACCAATCGAACATGAGTAGTGGGGCAGCTTCCACACAAAGTTCTAGTTGTATTGCAAGGGATTACAGTAATAGTCCATGCAGGTGTAAGCAAGCAGAGCAGAAAGGTGTTATTAATAACCAATGCTGCCGGAACAGCTGCCTCCATAAAAGGTTTGTAACCCTGGAACAGGATACTGCCAAGGGTACTAAATGATAATCTATTAGTTTGTTTTCCTAGCTCAAATGATTAGACCTTTGTAACAAAGAGCATCATATTGCGATGTGATGTCAAGTATGATGATAAGACAACCACATGATCATTGCGTAACACTTTTTCTGACACCCTCCCAGGGTTTCCTACCTTTCCACTAAACCCCACGCCTCTTTGCCATGGATAAGGGCTGGTCACTATTGAAGGCCCTCTTCTACAGATATGGCTGGTCTCTATTTTTCCAGATGCTGAGCAGTGGCCCGAATATCAAATTCCTCATCATAGGAGATATGTGCGAGTGTACTGCTCTCCTTTGTCACTTCTCTTTAAAATAGATGGCACTTGTAGACTTTCTAAAGACTCCAAGTAAAGCAGCAGGGTTCTGGAAGGTAGTTCCAGAAAAGAAAGAGCACAAATACATCAAAACCACTCTTTGCTGGTGGATCAGAAAGATCAGACACTTCTTGCTGCCTAGCTCCAAATTCTGGTATCTGTGGAGGCAATTTTGAGAGGTGGCTCAGAGGTATTTTGAGATTCCCCCAATCATGATACAGCACTGTGCTCAAAGCATAAATGTTTTCAACTGGATGCCATAGTTACTCTACCAGCATTTATTATGTTGTTTTCCTGAAAGTTCCC
Source organism: Lissotriton helveticus (assembly GCF_964261635.1). Taxonomy (NCBI): domain Eukaryota; kingdom Metazoa; phylum Chordata; class Amphibia; order Caudata; family Salamandridae; genus Lissotriton; species Lissotriton helveticus. The sequence goes on from NC_136068.1 coordinate 1,270,625,959, forward strand.
TTATTCGTTTTTGCTTTGTGCCCGCTGGTCTCTGAAACTACCCTGTTACCAATGACCAGGAAAAGATATGATTATTGGAAGTTCAAAATACCACTTTACAATTTCATCAAGTACCCATACCTAGGGTGACATCGGTCCTGGGTTGCTTGTGTTCCAGTTCAGGGAGGAACTGGCTTAGTTCAGGCTGGAATATTCCCATGAGGAGCAGGGTCAAGACAGATTTGCGTATGGCTGGGTCCAAACTGAGGTGGCATGTTGAGCAAAAGAACAATGAGTAGGAGGGCTCCCCCGAGCGATTGCCAGAGGTTGGACCTTTTACAAGCAGCCTCCCATTAGTGGGTATCCCATGCAAGATTACCAGCAGTGATAGTCTCAGTGTGTCCGGTAGGGTTACCAGTTGTGTTCAGAGCAGTAGAGGAGGTTCCAGGGGTCCTGGATCTGGATATTGATTCCTATTATGATGAAGAAACTGTGCTGAAGGCTCTGGACCTTTGAAGCATCGTATTGCTAAGTGAAGGTGGGGGTGTGAGCATTTGTTCCTCTCTTCCATGTAATAAAATTCAGCCAATAGGATAATTCCTTTTTTGTAACACAGAACAATAATCAAGAACAGTTTGAATATAAGTAGTAGTTTTATTGGCATCAGCCTCTTTGTCAATTCATTGTAAAAGGATTTCACTCTTTTAGAAAAAGGAACAGCCGACACGTGTTTCACCCTTTGTGACAAATTAAGCCAGGGCTTTCTGAAGGCTAGTTATTGTATTCAGCAGTCACTGAGTCAAAAAGTTCATTTATGGATTCGTATTTGCTTCAAGTGTAAACATCCAAGGCATGTAGTGTCCATATACTGACTGTAAACTCAAGAGAAGTCCCAGGGTAATCCGGTGTGAGGGTCGAACCAGCCTATGCTGGGTCGACCATCACAGGGATTACCCTAGGACTAAATTGTATTTCTAGGCTCAATAACGAGCATCAATGTCTGTAGGGAGCATGTGCAGACTCACCTCTGATGCTTCTTGGTGACTGGCCCCAATAGCCTCTCTGAAACAGTTTGACTCTAGTTGGGTAAATGAGGTACTATTTTGATTAACTGACAGAAACATCTGCTATTTACTGGAGGTAGACACTGCACAAGTGGGATAGAAAGCACTTTATAAACTACGTCATTAAACACCTACAGTTCTAAGGAAAGCTTTAAAAGAAGACAGACACTGGCAACAGGGGAGTTAATTGATGACTCGTAGAAACCTCTCCGTCCAACTTAGCAGAATCTAAACATTTATTTTCTTTGGGGTTGAACGTGGTCTACCCAAATTAAAGTACCTCTCTGGTCCAGTGGATTTATAGAGAGGTATATAACCTTAAAACTATGATCTCCTAAGGAGGAATTGGCTCCTTGCTGAGCCACGATGGCGACCTGGGGATTTGCACAATTTTCAGACAAAATTTGCATTCAGTGACAAGATTTCCACATGATCATGTGTCCAAACCCTTCTACCTTCCCATAGTTTTTAAGTATGTCCTCCTGACACCAAAGGCTACAGTTTCCTTTGGGATGTGTTTCTCCCCCTGGCTGTGAGGGGAGCGCTGGGCTGGCCTTGGTCCATTGCTCACCCATTCCTGGGCTGAGCACTTAAGTATTCAGTGTTTGGGCCCCAATCCTTGAATCTCTAACTCGAGCTACTCTGCACCCCACCTTGGAGAAGCTCCGGAGCCCTCTTGGTGTCCTTCAATATTTCATGGAGAAGAATTAATGTGAGACCCATATGGTTACCTTACCACCTTTTCTGTGGCTCCAAGCGTACAAGCACAGCACAGGTGCTATCTTATTACCAGGGCTACAGAAACAGAGCGAGTAAGATGGGCACATGATGGATGGACTAGTCAAGACTGGAGTGGACTGACCAAAAGTATACACAACTGTGCATTCAACTGTTCAGGATGTTTGCCTCGTCATCTGCGCTGCTGCCAGCTAGTGATGGTTTTGCCAGGCACACACACACTAATGCCTATTTACAGACCATGTGGCCGCTTGCCTTCAACAGAAACCTAAGAAGGACCATTCCATTGCAGCACTTCTGTAGGGGTCTCATGCAAAACACACCAATGAGGGGTACAATTATAAAGATAAACATACAAGTATCACCCAAAGATGCCCACACAGCTCCTTGGTGCCCATTATTATTAGGGTTCAGACAGGCACGCACCGCCCATGGGGCTGAAAAGGCTAAAGCACACCCCACCCCCCTTCCCCGTCGTGTGTCTCAGCCCGGGCTGCTGCTGTGGGCTCGGCTGGGCAGTGTCTGGAGTCTTTTCTCTGACATGCCCGAGTTTTTCACTGGTCTTTAAAAGACCATTTGCATATTTACATACCTTTGTAAATTGGTTACAGAGGCTTAGTGTTTTTTTCTGGTTCCAATACCCGTTGGGCCCCCCACTCTGCCTATTCTTTACTTTGGTATTTTATATTTACTACCATAGTGTGAGAATGCATTTTGTGAAAAGGAATATAAAGTAGAGTTTCCCAAAAAAATGCCAGCAATGTGTTGTTTAAAGAGCCTGCAAAGACCTTGTCTTCACACTAAATAGAGTTATAAATAAAAAAAAGTATGTATTCATTTGTATTGTGACTTTTCTGTCTTTGTTCCCTTTAATTATCAGTCATTGATCATTCAGGCAGCCCTAGAACACATTTTACATTTCTTTCAATTTATATTTGCTGGACGAAATATGCACAGATAAGTGCTGAAAATACAGCTTTAGGTGACTGCTTATTTTTGTATGATCTGAGACATCAAAATAATGACCTAGCAAACTTAGACTGGAAGTTTGTTTCAGGATCAGCACATTATTTATTTCCTCCACCCTCGATCCCTTAGGAATTCCATAATAGCAATAGTTTAACCTATACCTGAACACCTACGCCACCCTCAATAACATGCTGAGTTACTTCAAGTGTCTGGGAATGCACCCTGCATTCATACAACTCATTTGTCATTCTCACCCCCCACTTTCAAGCTGACCCTGCACCCACAGTAATCACAATGCACTCACACTGATCACCATGCACTCACACCATTCACCCGCTCACCCTGCACTCACAGGGATCACTCTGCCCTCACAATGCACTTGCGTTGTTCGCCCTACCTCACCCTGCAGTCACAGGAGCACACTACTCACCCTGCACTCATATGACACTTCCCTCACCTGTCCCACTCACTGCTCAATCTGCAACCTAACTCAAACAAGCCCATCACTAACCATGCATTAATTTGCCCACTCTGCACTTACATCTGTACCCAAAATATGGTCACCTCACTCACCCTGTAGTCACTCTTCTTACCCTACACTCACACTGTCGCATCGTTCACCGTGTACTCACAATTGCATTCCTGTCACCCACAAAGAGCAGAGGGTTAATATGCCTGCTACAAAGAATGTATACCATGCAGAACACAGAACTGAGTGCGAGGAGTAAACTATGAGCAACGCGAAAAAAAATGAAATGTTTGTCAGAAAGGTGCTATAAAGAGATGAGGTGCATTGTTGGCGAGTAGTAGTAAGGGAATTAATGGAAAAAGAGGAAATGGGGGAGGAATCACAAAAAAAGATGTGCACCCTGTGCAACCAGTGCTAGGGCCAGCCTTGGCTGGGAGTGATACCCCTTTTCCTATACTCTTATCTTCAAACCCCCATCACTCTCCCTCGCTCACTGGTGTACTTCCACCACTCTCACTCATCAGAAACTTTCCCCGACTCGTTACTGGTGCCTGCTGCCTCGCTCCTCCCCAGCCCCTGAAGGCCCTGCACCCGCAGGGGTTTCCATTGGCGTTACCTGCCGGCAGGACGAGGAAGGCCACGGCGATGAGTGCGCAGTCGAACCCGTGTCTTTCCCACCAGCTGCTGCTCTTCACCAGGGCCTGGACCATCGCGGAGAGCTCTCCCATCAGGGGTTCCTCCCCTGAGGCCCCGTCCGGAGGTGACCTCGGACACGGTCCGATGGGGCCACCTGCGAGGAGGGGAGCCGCAGACTCGTTCTTCTCCTCATCCTTCTCGGAAGCCGGCCGGTGGATGCTTGGAGGAGAAGTACTCCTACTTGTCCCTGGACCCCCTCGGCTGACGCCTTCTTCTGAGGCCGGCCCCAGGCCGCGCTGCTGCCGGTTCCTCCATCTGAGAAGCACCTGCTCCGGAGTTGGCGGATCAGGAGACGGTGTGGACTCCTTATCCGGAGCCTGGTCACTCTCCTCTCTGAAGCATCCTTCTTCCGCGCTCGAACAGCCATCCGGACTTTGTTCCAAGGACACCTCCTCTCTGGGGGTCACCTCTTCAGGGCTCAGACAGGGGTCGGGCACAGCGGTGTCCTTGGCGGGCAGAGCTCGGGACGACTCCTCCGGCCCGCGGGGTGGGTCGGTGCCCTCACCTGCCCGGGGGTGCACCGGATGGGACGCGGCACCAGCTGGCTGCATCTCTGTTCCACGGTGCTTTTTCTCCGCCCTCCCGGGACAGAGCCTCGCGCAGCACGAGCCCAGCTTCAGTCAGCAGAGTCAGCTCGGTCTAATGGGCCATCCCGTCACGGGCTCGCGAGGCAGGAACCCGGCTGGACTCTGCACTGTCAGCCCAGGCTAATGACACATCCCAGGAGCAGCCGCATGCATCCGAGGTGTCCCGCACATACACTCACACTGGAAGGACCTGTCCCTTAAATAATGCAATGAGAAGCTGCCCTTGGGCGCGGGCCTGTCTCCAATGCACATAGCTGTTTATCGTTAATGCATTTCTTATTTACACCATCCATATTTCCCCTCCTCCTACACCTAGTCCCTGATGCTCTCTCTTCTATCCATCTCTTCACTTTTTTCGCTCACGAAAATGTATTTATTGCGCCTCCTTGTCACCTCGTCCAGAGGGCACGTGACGGGATCACACCGAAAGGAAAATCCCTGCTGCTGCAGGCCGGTGCCGGGTGCTCTGAAAGAAGGAGGGTGCGGGGCTTGGGGATGGCAAGGGTAGCATTTATGCAAATAACTGCACGTGCACTTGCAACCCAGCTAATCGCCACAGTTTTGAGTGACTTTCACAAGAGGCCCTGCCATCAGAAACGATATCCACAGTGGGTGCCCCCCCCACAAAACCCTTGCACATTACCAGGGATCCGCACTGCTTATTGACCAGTCGCTGCCCTGCACAAGGAGCACTGCGATCACCAGTGTCAATCGGTCGCGTTATCACTGCCCTGACTAGGCACTTGCCACACAGATACTTTGGTACCTTTGTCAAGCAACGGGAGATGATTCCATCATTCTGAACACTCCGAGCCCAATGCCCCTGCTTCGAAGAAGAGGAAGCAGCAGCAGTATTTGTGTAGGGCTGCAGTCCTGTTTCAGGTTCAGGCTGGACACAGAGAGTCCTGCCTTCCTTAGAAGGAAACATATAGAGAGATGACGTGTTGTCAATCAGTGTTGAAACTTGTCTTTGGGGGGCGTGGCTTGGACAGCAATGAGGAAGGGCGCCTGAGTCCGTTACCTCCACCAACCCGAGGAAAAAAACGCGATTACATGAGCGAAACGAGAAACCGATAGACTGGCAAACAACACGGAAGGACGTGCGAACACAGCGGGCACACATAGGTGGAAGCGCGGAAAGCGGAGAATAACTATAACGCTGGGAAACAGCACCACAACACCGGACCAAGCGAGAAGTTGGCGCCTCGCTAAAGTCACTGTGCGAGAGGAAGGGAGCGGCTGTACAGATCGCCGAGCTCAAACCCCAAACAACCAAGGAACAGACCGCCGACCAGACCAGACAAGTAAGGGCTGGCAGAGGTGGCGTGGGGCAACGGCAAACGCCAAAGAGGGCAGGGGAAAATCACCGCTGTGTAATCGAAACTGAAGGAGCTACTAAGAGCAGACATTTTGGCGGTGGTATAACCCACCCAAAAGCCAAGTCAGTACCGTGCAAATAGGCAAAGCAGAAGAACACAAAACGAACGAATAACGCTGGGGGCCGACCGCCGACCAGACCAGACGAGTAAACGCAGGCAGAAGCGGCGAGTGGCAACGGCAAAACGCAGAGAAAGGCAGGAAAATCAACGCTTTGAAAACAAAACTGAAGGTGCTACTGGGAGCGGACATTTTGGCGGTGGTACAACACACCCAAAGGCCAAGTCAACACCGAGCAAATAAGCAAAGGAGAAAGACACGAACGAACGAACAACACAGGGGGCCGACCACCGACCAGACCAGACGAGTAAGTGCTGGCAGAGGTGGCAAGTGGCAAAGGCAAACACTGAGGAAGGCAGGAAAATCACTGCTGTGAAAACGATACTGAAGGTGCTACTGGGAGTGGACATTTTGGTGGTGGTACAATACACCCGATAGGCTAAGCCAGCACCGAGCAAAGGACACAAACGAACAAACAATACTAGGGGCTGACCGCCGACCAGATCAGACGAGTTAATGGCGGCAGAGGCGGCGTGTGTCAACGGCAAAACGCCGAGAAAGGCAGGAAATTCACTGCTGTGAAAACAAAACTGAAGGTGCTACTGGGAGCGGACATTTTGACGGTGGTACAACACACCCAAAGGCCAAGTCAGCACCGAGCAAATAGGCAAAGCAGAAAGACACGAACGAACAAACAACACTAGGGGCCGACCGCCGACCGCCGACCAGACCAGACAAGTAAGTGCCGGCAGTGGCAACAAGTGGCAAAGGCAAAACGCCGAGAAAGGCAGAAAACCACAGCTGTGAAAACGAAACTGAAGGCGCTATTGGGAGCGGACAATTTGGCGGTGATACAACACACCCAAAAGCCAAGTCACCACCGTGCAAATAGGCAAGAAGGAGGACACGAACGAACGAACGAACGAACGAACGAACGAACAACACTGGTGGTAAGCGAACGCCAAAACGACCGCCGACCAGACCAGACAAGTAAGTGCAGGCAGGGGCGACGAGAGGCATTGGCAAACGCCAAGAAAGGCAGAATAGTCACCGCTGTGAAAACGAAACTGAAGGGGCTGACTAGGAGTGGACATCTTGGAGGTGGTAAAATCCACCCAAGGCCATAATCAGCCGCGAGCATTTAGGCAAAGCAGAAGCACACGAACAAACGAACAACACTGAAGACACGCGACCGCTAAACGGGCAGAGTGTAGCGACGCCGCAGTAGACCAATTGCGGCGGAACAAGCGAAACCGGAAGAGTATACTAGGAGCGGCCACAACAGAATAACCCAAGAAGTACAGACACAAAAAGAGCAGTCAAGGCTTCCTGCCAGCACCCTGAGGAGGAGCTGGCGGGTGCAAAAACAAGAACAAGATCCACCCGGGAGCCGAGCAGATATAGACTCGACCACCAGCTCACAAGGAAAGGACCACCAAGTCCGCTGGAAGAACACACCAACCCGGCGGCTACAGCACACCGGAAAGACGGCAGGCTCGAAAGCTATCTGGCCAGAAGAGATTTAGGCGAAATGGCAGGCCAAGAAGGGAAAACGATAGGCGAAGTAAAGAAAAATAAAAACAACCCTCCAGACTCGCCCCTAAAGCTAAAAAACGACACAACTCTGGACATGATCCCCAAGAAAGTCAACGAGGGGAATGAGGTTGCAAAGTCCACCAAACAATCAATCGACAACATGCAGCTAGAGCTAGCTGCCATAAGAGCAGACCAACACAATACAAACAGCAGGATTGACGCTGCAGAAACGCGAATCAGCGACATCGAGGACGCTAACACACACTCAAACAGCACGCTACTTTCAGTCTCTAAGGCCACCAATAACCTCCAGAAGCAGCTGGCTGAGTATGACGACCGCTCAAGAAGAGGAAATATAAGACTGCTCGGAGTCCCGGAAGGAGAGGAGGACAAGCCAGGATTCTGCTCAGCTCTCCTAGAGGAGCTCATCTCCCAAATCACGGGCCTCAAATTTGACAGAAACTTCGAACTGGACAAAGCATACCGAGTGCCAGTGATAAAACTCCAAAACGCACGCAGCCCCTGCCCTATCATTTGTAAACCACTAAGATCGCAACAAACGGAAGCTATCTTTGCTGTGGCTAGGAAAAATCAGACCCTAAAATGGAAAGACAGCAAAATAATAATAACGCAAGACTTCTCAGGCCAAACCGTCGACACGAGGGAGGGCTTCGTGGCACTGAGAGAAAGAATGAGAAAGGACATCACCTTTAGCTTCGCAGGCCCGGCAAAAATGAGAATCATGGACAGAGGACACACCCTGATCTTCGACGACCCGAGCGAGCTAAGGAGACATCTTCGAGGTCCTCCTCCGGAGGACATGGATGCACAGCGATCAGACACTGCAAAGAGAAGAGCTTCGCAGGACAACGGAAATGCAAGTGGAGGTGCAACGGGCCGTTCTTGCAACGGTCAATAACCCGGACACATGAGCACGCTAAACATGGGAACAACCACTGCACCTCAAACAACCAACCTACCTCAATGCAAGCCCCGGGATAGATCCAACTCTACCTCACTGCACCGAATATATCCGGGGGCTGCACGTCTACTTCACCCACCATGAGACATTAAGACATGGGGAAAGGAACAAAGAAGAAGCACATGGACATAAGCATATCCTTTATTGGTGATTATTTGTTTATCACGGCACGGGGCCAAGACTCATAATGGCTCACTAGGAGAATCTCGGGGGGATGGGGGGGAGGGAACTTTGCTGACGCACACGCCCATATTTTTCAAAATGCGGGCGGTGGAGGGGAGGGTGGGCATGGGGCAGCGTCATTAAGGACCCAGCAAATGTGGCAGCCATTGAGGAGGCCATTACGGAATACCTAGAATTCAATGACAAACCAGACACAGACAAAGGGGTGCTCTGGGACGCTATGAAGGCCACAATCAGGGGCAAAATAATAAGCATCACATCCAGAATGAACAAGGACAGAAACAAAACAATACTAGATCTAGAGAGACAGATTAAAGACCTGGAGTTGCACCACCGCGCCAATCTAGTGGACAAAAACACACTGACGACCCTAACTAGGAAAAAGTACGATCTTAACAAGATACTATGCGAAAGGGCCGGCACATGGATAAACAAGTACAAAGCCATAAACCTATGCTCAGCAAATAAAGCGGGTAGAGGCCTGGAATCATATCTTAAAAGCAAGCAGAGGCAACATGCCATTGCGGCCATGACAGACTCCAACAAGACATCCCAAACAGCCAATAAGGAGATCCTCAGGGTCTTTAAAGAATTCTACGAGGAGCTGTACAAAGAAGACAAAGATCTAAACTCGGATGGGAGAGCTGCCCTCCTAGACAAGCTGAACCTACCCAAGCTAACAGAGGTGCAACGTGCAACCCTAGAGCTAGACATAACAGAGGCAGAGATAAACATGGCGGTGGCGGCTCTAAAGGACAAGGCACCGTGCCCGGACGGTTACACAGCAAAGTTCTACAAACACTTCCTACCCCTACTCAAGAATACAATGAGAGAGGTTTTCGCACATTGTATCAGGAAAGGGAGGATGACAGACTCAATGGGGGAGGCCAACATTATAGTCATTCCCAAAGAAGGGAAAGACACACAATTCCCACAGAACTACCGCCCTATCTCTCTAATCAACGTAGATTGCAAGATATACGCAAAAATACTAGCGGGGATACTCAACGCGCAGCTCCCAAGCCTCATTCACAAGACGCAGGTGGGATACCTTAAGAATAGGCTATCCCAAGACAACAGGAGACTCCTATGCCACATAATAAACCATACCTCAGCAAACACGAACCCAGCAGTAATGATAGCGCTTGACGCAGAAAAGACTTTCGATAGAGTTTCATGGCCCTTCCTTGACAAATGCATGCAGAAGTTCGGCCTAGGAGAGAACTACAGGACAATGGTGATGGCGCTATACAAGAACCCCAAAGCCCGAGCAGTAGTAAATGAGGGCACTTCAGAGGCCCTATCCCTGGAAAGAGGAACGAGACAAGGCTGTCCACTCTCCCCGGTGCTGTTCCTACTGACCCTAGAACCCCTACTCACCATGATCAGACACAACGCAGGGATAAAAGGGGTGGCGATTAAAGGCAGCACGGTAAAAATCGTGGTACATGCTGATGATATACTCATCATGACAGAAAACCCAGAGTCCTCAATAGAAGCACTAATGAACACCATCGATGAGTTTGCAAAGATAGCCGGGTACAAGCTCAACAGAAGCAAGTCCGAATATAAACCACTCAACGTCCACACCACTAAGGACAGTATAGGGTCCTCAGGTCTACACTGCCAAAGTGGGGCCCTAAAATACCTAGGTATCTATTTCGACAGGGACCTCAAGTCAACACTAGACCACAATGAAAAATCAATAATAAACAAGATAAAAGACAAGCTAGACACGTGGTCCCCCAAGCACATTAGCTGGTGGGGCAGAGTAGAGACCATAAAAATGATGATAACTCCCATGGTCAACTACATGCTAAGCATGCTCCCACTAATTGTCACAGAAGACTTTCACAAAAAACTAACACCATTATAAATGGGTTCCTCTGGAAAGGCAAGAAAGCCAGGATAGGCCTCCAGAAACTAAGGCTGAGAAAAGACCAAGGTGGGCTCAATATCACGAACTTTAAGACTTTCCAAACAGCCTGCCTTGCCAGACAAGGCATATACTGGCTGACGCCTGAACAGGGGTACACGCCGGCTTGGGTGGAGCTGGAGAGAGGTCTGCTGGGCGGCCTCAACCCAGCGGCCCTCCTCACTGCCAACAAACACCCAGAGGCAAACAACACAATCCTCAAAAATACCCAAAACGCCTTCCTATTGGTAGACAAAAGAATGGAAAGAAGCATAAAAAATACAAAATGGGAATCCATTTGGTACAACACCAAAATAAAATACAAAAACAGTATACTTACCTTAGCCTCTTGTCCCCAGCGAGGCATCTATACTCCATTCCAACTAGAGGAACACGGGTCCCCCACCACCTTCGCTAGCCTACAACGGGCACACGACTTCCCGGACATTGAACTATATAACTTTCTTAAAGTAAAGGCGGCAATCACCAGAGCAGGCTTAAGCAAAGAGGTGCCAACAATCCATCAATACCTGACCAACCTCATCAAAATTGGGCACCAAACTTCACACCTATACAAACTCCTAAGCGCAAAGGCAACCAGGCTAAACAGTAAGGCCATAGAATACTGGGAATCACTACACTCCGAGCAGTTTAGCGAGAGAGAAAAGGCACAACTTTGGTCCTCAGCAAGCAGGAACACAGTCACCACAGTACTTGCACAAACACAATACTGGCTCCTACATAGAGCATACTGGACCCCGGCGCGCCTAGCAGCAGTCGGACTCAGAAACGACGATTTATGTTGGAACTGCCAGAAACAGAAAGGAGACCTAGAACACATGATCATCCACTGCCCTAAACTAAAGACATTCTGGGGGAAAGTGACAGATTTAATCTACAATGTAACGGGATACTCAGTACAACTTAATATCCTCAGCATAACATACGTTTTCATGGCCCCAGAGATACACTCCACTAACGACAGGAGCCTTATTGACCTACTCCTCACTGCGGCAACTAAGACAATCCTTTCTAACTAGAAGGACACAGGGAAAGCCACCTTCAAAGTCTGGTTCAACTAGGTTACCTACCTACGGGGAGCTGACAATATACCAAGAAACCAAACCTCCCAAGTCGGCCAGTACAACGAGATGTGGCTCTCCCTAGACAAATACCTTGACTCACAGAAGCCGCTGTGAACACACCAACCCCCCCCCACCACCACCCCTGGGTGGCGCCAGACAATAAACTCTGTGGTCCAGCAACCAACTACCAGCCACACGCATATCCGTTTTTCTTTCTCTCTCTACCTGTCGCCTTCTCCTACTCACCTCTATACTTCATCTCTTTCCATTCACGAAGGCAACACAAAAGTAAGATGTAGTACCACCAAGGCTATAAGTCAATTATGTATAAGCAACACTCAAACACCTCTGTAAAGCAGAATGTATCAACAGCCATGCATGTAGCAACAGCAAGACCATTATTGCCTTCATCCTCTGTCTGACTCTGTACTGTCTGTAAAAATCTTTTCTCCTAATAAAATCTTTTGAAATATAAAAAAAAAAGAAACTCGTCTTTGTGTGCTGTGGAAAAACAGCCAGTGCAATTCATAACGCCACCACCTGCCGCTGGCTTATGGTTCACAGGGTCGAGTGTCTTACTCCCTAGGCACGTAAGGGAGCAGCCATTTTAGGCCACACTTTTTACCATTTCTCCCAATGGCTGCATGCTGCGCACACCCGGCGGGGGTCAGTAGGCCTTTGGATGGGAATCTGGGGCTCCAGGAGGCATAAGTAGGCAGTGTTTTCCCCAGTGACGGAACAAACCCCTTCCAGGTGGCGAGTCACCCTCCCCCTTTGCTGCCCACTTCCCACCAAAATGCATTCCTGTAACTCCTTAAATCACCACTGACTTGCGTGTTTTGGTGCCATCACAGGTCGCAGTTTATTCAACATCACATGTTTATTCATTTTCATGGTCATATCATCTATTCCTTTAATGTCCATGCTACACGTTTACATTAACTGGTCTTTGCCCTTGTTTTTGCTCGCAGTATGGACCCAGCCTCCTCAATTTCCGGAAAGGGAGGGTCTGGGCCTCCGATCCACGGGTCTAGACTTCAACTTGCAACCGACTCAGATGGTGTTCTTCCGGACCTGCCCGGGCTGCAAGTGCTATCCCCCGTGCCCTGTACCCTTTCGTGGGCCCTCTCTGGTCCCAGGGGTCCCTGCCCTGTGGCATCTCAAGGACCTTACTTGAGCATCTACTCTATCTTTCCTGAGGCTGAGTCCTTGCATCTTTCTTCCTCGATATCCCTGCCATGAGGCATTCCAAGGGTCCTGTGGGAGCACCACATCTACTCTTTCTAAGGCGGCACACCACTCCTTGGCTCCCTCAGTGCCCCTGCCGTTAGGTATCCCAAGGACACTGTGAGAGCCTTCCATCTACCTTATAGTAAGTTCTCTCTTTTTTCTACCCTCCTTGTCTTTGTTCCGCTTCTTCTCTGCCCTTGCGGCTGCGCCGCCCGCTTTCCTTTGGTGTGGGAGGGTGGGATTCCTCTATCTTCTCTGCTGCAAGGGAGGTGTGTGGTTATCTTTACCTGTGGCCTGCTGGCCCTTTTAATCCCCCCTCGCCCTAACTTGCTTGCCCCCTGGTTGTGGGGGCCCACGCTCGAACTTGGGGTACCAATCCTGGTCACCCCTGCCTAGCTTTAATCCTAATGGGTTGGGGGCAGGGAGGGCTTCTCGCCCCCGGACAGCGTTTAACCCGGCCCCCATCGGGTCCGTCTTCACTTTCCTGGGTTACTTTGTGAGCCCTCAATAGAAGAGGTGTGAGGTTCGGAACTGGCCTCAGTGTGCCCCAGCGGTAGGTCCCTCAGAAGCAGTGCCAGGCTGAGAACCAAAAGAAGCCAAGGCTGAATTGGTCGTACTATCAACCCACCATGCCGGATAGAGATAGACCACAGTGCAGCAAGAAAACCCAACCATTACAATGTACATGGGAGGTTTGAAGGGTGCATTACTAATTTTTTTTAAATGGCTAAAAAATGATGCATTTAGCAATTATTCATCATGTCCTACAGTTTTTTGGATCTCCTTTTCCCCCTCATTAATCTTATCCTACCTGTTTATTCTTGCTGTAGATCCTTTACACCCTAATCTCTAACTATAACATCTTCGGGGCTGCTTCACAGAACTAATCTGAGATAAAATCCTAAACGTACTACTTTTGGTATTAACAGAAGACATTTTGTAGTAGTAAATTTAGGACTCTTAACTTTACTACTACTAAACTGAGATAAAATCCTAAAGTTACTACCTTTGGTATTCACAGAAGGCATTTAGTAGTAGTAAAGTTAGGACTCCTAACTTTACTACTACTAAATGCCTTTTTTGAATACCGAAAGTCGTAAAGTTATTATTTTATCTCAGTTTAATAGTAGTAAAGTTAAGAGTCCTAATTTTACTACAAATGAGAGGAACCATACGGGAAGTGTTCAGTGGTTTATTTTGAGGTAAGAAGGGGTGTTGGTTGAAGAGTTTAGGAGCAAGTGTATTGGGTAAGGAAGATGAGTTGGGTAAGCCTAATGTGAAGTTGAAGCATGGGAATAAATCTAGATGAAGAGAATTGAAATAAACAAAGTACAGAATAGAATATCACATATCTTTCCCCATACAAAAACTTGAGAAAGAAATTACACATTTTTTATCTTTACCAAACGGTTATAATTCCAAATTCGCCCATCATTTAGTTTAGCCGCACCCTTAAACACTTTGGTCACAGTAAATGCATTGCTGAACTTAGATATGCACCATGAGCTATTTGGAAACTTGATTTTAACAACATCTCCAATGTTAACCACAAAGGGTTTCACAGCATGACGATTGTCGTAATTTTCTTTCCTTACAAACTGAGCAGAAAGCTTTCTATCACAAAAAACTTTAACATTTCCTCACTACTTAATGTTTTGTCACAATGCTTTTTGACCCAAGGCAGCTCAACAAGAGTGTTAGGTTTGCATTTTTTAAATTCAAAAGGACATAGACCTCTAGTAGAATGAGGAGTGAGCCTGTACTCCTCAACTCTCCTTTTCACATCATGAATCCAGTTCTTTCCACTGCTCCTTGAAATCTTTATGGCTTCCTTTATTGTCCTGTTAAACCTCTCAATCATACCGTTTGACTCAGGGTGATATAACACACACTTTTTGTGAGAGATACCTCTGCTGACCAAAAACTCTTTCATTTCCTTGGAAACAAATTGGACTCCGTTGTTGGTAAGTATTGATCTTAGATTGCCTTCTCTGGCAAAAATGTCAGATAAAATTTTTACAACAGAGGTAGTATTAATTTCATTAGTTATTCCAACTTCAGGCGAACGAGAAAGGAAATCCATGACTACCAAAACATATTTGGGGACACTACCCATATTGATAGGCCCCAGAATATCAAGGGCAAGCACCTCACATATCTCAGATGGAATTTCTCTGCACACCATGGGGGATTTCCATACTTTGAGATTTTTATCACTCAAACTGCATTCAGAGTAATCTCAAACTAATCTTTCAATCCAAATGTCCTTTCCTGGCCACCAATATTTGGACCTTAGATGCTCTTTTGTCTTGCAGATCCCCTGGTGTCCCTCATGCGCTAAACAAATCAATTGTTCTCTGACTCCCAAGGGATGAGCTACCCCTGAGAAGTACACCATTGCAAACAGACAGCTCTTCCTTCACACTAACAAAACCTGCAAAACATTCAGATTTCTTCCAATGTGCTTCATCCAACGATAGATTCTTGATAATGTCTTTTTGAATTTCATCTCTTTCAATCTTGTGACTCCCTCGTCCTCAGTCACGCAACCACCAGTAATAGCGCATACCTTTACATCTTCTTCCTTTTACCAGTCACACGCATCAACGGAAAGATCTGCACTCATCCTGGACAGACAATCTGCCACTTTATTTTCAACACCAGGTAGGTAGATGACTGAACAATTGAAGTCTTGCAAAGCAGCCAACCACTTGCAAATTCAGGAGGAAATACAGTCAAGACCCTTCATAAAAACTTCTTGTAAGGGTTTGTGGTCAGAACAAACAGTAAATTTAACACCCCACAAAAATTTCTTATGTTTTCTAATAGCCCAAAATATGGCCAGGGCTTCCCTCTCAATGGTCGAATAACGCTCCTCAGCTCCTCTCAATGACCTGGATGCAAATAACACAGTCACTTTTTCTGATCCATGCTTTTGTTTCAAAACCGCTCCAAGTCCCTTGACACTGGCATCAGAATACAACACACATGGTTTCCCAGGAACAAAACCTCTTAAGGCTTGGACCGAAACAAGAGAGCTCATAAGATCTTCAAATTCCTTACTGCATTCA
Organism: Lissotriton helveticus; assembly: GCF_964261635.1. Classification (NCBI taxonomy): domain Eukaryota; kingdom Metazoa; phylum Chordata; class Amphibia; order Caudata; family Salamandridae; genus Lissotriton; species Lissotriton helveticus. The sequence goes on from NC_136068.1 coordinate 1,270,641,900, forward strand.
TCCGACCATACAAATTGCTCTCCCTTCTTCAAAAGACAATGCATAGTTGTAGAACGACTGACAAGATCGGGAATGAAACGTGCATAGAATTCAACCATGCCAAGAAAAGTTTGTATATCTTCTTTTTTAGTGGGATGAGATAGCTTTGCGATGGCTTTGACCACCTCGGGCTTAGGACTGACTCCATCACTGGATATCACATAACTTAAATATGTTATCTGACTCAAACCAACCTTGCATTTATTCAATTTCAATGTGATACCCTTTTGTTCAAAGATGCGCAACACATCTCTAAGATCTGCATACATGATCTGACAAATCATTGCTAAAAATCAACACATCGTCTTGAAAAAATCGAACTCCTTCCAAATCTTTCAACAGAGATGCCAATAATCGCTGAAATACAGATGCCGCAGAACAAAGCCCAAAAGGCATGCGGTTAAATCTGAAAACACCAAAAGGTGTTACAAATGCAATCAAATTCTTGGAATCATCACTTCATCTAACTTGATGATGCGCAGACATCAAGTCTAGGATAGTGAAATATTTGGCACCACCAATCAAAGTCACCATCTCCTGAATATTGGGAAGAGGAAATTTATCTTCCACAACGGCCTTATTGAGATTGCGAAGATCAATACAAAGACGAATCCCTCCAGAACTTTTGGTGGCAACGACAATAGGAGCGAACCACTCTGGAGACTCCAAAGGTTCAATAATGCCCTCAACCTCAAGTCTTTTAAGTTCTTTCTGCATAGCATCCTGAAGACTCAATGGAACATTTCTAACTTTACACACAACAGGGGTAGCACCACACTTGCTTTTAATATGATGGACATATCCTTTCTCACAACCAACCTTATCAGCAAACATTGAGGGAAATTCCCTTCTAAATTGATCTGACATGGTGTCAACTTTTCTCACTTGCACTGGGGGATCAAGATTAGGATCCAGGAAAATGGCAAGCAACTTTTGCTGTTGCCAACTCAAAATCGAATCACCCGTAACACGTACATATACCTTTCCCACAGCTTTGTTCCCATGAAATAATTTAGAAATCAGCAAGAAAATATCCAACCAAGTCAGTGGGCTTCCCACCTTAGCTGTATGGCGTAACATCTGGTGTAGTGAGGGTAACTTTACCTTTGAATGTCTTTTCAAACTCTATATCAGAGATTAAAGACAGTTTTGCCCCGGAATCCATCATCATAACAACTTGACAACCATTGACACATACATAGTCGGAAGGATGGGAACACAACAATTCATGCACCTTTTTGGCATCAACATCTGTAATTTGCAACACAATATCACGTTCAACATCCACAATAGAATTAACTTTCTTTTTCCTCACACTTGTAGACTTACAGAATTTGGCAAAATGCCCTTTCCTTCCACGTACTCTACAAACCATATGCAAAGAAGGGCAATCTTTTGAATTAGCCATATGATAAGGGTTCCCACATCTAAAACAGAAACCCTTGGGTTTAAAAGGTACATTAGACTTATTTCTAGAAGACAAAATTGTATTAACCCCTGATGTTTCACCTGTAGACTCAGTTTTGACAACACTTTTAGTTTTTTGTAATTTCTTCATGCATTCTCTTGAATGTTCAACTTGTTTAGCAATTATAAGTACTTCAGAGAGTGTGGGATCACTCTTACATCATAACCCTTCTCTAATTTTGTCACTCCAACATTGTAACATAAATTGGTCACATATTCTCTCTTCTGTATTCTCTCCAAAGTTGCAAAGAGAGGCCAACTTTCTCAGTGCTGTAACAAACTCTTCAACAGACTCCCCTTCATGTTGTTTCCTTTGTCCAAAATGAAATCTCTACAATAATATTGAAACCTTAGGTAAATATTGTTTGTCTAACTTTTATGGCATTTTCAAATTCTGAGAAACCTTCACCTTCACCTTCATTAGTCAAATCAGGTAAGTTCTCATAAACGTCTTGACCCTCTGCCCCCAAACAATAGATTAATAAAGACATTTTCCTTTCTGATGACAAGTTAGGTCCAGTAACTTTAACATAATTTAAAAATACCTTGTTTCATTTGGACCATATTAAAGGCGGATCGCCAGGAGAAGTGAGGAAGAAAGGTGGAGATGCAATATGTTGCATTTTGAATATAAAAGAGAAAAAAATAATAATAATCCTCACCGATATCCGATAAGATACCCAAAAAGCCACCTGTGAAAAAAAAGGAAAGAGAAGAGAAAAAAGAGAAAACAAAAATACAACAGAGAAAAAAAGAAACAGCAGAATAAATTATGGAAACGATAGTAATGAGCCAGTAACTCCAGAACAATAAGAAGTATAAATTAGTCCTTTGTTTGTTTTCATGAATTGTAGGAAGTTGCGTTGATGTGTGTTGCAGGAAGGCCCAGCAGGAACTGATGTGATGCGCTAAAACGTGAGGCAGAAGAATATGTGCGCATCACAGAGAAAGAGTTGTGGCGCTGGTGTGAGTAGAGAAGTTCATGGAACTCACAAGCAGAGTGCCGATATGAATGGAAAAGGTGTGGATTTTGAAAATGAGACGACGCGGTCCAAGCGACAAATGTATTAGCTCCGAGTCACGAGTAATAAACAGAGCTTGATTGTTGGCTGAACGTGTGAAGAAGGCTTGTGATGAGCAGGGCTCGCACAGAACACTGGAAGACAGGAGGCAGTGAAGCAAGCACGATACAGTAACAGGCGCGGGGCACCTTAACAATGAAAACATTGAAAACAGTTCAAATATAACTGATAATGCGATCAGAAGATTTCCCAAGTCTTCCAAAGTAAATGGGTCTCAAACAGTTTAACAGTTAAGGACTCGTAATGAGTAAATCAGTTGGCTCAATTCAAGATGGGAAAGTTAATATTAGCGCTGAAAGTATAATTCCGTTTAGGAAATGTCAAGTGCAATAAAAGTCAAAGTCAAAGGTCAATGAGCCAATAAATACATTTCATGATGAGGAGATCACAATAGTTAAAAGCAGACAATATAGCCAGGCATAAAATAAACGGCACCTGGGTGTTGAAGTTTCCTTTGCCCAGTCGTCACCAGCATGAAGTTGAAGCTTGGGAATAAATCCAGACAAAGAGGTTTCATTACAAGAATGGAGGCTACATTATGCAATATCTTTAAATGCAGGCTCCAAGCAGCGGCATACATCACAATACAAAGGTTCCATGAAAGAACATTGAAAGAACATAAATGGCATGAGCTGGCAACAATCTGACTCTTTTAAATTTAGCTCAAAGCAAGCAGATAAGTAACTCCTTCTTATCATCTTACTATTACAAGATTTGAATATTTACATTTTTTTTTGTTTTAGTGTGGGCTAACCCCCCCCCCTCATCTTTACCCCCCTTCCTCCTTACCGATCTCCAATTTACGGAGATCTCCCCTCCTTCCCAGTTTGTTACCTGCACAATTATTTCCTGCATTATTAATGTCCTTTTTCACGTTTATTATTGTTTATTGACTTTTCCTTTACAGCCAACTTTTGTTACCATCCTATCTAAAAGACCTCTCCCTACTCAGGAGGATGAGAGTAGCAAAATCATTATTGATGTTGCATCTGAGCTAAGGGGTAAGAGAACCAAAAAAAGCAGAAATCCAGATAATAATACCCATATGAGCACATTAGGAGGTCCTAGCACCTCTTCAAACCTGAGAGGTCTTAGCACCTCAACACTTACTGGAGGTCTTCGCACCTCAAACTCCCTGGGTGTCCTCAGCGACCAAACTAATTCGGGTGCCCATAGCAGCACAAAATTCTTGGGTGTCCCTAGTGGCACAAAATCTCGTAGTGCTCAAAATAACATGGGAGATGACAATGATTTATCAGACGTGCCTGACGAGTCCGTCCTAGAACTGGATGAAGAGGATGATGATTTTTCACAAAAACGAGGAAGAACTCTCGACATCCTCGAAAGATAATATCATTGATCCCCTAGGGGAAGAAGTGTTCTCCCCACTTAACCTCAAACATCCTAGATCATCAGAATGGTGGCCCCAAGACCACGTCGCAAAGTTTATTAAAAAATGGCTTTGTAACCTCCTTGAGAGGGAAACATGGAATATCCTAAGAGCTGAATGCTCCAGACCTTCCATCGAAGAAAAAACCTGTCAAACCCCTAACTTGGACCTCGAGCTCATAATATTTCTCTTTAAGCTCGGTCAGGAAAGGAATGGGGAAATCCCTAAAAGGGTGCCAGGACCGTCTTCTTGACGTCCAGGGTCCCCTTGCCAGAATTTTAGACTCAGCCAAGGAGAGCCACATCCGTGGTACACCTCTCAACACTGAGTTGATAAGAGGCTGGAGCATAAGAGCCCTAATTATCTTAGACAATGCCAGGCGCAGAGCGAATAATTCTTACTAAAATTAATCCCAAGCTGAGTGATATGGCCGATAAAGAACCATCTAATAATCCAAAAGGCCTCCTTTTCAGTGAAGACCTTATCAAGTCGCTTGGCAAACATGTCTCAACTTTTACAGCCCTAGACAAGGCCCAACAAAAATGAAAAAGGTTTTTAACAATTACCTTTTTGGACGGGCCAGAAGAAGGGGCCTTTCTTCCAGCCGCTTCAACCAGATTGCCTATCAAAGATCCCGTGGCTTCGGACGCGGATACCAACAATTCAACACCCCTCCCTTCTACCCCCAGTGTGGGAGAGGAACACGTTCGAGAGGATTTAGATCTCGTGGCTCATTCAGCTCCAACCCACCAAGTAAGTGTCCTTCCCCTCCCTCCTTCCCCTTCTTTTCCCTTAAAGGTGGGAGGCAGACTCAAACATTTTTTCCAAAATTGGAAGTTAATAACTCAGGATCCTTGGGTCCTAAACACTGTCAAGGACTTTATGATAGATTTCGTCCAAATACCCACACAAACCTCATTCCCAAGAGACATGCCTCTCTCTCAAGACAAATAAAAGATAGTAGAAGAGGAGATCTCTTCCATGCTCCACAAAGGCGCAATATTAGAGGTCCCCTTGGATTCTTTAACATTTATAGGTACGTTCTTTCTCGTAGAGAAAAAAGTGAAAGGTTGGAGACCCGTAATTAATTTAAAACAACTCAACAAATATCTAGTCTACGGACATTTCAAGATAGAGGGTATCCACCTCCTGGGAGGCCTCCTTTTGGAAGGAGACTGGTTGGCCAAACTGGATTTAAAGGATGCCTATTTCATCATTCCTATGGCCCAAATCCACCAACCTTTCCTCCAATTTATTTGGAAAAATCATCTTTATCAATTCTAGGTCGTCCCCTTCGGGCTTTCTTCTGCCCCTTGGTGCTTTACCAAGGTCATGAGAACCATTACCTCTTTCCTAAGAGAAAGAGGTATCCGCCTTATCATATATCTCGACGACATTTTGATAATGTCACAGGACCTGCCACAAATTCTCCAAGACCTGAAAACCGTAGTGGATCTCCTGGAGAGTCTAGGATTCATTGTAAACAAAGAAAAATCTATCCGGACTCCCTCCAAATCTCTGGAGTTCCTCTGCTTCACTGTGGATACCTCCAAGTGCCTCCTTCTTCTTCCTTCCGCAAAAATAACAAAGATCAAGAAAGAGATAAGACACGTCTTGAGACAACAAGACCTTCCCCTGAGGGAACTAGCCAGACTTCTCTGCCTTCTCTCCTCTTCTAGTCAAGCAATTTTTCCAGGGCCTCTGAATTATCGGGCCCTTCAAAGGAACCGGTCTGGTCTCTGGTACAAAGATGGGATTACCCTGGACCAGGAAGCCCAATCGGAACTAACCTGGTGGCTAGACAACCTAGAGGCATGGAATGGCAAAGCAATCTTTGTATCGGAGCCAGATTTTGTTTTAGAATCAGATGCTTCCCACCATGTTTGGGGTGTATGCCTTCTCAATCAGAACACGGGCGGAATCTGGTCCCAAGAGGAATCTTCTCACCACATAAATTATTTGGAGCTTACAGCTGACCTTTATGCCTTAATGAGCTTCAAACATTCTCTCCAAGGGAGGTCAGTCATCTTAAAGATGGAAAACATGTCCGCGGTTGCTTACATCAATTGACTGGGAGGTACCAAATATACCGACCTCTCCAATCTAGCCAGGAGACTTTGGATGTTTTGTCTGAAGCACAAAATTGCGCTCAAAGCAGAATACCTTCCTAGGAAGTCCAACATCTCTGCCGACTGGAATTCCAGATTCCTGTTAGATCACAGCGATTGGAAACTCAATGTTTTCATTTTCAGAACCCTGAACAAGATCTGGGGCCCACTAGAGATAGACCTTTTTGCGAGCAGACTAACGTCACAACTCGAGAAATATTTCAGCTGGATTCCCGATCCCGGTGCCCTAGCAGTAAACGCTTTTCTCCAACCCTGGTCAGGAATCAATGCATACGCATTTCCTCCCTTTGCCATGATCCAAAGGGTCTTGCAGAAAGTGAGACAAGACCAGTGCTCCCTTGTCCTGATAACTCTGTTCTGGCCCTCTCAGGGCTGGTTCCCCACCACTCTGGAACTTGCATGTAACCCCCCTTCCTAATCCCTTCACAAGAGAATCTCCTAACAGACGTAAACAGAGATGTGCACGCCCTAATCCAAACAGGTAGCTTGAACCTTCTTGCTTGGAGAGTGTCAGGAGATCCAATGAAATCTCAGGGCTTTCGTCATCAGCTGCAACTCTCCCCAGAGAGTCTTGGGCCCCAGGCACTCACTACAGATATAACAAGATTTGGAAATTCTGGGTTCGTTGGTGCCTGGAAAGGAATTTGGATTCCCTGCAGGCACCTATGGTTGACGTAGAGAACTTTCTGGTCGAACAATTTGATAAGGGTTTAAGTTATAGGTCTATCAATTGCTATAGATCAGCCATCTCCGCTGGCCATATACTCGTCAACGGGAAAACGGTAGGTAAAAACGCCATTGGTTGCAGAGTAATGAAAATCATTCGGCTAAGAAGGCCTCCAAAACCCAAATACGAAATCCTCTGGGATGTAAACTTAATCCTGGACCTTTTTAATTCAAGGCCAGAAAATTCCCTTCTGGATAGGAAATTCCTCTCCATCAAGCTTGCTACTCTTCTATGTCTTATCTCCTGTCGTAGAGTCTCCAACGTCAAAGCCCTGGAGATCTCTAACAGATCTTATAACATCTTTGGGGTCAAATTCAAAATTTACATAAGAACCAAAACCATGTCTGATTCAATCTTCTATCCACGGTTCGACCCTTGCCCAAACCTCTGTGTGGTTGAGTGTGATAGAGCGCGCGAGGTCACCCAGCCAATGATTCCGCCGTTTCCGGCTTCAGGGCCCATATACTTTCAATTCACACTATTCATTGACAGGGCGACTTCACGGGCTGCTACCAATTGTGTGTGTTCCCTACTGTTATCACTTAGTGTACCCGACTTACCATCCACCGACACGGATACCTATAACTTCAACGGATCAGGGGCCTAGCTTTAAAAGGAAAGGCAACAAATGCAAATTCAAATGACATTCAATACTGTTTGTAAAATGACCACGGACAACTGGAAGTTTTAAAATATTTATCTAAAGTTCGTTTTCATCAAGCATCAAACTTTCAAGAATAAGGCAATCAATGACCAAGATAATGAAAAGTACATAACTATAGAGAAATAAAGTCAGGGTAATCATTCAAATGCAAATATGAGAGGCAAGGGAAATATGCTATGCATTCAAGGCAAAAACTCTTTAGAAAATTTAAGTAAGGCTGTTCTAGACCATATCAGAAAATGACAAACTGCAATGCAAAATATGATTTCTAAAAGGTAGGATAGCATAGGAACAATTTAAGAAAATATGCAATTGATTTATGATTCAATAGTTTGCGGCAAAAGCATGGAAAATAAACATGTGCAAAGATGTGTCTTTATTAAAGCAAAGACAGAAAATTAGAAAGGTGCAAGTTTTAAGGAACTTAGAGCAGTATTTACCTAGACTGGTGTAGAAACCAAACCCTGGCCACGGTCAGTTTAAGGACAGGAAACCCTCAAGGAAAGATACCCCTCAAAGGACAGCAGGTGCAGAATGGACACCCAGGACAGGACAGGATACCCTCAGATTAGGAATCAGGACAGGACCTCAGGACAGGACAGCAAACCCTCAAGACAGGACCGCTCAGGACAGGACCGCACCCGCAGTTTGGAAGCAACGCCTGCGCTCCACCCTCTCTGCAGCTATCGATCAAGACCCCGATTGGGTCAGCGAACTCACAGCAAAGTGCTTCGCCAGCACTTTAAGGTTCAGTAGAACCTTAGTCTATGGTCAATTTCGGACAGAGTGCTCCGCAGTACTCTGTATCTTCAGTCACCTATTGAGTGCGTTGGGTCAGTGACAGGTCAGCTAAACCAGACAAGTCGGACAATTTCCCTAGGTGAACCCAGGGTAGATATACTGTTTTTGGACAGGGTACCACCCCCCAAATGTTGCAAAGTGTCAGAATCCCCAATTTCAATTGGTCCTAAGGTAGGATTTGGGTAATACACCAATCATAACACACTATTTGGATGCTTCATTTACATATCTGGGTACCGCCTAGCGAGATTGGGGTTCCCATGAGAAACTGCAAAGAAATACAATGACAATTGTACAATGTAGCTGAACAGGGACATGTGACTCCGCTCAGCCGAGTTCGCAGGTCAGTTCTCAGGAGCATCTTGCCCATCACTGCCAGCTGGCTAAGTTCCATCAGCCAAGGTTGTCAGGTCCCCGAAAAGTCGCACATGCGCAGAAGGGACCTCCAAGATGGCTTTCGGTATAGACAGACCCCCATTTCCCGCGGTACATGAAAAGCAAGCGAAAACAAATTAATACATAAAAATAACATTATGAAAACACATCATTTGGTTTTGTACTTTCAACTTATCACTATAAAATATACTTATGCAGTCTAAATGTTAGCTACATATAACAGGCACAAGAGCAGTGGCACGAGCAGTACCACGTTACTGGCAAAGCTATGTATTACGCATGCGCATAAATTTCCCTCCAACTCTGCAGACACGTCAGGACACGTGAGTGTGACTGACGCATGCGCAGTAACTAAATACAAGCGGCGGCCATGCTTTACGGACATGGATTAAATGCATTAGGAATACACATAGGCAAGCTTCATAAACTTTGCTTAAACTAAATATAAACGTTAGTGAGACGTACACTTATTACCTTGTTACACACAGACGAGGTTCATGAATACAGCAAGTCGCAAAATATGCGAAGCTTTGCTTCATCAATCCCCTCTTTGATGATATTTACTATCATCACAAAATTTTAATGGAACCAGATGCCAACTTTCTTTCACACTTTGTACAACTCTATCTCTTCCAGCAATTTCTCCAGTTTTTCCCTTTCAGTTTTGGTAGGGTGAGAATTCTTCACCTTTTTATAGATCTGATTATTCACTTCCTCCAATTCGAGCTCATCCACACTTCGTTTCACCCCTCTTGCATTCACTTCATGCTTTCTGGTGTGCTTACGGCATTTGCAACAGACAAATATGAAAAATAGGATGAGACCTATAATTCCAATTGGCATCAGTACTTTAAACAATAAGCCTTTACCTATACTAGCAAACCAATGACCTACATTTGAGAGACCATCTACCAGTCTCTTCCAGGCACTATCAACCTCGAGTGGTCTGAGTTCCTTTGCCAAATTAGTAATGTTTCTCACATATCTTTTGAGCTGCACACTTTTGTCCGGAATATAAGTGCAACAATGTTGCGCCTTCAACATCCGGCAGACTCCGCCCTCTTTCGCCAATAAGGTATCAAGAGCAAGTCGATTCTGCAAAACCATTGATCTGATCGCAACCATTTCGGTATTGACCAGCAGAAATCCATGAGCTGTCTCAGTCGACAACACATCCACTATAGTGGACAATTTGCAAATTCTGTGAGTGTTCAGAACCACTCCCACTCCAGGTATCAGTGCACTGAAAATACTACCCATTATTTCACCTATGCTTTCTCTTTTACTACGCACTAAGCCATTAGTATTTTCACTGCTTCCAGCAACTCCATTCACATGGTATATTTTCGGGAAGACAATGCCAAAATAGCAACTTCCATACCAGTGATCCGGCAATTTGAAATAAGCCTTGTCCCCACAGATATAATAAATTCCAGGAAACACAGGCTCTGACCCATTTTTGAAACCCCAACCTCCAATTACCTTGTAATTATGTTCGCATTCACTGGAACCAATGAAAATGTTATTATAATAGCTAGTCTTCTCGCGGTGAAGACATAGCTTGCCTTTCTTTTCAAAATCCAGCAACAGAGCAGGACCCGCCCCACCAGTTGAGGTGCCTTCCATGTTCTCTGCCCACCTTGGTCTTTTCTGACTTTCGTCATTTGCTTTCTTTTGTATTTTAATTCTCCTTTTCTCTGCCATGTTCAGGAACATCTTTTCCTGCTCATGCAAAGAACAAGTCAAGTTATCTCTGTGTGCTTCACCTATGTCAATATCACCAATAGTCAGGAAATAGTCTCCCATGTATCGTATTACGTCGCTTTTTGTATGTACAGGATTCAAGTTCCCACGTATAGGAAGCTCAGAAAAGATCACGTCATTATTAGAGTAATAGTACTGTAACGGTCCTAGTTTGTAAAATAAACTAGCTAAAATGCTACAGGAAATTCCGTATGTCAGTGGCAAGTGATGGTATGTCACGCCTTCAGCTACAGAAGTAGGTAGCTTCATGCAGACATAGCAATCTTCAATTTCCATAGTCTCTACATAGTGTATTAATAAGTTTGCGAAAACATTTAAGCGTGTCCTGTTTTTAATTCTATGATAATGTAGTTCTCCCTCATCTGATGCTTCTAAGTTTTGTTTTGTTTGTCTCAGTGCTCTCTCATGTCTAGCTACACTCTGTGTTGTCAGCTCTTCACTGTCAGTATTTACAATTTCAGTAGGGACAATATTAGTATCTTTGCTTACAGCAAAGGGAATGAAAATTGTTAGTCCTATCCAGAGTAATATCAGGACAACTATACTACAGACACATACCTTGCAGCAAATTTTGCAACCGCTGCGACTAGGTCTACCATTCACTTTTGAATCAGACATTTTGGCTTCAGAAGAAGTTTCTCAACCCCTCTTTGTGTCTCTACACAAGTATCTTACTTTGTGCAAATTCACGGTGGCTCTTCTTCCTCTTCGTCAGAGTACTCAGGGACGGGCTCTCCGTCGCTTACGTCAGTGATATCGAGATCTTCAAGTTCTTCTAACACAAGTGTCCATTCAGGTGACTTGTACTTTTTTGTTTTGTCTCTTTATCCGATCACTCCTTCTTTTGGAAGTGTCTTCTGGTTGTTCTGCTATGCGAGCACTTCTCCTTTCTTCTGCACGTTTTTCTTCTACTGTTTTTATTCTCAGTCTCAATTTCTTTATGTATCTAGGCTCAAGATGCTTTCTTTTCTTAAGTCTTTTTGTTGGTACTTGAACTTCGTTCCCTTCTCTTGCCCTTTTGTTCTCATTAACTGTTGGCAATTCTGTCTCAGTTTCTTCTTCTTCTATCTGACTAATTCCAGGGCTAGCATCTGTTTCTTCTGCCTGGGTACTAATCTGGCCCTGTTCAGGTAAATTCAGTGTTTGCTCTTCAAGTGTCTCTGACTCTGTTTCCTGAACACGTTCTTCTAATTCTATCTGATCCTGTTCAAGCACTTCGATCTCTGGACTTTCTTCTGCTCGAACTATTACACTATGTCTAGTCTGTCCCTTCCCGATATCAGGTGTCAGTGGAGGAGTACCAATCACTTGTACTGTATTCCTCACTTGTTCAGGATCCTTCACTTGTTCAGTATCGGGCACCGGCTCTGCAGCATTCACTTGTTCTGTATCAACCACGTGCTCTGTCCCTGTCTGACCTTCTCCTTCCTCAGTTTTGATGTGAATCTCAAGAGTCTGAGGTTCTTCGCCTGTGCCTTGCCTTTCCTCTCTAGTCCACTCTCTACCTTCCCAAAGTCGTTCACTTGTTCGAATGGGGTCTTCGGTGAGATCAATCAAGGGAATCCACTCCTCTGGCCATATGCTCGGCAGCTCGTCTTCAGCTACTTCTGGCTCAGCTTCTTGGACCCCTTCAGCAGGCTGGGCTCCTGGTAGTTCGTTATCAACTATTCTTGGGCCAACGTCTGCTGATTCTGTAGCTCGACTGGTACTGGGCTGTACGTCGTCAGCTACTTCTGGTCTGGCTTCTGCAGCGTCCTCTGCGGGACGTCCTTCTGCTTCAGGCACCTCGTCTGGTGGTACCTTCTGGGTGTGGCTGGCGTGTACCCAGCGTGGAACTCCTTCACACTTTACTGCTGTGGTAGTTACCAAGATCACCTGACGTTTTTCTCCCCACCTTGGCTCCAGGCAGCTCTTCCGAGTATGCTTCTTTATCTTCACCCAGTCCCCCGGGACCAGTTTGTGGAGAGGAGTCGTTGGATTGAGGATAGCGTCTTCTCCGGCGAGAGATAGAACGCACTTGGTCACCCAATCTCTTGCAGTATTCAAGCACCAAATCATCAGTAATACTCAACAGTTTGCTTCCAGGCACCCATGCTTGTCTCATCACTCTTCCCATAATGATTTCATGGGGACTTAGGCCTGTTTTGCGATCAGGAACACTTCTTAGTCCCATCAAGACCAGAGGCAGGGCCTTCACCCAGGTCAATTTAGATGCATCACACAGTTTTGCTAGTCTGTTTTTGATAGTTCCATTTATTTGTTCCACTACTCCAGAAGCCTCTGGACGGTAGGCACAGTGAAGCTTTTGTGAAATTCCAAAGGCCTTACAGAGTTCGTCGATCACTTCATTATGAAAATGTGAGCCTTGATCTGATTCAATAGTGACTGGAACCCCGAACCTAGGTATCAGTTCTTTTAATAAACACTTAGCTACTGTTTTCGTCATTTTGGGGAGTAGGGAAAGCTTCCACCCACTTTGAAAATAAACAGACCATGACAAGGACATACCGCTTCCCTTCACAACGGGGCATGGTGATGAAATCAACCTGTATTCTCACAAAGGGACCCCCTGACCTCCCAATTTTTCCCAGTTCAACCACCGTCTTCTTCCCTGGGTTCATCTTTTGACATGTCAGGCACCTCTGGCAGAGTGACTCTGCTACTTTCCTGAACTTTTTACTGTACCAAGTCTGTTGGAACACTAGAATCATGGCGTCCCTACCAATGTGTGATCCTTCATGTATCAATCTCGCCATTGTGCTAAGTAAGTGTCTAGGTAATACAGGCATACCAGTTGGACCTATGATGACACCATCCACACGTCTTGGTCTACACCCATCGTCCTTCCACTTCTCTCTCTCTTGCCAAGGTGCCGCCTGCTGCCACTCTTTCACTTCATCCCATGTAGGCACTTCTTCAAACACCTGAAGTTGGCAGCTGGTTCCTGGCCCCCCTCGCTTTGGATTTACGATATACCGATCTCTGGCGCACCATTGGGCCACTCGATCAGCAAAATCATTTCCCAGTGATACAGTGTCCAGGTCCTTCTTATGGGCGACACACTTTACCACAGCCAGTTCCTTGGGTAACTGGATTGCCTCTAAAAGGTCTTGAACAACTTTTCCATTTCGAATTGGGGTACCTGATGAAGTCAGGAACTCCCTCTGTAGCCACAACTGGCCAAAGTCATGCACAACCCCATAACAGTACTGACTGTCAGTATACACTGTTATGCGTAGGTTCTTCCCAATTTGGCAAGCTTTTATCATAGCAATCAATTCAGCTACTTGTGCAGACTTTATGTGATATAAATAACCTGCTTCTTCAATTTTGGTTAAGGAGACTACCGCATAGGCAGCACTCAGGCCTCCTTGTTCATGTCTCAGACATGAACCATCTACAAATAATTCTTTGTCATGCTCAGGCAATGGCGTTTCTTTTATGTCTGGGCGTGGCTTGGTGTTGAACTCTGTTAAATCAATACAATCATGTTCATCGTCCACCCCCCCTTCCATGTCCATAGGGTCGGGGAGTAAGGTGGCAGGGTTCAAAATACTGCACCTAACAATGTTTACGTTTGCAGCACCCACCAGAATCCTCTCGTATTTAGTCAGCCGACTAGGGGTGAGATACTGAGTCTTTGTTCTGGTCAGTAAAATTACCACTCCATGTGGGACATACACAGTTACCGGATGTCCCATGACAATGGACTCACTCTGCTCTAAACTTGCGCAGGTAGCAGCTACTGCTTTCAGACAACCTGGTAATCCAGCAGCCACTGGATCCAGGGTGGCAGAGAAATATGCCACAGGCCTTCTCGTTGTGCCATGATCTTGTGTCAGGACTGACAACGCACAATTATCACGAGTGTCACAGAATAGGGCAAATTCTTTGGAATAGTCTGGCATTCCCAATGCAGGGGCTGTACACAGACAATCTCGCAGTTTGGTGAAGGCTGTTAAGCTTTCATCATCCCATTCTACAACATCTGGTGTTCCTCTCTTGGTCATTTTTATCAAGGGCCTAGCTAGGACTGCAAATCCCAGAATCCACTGCCTGCAGTATCCTATCACACCCAGGAACATTCTGATCTCTTTCTGAGTACGAGGTAACTGCATCTTTTGTATTATTCTCACTCTTTCTGATGTCACTTTCCTGACACCTTTTTCTATCTGGTGCCCCAGATATTTCACCGATTTTGCACAGAACTGTAACTTGTCAGGGGCCACTTTATGTCCCTTCTCACACAGGTGATTCAGTAAGGCAATGGTGTCAATCACACAATCCCTATGACTTTTAGACGCCACCAAGAGGTCGTCTATGTATTGTACTAAGACAGATTTCCCAGGTAAGACCAAAGTTTCCAAACATTTTTTCAAGATCTGATTAAAGATAGAGGGGCTCTCTGTGTACCCTTGAGGGACCCTGTTCCAGCAATACACGTGACCATTGAAGGCAAATGAGAAAAGAAATTTGCTATCTGGATGCAAGGGAATGGAAAAGAATGCATGACACAGGTCTATCACAGTGAACCACTCAGCATCCCAGGGAATCTGATACAGAATCACTGCTGGGTTCGGGACAATAGGGCAACAGGGGACCACTATCTTATTGACTTTTCGTAGGTCCTGCACTACCCTGTACTTGCCACTAGGCTTCTTAATGCCCATAATCGGGGAGTTACATGGGCTACTCATTACTTCCTGTATGATGTTTCCTTCTAGCAATTTCTGTATTTCCAGAGTAACACCAGCTTTCACTTCTGCATTCATTCTGTAGGGTTTAGTATTGGGGTATACTGCATTGTCCTTGATGGCTATCTGTATGGGGTCCACATTTTTCATTAACCCTACATCTTTCCCAGTAAAGTCCCACACCTCTGGCTTCACTGCCTCTTGGAGTTCTTTCGGTAAATCCTGCATGGTCATTCGTTTAATTTCCGAGTCAGGGCGGACTAACATTATTTTATAAATGCCGTCTTCATCTGGGGTCTGAATTTCAACACCCTTTGGTGTGCAAAAGATGGTACAGTTCATTTTGCACAGCAAATCACGTCCCAGCAAGTTCACTGGACTGGTGTCGCAAACGACAAATCTATGCATTTCCTTAAAGTTTCCAATTGAGATCTCCATGGGCTTGGTAACAGGAGTACTAATCAATTGATTAGATACACCCACTACTTGGATGGCTTCTCCCGAGAGGGGTAGGTTTGGAACGTCCACTGTTCTCACAGTAGAACGGGTAGCGCCAGTGTCCAACAGAAAAGTGACATCATTTCCATCAACCTTTCCTTCAATGTATGGTCCGGACTGGTCTACCGGCAAGGAGGCGCCAAGTACGCACTCCTCGTCCTCCCCTCTCAGGCCCCGTCAGTACTGGTCATCACAAAGGAAGGTATCATTTAATAGATACTGCGAAGTTGCTGCATTTCTGTTCTCATTGCTTTCCCAGACTTCTATCTCATCTCCCTCTGCTTGTTTTCCCTTATATACCTGCTTTGGTGCGCGGGGCACCTGCACTGTCTTTACCTGTGGTTGAGTCTTTCTTGGTCTTTCTTTCTGCGTCTGTGGAGTTAAATCAGGTGTTTTGGGGTTATCATCGGGCAAGTAAGGACACTCGTTACGCCAGTGTCCAATTTCGCCGCACTGATGGCAGGGAAATTTCTTCATAGCCTCCTCCCTGCTCATTCTGGGCCGGGGCTTACTTCCTCCCCCACCCCCAGGACCTTCGTTCTTAGCATTTTTGACCATTGTACTCAACTGCTTTTCCTGCTGTTCTGCGAGCTTCACCTGAGCCCACATCACTTTCTCCTTGAGAGCCTTTTTCTTTTCTGCCATTTCGTCCTCGCAGTACTTTGCGTACCGCAGGACCTCGTCTACCTTTTTGGTATGCCAACAGATTTTATTATCTTTTATCCACTGACAAATTTCAGGCCTTAAACCGTTTACAAACCTGTAAATGAAATGCGTCATATCCTTCATCTCGATGTTATCTATACCACTGTATGTTTTAAACACCTGCAACAATCTTTCATAATAGGAGTGCACGGTCTCCTCTCTTTCCTGCGTTGTTCTATCTATCCTGGTCCAATCAGTTTCCTTTGCTGGTACCTTATTTTTCAAATGCTGAATCACTTGTTCATATTTTTTCATCACTTCAATTGACGGCTCCCCTGTGGCGGAGTCCCTCGGGTACTCCTCACTAGGCCAGCCTATGCCTATTTTACACTCGGTCCATAGATCGACCGGGACCACAATATCGAAAAACCCATCAAGGTCTTTCCACAGGCATTTTTGCACCTTTACGAACCTTTCCACTTGCCGGTACCATTCAACCGGCTTCTCGCGCAGTTTCGGAAAATCGTTAGTAAAGGACACAATATCCTGTCTGGACCATGGAACGTGCACATACCTCCCACCTGGCACTTCACGCATGGGGCATAATGTTTCAGGCTTGTCTACTTCTCTTAAAGGGAACTCAGGGGTAGCTTGTCTGGATCGAGCCTCATCTTTCTTTCTTGCCCACCTGCTTCTCCACCTTTCCACATCTCCCCATTTTTGCAAAACTGCAAGCAACTCTTTAATCTGCACCTTCTTCCCTGACACATTCAGGTTCTCTAAATCCTTGTCTGAGAATTCAGCTCTGTAAGGCTTTTGTAAGGGCTTGGATCTTGAAATATCTACCCCCATACTAGCTGCGGTGTCTGTCAGCTTTTCGTGGAGCACCCTGGTACTTCTGGTAAGGCTTTTACACATGAACAGCAATTCTTCTTCAGAATAGGTGTTTAATCTGTCTAACCCCACATTTCCTGCCATCAATTCCTCTATTTCTACCCTCAGCTTGTAGAGGTCTAAAGGTTTCGTTTGCGGAGCCTGTTTTTCTAAATCACGACTCCAATTTTCAATCTCTTCCGGCGTTACCAAGGAAACACTCCTAGTCCCTGTTGCTGATTCTAATTTAATTTCTTTCGCATCAAAAGGATCATGCCTCTTCTGCACTCCCTTTCCGGTCTGTTTGTTTGGTAGATCCAAAAACACCACTTCGGACTCGCACTCACTGGACTGATCGTCTATCAGTAGGGGCTCTTGCCTCGGCGGGGCCATTATCGGGTTCATAACTGGAGGGTTCGAACTTCCTTGACTATTCCCATACAACGGAACTACTGGTCCGATCGTTACCGGAATAGTCAAAGCTTCAGGACTGGTATTTAACTGGGAGATCTTCTGAATTATTTCTGTCCTCTGTCTAGCTAGGGCCTCTTGCTCCCTTTCATCTAGTACTCTTCCTAATGTCCGGTCAGGTATCATCTGTGGGGTCAGGTGAGGGGTAAGACTCGGGGCAGTAGGATGCGTTTCACTTGGCCCTCCACCATAATTTGGTTTTGGGAACAAAATTCCTGTGCCAAATGACCTACGCTCTTCCCCATATGGAGGCTGCAAAAAGGGTACTCCTGAACCTACTGGCTTTTCTTCGTTTTCATACAGAGGTCTGGGAAAAAATGTTCTTTCACGGGAATATTTTTCCTCTGAGCTCACGGGCATTCTAGGATATATATCGCGTACCTCTGCGGGTCCGGGGTTCTCAAAATAGGGCAACACCTGGCCACCTCCCCCCCTACATAGGGATCTGTCCTCCTCCTTAATAGATGGACGCTGGGGATTCTCTCCTGCACTGGAAGGTCGGGCTCCCTCATTATAAGGGGGCGGACTTCTCGTAAAGATGTCATCTAACAATTCATCGTCTGACTCCCCAAGGGCCCCCCAATGCTTACTCTTTTCTGTCCTTTTCTCTCCCCCAGAAGGGTTACCTGCTGGCATCATGGGAAACAGACCCTCAACAATCATGCTCTGTCTCCACTGTTTCATCCTTTTATCCCTAGTCTCCTGTTTCAGCCTTGGGTACCACTTGGTCAGACCTTTGTCCATCCGGGGTTTCTCTCTTTCAAAAGCCTCAATCTCCCATTCCTCTAATGCCTCATACTGCGTTAGTCTCGGTCTGGGATGCAATTCATTCATTCGGGTTCCCAAATTAAATAAAATTCTGCCATTGAAAGTACCGTCTAACGGAAAAGCCAATACTCCGTCATCTTTTGTGTACCTTACCCAATTCTCCAACCACACACAGGTATTGTACCCTCGGTCAAACATCATGAATGAGGCAGGAGTATTCGGTGGCGGGATAGTAACGCCCTCTCTAGATTTAATCGGTTTGTCCGTTTTGAAATAATTCTTTACCCTATTTACAAGGGACATCTTTCTCTTAGCTCCGTACATAATATCGTATCTATTAGCTTTCCACTGATCCCTTTCAAACCCTTGGTTTCTTGGATCGGGTCTAGTCTCTGGACAATACGAGTGCCACATACAATTTCTACGCTTAACTCTGTTTACAAAGTCACCTCCAATCAGAACGCGTCTTGCAATTCCGTGCGACCAATGAGGTGCACGCGTTCAAGTATTTTCGGCCAATGGGTGCGCGGCCCCTTCGTGAGACTGTTCTCACGCTCCGGCGCTTCACCCCTCCTTCACAATTCCAGCCCCGCTACCCGCCCGCTGCTTCTACCAATCCCAGCGCGGCACAGAGTGACGTCAGAGGCGCTTCGCGACTGACTCCCTCCCTTCACAAGGTAACGGAAACTTTCTTTCCTTTTAAAGTGCTCAGTGCTTGGTTATTTTACAACAAATACACATTCGCCACAGTGCTCAAGTGTCTAGACAGGATAGCTTTGTTTTACTGCAAGTAAACTACTTCCATTTACTTTTCACGCGCTGCGGGTAGATCTCTTCCGCCTACCCTTCACTCTAGCCTCGGTGAACCTGTTATTCCCCTAAACTCATCCACTTCTCCGGGATATATCCGAGTCTAAGGTTTCCCAGCGGACCCCTCTGCTTTCACCCTAGCTCCGAGGAACCTGCTACTCTTCCGATGTGACCCTTACTAGGTTACGCCACTATGGGAAGTTTGCCAATGAACCTAGTTACTGACATTTATTCACACATGTATTCAGAAGACCCTAGTTAGTGCTTCCCGGTTATCCTAACCTGCACCTAACTTTCCTTAAGCCTGTGACCTCAGGACAATGGATTCTATTCACCACTTGCCCTTTCAATTCCCCGGGGAGTTTGGACAACACAATACGAGACGATTTACAAATGCATGGATTAATACATATAACAATATAAGAACAAGAATAATAATGAAAAAACAGTTCATTGATTTCAGCAGCGTATTCACAAGAGAGTGATCGGGTCCCTCTGAACAGCCGCTCTTATAGCAGCATTAATGTACTAGCAGCTACCGACTTAACTAGTCTAACTAGTCCTACCTAACCTTTAGCTAGTCCCTAACCATCCTCTGATCTACCAGAAAACTGATAGAGCGCGCGAGGTCACCCAGCCAATGATTCCGCCGTTTCCGGCTTCAGGGCCCATATACTTTCAATTCACACTATTCATTGACAGGGCGACTTCACGGGCTGCTACCAATTGTGTGTGTTCCCTACTGTTATCACTTAGTGTACCCGACTTACCATCCACCGACACGGATACCTATAACTTCAACGGATCAGGGGCCTAGCTGTAAAAGGAAAGGCAACAAATGCAAATTCAAATGACATTCAATACTGTTTGTAAAATGACCACGGACAACTGGAAGTTTTAAAATATTTATCTAAAGTTCGTTTTCATCAAGCATCAAACTTTCAAGAATAAGGCAATCAATGACCAAGATAATGAAAAGTACATAACTATAGAGAAATAAAGTCAGGGTAATCATTCAAATGCAAATATGAGAGGCAAGGGAAATATGCTATGCATTCAAGGCAAAAACTCTTTAGAAAATTTAAGTAAGGCTGTTCTAGACCATATCAGAAAATGACAAACTGCAATGCAAAATATGATTTCTAAAAGGTAGGATAGCATAGGAACAATTTAAGAAAATATGCAATTGATTTATGATTCAATAGTTTGCGGCAAAAGCATGGAAAATAAACATGTGCAAAGATGTGTCTTTATTAAAGCAAAGACAGAAAATTAGAAAGGTGCAAGTTTTAAGGAACTTAGAGCAGTATTTACCTAGACTGGTGTAGAAACCAAACCCTGGCCACGGGTCAGTTTAAGGACAGGAAACCCTCAAGGAAAGATACCCCTCAAAGGACAGCAGGTGCAGAATGGACACCCAGGACAGGACAGGATACCCTCAGATTAGGAATCAGGACAGGACCTCAGGACAGGACAGCAAACCCTCAAGACAGGACCGCTCAGGACAGGACCGCACCCGCAGTTTGGAAGCAACGCCTGCGCTCCACCCTCTCTGCAGCTATCGATCAAGACCCCGATTGGGTCAGCGAACTCCCAGCAAAGTGCTTTGCCAGCACTTTAAGGTTCAGTAGAACCTTAGTCTATGGTCAATTTCGGACAGAGTGCTCCGCAGTACTCTGTATCTTCAGTCACCTATTGAGTGCGTTGGGTCAGTGACAGGTCAGCTAAACCAGACAAGTCGGACAATTTCCCTAGGTGAACCCAGGGTAGATATACTGTTTTGGGACAGGGTACCACCCCCCAAATGTTGCAAAGTGTCAGAATCCCCAATTTCAATTGGTCCTAAGGTAGGATTTGGGTAATACACCAATCATAACACACTATTTGGATGCTTCATTTACATATCTGGGTACCGCCTAGCGAGATTGGGGTTCCCATGAGAAACTGCAAAGAAATACAATGACAATTGTACAATGTAGCTGAACAGGGACATGTGACTCCGCTCAGCCGAGTTCGCAGGTCAGTTCTCAGGAGCATCTTGCCCATCACTGCCAGCTGGCTAAGTTCCATCAGCCAAGGTTGTCAGGTCCCCGAAAAGTCGCACATGCGCAGAAGGGACCTCCAAGATGGCTTTCGGTATAGACAGACCCCCATTTCCCGCGGTACATGAAAAGCAAGCGAAAACAAATTAATACATAAAAATAACATTATGAAAACACATCATTTGGTTTTGTACTTTCAACTTATCACTATAAAATATACTTATGCAGTCTAAATGTTAGCTACATATAACAGGCACAAGAGCAGTGGCACGAGCAGTACCACGTTACTGGCAAAGCTATGTATTACGCATGCGCATAAATTTCCCTCCAACTCTGCAGACACGTCAGGACACGTGAGTGTGACTGACGCATGCGCAGTAACTAAATACAAGCGGCGGCCATGCTTTACGGACATGGATTAAATGCATTAGGAATACACATAGGCAAGCTTCATAAACTTTGCTTAAACTAAATATAAACGTTAGTAAGACGTACACTTATTACCTTGTTACACACAGACGAGGTTCATGAATACAGCAAGTCGCAAAATATGCGAAGCTTTGCTTCATCAAGTGCATGCGAGTATACGATCAGAGAATGTCTACTCTACGCCCCGCAGATGAGAAACAACTTCTAATTTCCTTTGTTAAACCTCAGAAAGCTATAACCTCAACTTCCATTGCTAGCTGGGTTAAAACTGTCATGAACTTAGCAGGTATTGATTTAACAAAATTTCAAGCTCATTCTATTAGAGGTGCTATGGCCAATAAATCTCTATGTTCTGGAGGTAAGTTGGATGACATTCTTAAAGTGGCCGACTGGTCAAACTCTAGCACCTTTGCACAGCACTACTGCAAGCCTATCGAACATATGTCTAATGTAGTGTTACAAAGCTACCAACATGCATAATGTAGCCTCCGTTCTTGTAATGAAATTGCGATTCTCCTATTACCATGACTAGAGCTTCTGGATTTCATTAAAAGACACGGATGCTGACATTATCCCACCCATCCCATTCCCTAGTGTTTGGTGATTTCCTCAACAATGCTTATTTGTTTATATTGATACCTGTGATGCTTTTGAAATAACTTTTTTTCCCTATTTATCTAGGTGTTATAATATTTGCTTGATCTGGAGACATTTACTGCTCTCTCTCTTTTCAGGTAACCCTTCATCATAACCGCCCGTAGCTTTGGTTTACTCCTCGTTTGGTTACTTCCTTCTTCACGCCCCCACTAGGATTCTTTAGAAGCTTTAAAAGTCTTCAAACCGGAATCTCAAAAGTTTATCATATCTCTGAACTTACTTATTTTCTCCTCGTCATTTAAAAGAGGCAGATTGTTGCCAGCTCATGCCATATATGTTCTTTCAATGTTGTATATGGAACCTTTGTATTGTGATGTATGCGGCTAGTTGGAGACTGCATTAAAAGATATTGCATAATGTCAGCCACGTGTCTTTAATGAAATCCAGATTCTCTAATCATGGTAATAGGAGAATCACAATTCAGGCTGAAGATGGTGTTTATTACCAGAAGGAAACTCCAGCCACATCCAAGAAGGAGTCAACTATAGACATTCTAAATGGAATATTCTGAGAGGTAGAATAGCTCCATAGAAATAAACAAAGTACAGAATAGAATATCACACCTAATCACTATGTTGACAGGCCAGCTGAGGAAGGATTGGGATACAGTGAACCAAAAGGCTCAGACAGGGAGGTAGGTAAAGAATCATATGGAGGCCTGGGAGGTTCCCTAATAGGGGACACAGAATAAGAAGGTCCTAAGGACTAGTATGATTTTTTTACACGGACAGGAGGAAGGAAAGATCTTGGTTTTCTGTTTATAAAATTCCCCATATTTGAGGTCCATATGCTTGTTATATACCCACTAGAGGGAGTCTTTATATGTATTACATACACCATGGAGCTGGTCCTTGCAAGTGTTATATATGCACCGAAGGAAGCTACTGCATTTTGCTGTATGCCACCATATAGATGGGCCAATTGATTGGTAAATGCCACTTTAGATATGGCCTTATGTTTGTAAAATGCTAACCGGAGTGGTCACTGTGCTTGTTATATACCCCCTTAGAGATGGACCTTGTGTTTGTAAAACACTCCTTTGGGTGGTCCATGTGTTTGTTATATACCCCCTAGGAAATGGCCCCTGTGTCTGAAAAATGCTTGCTGGTGTGGTCTTTATGTTTGTTATATACCTTGTGTTTGGTTTATACCCCCTTACCGATGGTCCTAGTGTTTGTTATAAACCCTCATAGAGTAAGTCTTGAGTTTGTTATATATAACCCTAGAGTTTGTCAGTGAGTTTGGCATATAGCCCCTTAGAAATGGCCCCTGTGTTTGTTTTATACCCCTTTAGAGATGGTCCTTGTGTTTGTAACATGGTCACTGGGGACAGGACGGTCCTTGGGTTTTTTATGTAGATCTTAGAAATGGCCTTGTGTTTGTAAATTGATAACTTGGTTGGTCCTGTTGTTCGTAAGAAAGCCCCTTAGAGTTGGTCCATGTGTTTGTTATACACCGTCTTAGAAATGGGCCATGTGTTTGTAAAATGCTCACTGGAGTGGTCCTTGTGATTGCAATATACCCTTTTAGAGATGGTCCTTGTGTTATTTATAGATCCCCTTAGAGATGGTCCTTGTTTTTGTTTTATACCCCTTTAAAGATGGTACTTGTGTTTGTAAAATGGTCACTGGGGATGGGACAGCCCTTGTGTTTGTTAAGTACCTCTTAAAAATGGCCCAAGTGTTTCTTAATTGATAACTTGGTTGGTCCTGTTGTTCATAACAAAGACCCTTAGAGATGGTCCTTGTGTTTGTTATATACCTTCTTAGAAATGAGTGATGTGTTTGTAAAATGCTCACTGGGGTGGTCCTTGTGTTTGCAATATACCCTTTTAGAGATGGTCCTTGTTTTATTTATAGACCCCTTTAGAGATGGTCCTTGTGTTTGTTATATAGCACCTTAGAGTTGCTACTTGAGTTTGCTATATATCACCCTAATGTTGGTCCTTAGGGTTTGGTTTATAGCCCCTTAGGGTTGGTCCTAGTGTTTGTCATATACCCTCTGAGATAGTCCTTTTTTTGTTATTTGCCACATTGGTGTTGGTCCTTCTGTTTGGAATGTGTAGCCCCTTAGAGATGGCCCATGTGTTTGTTACATGCCCCTTTACAGATGATCATTGTGCTTACAAAATGCTCACTGGGGAGGTCCTTGTTTTTGAGTCTATTATTTGCCTTCTGGAGGTAGATACCACGTTTGACATATAACTCTGAGCATGGCCCTAGAGATTTAAATTGACCCCTTGTGTTGGACCTTGTGTTTTTGTGTAAGCATGTGAGGTGCTTATCTTTGTTTTTTATCCCTCTAGGTAGACCTTGTGTTTGTAATACAACCCTTGTTTTTTTGTACCTTGTTTTTGTAAAATGCCCCCTGAAGTTGGTCTTTCCATTTATTATATACTCTTTGTAGGTAATCCTTTTGTTTATTTCATACTTCTCATCCTTCTCCAAAATGACCATAGTGTTTATTATATAGATTCAGTGGTGGACATTGTTCATTTTTTTTATTTGCCACTTCATGGGTTCCTCCTCGTCCCAGTCCTTCCTTGTTCATTTTTGCTATTGCCACTTAATGGGGTCCTCCACATCCCAGTCCTTACACCTGAGGCATTGTCTCTCCCCTAACTGGTGTAGCACATATATTTTTAATGTGTGTGTATAAATATATATATATATATATATATATATATATATATATATATATATATATATATATATATATATATATATATATATATATATATATATATATATATATATATATATATATATTCAATAAAAAAACAAAGGTTACATGGAGGTTATAGTTAGGAATTAGCATTTAAAAAACTTAGAAATTCACTGAAAAAAACAAAGGTTTCAGTAACATTATAGTCATTTGAGATATCATCAGTGATGTCATCAGTGTTACCACTAAACATGTCATGTATGATGTAATATGTGAGCTCATAAGTAGTGAGTTTCGGGGGTTCGAGTTATAGTTAATTCAGGTAACAATAACGGCGGAATTTCTCTGGTTGTACGAGTGAAATGTCAGCCTAACTATAATGTTCCTGAAACCTTTGGCTTTTTCAGTGAATTTCTAAGCTTTTTAAAAATGTTAATTCCGAACTATAACATCTCTGAAACCTTTGTTTTTTTCAGTGAATATAATATATATATTTTTATATATATATATATGTATTTTTTCTTGGACACAAAAGATGTCGCCCTCTGAAATCTTGCGATGTAGTTTTTATTACGGATACAGAGCCAGTCTGTCACGCCGATGTGTTTCAGCCAGCTCGGCCTTTCTCACAGTAGGGGGCACTACTCTTATCTCTGTATTCATATCATATCCTGTGAATTACAATTCCCATAGACTTCTGGGAGTTGTAGTTTAGTTAAAAGCCAGTGCTAGAACCCTCCTGACAGAATTACATTTCACAGACATTGGTTTACAGTACATACCTTACTTAACATTTGCTTAATGCAACATTGGTTTATATATTGAGTACATAATTTTACATACTTTTATCTATAGTCCCGTTTTTATCAAATTGTCACTTGAAAGCTTTTTATGTACACCAATATAATTTTTCCTGCAAAACTTAAACAGAAAATCTACAAAAATTATAATTGTGTACTTTTAACTAAACTACAACTCCCAGAAATCTATGGTAAGTGTAATTCACAGGTTGTTGAGAGTTGTGCACTACATTTATTGTATTGGAAAGAAAATCTGTGAGGAGTTTCTCACATTTTCACAATCTGCATTAGTATTTCAGAGGTTAGTTACATATGTGTAAGGTGTGTTATGTATTGTGTAGAAGTGGCTCAGTGTTTGTAATGATATTTTTAACTTCATAATGCATTAATTATAAAGCTTGCATTAGAGAAATGTGATGTTTGAAATATGTTATCAAATGTACAAATGTGTACTGTAGTTTGTTTTATTGTACTGAAATGAAGATTGAAATAATTTGTGCATACTAATATGTGTACTTCTTGAGTCTGCAATCAAAGTACTGGAGATAAATGAGGTATAGAATATGCAAAAACAACAGTTGATCGACAGAATGCAGAACAATGTCATACATTCACCCCAGTACAGAGATCTGGGCCTAAATCCATAGTTTTTCTGCTCACCGTGCCATTCCAGTTTGAACCCAGCCATATGCAAATCAGTCTTGACCCTGTGCCCCATGGGAACAGTCCAGCCCGAACTGCCAAGCCAGGTCCTCCCTGGACTGGAAACAAGCATCCGAGGACCGGTTTCGGGCTTTCAGCTCTCATCAGCAAGGATAGCTTGAGTCCAGTGGCATGGAGAGCACGGGACTCACGTATGAGCATATCCGTCCCACTCGGGGTGACAAATGCCAAAACAACAGTTGATGGACAGAATGCAGAACAATGTCATACATTCACCCCAGTACAGAGATCTGGGCCTATAGCCATAGTTTTTTTGCTCACCATGCCGTTTCAGTTTGAACCCAGTCATATGCAAATCGGCGTTGACCCTGTGCCCCATGGGAACAGTCCAGCCCCAACTGCCAAGCCAGGTCCTCCCTGGACTGGAAACAAGAATCCTAGGACCAGTTTCGGGCTTTCTGCCCTCATCAGCCAGGTTAGCTTGAGTCCAGTGGTCCGGTCCCAGGATGCTTGTTTCCGGTCCAGGGAAGACATGGCTTGGCAGTTCGGGCTGGACTGTTCCCATGAGGCACAGGGTCAGACTGATTTTTCATATGGCCATGTCTGAACTGGGGTGGCGGAGTGAGCTAAAGAATTATGATGGATTAAATCCAGATCAGTTGACTGGGGGTGAGTGTTTGATTTGCTCAAACGCTCCGTCCATCATCCCCTTTGGTATCGCTTTATTCGCCCTAAGTTTGCAGGGTATGCCCAGCCGTGGGTCCCTTGCTCACTTTGCCACTGGATTCAAGATAGCCTGGCTGATGAGGGTTATGAACCCAAAACTGGTCCCAGGATGCTTGTTTCCGGTCCAGGGACGACATGGCTTGGCAGTTCGGGCTGGACTGTTCCCATGAGGCACAGGGTCAGACTGATTTGCATATGGCCATGTCTGAACTGGGGTGGTGGAGTGAGCTAAAGAATTATGATGGATTAAACCCAGCTCAGTTAACTGGGGGTGAGTGTTTAATTTGCTAAAATGCTCCGTCCATCATCCCCTTTGGTATCGTTTTGTTCGCCCTAAGTTGGCAGGGTATGTCCAGATGGGGGTCCCTTGCTCACTTTGCCACTGGATTCCAGATAGCCTGGATGATGAGGGTTATAAACCCAAAACCGGTCCCAGGATGCTGGTTTCCAGTCCAGGGAAGACATGGCTTGGCAGTTTGGGCTGGACTGTTCCCATGAGGCACAGGGTCAGACTGATTTGCATATGGCCATGTCTGAACCGGGGTGGTGGAGTGAGCTAAAGAATTATGATGGATTAAACCCAGATCAGTTGACTGGGGGTGAGTGTTTGATTTGCTCAAACGCTCCGTCCATCATCCCCTTTGGTATCGCTTTGTTCGCCCTAAGTTGGCAGAGTATGCCCAGACGTGGGTCCCTTGCTCACTTTACCACTGGATTCAAGATAGCCTGGCTGATGAGGGTTATGAATGCGAAACCGGTCC
Source organism: Lissotriton helveticus (assembly GCF_964261635.1). Lineage (NCBI taxonomy): Eukaryota > Metazoa > Chordata > Amphibia > Caudata > Salamandridae > Lissotriton > Lissotriton helveticus. The sequence continues at coordinate 1,270,669,860 of NC_136068.1, forward strand.
CAGGATGCTTGTTTCCAGTCCAGGGAAGACATGACTTGGCAGTTCGGGCTGGACTGTTCCCACGAGGCACAGGGTCAGACTGATTTGCATATGGCCATGTCTGAACTGGGGTGGTGGAATGAGCTAAAGAATTATGATGGATTAAACCCAGATCAGTTGACTGGGGATGAGTGTTTGATTTGCTCAAACGCTCCGTCCATCATCCCCTTTGGTATCGCTTTGTTCGCCCTAAGTTGGCAGAGTATACCCAGACGTGGGTCCCTTGCCCACTTTACCACTGGATTCAAGATAGCCTAGCTGATGAGGGTTATGAATGCGAAACCGGTCCCAGGATGCTTGTTTCCAGTCCAGGGAAGACATGACTTGGCAGTTCGGGCTGGACTGTTCCCATGCGGCACATGGTCAGACTGATTTGCATATGGCCATGTCTGACCTGGGCTGGTGGAGTGAGCTAAAGAATTATGATGGATTAAAGCCAGATCGGTTGACTGGGGGTGAGTGTTTGATTTGCTCAAACGCTCCGTCCATCATCCCCTTAGGTATCGTATAGAATATGTTGGCAGATGTAATGAACTGTATCCCTGTCTATATAAGACTGTACCCGTATTATGAGTAGAAAGGAATATATGCACTTTAATGCAGACAGTACTGTTGCAGTCATCCAGTCCCCCTGTCACTGCCCATGAATTTATCAAGTACTATCCTTACACTAAGCTATTCACTCCGTCACTTTCCATGGTGTCATTCTATCACCAAGGTACTTACTATGCACTTTTTCATTCTTTATGACAATACCCATGCACTGATGCAGTCACCCAAGCATTACCCATGCACTCATACAATCACTAAGCCACTACTCATGTACTGATTTAATCACTCAAGCACCATTCTTCCTCTTTCTAAAGCTCTCTTTCCCTTTCTGGAGTCTCTTGCCTGTTTCTGCACCCATCTTGCCTCTTTCTGCACTGTTCACCCATAGTCACTCATACAGACAGTCACTCCTCAATACAGTCACTGATATATGCAAGCATTCATCCATAAAGACACTCACACACCTCCACTCACCCTTAGTTACTCACACACCTAGTCAGTCACCCAAATAATGAATCACACTGCCATTTACTCACCTATACAGTTATACACATACCACCTCACTTATTCAAACAGAAACTAATACATACTGACTCTATTATACAATCACTGAAACAAGTGCACACTCATCCATACATCCACACTCACAATCACTCACTCTCACATATCGTCACTTATATACAGCAACACTCACATATACTGCCTTTCACATTTGTAGTTACTCACACATATACCACTGAGACATCCATTCACTCACCAACACAGCCATATGCATACTCACTCACCCATACAGCCCCTCGCAGATGCAGTCATGAACCCATACACCCAGTGAATCATGTACTCACACATCCACTCAGGGAGTTACCCATCCTCCACCCACCCAGACAGACACTCAAGGACCCATAAAGGTAATCAGGCAAACGGTGAACAACACTTACAACGCAACATTTACATCGCAGAGCCTTTACAACGCAACCATTACAACGCAAGCTATTACAACGCATTGCTCTGGGGGGCACTCTAGGATAGGGAATAGGTTAATTTACTAACCAATAACCTTCCCTAGTGTCGACGGGGACTGGAGTTGGAATAGTAAATTAAACTATTCACTATCCAGCACCCCAAAGCACTATGCGTTGTAATGGACTGCGTTGTAATACTTACGTTGTAAAGGCATGCGATGTAAATGCATGCGTTGTAATGTCATACATCCCAGGCAAACAATCATTAACCCATATAGACTCTCATGTAGCTACTCACCAACCCATGCAGACACTTACACACCAACTGACAGACTTATACAGATATTCACACAGATTAGTCATTCACCCATGCATTCATTAGGACATGTTTAATCACTCACTTATACAGTCAGTCACGTAACCACTAAATCATCCATTCAGACACCGTACACCCACACATTGTTCAAGACACTTTGGCGTATATATATATATATATCCAAGAAAGCTCGTCCAGTACTTCTTTCAAAGAAACGAGAGTAGACCCAATTGATGTGCTGATGCAGTGTTTATTTAGTACCCTAAGCGTGGAAGGGTATACTCAGATGTGAGTCCCTTGCTCATTGCACCATCAGGATTCAAGCAAGCCGGGCCGAAGACGCCTGAAATGGCAGAAACCGGTCCCCGGAAGCTTGTTTCCTTCCCAGTGTAAGAATTGGCTTTTGTAGTCTGGTCTGCCCTGTTCCCATGATGCACTGGGCCAGGGACAGACTAATTTGCATACAGCCAGGTTCTGAAACTGGGATGGTGCAATGAGCTAAAAAACGGTGTTGGATCTAGCCCTGATCTCTTGACTGGGTGAGAGTACTCTGCTTAATTCAGAGACTCTGTCCATCACCACCCCTTGTTGTAAATAATTTTGTCCACCCTAAGCGTGGAAGGGTATACTCAGATGTGAGTCCCTTGCTCATTGCACCATCAGGATTCAAGCAAGCCGGGCCGAAGACGCCTGAAATGGCAGAAACCGGTCCCCGGAAGCTTGTTTCCTTCCCAGTGTAAGAATTGGCTTTTGTAGTCTGGTCTGCCCTGTTCCCATGATGCACTGGGCCAGGGACAGACTAATTTGCATACAGCCAGGTTCTGAAACTGGGATGGTGCAATGAGCTAAAAAACGGTGTTGGATCTAGCCCTGATCTCTTGACTAGGTGAGAGTACTCTGCTTAATTCAGAGACTCTGTCCATCACCACCCCTTGTTGTAAATAATTTTGTCCACCCTAAGCGTGGAAGGGTATACTCAGATGTGAGTCCCTTGCTCATTGCACCATCAGGATTCAAGCAAGCCGGGCCGAAGACGCCTGAAATGGCAGAAACCGGTCCCCGGAAGCTTGTTTCCTTCCCAGTGTAAGAATTGGCTTTTGTAGTCTGGTCTGCCCTGTTCCCATGATGCACTGGGCCAGGGACAGACTAATTTGCATACAGCCAGGTTCTGAAACTGGGATGGTGCAATGAGCTAAAAAACGGTGTTGGATCTAGCCCTGATTTCTTGACTGGGTGAGAGTACTCTGCTTAATTCAGAGACTCTGTCCATCACCACCCCTTGTTGTAAATAATTTTTTCCACCCTAAGCGTGGAAGGGTATACTCAGATGTGAGTCCCTTGCTCATTGCACCATCAGGATTCAAGCAAGCCGGGCCGAAGACGCCTGAAATGGCAGAAACCGGTCCCCGGAAGCTTGTTTCCTTCCCAGTGTAAGAATTGGCTTTTGTAGTCTGGTCTGCCCTGTTCCCATGATGCACTGGGCCAGGGACAGACTAATTTGCATACAGCCAGGTTCTGAAACTGGAATGGTGCAATGAGCTAAAAAACGGTGTTGGATCTAGCCCTGATCTCTTGACTGGGTGAGAGTACTCTGCTTAATTCAGAGACTCTGTCCATCACCACCCCTTGTTGTAAATAAACACCATGCCACCATGACGCGTTTCGGCCGATCAACAGCCTTGATCACATGACAGCATCTGGGGGTAGAGGCTCCCTTTTAAAGTGACAGTGCAGAATAGCAGCAATAATGAACATAGAACACATACTACATTGTTTTGTGCAATGTCTGCCTTAATGCAATAATAGTGCCTACCGTTAATACTCAATAGCATCAAGGTTAAAAAAATATTTAGTCAACATGGCTAAAATCAAATATTTATGAGCTAATTTTTGTATAAATACATAAAATGATTGATTGCCTCGTTGGCTGGTGTCTTGGCTATTGTTCAAACCTTTGCTCTGCTATTATAGTGTTAAAGTGACTAGTGCATAAATACCCCCAATCCTGAGTGCAAGTCTATAGAGCTATCTGTTGTGCAAAATGTGCAATTTATGTGCAATATGAGTTTTGTAAGGGTAGCAGCAATTTACTATTTTGCTAGTGCCACTAATTTTTCATATACCGAAAACCATCTTGTTTACAATCTTAGCAGACATGACCACCAAAAGCCATTATATCTAAGTACCTGTCTGTTATATACGGTTGATTCCCACAAATGAGGATATACAATATAATATAATACACTATATAAAATATTATATAAAATCATTTCAACCAAATAAAAACAGATACAATTAGCTAAAATCTGGTAAATAAGAATCTGGGTTGTACAAATCTTAAGAAAATGTTCAAGAATAAATTCATTCTACCTTGTGATAAGACTCCACCTATTTTACACCTTAAAGTTCAAGTGTAAAAATGCATAATATATACAATGTAGAGATTCGGATGTTCAAATACAATGTCTCCATATGGATATCTATAAATATGTGTGCATGTCCTCGCTCGTGTTGAGCCCACCAGGGTGCTTCGTATCCATTTCAAGGATATATCTTGTTTCTAGGCGCCTAAGCTTAGTCTCCCCGTTGCCTCCTCGTTTATGTGGTGACACTGCGTCTAAAACAAAATAATGAAAATGCTTCAGACTGCTGTTGTGCTTTTCTTTAACCCCTTCCATGCTCATGACGAGCTCAGCTCGTCATGCAGTACACTGCTCGCGTGCTCATGACGAGCTGAGCTCGTCATGAACAATAGGATTTAAGGGCCTGCAGCACCAGGGGAGAATTGCTGTAGCATTCAAGGTGTTAAAATGCCTGGCAACAGGGTAACTTGGATCGTTGTTTCAAATGGCTTGTGTGTGCTGTAATATGCTTTTGTGCACTGCCAATTTTATGCTGCCTATAAAATACAGGTTGCAACTACAAACTAGTGCATATACTACAAATTCGGTTTTGCAGGACACATATTGGTTTATCATTTGGGTGCGCTCACTAAAGGCTGTTTTATATGAAGTCTTGTTAATTCCAAACTGAGAGGCCTTACAACTCAAACACCTATAGAACCCCTTTCTGGCTGTAAGTCATGAGCCTGTTTCCAGATCTTCTGGGATGTTTTTAACCAAAGTGTTAAAATAAATTGTTTTCAAGACAAAATATTAACATATCGATCAGCATTTGATTGTGTTTAGCAAACTTCATAGGACTGTTGGCTAAGAAATATTCAACCGCCTTAATACCATCATTGTTCTTTATGCATGTATAAAGTGTGGATACATCAAGTGCTATTAAGTGATAACCAGCTTGCCACTTGATTGCATCAATTTTTCTTATAAAATCACTGGTATTCTGCACGTATGATTTAAGTTTTTTTACATGTTCTTGTGAAAACGAATCAATGTAGATGGACATATTTTCCAGTGGCCCATCACAAGCTGAAATGATGGGCCTCCCCAGCGGTTTATTCAGACATTTATGGACCTTGGGAACAAAGTAGATTACTGGAATCATAGGATTTTCCCTATGTCAAGTACTTGTATTCCACTAAGTTTAGGAGGCCCAGGCTTTCCCATGCCAATAGTTTTTAAAAAAAATTATCTTGAGCACTCTTGAACTTTTGCATGGAACTTTTTCGGTAACAATCAGTATCATTCAGTTGTGAGGCTGCTTCTTCCATGTAGTCCTTGAGGGGCCACAACACTATGTTACCCCCTTTATCTGCATTCCTCACCTCAACTTGTTTTTCTTTTCTCAATTTTTCTATCTGTTGATGATATTGCCTCTCTTGATTAGTAATCTTTTTGGGGGATTTACTGATATCCATATGGAGTTTTTTTACTTCAGCCACCACGTGTTCATTAAACAGATCTAGAGAGTCTCTCGGCATAATGGGCACAAACTTAGATTTTACTTTAAATTGGCTTAGCACTTGTTGCATGAAGTGGGGACAAGAATTCTAGTGTATTCATTTCCAGTTGCTGATCTTGATTTTGATTTTGATTATCCCCCGCTATCACCCCTTTCCCCCAATTTTGTTCTAAATTGTGGAGGTCCTTAAGTATACCCAAATCAGCTACTTTAAGGTTTTCCATTGCTTGATTGTCTGATATTGGGTAATGGGTGTCGGTGTCTCGTATTGGCTCCTGTTGCTTAGTCTGCAACTGGTAAAACTTCTTTAGTTTTAATTTCCTTATGAATTTATAAATGTCCGCATATGTGTTTGTATAGTTGACGTTGGTTTCGGGACAGTAGGACAATCCCAGAGCTAGTAGCTGTTGTTCTGCTACATCCAGGTTCATGTCAGTTAAGTTGATGATGGTGTTATCTTTGGTGGTTGTTTTGGGGGAACTAGGAGACGTTAGTGTTTGCGTCATTTGAGATGTCATCAGTGATGTCACAGGGGAGGTCACTGAACATGTCATGAATAATGTAATATGTGACGTCATCAGCAGTGTATTGCGGGGGGCGAGTTATAGTTACCTGAAGAATTTCTCTGGTTTTGTACGACTAACTATAACGTCCTTGAAACCTATGTTTTTTTCAGTGAATTTCAAAGGTTTTTTTTGCTGCCTTTCTGTTAATTATTTTATTTTTCCCATTTTAACGATACAATACAAACAAACATATAATAATAAGACAAAACTTCATACTAAAATTAATGAAAAGAAGAAATAAAATCATAATGAATTTACATTCCGAAAAATATCACCAGCATAGGAAACAATTAGCAAAAATCAAACTAATATTACATGAATTCACATCACATTACAATCATCCTTTAAGATAACAGTGTGCTTGATAATCCAATGACACCAGTACCTTATAGGGAGCACCTAGATCTGCAGTGTGTATTCTAGTGACAGGGGAGTCTGTTATGTCTATTGAGGCATCTCTGGGAGGACGGGGGTGTCATAGGGTGATCTCGGGCCTGAGTCTCAATGTAAGTAGCGTACAAGTTCCAGAAGTTCTTTGGTCGGTTCCTAGGGGGGAGCAGCTCGCTGTATGTTTCTGTTTGTTTATTACCGTACAGCATGTCCCTAGACCGATCAGACAGCGTGGGGGGAGAGCGTTGAGACCACTGTAGTGCCAATACTCGTTTAGCAACCAATAAGACCATATCCACTAATCGTCTGATAGGTTTCTGCAATCTTTTGGAATATCAAAGGAGGGCTAGCAGCGATCAGGGCTGAGGTCTACCTGCGTGACTGATCGTAGTTCTGCAAATACTTGTATCCAAAAGCTCGCTATAGGTGGGCAAAGCCATGCTAAATGTAAAAAGTCGGCTTCACCTGCTCCACATCGCTCGCAGTTGGGTGTGTGTCATAGTCCAAATTTGTGGAGTCGCACAGGCGTATGATAGATGCAGTTCAGAATCTCAACCTGTATAAGGCGATGCCTTCCGTTAAGTGAGATACGTTTGATTGCCTCACAGCAATATCTCCACATACTGTCATCTATATCCAGTCCCAGATCAGTCTGCCATTCCAGTCTGGCTCTGACATACTGATCCAGATGCAGTTCCTGCGTCTGAGAGTTAATAAGTGAAACTAGTCTCTTAGGGGATGCGGCACTAATCAGTGTGGAGAAGGAAAGTACTTCCGGGGGGTCCAGCAGCTCATCCCCTAGTAGATTTCATAACGCACTTCTAGCCCTAAAATAGTGGATTTGGATAGGGGAGGGGTTAGCGGGTCTGTCTATAGCAGGTCAGTCCATTCCCTACCCGTTCCGTCACTAAACAAATCACCAATCATGTTGAGTCCCAAGGTGTGTGGAGCTGCTGTCATTTCTGGGGATGTGAGAGTCGGTAACCACTCACACCAGGCTATGGGGGTGATAGGGGAGTATAATATAGAGAGCGCTTGCCTGTTGAGGAGATTATGCCAGGTGTGGGTGGTAGCATTAGTCGAGTCGAGGATAGTAGTATTTCTGCTTGGCGCGTGGAATAAGGCTGTCGCCAAGTGAGCTGGAGCTCCCGTAAGACACTCTATGTGTAGGTGTGGGGGGGGGGTGTCTGCTGATGCAACCAGAAGTATGCATGTGAGGCCTGGGCGTCCCGGCAGTAAAGATCAAGGTGCGGGCACCCAACCCTCCCATAGAGTATTTCAGGACAAGGAGTTTCCAGCTCGCCCGAGACTGTTTGTTGGCCCAGGCCAGCTTAATTTGCAGCGATCTAAGGTGTTTGAAGAACTGTCCCGGCAGGACCATCAGAATGTTAAGGAACAGGAAAAGAAATCGAGGAAGGACTACCATTTTCATTAGTGATATTCTACACAATAGGGAGAGGGGAGGCGGATCCATCGCGCAATATCCTCTTCGAGTTTAGTGATGGTGCGGCCATAATTTTCTCTGAACACACATTCCGAGTCTGTGTGTATTTTAATCCCCAGATAGCGCACCGGGTCAGTAGACCACTGCAGAGGGAAGTCTAGCTCCTCGGGAAGTGTCGCCGGGGTAAGAGGAAATATTACTGATTTAATCCAGTTAATTTTTAATCCAGAAAGCTCTCTGAATCGCACTATCTGACGCAGGACAGGGGATACATTGTTGACTGGATCACGGACGTATAGGAGAGTATCGTCTGCATAAGAGGAGACGACAAGGGTATATCCAGGGAATCGTATTCTTTTATTGCTATGGTATCCCAGCAGAGCGCAGGCCAGTGGCTCGGCCACTAGAGCATACAGGAGAGGAGATAGTGGGCAGCCCTGCCTTGTACCTCTGGATATTGTCAGGGGGGCGGTGACCACGTCTCCCACACACACCCAAGCAGTGGGGTTCATATATAGCGTGCTGATCAGGCTCAGAAGGACACTACCCAGCCCCATGCACTCTAAGGTCAGCAACATAAATTTCCACTCCACCGAATCAAATGCTTTTTCAGTATCTAAGAAAATAGCTGCATCTTTAGTGTTCCGTGCAGTGTGCTGTATTGCTCCAATATTGTGCGCAAGTTGTATATTAGTGTGCGCTCTGGTATAAAGCCAGCTTGTTCCGGTCCCACAAGAGTTGGCATTAAGGGGGTTAGTCTGTTTGCTAGTACTTTGGCAAATATCTTCGTGTCCACATTTAATAATGAAAGTGGACAATATGAGGAACAGTTATGTGAGGGTTTCCCGGGTTTCAAAATGACGACCAGGAGTGCTTTTCTCATTGTGGGGTCATAGTGCCCTCTTCAGCAATTTCCTGAAAGAGTGTTAATAGAAATGGAACAAGTAGCTCTTTGAACACTTTGTAGAACCCTACCGTAAGCCCATCCTGTGCCAGCGCGCTACCAGAGCGCATCATGGACAGGGCTGTCTGTATCTCCCATGCCTCCAGTGGGCGCATCAGGTATTCCCTGTGAGTGTCTAGCAACCAGGGCGATTTAATATGCTCCATGTATTCCAGCATGTCTAATTGTGCAGTGTGGGTCTTAGCTTGGTAGAGATAAGCATAATATGATCGAAAGCACTTCGCCACTTCATCCGCATCAGCGATAGTATCGCCGTCATCGGTAGTCAATTCTATGGGGTGGGTTGTTGCTCGGCGTCCCTTCATGAGATTTTCTAAGGCTGTGCCAGGGCATTCTCCCTCTCCATACACCCTTGCTACTGCGTATTTACCCATTAGTTTGACCTCTCTATCAGCCTCAGAGTGGTATTCTTCTAGTGTAGTCTTGAGCGTAGTTAGTAATGTAGTATCATTTTTGTTCAGCGATTCCCTTTCCAGTCCAGCCAGGGTTTGTTCTAATGGAGTCAGCCTTCCCCTAATTGATTTCAGCACCCCTGAGTGTTTGGAAATTGCAATACCCGCACGTACACCTGAAAGGTCTCCTAAATCGTAGTGAGGGGCAGAGCCCAAATTTGTAGTGAAGAAGGTTTCCATTGCCTTTAACATTTCTTCTCTAAAAACCTCATCTAATAGTGCTTAGGGGGAAATCGCCAGGTGAACGGGGGGCCATTTGTCAGGAGTGGTCAATGTTAGGAGCACTGGGGAGTGATCAGAATAAGTACGGGAAATATCTCACCCATCCTGAATAGTGCCTCTGAGTGATCCCATCAGGAACCAGCAATCATTTCTGGGCGCAGAGTAGTGTGTGTAACCCCCTGCTAATGGGAAGCGGGAGCGCCAGGCATCAATCATATTCAGCTCCGTGAGGATTTCTAAAATTGCTTCTGCTGCCTGTGTGCGGCGACGCGGTGGCCCTACAGAGCGATCAAGGTCAGGGTTACGAATGCAATTAAAATCTAACCCCCCTCCCATAGCTGTGGTGTATAAGGCAGTTGTTGAGCTAAGGTCAGGATATCATGATAAAATTGCAGACAATTTAATTGTTGTTTGCTGACGCATTTAGCGCGTCTTTGCTTCGTTTTTGTTTCGTTTTTTTGGTAGCATTTTTAACTGTGCGCTGCTTGGGCTCTCCCCCCCCCTCTTACTTGCACTTAATTGGAATCTCCACCACCGTTTTCGGTGGGTCCGGGTTCTGTGGGTGGGTTGTTTCCTGATCGGCGACCAGCGCCATCTTTGTTTGGGACCAGGCTTTTTTCGGCGGGCGCCATCTTGGAGCGTCCACGCGCTCCTCCCTCCATTTCCGGCGCCTACTTAAGGCACTTTTAGGTATCTGACGGCCTGACAAGGTGGCACATCACCGCGCTGCGGTTTGTGAGCGCTTGAAATTTTAATTGTTGTTTGCTGACGCATTTAGCGCGTCTTTGCTTCGTTTTTGTTTCGTTTTTTTGGTAGCATTTTTAACTGTGCGCTGCTTGGGCTCTCCCCCCCCCTCTTACTTGCACTTAATTGGAATCTCCACCACCGTTTTCGGTGGGTCCGGGTTCTGTGGGTGGGTTGTTTCCTGATCGGCGACCAGCGCCATCTTTGTTTGGGACCAGGCTTTTTTCGGCGGGCGCCATCTTGGAGCGTCCACGCGCTCCTCCCTCCATTTCCGGCGCCTACTTAAAGTCGCTCTCTCCCGCGCAGCGGGAACGCGCAGCTGGGACGCCGTCGCATGCCGGAGTCGTGCCAGAGTCCTGCCCGTCTGCGCCCGTCCGCGACAGGACGCGCTGGACGTGGCTGGACCCTGGCCCCCCTCCTGGTCGGTCTACTCTACATCATGCGGTGCTATACCAGAGATAGTCTGGTTGCCATTGAGAGGTCTCGACCACCTTGCCTGACACCAAGGGTTGATCCCTTAAGCGGCCCCTTATCGTGTGGCTGCGGATGCTTTACGCTGGCTGCCCCTGTAAGCAGGAGCTGCAGGGAAATACTGCGCGTGCCTCTAAGCCCGGTGCCAGGTATTAGCATTTGGAATCTTAATGCTAGGTCGCTTGTCAAGCACCATCTTGACATTAATGATCTATTAGGCAGGGAGTTGCCTGACCTATTTTGTGTAACAGAGACCTGGCTGCAGGATGCTGACACGGCCATTGTCAATCTGGCCTTCCCGCCGGAATACTCGGTATTCACCTTGAATAGGACCTCAAGAGGCGGGGGTATTGCGCTTGCCGTCAAGTCCTGTTACCCTACCACATGGCTTGGGCAAAAGATCTCGGGGTGCGAAAGCGCTTTGTTTAAGGTTGCTATCTCATCCAACTTCACCCTGTCGGGACTGGTAATTTATCGGCCCCCGGGGAGTGAAGTAACCTTCAGAGCAGCGTTACCCGAGGCTGTTAGTAATCTGGCTACGGGGTGCTCCAATTTCACCCTCATTGGAGATCTAAATCTGCACTTTAACAACTCCAGCAGCCCCTCAGTCGCCAGTTTCCTGGCCGACCTTGAGGCGTTACAGCTTACTCAGTTGGTGACGCAGCCCACACACTCAGGGGGTCACACCCTTGACCCGTTTTTTACCAATCTGACGGAAGTCTGTGTCACCAGCTACACACCTTTGGCGTGGACTGATCATTATTTGATACAGTTCCACTGCCCTATCGTGGCTAGTCCATCTAAGCCAATGGTGTGTTCTGTTCCAAGAAGACGCTGGAACAAACTTAAGCTAGATGAGTTCTTTCATCTCTTATCAGCTGACCCGCTTGACGTCTCAGGCCCTCCGGATCAGTTGTACGACAGGTTCACCGATTGGGTCTCCAGGGCCTTGGACACCCTCATCCCCTTGGTGACCCGTAAAACTGGTCCTGGCAAGGCCAGCCCTTGGTACGATGACTCTCTACGAGCCCTGAAGGTGTCTTGCAGGCGCGCAGAGCGGGCATGGCGCAAAGCCTACTCCAGCTCTAAGAAAGTCTTATATCAGGCTACAGTGAAGGTGTACCATCGGGTGGTGTGTAGAACCCGTGCCGCTTTTTATGCGACACAATTCAGGAATAGTTCGAACCCTGCAAAGGCTATCTTTAAGGTATTGAAAGACCTCACTGCCAAAAAAGTTATAACATCACACCAGAGCTCTCTGGAGCACTGTGAAAAGCTGGCAGAGTTTTTTCTGGAGAAGGTGAATGCTATTTATCGAGCCTTCCCCGTGGTCGTTCCCTCAGTGATGACATCATCTAAGCCTCCACCATCTGAGGGGCTGTGTTCTCTACCTTTGTTAAATCTAGATAGCCTAGGCATTTTGGCTCGCAAAGTGAAATCTGGGTCCCCTGAGGATCCACTTTGCCCTGAGGTGTTCAAGGACCTGGCGGCACATGACATCTCTCCGCTTTGTTCCTTGGTCAATGCGTCTCTGACATCTGGCGTTGTTCCACTTAAGTGGAAGCGAGCCATGGTACGTCCGATCCTGAAGAAACCTAGCCTGGATGGAAGCAAGCCGGAGAGCTATCGGCCTATTTCACTCTTGCCGTGGCCGGCTAAGGTGATGGAGGCACACGTAAATGCCGCTCTCTCGGAACATCTCCGTCGAGCTGATATACTCGACGCTACGCAGAATGGGTTTAGGGCAGGTCACAGCACGGAGACGGCTCTGCTTTATATGGTGGAGCACCTCCGCTCCGTGCTTGACGCGGGACAAACGGCAGCGCTGGTGCTATTAGATCTAAGCGCTGCCTTTGACACCGTCTCGCACCCTATCCTTCTGCAGCGTTTAGAGGATGCTGGTGTCTCCGGCATTGCGCTCGACTGGTTCCGGTCGTTCTTATCAAACCGGGCCTTTAGCGTGACCGTCCCACCCTTTCAGTCAAAATTCCACCCGTTGAACCTGGGCGTCCCCCAAGGCTCCTCGCTGAGTCCTACGCTGTTCAATCTGTACGTAAGGCCGCTAGCTGAGGTTGTCAAACTATGGGGTATGACCATGGTGTCATATGCCGATGACACCCAGCTAGCGGTCACGATCAGCGGGGATGCGGAGGTCGACGCTCCTAGGTTTCAACAAGGACTGAGGGCGGTCGCTAGATGGATGACGCTTAATTGTCTCCAGCTAAACGCTAGTAAGACCGAGGTGATGGTATTTGGTAGGCGACCGGAACTGTGGGGAGAGAGATGGTGGCCGGAGGAGCTGGGTTCCGCTCCCATCCCAGTCACCGAGCTTAAAAACCTCGGGGTCTGGCTGGACCCTTCCCTTACGTTTGCATGCCACACTAAACGCACGGCTGCTTGCTGCTTCGGCATTTTGCGTGGGCTTCGTCCTGTGCTAAAGTTCTTCGATGCCCCCACCCGGCAACTCATGATCCAAGCGACCGTCATCTCCAGATTGGATTATGCTAGTTCTTTGTTGGCCGGTCTGAATGTAGCTGAGATAGGGCGCCTGCAGCGGATCCAGAATGCAGCAGCAAGAGCGGTGGTGGGCCTTCCAAGATTCTGCCCCACCTCTAGCACCATTCGAGCACTGCACTGGCTCTCGGTGGCGCAGCGGATTCAGTTTAAGGTACTCTGCGTCGCCCATAAGATCTTGAAGGGATCCCCGGCAATGATCCTTACGACCCTCATGGCCAACTATATTCCGGCACGACCCTTAAGATCGTCAGATCTCGAATTGGCCGTGGTACCGCGCTTTAAGCGAAGCAGGGCCGGTGGGCGCTCATTTCGAGTGCGGGCCGCCGCTCTGTGGAACTCCTTACCCCCGGCAATTCGCGCTATGAGCGATTTGCTCTCTTTTCGTCGTGCCTTGAAAACATTTTTATTCCCTTAGTTAGTGTGTTCTGTGCTGTTTTATTTAGTTGTGTTGTGTAGCTGCCTTGTCGGGCGCCAAGACGCTCCTTAGCTGGAGCATTTGTGCGCCTAATAAAAACCACATAACATAACATAACATAACAATTGTGGCTAGGGCCGTACATATTAATTATTATGTAATCCGCGCCTTTCCCCTACATCTGGACACTACATATCTACCATTAGTATCTGTGTGGATTTCTTCAAGAGTGAGTTGGGCTCTGGGGTTGATCCTGGTTAAAATCCCTCGGGCATGGGTAGTGAAGCCTGCAGCATGGAATGTGCCACAAATCTTAACCATGATCTGCGGGAGACTTGTCACAGGGAGATGTGCTTCCTGCAGGAGCGCTATGTCAATATTGTGCCTAGTGAGGTGTGACATGACCTTCCTGGTCTTACGTTGGTCATTAAGGTCTCTGACGTTCCAAGTCAGGAACCTCAGTCTAGTCCCCATGTCCTATAGTAATGTGATAAGAACGATGTAGCAAGTGCTCCCCTAATAAACCACCCAAGGACATGATCGCTATGTAATGGTGTCTTCGTATATCCTCTGGTGTCTGAGTCGCATACCAGTGTGACAAAATAAACCAAAAAGACAAAAGGAAAATAATGGAACATGTACATACATCATTCCCTTCCACCCACCTCCCACGCCATGCTATCCCAAACTGAGCATAGTCAAGACTTCCCTCCCCCTCCCATTCCCCAGACAGAGATGGCAACTAACCATGCAGTGGGTAACACGCAGGGGCGGATGTTACCTAAGCACTACAAGTAACCATCAGCGTTAACCCACATGTTTAGAAAAAAAGTGTGGCAATCAACTTTCTAGAAACATTCAACTGTTTTTCATACTTTGGCATAGCATATCACGCCTACCTGTAACCAGAGAGTCGGAAATCTCCCCCCAGGGCTGTCACCATTTTGTTACAATAATTATAATAACAAATAATAAGGTATAACTGTCCCCCCAGTAACATCTGAGATACTGTTACTTGCGATTAGTTCGGGCGATTGCTCCCTTTTGGAATCCATTCGCTGGCTGTCGGGGGTTACTCTGGAGGAGCAGCTGCTCAATAAGTATGCAAAAAATTGGGGGCTCAGCAATGTCAGTGTTCTAGTCATTGTCTTCAAGGGAGTTTCCCTGTGCTTCAGCCACCGCTGCGGTCGCTCCCTCCTGCATCAATTCCTGTTTCGACTTTCTGAGCAGGTCTTTCATAGCTTTTTGCAGTGCCATCGGGTCTGTGAAAATGCGGGAGGGACATTCAGGTTTACCCTCAATTTGGCTGGGTACAGAATGGCATATGTAATGGTATGCTCTCTGAGTTGCCGTTTGAGTGGGTTGAATTGGCGCCTCGCTCTTGTACCCGTGCTGTAAAGTCTGGGCAAAATTATATTGCAGAGCCCTCATAGTGGAGTTCTCCCATTTCTCTGGCATGCCTAAAGGCCCAGTCACGATCTCTGTAATTTAACAACTTAGCTATTACAGGTCGTGGTTGGGCACCTGGGATGGGTCTCGATCACAAACATATCTGAGAATGTTTCATGGCCCAGTAAGGTGATAAGCAGCTTTTCTGTGAATTGTTCCACATTGCCCATTGGGGTGGTTTTCGGAAGACCCAATATACCAAGATTGCTGTGACGAGAGCGAGCTTCTAAGTCTTCTGCTTTATCTTGTAGGTCCGTGATAGTTTTGGCCATTTGTCTCTGTGCCAAGTCTGTTTCGGTCTGGACCTCCTCAACCTCTGTGGTCCTTCGCTCCGCCATATCAACACGTTCTGCTTGTTTGTCGAGTCGCTCCTACATTCTGTCCATGCAATACACCAGTGAGTCGATCTTCCCATCCATCGTCGTCAGGCTTTTCTGTATTGTGGCGAACATTTGTTTCACCTCACTGGTTGCCTCCTCCGAGGTGTCCGCTCTGGGGTCCGTGGAGGGTGCCTTCTCTGTTTATTTATTTCTGGTAGTTTTAGCGTCGAAAGGGAGTTTGGTCTAGGTTTTGTCTACTCTGCCAATGGCGTCTTCTTTAGGCTAGGCAAGCCTGTGTGCATCAGCTCAGTTCGTGAATTGCAAATGAGGCTATATGGCGTAGTCACTGCTATGCCCCAACAAGTGTGTGTTGAAGACCAGGGCAAAGGGCTTCCCCCACAGACCAACAGGAGGGGGGGTCTGTTTTTGTCGAACGCGCTGGCTCTCCGAATAATAGGCAGCAGCTGAGGACGCGCAGTCGGTGCACCTCCAGGTAGATCCACGGGATCCTCCGACTTGGCTCTCCACCTCAAAGCTCTCCTCGGTCAGTGAGTATTGTCCCCGCAGGAGTCAGGAGGCATTTTGCCGCCAGGAAGCTCGTAGTGTGCAGGTGGCCCAAGGTGTCACAGTGTCCCCCGGTTCCAGACAGGCAGTGCATGTGCGCAAACAGGGCATCCCCACCTGTGCCTACCACCTGCAGTTATCTAGGAGGAACAGAAAGCAAGCTCACCGGGCATAGAAATGTTGCATTCCTCCCCGTGGGTCCAGAAGCTCATGTAATTGGGTCTCAGCGTCGCAGGTCACTCAGCGACCCTTCCCACCAGTGCAGAGCTGGTTCCCCATGGGAGGCTGCAGACAAGATGAGCGCTACCTGATGTCCTTCAGAAGTCAGTGGGCCAGCAGTGCCATGCAGTGGACCCGCTCTAGCAGCCAGCTCTCTTGGGATCCTCCTACCGCCTGCGTCTTCCGTCTACTTGGGGGGGCTGCTACTCCTGCAGCGAGATGTATATTCCTATGTGTGGCTCCAGGGACAGGGATAGCGTGACATTGGGGTGCATCTCTCTGCAGCTCCGCCGCCCTGGAGAACAAGGATCAGGATCGGCAGGAGTCTCAGCAGTGCAGGCCTCCGGGTGGCTAGGCTCCACCTCTGTGGCAGAGGGGTATCAGCATCTGGCGGAGGTGAGCACCCCCAGACACGTGTCTGCTCAAGGAGGGATCCAGTAGCTTTGGGAGGTGGGAGCGTGCGCTCCAGTCTCGGTGACGCCGCCGAAGACGTCAGTGAAAGGCCGCCGGGAGCAAGGCCGCCATTGTGCTCCACTCCTTCGGTCAGGCAGTGTTTTGGGCAGCTCTGCCCCTGGAGGGGTAGTTTCCGTCGTTATTCTGCAGGTGTAAGTGACGATTGGCAGGAAAATTTTAGTGTGGCGCCAACGGCTCGCGGAGCTCTTTCTCTATGTGGCCAGCTTGCTCTGCGGCAAGCTCCGTCCCCTTTCAAATGTTTTTTAAATATACATTTTTAACTACAACGTCCCTGAAACCTAAGGTTTATTCAGTGAATTTCAAAGGTTTTTTAAATGCTAATTTCTAACTATAACATACCAGTCGCGTTTCCAGAGTGGTGGAGTGAGGTGAGCGTGGCCTTTGAAACACCTCTTAGCAATCCCACTGTGTGGGATTTACTGCAGGCAACCTCGGGGGCCAACTACCCCTTTTATTACCACCAGTAAGTCCCACACCGCAGAATTGCTAACTTGTTATATCAAGGCGCACCCTCTCTCTGCACCACTGTGCAAACGCGCCCCCTAGCACGTTGTAAATTGGGGGATTAAGTCTGCTTGAATTCTGAGGGTCCCTGGGGGCCAACTAGCCCACCAGGTCCCTCCAGTAAGCGCCACAGAGCTGTTTTGCAAAGAGGTGGTCCAAAGCCATGCCCCTTTGTACACCTCTCTGCAACACAGCTCTGTGGCACTTACTGGAGGTACCTGGTGGGCTAGTTGGACCCCAGGGACCTTCAGGATTCAAGGGGATTTACTCTCCCAACTTACAACGTCCAAGCAGGCCCGTTTGCACAGTGGTGAAGCGGGGGAGTGGGGCCTGATGTGACAAGTGTGCAAACACGCCCATGGCAGGTTTTAAGTTGGGGTATTAAGTCCCCTTGAATCCTGAGGGTTCCTGGGGGCCAACTAGCCCACCAGGTACCTCTAGTAAGCACCACAGAACTCCTTTTCTGAGATGGTCTGAGGCCATGCCCCTTTTTACACCTCTCTGCAACGCAACTCAACTCTACAGTCCGAACTGCTGAACGAAATTACCCCAAATTTGGCAGAAAAGGTAGAGCTTGGTTCAGAAAGCAAACTTTTTTTTAAATGGTGTAAATCCGTTCAGTAGTTTTTGAGAAATTAGAAAAATAAGAGTCAAAAAATAAATTTCCCATAGGAAAATTTGTGCAAGTCTACAGCCGAAACTACGGAACAGAATTACCCCAGATTTGGCACGAAGGTAGTACTTGCATCAGAAAGCGACCTTTTTTTTAAAAAAATGGTGTAAATCCGTTCAATATTTGCTGAGAAAATAGAAAAATAAAAGTTTTGATATCTGGGTGGAGCCTAAGTCCCGCGCACGACCTTCACTGTAATTGGCTGGCAACACTCCAAACCAGGAAGTGTTGGCAGCCATCTTGTGACTCGGTAGAAGCGTGTCGCTATAAAACAGAGAAACAAAGGTAGAAAACAAGAGAAGGTGGCAGGGTAGAAACACCCTGACCACCTATGCCTGCCCAGGGGGTCTCAGAGGACCCTCAGGGCCGAAGAAAGCTTTTTTATAAAAAATAAAAAAAATCTGCTCAATTCACGCTGGAGTCGCGGGTTCCTGCATTTTATTTTATTGAGACTCCGGGGTGGGCTAGGTCTCGGGGGAATAAAAAAAAAATAGTGGGGGCCCGCTGGGGTCCCCGCAGTCCCGGGGCTTTACTCATATTGGGAGGGGTGTTGCGCGGCCGCTCTCCTCGAGCCCTCCATGTGCTTATAACTTTGGCGTCATTTCACGAATGTTTACGAAATTTTCCCAAAAGTTTCTCTTTTTTGATGAGCTCCTATCTTGAACGTTTAGAAGTGATTGGTCAAGGGGGGGCTGAGAAAAAAGGGGGGTTCCAAAACGTGTTTTCACAATGCATTTTCCATAAGAAACTTTAGACAAGGCTACAGGTCAAACTGCTGAACGGAATTATGCCAAATTTGGCAGGGAGAAAGGTCTTAGTCCAGAAAGCGCACTTTTGTAGAAATGGTGTGAATCAGTTCAGTAGTTTTTGAGATATTAAAGGAAAAATATATATATATATATATCTCTATCTGGTCGGTGCCTAATTCCCGAGCACGATCTTTCCTCTGATTGGCTGCTTACACTTCAAACCAGGAGGTGTTAGCAGCCATCTTGTGCCTCACATCGAGTGAAAATATAAAAGAAAGGTCCCGGGGCAATTTAATATAGCGGAGCTCTGTGTAATGATTATATGGACGCAGTGAAGGTTTAAGATTTATTAACAATAAAGGAGAAACAGGTGAGTGCCAGGCTGCACGACTTCCACTCCAGGACACCAGTAGGAAGATAACCTTTCACGCTCCGTGACCAACATCACCACTTTGCAGCTATGCCTTTAGCAGCCAGTCCGTCGGTATGCAGCTCTCTACCTTCGCGAGCTAGTACGCTGCTGTGCCTCTACCTCTGCGAGCTACTACGTTGCTGTTCCTTTGGGAGCGGATGGCCCGTAGTTCTGCCTCTGTGAGTCGAGCGCACAGGCCGCAGTTGCCCCTCTGTGAGCCTGGGTTTGAACTGTTCATAAGTCACACTATATGAGCATTGAAAAGCCATTTTGTGATTCAGTCAGTCAGCTGGCATCTGTCCGAGGCATTTCTGGACACATACCGGAGCTCTTTCTGTGAGCGATACCATTTTCACACTGTGTCTACCCACATTAGCAGGTAACGCACCCTCTTCCCACATCACCAGCATACCCCCAACAACCTTCTTGGGCCCGGAAGTGTCCCTCTGCGAACCATTAATAAGTAGATGCTTGTGAGGTTGGACAAATAAGAATCTTAGTCATGTATAGAATTACAAATAAAATATTTTAATAAAACAAAACAACAACAAATAAAACTATGTACAGCCGTGGCGTGTCATTGCTGGACCATTTGTGAATCACAGCCTGCAAGACAAAAAGAAAGATAAGATGGTGCGTCATGCGTCCAGCAAAGGAGATAGAGAAAGAGTGAGAGAGAGAGAAAGAAAGAAAGAGTGAGTGAGAGAGCAAGACAGAGAAAGAGAGAAAGAGTGAGAGACAGAAAGAGAGAAAGAGAGAAAGTGAGATACAAGGAAGATAGAAAGAGAGAAACAGTGTGAGAGAGAGAGAACGAGTGAGAGAGAGGAAGAGAGAGAGAAAAAGAGAGAGAGGAAGAGAGAAAGAGTGAGAGAGAGGGAGAAAGAGAAAGAGAAAGAAAGAAAGAAATAGTGAGAGAGAGAGGAAGACAGAGAAAGAGAGAAAGAATAAGAGAGAGAAAGAGTAAGATACAAGGAAGAGAGAAAGAGAGAAACACTGTGAGACAGAGGATGAAAGAGAGAGAAAGATAGAGAGAGGAAGAGAGAGAGAGAGAGAAAAAGAGAGAGAGAGAGAGAAAGAGTGAGAGAGAGGAAGAGAGAAACAGTGAGATACAAGGAAAAGAGAAACAGTGTGAGAGAGAGGAAGACAGAGAACGAGAGAGAAAGAGTGAGATACAAGGAAGAGAGAAAGGGAGAAACAGTGTGAGGGAGAGGAAGACAGAGAGAGAAAGAGTGAGAGAGAGGAAGAGAGAGAAAGAGTGAGAGAAGAAGAATGAAAGAGTGGGAGAGAGGAAGTCAGACAAAGAGAAAAAGAGTGAGAGAGAGAGGAAGACAAGGAGAGAAAGAGCCAGAGAGAAAGAGAGAAAGAGTAAGATACTAGGAAGAGACAAAGAGAGAAACAGGGTGAGAGAGAGGAAGAGCGAAAGAGTGAGAATAAGGGAGAGAGAGGGAAAGAGTGAGATAGAGAAAGAGAAAAAGTGTGGGAGAGAGAAAGGAAGAGATGGAGAGGGAGTGTTGACACTGGAGAAAATCTTCGCAGCTCACCTTTGTGCCACCGCTGTGTCTCCAACCACATGCCGGGACATAGCGCACTCTCAAGTTTAGTGATCTGAAAGATAGTATAGAATTAGTAATTGCAGAGTACATACAACTGTACATGCGTAATTCTCTGCTTCAAGGAAGAGAGAACGGGAGAAACAGTGTGAATGAGAAGAAGAGGGAGGGAGAAAGAGTGAAAGAGAGAGAGAGAAAGAGTGAAAGAGGAAGGGAGAAAGAGTGAGAGAAAGGAAGACAGAGAAAGAGAGAAAGAGTGAGAGAGAGGAAGACAAAGAGAGGAAGAGTGAGAGAAAAAGAGAGAAAGAGTAAGATACAAGGAAGAGAGAAAGAGAGGAACAGTGTGAGAGAGGAAGAGAGAGAGATAAAGAGTGAGAGAGAGGAAGAGAGAAAGAAAGAATGAGAGAGAGAGGAAGGGACAAAGTGTGAGAGAAAGAAAGGAAGAGATGGAGAGGGAGTATTGACACTGGAAAAAATCTTTGCAGCTCACCTTTGTGCCACCGGTGTGTCTCTAACCACATGCCGGGAGATAGTGTACCCTTAAGTTTAGTGATCTGAGAGATAGTATAGAATTAGTAATTGCAGAGTACATACAACTGCACACGCGTAATTCTCTGTTTCGCCAATGCGCAATGAGGCTGCTGCATCCCATCCACTCCTACTGCTCGGAGGTGTCTGTGCGTTGTTGTGTGCCCAGACTGCTGCAAACTATCCTCTCCCACCGCCCAGAGGTGACTGCCCGCTGCTGTGGAAAGAAATCTCTCTGCTCACCTTCCGCCAACGGCGTGTGTGTAAGAGGGTCCACCATGTGCCGAAGCAACTTTGTCATGCGTTGAGGATAGCCACCCATCATCGCAGATTGTACGTGTGTTCAGCTCTGGTGGTGTTGGGAGGGGTGAACATCGATTCGTGATTCACAGCATGTTAGATAAAAAGCAAGATAAGATTGTGCGTCATGCGTCCATCAAAGGAGAGAGAAAGCGAGAAAGAAAGAAAGAGTGAGCAGAACACAGAGAGAAAGAGAGAAACAGTGAGAGTGAGAGGACGAGAGAGAGAAGAAGGAAAGTAAGAAGAAGACAGAGAGAAAGAGTGTGTAAGACGAAGAGAGAGAAACAGTGAGAGAGAGAAAGAGGGAAAGAGACAAACAGTATAAGTGAAGTTAGAAGGAATGTGAAGGAGAGTAAGGAAGAGATGAGACGGGACACTGAGGGCCCGATTCACAGAACTAACTCAAGACAAAATTCTAAACTTACTACCATTTTGGTATTCACAGAAGGCACTTACTCAGTTTGGTATTCACAGAAGGCACTTACTCATTTTGGTATTCACAGAAGTTAGGAGTCCTAACTTTAGGACTCCTAAATGCCTTCTGTGAATACCGAAAGTCTTAGAATTGGGATTTTTCTCAGTTTAGTAGTAGTAAAGTTAGGACTCCTAACTTAAGGACTCCTAAATGCCTTCTGTGAATACCGAAAGTCTTAAAATTAGGATTTTTCTCAGTTTAGTAGTAGTAAAGTTTGGACTCCTAACTTTAGGACTCCAAAATGCCTTCTGTGAATACCTAAAGTCGTAAAGTTAGTATTTTTCTCAGTTTAGGAGTAGTAAAGTTAGGAGTCCTAACTTTACTACTCCTAAACTGAGAAAAATACAAATTTTAAGACTCACCTTTTCATGGTCACGGCACCCTCCACATCATGCAGCTCTGGTCTGCAAGCTAACAGGTCGGACATTTGGTACTGAGTCTTGGTATAGTCTTAATATAGTGCTCCTATCATCATTGCAAGTTGTACAACCGCTCAGTGCTTGCAATGCTACTAACTCAGTGACAAGTGAGGCCACGCACGTGGCTGTAGGCCATCGCTGTTGAGCTCACGCCTACACTGCGGTGCAGCAGAGCACACAAAATATGAGGTGTCCGGACCACCGGGACGGGCCATCACCGTGGTGGTGTAACTGTGCCGGCTGCAGTGCATGCGTTGTGAGCAACTCTAAAATGGGATGGGGCATGTGTGCCCGGAATTTTATATTAGCAGGGCCATGTGTCCTGTGACGCCTGTGCTGGATGGGTGTGGTGTGGGTGTATACCAGCCGTGAGAGAGTGGCTGTGGCAATGCTAACAACTAGACCTGTGAGCAGCAGATCACTACAATGAAAATCTGGGCCATGGAGTGTTGTTGCCCTTCTCTGTAGGCGTAAGCGGAGTGGGCTGGCCAGGCGTATGCTTGTCAAGCTTGAGGCTGTGGAGAATGACTGCGGTGTTATGGGCGTGGCTCCGTCGTGAGTTCAATGAGGAATCAACTGATGCGGGCAGTGTTGCCAGATTGGGTAGATCATGCACAATTAGGCTATATTTGTCCTGGTTGTGCAGTAACATTTCCGTTTGTACTAGTTGCCAGATTATAAATAAATATTCAGCGCTCCAGCAAAGTAGTGTGTTAAAGCGCTTTATTACACAAATATTTACTTGGCAGCCTGCTGCAACATCAATTCCAATACATTCACCGCCTGCTTGACGCTGTCCCTGCCCCTCCTTCCTTAAAGTAGCAATATTGGGCTACTTTGGTCTACTTCTTGGTAGGCTTTGGGCTATAGGAAGCTTTAAAAATCTGACAACACTGGATGCAGGTGTCCGTGTTGGAGTGCTGCCATCACCCGGGTTGCAAAAGCCAAAGTGTCACAAATAGAGGAAGAGGTGTGGCGCCGCGGCTAGGGCGACTGACTCCGGAATCTGGGGATCACGGTTCGATCCCCGGCACCGGCAGCAGATTAGCCCAGCACCATGTGACTCTGGGCAATAGCTTGCTTAATCTTCCCGACGGCCCCCAGCGCCTAGAGACCCTTACGGGTGATTGTGCGCTTTACAAATGTGGATTATTATTATTACTCTGTGGTCCAAGTCCCACAACATGGCCAACATGAAAGGTACCCGGAATCACTGACCCTACATTCATCCATAGTTCCACACATGAAAGATGTTGGACATGACACATCTGTGTGGATATGAATGTTTATTGCACATTCAGTGGAGTGTTGCAGCTGTAGCAATACAGGGCCATGGAAAGTTGAAGTTTCAGTTTTTGCCACATGGAGGGCAGCAAATTAGAGACAAGCTTGTTGTCGGAGTTAGGCTGCACCAACATATGTACTTATACAATCCTTCCAACGATCATCACACACTTATAAATTCACTATACACTCTCCTTGTAGTACTCTAATGATGCAGTCTTTATGTACGTACTTGTACAATGACCGAGTCAAAGTTACATAACTAAAGTTTTCCCCCACTGTCAAAGGTAAGATGGTTGCATACGCTGTCCATAACACTATGTAATGTGGTAGGGCCCAGGGGCAGCATGTTGCATACATAATGAACACACAGACACAGTTAGACAGTGGAACTGGGTACGGGCATGTGCACTCGACTCCTTTTTATTACCAGGGTCACATGTCCAGTGACGTCTGTGGTGGATCTGTGTGGGATGATTGTAAGCAAACCATCCGGAAATGGTTGGTTCTGGCAACAAGTACTACAGTAATCATTGGATCAGAAGAGATTCAATCATAAAGGGTCAATGATTCGTGCTGCACTAAGGTAGGGGCACCAATATGAAATTATACACAAAATATTGTATCATAAAGGGTTGTAGTGACCACTCCACAGACGTATTTGTAATTTCAGTGATAATTTATTGGTAACTTCGTCCAGCTACAAAGAAAGGTACAAGTACGATCTCTGCCAATCACATCTGGCATCGCAACGTTCTCCACCTCTCGGGTGCAGTAGTCAGCACAGATATCAAGGAATATTTTTAGTAACTTCCTCTTGACAAAGTTTGATGACTTTGAGTACAATTCTCTCTGTAATAAATAAAACATGTCTCAATTTAAATTGTGAGCTCTTCTGACCGCAGTGTAGGTGTATGGAACAAAAGATTAAACATTTATGGAATACACTGTTGAAATATGTAGGTTTCAGGGACGTTCGTAGGATCCAATTGCTCAATTTGCTAAGTGTCTTCTCCGGTGAAATTTCCTCCCACATTTCTTTCAATTCTGTCTTCTTAGACTTGGTAATATATGACGTGACATAGCGAGCAACAGCAATTGAGTTATCTGCAACTTATTGTATGTCCACATCTTCAAAATCACCGGATTATAATTATTGATGTACTTCGATTCTTCTGTTCTTTTTATATTATAAGTATTTTTGGGTGATTTTCGAGTGATAGTATGCCTCACTGCTGACATAAAACTGTTCACTCTTCCTTGCGATGACTTATGGTGCACTGAGTTAGTAGTACCTTTGGCACTCAGCTTGTACGTACCCTGCGATGATGCATGGTCCGGGGGGCCGCACTTGGAGAAATGTCTTTTGTCTATTGAATTCTGCCTCAATAAGGCCACGTGGGATGACTTATGGTGCTCTGAGTTAGTAGTACCTTTGGCGCTCAGCGTGTACGTACCCTGCTATGATGCGTAGTCCGGGGGGCTGCACTCAGAGCAATGTCTTTTGTCTATTGAATTCTGCCTCAATAAGGCCATAAGGCAATGGGTTAAGGTGCACTGAGTTAGTAGCACCTTTGGCGCTCAGCGTGTACTTACACTGCGATGATGCGTGGTCCGGGGGGCTGCACTCGGAGCAATATCTTTTGTCTATTGAATTCTGCCTCAATAAGGCCACGTGGCAAAGACTTATGTTGCAGTGAGTTAGTGGCACCTGGAGCACTCAGCGTTTGCGCACCCTGCGATGATGCGTGGTCCGAGAGGGCCGCACTGGGAGCAATGTGTTTTGCGTACTGGACTGCTTCATCTGCAATCGCTACTCCATCTGACTTGTGAGGCCTGCTGTCCGCAGTGAAGATCGAAGGCAGAAGTCTGTACAAATATAAGTGTGCTGTGCTGTGCCGCTGGGTTCGCAGAGGGCCTGTGTCGAGAAGGCCCATGGTCATGGCGGCAACCACGTGGCTGGGTGAGGCCCGCTGCTCTGGCAGACTCATGGGCCTTCACAGTTCACAAGTGAACCACGCTCAGAGCCCCGGCTTATTTATTCATACTCCTATGCTGGAGTGGCATACGTTGGACCAGCCCACTGCGCTTCCGCTTCCAGGGGAGAACAACACAGCTACATGTCCGAGATCTTCCTCACTGCCTGAGGTAACATGGTTGTTTCTATTGTCCACAACACTACAAGCACCAGCAGTATATGTCCACATGGAGAGGTCTATGCTCTGCATAGTGAGGTCTGTCCAGCACATCACAGCTACACTTGGTATTGTGTGCATTATTATTGATGGGTGACTTGAGTCCTTCACACATACTTGGTTGCTATATCTGGTAACATTCAAGTATTGTGTGGCTGATGGACCATGCCATTTTTGGAAGGTCCGCTGTCCTGTTCTGCGCTGCCTCGGTGGTAGTAGGGAGGTGGGTGGTCCGGGGGGACGTCCTGAGGCTGGTATCAGTGGGTGTTGTGGCCTTCATGGGTGTATGAGCTGCATGATCAGTAACTCTATGACATGTGTTGGTCTTCGGATGTGATTCTGGGTTGGGCTCCCTTTCACACTGTAGGTAGTCGTCCTAGTTTACACCAGTAAAAGGCAAATGTTAGACTCCTACTGCTAACGCGGATTATTGCCTGTTTTTGGATCACACCCCAGACTTGGCTGCTCGTTGAAAATATCGTGAAGTGGTGTTTTTGTGTTATTTTTACATGGGAACATCTACTCTTTATATGTTTACCGTTAGTTATTGCTCTCATTTGTGGCAAAAACATTTTTTGTAGAAGCTATTGCTGGAAAACTGGGGATATCTGCCGTTTTCACTAGGTTGAGAATGGAATGATAATTTAAATCACTGAACAAACATCCGTTTCATGAACATTTTAATTAGAAATTAGCATTTAAAAAAACATTGAAATTCACTGAAAAAACAATAGGTTTCAGGGACGTTATAGTTACAAATTAACATTTTAAAAACCTTTGAAATTCAGTGAAAAAACCATAGGTTTCATTGACATTATAGTTAGTTGGACATTTTACTCATATCAAACCATTGAAATTCCGCTGTTATAGTTAGTTGAGCTAACTATAACTCACGCCCCCTCAATGCACTGCTGATGACGTCACATATTACATAATTCATGGCATGGTCAGTGACATCATTGATGACATCACCGATGACACCTCAAATGACATCACTGATGACATCATCCACGTGAAAATCTGATGCACCTCCTCATACCTTAATAAAACCTTTGATACACCCATTCTAAAATACAGACTACATTTTTGAAAGAATAGAGACACCAATACCAGTTACTACGTTCACATTCACGGATTCCTAGGTCCACACACACATCATCTCATTCGTCCATACAGTTAGTCATAGATGCAGTGACTCATCAATACAACACTATAATAGGCACTCATACACCTATACAAATAGTCACACAGCACAACTCATCCAGAGTTACCCAGACACCTAGTCAGACATGCAAAGAATCAATCACACTTCTATTTACTCACCTATACAGTTATACACACACAACCTCACTTATTCATACAGATACTAATATATACTTATTCTCTTATACAATCACTGATACAAGCAAACACTGATCAAATACAGCCACTCTCACAATCACTGGCTGTTTTGTATAGTCATTTATATACTACAACTCTCACATGCACTGTTTTACATATGTAGTTACTTGGTCATGTAGCACTCATATATGCATTCACTCATCAACACACCCATACACACACTCACCCACTCATACAGGTGTTTCCACATGTACTCTTAAACCCAAACAACCAGTGAATGAAGCACTCACATATCTCTGCACAGAGTCACACACCTCTCATCCACCCACATATACACTCAAGGACCCATACAAATACTCACGCAACCAAACAATAATCCATATAGACACTCATGTAGCAACTCACCAACCAATGCAGCAGGTTACACAGCAATAGATAGACTGATACAGACATTCACACAATTTAGTCACTAACCCATACATTCACTAAGATACAAAAAATCACTCACTTGTACAGTCATTCACGCACCTACTAAATCCTCCATCCAAACACTTATACACCCACTCGTTCTTTAATACAACTTGGCATATATATAAAACATATTTAAACTTTACAGAAACACACAGTCACTGGATGATGTCATCAGTGATGTCATTTGAGATGTCATCAGTGATGTAATCAGAGATATCACTGACCGTGTCATGAATGATGCAATATGTGACGTCATCAGCAGTGCATTGCGGGGGCGCGAGTTATAGTTAGCACAACTAACTATAACGGCGGAATTTCAATGGTTTTGTATGAGTGTAATGTCCAACTAACTATAACGTCAATGAAACCTATGTTTGTTTCAGTGACTATATATATAAATGCCACCAAAAATGTAAGGCAGTGAACATTGACCTACAGTGTAAGTCCATTTTCTATGTCGAGTACTCAGAGTATGTATTGCACTGTGGCACAACGCTCAGTGTGTGATCAAGAAAGTTATTCTTTCGAAAAGCATAACATTGAGATAATAAAACTGCTTATCAACAACTTCTGAGAGCGCGCTTTACTTTGAGTATCCTTGGAACATTTAATTGCCGGTCTTGAGCTCTGCCGGCTCAGCGCGCCCAGAAAAAAACAGGCGGATTTCCTGGGAGGGTCTTTCCAGTTTCGAATATATATATGCATGAATGTATGTATGTATGGTACTCACTTAAGCTCAATGGTGATAAAACCGAGGTTATGGTTTTAGGTATGAATTTCAAACCACCAAGAGGCATCCCTTTCGAGGCTAGGCCTGTGGTTGGGGGGGGCCTTCTATAGCTAATCCTGACCCATATCTTCCTGCACTTATGACGTCCAGCAGTCTAAATAACTATATGGCCGTAGGTGGTCAGATCAAGTTGTTTCTCCACCATTGAAAAAAACAGAAGTGACAGACTGTTCGATAGTGGATCATGGTTATGAGATCAAATTCAAAGATCATCCACCCAACCCTCACTTCAAAGTTACTCCTTCTCTCTTCAAGGCCTAATGTCAGCAGTACAGATGCTCTTGCAGAAGCAGGCTATAATCAGTGTACCAAGAGATCAAATAGGATTAGGCTTCAACACCAACCTGTTTCTTTTTCCAAAACCAGATGGGAAGAAGTGTGGCGCCGCGGCTAGGGCGACTGACTCCGGAATCTGGGGATCTCGGTTTGATCCCCGGCACTGGTGGCAGATTAGCCCAGCACCATGTGACTCTGGGCAATAGCTTGCTCAATCTTCCCGACGATCCCCAGCGCCTAGAGACCCTTACGGGTGATTGTGCGCTTTACAAATGTGGATTATTATTATTATTATTCTTATTATGGTTCTTATCCTCCAATTCTCAATCTGAAAGACTTGAATGCTTTTGTTGTACTGGATCATTTTAGGATGATGTCTCGCCAGTTCATCATACCCCTAATCATAAAGGGAGACTATCTCGCAACACTGGACAAACAGGATGTCTACTTTTATGTGCCTGTGCATGCAGAAAGCCAGACTTTCTTGAGGTCTGCAGTGGACAACCATTATTTTCAATACCAATCCTGCCATTCCGCCAAGTGACTTCACCTTGCGTCTTCACAAACGTATTGACTTCTATTATTACTTTCTTACAATTGAAAGGTGTTCTTCTGCTTCCTTACTTAGGTGATTGGTTATGGACTTCCCATTCTCTTTTGGAACATTAAAATACCTATGGTTCACTCAGGACAGCATCTAACTCATGGAGCCATGCAAGTGCACATAAAAAGCAAAATGTAATTTATCCTCGTGGATAGATTGATGACATTGGGCTTTGAGGGAACAGCCCTAGCTTGGCTGACCTTTTTTTGTAAGATAAGTAATTTCACGTATTTTCCTCAGATGCAAGGTCAGGGATTTTCTCCCTGACCTTGGGTGCACCCCAAGGCTCTGCACCCCATGTTGTTCAACCTTTATGTTTGCCCTTTTACGGATGTGGCTGAGAGCTGTGGCTTGACATTGTTTTCCTACGCAGACGACACACAAAGATTTTTTTGGTCA
This sequence comes from Lissotriton helveticus, assembly GCF_964261635.1. Classification (NCBI taxonomy): domain Eukaryota; kingdom Metazoa; phylum Chordata; class Amphibia; order Caudata; family Salamandridae; genus Lissotriton; species Lissotriton helveticus. The sequence continues at coordinate 1,270,699,774 of NC_136068.1, forward strand.
TCCTCACAGGGGCACAACACTGATGCCCTTAACCTCGGTCTACAATGAGTTGCTTCCTGGATGGAAAGTAACTCACTTAAACTCAACGGTGATAAAACTGAGGTTATGGTTTTTAGAAAGGAATCCACAGCTCTGGGCAACACAATATTGGCCTGAGTCTTTGGGGGTTCTTCCAACTTTATCCCCCAAAGTAAAGAGCTTGGGATTCTGGCTGGATGAAACTCTGTCTAAGCATCCCCAAGTGGCCAAAGTGGCATCAACCTATTTTGCCATGATGAAGTCAGTGAGGAAGATTATTTGGATCATTCCTCACTTGGCAGAGAGAACACTAATTCAGACCCTGGTACTCTCACAAAATTTCGCTTGGCACGCACAGGAGGTAGCTCCTTCGCATACCTGGGTCCTAAACTTTGGTATGCCCTACATCGATTCTTAAGACACTGTACTTCTCTGCTGCTAATTTGCAAGCACCTTAAAACGTGCTTATTTTAATCTGTCACTTAGACACTTCTACCTATGCTTCTCGCTGGGAAACCCATTGGATAACAGTGCACTCTATAAGTGGAAATAATAATACTAACAATAAGATAAGCCTAACAAAAAAACACCGACACGAGAAGTGATAATAATCCCTAAAATATTGCTTGGATATAAAAATCAAAGAGACCACCCTAGTTGGAGTTACTCCAACCAGCACGAGTAGAGATCAACAAATTAGATGGAACTAAATGACAGCGGTTCACTGTTCAAAGCGGATCCATCTGGGGTATAGAGGCTGCATGTAGAAATGTAACCAATCTCATTCCCAGCCCCAGAATAATAAGAGCCTTAAATGTCGTCAAACCTTCAATGGCTGATGATCATGGAATGCAGACAACACTGGAAAGAAGAGGGTCAGTGTATAGCCTCAAGTGAAACCACTCCTTGGGTTTTAGGTGTATCCTCCACTGTGGGGAACACCCTTCTTGTTTCTAGGTCCCCTCACACACCAACAGGCCCCTTGGTGTCATGCTTCATCATCGGGGTCATCGTACCCGTCTACGGGGTATGGCGTGCTGCGACCTACGAATACGCGGGAGCACTTGGTAGACTATGTGTGGTGTGGATGAGTTTTTTTTTTAATGTGAGTGTTAAGTGGGGTTTAGAAAATAGTGAAGGTTAAAAAGGACCTGGCTCGTGGGGTGACTAAAGAATATTTAGTGTAAGGACTGGGACAAGGAGGACTTCATGGGATGGTAACAAACCTGTTACCGGTAATCTTCATTACCCCGATTAGGGGTCCTTCTCATCCCAGTCCTCTTCCCTCCCTCTCTTCCTCCCTTCATCCCTCCCTCCTTGACTGCACATATTTGTCTGCAGCCTGGGAACACAACATAAGGAGGTGAGGGGGGCGGAGACTATATATTTTTTCAACATATTTTTTATTGGCATTTAGTTTCCTAACAGTTTTACATACATGTTATAGCCTGTAGTATTGACTTTCTTAAAGAGACGTTTATACATAGAGGTAATCTAATATTCCAGCTTTATCTTACATCCGTACCCCTCTTAATGTCCCAATGTAGTACAATGGCAGTTCCTGGTGTTTTCACTTCTTACCTCTGGAGTTATGATAATATATACTACAAATTATGTCTCATATATACATTTGCAATTCCATATGTAATCAGCCCATCTCGGGGAAGTGCGCACATGGGTGCCATATGTTTAATGCCGAATGAAACTGAAATCAACTAAACAAATGAAGAAAACATGCAGGGTGTGCAGTCATTATGGTAGCATGGGCGATTAATGAGGGGAGTTAACTCACAGTGGCTGAAGGAGCCTTGTCCAGCTTACCCTCCCTGAGATCTTCTAGGGTATGAAAAATATGGATACCCAAATATTTAAAAGTATCAGGTGCACAATTTAGGTCCAATGGGAAGTTCGGGCGTGGCAGGGCTCCAGCCACACGGAACAGGTAAGTCTTGCCCTTTTTGACCTGTAAGCCCAACAAGTGTTCAAACTGTTGTAGGAGGGCCAGCGCTGTGTCAGAGCCTAATGCAGGAGATCATCTGAGTATAGGGATATTGTGTGATTTCGCCTATCCACATTTAAACCTAGTCCTTAACCCCCCTGTCTAAACAGGGCAGCCAGCGGTTCAATCGCCAGTGCAAATAAGAGGGGTGACCGTGGGCAACCTTGCCTGATGCCCCGAAAGATCAAATACTGGGCATACACCATTTTACCTGTCCTAACCTGAGTGGTGGGACCATCATATAACACTTTTACCGAGCCTTCTCCAAGACTCATGCATGCCATTACTGCGAAGAAATAGTCCCATCCTATAGAGTCATCAACCTTTGTCAGGTCAATGGACAAGAAAGCGGCACATGAGTGGAATCTCGCCTCAGGTTGGTATAGTAATGAGTACAGTTTGCGTAAATTAAATGAGGTATTCCGCGATGGGAGGAATCCGTTCTGATCCGCATGGATCACAGCAGACATATAGGGATAGCAAGACCTTGCTGGGAATCCTAAAATCCATGTTGAGCATGGAAAGAGGTCTGTAATCTACAACTCGGGCACCTGGGGTTGTAGTCTTAGAGAGCGGAATCACAAGTGCGTCCCGCGTGGACAAAATAGGTTGCCCAAGTCTCAGAGATTCAGCATAAAGAGTCACCAATCTGGGTGCCAACTTCGTGGCATAGATTGAGTAGAATTCGATGGGGAGTCCATCCAGTCTTAGGGTCTTACCATACTAGAGAAAGCCTACCTAATCTCCTGTAGTGTCACTGGGCCTCCCACTATCTCAGTTGCCTGTCTATCCAGTACTTGAATTTGTAAGGGGGGACAAAAAGGTTCTAGTCTCTTCTTGTGTACCTGGTGATGGTACGGTATACAGGGCTTCATAGTACACTCGGAATAATGAACTAATCTCCTCTGGGTCATGAATAGACGTACCGGTTCAAGACCTGGCATGTGTAATCGGCACCCCTTGAGTTTCGGGTCTGATCAGCCAAGCTAACAAGCCTTGGTGAGGTATTTCTTATAGTCATGGCACTGTAATTGTTCAAGCATCTCATTGTATAGAGCGCCCACTTCATGTGAGTCTACCAGGGAAGAGGTTTCTTATCCCTGCGTATTGTCCAGTTTGTGCAGTCTACTATCCAAGCCCTTCAGTTTCTTATGCAATTCTCCCTGCACTCCTATCGACTGCCCCAAACAGTGTTCTCGGGCCACCACCTTAAATGCCTCCCATTCTACTGGTACCGTTGAGGCTGTATGTGTATTAGTCAGAAAGTAGGAATCAATAAAGGTGCCAAGGCTATCTTCCAGCATCAAGGGATAAAGTCTCCACAGGGGGATCGGGGCGTCTCCCCAATGGTCGGTGAGTCATAATAACCAGCTGTGATCCGAAAGTGTACGTCTCAAATATTCAGTGTGTGTAATCAAACCACTCAGATTAGGAGAGCATAAAAAAACATCTGAACGTGTATGTAGTTGGTGTATGGGGGGAGTAAAAAGAGTAATCTACATCTTCCACTTGTTGTGTCCTCCACAAATCGTCTAGCCCCCAATGGTTCCTGCATTCCCGAAATTCCGCAGCTGTGCGTTGGGCCTGACCTCCTAGCAGGGGATGGTGTAAGCGGTCAAGTGGGGTATCCGCCACGCAATTAAAGTCTCCCGCAGTATCATAGTCTCGGTCTTCAAGGTAGCCATATGGGCCGAGATGTCATGGAAGAAAGTTACCTGGTCTTAGTTAAGTGTATATACACTTCCGAGTGCAATGTCTCTGCCAGACAGTTTCCCACTGAGAAACACATATCTGCCCTCCTTATTCATCAAAGTGTGTCCTGGCTCAAAACGGATCCCCGCCCGCACCCAGATTATCATGCCCCGGGCATATGCAGAGTAAAAGGTCGCGAAGATCTGTCCTCTCCATCTTCTGCATAGTTTCTTCACCTCTCCCCGCAGGAGGTGTGTCTCTTGCAGCATAGCTATCTGTATACCCCCCTGCCTCAAAAATCTTTTCACATCGTGCCTCTTCACTGCTGAGCCCATCCCCCTTACGTTCCATGTCACAAATTTGAATGCATTATGTGTAGGTGTCATGGTGAGACATTCAATCAGAGATCGCCCCTCCCTGTGTCCCTCTGCCCCACTCCCAGAAAATAAATACATAGCCACCCCTGCAGGTGTAACAAACCATACTATGAAAAAAAAACATCCGTAAACAACAACTCCCTGATCCCAGAGCAGTCTGGCAACACCCAGCCACCCAAACCGTGGGTAAAACATCAGTTTCCATGGGAAGATCCAGACCCTACAAAGGGATGATCCCACTAGAGGGGAAGGCCCGGGCTTCTAAGGAAGCAAACTCTCATTTAGGTCATACCGGCCCAGACTGTTCCAAGGCACCGCCAGACCATACATCAGTTTCATAAGGGTCAACCCATCCCAGAGCGAAGCCGACACTATGTTTGCGTATTCTGTTCATTCAGATGATGTCATCCGCAGTCCCCGGAGTCACTATTGGAAGAGTGACACTATCCCCACGGGAAGAGTCCGAGTCCAAGGCCCCAGTCCACTTTTCAGAGTTGGAGCCAGCCTCCGGTGCAACTCCAGAAGTCTGCATGATCTCAGGCACAGCCTGGAATGCCACAGGACTCTCCTTCTCAGTTTGAGATGGACTTGGTTTCTTCAGTGGGCCTCTTTTGGATCTCCTTCCGAATCATTTCTAAGATCTCGGTATCGGGGCCTCACAGTACGTCCCGCCCCAGGAAGCGGCACTCCAGACTTATAAGCCTCCAGCCAGCCCCATGCCAACTTTGAGTCTTCAGACAAGTGTGTCTTCCCATCCAACACTACACGGAGATGGGCATGGAAAATCAAGGAGTATTGCAGGCCTTCCTCTCTTAGAGCCTTCTCGACTTCAAGAAAAGAAGCTTGCTGCTGTTGGATTTCAATTGTGTGGTTGGCAAATATAGAAACATTGCAGTTGTTCACAACAAATGGATCTTCATCAGGATTCAAGGAAGGCCACCATGTTTCCACCCTCCGTCCTTTCGGGCAGACCCACCACTCTAATGTTCTTTCTCCGATTGAGCATCTCTGTGTCTTCAGCCCTATGTTCCAATGTGCGAACCTTGTCTGAGAGCTCTGCAACTTGCTGTTATTACCCTCTCTGCCAACTTCTGGTTTTCAACCTGGAGGAGTCTGAGCCCACTGACACAGTGCTAATGTCTTAGTGTAGTGTCACTTTGGTGTTGGCGATAGCTTTCAATATTTTGGTCAACTGCAGTTGCACTGGGTCTGTCATGGTCCATAGCCCGGTTTTCCCCTGCCTTGGTTCTGCAAGCTCCTCTTCTTGTTCTGGTATCACCCCTGCTGTTTTGGCTTTGACCTTCTCCATCTTTGTTCTCGGTGTGGGCTTGGTCAGCTGGTTGTGTTTCCTCTCCAGGAAATCATCACGGGGAGAAGCAGCCCTGAAAGCTAGGGGCAGGGTGTGTGTAGGCAGTGCTAGGGTCACCTCTTTATATCTAGTTCTTAGTAAAACAGCAGTCAATTCAGCCTACTAGCTGTCCTCAAGGGTCCCAGGTCACCACAAGTGCCTATCCAGAGAGCAGCAGTCTCAGATGACGGCCGCCACAGGGCCACTTCATATAGCAATTTTACCCCTTCATCGGAAGTGGGACTGGATCCAGAACCCACTCACTGGGCCCAGAAGCAGGGGAGAGTTCTGCCCTCAAGGATAGAAGAGTGGTCCCAAGAAGGCACCTACAGTGTACAAAACTTGCATCAAAGTTCAATTGGGGCTCTCAAAGGGGTGCGCCTCATCCAGAGGACAACACAATGGCTGTCTAATTTGGCATCAGCAGGATTTCTGCTCCAAATGTGCTATCTCTTCACTGCCATCTGTTGCCTGGGACCCACCTCTTATCTTACTGTGGTGGGTGTCCGCCTACACAGATATGTAGCAAAGGTGCCGGGGGGAGGCCAGTCCAAGGTGCTTCAAAAGCCACACCTCTCACTAGGCCCCAGGCATATCATGCATCACAGGCCACCCCCACTCTAGGCACCTCCATCCACCGTTGTTGCTCTCAGTCTGGGCATACGGGGGTGCGGGACACCACACTGAAGTTCTCACACAATTGGCCTCCAGGCCTACCAAGACTGTGTCACTCACCCACCATTTCCCCCCACACCAGACTGCAAAGTCTTACCCCGCCATGCGCCGAAATAGGCCCTGAGTATATCACACAGTGTGGACTGCCCTCACTCATACACCTCGCTCCACAGCTATTGTCTCCAGTTCAGACCGCTGAGGGCGCAACTGCAGGGCCTCTCATCTGCTAGAGAAAGGTCTATAGCTTAGTCAAAATGGCTGTAAGAACAACTTCATAGGAAAGCCCATTAAATTATATCATGCAGTTATGGCCAATGCATAACATATTTGAAAACTCATGATTTGAATTATATATCAATTTATTTTTGTAAAAAAGTTTATATTTTTTTATATTTTTAGAATTTTTAGACAATCATATCACAACATTATTATTAGTTCATTGTTACAAATAGAGTGATGAAAACACAGTACAAGCTAAAACATAGACACAGTTGATGGAGGCAAGGCGGTAGTATGGACTACGCATGTTTCGGCGAGTTCACCTTCATAAGGTCACCGTCTTATTGTACTGAAATCAAAATAACATAGGACATAACTATAACTTTAAGGGTACAAAGTTGGGCATCTTTCCTACACTATTAAACACTAAAAACAGCTCATTGATCTCATAACAATTTATAGAATATTGTGAGAAGTAGGCCTGGTATATGATGTTCACTATTCTAGTGAACACCTTGCACCAGTCCAAACAACCCTTATGGTGATGGTTGTAAGTCAACCTTATAGACCAGCTATCCTAGTGGTAGCGTGGACAGAACCGTCTTAGGCTAAAAGACTCTGAGGGCGTGTAAAGCCAGCTGTTTTACCATATGTAACCCCTTGAATATCAAATGAAAGGACACCACACAGGATGTATATAAAATATATATGTATTTATTTACTAACACACTCCTCTGAACTCTTTATGAGAACAGAGGCAAAAGCACATCACAAGTTACTTAGTCAGAATACGTTAAGTTGCACAAAACACAGTTAGGCCTAGGGGCGAAGCAAACCATATACTAAGAAAGTGGTATATGTACCATGTCACGAGAAAAGGAAAGGCCTAGGGCCTAGAGAATCGCTGGGGCTACACTATCTGACCCTTAGTTTAGGAGTAGGAGGCCCACAGGCAGCACGTGCAGTGTCTTAACACACACGCAAGAGTCAATGTTAAGTCAATGGGAACTTAGAGTTTAGAAAAAGGATTTAGGACACTTCCGGTCTAGCTAGAAGGAAACAACTAAAAACCAAGACACTTGGATAGTCAATACCCTTTGGAGCACCGAAGTACTCGCGTTACCTCACCCACAAGAAGCGGGTGCATAGGTGTGAAGATGCGTCGGGTTTCGCCGTTGAAGTCTATGGAGCCTGTGCGGAAAGATGCTGCAGGCGACCAGGAGGAAGATATCCGGGTGGATCCAAGGGTGGATCGAGGATGAAGACGACGTGAAAAAGCAGAGGGGACAGAGTCTGGGTCACTCGCCAATGACCGGGTGGAACCAGGAAGGAACCAGACGACGTCGAGGAGCAATCAGGTGCTGTCGTGAAGCTTGTCTTGTCAGCCACGCGGACCAGGAGGCGTCGAGGATGACCAGATGCTGGAGAGGAGCTGTCCCACAAAGGTTCTCGCAGATGGAGGGGTCGACCACCGGATTGGAGTCAACAAGCCTTGGCAAAGGCAACCCAAGCAGGATACAAAGAAGGCTTCTGAAGCAGACCAGCGAGGTCTGAGGTGCCTCACCTTTGCAGGGAGGCAAGGGCCAGTCTGGAGCAACCAGACCAGTGAGGTGATTCAAAAGGATTGTTGTCACAGAGGCTACTAGCCAACGGGCCAGCAACCGGACAACGCGTCGCGCAGAACACAAGCAGAATGGCCCCACGCAGAACTCGTGGAGTGTGGAGGGCTGATCTTCGGTGCAGGTGGAGCTCGGATTCGGGGCGTCTCAATCCCCAGTGCACAGCTTCGAGGATACATCAGGAGCTGCACAGTAGGCAAGTCGTGGACTTTTCAAGATGGCCGGTCCCAAGTGTCTTGCCGCCTCCACAGATCTCAGCTATGCTGCAGACGTGAAGAGAGGGTCAGAGAGGTCTGGAAGTCTGGGTCTTGTCAGGCTCTGTGCTCGGGTCCCGGCAGGAGCGTCGACAAAGCAAGCCGTTGATTTGCTGGATGGTGCCTGGTTGCCCAGGGTGGTCACTCCTTGGACACAAGGGAGATTCTTCAGTCTTCAGCTTCAGCAGAACGTCGAAGGTCCAGAGTTTCGTTTGAAGTTTCAGTTCAGGATCAAATCTAAAGTCTAAGGACACAGCTCCTACCTTTATACAGCTAAAAGGGGCTGGATTCGTTCCTAGGTCTCTCCTATGGGTGGGACCAGAAAGGGGGGTGGTTACACCCCCTTTCCTTTGTCCAGTTTCGCGCCAGAGCTGGGGATGGAGTGCCCCAGCAACCGGTTTGAACTGGGGTATGCATGAAGCACCTAGTGTGCCTCAGGCAGTGTCTCAATCTATTCAGCCTTCCCTGTCCAAATACACAAAGTCCTGTCTGGGGTGGTGCTGGCACCTCTCCAGGCAGGAAACCCATTGTCCAAACCTCCGTGACTGGAAGGACTCCCAGCAGCAGGAGGTCAGACTTGAGTCTGTGGCAGCAGCGTCCATTTTGTGATGCTGGGGTTCTGGTTAACTTTAACCGGGATAGTCAGCACTAACATGTCTTCTCCCTCTAGAAGGGTGGAATGCTACCCCCGTCGCCAGAATTGGCGAGGGAGTAGTATTCCAAAGCGTATGACACCTTACATGCCATGTTTAGATAAAGCCAAACCAAAGTTAGCATACAAAAGCGAGGATTATAATGCACTTAAGAGTATATGGTAAGGCGATATCATAGAACAGCTATAAGGACATGGTTCCGCAAGCTGCAGACATGCTCAGCTCATGCTAGAGCACCATCTCACACATAACCAAGCACTCTGCCTCCAGGATTGTTAAGGCCTGCCATAGGAGTGACTTATAGGTTACTGTGTGTCTATATATAAGGGTAGATATAGGAATACTATACCTAAGCAAGGGGTGATTACACGGCCTTGCCGCAGCTGAGTGATCAGCCAGTTGTGTCAGTTTAAGTGGCCAGCCAGGGGTGGCATAATACATGCTGCAGCCCCTGGTAGGCCTTGGTTGCACCTATGCCCTGGGCACCTATGGTACATTTGTACAGGGGCTGATAAGGTGCACCAATTCCCAATTGTGGATGTACCTAGAGTACATGGTGTCCATTTTACAGAGAGAGCAGATAGCCTGGGGTCATGAATAGCGGGATCCCAGGCCAACTAAGTCGAAAACCAGCTAAACACTAGGCAAAGAGTTGGGGGTAACCATAGTCAGGTATCGACCTTCCTACATAAACCCCCCCCCCCACCCCAAACGAAAGGAGATAAGGCTATCCTTGACCAGGTAAGCCTATATTGCCTAAGTGGCCATATAAGGAAGTACCTGCACTGGCATGGTTACCCCCTGTCTCATGGTCCACTAAGCAATCCCTCACCCTAAGGGTATCAGAGGGTCTTCACCATAAGGAATCTCTACCTGTGGTGTGTTTTGGCAAAGTAAAAGGCTGGTGTGGGAATGGAGTACTGAAATGAGGCTCCACTAATGTTGGGCTCAGCTTCCTCCAATCACTATCCACCATGTATGCCTTTCTTTCCATGACTGAGTTGCACTGTGCTCTCAGGGTCAACCTCTGGCTACCTACAGCTGGAGGCTGGGTCCCTTCTGTTGGCTTACTGGAGGGACAGGTCAGGTTTGGGGCCCTTATGTCCCAGGTTTGGCTGTGCCCAACAGAGTCCATCTGGGGGAGGTTCCTAACTAGGTGTAAGGGAGATCCCTCAGGAGTTCTTGGAATTTTCACCTGGCTAGGGTTTCTAGCTTTGGTGCCCCTAATCTGCTGATGGGGGAGTTTCTGTGAACAAGGGGCCCTTTGGGGTCCACTGGCCTCCCTGACCTCTACAGCCCTGGGCTGACTGAGGCAGGGTAGAGAGGGGCAGGTTACCTGCTCCAGACTGGGTCTCACCTTGGAAGGGTCCACTGACATCAGGGGCTCTGCTAGGCTAGGCCTGACTACCTCTGGGGCAGTTCCTTCACAAGGGGTAGGGTCAGTTCCCTGAGGAGGCTGACTCTTACCTAATGTCGGGTGGGAGGGAGACTTTTCTTCCTACCCAATACTCTTGAATTTTGAATTTAAAAGCATTTATTGAGCGCGCTTATACCCAGCGGTTTCATGGCGCTATGGGAGCTACTACTAGCAGCAACAGCAGAATAGACAGGCTAGGCAGCAAAAGCTCTGGAAAAAAGGAAGGTTTTCAGATTCTTCCGGAACTCCAAATAGGAGGTTGTGGATCTTAGTGTCATAGGGAGGGAGTTCCAGAAGACAGGTGCAAGGACCGCAAATTTCGCCCCGCCTGCTTTCTTTTTCTTAAAGCGAGGTGTGGCCAGGAGTGCCATGTGGGAAGAGCGGAGTTCTCTGCCCGAGTGGGGTTCTCTGTCTGAGTGGAGTGATCCATTGTTTCAGGCTTCACAACACTAAAATCTGTTTGAGTTTGGGCTGTGACCATCACTGCCCTACCAACCTTTTCAGGAAGGAACTCTGTTTGGGTGTGGGCTGTGACCATCACAGCCCTGCCAACCTGTTCAGGGAAGTCTGCTTGAGCAGGGGCTGCAACTATCACAGCCCCATTAACCTTTTGGGGAAGGCCTACCATTTTGGAATGGGTTTCCTGTTCTACCTCAGCCCAGGCTGAAATCTCTAGCTCATTTCCCAGTAGACAATCTACAGGCAAGTTTGTAGACACTGCCACTCTCTTGGGGCCAGTGACACCTCCCCAGCTGAGATTTACTACTGCCATGGGATGATCTGTCTGCACTCCATCAATGTTGGTCACCTGATAGGTGAACCCAGGTAAAAGCTGTCCTGAGGGGACTAGACTGTTAGTCACCATAGTGATGCTAGCCCCTGTGTCTCTGTAGGCTTCAACTTTCTGGCCATTGATGAGGGGCTCTTGTCTGTACTTTCCCAAAGTGTTGGGACAAGCAGTGAAGTTGGCAAACCCCATGCCATTCTCGCAGACAAGAGTAGCTGTGGTAGGGGACCTGGTTAGGCCAGAGTCTACCTGAGTTCCCAAAGTAAACCCAGCCAAATTCTTGGGGGCACTCCCACCACCTGGGGGATTACTACTAACAGTAACAGGAGGTCGGGGAGTATTACTTGGGGGAATGTTTTCCTTATTGTTGGCCCCTGGGCAACTGCTGTCAGTTTTCCAGTGGCCAGGCTGTTTACAGACATGGCAATAAGGTTTCTTTTGGTTAGAGGAAGTGTTTTGGGACCCACCCCCACCATCGGAGTTTTGGGGCCCTGTGGAGGACTTGTCTTTTGCTTTATCCCCACCTTTCTCTTGAAGCTTGGTAGAATCCTTCTTCTGGTCACCACCCTGATTTTTAGGCCTAGTCCTGGTTCTGACCCATTTGTCTGCCCTCTTACCCAATTCTTGTGGAGAGGTCAGATCTGAGTCCACCAGGTGCTGGTGTAGAAGCTGGTTTTGACAATTACTAAGGATCTGCTCCCTCATAATCAAAGTATACAATCCTGTAAAGTCCTGTACTTTGCTGCCCAATAACCAGCCCTCCACAGCCTTAGTAGCACAATCTACAACATCAGTCCAGTCCTGAGTCTGTGTCTTCTGGGTATCCCTGAACATCAACCTGTACTGTTCAGTGGTTAAGCCAAACCCATCAATCAGAGCACTCTTCAGGACAGAGCACTTGTTAGCATCCCCATCACTAACTGTGAGGAGCTTATCTCTACCTTTTTCTGTAAAGGAGAGCCATAAGATTGCTGCCCACTGACTTTGGGGTACCTGCTGTACTTTACAGGCCCTCTCCAAAGCAGTTATCCATTTGTGGATGTCATCCCCTTCTTTGTAGGGGGGCACAATCTTACTCAGGTGTCTATTGTCATAGGACCTGTCTTTATCCTTAGGGATATTGCTGCCACCAGTGGGTTCTAGCCCACTCTCGCTATGCTCTCTAGCACGGGCAAGCTTCTCTTTGGCCAAGGCAACTTCTAGTTCTTGCCTCTCAATCCTAAGAGCCGCCTCTCTCATCTTTGCCTCATGTTCCTTTCTCTGAGGGGAAGTCATCCCTCTCTGAGCAAGGCCATGAGAGCTATTTGAAGCATGAGATAGGAGAGATTCCCTGGAGTGGGATCTTCCTGTTCTCTTCCTCTGGTTAAGCCCACTTGGGGGTCTGTATAGGGGCTGCCCATACTGACTCCCATGTATGCTTAGGTTAGCCTGGCTAAGTCTTCTGACTGGGATCTGGCTGTTTGTCTCAAGATCAGAATCATCTTCTTCTACCCCCTCTTCTTCCTCTGGTACAGGAGTATCAGTATTATCATCAGAAGAGGGAAAGACTTCATCTGTGTGGAAAAGTAAATTTTGCCATGTTCTGTGTCCCTACGCGTCCTCCATCATATGTTATCTGTGCATGATTAATATGCATATGTATTCCCTATGTTCGATTAATGACGCAATTACAGTTGTGTCCACCTCTAGTATGTCAGTTTCCAGTTCTCGTGAATACTACGAATATCAGGCCTATGTAAAGCTACGTTGCCACGTTTCTCAGTGTGCACGTTATTTCATTGTAAAGCCCCCGTTTCTAGGCCTCAGAAGGGCCTGGACACCAGATTCAGCTCCTGTCCCCTGAAACCCTCGCTGAGGAGCGATACAGCCCCCACCTGTATCCTCGACCCTTCACTTACTTCCTGCCTCGCAGTGCCCGGCTCAGCCTGGCTCTGCCTCTGAGTCTGCCAAGAGTATGTTATGATTCCAGTTATCAGTTCAGTCCTCCTTCTCTGCATTCCTAAAGCTACTGAATCGCATCAATAGTTTCCGTCATTGTCTAGCCTCTACGTCTCCATGTAAGAGAAATACTGCATTTAATGATCATTTAATATTCTTCATCACGCACTACATGTAGAATAATGCATGCTCCAGTCTTAGAGTCTGTTCGCCTTTACCCCGATAACATTTGGATTCTATCAACATGTTCTCTAAACATCAGATACTAGATACTGCTTAGGTACATGTCGCCCTGACTCTCCAGACTTCAGTCTCTGCTCCTAGCACAGAGTTCGTAGCCCCCAGCTTCTCCTAGTAACACGTCATTGCCAGTTTGCGCGCACCATCAGGTTAGAGGTCCCGGCTCCTTAGGTAGCCCCCTCCATGGTTTCCACCCCATTCATGACATATTCTGTTACGTTTGCATCACATGTCTATGTATACGCCCTGTTACACCTCTTTTCACCCTTATCTTTCGCGACTGCTACGCGTCATGCCTATTGCTCCACCCACTGCTACGCCTATTGCAATGTAATGCTATGTGTTTGCGTTATGTATATATACTCATGTATCTGTTATTAAATACCACGCTAGCCTTCTTGTCCAGATCCTGACCCCGGCAGCGCTGCCAGGGCTTGCCATCCTATTCCTGTGCAGGTTGTCCTGTTCCTGTCCTTATGCTGTATTAAACCTGCAAACTCCTACTACCTCGAATCTTGACTCTTATTTATTGAGCTATCTGTTATTCATTTATGCATTCAAAAAGAGAGGTATTATTTATTTATTTACCACATAATGGCGCCCGAACAGGGACTTGCCCTTTCCCCACGCGCCGGTGAAGCCACGCCGGCCCCCTGACCCTCTGCAGCCGTGACGGAACCATACCGTGCACGTGCAGATATTTCTGCTTCAAGTATCCCTCAGGCCCACGGAGGAGACGGAGGAGGCGGTCCAGCATCCAGACGAGGCGGTGGAGGAACGCGGCGAGTCCCGACCAGAGCCCAAGCCGAGAGTCCAAGGTCCGAGGTATCCGGAGGCCCACCCGTAACTGAAGTCCGAAGTTCGTCGTCCGTCGTCGTAGCAGTCCAGTCCAGTCCGAGGCCTTCCGTTCTTGCTGCCCGGTGAGTACCGTTACTGGGGTAGTATCTAGACAGGGTCAATTTAATTGACTCTGGTCCGTGGGTTGGTGGTACACAGACCCACAAACGAAGTGTCCACTTCGGTGGATGCGGGTCCTGACGTGTCTCTTTATGAGACCGGTAAGTTTCGTACTGTTTCAGCAGTGCATCTAGTTTCTGTTCTAGTCAGTTCTGTTCTCGAGAAAATTCAGGTATTCTGTGTCCTGTATTCCAGGTTGTATTCTGTTCGAACTGTTATTCTAAATGTTCTTCATGTATTTTGATGTTGTGGTATGAGTGTGAAGTAGTTATCGTGTTTATTGTGTAATTACGTATTGTGTCTCAGTTACAGTTCAGTCATGCCCTTGTTTTCTAAGTTACGTCAGTTAAAAACTAGAAAGGGTCTGCTGGAAGCAGCAGTTCCTGTCCCGCCTAGGGACAGTCCAGGTCATTTTATGTATCAGAAGCATGGCATAAGTGCCATATTATATCTAGATTTATGGGTAGATTATACCAAAGAGTTAGAGGAAAAGTATAGATGGCCTGTGTCAGGCACATGGGATGCCGAGTGCATCATGAGAGTAGAAGAAGCATTATGGAAAAAGAAAGCCAGACAGTCACAGAAAGATGCCATCGAGTTATGGCGCAAAGAATCTCATAAAAGAACCGAAAAAGAAATCAGAAAGTCAGAATTAAGTAGAGAATCCTTGGAACGAGCCCAAGAAAGGGAATTAATCGAGATTGGTGAACGAGTTAAAACCGAACAGTCAGACAGACAGAGGCATGCTCTTATTAAGGGTATGTATCCTCTTCTTGCCGAGGGCCTGCCAAAAGCGACCCCGGAGGCATCCAGTAACTTTCCGCCACCATTAGTTCCGACCAAGCTACGTCGCAAACTGACCGCAGCTGATATTTTCATCTCGTCCTATTTGGACGACACAGTCCCAGAATATGCAAATCCTGTTCGCGCTCCGCCAGTCCCTGTAAATCAGGCACTCCCCGTTTCTCCAGACACCGGGGTACCCCTTGCAGTACCTGTTACGGTCCCCCCGGTCCAGCCCGCCATACCAGTTCAGCCCGCATTTCAATTTCCTGCCACACTAGTACGAAGAGTATCAGTTGACGACTCTAGTTTAGGGGCCACAGGAGGAGGCCCTCCTCAGACCCCGCCGCCACACAAGCGTTTAACGTTAGTCGAATTACATGCTCAAGCGTCACAGCGCACGCCCAGACATCAGTCTGTAGCAGAAATAAGAAAAGCCCTTAATGAATGCGGCTATGATCCAGTCCCAGGCGAGGATAATATGGTTTTATATTCATTACGCGTAAGAAAGGTGGCCGAGTATCTGGTCACCCTACCAGATATGAAAGAAGATCTAGACAGAATATATCGTTTCATCCGTACAGGGGATGATCCAGAAAGCATTGGCGAAGTCATGTCTCAAAGGAAAGCCGAGATCCAGCTCATGATACTAAAGTTTTTGATTAATTGTTTAATAAGAGAACAAGATTACCCGTCCAAAGATCAAGCCGAAATGAGAACCCTGACAAAGTGGAGTGATAATATAGCCGAGGGTAAGCACAGAACCATCAGTAGTATAGAGAGTATGTACAAGAAGATTCGTAAAGAAATAATAAAGTTACACGAACAGCGTAAAGCAGCACAAGTAAGCGAGAAAGAAAGTAACTCTGATACTGAAGAGGTAGACGACGAGAATCCCGCCAGAATAGCGTATGTAGGAAAATCTAGATTTCCAGATCGCCATTTACGCCTAGAACACAAGTCAACTTTCCATCATCCAGCACCAGAACAAGGTTCTCTGGAACAAGTGTTTCAAGCTACCGATCACATTCTGAAATCACGAATCGGTTACAGCGAGTTAAGTACTATGCATGAACAAGAACTAGCCCGATCAGCAGTCCGATGGATTACTGATTCTACCACTTTTCCAGACGAAATAGTGGCACAAATGTTTCTGAAAATGCCCCCAGCCGAGCAACGACTGGCGGGTATGTATATGATTCAGCACCTCATTACATTGTATGAGGGTCAGCACTCTGATCCAGGCCCGTTACATGATATCCTGAACGAGTTACTCCAGTATAGATGGAAAGGTTTAGGTACCGATTTAATTAGTGTCATTCTAGAACAGCGTCACAAATATAGAATGTTTTTGAACCCGCATTTTGTTCATGTCTCACCCCCAGAAAGTAAACCATTTTACATGGAGAGACAGAATCCGTTACGAGAAGTCCACCCAGTTAGAGGAACGGGTGGCGAACTAGAACGAGTGTTTGTTTACACCCCGATCACAAAGATGGAACTCTTAGAGATGAAAAAATTAATTCCCTGTCATGATAAAGATCCAGCAGGGTTCCATCGAGAATTAAAAGACATGCTCCGTATGGGAGAATA
The DNA here is from genome assembly GCF_964261635.1 of Lissotriton helveticus. Taxonomy (NCBI): domain Eukaryota; kingdom Metazoa; phylum Chordata; class Amphibia; order Caudata; family Salamandridae; genus Lissotriton; species Lissotriton helveticus. Next base: position 1,270,716,343 of record NC_136068.1, read on the forward strand.
CACGTATCCAGATATAATTAAAATGGTAAAGGTTCTGCTGCCCGCAGGGGTGTATGAAAAGCTCAAGGAAAAAGAATGGGAGGTGGGAGAGAAAAAGATCGATTGGGCAGTTCTAGAAGCTGAAGATAAGGCACGAGTACCAGGTACCGGTCTTGGAGCGAAATGTAAAGAATTACCTGAATTATTGATTCAAGTTTTACCCAGATTGTTAACAACGAAAAAGGAAGACTGGGATGCAATCTCAGCCTGTAAACAGAAACAAGACGAAGACATTAGTGATTTTTATTCTAGATTTGAGAAATGTTTTAGCATCAACAGTGGCCTCAAGACAAGTAGTGAGTCATACCCTCACCTTTTTGTTACTAAATTAGTCGAGAATTCAAGTCCACCAATTAAAAATCGAGTTTTGAAAGTCGAAAGTACCTGGCAAGCTAATACCCCGTCCCAGATGTTACAGATGCTCCAATACCACCAGAATAGAATCAGGGAAGAACAAGAACACGAGAGAAAGCGTATGAAAGACACGAAAATGAAAGTACTAGTTGCACAATCTGTTCCTCAAGACAGCCAGAAGAGGGGTCCGAATCAAGCCAGTCATCCTGCAGCTCCCGTTAAAGGGAACTGCAATTATTGTAAACAGCCAGGTCATTTTATAAACGAGTGTGCAGTTCTGAAACACAACATAGCTACTGGTAAGACTAAAGAAAGACCACGTCTGCCTAGACAAGAACAAGTTACACAGACTCCTCAGTCACAGAATGTCCCACAGACAATTACAGCACCGCAGCCCATCGCTGCAACACAGCACGTTACACAGCAGATGTACCAGTATGCACAGTCTGAGTATCCAGAGTATCAGCCATATTCATGAAACAGCCTAGAGAGGGAGGTAGGCTTGCCTCTCATCGAGATACCTGTAGATCAAGAAGGTCCCTATGTTCATAGTCAAGTATTAGGGAAAGACAGAAAGTTTTTGATTGATACAGGGGCAAGTAGGACCACAATTAGCCACGCCGAAGTTCCAGGGGCTCCGCTCTCAGGCTCAAGAAATGTTTCCCTTGGATTTTCAGGAAAACCCATTGTAAATGAAATATCAAAGCCAGTCACTCTAGAAGTAGGTCCATTGTCTCGTACTACTGATCTGTTACTTACTAAGTCATGTCCAGAAAATCTATTAGGTATTAAAACACTGAAAGAGTTAGGTGCAGTTATATGCTGTTCCCCAGAGGGAATACGATTGTTCCTGCGTGACTTTAAGGGTCACTATGTATTACGAGATTTTGATCCCAGATTGTCTAATGTTCCGCAGCATTTATGGGCGCAAGGTCCAACTGATGTAGGTTACATGCAAATCACACCCCATCGTGTGACTCTCAAGCCAGGTGTAGTGTTACCACGAATCAGACAGTATAGATTGCCACCGGAGGCTGTAGCAGCCTTATCCAAAATTATTGACGAGCTCATCGCTCAAGGAGTGGTTGTAGAAACTGACTCCAATGTATGCAATTCTCCGATCATTCCAGTCATGAAACGTACTGATCCAAATGCACCCCCAGTATATCGATTAGTGATTGACCTACGAGAACTTAATAAATGTATTATTCCTCAGTACCCAGTGGTCCCAGATATCTCTTCCCTATTAACAGCCATTGATTCCGAAGCCATGTTCTTTACTGTAATCGACCTCAAGAACGCGTTTTTTAGTGTCCCCATTCATCCAGACAGCCAGTTCCTTTTCGGATTTTGTTTAAATGGAAGGAGCTATATGTTCACACGAGCTCCTCAAGGTTTCACAGAAAGTCCTAGTATTTACAGTCAAGCACTTAAGAGACAACTAGACAACATTCACATGCCAACTGACACTGCCCTGCTCCAGTATGTCGATGATCTATTGGTCACAGCCCGTTCTGAACGTGCTTGCGAGCGAGCATCCCTCACAGTTCTGTATTTCCTAGCCGAGATGGGGCACAAGGTGTCCCCTTCTAAGCTTCAATTCTGTGTCCAGCAAGTGGTCTACTTAGGACACTTACTGTCCAAGAGGGGTAGGCAGTTGACACCTGACCGTATCCAGTTAATAGCGAGTCTTCCTCAGCCCAAGACCCAGAAGGAGGTACGTGCTTTTATCGGCCTCACTTCTTATTGCCGACAATGGATTCCTCAGTATGCATTTCTAGCCAAGCCACTGATACAGTTAACGACACAGGAGGCAGCCGTATCGACTGTCCTCCCTTGGACATCTGAACATACACTCAGTTTCAATGAGTTAAAGAAAGCCCTATGTCAAGCTCCAGTTCTAGCTACACCAAACTACAGTAAGCCTTTTACACTTTTCGTCACAGAACGCGAAGGTACAGCATTATCTGTTCTCGCACAAGATCAAGCAGGACAATACAAGCCTTGTGCTTATTTTTCGAGCACATTAGATCCTGTAGCCCAGGCTCTGCCTGCGTGCCTCAAGTCAGTTGCAGCCACAGCACTAGCTATCAGACAAAGTGATTCCACAGTATTAGGACACTCCCTGACAGTACAAGTCCCACACTCCGTGGAAGTTCTTTTAAACCGAACACAGACTCAGCACTTGACAATTGCACGTTTAACAGGTTATGAATTGACACTGTTTCAGCCACATATAGAAATCAGACGCTGCAACGTTTTAAATCCTGCTACACTGTTACCGTCAGTTACTTCGAATTCTGACACACATGACTGTGTGGAAGTAGTTAACATCACGACCAAGCCAAGACAAGATCTGACAGATATTCCATTACCAGATCCCGACCTGACACTTTATGTGGATGGTTCATGTATGAGAACAAGTACAGGAGAACTAGTCGCCGCGTATGCAGTGACCACTGACACCGAAGTTATAGAGACACACCGTATTGACACCCTGTCCGCTCAAGCAGCAGAGCTAGTTGCTCTGACACAAGCCTGCATACACGCCAAGAACCGGAAAGTTAATGTTTACACAGATTCACGCTATGCATTTGGAGTCGTACACGACTTTGGAGTGCTCTGGCAGGAGAGAGGTTTCATGACTTCTCATGGAACCAAGATTCAGCATGGTCTCCTTATTCAAGCTCTGTTAGATGCAATACATTTACCGACATCCATTGCTATCATGAAATGCAAAGCACATACGAAAGTTACTGACATTATTTCCCAGGGTAATGATCTAGCAGATCGCACAGCCAAGCTTACAGCACAGACTCCAGACATTCCAGTTAACATGACACACACTCCAGATCCGACTACATGTATGACAGTTAAGGACCCTACTCAAGATGTCATAGATATCCAGTTACATGCTACTCCCGAAGAAATCAAGAAATGGTCCGAACAAGGAGGGGTCCAGACAGATCAAGGATGGTTAACGAAGGGTAGAGCCACTTGGTTTCTCCCCGACTCTATGGTTCAAGTCATTATCAATACCGCACATAGTCCAGCACATTTAGGAGAAAAAGCTATGTTAGACAGTATCCAGAACATTTGGTTCAACAAGCATTTACGAGCTGCAGCCAAGCAGAAAGTCCGTACCTGTATGATATGTTGTCAGTTTAATCCAGGTAAAAGTGTCCCGGTGGAACAAGGGGGATTCCAACCTCCTGACCACCCTTTTGAAGTCCTCCAGATGGATTATATTCAGATGGAGCGATGTCGAGGTTTCAAGTATGTCCTCATAGTTGTATGCGCTTTGTCCAGGTGGACAGAAGCATATCCAGTCCCAGATTACACAGCCGCGACCACTGCCAAGCAGTTGGTTCGTGAGTTTTTCCCCCGTTATGGACTCCCTAGGGTCGTATATTCTGATAACGGCCAGCCATTCTCCTCAGAGTTAATGAAGCATGTTTCCCTTTTGTTAGGGTACCAGTGGAAGTTCCATTGTGTACGCCACCCTGAAGCAGCAGGTCTCGTAGAGAGACATAACCAGACCCTGAAAATCCGCATCGCCAAAGTATGTAAAGAGAAAGGTGTGGACTGGCTAGTAGCTCTGCCAGTCGCTTTGTTCTATATGCGCATGGTCGCACATTCCAGATCAGGTCTGTCCCCGTATGAGGTCGTATTCGGCCGCCCCCCTAACATGTGGGGTACACCTAGACCCCGAAGTATTACCGATGTTTCAAGTAATATGCTGACAGATTACCTAGCTTCCTTGATGTCTGCCCTCAACTCTTGTCGTTCACAGGTTGCCGCCGCATTTCCAGACAATACCGAGGTGGCACCGCATGAAATCGTTCCAGGATCCATGGTCCTGGTGCGAAATTTTGACCGCTCAAGTCCGCTAGAGCCTCGCTGGAAGGAGCCCCGACAGGTCCTCCTCGCCACCCGTACAGCCGTGAAGTTGGAGGGACGCAAAGGCTGGGTGCATCTTTCACATATAAAGAAATTTTATGGATTGAAGCCAGTCTCAAAGAACATTGCCCAGGATTCAAAGGACTGCCAAAGTACTATTCTCAAGGACTGTCCCGCAAAGAACAATGATACTGCACCCTCCCTGTTAGAGAAAACTCCACAGCAGGAGTATAAGTTGAAACTCCGGTCTAGTAAAATAAGTCAGCCAGTTTGATTGTCTAAGTCCTCCCCTAGGTGAAACGGTTAGACTGTTTCTGACATGTATAAAATAGACCCCCATAGTGAGAGAGTTAGTCAAAACTCAATCCGATGTATCGTTTTTCTATGTTTCATATTATTTCTCAGCATTATGATTTCCTGCACCAGTTATGCATTTTACCTGTATTTTCCAGTTTCTCATGTAAATAAGTCTGCTAATGTTACAGTAGAACACACGTTTAGTGATCTGCCTCCTCATGAACTCTCTTACCGCCTCGCTATGCGAAATAATTCTTTCATCCGCATGTTACATTATTCACACCAGACCAGCAATGCCACTAATTGTTGGGTGTGTGGTCGACTCCCCCCTTACCAGACACCGAAGGGAGTTCTGCCACTCTTTCCTTATCCTTTTTCACATAATGGTTCGTGTGGAGCATGGTCCACGTTAACGTCATCCTCAACAGATATGTCTTTTCTTAACAGTACATGTTTTCCAGACAAGCAAGGTCTCCCCCACAGAACCGGGTTAGATCTAGAAAATGAAGTGTATAATTTAGGTAATTATTCTTCGAATTTCATGGTCCTGAATGTTCAGTCTGATACTACTCCAGACTTACCTGCAATTTCAGTACTACCAGTCAAAGGCGAATTATGTGTCCGAAATAATGGTTCTACACATGTAGGACATAGTGATTGTACTACTATTGTCAAGTATAGTGACAGTGGGAAATCTATTTTCAAAGCTTCACGTCATTCTTATTTTATTTGTGGTCAGACCGCATATGTTCGTCTGCCCGTCGATTGGGAGGGTACCTGTTACATTGCCTTCCTACTGCCACCAGTTTTCCTAGCCCCATCTGATTATCATAGAAACACACATCTAGTACACATTAGACATAGAAGGGAGATCGAGTCCCCAATTGTCGATTATACTGAAACTGCTCTAGAACAATATACAGATTTCAATAGAGGTTTCTTCTTCTTTATAGGCCCTATCCAGAATAGTAAGCTAATCCGCAGGTTAACCAGAACCCTTGAAGCTGTAGTAAATGAGACTGCCTCTGCTCTAGGTAACTTAACCGAAGAGCAATCTGCTATGAGATTTGTAGTTTTACAAAATCGTCTCGTCCTTGACGTCATACTGGCCGATAGGGGCGGGGCCTGTAGAGTCATCGGATCTAGTTGCTGCATTTTCATTCCAAATAACGCGCCGTCTGTTTATTCAGCTATAACCAGACTTCATAAAATTGCCCATCTGTTACACCAAAATCCAGGCACCTGGACATGGTCCGGTTGGTTCTGGAATATAATTTCCGCCTGGGGATGGAAAGTCTTGTCCTTTCTAGGTATTGCAGTAGCGATCATATTCAGCTGCTGCCTCTGTATACAATGTGGCCCTGCGATTTGCGGCATTTGTGCTACCTCTTGTATTCCTAGTCCCAAGCCCCATTCTAAAACCCGTTCCAAGAAAATTCGAGACGAGCAAATGATACTGTATGAAATGATAGATGGTATCATGAATATTGATGTTTCCTGATGAAAACGTAGTGACAAGGAGGGAATGTGGAAAAGTAAATTTTGCCATGTTCTGTGTCCCTACGCGTCCTCCATCATATGTTATCTGTGCATGATTAATATGCATATGTATTCCCTATGTTCGATTAATGACGCAATTACAGTTGTGTCCACCTCTAGTATGTCAGTTTCCAGTTCTCGTGAATACTACGAATATCAGGCCTATGTAAAGCTACGTTGCCACGTTTCTCAGTGTGCACGTTATTTCATTGTAAAGCCCCCGTTTCTAGGCCTCAGAAGGGCCTGGACACCAGATTCAGCTCCTGTCCCCTGAAACCCTCGCTGAGGAGCGATACAGCCCCCACCTGTATCCTCGACCCTTCACTTACTTCCTGCCTCGCAGTGCCCGGCTCAGCCTGGCTCTGCCTCTGAGTCTGCCAAGAGTATGTTATGATTCCAGTTATCAGTTCAGTCCTCCTTCTCTGCATTCCTAAAGCTACTGAATCGCATCAATAGTTTCCGTCATTGTCTAGCCTCTACGTCTCCATGTAAGAGAAATACTGCATTTAATGATCATTTAATATTCTTCATCACGCACTACATGTAGAATAATGCATGCTCCAGTCTTAGAGTCTGTTCGCCTTTACCCCGATAACATTTGGATTCTATCAACATGTTCTCTAAACATCAGATACTAGATACTGCTTAGGTACATGTCGCCCTGACTCTCCAGACTTCAGTCTCTGCTCCTAGCACAGAGTTCGTAGCCCCCAGCTTCTCCTAGTAACACGTCATTGCCAGTTTGCGCGCACCATCAGGTTAGAGGTCCCGGCTCCTTAGGTAGCCCCCTCCATGGTTTCCACCCCATTCATGACATATTCTGTTACGTTTGCATCACATGTCTATGTATACGCCCTGTTACACCTCTTTTCACCCTTATCTTTCGCGACTGCTACGCGTCATGCCTATTGCTCCACCCACTGCTACGCCTATTGCAATGTAATGCTATGTGTTTGCGTTATGTATATATACTCATGTATCTGTTATTAAATACCACGCTAGCCTTCTTGTCCAGATCCTGACCCCGGCAGCGCTGCCAGGGCTTGCCATCCTATTCCTGTGCAGGTTGTCCTGTTCCTGTCCTTATGCTGTATTAAACCTGCAAACTCCTACTACCTCGAATCTTGACTCTTATTTATTGAGCTATCTGTTATTCATTTATGCATTCAAAAAGAGAGGTATTATTTATTTATTTACCACATCTGCACTACCTGTGTCACCGGTCTTAGGTGGCTGTTGAGCATCATACTCTTCTAAGAGCTCAACCAGGAACTTGATGGTAGGGTTTGAACCCTGTTTTAGCCTTCTAGAAGTAAACAATTGTCTCTATTCAAGGAAGGCTAAGGCTTCATATCTCGAAGCAGTCCTCAAGGGATCTACTTCTGCAGGCAGAGAACCACTGGGGTTCACTGTCTGAGACACGTTTTCTAGTGAGGTGTGGTGTTGCACCTACCTACACTATTTGTTTTCCTACAGAACCTCTCTAGGAGTTGTAGTCAGGGTGTGCTAGGCCCAGGCTCTACAACAGCTAAGTTCAGTAGAACTTAACTATACTAAGACTTGTTTTATATGTACCTATAGGTACCTATGTGATCTTTCAAGTGATATCTCAAGATTACAAGTGGTAAAACAACAGCAAGCTCTAATCCCAACCCCTGCACACCAATGTGAGAAGTTGGCCTGGTATATGATGTTCACTATTCTAGTGAACACCTTGCACCAGTCCAAACATTCCTTATGGTGATGGTTGTAAGTCAACCGTATAGACCAGCTATCCTAGTGGTAGCGTGGACAGAACCGTCTGAGGCTAAAAGACTCTTGAGGGCGTGTAAAGCCAGCTGTTTTACCACGAGCTGGAGTGGTGTGGCTCACTGGTTAGAGGCGGCAGACTCGGAAGCAGAGGACGGCCCAGGACCAGGGTTCAATTCCCGACGCGGCAGGATCGTGGATCTGGGTCAGCGGACTCGATAATTCTCGCCTCGGTGCCTACTCTAACCAGGGATCACACTCGGCAACTCTGGGCATTAGCTTGCCTCATCTCCACAACGGCCCCCCACATACACCGGAGATGCCTGGTTTCACCTTGGAGATACCCAGTAGGGACCATCTCACAAGGAAAGCCAGGACGGGTTCCCCAGCGGTCTATAGCGCAGAGATACTCCTTCGGGAGTCGATTCTAGCGCGTTAGAAACCCACAATTAAAATGTAACCCCTTGAATATCAAATGAAAGGACACCACACAGGATATATATAAAATATATATGTGTTTATTTACTAACACATTCCTCTGAACTCTTTGTGAGAACAGAGGCAAAAGCACATCACAAGTTATTTAGTCAGAATACGTTGCACAAAATACAGTTAGGCCCTAGGGACGAAGCAAACCATATACTAAGAAAGTGGTATAAGTACCACGTCACGAGAAAAGGAAAGGCCTAGGGCTTAGAGAATCGCTGGGGCTACACGATCTGACCCTTAAGTTAGGAGTAGGAGGCCCACAGGCGGCGCGTGCAGTGTCTTTACACACACGCGAGAGTCAATGTTAAGTCAATGGGAACTTAGAGTTTAGAAAAAGAAGGATTTAGGACACTTCCGGTCTAGCTAGAATGAAACAACTAAAAACCTAGACACTTGGATAGTCAATACCCTTGGGAGCACCGAAGTACTCGCGTTACCTCACCCACTAGAAGCGGGTGCATAGGTGTGAAGATGTGTCGGGTTTCGCCGTTGAATTCTATGGAGCCTGTGAGGAAAGATGCTGCAGGCGACCAGGAGGAAGATGTCCGGGTGGATCCAAGGGTGGATCGAGGATGAAGACGACGTGAGAGCAGAGGGGACAGAGTCTGGGTCACTAGCCAGTGACCGGGTGGAAACAGGAAGGAGCCAGACGACGTCGAGGAGCAATCAGGTGCTGTCGTGAAGCTTGTCTCTTCAGCCACGCGGACCAGGAGGCGTCAAGGACAACCAGATGCTAGAGAGGAGCTGTCCCACAAAGGTTCTCGCAGATGGATGGGTCGACCGCCGGATTGGAGTCAACAAGCCTTGCCAAAGGCAACCCACGCAGGATACAAAGAAGGCTTCTGATGCAGACCAGCAAGGTCTGAGGTGCCTCACCTTTGCAGGGTGGATAGGGCCAGTCTGGAGCAACCAGACCAGTGAGGTGATTCAAAAGGATTGTCGTCACAGAGGCTACTAGCCAACGGGCCAGCAACCAGACAACGCATCAAGTAGAACACAAGCAGAAGGGCCCCACACAGAACTCGTGGAGTGTGGAGGGCTGATCTTCAGTGCAGGTGGAGTTCGAATTCGGGGCTTCTCAATCCCCAGTGCACAGCTTCGAGGATACCTCAGGAGCTGCACAGTTAGCAAGTCATGGACTTTTCAAGATGGCCGGTCCCACGTGTCTCATCGCCTCCATGGATCTCAGCTATGCTGCAGACGTGAAGAGAGGGTCAGAGAGGTCTGGAAGTCTGGGTCTTGTCAGGCTCTGTGCTCGGGTCCCGGCGGGAGCGTCGACAAAGCAAGCCGTTGATTTGCTGGATGGTGCCTGGTTGCCCAGGGTGGTCACTCCTTGGCCACAAGGGAGATTCTTCAGTCTTCAGCTTCAGCAGAACGTCGAAGGTCCAGAGTTTTGTTTCAAGTTTCAGTTCAGGATCAAATCTAAAGTCTGAGGACACAGCTCCTACCTTTATACAACTAAAAGGGGCTGGATTCGTTCCTAGGTCCCTCCTATGAGTGGGACCAGGAAAAGGGGTGGTTACACCCCCTTTCCTTTGTCCAGTTTTGTGCCAGAGCTGGGGCTGGAGTGCCCCAGCAACCGGTTTGAACTGGGGTATGCATGAAGCACCTAGTGTGCCTCAGGCAGTGTCTCAATCTATTCAGCCCTACCTGTCCCAATACACAAAGTCCTGTCTGGGGTGGTGCTCGCACATCTCCAGGCAGGAAACCTATTGTCCAAACCTCCGTGACTGGAAGGACTCCCAGCAGCAGGAGGTCAGACTTGTGTCTGTGGCAGCAGCGTCCATTTTGTGACGCTGGGGCTCTGGTTAACTTTAACCGGGATAGTCAGCACTAACATGTCTTCTCCCTCTAGAAGGGTGGAATGCTACCCCGGCCGCCAGAATTGGCGAGGGGGTAGTATTCCAAAGCGTATGACACCTTACATGAAATGTTTAGATAAAGCCAAACCAAAGTTAGCATACAACCGCGAGGATTATAATGCACTTAAAAGTATATGGTAAGGCGATATCATAGAACAGCTATAAGGACATGGTTCCGCAAGCTGCAGACAGGCTCAGCTCAGGCTAGAGCACCAACTCACACATAACCAAGCACTTTGCCTCCAGGATTGTTAAGGCCTGCCATAGGAGTGACCTATAGGTTACTGTGTGTCTTTATATAAGGGTAGATATAGGAATACCATACATAAGCAAGGGGTGATTACACGACCTTGCCCCCGCTGAGTGATCAGCCAGTTGTGTCAGTTTGAGTGGCCAGCCAGGGGTGGCATAATACACGCTGCAGCCCCTGGTAGGCCTTGGTTGCACCTATGCCCTGGGCACCTATGGTACACTTGTACAGGGGCTGATAAGGTGAACCAATTCCCAATTGTGGATGTACCTAGAGTACATGGTGTCCATTTTACAGAGAAAGCAGATAGCCTTTGGTTCTGAATAGCGGGATCCCAGGCCAACTAAGTCGAAAACCAGCTAAACACTAGGCAAAAAGTTGAGGGTAACCATAGTCAGGTATCCACCTTCCTACAAATACGACCACATATGTAACATTAGATTTGTTTATAATACATAGTAGCTCCAGGAACAGTGAACATAAGTGTTGTATCCATATATATATATATATATATACAGTGAAAAACGAACAGTTCGAGCGTTACAGACATAGATATTCAAACATACATTTCCAGCCAATATTGAATAGATAGTGGTTGATATCTTTTAGTTCCTATTACTGGATGATATATGAATTAATATACCTAGATTAATTAACTCTAAAGGATTTTAGCAAGGTCTATACATGTGAATGGAGTATATTTCAGGATTTGAGCAACAAAAGAGGAGACTAAGCGGGCTTATATTTGTTCTCGCTATAGGCACCAATGGAGATAGAATGCACACATAGATTACTGACAGGGTTGGTTACATGGCATATAGATTTAGATATCATGAGGTTCAGGGAGTGGCCAGCAAAAAAGAGGGGGGTGCTTAACCGGACTCTTATTGGTATTTGTCATTCACATAAATTTAACGTAGAGAAGGAAATAATAAGTAAACAGAAACAATAACCTATAATGATGACAACCAAATGCGGCTATACTAGCTAGTGGCCGTTAATCATTAGACTCCACTGGTGTTATTTGAGGAACCTTGCTTCTATACTGGCTAACAACCAGATTTGACTATATGAGCTATTGACCGTAAATGATAAACTTACGCTCATGTCATATAAGGGACCTCATGAGAGAAGCCACAACTATAAAATCATTGTTTTACCTGTTCAGAAACACGATAAGATGGTCCAATCGTATGGAGGCTGATGACACAAACAACTATCGGGAAAGATGAAAACTTTGTGTCCCGATGTGAAGAACAGGATAACTGAAAATGACATAAGAACGATATTTTTATCGTGGCACAATGTGGGCCAAAGAGTAAGAAAATGTCATAAACAGTGGCTCTATATGTGCCAAAAAGAAAGATGTCTTGTCGCTTACATCAGATGTAGAGAGATGTCGGTGCAGAGGTTTAAGTATTTAAATATCCAGAGTGCTGCAGAGTGTTAACCATGTTCTAATGGTGTCTAAATTGAAATGATATTCTAAATAAAAAATCAAATAAACATATGAACTAAGCCTCTCATCTGCAACACGCGACTCCCATCGCAGGGGCCGCCTTCTCCCCTCCGCTAGGCAAGACGCTCTAAAACGTCACAGCAGCAGTCAGGCCCTGCCTCTCTACGCCCGTGGCTCCGGAACCCGGAGCCGCCATTTTGAGAGCTCCGGTCAGGGTCTCAACACTCCTGTTTCCAAGACCCTGGCGCCTCCTCTACTCCCCAGGTCCTCTCAGCTGTGATCTTAGTTCCCTAGGACAGGAAGCTGATGCCGCAATCAGTGTCAGGCCAGGTCTGTTGGGGGAAATGCAGGATTGAAGTCGGGCCGGCAATGGAGCGACTAGCTTACGCATCTGCCATCAGCGGCTGCCTAGCCCCGCCCCTAGAGGAGACTATATGAACATATACATATATATATATATATATATTCCAAGAAATGTGCAGCGAAACGCTACACTCCGCTTGGACCCCTCCGCAACAACAGTGGTCTGTGCCGGGCAGCGAGCCCATCAATTCAGTCAAAACATACCCATGTCCACACGATCCTGGGACAGTATGAGGCGCAAACTCAGATTGCGTCTTGTAGCAAACATAAACACACTCTAGTGTGTTTATGTTTGCTGCTATCTTGGCTGATTAAATAATTTCTACAACACGCAATCTGAGTTTGCGCCTCATACTGTCCCAGGATCGTGTGGACATGGGTATGTTTTGACTAAATATATATATATATATATATATATGTATATATATATATTTATATATATATATTAATATTAAAAAGTATATATTAAAAAGGGAAGACATACCTATGTGCTTTGTCTGCCGGTGGAGAAACAAACCCTGCAAGGACTGGGATGAGGAGGACCCCTAATCGGGGTAATGAAGATTACTGGTAAGTAATGAGTTCATTATAGAGACTCTTTGAGTGGCCCAAGTGTTATAGATTTGGAGGTGGTTGTTGTTTGTTTTTTATTATTAATGAGACGTTGCTAGTGATCGCAGTGTGTATAATATAAATTAAGAGGTGACCTTGTTTGTTATTAGGTTTCAGTTGAACAGCGTGCATGTGCTGCCAACGAAATCTATTGTTAACAAAACAAGCTTAAAACTAGCTTAGACCATTACTTATCATTAGCAAAAAGTAATAGTGGCATTCCAAAAACCAAATTCTATAATAGATGCAGAATACAATCGCTTTTAAGTCCAAGAGTTGAAGAACTCCAATACAGATATTGTATTGAGATGACATTTTCTTCTTTGAATTTAATCATGTAGTTGATTTTCTTATGGTTATACTTACATTGAAATTGTATACAAGGAATGTATATAATAGCATTAGAGAATTGTATTATGAGTATTATATTGAGAAGATGACATTCTTTTCTGTATAATCTCATCATTTTGGTGATTCATTTGTGTATAAGAAATTATTCATATGTCATAAATAAACTGTTGCAATTTGAACTCAAAAGCAATTGTATTCAGCACCTCTTTTAGAATTTGGGTTCTGGGGTGCCCCCATGTTATTAATATTTGCTTTTGAATTGCTGACGGGAGTGAGCACCTACCACTTGGGGTGCACTCCGTGCTAGAACTGTAAAGACCCTTCCTTTGCCCTATCCATTTTTAGGTCAAGCCTGGACAGCCCATGAGCTGCTCTGTGAAACATGCTGTATTCGAGTTTAGACTTGAAGCCTCGCCCACTTTCCACCCATATTTTTCATTGGCTTGTGTCAATGTCCTTCTTAAATTCTGACTTCTGATTCGTTAATAGGCTTGTTAGTCCCTCCCTAGTACAACCTTGTCTTCATTTGTAACCTCTCAAGAGGACTGGCCCTTTTACTTGCTTTGTTACACGGTATGTCTTATTTAGTCTGTAAGCACAATTTTTTTCTTTAATGAGTTTCTCCTACTGCAGGCCCAACATGCTTTCTTGCAACATTCAGTGGGCCATGCACGCTTTCACTTTTCAAGCAGCCCTGAACGGTAGCGGACACTTCTTTGAGTGAAATAGGTCTTGTATTTGTCAGGAGTTTGAGCTATTGGTATTGTAAATAACAATGCCTTTTATTTATGTGTTAATTATCAAAACGGATAAATAAAAGGAATTCTCATTTACAATGCCAATTGCTTAAAATCTCACACATGTGAGACCTATTGCATTGCAAATGCTTATTTCATTGCCAATGGTTGGCTTCCAAATCAATCTGGTTTCCTTGTTTATGATGGGTCAGCACCGCCTGCTCCTTACTGCTTCCTCCAGGCACTATCAGTGTTTGTCCCTGATGTGAAGCATGGACCTAGCACAGCTTCCTGTCTGTGACCAGTGTCTTTTCACTGGCTGTAGTTTTCTGCAGTTACTCTTTTAACCTTGTGGCTTAAAAAAGTGATTAAAAAGCAGAATTCACATGTAGAAATATAAATGGTAAGTAAAGCAGAATTTAACAAAAAGAACACTGAAGTACCATTGTGCAAAAAAATTAAAAACCACTGCTGTGTTTGTTTTCAAGTCAAATGTTTTCAGGTAGAATTTATCTAGAGCTAATATCAATATTTGCCTAATTTATATATTCAGACATACAACCTTGCTCACCAAATATTAATCATGCCTGCCTTCTTTGCATTTTAACGGTCTCCAAACATACAGAAAATCCCCACGAGTTAGTGAGTGCTCTGCAGGGTTTGGTTTTATTTTTGCCCTGCCTGTTTTTATTCTAAAAGTGGACTAAAAGGCATATGACCCCACTCCTTGGAGGTGTACTTGGTCATAATCCTACTGATGGTGATACAGTGATGAAATATTGACTGTGTCCTGAAATCTGGGCCAGATGTATGAAATTGTTTGTTTGCGATATCCTAATAGTGAATTTTAGTGGTTCGCTATTAGGAAATCGCAAACCTCAATGTACAACAGTATGTTTGACACTGTTAGTGATTCGCAGTGGCTCACAAGTGTACCTGACTCATCAATATCCATGAGGTAGGTCGCCATGTGTGACCCATTGTGAATGGCTACAATCACAGGGATGGTGGCCTGCTGGGGTCAGCAAAACCACCATGTTTGTGACTGTTTATTTAAATAAAGCAATATAATTTTTTGTAATGCAGCCTGTTTTCCCTAAAGGGAACAGGATGCTTTTAAAAATAACAAGCATTTGCATAGCCAATAGGTCTAGCCTTTGGGACCTTATAAGTGATTAGCCAGAGCTATTGGATTTGGCAATGTTTTTAAAGCTATGTTCTAGAGAATTGTGGCTGCTGTGCAGCATGTTGAAAAGTTCTAATAATAAAGTGTTTTAAGAAATGTTGTTACCCTATATATAACCAAGAAGACATTATGGGGCCGATTAGGATGGCGGTTTTTCCGCATCCTCCGGGCCGGCGGAAGTGTCCGCCGGCCTGGAGGATGCGGAAAAACCGCTGCGGAGCCTCCAAAGACCCACCGCCAAATTAGGATGGCTGGTGGGTCTGGAATTCCGTCCGCCGCTTTTCCGCCGCGGTCGGCTTCCGACCGTGGCGGAAAAGCTATAACATGGCAGGCGGTGTCTATGAGACACGTCCGCCATATTAGGATGTTCGTGAATACATGCTTTTCCACGGCGGCTTTTCCGCCATGGAAAAGCATACGGACATTCACTTTGGGGGCCCGTTGCGGGCCCCCTGGGTGAATGGGGGGTGGGGGGTGCACATGGGGGGTACCTATGGTACCCCCCTGCATTTGCGTGCACAAAGCAGCAGGCACCGTGCGGTGCCGGCCGCTTTGTGCATGTAAATGTAAAACATGCTTTTTTAACATTGCGGCGGGTGCAGCTTGAAGCTGCACCCGCCGCAATGTTAAATATAGAGGATGTGACCGCCACCCTGGCGGTCACATCCTAATCAGCACGGAGGGAACGCCGCAGCCCCTGCGGACGTTCCCTCCTCCTCAAGGGTGGCGGACGGACGCAAGTCCGTCCGCCATCCTAATCGGCCCCTATGTACTGATGAACGACCCTTTACATAAAAAACAATTTCTACTTTTGTTTGTCCTAGCAATGTTGGTATATTCTTGCTGTCTGTTCAAAATAGAAATATAAGACCCCCAAGGACAAGAAAAAAACTTCCATCTCACATAACAATATGCAAATGTAAAAATGCCACCCCAAACATCTCTGGGCTGCTGGCAAGGCCACATCGAGGGGAACGCTGATGCAGAACTCAGCCATTAAATGCAAAGAGACTTTTGTGGAACATCAATGCTTGGAGCGCTCCATATGCATTTATTGAGACAGCGTCATTCTAACATGAAATAGGTGTGTTGAAACAACCATTAGACAGAAACAGATATACATGATTATAAGCACCAACAGATTAAAAGGATGGTAGATTCCTGCCATAGTACTTAAACAATACATGACAGCATTAGTGTGTAATCCTATGATGCAACCCTAACTAGATGTATCTAAGTGTACCTAGCATATATGTTGGTGTAGAGCCAAGAATCCCCCTAGGCTGAAGCCAACCCCATTACCTGAAGTGAGAGACTGTGGGACCCTATCCTTGTCTCGAGATGTCTCTTCACACCCAGCAGCGTGGCCTGTTGTACAACATGGCGTAAAGTATTAAAAAAAATGCTATGAGGTGTGTACGCTTGCCGACTCAACACTCTTCTTTTTAACTTTAAGCCACGTTAAGCAGCAGCCCACACTGCTATGCAACATGCCTTAAAAAACATCAACAAAGCCAATAGATCTCGCATAGCAAAACCTGTTGGATTTGCCAATGCTTGCTTATTAATATATTAGGGAGTCTGCTGGTAGTGTAAGTGTTTTTTAGTGGTGCCTAGGGGTGGTGGATGTGTTTTCTATATCTTCGAGGAGTTCGTGTGGTATATAACAGAACCTTGTATCCCTCTGCAGCCCTTGTTTTAATCTAGGCGCTGCTCAAGAATTCTTCAGATCGTTTCATGATTCCTCTTCCGCCTTCTTGGGTCATAGCGCATGCCTATCCTCTCTTTCACATGGCACTAGAGAGATCTTTGTGGGCGGGACCATGCTTACGCATGGCGGGTACCTTCAGACACATACCAGAGTGAGGGAGGATCCCTGACAGGGAGAAAACAAACTCTCGAAACTTCCTTTTAATAATCACCTAACACACCTGGGCATCAGCCAGCGGCGCCCCACCCACTTCTCGCCACGCTTTAGGTCATAGGTGTGTGCATGTGTTTATGTTCAAGAGACCAGTATTTCCAGGGCTGTTCTTATATGAACTTGAATGCCTCGTCCCGAATCCGTAAGTAGCAAGATTACAGACACTTTTCACTGGTGCAAAACGGGAGCAGCTCTGCTTCTACACAATTGTTGCGTCTGCGTGAGTATAAGGGAATAAAGTAAAAATCGTTCTTGTAGATTATTTTACATAAACCTTTTGTACTTCAGGGTAAAAATGGTGAAACAATATTGCGAAACAATCACACAAATAAATGGCACGTTTTGAATCTGGTATAAAGTTTAACAAAGAACAAACACTTCCACGAACCTTTTTTTCTTAAGTTAAGGAAAAGTTAAGGAGCATTCTTACTAGCGTGAATAACTACGTAAAGCCATAAACTGGCGAAACAGCATCGCAAACCAGACAATACTATTCCAGAGGCTAGCTGAATAATAACGAATGCTACACAATTGTACAGGCTAGGCAGATGACACAGCGGTGCTTTTAAAAAGTACAAATGCAGTGCTACCTTCACGTCATACACTAACATCCATGCACAAGCTGGGTTTTGTGCCTCTCTACCCCTATGTTGTATATTTGTCTTGGGTGATTAAATTAGCATTTTTAACTGTGTTCTTTAAAAACAAGAATTTACAATGCAGTAGGTCTCGCATTTACGAGAGTTTCAGCTATTGACATTGTAAATGACAATGTCTTTTATTTATGTGTTGTTTTAAAAAAAGATAATTAAGGGATTGTCATTTAGAGGAGCAGAGAAAGCCTCACCAGCAGGATATTTACACTATCAGATGCACAGTAGTGATAGAGCGTCATGAGATTTTGAAAAACGTAGGGGTGCATCATCATGGATAGTCCGCACCCGCATATATACTTGTGTTGAATTAAAAGGTGATCATTAAAAAATGTGAACATAATAATAAACAGTGTAAGAGTAAATGATAGAAAATTAGTTTGTGTTAGTTGAAAAGGTAAAACGACTTTGAAATGTATCTGCTTATTGCAAATGCCTAATGAATTAGTTTGTGTATAATGTGAAGCATTAGATTTAAACATGCACAATATTAAAGTCTACACGTGTAGGAAAGATGAAACATTTATTGAATGTAATGAATTATAGTGCTTGCAGATACAACATGTATTAATGTGTGTAATTCTTGCTGTGTAAGGCCTAACTGAGCATTTGAAAAGGGGGGGCCCTCGGCCCCCCCGCACGCATGGCGGCGCGGCGACCGTCGCCCCCACTGTCTCCTTTGTCGCCATTCGGCGGTGGGGGCGTGCCCTGGGGGGCGCGGCCCACCGCCGATTGGCTGGCGGCCTCCCTGACCCGGATCCTGGGAAGTGGGTCCGGGTCAGGGGGGGCGGGCTATAGGAGGGGCCACCTGGCCCCTCGGGAATAAAGAGATAGGGAGCGCCCAGGAGACCCCCTTGTCCCTGGACGCTCCCTCGCCGAAACGGTGTGCCCCGCGCTCGGGGCTTCTTTGTTTTCGCTCCCCACGCTGGCCGTGCCCCGCGCTCGGGGCTAATTTTATTTTTCTCACTTTGTACTCCCATGCAGGTCTTCGTAGCTGGCGACGCAGGATCAGGGGGGCACGAGGAGCATCGCAATGGCTAGGGAGATGCCTGCAGCAGGACATTCAGCGCGGGAAGAGCAAGGCAGCAGGGACGTGTGGTGCTCGGCACCGAAGGCCATAGAGGCGGCATCCGGTGGCTTTTGCTCGCTATGAGACCAGCGGTGAGAAGTAAGCACATGGGGGGCTGATCACCCACGGGATTCACGTGTGTTAAGCGCTTAGACCGCTCCTTGAGAAACTCCTTTACCGAGGAGGGGTACATTGCACCATGTTTTCTGTAAATGTAGGAGGGAGGTGGGGGGTGAAGAGCGGTGTGGTTAGTTCAGTGGGCGGAACGCTGGCTTGTGAAGCAAATGGCGATGTCATTTAAGATTTAAGCCATTTGATCCGTTTTTTTTAAGAACAGTTAAATCAGATACTAACCCTGGGTATTCACATTGCTAAGAAACATAAGTGCAGCGCGAAGCACTGCATAAAACCAGTTCTTAATATTGCGTGTTCATGTGCTGTGCACACAATTAGGTAGTCGGGAATCGATGGAAGGTTGCTTGGTGAATTTCTGGTTTCAGGTGGTTTCAAGCAGGTTACACGTGCTCCTTGGAGAGTCCTTCCGTTCCGTCTTTTTTGCCACCGAGGTATCCGGGCAACCAGTTTGTGATTTTATGATCTGTTTATTGCTTGGGTTCTTGTAAACAAATGACCTCCGTATTTGGTTTCCTTGTACTCCTCATAAGCGAGGGCCCACGTTCAGGAGGCAACTCCAGCAATGCTGAAATATTTTACGACTCGCTCTCAGAAGCCTTTCTATGTTTTCTGGTGTAAACTTGAAATTTACGTCTTTTTCAAAAAAAAAAAAAAAAAAAAAAACTCGGGCTCTGCCCGCATTTTAGTTTAAAGTGATTTTTATATTAGCGTTTTTGTACATTGTTGGGTTTGGCAGAAGTTAGGATGGGATGACAATAGTACATAGTTTAATTGGATGTAATTTTAGCAGACTCCAGATGTTCCATTCAGCAAAGATCGTTTTCTTACTGCAATGGATCTGGTCGGCCTTCTCAAGAAGTAAGAAAGAGCTTTCTAGGTCATGTCCTCTTCCTTCAATGATACAGTACAAACCAGGTTTTGACAATGTATATTGCTCTCACATTTAAAAAGCAAAGGGTAACGGATTGACTTTGCCAGTACCTGTTGGCAATAATAAAATGTAAAAATGTCTGGCAATGTGTTTGCAGGCGGACGCACTACGCACTGGCATCCACCTTGCAAAGTTTTGTCTTTTATAGGCGAACCCTCTTCCCCGAGGGCCACTGGGGCACCCCCCCCCCGCCCGCATGGCGTCGCGGTGACTGCCTCCTCCTCAGTGCATATGCATAGATTCAGAAAGGGTCTTTCAGTCAGCCCACCATCCAATGGCCTTTAGAGGTGTCATTCACAGTTTATTTCCTAATAGCACCGCATACAGCCTGGGTACCCGGCCAGCCCAATAAAGCCACCGGCACCCTTGTGCATCAGTGACGGACTCCGCAGTCTACACTGCTGTCCGCCACCATCACTGTAAATGGTCCCCTTTGGGGCCAGGGACGGCTGGCCTAACCTGTCGGGTGTTCTTTATTGCCGTTTATTTGTTTTCTAATGCAAGGGCCTGGGGGGCTCAGTCAGAACCGGTACTGGGGCCATGTCGGTCAAAACAAATTACCCTTTGGCTGGCCGTTCATGAGCACACATGTACTCATATAAGGTCGTCTTTAAACTTCTTGTAAGTCAACATTTCCAAAAGAAAATACCCTGTGCTGAACTCAAATTCCTCTCTAGCACAGGATGCGCGCACATCCAGAGGGGAGGCGCAGCTTGTAGGACCTGACACCGGTAGTGACCCTGCCATATGGCCAGAAATGTACAAAAATTCTAGATGAGGATGTTTAGTCTAAGTTAGGAAACAACATGTATTAGAGTTTTGTTAAAGTCAGGCTCTCAAACTTGTTGCTAAGAATTATGTACCTAAATGTCCTGCTGAATTTTTGTATAAATTGTTGATTATGCAATTAAAAACCTTTTTTAATTTCATACTTTAATAAATACGGCCGGGCGACTAGCGCCCGTCTTCCAAAAAGTAAAGACGTCTCGTGTCCACGTTCCTGGGTATTGGGTGCCGGATTGGGGGGGAGGCGGCAGCTAGTCGCTGACCATGTGAAAAGGGGGGGCCCTCGGCCCCCCCGCACGCATGGCGGCGCGGCGACCGTCGCCCCCACTGTCTCCTTTGTCGCCATTCGGCGGTGGGGGCGTGCCCTGGGGGGCGCGGCCCACCGCCGATTGGCTGGCGGCCTCCCTGACCCGGATCCTGGGAAGTGGGTCCGGGTCAGGGGGGGCGGGCTATAGGAGGGGCCACCTGGCCCCTCGGGAATAAAGAGATAGGGAGCGCCCAGGAGACCCCCTTGTCCCTGGACGCTCCCTCGCCGAAACGGTGTGCCCCGCGCTCGGGGCTTCTTTGTTTTCCCACCCACCATCCCTTGGAACAAAAAGTTTTGTAGCAGTTCTTATGTCTGGTTGAATGGTAAGTTTTGAAGGTACGGTCCACGGGTCTCACAGGGTAATAGAGAAGGAACTGTTGGTATATTTTGTTGATGCTTTTGTCTAGGAATTTTTTCCCCTTGTAGCAAGTCATGTGTGAAGTGAATTGTATTTGATGCTAAGTGTCTTTAGGCCTTTTTTCCCTTTGTAGCTATACGTTGATACTGTTATTTATTAGCCAGTGTAGCTGTCCTTTAGAATTTTTTCCCATAGGTCGTCGTATTTATTAGGTATGGGGCATGCGGTAAGGTCATTATCGGTGAGCACATATTTGAGGTCTGAGGGGGCGGGCATCATCCTATGGAGGTTCCCGCCCAGGGGGAGGGGCCTGCGGGCCACTCCCAGAACTCCAGGGGCAAGGTAATGGATACTGCAAAGCAAAGGAGCGCGGGTAGGAGTAGTTCACGCTTTCCTTAGGCTGGTAGCCACCCCGCGCGCGTGGACTCATGACGCCACCGGCGCAGAGTAAGGGCCCTCCTTTAGTGGGTAAATGGAGTTCAGGGCGTAGACCGGGCAATTCCCGGGGTAACACTGCGCATGCGCACATCCAGAGGGGAGGCGCAGCTTGTAGGACCTGACACCGGTAGTGACCCTGCCATATGGCCAGAAATGTACAAAAATTCTAGATGAGGATGTTTAGTCTAAGTTAGGAAACAACATGTATTAGAGTTTTGTTAAAGTCAGGCTCTCAAACTTGTTGCTAAGAATTATGTACCTAAATGTCCTGCTGAATTTTTGTATAAATTGTTGATTATGCAATTAAAAACCTTTTTTAATTTCATACTTTAATAAATACGGCCGGGCGACTAGCGCCCGCCTTCCAAAAAGTAAAGACGTCTCGTGTCCACGTTCCTGGGTATTGGGTGCCGGATTGGGGGGGAGGCGGCAGCTAGTCGCTGACCATGTACATTTTGCTATGTAGGCCAATTCGTATTTCTAATGTTAGCTGAGTTGTGTAGGCCGAAATGTGCTTTCTCTGGAAGGGCTCACAGATCAAGGCAGTCAGCAAAATTCATGAGCTTATAAAGTTGTTTCATTCACATGCTTCTGTTGCAGGTGCCAGGACATCGTTCTCGTTAGGTAGACTGATGCTCTTTGTTTTAGGAGTTAGGTATGGAGGAGACCTGCTACTTAGTGTCCAAGAATGCTGATAATTAAAAGCTCACTGAAGAAGCCTGAGACCCAAGGACACACTTACCGTTGCTAGACTGAATACAAGTTTCATTGGAAAGTTACCTACGCGAGGTGCTCGGCCAGAGGAGGTGATACAGAGGTGTGTTCTATTGAAGGTTCATTTTGTATTTGGGACAGTGCCCCAGGGGATGAGTTAGCAGGAGCCGTTAGGAGGGTAGAAGGAAGAGATCAATACTGGAGAAGGAGACTTAGAACAAACTTTGTAGATTTGGCTACTGACCCTCTCAATATGAGTGTACTTCTTAGGAAGTCTTCACGAGCTGACACCTTTTCTCGATCTTGCCTGGGAGATGCAAAGTAGAGATGTCTCCATAGTCATAGTTTAGGGACAGAGTTAATGAATTTTTCCTTGTAGCTATAAATGAAAGACTGATTTAGATGTTGGAGCAGTTGTCGCCTGTTTAATATTTTTGGAGTTGCTTATTCTTTTTATGCTTCACAGGATCAGATTGGTGTGTAGGATAAACTTTGTATTAGTGCTCATGTATTTCTTCAACCTCATCATGAGGTGCTTTTATGTTCAGTTATTTTTGGCTTTGTAATAAACCCCAGAAATGTAATTCAGAGTTAGTGGTTCTTCAGAGTCAAAATTGATTCATCCATTGGTTTAGATTGAATGTATTGTTTTTCTCCCCTTTACACTTAGAAGCAGATAAAAAGGTCCAGTCGGCCGAGGATTCTTTGGGAAAGGTGAGATAAGGTAAGAATCTGGCATTATCAGTAGTGAGCATCAGATGGACATCTACCCTCATAATGTGCATTAGACAGGCTGAGAGCTATTGTTTTGAAGCAAACCTTGGATCAATACATTTGTTGCCGTATATCCACGCAGCTTCTAGGGCATCAGTGTAATGGGGGCACTTCACTCCATTCTACATAGTTCTGACATGGACGCATCTGGTGGAGGGCCAGTAACCCCTGAGACAGGATTACAACAACTATACCTCAGGCAAGTGGTAATACTGAGGGAATGTTTTGATGTCATACAAATGACTCACACCTCTCAGGCAACACATGTTGCGATGTCAATTGTACCTTTTCATAGGCTGTTCGGATACACCTAAAGTTGGGATGTAACTGGTCCATTTCCAGTATCTATCTGTTGTGCAATAATTGCAATGTGATGTCTAACGTGGTGACAGTGTAATTAGGTAGGCTAAACAAAAATGGAGAAATTGAATTAAATATAGAACGCCTACACACACTTCCAAATCTAAACTAAGCACTATGGCGCTATGACATACCAGTCTCATGGCACATTTAGACACCCTTCCACACATATGCATTGTTAGAAATGGGGGTCTCTAGTTGGCAGGAGTTCGCACCTCTGTCCTAGTCACGGTAAGGGAATTACACTCCTAAAATAACCCTTGCTCACCTCCTTTGTAGCTTGGCACGAGCAGTCAGGCTTATCTTAGAGGCAGTGTGTAAAGCATTTGCACATAACCAACAGTAATACAATGAAAACACTACAAACGGACACCACACCAGTTTTAGAAAGATATCCAATATTTTATTTACTTAAAACAAGACCAAAATGGTAAAGATCCACAATAGAGTACTGAAAAAGGTATACTTTGCAAGAATACTTGAAAAACACTGTTCGTATAAGTCGGTAGCTCCGTCCGGGGCTACTGCAAAGCTGAAAACAACAGAGTCTAACAGTTCCAGCTGACCACGTCGGTACAGGCCAGTGACAGCGTGGACAGACTCGTCGCGACTGACACGCGGGTGCAAGCCGGTCGTTGCAACCGTCGCGTTTGCGGTGCAAAATTAAAGCAGTGCAGAGTGCGGTGTCCTCTCAATGCGGTGCAGGTAGCGGCTTGGTGACGAATATCCAGATGGCGTCAGTGAGACCAAGGCTTACGATGCATGGGGAGACAGTGTGATGTATTCCTATAGGTCCTGAATCGATCCCCCTATTCCTGACCCTATTCTGGTTAGCAAACTAACAAGTTAACTAAGTAATCAGCCCATGAGGCAGAAAATCCCCATGATGCAGATACCGTTATCTGACGCAGTCACACTACGGCACAGGAACGTGTTATCTGATTAGGTCATAACGCTTGCGATCTAATTAGGCAAGCGATATTCCTCCAGCCCCTGATAAGGCATACGGAGTTCTCATAACAAATTAAACCTATGACAACCTGGGCAAAACCCTGCGGCCATTGTTTTGATTTCACCGAGAACTTCAGCAAAAGAATGTGCTAACGAGCAAGTCGTATGACATCCTTATTGACGTATCTATGTCCATCCTTACGTCAATCTCGGCACCTTAAAGGTATAAATATTACCGATCTTGCCCTATGCAAACACACGCGTGGTGACGAGACGGAGCAGCCATACTTGCCGAAGCGAAGAGCAGACCAGACCCCGCTGGCGCAGCCCCGCCTTTCTGACGCGCTGAGAGACGCGCTGCTTTCTCCTGCCGAGAATTCCAGCCCCGGCGTTTCTGGGCAGCCCTCGCAGGCAGCCTGGAATATCGAGACCAGAGAGAGAGATACCATCCCTCATTCATCCTAACTTCCAGGTACAGAACTGAATAACCCCTCGCAGAGAATTCTTTAGTTATTCACTTGGCAAAAACAAACTTAACTTAAACTGTAACTTTCTATTCCCGCCCACGTATTAGGCTTAGGTCAGGTACACGGGGTAGGCGTATTTAGAAACACCAGTTGAGTACGTTTAGTCAAATGTATATGTGTATGTAATATATTTTAATCATTTTAAACCTTCATATGGCTTAGAAACCATATCAATGTTTTTACAGTATTATTTTATACTTCTGCTTTTAATGTATGCACTTTACTTAACTATAAGTATTGCAATAATATCGATCCATTTCTCTTGTATGAGAAAAGAGACTGATCAATAAATACCACCTTTTTATTGAACACGCCCGTCTCTTCCTTTTCTCTACATTCTGATGAGACTAAGAATGCACGTACTGACTGAGTAAAATAAATTGCCTTTTGTTCACACGACTCTCGAGATATACTCTTGATTAGGGGAGAGCAAAGTTGTCATGTTCTATGGTTGTCAGAAACTAAATCCCTTCTTGTCTAATCAGGGGAGTTAATTCTTTCCTGAACATTCGAGAAAGTTTCTAGTGAACTCTGAGCTAAGCTGGCAAACCCAAAACTTTAAGTCTAGTATCGACAGTAGTAGACCTAGTTAACGTCTGGTCTAGGCCTTTACTATTGTAGGTATTATTCCAATGCGCAGAGCCTATTGGGATGATAGGAACTACACTACATGGCGCCCAACGCGTTTGGAAAGGGCGATAAAACTAACGTAAGACATTTAGAGTAACTCAGTCGTGCTTTCTCACTCAGACCCCTTTTCCCATAATACTCCAAAGACGTCTGGAGTGGGTGAAAGGTAATATCCGCCAGACCTCGCAGGAGGGAACTCCTATGTATGGTTCTTGGTATAGTCAACGTTGAAGGATACACAGTTCCAAAATATTGTGCATCTAATCTTTGTTTCCACAAGAAACTTGATCTGCAAACAAAAGAAATAACCATCCTGTCAGTAAAATGGGAGACAGTGATGAAGAAAGAGAGGCAGTTAGATTAGCAACTGAACTCGCAGCAGCTGATGCTACCATGCAAGCAGCAGACGGGGATATAATACTCATCCCGGTCATCAAAAGGAGATCTATAACTTTAAAACTTATAGAAAATGGACTGACACCTAGAGGTGGCACAGTCATATTCGTAATTGAGGCACACGAATATCGGCAGACAGAGGTATACTATTCATGGATACATTTTCCAGCAGCAAATGCTGTAACAAAGTACTTCCACTATTACAAAATAGAGGAACCTCCTGAAACGTACACTACTTTCGAGGAGGTGGAAGTACCACTCAAATTTCAAGAGCACCTGCTCTTATTTGATGGCGCCCTAAAACATAACAATCACATCACCAGGCTCGGTCCTTTAGGTAGACCAGGAGCAACGTGGCCGGTCCTAGCCGGATACACACCACATCCAGACATCGAAGGGATGTCTGCAGCAGAGCTGTTAACACAGCTAAAACAATTAATAAAAATACATAGACAATTAGTCCAATATGTGATGCGGACTTCAACAATTCAGCCAGCAATTAAAATTCCACAGCTGACCCCTCACCAGGGGAACACAAATAAAATTACACCACAGAACATCCAGTCCTGCCTAGGTAAAGTACCGGCTAAACGGGAACAGATACCATTCTGGTTGGCACAGAAAATCACCCATATAGAGGCGGTGTTTCCTGACACCACCCCATTAGAAAAACACAGGATTCTGACTATCTGTCTCCCAATGGGAATCGCACCACACATTGAGGACTGTGACACTTGGGGTACAGTCTTTGCTTCCATCTACACAAAAACGCACGGTGTTCCATCCATTTCGGTAATACCAGATGTGCTAAAACAAATTCAAGACGAATATGGTCCAGAACCCGCTTTAACTCTTGGTATGAAATTACTAAAAGACTTCAAGCAGGTCTCGGCTATACTATTAGCCAACATAAAAGGAGAAGCAGCAAACGTGGCGATCCGCCAGAGGTTAAAAGAGACAGATATAGCAGACCAACCAGCTGAAATAGCCAGAATCATAGAAAAATCCTATGAGGAACTAGGCAGAGATAGTTTAGGTGGGAAACCAGTAAAACCACAACTGATTGAAAGTCCTGAAAAAATATTTTATAATAATAAATCTACATCACCAAAAAAGAACTGGGATGGAAACAAACAATCCAATCCTAAAGAAAAGAAATTCCAGTCCAGAGGAAGGTCTCCTAGGCGAAGAGAAAAATCTCCGAACCAGAGACACAGGTCACCACAAAGTGACCCCTCTGGGAATAGATATAACCTTAGAAATAGGGATAATATAAAAAAGCCTGATAGATATCAAGACATTGATACACGTCCCTCTCAATCTTTTCAGACTTCCTCGCAGAAATCGGAAAGAAGAGGACGATCAGAACAAAGAGAAGAGCACGCCAAGTCCAAAGACAAGGAACCTGCTCAGCTAAAAAAGAAATTACAATTTCCAAAAAAGAAGGTAGCCAGTATCAAGGTAGTTAACAATGCCGAGAATACTGAGGACACAACTGAAAAACGGGGAATGGGCTCAGACAATGCTAGACAGCGCAGCAGAAGTGAGCATAGCTCGCAAAGTCCTTATGAATCATCTGGAGACAGTGGGCACGAATGAATATCTTCAAGTGGAAACTGCGGACACCAGAGTTAGCAAACCTCACAAAATATACGAAATAACATTGCGTATAGAGGGGGATAAGACTAGAAAAATAAGGGGACTATTTTGGGATAATCTCTCCCAGGGCTATGATATCCTTCTAGCTGAAAAAGACTGGCCACCAGAGTTTGTCAGGGAGTGCCCTCATGGCGAAGAAGTAATTATGCCTGCCTTCTCAAATCATATTCCAATTCATAAAAAGTACACACTTGCCAGGAAATGGGCAGTGGCTCTAGCTCCTGCTTTATATAAAAATCACGTGGGATGGGATGAGGACTCTCCTCCTCACAAAATCCAGTTAAAATCACAACCTACTGCACAAAGACAGTACCCAATTAAGCAAGAAGCTAAAAAACAGGTAAATGAAATACTAGATCAGCTAGAATACCAGGGGGTGATTGAAACTTGCACCTCACAAATGAACAACCCTTTGTTTCCGGTCTCCAAACCAGACAATTCATATCGTCTAGTTTTGGATTACCGACACCTTAACACATGTTGCAAAACTTTTGCAGTGCAAAACTCACACAGTGCTGCACTAATGAATAACATAGTGCGCAAAAAATACAAAACAACCTTAGACATCTCTAATGGATTCTTTTGTCAAAACATAGCACCAGAGAGCAGATATTTAACTGCGTTCTCAATAAATGGCACTCAAAAACAATTCTGTCGGTTAGCCCAGGGGTACAAGAACAGCCCGGGAGTATTCTCAGCGAGAGTAACAGAATTACTACAACTATATGATGATGAAGCATTATCTTATGTCGATGACATTTACTTAACAAATGATGACTTGGAGACTCACTTGAAGAGAGTGAACACCATAATACTTGGGTTCGCAGCAGAGGGTTACAAATTCAACTTTAAAAAATCCAGAATTGCCCATCTGACAGTCCTGTTCTTAGGATATGAATTATCAAGTATAGCCTGGCTGACAATTTTCTAGAACTATAAGAATTAAAAAATCTAGAAATGGAAAGAATATTCCCTCTGCCTATCGACATTCTGCCTTTACGACATTACGCCTGTGTAATTTATACAGACGGACATGCTCAACCCCCCGTTTGGGGAGAACAAGCATACAACCCCACATGTGGGATTACAAAAGAAGTGTGGAGCGGAGGTAAACTAAGACCTCTATTAACAAAAACACACTCAGTAGAAACTAATTCAGAACAACAAACTGAGATAGTAGCTTTGAAAATGGCGCTAGATAATGCGGATCACGAATTCCCGACACTTATAGTGTCAGATTCATATTACTGCGTCAAATCATATAACAAGGATTTGCAGACATGGATTCAAAACGGTTACAAAGATGACACAGATGCACCAATAAAGCAGAAACTGCTCTGGGAACAAATAGCTCTTTTGAAAAAAGAACTACCAAAGACTCACGTGACACACTCACTGAGTCATCAGCGTGATGGCGTTCACGTTGCAGGGAATTCATTGGCTGAAACAGCCACAGCGGCAGCAACTAAAACGGCTCCCGTAGTTCGAAAAAAGCGTACATTAAAATACATTGACGGTGAAACAGTGCTGGCGGTGAAAACGTCATCAAAAGGCGACTGCTCAGCGTTACCGATCAACTACCCACTCAATTATACATACATAATCGATGCAAACTCCGTCCCTTTTGCTCGAATCCCTGGAGTGGGGGATAGAGTGATTCCAAACATGGACAGGAGAAACTTGTTAATCGCAGACGCACATATGGGCGAGGGTCTCAGACACCTCAAACTAAAAGATTCTCTGGAAGAATTACAATCACGGTACTGGTGGCCAGGCATGAGCCTGCGTCACACCATGTTTGTAAAAAACTGCCCAAACTGCAACAGAGATCGCAGTGGGGAGAGAAACAGTTTAATAACTCATCGTTTTACTCCAGAAAAAATCAAGAGTAAAAAGGAAGGGTTGCGATTAACATATACAGGCTAGTTTCCACTTATAATGTAGATCACCAGCACTCGGCTGACGTCCGGACTGTTATACAAAGATTTGCGAGTCTAAATGGCATATACGCTAAGAGAATGCTACGTTTGACCATTGTCTTCACTCTAGCACTCCAGCCTGAGGGGAAACATGACCAAATGAGCATAGTCCAGCGGGAATCTTCTCACTTCCTTCCTGAGGGTACGGGATGGTGTAAAGAAAAAACCAAGGCATAAAGCAATCTATAACGGAAAGGATATTAGGTTCGGGAGCTGGGTGGGTCAAACATCTAATAAGTGTCCAACGTAGTCTAAATAACTTGCCAAGAAATTCTCTGAAGGGATTCAGTGCGTACGAATTATTATTTGGAACTAGGATGATGATCTCTGACATTGATAGTCAGACTTCAGTGGTGAAAGAAAAAAGCTTTGATATCAAAGACCGTTTGGCTATTTTGCAGGACTTAAACAAAACAAGAAAAGACCTGAGCAACATAAAGTTGAAACAACAGCCAACAACCACTGAAGAACCACCACCTGTCCCAGCAAGACCTGTCTGGATTCCAAAAGTCGGGGATCTAGTCAGGGAGAAGATCGCGGTAAAGAAGGAATTTGGGCCTTCTTATAGAAAAGCAGTTCCTGTCTTGTCTATCAACGGGACAAGATCAGTTGTACTACCGCCACTTGCTGGTAAAAAGGAGAACCGAGTTGTATCCATCGACCTGGTAAAACCACAATCATGTGGCCGATAACAAACAGTAGGCCAAGTGGACTCCCAATAAGTAGCAGAACACCTAGGTTTGCTACCAGTACAGAGGTCCTAACGAAGAGGCTCATCACATTCGAAACGCCTACAGAAGAACAGCAAGGACTATGCAACAATGCAATAGAACTCAGACCTCTGAAAACCCAAATAAAAACATTTAGCAGAGACACACCAATTTATAGTGAAGTACCCAGCGAACATGCAAGAAACAGAAATCCTGAACCAATTGGAACAATTGACAGAACTGCATCCGGCTACTTCATAAACTTCGATGATTCCTCTGAAGGCTTCAGTGAATCAAAAACACAGCCATCATCAAAAACCTTTAAAG
This sequence comes from Lissotriton helveticus, assembly GCF_964261635.1. Classification (NCBI taxonomy): domain Eukaryota; kingdom Metazoa; phylum Chordata; class Amphibia; order Caudata; family Salamandridae; genus Lissotriton; species Lissotriton helveticus. Next base: position 1,270,747,158 of record NC_136068.1, read on the forward strand.
ATAAAGCTAAAGAACTTTTGAAACAACTAAAAGAAACATATCTGATTTCTCCATGGATTGAATTTTGGGTGGGTTTTGGTGCATTTATCCTCATACTTTGGCTCATCATGGTACTTACTTTGGGACGCTTCATTGAGGGAAAATATGCTAAAATGGACACAGCAAGTCAGAAAATCAACTTGATCCTCAAACCACACACATCTTCACACGTCGAGAAAAGAGAACTTTCTTCAGCCAACTTCACAGCCAATCCGATACCTGGTGGGGTAGCCTGGGACAACACTGACTATGAAATTTATGGTCCGGTCGAAATCCTGAAATATCCACACCAAATTAAGATCTCATTGAGTGACTTTGCAAAACCAAGCTCATTTGCTGATGATTGGGACTTCGAAAGCATTAATAATATGATGTCTGACTTAGTAATGTCTGCTAAATTTACCAAACATGATTATTTGCAGGGTTCTACAAATTATGATAGTATGTACTGTTATAACCATTATGGTAACCATTTTCTACATAAATCTGCACAGCCTAGAACTGTTTTAAATTATAATCAATGGGAACATTGTGCAACCCCTCCAAAAGGAAGCTCAAGAACCTTCTATGACAAATATTCATACTTTTCAGGTTTTAACACAAGTAATGCTGAAGCATTCTATTTTAAATTGTCAAACAAGACAGGAACCAAGACCATGATAACCAACACAAAATTGATTTATTCAGACTCATTTTTTGAAAAAATGAATACCTTTGGTTTTGATTATTGGGACAAAAATGTTGAATTGAAAAGTGTTTGGGGTACAAAAGATTGGCAAGTACAGGGTATAGAAGCTTTGTTTAGAGCCTGCATGATCCCAGAACAAATGATATTTTTAAATGACACTGTTCAACAAACCACCTGTCTTGGCCTAGCCAAAATCAAAGATTTAAATAAACCGTCTATTCCAAAACCAACAATGTTTAGCAACACTTCTACAGATGAAGAGATAGACGTAAACCATATATTAAACCAAAACAGAACACATCCTGATTGGAAACAGTGGTTGATCTGGCCCACAGATACTAATAACTGTCAAGACAGATTCCTGAATAAAACACAGGGGTTCAAAATGACCAGGCCAGACCCTAGACATCCCCAAAGACATCACCCAGGGATAATAACCACCTACAGTGTGGGCAAATTATGCCTTCAATGGCTGCAAACTTCCACACTGGCAGAAATTAAGCAACACCTAACTTTACTTACTGATGGTGCTGACTTGCGTGATTTCATAATGGGACCACGCAAACAGCGTCAAAAGCGTTTCATAGCAGCCTCTGTATATGCAGCATACAATGAGGCCTGGAAGGTTACTCAAATTGAAACAGCAGAGAGAATACGGGAAATTGACCGTATTAATTTGGAAAAATCACTTTCTGTAGTGGACAATGGGTTAATGACTCTGTCCTCCAGAATTTTTTCTTTGGACAGCATTGTGTCTTCAGCAATCGACATATTATCGCAAGACTTACTGTTATTACAACACGGTCAGTCTCAATTGCGTTCTATTGTACAGCTTGGCTGGACGTTACAAAATCTGCGTTCAGGCTATGTGCCTTGGCGTTTAATCAACACGACGTCACTATTCTATATCTTTAACCTTACTGATAGACAAATCAGTATGGCCCAGAAGGGTGCTGATTATACAATCCTGAGCATTGAGAAACTTGAGAGATTACCAATGACAATGTCAGAACGACCTGTCAGTGAATGGATAATACATGGGATAATTAATATTCCAATTTCAACCTTCAGGTTTCAATACTGCCAAAAATATATACAGGCTGGCATGTACGAGAAATTGGGAAAGGGGTACCTTAAAACAACATGGAACCTGCCCTATTCACATGCATGTGTCAGTAATAAAGGACAGAAAGTGTTTCTTAGTGGCAATAATTGTGCGATGTCACTAAGCGGCACACTTCTGTGTAACGGAATTAGTTTGCATGGAGCCTGTGAAGGGAATTCATACAACCTTTCATGTCACCAGCAAGGCGCACCTGCAACAGAAATAGAACCATTCTTTCAAAGACTCTATAATGGGAGTTACATTCTAATTGTAGACCGCAGATGCTGTAGTCTTATGCCCGGGACTCCTTATCTAGTAACTACGACTGCGAAGGTCAAGTGCTGTGGACGCTCATTGTTCCCCAGCTCCTTTCCAGACAGGGAGGCAAGGGCATGGCCCAACTTGAAAATTACTTCTATTCGAATAGATACTTTAAGCAGAATGAAAACAGTGCTTCTTCAGACGCCTACCAGGCTCTCGTCATCAAAAGAAACATATGATCTACAAGTCGCAAGGACGACTGCAGAGATACATTCATTGTTATCAACTAATTCCCCCATACATTTCGCGGAAATTCTAAATTAAATCTTAAATATTTCTGATACCAATGGGATCTCAAAGGTATTTAAGACAGTATTTTCGATGGCATTAACACCATTCAAAGCCATACTGGGTATTTTTCCAGATTTCGTCCATTCGATTTTTGGCGGACTTCCCCTGATCCTGGGACTAATTGCAGGAATCCTATTCTTAGTCCTTATTTTTCGTTATGGCAACCCATGTCACAGACAAAACTCTTGCGACAAGGGAAGAAACAATCCTAGCCATTGGATACCGGGACCGGATATCAAAAATCCTGGGACTCTCCCGGCTTAGAGACCTAAATATGACTTGGTTTCTATCATTTCGACCAATGTGGCAAAGATGTGTTTTACCTGTACTAAGGTGCCTGCTATGCGGAGAAGAATGCGTGTTAGACACCTGTCTGACGCTACAATCGGATGCGCCAATGGATGCAGAAACATTGTTGAGCCCGATCAAGGTTCATGCTTTGTGCTGCCCTCAAAGGCTACCAATCCTGATGACGGCATTCGTGGAAGCTTCACCACTACGATTGATGGGTAGTGAAGTTCAAGATGAAAGCAGCATCGAACAGGTACGACCTTCTGTCAGCAATGCGAATCAGAATGTCAATGGAGACAATCATGCGCACGAATGCATGGTTACACCTTTTTCCGAGTTAGTTTAACTTTCCCAGGAAGCTGTTGACAGTTTTTTCGAAAGCCTAAATGATATGATGTTCTCTCCAGAGCAGAAATAGAGACTTTTGAGCAAGCTCGCACACGGCGTTCCCTGAATTCGACCTTCAACTTTAAAAATAAAGTCACATGAACAATTTTCCCTCCAGTTCACGGACAGCAAGTTTTTCAGCCGCCCCAAAATATTTTTGCATATTTTTCGGGACACTATCTTCTGCTTAAAGTAAGAACTATTCTTAAAGAACTAAAATTTCTATATTTTAGATAGCTTATAGACATTAGTTGCCCGCTGGTATGTTCACAAATATTTTATTATGTGATGGAATGGTCTCGAACTTTTTTTCTGTATTAAGAGCCAGTTCATGTGTAATTTCTCATATACCAAATATGCAATAATGTATACAAAATGCGTGATTACTTTAGCATTATTCCATAGCTTGAGTGCATACAATACATATGACTGCAATTTTTCCGTATATTTGAAAATTTCAAAATGCATTTATGTATTTTGGGGTGGTAAGGTATACACTATACTCTATAGTATGTTGTACTATGTTATACTATGCCTAGATTAGTAAATATGACCATAGTTAGCGTGGAGTGGGTGTGATGTATTCCTATAGGTCCTGAATCGATCCCCCTATTCCTGACCCTATTCTGGTTAGCAAACTAACAAGTTAACTAAGTAATCAGCCCATGAGGCAGAAAATCCCCATGATGCAGATACCGTTATCTGACGCAGTCACACTACGGCACAGGAACGTGTTATCTGATTAGGTCATAACGCTTGCGATCTAATTAGACAAGCGATATTCCTCCAGCCCCTGATAAGGCATACGGAGTTCTCATAACAAATCAAACCTATGACAACCTGGGCAAAACCCTGCGGCCATTGTTTTGATTTCACCGAGAACTTCAGCAAAAGAATGTGCTAACGAGCAAGTCGTATGACATCCTTATTGACGTATCTATGTCCATCCTTACGTCAATCTCGGCACCTTAAAGGTATAAATATTACCGATCTTGCCCTATGCAAACACACGCGTGGTGACGAGACGGAGCAGCCATACTTGCCGAAGCGAAGAGCAGAGCAGACCCCGCTGGCGCAGCCCCGCCTTTCTGACGCGCTGAGAGACGCGCTGCTTTCTCCTGTCGAGAATTCCAGCCCCGGCGTTTCTGGGCAGCCCTCGCAGGCAGCCTGGAATATCGAGACCAGAGAGAGAGATACCATCCCTCATTCATCCTAACTTCCAGGTACAGAACTGAATAACCCCTCGCAGAGAATTCTTTAGTTATTCACTTGGCAAAAACAAACTTAACTTAAACTGTAACTTTCTATTTCCGCCCACGTATTAGGCTTAGGTCAGGTACACGGGGTAGGCGTATTTAGAAACACCAGTTGAGTACGTTTAGTCAAATGTATATGTGTATGTAATATATTTTAATCATTTTAAACCTTCATATGGCTTAGAAACCATATCAATGTTTTTACAGTATTATTTTATACTTCTGCTTTTAATGTATGCACTTTACTTAACTATAAGTATTGCAATAATATCGATCCATTTCTCTTGTATGAGAAAAGAGACTGATCAATAAATACCACCTTTTTATTGAACACGCCCGTCTCTTCCTTTTCTCTACATTCTGATGAGACTAAGAATGCACGTACTGACTGAGTAAAATAAATTGCCTTTTGTTCACACGACTCTCGAGATATACTCTTGATTAGGGGAGAGCAAAGTTGTCATGTTCTATGGTTGTCAGAAACTAAATCCCTTCTTGTCTAATCAGGGGAGTTAATTCTTTCCTGAACATTCGAGAAAGTTTCTAGTGAACTCTGAGCTAAGCTGGCAAACCCAAAACTTTAAGTCTAGTATCGACAGTAGTAGACCTAGTTAACGTCTGGTCTAGGCCTTTACTATTGTAGGTATTATTCCAATGCGCAGAGCCTATTGGGATGATAGGAACTACACTACAACAGTGCTCGATGCAGTGCTGGCTGGTTGCGGTGCAGGCGACAAAGCCGGTTAGTGGGAGCTGGTGTCGGTCGGCCCAGATGGCTGTGTGGGATGAGGAGGTGCATCCTGAAACTTATGAGCGGTGCCCCCTGCCACGATGAGGGCAAGGGTGTCGAAGTCAGCAGCAGCGACGGGTCAGTGAGACCAGGATGGCGAAGTGAAGCAAGGCTTCCGGAGTATGGTGCCCACAGGTCACGGTGCAAGCAGTGGCTCAGTGGTAGCAGCATCGGTCGTCATTGTCGGTGAGACCAGGATTGAGGTGCGAGATGTGAACGGTGTGGTCTTAGGTGCCGTCAGACACAGGGCCAGCGATGGAATCCGTTGCATTTCCCTTCTCTGTGGCAGCTGAAACAGCGGTTCCAGAAGTGGTACCCAGAGGTTGGTGAAATCTTTGCAGTCCCTGAGACTTCAGAAGAGGAGGCAAGCTCTATTTCAGGCCCTTGGAGCTACTCAATAAAGACGTTTCAGAAAGTTCAGACTAGTCCTCTCACTGCCCAAGACAGAAGCAGCCACTGCAGGCCAACACAGCAAAGCACTCAGCAAAGTGGTGGTTCCTCCTCACAGCTTCTCCAGCTCTTCTTCTTGGCAGTCTTCTTGGTCCAAAAGAGTTCTAAAGTTCTGGGGTCTGGGCCTCAATATTTATACAACAAACTCCTTTGTTCTCTGGAGGCAGAGAGAGTCTTTGCCCAGCCAGAACCAGTTCTGTCTTCTCTGGGGGAGCTTCTTGGCAGGAGGTGAAAGACAGCATTGTGAGAGGCAGACCAGGCCCATTCAGGTGAAAGGAAATCTCCTCCCCCTACTCTAAATGCAGCCCTGGTCTATTCAGCCCTGACCCATCCTGACTCTTGGGGGCCACTGCTCCTCCCTAGCCCCTGTCACCCCAAAGCCAAACAGTAAATACATATCCCAGCAGAGGCACACTGGATGGCTAAGCAAGAAAATACCTACTTTCTAAAAGTGGTATTTTCAAACAGGGAATGTAAAAATCAACCTCACTAAAAGATGCATCTTAACATTCTGAGTTCAGGCACACTAAACTTTATTTTCCTACCTTGTTCCCAGGGGTAGTTATGATTATAAGATGTTATAAGCAAACTCCCCATTCTATATTATAGGAACAGGTAGCCTGGCAATAGTGAAAAAGGAAATTGGCATTATTTCACTGTAAGGACATACCACACACACGAGGGCATGTCCTACCTTTCACATACACTGCACCCTGACCACAGGGGTACCATGGGCCTACCTTAAGGGTGACTAATATGTAGGAAAAGGGAAGGGTAGTGCCTAGCAGGTGGGTGCACTTGTTTTACCTGTCCTGTTTCTAGTGTGTATGTATTACTGTGTATTTGACTCTTTAAAATTTACTCTGCTGCTATCTCATGTGAATTACGGGGGCTTGCTATTTTCAAAATTTATACAGAAAATTGAGTTGAGACTCTTTTAATTGTGGGGAAGTGCGGGAAGTGATTTTAATCTCTCGTAACTCACTGTGGCTGGGGGCACCGGATCGCTAGTGCTTTTTCGGCCTGCCAGAGTCTGCCATCTCTACTTTTAGCGCGGTCTAGTCGTGAAGACCTGGCGCCTACAAAACAAGACACTGCGTGAGCACGCCCAATCTCTGAAATCTGAAACAGACATTGTTTTACCTGTCCTGTTTCTAGTGTGTATGAATTACTGTGTGATTGACTTTTTAAAGCTTACTCTGCTGGTATTGCATGTGAATTACGGGGGCTTGTGATTTTAATCTCTCGTAACTCACTGTGGCTGGGGGCACCAGATCGCTAGTGCCTTCCCGACCTGACTGAGTCCACCATCTCTACTTTCAGTGCAGTCTAGTCATTAATACCTGGCGCCTACAAAATGAGACGCTGCGCGAGCACGCCACTGGTGCGCCGAAGGCAAGCCCGTCTTCGCCCGTCAGCATCCCAGAGGAGTCCAGAACCGGAAATCCTGCCGGTTACCTGCCTCTACCGGGAAATTCTGTCATTTACAGCAAATCAGAACTCTTTGATATTGGGGATCAGGTACAAATATGCAGTTATAATGGGACTAATTGTATGACTGAGACCCCGCTGATTTGCCATGTGTGTAAATGGGCAGCGGACCCTCCCAGCAACAAATGGAGGGGCAGATGCGCCATCAAGGAGACCAAGGGTTCAGTTCCTGGCCTGGGCCTACGGGATACCAACCCACTGAAATTTCTCCACCTGAACACCCGCTCTATAAAAAAACATGAAGTTCAATTGCGCAACTTATTATCTGAGTCCGACCCTGATGCGATGTTTGCAACGGAAACCTGGTTGAATGACGGCTCGAACTCCACGATAGCAGGGGCTATTCCATCGGACTACCAGATCCTAAGGAAGGATCGGCCTGTGGGAAGAGGGGGTGGAGTTGCCATCAATTTTTAATCCTCACTGTCTTGTTTTCTCTGTTCAGGATATCGCGGAGGTCGAATACCTCAGTTTTGTGATTACTATCTCGGATCATCAATCTATTGCGGGCATTCTGGTTTATAGGCCACCAGGTCAGGGTGGCAAGTTCATTGAGTCACTTACTCAAGCCATTTCAGTTAAATGTAGGCACTGCCTTTTGCTGGGAGATTTTAATATCCATATGGATGATCCCTCTGACCCCAAGGCGACTCGGTTGTTGGAATCTTTAGCGATCTTCGGATTGTCCTCTTACACTCATCTTCCTACTCATGAAAAGGGACACACGTTAGACCAATTATTTTCCAGCGTCAGTATGGAAACTGATGCTCCTCTACCACCGTTATGGTCGGACCACTTTCTCTTGAGTTTTAAAATCCTTAAGTCCTTGTCCCAAGCTCAACCTAGGGAGAAGCTCCGCTCTGACACCTTCAGACCCTTTCATCAGGTTACGTCGGATAGCCTGGAGAGAGCCCTGGGTAAGCACCCGATCCCCGTCAGTGGAAACCCAGTAATTAATGCCCATGGTTTAGAGCAATGTCTTGAAGAACAGGTCGCAGTGTTGGCGCCTCCCTCAACCCGTAAAGCCACAAGCGACCGTGCCTCTGTGCCATGGTTTACGAGAGATATATGAGCAGCTTGTGCCTGGGCTGCTGATGTCAAGGCCAGAATGACTTGAAAAGCAGAATGGTGCCAAAATGGAATGTCCGAGTTGTGAGCCTGGGAAAGTTGACCAAAGTGTCGATATAAGGACAAAAATTTAATTTTGCAACATGGACAGCTATGAATGTATGAAAATTATGGAAGTGACTTCGCGAAAAATTAGACAATGAGGAGATGAGGTGATCTTCATCCACCCCTCGAATGGACCAATGAAAATTGAGTGTGGACCCTAAAGTTTCAAAATTTAGTTAGATAGTTGGGGGAAAAGGGTATAAAAGAGGCTGTTTGGAAGAGAGAAAAAACGATTGCTTTGAATTTCTTTTGCACCACGACATGCTGTCAGACTGGTCGATTTTTGGGTGCAAAGACTTTGAAATTTTCCTGACTTTAACTTTTAATGGGGACGGAGTCTTGATGGGAGGTGAACATCGAGGAAGATAGAGAGGCTGTCTTCAGGAACTTTGCTGTTTAATCCTGATTTCGTTTTATCAAGAAGATGGGTAATATGTCTTTGAATTTTATCATTTCTGGACTATTCTGCTAATAAATCTAAACTAATTGAATTATTCTAATCCTTTACTTGAAGTGATTTAAGAAATGCTTCACTAGATTTTCTGAATAATGATTAAACTTCCAAGCGTAAGGTCATGCTAGAAAACTTAAAAGAGAAATAAAAATTAAATAAATGGAGAATTAAGCAGGTCTTGTTGTCCATCAACTAACTTTTAGTAGCTGATCCATTGGCCAAAACAGTGAGGTGCCTTAAATGATATAAAGGACAAGGAAATAGTTACCAGAAATAGTTACCAGAGAAGGAAAATTGCTTCCTCCGCCTAAAACGTCTGCATCATATACGCTGAGGAAATATGGCTATCATACCTGTGTCTGGTTAGAGAATTGGGCAAGATATACTAAGAATGATGGACTATTGGCATTTCCAGAAGTAGGATAATTTAGTACTGCGGTATTGCAGAATCTGAGAGAGAAAATGACAAAGCTTGAACCAAAACCCAGACCGACTCAATTTAAGGCATTTGCAGAATGGGAAGATGAGATGCCTGAATTAGAGCGAGAAAGATTTGAATGGTTCAGGGAACCAAGGTGTAAGTTGAGAGGTTTATGAGGAACAATTCATGAGAGTAGAATGAGAAGATGGAGAAATGCTGACATGTGGGATGGAATGTATCCAGTGAGAACTGTTGATGAAGTGGTAGGACGGAAATGTACGGAGAAAAGGAATAATGTGGAACCAGAGAAAATAAGATATGGGATCAGTGATGCAGAGGATGAGGTATTGGAGGAGATTTTAAATAGAAGACCCCCTCAATATCAACCGAGTTCTGTAGTAGTGACTCCATATGCACCACCAATGGAGACCAGATTTACTGGTACTCCAAGACGATTTTCGGAAATTATAAGTAGTTCAGATAAAAGAGAGCAGAAACGTGAGGAAAACCCAAGTACCTCTGAATTTGTGCGATCTACAAATGAATTAACCGAAAGGATACAGGAACTCACTAAAAATATAGAAGATGTAACTGTGCCTGTAACAATAGGTCCTATAATTCCCGTATTTGAGAATCAAAGGCTAATAGAACCTTTGTTAATGATCCCTTTGAACCAAAGTTTACAAAAAGTAAGAGAAAAGGTTTATCCAGATTTGTCTGAGTACTTGTAGTATGACACCATCCGACTTAACTATAAATCAGAGTCTTCCTTACAAGTTTCCGATGGGTGCGGAATCGGAATCAGTGACACCTGAAAGGAGTGTAGATAAAATTGATTTAACCAGAACCCCAGTAGGACCAACGGCAGAAGAATTAAGTGATTGGGTTCAAACATTGCAATTAACAGATCAAGGGCCAGATGTAGGTAGCCAAATACCGGTCGGTAACGGCCGAATTCGGCCGTTACCGACCGGTATTTGGCTTTCGACATGTAGGGGGATTGCAACAGGGCATTTCGGTAATTTTACCGATTCGGTAAATATACCGGTCGGTAAATTTACCGACCGGTATTTTTACAGAATCGGTAAAATTGAGATGTAGGTGGGACTCTTCTAAATCCCACAAGCCCTACAAATTCGGTATTTTACCATCAAATTCAATTTGATGGTAAAATACAGATTCAGGTGTGCATGCACATGTGTGCATGCACACCTGTGCTATATGACAGGCAGACCTGCCCTTAGGGCAGGTATGCCTGCCACATGGCCCCCGAACCTTTTTTGGGGGTGCTAGAGGGTGTCAAAGTGACACCCCCTGCACCCTTGTCAAAATCGGTATTTACCGATTCGGTAAATACCGACCGGTAATGCCCCATTCATTCCTATGGGCTTCAAAGCCCATAGGAATGAATGGAGCATTACCGGTCGGTATTTACCGAATCGGTAAATACAGATATTTACCGATTCGGTAAATGGAACATCTGGATGTTCCTACATACTCCCCCTTCTTATTTACCGATTCCTAATTACCGAATCGGTAAAATTCGGTAATTAAGAATCGGTAAATAAGTTCTACCTACATCTGGCCCCAAGAACCTAAAATGTTAGATGTGGTCAGATTAAAAATAGACATGGAAGAATTAATCATTGGTACAATTGGAACTGAAAGGTTAAAAATCTACCAAGATGATGAGCTATTGTTCATGTGCAAAAGCATTACCTGGAGGGCTACAAATCTACATGACCGATTAGAAGAAACAGCAAATGATCTTGGAATAGAAATGGCAAAAGTTAAAATGCTGCAAAAACCTTATAGAGTAGATTTTACTGAAAAAGATATAGACAATCTGAATACTGCCGGAAGGTTGACACAAATAAAATAATTGATTGTGTTGATGACAAAATGGGGAGATGTGGAACAATGGAGAAGCAAATGGGTAAAGAAAAGAGAAGAAAACATAATTAGCGTTTCCAGTTTAAAAAAAGGAACCTGTAGTGAATGAGTTCCCCATGAGAGAAATACCAGGAGAAGGTTATGTACATGTTCCATGGACTAGACAGGATATATTGTCATTTACAAATGATTTTCTCAGATTACGAGAAAAAACAGTAGAATGGTATAAGCAGGTGGATCGATTTGTGAACGTTTCAAAAGTATTGTGGGAAGATTTAGATGAATTGTTTGATAAGTAGTGCCAGCAGATTTGTGGTCTGAATGTAAAATAACTGTCGACTGGCCAAAAGCCGAGTATCCAAGAGATCCTCCAGGACCTGAAGTAATGTGCAAATATGATCAGGTAATAACGTTTTTGAAGAATGAAATTCCTCCAAAAGAAACAGATTGGGGGAAGATTGATAGAACATTACAGGAGCCCAAAGAATCAGTACATTCATATTATGAGAGATTGTTCCCAGTGTTTAAACAGTATAGTGGATATGAATAACTGAGTGAAAAGGATATGAGTCATTTTGTATACCGATTTGTCTTCAGTTTAAGACCAGAGATAGGAGACACGATAAAGCACAACCTGATGGGTTGACAGTCCTGCTCAGTGGGCGAAGTCCTGAGGCATGCAAAATATTGCAGCAATGAGCTTGAAGTTAAGCAAAGAAAGCTTAAAAAAAAGATATGTGGGCACAAGTGAAGGTGGCAGAACATCAAGTAGCTCAGTTAGAAACCCAATGTAATGATGGAGGCCAAGCTAAACTATAAGGTAATCCAAATAAATGGAAAGGATTTGCAAATTTAGAAGAGGCAAAGAAGAAGTGGCCATGTCACAACTGCTGTAAGTTAGGGCATTGGAAGAAAGAGTGTAAGTTACCTCCAAGGGTTAACCCTGAAAATACATCATTGAATCAACAGGTGCAGCATGAGGTAAATCAGCAATCGTCGCCACAACAACAGGTAGTAAATCAGCAGAGTCAGGTGCCACAACCACCACTCCCAAACAGTGTAAATCTACAGAAATACAGTGCAGAGGCAGGATTCTATGTGAGAGAACAAAACCACCCTGTGTGCATGCGACTCCACAGTACTGGCTGAAGTCAGATGGGAATGAATCAGATGGAAGTTGTTGACGGTGCCTAGGAGAGGAGGAGAAGTGGTTGCTTGGCGCAACTCTAGAGGTAGATCAATCTGGTCCTTTTGTGAATGGAAAGGTGAATGGTGTTGATGTTACCTTCCTAGTGGACACAGTTGCTACCCGTTCTACCGTTAGATCAGTAGAAGTTCAGAACCTTGCTCTCTCAGGTGAGTTTATCCAAGTAGTAGGTGTAGCGAATAGACATATTAAAACACCTCTTACTCAACCAGTTGAGGTTGAAATTGGCAATTTTAGGGAGATGCATAGATTCGTGGTTTTTGACAGTAGTCCTGTTAACCTAGCTGGAAGGGACATACTGTGCAAGATGAACTGTGCCATCTATTGTTCACCAGATGGCATTGAATCCCAAACTGCAGATGAAGAAGATAGATTGTATAAAATGACCATGTCAATGATAGATTCAGAGCAAAATAGAATGTTTCCTATGTTTGATAGAGAAAAGATACCTGGTGAGTTAAAAGAAACAGTTAGAGAAGAGGTGTGGGACTTTACAGGAGAAGATGTTGGATTAATGAAAGGTGTGAGTTATGTGAACATTTCTGTAAAAGAAGGAGTAAGTTATACTAATATACCCCAATACAAATTGACAACAGAGATAATTGAAGGAATAACCCCTGTTATAAATAAAATGATTGAGCAAGGGGTTTTGAGAGAAATAATGAGCAGTCCTTGTACTTCACATATAATGGGACTGAAAAAGCCAAATGGAACGTTCAGAATAGTACAGGATTTACGAAAGGTAAACAAAATTGTTGTCCCATGTTGTCCCATTGTACCAAATCCAGCAGTAATCCTATATCAAATTCCACATGATGCAGAATGGTATACAGTCATTGATTTATGTAATGCATTCTTTACAGTTCCATTACACCCTGACAGCCAACCGATATTTATATTCCAGTTTGGAGATCGAATTTTGGCATGGTAACGAATTCCTCAGGGTATACTGAGAGTCCTTCCATTTTTAATCAATTTCTGAAAAAAGTCACTGGAGAGTCTAGACATGCCAGGAAAATCTGTGTTGGTTCAATACATTGATGGCCTATTGGTTGCATCAAGAACCAAAGATGCATGTGTTTCAGACACCATTGCTTTGCTGAATCATTTGGCAGAAGGAGGACTTAGGGTATCTCCATCAAAATTACAGTTTTGTCAGAAGGAAGTGCAGTATCTAGGTCACAAGATTGCGAAAGGAACCAGGCAGGTTACCTTAGAGAGAATCAGGATAATTCAAGGAATGAAGCCCCCTAAAACACAGAAACAAGTAAGAATGTTCCTAGGAATGGTAGGATATTGTCGACAATGGATTAGTGGATTTTCACTGACTGCAAAGCCATTACAAAGATTGACTAGAGCAGATGTGAGAGACCCCATAGTGCTGAACAAAACAGAAATGGAAGCCTTTGAACAATTAAAGACCAGTTTATGTGAAGCACCAGCATTAGGTATCCCTGATTATGAGAACGAATTTGAATTGTATTGCAGTGAGCGAGAGGGATATGCATTGTTAGTTTTGATTCAGAGACATGGAAAAATGAGAAAGCCCATTGCATATTTTTCAGCTGTATTAGATCCAGTTGCTAAGGCATTGCCCGGATGTCTGAAAGCAGTTGCTGCTACAAGTGTGAGTTTGGAGCAGAGTGAAGGTATAGTGATGGGATACCCAGTGAAGGTATATGTACCACATTCAGTTGACATTCTCCTCAGTAGGACCAAAACTCAGTTTCTCACAAACACAGGATGACTAAGTATGAGAAAGTAACCCTGGGTGCAGATAATGTGACAGTGACAAGATGTGTAAATGTGAATCCTTCTACATTCCTACCTGACACTCTGGATGTGGAAGTGAAAGATGAAGTTGATCATAAGTGTCTGGATGTATTAGAGTATTGTACCAAACCAAGACCTGACATTAAGGATGAACCACTACCTGAATCTGACTATGTGATGTTTGTGGATGGCTCATGTTTGAGAACTGATGAAGGTGTTCAGAGTGCTGCATAGGCTGTTTGTACAGTGGCAGATGTCCTAGAAGCATCTTGTCTGAAAGGAATTCGTTCTGCTCAAGTGGCGGAACTGATTGCTTTGAGTCGAGCATGTGAACTGGGAAAAGAAATTTGAGTAACCGTAGTGACTGGCAGTCAATATGGCTTTGGGGTTGTCCATGATTATGGTCAACTGTGGTCCCAAAGAGGTTATTTAACTCCTGCAGGATCCCCCATTAGAAATGCTGAATTTGTGAAAATGTTGATTGATGCAATTCAGTGGCCTGAAAAAAATGCTGTTGTAAAATGTGCAGCTCACCAGAAAGGAGATGACTACATTATGAAGGCAATCGTTTTGTTGACTCCATTACTAAATATTGTGATAAGAAATGTGCATCTATAAATCGGGACAGAAAAGAAGAACATGTTTCAAGTCCTTTAATGCTAACAACATTGGTTGAAACTTGGCAGGAAGTAAAGCAAATGCAGGAAGAAGCAAGTGAGGAAGAAAAAGACATTTGGTTAAAGGCAGGTTGCAGACAAAGAGAAGAGGATGACATTTGGGTTTACAAAGATGAAAGACCAGTAATGCCTGATAGCATGACCTCTAACATGGCTCAAATGTGTCATGGTCAAACCCATATAGGCAGAGATTCTATGATTAGAATGTTTAGGCAAACCTGGTACAACCCGAAGTTCAGGATGATCACTGAAAGCCTTTGTCAGCGATGTCTAGTGTGTCAACACCTAAACCCGAGAAGAAAAACTGTTGTGAGTTTGAGAACCATAGGATGGGAGGGAGGTAATTTTACCAGAATGCAAGTAGACTTTATAGAGTTGCCACCCTGCAGCCGACTTCGATATGTACTTGTAATCATTTGTCTGTTTTCATGGTGGGTGGAGGCTTTCCCTACCAGGCGGAATGATGGAGTGACTGTTGCAAACGTTTGTTAAGAGAAATCATTCCACGTTTCGGTTTCCCAGTAATTATTGAGTCAGATCGTGGCACTCACTTTCAGAATGAACTTGTTCAGATGATTTGTGAAGCACTGGACATTCATCAGAGGATACATTGTGCTTACAGACCAGAGGCTTCGGGGGTACTTGAACAAGTAAATGGAACAATAAAGAACAGAATTGCAAAAATGTGTTTGGCCACTGGACTAAAATGGCCTGATGCTTTCCCACTTGTTCTGATGACCGTGAGGTGTACACCTGATAGAAAGACAGGATTAAGTCCTCAAGAAATACTAATGGGAAGAGTGATGAGGCAAGCATTTGTACCAGTTGACAAACTGTTGGCTATAAATGATGATATCATACTGGATTACTGCAAGAACCTGTCTGATGTGGTGACTTCTTGTTCCATCAGGTGGGACTCGACGCAAATACTAAAGCGAAACATCCAGCTCATGATCTAATCCCCGGAGACTGAGTTCGGATCAAAGTGTACAGGAGAAGAAACTGTCTAATTCCTTGCTGGGGAAGACCAAGGCAAGTTATTCTGGTTAGCACCACTGCTGTCAAGTGTGCTGGAGTAAAGAGATGGGTGCATGCCAGCCACACAATCCGTGTGCCTGGGCCTGAAAATTTGCAATCAGAAGAAGTAGAAAGCACTACTGATTCTGATTTGGAAGGTGAACCAGATAAAAATCCAGATACTGGAGCTCGACCTGTTCGTCTACATCTGGAAATATCAGATACTAGTACAGCATCTGAAGGAGAGAGTGAAGTCACTGAAATACCAGATTCTGAAGATCGACCTGACTGTCAAGATCTGGTGAGGCCTAATACCAGTTTGGACACTGATCAAAGCAAAAAGGAAACTGGTAGCCCAATAAGTTCTGAAGGACAGTTTGAAAACTCTGGAAGCAGGAACGTAAATCTTGAAACTGGTGAGAAGGAAAAGACTCACGATGAGGATGAGCTTCCAAGTACCAGCTATAAAGGAGTTCCTAACAGAGTGACTGAACTGACAAAAGAGAACGTAGATTCAGTGAATAAACCAGACATTATAAAGTTCTAAATAGGAGAACGTGATGAAAAATCTGAAACTGAGTCTGATGACAGTGATGATGAGACACAATTAAGGAGAAGCTCAAGAAAAAGAGCTTGGAGACTGGAAAGTGGCATTGTAGAACCTGAAAATAAGAGACCACGTAAAGGAGTTAATTTGCCTAAAGGAAATGATGGACTGAAATTCAAATTAATTAACAAAGTTAAAAGACAAGAATAACAAGTAAATGAGATAACAAGCCAAAATGAGTTATTGAGAGAAAAGAGATTTTACAAAGGCCAAAAAGAGTAAGGAGACCAAATCAAAAGTACAAGTCACCTGAATGGACCTGTGTGGCATTGCCTCCAATAGAGGAAATAGATAGCAGCCAAGAAAATCGGAATTGTCAAAGTGAAGAAAAAGGAAGTGAGGAAAAGAGTAACAAAGAGACAAAGGATTACTTGAACTGGGAAACAAAAGAAAAAAAAATAAGAAGAAAGAGACAAAATAAAACTTGAGGTTGATACTAGAGACAGTATTGTCAGTGCCGAAGGAATTGAAAAGATAAGCTAATTGAAAAAACATGGCTAATAATGATGTACAAAAATCAAAATGTGCTATATTTAGAATATGGTGAAGAATGAGGTTAATATGTACAGGATTAATAATGGTAGTATGGTTAATATAAGCTATTGTGATTCCTTTTAGACCTGAATTTGAGAATAAAAAGGCAAATGATAGTGCAAAAGAGAAGGCTTATTAGTCAAAGAGTGATGTGAGACATGTATATAATCCTGATTTGCATAGAGATAATTCAATAAGTGACTTTTTGAAAAACACCTTTTCCAAACTATTGTCTGAATATGTAAAAAAGATGGACGCAAGTTACTGTTATGTTTGTATGAAGTTGCCTGCATCTGTATCAGAAGGCGTGACTTACCATCACCTCCCTTTGACGTATGGAGTTACTTGTAGTGTGTTATCTAGTTTGTTTTACAAAACAGGTAAACTTGAGTATTATTATTCAAATTCTGATGACACTTTTGCAAATTTGAAAATGAACAAAATTAAACTTGGCAAGGTATTTGGTGAATATTTTCTGGGAACACAAGAACTGACTTATGATTATGCGTTCAAACATAATTTGTCTTGTAAAATGCGCAATGAAGTAAAAGCCTTTTTGGATATGGTAGAGGAAAGGATAATCCAAAACAAAAGAATAGCAACTGCAAAGAAACCTAAATCAACAATGTGGGCCTTTGAAGATGAAAATCATGAAGGAAATAATGTGAATGTGGCAATAAGTATAAATACATCACAAATAGGGAAATGATGTATTCAGAGAGATAACACATTATATGATAATTATTTTGTGGGTGCAAGTCAATGTAAAGATACGTATATTATAAAAGGTGGGTGGGGATTTAAAGGTGGTGACAGTACTGTTTTCCCTGGTATCTATTATTTGTGTGGTAACAAAGCTTATTATAGATTGCCGGACCATTGGTATGTATCCTGCTATGTAGGTCTAGTCTTTCCAAAATTTTTCCATGTAGATAGAGGAACTAATGGGTCACATGAAATAGGTAAACCATTAACCAGTAGAAGAAGGGAAAGTGTATTAGAAGTAATAGGAGATGTTTCGGAGCATTGATACCAGCAGTGGGTCTACCTTTTAATGCAAACAAAATTCGAAAGTTGTCCACGATAATATTGGGAAAAGAAGGAGGAGTCTGTGGAATTTTGAAGGTACAACACTTTTGTACCTATATTCCAGATAAAAGTCAAAATATTCAAAGGTATATTACAAATATTACAGAGTTGCATAAAGAAGTTGCTCCACTGGTGGTTGATGGTGTTCTTGAGAAACTTGGTAAGAGTTTTTCAGCTGTGAAGAAATGGTTTCTTGAAATAGGTAGTTCAATAATAGGGAAAGTATTAATTCCACTGACTGTAATGATATTAATCCTAAGATTAGGTTGTAAACTTAGAAAAAAGAGAAACATTAGAAAATCCATAAAAAGGAAAGTTGAGGAAAGTAGAGAAAGAGAACGTGAGAAAGGAGAAATAGAGTTGGAAGAGTTTAAAGAAAAACTGTATCATGATAGAAAGAAAATGGAAGATACAAGAGTTTAAAGAAATACTAACTGAAAAGAACCTGAAACATGTTTTTGAAAATTCTACAAAAATTTTAGTGTGATGTGGTGGTAAGATCACCAAAGGGGGGCATTGATGGAGCGAGGCTGTAGCAAAAATGTTTGTATACCCCTAGTGAAGTCATTTTCTCATACCTATAATATGTGCTAATCAAGTGAAGTTAACTGATCTAAAGAAAGAAAAAACACACACACAGAAAAAGTGCACCTGGGATACTAATTTGCTTGTGTTGCAGATCGTAATACATTAATCCTGTGAATTTGTCATACTAATATAGTGCGATAATGCTTTAAATTAACCAAGCTTTGCATGTATGCTTATTGTAAGTTTTCATTGTGGCAAAAACAAAAGAGAAATGGTAAGAAACAACACCTATGTGTAGCTTAAAAGCTAGATAACTACTAACAGGGTACACTTAGAATGGAGGGAAGTAAATAGAATGGCTTTACTTCAAAATCTAACGTTTAATTGTGTTTGTTTTCATAATAGTTCCCGTTATGGCCATTGCGACCTAAATAAGCTTTAAGCCTAACACAATTAGACAAGTTACTGATTATCCATACACTTGTTTACGTTCTCACTCACCTTGAAGTTCAGACATGGCGGGTTGGAATTATCACCGCCATCTCGAGTATACTGCTCCTTTCACCAGGATCACAGCCCTGAAGAAGTCGTAGGAGTATCCTCCTAGACGAAACACGTGTTGGCTGGTTGTTGTTTTGCTTATTGCTTGTTTATGTGGTTGGAATTCAAGAAACAAGAAAAGACTCTTCTGCAAACTTTATTCAAATTGATTTTCCAAAGGACTTACGTTACTTTGACCTTATTTGTACTGATGGAGCGAGGTTGTAGCAAAAAATTGTGCATACCCCTCGTGAAGTCATTTTCTCATAACTATAATATGTGCTAATCGAGTGAAGTTAACTAATCAAAAGAGAGAAAAAACACACACACAGAAAAAGTGGGATACTAATTTGCTTGTGTTGCAGATCGTAATACATTAATCCTTTGATTTTGTCATACTAATATATGTTATGTTATGTTATGTTAATTTATTTCTTCTATAGCGCTCGGCGACTCCGAGGAGCATCCCGGCGCTTTGGTGAAGAAAGAGCAGCTAGTAAACAACAACACAACAACTTAAAAGCAGGCACAAGAGAGGGATCACATTTGTTTCGTGAACAGCCACGTTTTTAGCTCTCTTCTAAAAGTAAGAAGATTGGGGGTCTGTCTGAGAGAGAGTGGTAGTTCATTCCACTCCTTCGGGGCTAAATAGCGAAAGGATCGACCACCAATCCTTGCACGCCTGATTACTGGGACTGTCATTTTAGATAGGCAAGATGATCTCAGAGATCGACTAGGTACATAGTGGGAGAGGCGTTTCCCTATGTACTTAGGACAAGTTCCATGTAGAGCTTTAAAAGCAAAAGTCAGACACTTGAAAAGAATTCTTTTGGCGATCGGTAGCCAATGTAAAGAATTCAGTAAAACCGTAGCTCCTGCTCTTCTCGGCAGTCCATAGATAGCACGAGCTGCGGAGTTCTGGACTACTTGCAAACGGTTCAGAAGATATTTTGGTAAACCCAAGAAGAGAACGTTTGCGTAGTCCAGTCGAGATCCGATCAAGGCCTGAACAATAATCTTCCTGTGCTGGTGAGACACCAGAGGAAGAAACTTCCTCAGCATTCGCAAAATGCCAAAGCATTTGCCTGAGAGACACGAGATATGTGGCCCAAAGGACAGTTCACTGTCCACGATCACTCCCAAATTTTTTGCCTTGAGGAACACCTTGTCAGGAGGCAACAGATCTTGTGGCCACCAAGCCTTCCAATCTGGTTCACAGGTGCATCCAAAGAAGAGCAGCTCCGACTTGTCGGAGTTGCACTTTAAACCATTGCACCTGAACCACTCAAAGACCGCACTAAGGCAGTCCCTGATCTTTACGCCGTCGAATGCCCCACCCCTATCACAAGTGAAAAGGAGCTGGGTGTCGTCGGCGTAGGATACGATCTGGGTGCCAAAGGATTCCGCGACTCCCGCCAGAGGTGCCATAAAGATGTTAAATAGCATGGGGCTAAGAATGGAACCTTGCGGAACCCCTACCTCTAGCGGAGCCATATCAGCGGAAAATGGTGGCGCCCAGATCGTTTGCCGGCGGTCGGCCAGAAAGGATTTAAGCCATTTCCACACCATTCCCCGAATGCCGCTCTCCCAGAGTCTTATGAGGAGGCGATCATGAGGAACGGTGTCGAAAGCCGCCGACAGATCCAACATGACCAACATGGCCCTTCCCCCAGAGTCGAGTCTTTCCCTGATGGCATCTGTGACCTCGAGAAGAGCCGACTCCGTGCTAAAGTTTGCACGAAACCCAGATTGCGTATCATGCAACAGGTCATTTCCTTCGATGAAATTGGAAATCGTTCGATATGCAAATCTCTCGGCCACTTTCGCCAGAGCAGGGAGAAGGGAAATAGGCCTGTAGTTGGCATGGATAAGGGGGTCCAAGGTGGGCTTTTTAATCAATGGCAGGATCAAGGCATGTTTCCATGCCACCGGAACCACTCCAGTTGACAATGAAGAATTTAGAAGAGGGTTCACCAAAGCATTTAGGGCAGGTGCCACCTTCCCCAGATGTTTAGCCGGGCACGGGTCAAGTGGAGAGCCTGATTTCAGGCCTGACAAAAGCTCTAAGGATGTGTCAAGGCATAGATATGGAAACTGTAAAAGAGAAGGGCCAGGATCCTCCCTAAACGGGGGGGGGGATGAAGGATCAACAACCGGCCGAGAGCTAGGTTGGAAAAGAGAGGCTTGGATGGTAGTGATTTTATTTACAAAAAAATTTGCAAGCTGTTTTATCCATACTTCTGAATGAGTATGAGCTGGTGTACAAGTGGCTGGAGAGGTGAAATCCAGAACAACTTTAAAAATTTCCTTGCATCCATTTTCTGCCTCATCGATACGACGCTCGAAATAAGCCTTTTTTTCACTCCAGATTGACTGGTGATAGGCTTTAGTTATTACTCGAAGCTTCATTTTCTCGGTCGGGTCATAGGCCCATCTCCAGACTCTCTCAGCCCTTTTACAGCCCTGCCGCTGCTCTCTTAATTGGGGGGTGAACCAAGGGGCCGACGCTCTACGTTCACCTGATTTAAGCTTTTTTTCGGGGATTAAGATCTCAAGTCTGGCTACCAGCCAATCGTGAAAGAGGCTAAGGTTATCTTCCAAGTTGCCCAAAAGAGGATATGGACAGATGGTAAGGGCCTCTGATAACATATCCACCGAAAGCAGATGGAAAGGGCGTGAGGTTCGCGTGGTCTCAATTAATTCTCTCCCCCGAGTCGGAGCAATGGCAGGTACGGAAAAAGTGATCAAAAAATGATCAGACCATAATACTGGTTCAATAGCCGTTATCGTAATAGATTTTGTTGAAAAAATCTGGTCTAAAATGTGGCCTTTATTGTGCGTCGGTGTCTGCAAAAATGGAGACAATCCTAGTGTAGCAGTAATGTCACTAAGTTTCATCGCATATAGTGCGATAATGCTTTAAATTAACCAAGCTATGCATGTATGCTTATTGTAAGTTTTCATTGTCGCAAAAACAAAAGAGAAATGGTAAGAAACAACACCTATGTGTAGCTTAAAAGCTATGTAACTACTAACAGGGTACACTTAGAATGGAGGGAAGTAAACAGAAGGGCTTTACTTCAAAATCTAACGTTTAATTGTGTTTGTTTTCATAATAGTTCCCGTTATGGCCTATGCAACCTAAATAAAAATGTACGTTTTGTGAGATTCCAAGAAAGTATATTTCTACACATACGCGACTGCACTCGAGAGATGTATGAGCAGCTTGTGCCTGGGCTGCTGATGTCAAGGCCAGAATGACCTGAAAAGCAGAATGGTGCCAAAATGGAATGTCCGATTTGTGAGCCTGGGAAAGTTGACCAAAGTATGGAATTGACTTTGCGAAAAATTAGACAATGAGGAGATGAGGTGATCTTCATTCACCCCTCGATTGGACCAATGAAAATTGAGTGTGGACCCTAAAGTTTCAAAATTTAGTTAGATAGTTAGGGGAAAAAGTGTATAAAAGAAGCTGTTTGGAAGAGAGAAAAAACGCTTGCTTTGAATTTCTTTCGCACCACGACATGCTGTCGGACTGATCGATTTTTGGGTGCAAAGACTTTGAAATTTTCCTGACTTTAACTTTTGATGGGGACGGAGTCTTGATGGGAGGTGAACATCGAGGAAGATAGAGAGGCTGTCTTTGGGAACTTTGCTGTTTAATCCTGATTTCTTTTTACCAATAAGATGGGTAATATGTCTTTGAATTTTATCATTTCTGGACTATTCTGCTAATAAATCTAAACTAATTGAATTATTCTTATACTTTACTTGAAGTGATTTAAGAAATGCTTCACTAGATTTTCTGAATAAAGATTACATTTCCAAGCGTAAGGCCATGCTAGAAAACTTAAAAGAGAAATAAAAATAAAAAAAATGGAGAATTAAGCGGGTCTTGTTGTCCATCAACTAACTTTTACTAGCTGATCCATTGGCCAAAACAGTGGGGTGCCGTAAATGCTGTTTATGAAATTTAAATACCATGGTGATATCAATAAAATGCATAGGTATATAATGTATAGAATTCAATTTTTAGATGAATTAGGGTACTCCGCTATCCAGCAGCTCATCCTCTGATTTTCGCTGATCTTGGAGCAGTGTGATCTGTGTGAATGAGTGACTGTGCTATGGGCTCCACCGACGAGTGAAGCATGATAGCTCCTGAGTATTCCGTGATGGTTTGAGGGTTGTTTGAGAGCAGCGCTGGATCAGTACACACTAATTTACGTCTGCCCAGGATTTGGCTGTACTCCAACAAAAACAGCCAAATATTCTCCAATCTCATACATCAGTCCTCAAACTAGCAGCACCAACCGACACTAACAGAAAGTGAACGTAACATTTATACTTCGTGCTATGCAGCCACACCCATCCATAATTTCCTGCGTGTTACAGGCAGGTTCTCAACATGAGTGTTGGTTTGTCTGACACATTGCTACCCCAAAAAGTAAATTGCATGATGCACTATGCAGTTGCACTTATGCAGCAATGCTAAGGGTCTCGCAATGGCGGTGATGCGCCAGTTCAGGTCCACACAACAGAGGTGATGAGCAGGTTCCTGATCCACCACCAAAAGCGAGGCACTGGTCACCGGTCGGTTCAACATAAGATGCTTGGCCTCTGCTGGAGCAAGCAACTTAGGCCCACTTCCAAGCATCTAGGACTGGGGTGGCACCACTTTGCGGGACAGGCTGAAAGATGGCTGAGCCCAGGTGCAGAAGCAGGTTGGTGGGAAGTCTTTTATTTCCCCTGAGACTTCAGTTCCGGAGGCCAGCCACCTAGCCCTTGGAGTCACTCTGTGTTCAAAGGATGCATGGCCAGTCCTTCTCACCCTGCAGCTTATCACAGCAGGACTCCAAAGCTCATGAATCCCACAACAAGATTCATATGAGTAACCAGGGCACACACCTGGATGTCAGCGATAGCCATATGTGCATTACAAGGTTGATCCTGGGCCCTCTGCCTCATTCTTTTTGATTCCCTGTTCATCCCAATCTCTCTCTTCCTGAAATGTGTCCAGGCCCCTTCCTTGTGATCTATCACTGACTCATAGAACATTTAGGCAAGCACAGACAGCCTGGCTCTCCCATCCTCTAGTTTATGTCCCACTCAGCTTGCAGCTTTACTGGACTATCAAAATCGGTCTGGTGGGGCTCATCTACTCCTCATGTTTTCCCCCAGGCAAACATGGCCTTACCCAAAAAAGAACATTGGTTCCTTTTTGGAACATGTTATTGTAGAAGTGCAGGCAATTCTGCACTCAAAGTAAATTCACAGCACATTCTGTGTCCAGTACTGTAATCCACATGTATTATGCTACCACCAGCATACTCACATGCAGCACACACACTCAGTCTGCACACACTGTTCAGTACTACAGTCCCTTTGTATTGTAGCACAATCTGTTATTGTACTAGAATCTGACACTTGAACACACACTACCAGCACACACACATTTATCATGTGCACACTGTCCCACATTTCACCCTATGTGTAGTGTATATCGTGCAAGGGCACATGCATTCAGCATATGATTTTATCTTGTACACACTTCCAGACAAACCTGATGTTGGGCAGGGTGAGGAAGACACACAGCAGCAGAAATTTAGTAGAGGTGCATGAGTGAGCCTCCAGCACTTCAGTGACCCAGGGTAGAATATTCATGTTCACTACTACTGATCACTACATGGTATGCTGCTACCACCACACTTGCGCTGTTTTAATCCTGGCGAAGGTAGTAGTGTTCCGCCACTACGAGGGTAGCTTTTAGGGTGCCAGTCTCGGTCCAACAAGACCGCAATCCATGGCACAAGCCTATGGCATAGCACACACATATATTCCATGTTCCCCTATGGAAATACACCAGCATTAGTGATCCAGACAGAAATACATTTGGGGACTTAGGATAGAGGTGCACAACTCTTACCATGCAGGGGACTTTTCTAACTCAACATCCACAATCATTTGCACTTGGATTATGACATACATGCTTCACACATTGCTATATTCCTGAAGTGATGTGATTCTTGGCAAACATCTCCCGTGTCTTACTTTTCAGGTAAATGCTAAACATTGCTACTTCAGTAGTATAGTATGCTTTTGTACGTGCCTTTCAGCCTCCTTGCATTGCTCTGCAAAGCATGGTAACTGTGTTTTGTATCAAGTGTGGATGAATGTAGACCTTGCATCAATCTGCCCTGGAAAGGTGTTACATGTGTGCTTTTTGTGTATCCTTTACACATGCATGATTGCAAAATAAAAAAATGACATTTTGACATCAACATCTAAGGCTAGGCCATGACAGAATGTGTCCCAGGATCTGCGATGGAATCTGCTGCAACATGGTTTCCAGCAAAGTGTTGCCAGTCTGCATGCTAGTTCATATCTGCAACACACATCCATTTGAAGGATGCCTTAGGGACTGACTTATTGGTAGAATTGTGTTCCATCGCATACTGAGGGCCACATTTGATCCACTTTCATGCAGCAGAACACAGAAAGACAGCTTGCTGTGCTATGCTTCTTAATAGAGGGAGGGCAGGAATGCTCCATATATATTTATCCATGGGGCAATACTTCCCTCTCCTTTTCATACAGTGCACTGTATCACATCAGCTTGCTGAGTTGATTTCTTCTTAGTTTGAGATATGCTCCCATGTTTATCAACAGATCAGAAAACAAGAATCATACATGTTGAGGCCTACATCTAGTTGAGAAAATGTGAGTGGCAATAAATGTACCTTAACATTCACACAAAACTACACAATGGATGTGTTCAAATAAATAATTTATTGGATAATAGGTTTGCATATTTTCAGTCATTATTACCATAATTTTCATGTAGTTATGAAACAAATTAGCCACTATGCGATCACGTCTCACACGACCTGCCATTGTGTGCTCAATATATTCTTCCAAATCATCATCCTCTTCATGTTCAGGTGGGATTGCACACTCATAGTCCCATGTTAGACAGATGTTGTGCAATATTGCACAGACTAAAATTATCTTATACACCACAGGAGGTGAGTACAGAAGTCTTCTGCCTGATTTGCCCAGGCAAAGGAAACAGGACTTTAGGACCCCAAGTATTTGCTCAACAACATTCCTGGTTTTGCTCAGAGGAGAGTTATATTTTTTCTGCCCATCCGGGGGTCATAATCCATGGCTGCAAACCATATCCTTGGCCACTTTAAAAGTGGAAGAAGGCAACATTTAATAATTTGGTACATTGTTACTTAAACATAACTAACTACCCATATTTTCTAGAGAAGTGGCAGAGCGTGGCGTTAGCCTCCTTGGCTTAATGCAACTCTCTGCCACGTCTGAAGTGCAGGGCTGTACTACATTTACAACAATATGGTGCAGCCCTATGTTTCCCACTGCGCTAGCGCTAAATGTAGCCGCCTAGCGCCAATGCAGGCACTGTTGCACCATAGTGCAAGGGTGTCTGTGTTGAAGGGAAGGTTGTTTATGTGCAGGAAGTTCACTTCGTAGAGGCACTCAGGCTGTACACGGTCATGTTATAGATCATCACGCACAGCCGAGGGTGAGTGACTATCTCCTTCTGTTCCCAGCTACAAATGTGCTGCTGAACACTAATGCAAAAGACACACAATTGATGGACACTAATGCAGCAGGATTTGCTTCCAGGAGCCACAAATACTGAATTATACCACAGCTGAAGGTAATCTCAGCACAGATGGGTGTGAAGTCAAGGTGCGTGGTCATGCCATTTTCAGAGCACTTCGAATGGGGATCAGGATGGTGACTGCACAACAGCATGGTGTCTCACAGGAGTCTGCATCAACAGTATTTTCTGCTTCTTTACCTTCCAGCTTGTGCTTTTTGACTTGCAGTATGAAGGTAAGAATAAGGAATGTGGGGGGAGTTCCAAGATGGTAGATTAGGTTAATGGCTACCTGCATGAAAAGAAGCTCCATCTGGCAGAATTAATATGTGAGCAAATCCTTACAGATGTCCGATTCCTTGAATGATTGACAGGACTTAGCTCCTGTAAATGCAGTTAGGGGTGTGAATAGTTTTACCGCTTGGGCTCTTCAAGCTTTCCCTTCCTTGAGGAAAGAAATATTTGCCCCTGCTGCGAAATATGAAACCTCTAATGTTTTTTAAGCCAACGTGTTGGCGACCTTGTTCTCACAGCCTGGAAGTTGCACACACTTCCCTCTGAGCCCTCCCTGGAGCGATCAGGCCTCTGAACACCGGCTCCAGTGGCCCTCGGGTGGATGGCCCCGGGCAGTGCTGAAGAGAAAGCAGTAGACGTCCTTCCAGGGTGACCTGCCTGGTGAGCTCCCCCCTACCTGGGGGTGGAGTGGTGTGGCATACCACACACAGCATTAGAGTGCGGCATACACCGTTACCTTGGAAGACGCATTTCCCATTCTAGATTCCCTTGAAACGCCCTGGGACCAATCGAGGGATCCGCATTGTGCAGGCATTACGTGGTGAGGTGCTCTTAGTGCCAATATCGGCCCGTACCCGCTTACATACAACCATCCCCATCCCACAATAACCGACACCACACAAGTTGATGGAGAAAATTGTTGCAGTTTATTAGCATATACATTATGCCAACATGTTGGGTTAACTTACGGGTGATCCAGAGCAGGCCGCCCCTCGCGACCTGCCCACCTGACCGAGCTATAACCCCCCCACGGTGTTAAACCTTAGGGGCGTTATCAGTTTGGGGGAAGGTCTAACCCCTACCCCCGGCGAACCTCTCGTTCGCCCATTTACTCAAACCCCCCCCCTCGGGGGCAGAGCGTTGGCAACCCCCGGTTGCTCAGGTACACAACCGCCCGAAGGACTAACGGGGCGCCGTCAGTCCCCCAGGATCCTTTTACCGTGCAGTCCGGGTCCGCGCTGCGGGATTCTCCCGAGGTGTGGGGCGAGGGTCTACACGCCGCTGCACAGGAACAAAAGAGGACGCCTTACCCTCGCCCCTCGGGCTATATAGCCCTCCCCCCTCTCCCTCAGGACAGGAAATTACCTCACGTGTGGGGAATCCCAGGTTGACCACTGGCTGACCACCGAGTCAGCCAACCACTAGACCGCTCAGGGTCCGTGCCATCCTATGGCACTAAGGATGGCCGCCCTCGCAGGTAGCCACCTTTGGTGTCCCGGGGCAGCCTGACATTAACGTTCGTTTAGATTTGAAACTGCCAGGGCCCTTGCATTGCAAAACCAAACCCCAAAGTTACTTGGACCACCCAGAATGTGTGCAGCGTTAGCAAGGATTCAGTTTTATGAAAAGCAAAGCCAGATGGCGACCTGAGTTCTTCTAGGCAGTGCTTTGTTGGTCCCTCAGGAAAGGCTGTCGGTGTCACTAACTCCTGAAGTCAAAGGGTTCCCCAGGGGCTGCGCTTGGCACAGACCGCACACTACCGTGGCACCCTCCATCCGTGCTGCCCCAGTGCCGTCTGCTTTCTGAAAACATACTCGACGCTCAGTTACATTTTTTGCTGTCACTCGTGCACTTGCTGCCACCTAGGGGCCATGGCACAACAAACAGCACATATATTGTTCACTGAGAATTTGAAGTCCAGTAGGTTAATCATTTGAGATAGATTTAATATCAAAACACCATAACTAAGTGTGGGCAGCAATACTTAGACCGCTCGTGGAACTCCATGGAATTTGGCAGGGTTTTTTGGTAACTTTACAAGCTCTGCCCACCCGTAGTCATAAGCAGTGTATTCCATGGGCATAAGTTATAGTTAGCTCATGTAAATATAGCTGCTGAATTTCTATTGTTTTTTGCATGTATAATCTGAGCCTAACTATAAAGTCCCGGTAACCTTTGTTTTTTTTCAGTGAATTTCTAATTTTTTTTAATTCTATTACCTAACTATAATGTCTCTGTAACCTTTGTTTTTGTAGCGAATTTTGAAGGTTTTAAAATGTTATTTCCTACATGTAACCTTTGAGAGTGGGTGTGTGAGTGGCTGTATAGGTCAGTGAGTTGGTGTGTGAGTGGCTGTAGCGTTCTTTGGGTGGGTGTGTTAGTGGTTTTGTGGCTATGTGAGTGGGTCTGTGAGTGTGTGTGTGAGAGTTCATGTGTGGGCCATTCACTGGGTGTGAGTGTTTGAGTGGTTCTGTGAGTGGGTTTATGATTGGGTCTGTGAGTGGGTGTGTGAGTGCCTGCATGGTTCTGTGGGTGGAAGGGTAAATGCCTGCGTAGGTTTGTGAGTGGGTGTGTGTCTGCCTTGGTGGGTCTGTAAATGGGGGTGAGAGTACCAATGTGCTTGTCTGAATGGGTCTGAAAGTGTTTCTTTTTCAAAGTGCATCAAGATTCGTGGAATCGTCACAAATTTGCATAGGGTCGGCACTGAGTCTTGCAGGGGATCTGCGATTCCCCAAGTGGAAAAAAACCTGATATAACTCAATTTTGTACCCAACATAGGTCCCACTCACACTCCTTTAACACACCCATGGGGTCAGAGTACCTCTACCTTGACCACATTAATCACCTTCCCGAAAAAGTTTGAAGCCCCAGGACCATTCCCTGTTATGTAAAATGGCGGCCGCAACCTCCCGGTCGGGTTGTAGTCAGCCAATCACAGTGTTGCAGTGGCGCGTGACTTTGCGGATCCACAACAGAGTATCCATGGAGGGTCTGGGTCCCTAGATATCTATATTTCTTTTTTCTTTAAGAACTCTGCAACTACTGAATGGATTTACACCAAATCATAAAAAAGGCTCAATAGCTCCCTCTACCCCATATTTGATGTAATTCTGTCCATTAGTTCGGGCTGTAGTCCTGTTCAAAGTCCCTTAGAGACATTGAAAGGGAAACACACCTTTTTTAACCCTCCTCCCCCCCCCTCTGTTCCCGACCTCAGCTTGACAGATCACTGCAAAACTTTCCATTCAGAACTAAACATACTGTGGCACTTTTGGGGGGAAAATCTTGAAATGGTCCGTCCAACAAAGTCACAGTTACAAGCAAGTCAAAAGACGCTTTTACTTTGGAAACCAGGTCCTAAATAAACTACCTACTGGAACCAGAAGCAGGATAGTAGGATCTATCTATCTATCTATCTATCTATCTATCTATCTATCTATCTATCTATCTATCTATCTATCTATCTATCTATCTATCTATCTATCTATCTATCTATCTATCTATCTATCTATCTCTATCTTTCTGTCTATTTTTATATATTTATATATCCATATATATATATACACACACACACACACACACACACACACACACACACACACACACACATATATCTGCTATTGCGTTCTATAAACAAAGGCCACAAATAAGATTCTTTCATGTCAAAGTGAGTTCTCACGCAGAAGCATAAAGTGCATGACCGTTTCAGCTCCTTCAACACAACATTCACATAGGTAAGTAGCAGTAGGATCCTTAGGTCAATTTTTAAGATAGCCAAGGACTGGAAGAGTTTTCTGAAGTCTGCTTCTAAGTGCATTAAAATTAAGGGTGGGCAGAACTCGCGGCGTTTTAATCCATGGAATTCCATGGAGGTACCTAAAAACTCAGCGAGGATCTACAACATTCCGCAAGTGCCAGAATTTCGGCCCATTGCGCTGCTCATCCTGATTTTTAGCACCAGGAGCTTGTCCCACACTCTAAAATCAGTTCGAAACTGCAACATACCAGAGGGCACTACTTCTTTCTGTCACTTGAGTAGATTCTATACTCAAGAGGCAGCTTTCGCTATGCGAGCGGCAACTTTGTTAATGTGAGCTGCAGCTACCTGCCGCGACTGCCTCTGTAGAGAGATCTCACCAGGAGGCAGTCTACTGCACTTTTTTTCTTGCTTGCGCTTGCCATCTTAACGTTGGCGAGCTGCATGCAAGAAAAACTCTGCCACGCAGTGGTTAGCAGGGTTGTTGCCAAACTCTGCACTCCAAGCGGAGCACAGAGAGGACAAAACTCCACGAACTCTGCAGGCAGAGCGGAGTTTACCACCCACCCATAGTTAAAATCTGGCCATCATCCATCCTCTTCAGTTCAAAGTCGTTTGCCAAAGATTTTTCTCATTCCATCCAGTAATGAAATTGAGCAATAATCAGTGCAGTCGTTACATGACCCTTACATATGTAAGGCTGATCTTCATGATACAGAAACCTCCTCATGTGTCCAAATTGCATTACTTGCAGATGTTAATGTGGGTGACCAATGGAAAGGGTTGTTCTGGTATATGTCTGATGGAATTATGTCCTGAACTGGTGCTTTCAGGGGTTTTTGACTGTAGAAGGCCTCATAGCCCTCGTCTTCATTAAATTATCACGTACAAGGAACAATAATCCAGCCTCTGAGGATGTGTCTGTCTGTTGATTTAGCAGTGTTTCTGTTCAGTTAGACCTCATCCATCATACCTATTTTGGGAACCTACTTCTGTTACGTGGCAGAGAAATACTGTATCCAAAATGATGTAATAATGTTTGTTTATAGGTTTCTGGCATGACAATCCCTCCCCCATTATTCCAAGTCCCAGATAGTTTTGTGTTCTTTTCTTTGAGTGTTGCCTTAAGGGTCTCCCATGCTTTGGGTCTCATGGCACTTCCTGTCCCTGGTTAAGCGCTTGGATTCTTGCCTCACATTTTTACCTGCTCTTCCTTGTCTGAGTTAGTATGTCTGCCTTTCATAGCAACTGCAAGAGCTTGTTTGAGCTCAAAACCTGCACAATTCTAAACATCAAGCTGTATTGATCTGCGTGTTCAGTATGCTTCCTTAGTCTGCAAGGTTTTTTTTGCAGCAAGTTTTTTTTTGCAGCATTTTGAGAAGATGAATTGCATTTCTAGCTCATGTATCCTTTGCTTTTGTAAGGTTAAGCTGTAGGTGATCACACTCTTCATTTATTGGCAGTTTGAATATTTTCTGGGGCATGAATGGCTAAACCATGTTCTGCCTGTTTGATTTTATGGGCTAATTTGTAGAATGTAGGTAAAGTTGTTTTGATGGGCAAATGGGGGAGCTGTGGAAAAGTAAATTTTGCCATGTTCTGTGTCCCTACGTGTCCCCCATCTTATGCTATGTGTGCATGATTAATATGCATATGTATTCCCCATGTTTGATTAAAGACGCAATTACAGTTGTGTCCATCTCTAGTATGCCAGTTCCCAGTTCTCGTGAAAGCTACGAGTATTAGGCCTATGTAAAGTTACGTTGCCACGTTTCCCAGTGTGCACGTTATTCCATGGTAAAGTCCCCGTTTCTAGGTCTCAAAAGGGCCCGGACACCAGATTCAGCTCCTGTCTCCTGAACCCTCGCTGAGGAGCGATACAGCCCCCACCTGTATCCTCGACCCTTCACTCACTTCCTGCCTCACAGTGCCCGGCTCGGCCTGGCTCTGCCTACGAGTCTGCCAAGAGTATGTTATGATTCTAGTTATCAGTCCAGCCCTCCTTCTCTGCATTCCTAAGCTACTGAATCGCATCAATAGTTTCAGTCATCGTCTAGCCTTTACGTCTCCATGTAAGAGAAATACTGTATTTATGGTCATTTAATATTCTTCATCACGCACTACATGTAGAATAATGCATGCACCAGTCTTAGAGTCTGTTAGCCTCTCCCCTCCTGACTCTTAGTTTATATCAACATGTCCTCTAAACATTAGATACTAGATAGGGTTTAGGTACATGTCGCCCTGACTCTCCAGACTTCAGTCTCTACTCCTAGCGCAGAGTTCATAGCCCCCAGCTTCTCCTAGTAACACGTCATTGTCAGTTTGCGCGCACCATTAGGTTAGAGGTCCCGGCTCCTTAGGTAGCCCCCTCCATGTTTCCGCCCCATTTATGACATATTCTGTTACGTTTACATCACATGTCTATGTATACGCCTCTTGTTACACCCACTTTCACCCTTATCTTTCGCGACTGCTATTGACCACACCCACTGCTCCGCCTACTGTATTCACTGTAATGCAATTGTTTTAGTATATATGCTTGTGCACTGTTATTAAATGTTACCCATTCCCTTACGCCAGTCCAATCCTGTCCCAGGCAGCGCTGCCATCCTATTCTTGTGCAGGTTGTCCTGTTCCTGTCCTTTATGCTGTATTAAACCTGCAAACTCCTACTACCTCGAATCTTGACTCTTATTTATTGAGCTATCTGTTATTGCTATGTCCAGTCAAACCTAGATCCGGTATTATTTATTTATATACCACATAATGGCGCCCGAACAGGGACTTGCCCTTTCCCCACGCGCCGGTGAAGCCACGCCGGCCCCCTGACCCTCTGCAGCCGTGACGGAACCATACCGTGCACGTGCAGATATTTCTGCTTCAAGTATCCCTCAGGCCCACGGAGGAGACGGAGGTGGCGGTCCAGCATCCAGACGAGGCGGTGGAGGAACGCGGCGAGTCCCGACCAGAGCCCAAGCCGAGAGTCCAAGGTCCGAGGTATCCGGAGGCCCACCCGTAACAGAAGTCCGAAGTCCGTCCGTCCGGCGTCGAAGCAGTCCAGTCCAGTCCGAGGCCTTCCGTTCTTGCTGCCCGGTGAGTACCGTTGCTGGGGTAGTATCTAGACAGGGTCAATTTAATTGTCTCTGGTCCGTGGGGTTTGGTGGTACACAGATCCCAAAACGAAGTGTCCACTTCGGTGGATGCGGGTCCTGACGTGTCTCTTTATGAGACCGGTAAGTTTCGTACTGTTTTAGCAGTGCATCTAGTTTCTGTTCTAGTCAGTTCTGTTTTCGAGGAAATTCATGTATTCTGTTTTCCGTATTCCAGGTAGTATTCTGTTCGAACTGTTATTTTAAATGTTCTTCATGTATTTTTAATGTCGTGGTACGAAAGTGGTGTAATTATCGTGTTCATTGTGTATTGTATTGTGTCTAGATTACAGTTCCGTCATGCCGTTGTTCTCGAAACTACGTCAGTTGAAAACTAGAAAAGGTCTATTAGAAGCAGCAGTTCCTGTCCCGCCTAGGGACAGTCCAGGTCACTTTATGTATCAGAAGCATGGCATTAGTGCCATATTATATCTAGATTTATGGGTGGAGTACACCAAAGAGTTAGAAGAAAAGTATAGATGGCCCGTATCAGGTACGTGGGATGCCGAGTGCATCATGCGAGTAGAAGAAGCATTATGGAAAAAGAAAGCCAGACAGTCACAGAAAGATGCCATCGAGTTATGGCGCAAAGAATCTCATAAAAGAACCGAAAAAGAAATCAGAAAGTCAGAACTAAGTAGAGAATCCTTAGAACGAGCCCAAGAAAGGGAACTAATCGAGATAGGTGAACGAGTTAAAACCGAACAGTCAGACAGACAGAGGAATGCCCTTATTAAGGGTATGTACCCTCTCCTTGCCGAGGGCTTGCCAAAAGCAACCCCGGAGGCATCCAGTAATTTCCCGCCACCATTAGTTCCGATCAAGCTACGTCACAAACCGACCGCAGCTGATATTTTTATTTCGTCCTATTTGGACGACACAGTCCCAGAATATGCAAATCCTGTTCCGCCAGCTCCTGTAAATAATGTAAATCCTGCTCCTCCAGTCACCGGAGTACCTGTTACGGTACCCCCGGTCCAGCCCACATTACAATTTCCCGCCGCGCCAGCACGAAGAGTATCAGTCGACGATTCTAGTTTAGGGGCCGCAGGAGGAGGTCCTCCTGGTACCCCGCCGCCACACCAACGAGTAACGTTAGTCGAGTTACATGAAAGTGCGTTACAGCGTACGCCCAAATATAAGTCCGTTGCAGAAATCCGACGAGCCCTTACTGAATGCCGCTATGATCCAGTTGCAGGTGATGATAGTACAGTTATATATTCCATCCGTGTAAGACGGGTGACCGGGTATTTGGACACCCTACCGAATATGAAAGAAGATCTAGACAGAATATATCGTTTCATCCGTACAGGGGATGATCCAGAAAGTATTGGCGAAGCCATGTCTCAAAGGAAAGCTGAGATCCAGCTCATGGTATTAAAGTTTCTGATTAATTGTTTAATAAGAGAACAAGATTATCCGACCAAAGATCCGGCCGAAATGAGAATCCTGACAAGGTGGAGTGATAATATAGCCAAGGGTAAACACAGAACTATCAGTAGTATAGAGAGTATGTACAAGAGAATTCGTAAGGAAATAATAAAGTTACACGAACAACGTAAAGCAGCACAAGTAAGCGAGAAAGAGAATGACTCTTCTACTGAAGAGGTAGACGACGAGAATCCCGCCAGAATAGCGTATGTAGGTAGAACTAGACTTTCCGACGGACATTCATGTCTAGACTACAAGAAAACTGTTCCTCATCCAGCACCAGAGCAAGGTTCTCTAGAACAAGTATTTCAAGCTACCGATCATATTCTGAAATCACGAATCGGTTACAGTGAGTTAAGTACTATGCATGAACAAGAACTAGCCCGATCAGCAGTCCGATGGACTACTGATTCTACCACTTTTCCAGATGAAATAGTGGCACAAATGTTTCTGAAACTGCCCCCAGCCGAGCAGCGACTGGTGGGTATGTATATGATCCAGCACCTCATTACATTGTATGAGGGTCAGCATTCTGATCCAGGTCCGTTACACGATGTCCTGAACGAGTTACTCCAGTATAGATGGAAAGGTCTAGGTACCGATTTAATTAGTGTTATTCTAGAACAGCGCCACAAATATAGAACGTTCCTGAACCCGCATTTTGTTCATGTCTCACCTCCAGAAAGTAAACCGTTTTACATAGATAGACAGAATCCGTTACGAGAAGTACACCCAGTCAGGACAGCAGATGGTGAAATGCAAAGAGTATTTGTTTACACCCCGATTACAAAGATGGAACTCTTAGAGATGAAGAAATTAATTCCCTGTCATGACAAAGATCCAGCAGGGTTCCACCGAGAATTAAAGGACATGCTCCGTATGGGAGAATACACGTATCCAGATATAATTAAAATGTTAAAAGTCCTGTTGCCCGCAGGGGTATATGAAAAACTCAAGGAAAAGGAATGGGAGGTGGGAGAGAAAAAGATCGATTGGGCAGTTCTAGAAGCTGAAGATAAGATACGAGTACCAGGTACCGGTCTAGGAGAGAAATGTAAAGAATTACCTGAATTGTTAATACAAGTTTTGCCAAGATTATTAGCGACTAAAAAGGAAGACTGGGATGCAATCTCAGCCTGTAAACAGAAACAAGACGAAGACACTAGTGATTTTTATTCTAGATTTGAGAAATGCTTTATTATAAACAGTGGCCTCAAGACAAGTAGCGAGTCATACCCTCATTTTTTTTTTACTAAATTAGTTGAGAATTCAAGTCCACAAGTTAAGAACCGAGTTTTGAAAGTCGAAAGTACATGGCAAGCTAATACCCCGTCCCAGATGTTACAGATGCTTCAGTATCACCAGAATAGAATCAGAGAAGAGCAAGATCATGAGAGAAAACGTATGAAAGACACGAAAATGAAAGTACTAGTTGCACAATCTGTTCCTCAAGACAGTCAGAAGAGGGGTCCGACTCAAGCCAGTCATCCTGCAGCTCCCGTTAAAGGGACATGCAATTATTGTAAACAGCCAGGTCATTTCATAAACGAGTGTGTAGTTCTGAAACACAACATAGCTACCGGTAAGACTAAAGAAAGACCACGTCCGCCTAGACAAGAACAAGTTTCACAGACTTCTCAGCCACAGAATGCACAACAGACAGTTCCAGCACCGCAGCCTATTGCTGCAACACAGCATGTTACACAGCAGATGTACCAGTATGCACAGTCCGAGTATCCAGAGTATCAGCCATATTCATGAAACAGCCTAGAGAGGGAGGTAGGCTTGCCTCTCATCGAGATTCCTGTAGATCAAGAAGGTCCCTATGTTCATAGTCAAGTATTAGGGAAAGACAGAAAGTTTCTGATTGATACAGGGGCAAGTAGGACGACCATTAGTCACGCCGAAGTTCCAGGGGCTCCGCTCTCAGGCTCTAGAAATGTTTCCCTTGGATTTTCAGGAAAGCCTATTGTAAACGAGATATCTAAGCCAGTTACTCTAGAAGTAGGTCCATTGTCCCGCACTACTGATCTGTTACTTACAAAGTCATGTCCAGAAAATCTGTTAGGTATTAAAACACTGAAAGAATTAGGTGCAGTTATTTGCTGCTCCCCAGAGGGAATACGACTGTTTCTACGTGACTTCAAGGGTCACTATGTATTACGAGATTTTGATCCGAGATTGTCCAATGTTCCGCAGCATCTATGGGCGCAAGGTCCAACTGATGTAGGTTATATGCAAATCACACCCCATCGTGTGACTCTCAAACCAGGTGTAGTGTTACCACGAATCAGACAGTACAGATTGCCACCTGAGGCTGTAACAGCCTTATCCAAAATTATTGACGAGCTCATGGCTCAAGGAGTAGTTGTAGAAACTGACTCCAATGTATGTAATTCTCCGATCATTCCAGTCATGAAACGTACTGATCCAAATGCACCCCCAGTATATCGATTAGTGATTGACCTTCGAGAACTCAATAAATGTATTATTCCTCAGTACCCAGTTGTCCCAGATATTTCTTCCCTATTGACAGCCATTGATTCCGAAGCCTCATTTTTTACAGTCATAGACCTCAAGAACGCGTTTTTCAGTGTCCCCATTCATCCAGACAGCCAGTTTCTTTTCAGATTCTGTTTAAATGGAAGGAGCTACCAATTTACACGAGCTCCTCAAGGTTTCGCAGAAAGTCCTAGTATTTACAGTCAAGCACTTAAGAGACAACTAGACAATATTCACATGCCAACTGACACTGCCCTGCTCCAGTATGTCGATGATCTACTGATCACAGCCCGTTCTGAACGTGCTTGTGAGCGTGCGTCACTTACAGTCTTGTATTTTCTCGCCGAGATGGGGCACAAGGTGTCCCCTTCGAAGCTTCAATTCTGTGTCCAGCAAGTGATCTATTTAGGCCACTTACTGTCCAAGAGGGGTAGGCAGTTGACACCAGACCGTATCCAGTTAATAGCGAGTCTTCCTCAGCCCAAGACCCAGAAGGAGGTATGCGCTTTTATCGGCCTCACTTCTTACTGCAGACAATGGATTCCTCAGTATGCATTTCTAGCCAAGCCACTGATACAGTTAACGACACAGGAGGCAGCCGTATCGACTGTCCTCCCTTGGACATCTGAACATACACTTAGTTTCAATGAGTTAAAGAACGCTTTATGCCAAGCTCCTGTTCTAGCTACACCGAACTACAGTAAGCCTTTTACACTTTTCATCACTGAACGTGAAGGTACAGCATTATCTGTTCTCACACAAGATCAAGCAGGACAATACAAGCCCTGTGCTTATTTCTCGAGCACACTAGATCCTGTAGCCCAGGCTCTGCCTGCGTGCCTCAAGTCAGTTGCAGCCACAGCACTAGCTATCAGACAAAGTGATTCCATAGTAATAGGACATTCCTTGACAGTACAAGTTCCACACTCCGTGGAGGTTCTTTTAAATCGAACACAGACTCAGCACTTGACAATTGCACGTTTAACAGGTTATGAACTGACACTGTTCCAGCCACACATAGAAATCAGACGCTGCAACGTTCTAAATCCTGCTACACTGTTACCGTCAGTTAATTCGAATCCTGCCACACACGACTGTGTGGAAGTAGTTAATATTATGACAAAGCCAAGACAAGATCTGACAGATATTCCATTACCAGATCCCGACCTGACACTTTATGTGGATGGTTCATGTATGAGAACAAGTACAGGAGAACTAGTAGCCGCGTATGCAGTGACTACAGACACTGAAGTTATAGAAACACACCGTATTGACACCCTGTCTGCTCAAGCAGCAGAGCTAGTTGCTCTGACACAAGCCTGCATACACGCCAAGAACCTGAAAGTTAATGTTTACACAGATTCACGCTACGCATTTGGAGTCGTACACGACTTTGGAGTGCTCTGCCAGGAGAGAGGTTTCATGACTTCTCATGGAACCAAGATTCAGCATGGTCTCCTTATTCAAGCTCTGTTGGATGCCATACACTTACCGACATCTATTGCTATCATGAAATGCAAAGCACATACGAAAGTTACTGACACTATTTCTCAAGGTAATGATCTAGCAGATCGCACAGCCAAGCTTACAGCTCAGACTCCAGACATTCCAGTTAATCCGATACAGACACATACTCTAGAACAGACTACTTGTATGACAGTTAAGGACCCCACTCAAGATGTCATAGATATCCAGTTACATGCTACTCCCGATGAAATCAAGAAATGGTCCGAACAAGGAGGGGTCCAGACAGATCAGGGATGGGTAACGAAGGGTAGAGCCACATGGTTTCTCCCCGACTCTATGGTTCAAGTCATTATCAATACCGCACATAGTCCAGCACATTTAGGAGAAAAAGCTATGTTAGACAGTATCCAGAACATTTGGTTTAACAAGCATTTACGAGCTGCAGCCAAGCAGAAAGTCCGTACCTGTATGATATGTTGCCAGTTTAATCCAGGTAAAAGTGTCCCGGTGGAACAAGGTGGATTCCAGCCCCCTGACCACCCTTTTGAAGTCCTCCAGATGGATTATATTCAGATGGAGCGATGTCGAGGTTTCAAGTATGTCCTTGTAGTTGTATGCGCTTTGTCCAGATGGACAGAGGCATATCCAGTCCCAGATTACACAGCCGCGACCACTGCCAAGCAGTTGGTTCGTGAATTCTTCCCCCGTTATGGACTCCCTAGGGTCGTATATTCTGACAACGGCCAGCCATTCTCATCTGAGCTTATGAAACATGTTTCCCTTTTGTTAGGGTACCAGTGGAAGTTCCATTGTGTACGCCATCCTGAAGCAGCCGGTCTAGTAGAGAGACATAATCAGACCCTGAAAATCCGTATTGCTAAAATATGTAAAGAGAAAGGTGTGGACTGGCTAGTAGCTCTGCCAGTCGCTTTGTTTTATATGCGCATGGTCGCACATTCCAGATCAGGTCTGTCCCCGTACGAGGTCGTATTCGGCCGCCCCCCTAATATGTGGGGTACACCTAGACCCCGAAGTATTACCGGTGTTTCAAGTAATATGCTGACAGATTACCTAGCTTCCTTGATGTCTGCCCTACACTCTTGTCGTTCACAGGTTACCGCTGCATTTCCAGACAATACCGAGGTGGCACCGCATGACATCGTTCCCGGATGCATGGTTCTTGTCCGGAATTTTGATCGTTCAAGTCCGCTGGAGCCTCGCTGGAAGGAGCCAAAGCAGGTCCTCCTGGCCACCCGTACTGCCGTCAAGCTGGAAGGCAGGAAGGGCTGGGTCCACCTGTCTCATGTGAAAAGATTTTACGGACTAAAGACTGTTTCCAAGAACATTTCCGAGGATTTCAAAGATTGCCAAAGTACTATTCTTAAGGACTGTCCCGCAAAAGACAATGATACAGATCCCTCCCTGTTAGAGAAAACTCCGCAGCAGGAGTATAAGAAAAAATTAAGGTCTAGTAAAATAAGTCAGCCAGTTTGATTGTCTAAGTCCTCCCCTAGGTGAAACGGTTAGACCGGTTTCTGACATGTATATAATAGACCCCCATAGAGAGAGAGTTAGTGAGAACTCTAAAAGTTGCACTATTATTTTATGTTTTCTGCTATATCTCAGCCTTATGATTACCTGCACAAGTTATGCATTTTATTTGTATTTTCCAGTTTCTCATGTAAATAAGTCTGCTAATGCTACAGTAGAGCACACGTTTAGTGATCTACCTCCTCATGAACTCTCATATCGTCTTGCTATGCGTAATAATTCCTTTATCCGCATGTTACATTATTCACACCAGACCAGCAATGTCACTAATTGTTGGGTGTGTGGTCGACTCCCCCCTTTCCAGACACCGAAGGGAGTTCTGCCACTGTTTCCTTATCCATTTTCACATAACGGTTCATTTGGAGCATGGTCCACGTTAACGTCATCCTCAACAGATATGTCTTTTCTTAACAGTACATGTTTCCCAGACAAGCAAGGTCTTCCCCACAGAACAGGGTTAGATCTAGAAAATGAAGTTTATAATTTAGGTAATTATTCTTCGAATTTCATGGTCCTGAATGTTCAGTCTGATACTACTCCAGACTTACCCTCTATGTCAGTATTACCAGTAAAAGGCGAATTATGTGTCCGAAATAATGGTTCCGTACATGTCGGCCATAGTGATTGTACTACTATTGTCAAGTATAGTGACAGTAGGAAATCTATTTTCAAAGCTTCACGTCATTCTTATTTTGTTTGTGGTCAGACCGCATATGTTCGTCTGCCCCTCGATTGGGAGGGAACCTGTTACATTGCCTTCCTACTGCCACCAGTTTTTCTAGCCCCACCTGACTATCATAGGAATTCCCACCTAGTACATACTAGACACAAAAGAGACCTCCCGATTGTCGATTATACTGAAACTGCTCTAGAACAATACATAGATATCAATAAAGGTGTCTTCCCCTATTTAGGTACTGTCGTGAATAGTAAACTGATACGTAGATTAACGAGAACCCTTGAAGCAGTAGTGATTGAGACTACTTCTGCTCTAGGTAATTTAACCGAAGAGCAATCCTTTATGAGAATTGTCGTGCTCCAGAATCGTCTCGTCCTTGACGTCATACTGGCCGATAGGGGCGGGGCATGTAGAGTCATCGGATCTAGTTGCTGCATTTTCATTCCTAATAACGCGCCGTCTGTTTATTCAGCTATTACCAGACTCCATAATATTGCCCATATGTTACACCAAGATCCAGGCACCTGGACATGGTCCGGTTGGTTCTGGAATATAATTTCCGCCCGGGGATGGAAAGTATTGTCCTTTCTAGGTATTGCAGTAGCGATCATATTCAGTTGCTGCCTCTGTATACAATGTGGCCCTGCGATTTGTGGCATTTGTGCTACCTCTTGTATTCCTAGTCCCAAGTCCCGTTCTAAATCCCGTTCCAAGAAAATTCGAGACGAGCAAATGATACTGTATGAAATGATAGATGGTATCATGAATATTGATGTTTCCTGATGGAAACGTAGTGACAAGGAGGGAATGTGGAAAAGTAAATTTTGCCATGTTCTGTGTCCCTACGTGTCCCCCATCTTATGCTATGTGTGCATGATTAATATGCATATGTATTCCCCATGTTTGATTAAAGACGCAATTACAGTTGTGTCCATCTCTAGTATGCCAGTTCCCAGTTCTCGTGAAAGCTACGAGTATTAGGCCTATGTAAAGTTACGTTGCCACGTTTCCCAGTGTGCACGTTATTCCATTGTAAAGTCCCCGTTTCTAGGTCTCAAAAGGGCCCGGACACCAGATTCAGCTCCTGTCTCCTGAACCCTCGCTGAGGAGCGATACAGCCCCCACCTGTATCCTCGACCCTTCACTCACTTCCTGCCTCACAGTGCCCGGCTCGGCCTGGCTCTGCCTACGAGTCTGCCAAGAGTATGTTATGATTCTAGTTATCAGTCCAGCCCTCCTTCTCTGCATTCCTAAGCTACTGAATCGCATCAATAGTTTCAGTCATCGTCTAGCCTTTACGTCTCCATGTAAGAGAAATACTGTATTTATGGTCATTTAATATTCTTCATCACGCACTACATGTAGAATAATGCATGCACCAGTCTTAGAGTCTGTTAGCCTCTCCCCTCCTGACTCTTAGTTTATATCAACATGTCCTCTAAACATTAGATACTAGATAGGGTTTAGGTACATGTCGCCCTGACTCTCCAGACTTCAGTCTCTACTCCTAGCGCAGAGTTCATAGCCCCCAGCTTCTCCTAGTAACACGTCATTGTCAGTTTGCGCGCACCATTAGGTTAGAGGTCCCGGCTCCTTAGGTAGCCCCCTCCATGTTTCCGCCCCATTTATGACATATTCTGTTACGTTTACATCACATGTCTATGTATACGCCTCTTGTTACACCCACTTTCACCCTTATCTTTCGCGACTGCTATTGACCACACCCACTGCTCCGCCTACTGTATTCACTGTAATGCAATTGTTTTAGTATATATGCTTGTGCACTGTTATTAAATGTTACCCATTCCCTTACGCCAGTCCAATCCTGTCCCAGGCAGCGCTGCCATCCTATTCTTGTGCAGGTTGTCCTGTTCCTGTCCTTTATGCTGTATTAAACCTGCAAACTCCTACTACCTCGAATCTTGACTCTTATTTATTGAGCTATCTGTTATTGCTATGTCCAGTCAAACCTAGATCCGGTATTATTTATTGATATACCACAGAGCGAATCAAGATGATATTTT
Organism: Lissotriton helveticus; assembly: GCF_964261635.1. Classification (NCBI taxonomy): domain Eukaryota; kingdom Metazoa; phylum Chordata; class Amphibia; order Caudata; family Salamandridae; genus Lissotriton; species Lissotriton helveticus. The sequence goes on from NC_136068.1 coordinate 1,270,790,388, forward strand.
GAGTTGTAACAAATCATGGTCAGTCTCTATCCTTTGCTCCACAATCATAACAATTACCACGTGCCAGATCTCTAAGTTTAGTTGGACATAGCTGATTATGCTTTCATGATTTCCATTTCTGTAAGTACTTATAGCAAGTATGTCTGATGGAATGCGCCCATGCTGTGGGCAGAGAACAGTTGAGGCTAGTAGAGTACTTCAGTTCTCCCCTTTCTTGTTTTTCGTACAGGTCTTTATTTCAGAAGGGAGGGAATACTTGTGAGAAAGTGGCTCTATATGTACTGGTCTAAAGTAAGGTACTGTGTGTATAGAGTCCACAATCCCCAGAGGTATAACAGAGGTTAAAGTCAGGTCTGACCTTACTCTCTAAAGTGGTAGCTTGGTCGAGCAGTAAGGCAGTACCAGAGGACAGTGTAAAGCATTTGTTGTACACACTCAGTCACTAAAAGGTTTCACACACTCAAGAACTGAACTTTAGGCCAATTGCTTTTATATCCAAAGATTTAGTTTGTTTTATTTTTAGAACCAACGGGAATCAAAATATACTTTTCTCGATATGAGTACTCTCATGTAATTACTTTGCAAAGAGGCAATAAACATTGTAAACACAATAGGTACAATGGTTGCAATAGGCAACACAATTCTAAACACAATTTGACATTGAGCTCAATGGGGTTTTCTACATAAATGCAGCTGATTACTTTATCGATTACTTTTGTAACTCCAGGACTGTATCCTAGATTCAGGTCTGAGGTCTAAGCTGAAGACAGTTTAGTAAAAACAGCGATTTCACGGGTGTTTCGACGGGACGGAGGTCTGGTGGATGGGAGCCGGCTGCTTCTAACACAAACGGCCTACTGGAATACAGTGCCCACCTCCTCCTTCTGGGAACTTATAGGATTTGCTTGTCCTTGGTTTCCTTGTTAATTATTTCAGAACATGTATATGATGTTCAAACACATGAATTCTTGAGGAGTTCTTATCTCCTAAACTCAGGATTCTAACCTGACCAAGTCCCGGCCTAACAAATAGATATATAGTACAACCTGGTTTGTTCCATACCGATTGAGAAAAGGATACATCAGATTTTATATACATCAATTCATACATATTGGATGACTGAATCTGTGAATACGTGGCCAAGGCATTCTAATCTCGTCATATCCTCACTCCTTATGGGACAGCTCACATTTACAAAAGCCCTGAAGAAGTCCCAGCTTGGGACGAAACGCGTCGGCTGTACATTGTTGTTTTGAATACACTGAAAATAAAGATCATTTGAAGATTAACAACATCCTGTCATTTGCAAAACGTTCTTATTCATGCTTATTAATAGCATTGTAATTTGCTCAATTTCTTGTTGTGGTGCACCTTTGCAGTGGTTTAAAACGTTTTTGTTATTGCAATGATTTTTAAAGAATAAAAAGGTATTTTAAAAGTTCACACATAGAAACTTTTCAGTGAAAATCTAGCGATGTTATCCAATGGGAGAAAATTCAGGTTACAGGTAAAGTACGTTCTAGTTACTTTTGTAATCCAGTACTGGGCTCCTAGGTCCAGCACTGGGGTCTCTACTTAAGATAGGTAAGTAATTACGTTTCAGTAGTAGGTACGATTTTTAAGGAATATTTCAAGTTTTCGAAAGTAGACACTTTGCGGTTCAGTACTTGGCTAAAAGATACAGTACTGGCTTGTCTCCTGATCACAGGTGAGTACTTTGGAATTCGTTATTCGGCTGATTTTAGATGAATATTTAAAAGTTTCAAAACTTCACACTTAAAAGATTTTTCGAGTCAAACCAGTCAATGTTATCCTATGGCAGGAAAGTGAGTCATCGGTTTTCAGGTGAGTACTCGACTGGTGAAGTTAAGGTTCTGGGTACAGACTCAGGGGTCCCCCAGGGTCAGGTAGGTACAGTTGGCACACCCTCAGCGGCACTGGGGCGGCCGAGTGCAGAGGTAGTTAGGCCCAATGTTATCCAATGAGGGGCAGGGGGCCTTCGGTTGGTGGTTGGTGGCTGCTGGCTAGCAGGCCACGCGGCTGTGGGAGCTGGGCTCCTGGTCACTTGCTCAGGGCAAATAGGGAAGTAGGATAGGGTACAGGTTGCACTGCCAGGGGCACTCGGGCGGCTGGATGCAGGGTGCTTTTGAGCCGTCGGGCGCTCAATGTTATTCAATGACGATCTTGAAAAGTGAACAAAGGCTGCAGACTCGGGGACGGAGGATCCTCTGGAGCAACCAACACTTCGAGGGGTAAGTTGGGATCTTGGAGGATAGGGAGACACCCAGGAGTTGGGCACAGGGGGCTGTGGGGCGCCGGGTGCAGGGGTGTCATTTGAGGTCGGGAAATCTTACCCCCTGCTGGTAGCGGTCGGAGGGGTCATTTGGACTGAGGCTGCATGCGTCGTCTGGGTCATCGAGGAGGGTCCTTGGGCACTGGATTCCAAGTCAGAATCGCTGGGGGACGTCCTCAGGGTCTTGATTCACTCCAGCACAGGCCAGGCTTGGTGGGTGCAGAGTGTGCAGGGTTCGCAGTTCCGGGCTGATGCCAGGGCTTGTTACTTGCTTTGAGCAGTACCACTGCTCGTAGGAGACCCAGGTAGTCGGAGTCACAAGGCAGTCAGGTCCTCCGGGGTTTTTGAGGTTGCTGACCACTGGAGATGCCGGGGTTTAACAGGAGCGGGTTCGAGGGTCGACAGGCCGGTAGGGCTGGGCCAAATCAGTTGGTGTCTTCCTCTTTTTAGCAGCTGCACGGCAGGTCTTCGTGTTCCTTGATCTTCTTTCTTGTTTCGTAATCTGGATTTGTGGAAAAAGGTTCAGGGTGCCCCTAAATACTGAATTTAGGGGCGTTATAGGTAGGGCCAGGGCAGGGACCAATGGGTCCCTGTCCTGGGGTGGGTACACCCCCTAGCCTGCTCCTCTCCTGTGGAAGGGGGGTAGGAGCCTAGCTTTGATTGGGCAGGGCTCCCCATCTTCAAGATGGCCGGGGCCCGGGGTCATGCTTCACCTCGCCTCTCCCACCTGAGGGGTGGGGTTGGCACAGGATGGCACACCCCCCTTTCTGATGTAGGATGTCCGCCAGTCTTCCGCCAGAGTGGGGGTCAGAACTGGTGGGGGCCATTTGCTCAGTACAGCAAGTGGTCTGGAGAAGCTCACAAAGGCGGAATGCCTTTGAAGCTTCCCCTGCCCATCCTGGGGGAGGAGGCTTGGCACCTCGTCCCAGGATGTGCATTGTTGCAGGCCCAGAGAGCAGGAGCTCTCCACCCAGGGGTCCAGCAACTTGTCTGCTGTGTGGCAGCCTAGGCAGCCTCTCAGAGAAGACGTGGATTGTAGGTTTAGGTTTCAGGGGGCATCTCTAAGAGGCCCTCTGTTGTGCATTTTACATTAAATCCCACACTGGCATCAGTGTGGGTTTAATGTGCTGAGAAGTTTGATATCAAACTTGTCATCCTTCAGTGTAGCCATTATGGTGCTGTGCAGTTCGTGATGACAACCTCCCAGCACCATATACTCTTAATGGCATCACTGCACTTACAGTGTCCAGGAATGGCCCTGGGTACTGTAGGGGCACAGGGCTCATGCACCTGTGCCCACACCACTGGCACTGGGCACCCAGCTAGAGGGGTGGCTGATGTATGCCAGGGCAGTGGGTTTGTGGGCATGGCACACAGGGATGTGTGCCATGTCGACTCTTTGTTTAGTTCTGCACCAGGACACTCAGCCTGCAAAGGCAGTGTGTGTGTGTCAGGGTACAGGGCCACTAAGGGTGGCACAATAAGTGCTGCAGCCCTTAGGGGTCTTCTCTGGTCACAATACCCTGGGTACCTAGGGTACCATTTACTAGGGGCTGACATGTGGCCAGAGATGCCAATTGGGTTTAGGCTTTAGTACAGTTTTTAGGGAAGGAACACAGGCCTTGGGTACCTGATTGGCAGGAACCCAGGGCACACCAAGGAAAAGTGCATCAGGTATCAGGCAAAAAGTGTGGGGGGGTACTGCTACAGAAACTCACTTTCTCACAATACTCCAGGCAGACTCTTCATCCTTCCTGTTCTAGCAGCATTCCGTGGGGCTCGATTTTGACATTTCCACCGACAATTATAACGCTGTTGTTGAGACTGTCCTTCCACATTAGATATACCAGAAAACGTAGCTTCAGTTTGACTTCCCAACTTTACCCGCAAGTAATTTGGTGGGGGTCTTAGCCATCTATGTCTCAGTCCAGAGTTTACATCTTCCCTTTCTAGGAATGTAAAATGTTTGTCACCTCCATCCATCCACCTCCACTCAATCTACTGCTGGCCCCACTGCCTTGTGGCTTTGCAGCCTTCAAACAGGTTCAATGGTACAGGAACGATGTCGAGCAAATCTCAGTTCAAAATGCAGATATCCTTGATAAAGCATGCAGCAATTTGTGAAACTGAAGGAGAACTAAATGATAGACACCAGCACTTCTTATAGCTGTGGTACAGGTGAATGGACAGAAGAGCAGCACTCACGGAATGAACAGCCTAGCAAAGAGCTCTCAGGTGTAAGGAGATACTACAGGGATCCTCTAGAGAACATCAGAAGAATACTCAGTAGCACAAGATGAAATTTCAGAATATTCAACTCAGGAATGATATTCTAGCTAGGAGCATCATATAAAAAGCTTCAGAGAAGGCTGTGTTGGTCAAAAGAGCTGTGAATGAACGAAGAAGCTTTAAAGGTTTCCTTTTTAGGGAAATACCGGAAGAGGCTACTAAGCATATTGCATTAATTTCACTATTCCGAGGCACACGCATATGCGTATGATCTAGAGACAGACATTAACCATGGTTCTGTAAGTTTGCCTATTCTACAGGGTTTCCCTGTAATTCATGCCTTTTCACAGGCTGCATGTTATAGACATGTAACTGTGTGCACTCTGACATTGCCATTCAGTGCCATAGAGTATGTATGTGCTCTATCCTTATAAATTGGAAAATTGATTACAGCCATTTGCCCTATTTAAATTTCACCTTTGGACTGCAATTTATATTTACACTCCGCACAATTATGACCAAAACACTACTTGTGTTTTGCTAACTGAAATTTTAAAACCACCGCAGTAACAAATGGAAGGTAAAAGCTCACCATTTTATACATTAGGTATGTGTCAAGAGTTCAGATGTGTGTAGGTCGACGCAAATCCCTAATGTTCTGCCTTAGGAGCCCATCTACCCCTCTGACAAGGTACTAAAGATGGTAAAGAGAACCTATGCTTAGGGGAAAAGGGTGTCATGAGAGGGAAGGAGAGATATACTACTTCGCGTTGGTTGTCCGAATATCCAGACTGGATGACAGACTGAACAAGGCCAGGGATCACGAGTAACAGCAGACCGCATAACCTGGTGAGAAGACAGAAATCAAGAAATGAACCACACCGAAGAGAAACAGATAACAAACACTCTGAGGATGTAAGGACTTACCATGGTGTATGTGTTAAGCCGTAGCTAGTCAACAAAGATGTAACATCACTGAAGCAAGGTTCCTAATAGAGGGAACGTGACTGCAGTATGATGGTCACAAAGCAAGATACATAGAAGTCTCAGATCAGGAAAATACAGGAGGATAAAGGGAACTGAATAGAGAGAAAATAATAAAGGTGTCGGAGTGAAATATCCAGGTGCGGACAACAGCTATTGATGAGAGAATCAAAACAACTGATGCTACATGACAACCTGCTCCTGTACCGAAAGGTTTTATATACTGTCTTCCACAAACAACCACGAAGAGTGCCTGTGGGAGGCATCACACCTGTGGCTAGAGCTGCGCATGTGACTCTTTTGAGTTGTAGTTCTGGTGATGTAATTCTGTTATATCTAAGGTTTCTACCTTACTTCTTTGCTGTTTCGTATCTCTGCTATTCAGCCAGTGAGTGTAGAATGTTAGTGTGAATGTGATGTCATTGGAATGTTTGGTATGCTGTGAGTGGACTGTCAGTTGGATCCTGGGCTGAGCAGCAGAGAGGATGCTCCTGGTGGGGTTTATATTACATATCTTCTGGAAAACCTATCTAACCATCTAAGAAGAATAAACTTATCATCTGTAACCTAACCAAGTCTTCTGGAACTCTTTACTACGACACAACATCATTTGGCAAACTACGCATGAGGACTTACTACAAGCTTCTTAAGGCAAGATTTTACTTATAAAGAACCTACTAAAGGATTTCACACCCTCCCGCCCCACCAGTGTTAATTTGCACCGGATACCCCATTGACAGTGTGTAAGTTTCCTGCGACCTGCTTCTTCCAGCCTGATTTCTTACTACCTGCTTCTGACTGGGTGCATGTTTCCTGCTACATATACGTCCTGCCTTATTCCTGCTGCCATTCTTACCCGCTGCCTTGCTTCCTGCTGCCTTGACACCCAGCTGTTTAAAAAATATATTTCTACTAAGGTGTGGACCCGGCGGCATCTACAAAGATTGGCACTATGTTAAGAACCCACTTACTGGACAATAAATTGAACTGAACTAGTCTGAACCAACACTTTCTACACTTTATTGCGAATTAACCTGGATTTTTATTGAACAAATTTTCAAGGAACTAGCTAAGTTAAACCATGCACCAGTGAATTCCCACGTACAGTGTATTTGTTGAACTGGCAAGCTTTATTCTCAGTTACACACCTGTTGTATTGCATGGATTTCTACTAGCCTAGCGCCATTTCAACTCTTTTCATTTGGTACTTTTTTGTGCCCTGTGACTGTACTGTTAATGTTCGCGATTTAAGGCATGAAATCGTATACAGATGCTCCCCTTTTTCACCAAGAGTCATCTCTGGTTATGCCTTATCTTCCATTTTGGAAGTTAGCAGAGTGCCATGTTCATTCATTTTTGTGGCAGTTGTTCAGCCTTCTCAGCCTGCATTCTTACCGTTATTTTGTGCAATCATCCAAATAATTTGCGAGGAGTCTATGGTTACTGCTCGCGCACCTGGACGTTCCTTCTTCTTTCTCCTGTCTTCATGAAATCCTGAGACCTTCGCTGCTCGGACACGCTTCACCACTCTTGCGTGCTTTGAGCCATCCAGCATGAGTTTTCCTACGTGCCGCCATTTTAGTTAGGACTATTCTTCATACTTCAACCCGGATCTTCCTTGCTATTTTTTTCCGATGTCCGTGAAGCCTGATGTATTTTGGGGCACATTGTCTTCCTGCAGCCAGCCCTATCCCTCATCTTTACATAGATGCTTTCAAGGTTTTGTCGCTGCATTTATTTCTTCATCTCTTCGAATATTTTTTAAGTTATGTTACAGACCTTAAGCAATGCTGTTGAAAATTAGTACGTTTTGGTGAACATTATCTGCGCCATCTTGCCTCTTCCCCTGATGCCACACTTTTGTCGTGCGCGCCCGCCATTTTTTTAAGATGCCCCGATCAGAGCGAACCCTTTTGCATGCTGCTGGCCCCTGACATAGCCCTTCGCCTTCACTAAGCCTGCACGCTGACCACCCCCTGTTTGCACCTGCCTTGAGTCATAAACCCCTCTTCGGCGCTGCTCTGCCCCAGGCCCTCATCCTGTTCCCAGCGCGACACCTCCCTGCTTCCCTTTCATGATCTCCGGCCTTTAGATGCAAACCCCCTTTTTTCCCTGTGTGCCCGTTTTGTCTTCCCCGTTCCCAGGCCGACACCCAGCTCTGCCGATACCATTCCTTGCCCCTCCCCGTACAATAGAAAGCTTCCCCCATCAAAGGATCCCCGGGTTGATCAAAGCCCCCACTCCATGAGATCCGATCAAACCCCCCACATTCCGTGAATCGGCGGAATATCCAGCTGCGTGATACTCATCACCTGTTGTGACTAGGGTGGGGACTTCAACTGTAAATGTGTGTGGGAACGGGCCCAAAGGGGGATCTGAGGATGTCTTTCTGTACATCAAAGTATCGACGAGAATATGTTACATGCAATAAAAAGATAAACTTGTGTATAAGAGGCCAGGCCTCAGGGATGCAGTTAGAGCACCTCAGAACGATACCTTCTGTCCGTTTCGTTGTGTTCTCCTCCGGAGAAAATAAAAACCTTGTTTCCTGCTTTCCAGTCTCCAGCGCCTGCCTCTTCATTGATTAAATAACTAGAGGGTCACAGAGGCAATACCGCCGGGCAAATATCGATTGTCCCCGACCCGCCTCAGGTTTTTACAATTGGCGTCCCAAGCGTGGGGCCCATCAGCGACTCGTGGATCCAGTGGGAGAGGTCCCGACGACAGAGTGAACGACTGCAACGATCGGGAGAGCTCTTGCCCAATAGACCCTCGTCTGGCAGCCGATCATCCGAACTTCACTAGTTCCGAACAGACCTCTCTCGAGTGATCTACGGTCCTGACTGGGGACCATCAGGAGTGCCGTGAGAAATACGAGAAAAAGAGGACGATCGGGCGCTGGATTCGGAAGACAAGAAACTGTCCACATGGTCCGGGTAAGGTCGTGTAATCACGACAAGTTGCGAAATGATTGCTTGATTGCTTGATTGTTTAAAAATACTAGTATTGCTCTTTTTATTTATTTGGAGATTCACTGTCTACAAACGGAGAAACAACGGGCTCTCTCTTTGCAAGCAGTGGAGGATAGGTAGGGCAGCAGCCGTGCTTATTTTTTCTCCCCCACTCAATAATTACTTGAAACTGAACTGTTGTTCGCAAAACTATTGTTTCCTGGAGATTCCCTGTCTGCAAACAGGGAAGAGACCACCCTTTTTGCAGATAGTGAAAAGGGTAGGTAACGCAGATCTTTGCGGACCTACTCATTCTCCCCATTGTTATTTATTGGTCTTTTTATTATTTTTGATCCATGAGGTATTCACTGCCTGCAAACAACGTTGAATAGAAATATTCTGTCCGGTCTTTGCACCTAGTGATAAGATAGGCAGTGCTGACTTTTTAGTCCCTCGTTACGAGCCGTCATGTCTGTCTTCTCCCCACTGATTAATAGCCTGTTTAGCCCGGACCGAGTATTAGAGGTGGACCATATAGCTCCACTAGAAGGCACCCCTAATAAGGACATGTTCATAAACTATGGATTAGTCACCATAGCCTATAATAAATTGTGGCACAGGTATACCGAAGATAGTCAAGACAAACAGTGGCCACTGGCAGGATCCTTTGACCTTGATAAAATAGAAACGTTAGAAATAGCCCTTCGAAATAATAAGACAACGCCAATTATGCTCGACAGTCTCGGTATGTGGCGCAGAGAGGCTATGCAACGACAGAGAAAAGACGAGGACAAACCAAATAGAGAAATATACCGACAGGACAACCCCAGGACATCGCTACCCACAACTTATCCCCCGACACTATGCAAAAGACGACCAGACTTAGGGCCAGCCCAATGCGCTTTTTGTAGGTATGTCGGACACTGGAAAGCCCAATGCCCGACTCTACTGAGCGTGAGTAAAGGCAAAGGGCCGACAGGAACGACAGACCGGCAGTACAAGAAGAAGCGCGAGACAAAGAAGAACCCGACTTACATAGACAGACCAGACAGAACCACCACGTTTGATTATGCCCGATGGCACAGATTTCGCCAGGACAATTTCAGCGGCATGCTCAAGTTCTCCTAGGTCGGGCAACGTCAAGACGGGAACCCAGCCTCGTTTCAAATTCACAGACGGAAAGAGATAATTATGACCAATAACTGTTTTATATTCGTCTTGGGTCTTTGTATGTCGTACTTGTACTGTCCCCCCCGTCTGAGTTTGTGTGTATGTAATGTACAAATCTGCGTCATCCCTCTACACGTGTTTCCGTGTTACTCAACCTCTGTTAGCAGAAACTTAGCATAAAAACAACCTGAAAAGAAAGAAATGGTAAAACAAAATCCGTAGACCATTAATGAACTTGAACTTTTAATTTAACACAACAAACAAGGAATAATAACGGTAAACTGTAGAAAATGAAAGTCAAACAGAACATTCGCCCCCCCCCCCCTCATTCTGGAACCTTCCAAAGTAGGGCAGGGTTACGGCTACGCCCAACCAACGGCAACCCATATAAGGCGGGCCCGGCCGCCAACTCTTGGTCAGGAAATCTTAACGTAAGGGGGAGCCGGAGGAGAGGCAGGAGCCAGCAGCCGGGGCAGTTGTAGGTAGTCCCGCCACATGTCTCCTCAGCCAGCCGCAACGGGCCTGGATAGACTTAAGTAGTCCCGCCACATGTCCAGAGGAGAACGAGGCACCTTTTTTTTCCTTTTCTCTTCCGTAACAGCCGCAGCAGCTCTGGACGGCGGGATGTCCTGCACGTACCTCCACAACAATTTGTCCAAGTTGGGCTGGGAGGGAGAGGCGACGCGGACGAGCCTCTCCCACCTCCACCGATAGGAGGTCTCCCAGCCCCCGGCCCGACGCCGAACACCCCCAGTCAGGCGAGGGTGCCAATACTTCCACAGCACCGAACACACCATGGTGGCACCCCAGTACTTGCGCAGCACCGAACGTGCAATGGTGACCATATTTTCGGAACACCGAACCTGCAATGACTGCACTGATACTCGTGCCGCGCCGAATGCGCGCCACAGGTGGCCATGCTCCCACAGCACTGAGCACAGGACTTGGGGAACGCCGGATGTGGAGAGACCTTCATGCGGGGCGATGAAAAGGAGCGGCATGGAGTGCACCGGGAGAAGGAGACGATGCGAACGAGTCTCCCTCGCCCCCCCCCCCAGGTGGGGGCATCACAGCTGCACCCCAGCTGAACGTCCCGCTTTCACACAACAGGGACCTCTTCCGTTCACTCCGAAGGATCTCTCCCACTCTTGCAAACTCGACGAGAGTGGCCCCTGTAGGGCCTCAAAATGGCGTCTGGGTCCGCTGGAAGGCGGGCCCCGGCCACTAGAGTAACTTTGACCAGCAATATAACTCGAACATTTGCCCCCTGGAGCACGAGCCCCCATCTCCGACAGCATCTCCGCAGCCTTGAAAATCCTACAAAGGTCCCCGGCGGAACCTTCGGCCTCTGCAGGCTTCCGGTAAGGGACGGCTGCCTTGGTCGCCAACGAAACAAACATGACATTACCACTCCTTCTGTTAGCATGAATTCTAGAACTGCCGAAAAGGACTCTGGTCCAAACTGCCAGTAATGGGAAACATTTCCCCCTGGTGCTGCTTCCGGACTGAGCCGGCCCCGCCCAAAATGGCGCTGGTATCAGTCGGAACTTACGAACACCTCGTGGTGTTCCTTCGCACTAATATAAACTTGATGTTCTGAGATTTTATATGATCCTTTGTACACTTGGCTAGAAAAGACAAGGAGAACTCACTCGACGAACAGTATGAAAGGATCCCCGTTACAAATGTTGATTACAAATGTACAATATATTATATTTTTATAACTGATGTAAACCTCATTTACGACGCACACGTACGGTATGCATATAGGAAATCTGATTACCACTATTATGATTATGCTTCTAAACGATGAAAATAAATGCCCCCGAACCCCCAGCCAATTAATAGACGTTTTAGTCTCTTACAAATGAATGAGTAAAACTTTCCGATGTTTTTATTGCTGCCAACGACACCCCCCACTGTAGCCACTTTAGCCATTGCCACGACCGGCCAAATACGACCGCACCCTCATAATCCTCATGCTGAAATGATTTTGCAAAATAAAGTTTTTGAAGCTATGGACGGGTATTGCATGCTTTATTTTAAAAATGTGGGATCGGTGGGAAAGTTCTTTTCTGTGCACCCTACTCTGCTCTCTCTTTAAGGTTAAAAGAAGATGGTTGCCCAGCCCTGGAGGACGGATCGGATCGACGACACGACACTCCGCCTTCAAAGTACGCGACTGACTCATGAACTCTCGCGTAGAGGAAGACCTTGACTCCCAAGGATGGGTAAAACGAACGGTGTAAATGAGGGAATGTAAAAGGAGGGTGAAATGAAATAATGTAAATGTGATAAAGTACAACGTTCCAAAGTGTCAGGGAACGGAGCTGACCCAAGAACCGAAGAACCTTAGAACGCCACAGCGTTGACAGAGGTTTAAGGATCCCGATAGTGAGATACATCCTTTGACTAGATACCTCGCACTAAGCACCTCTGGTTTCCTTTTTACGTTTGCCCGCACACGACCTATATGGACACACTACCCCCCCTCGACTCCAGAAACCATATCCCCGGGGACCCTGCCCCGAGGAGGAAAGACGAGTAAGAGGTAAGTAAAGGACTTATGAATCCATGTATTTGAATATGCGCGAATGCTGTCTCCCCCACCCCCCCCCTTTTTTCCCTCCCTCTGCAGGTTACATCAGAGATTACAGCCGAGGTGTGACGAAGATCTGAAGCCTTGCCATGTCTAATACACGAAGCGGACTAGCACCGCAAGGTGGTGTCTAAGCGCGCCTGCAAACTACTCACGTATCGAACAAACCCGAAAAATTAGCACAACCTGATAAAAAGTGATCACCCTTAAACCAGACCGGACGAATGAACCCATGTCACGTATGATGCGAAACTATGAGGGAATGTGTGTGTGTGACTGAGGCGTCGACCCAACTGGTCGAAGGACCGAGAATGCGAGAAGTGCGACAAAATGGTACCTCCTTTCTTCTTTCCTTTTTCTCAAGGCACGTCCCCTCTACCCTGTCTAATGCTCAAACTGCATGATTACAAGATTCTAACGCAGACCCGTGAATGCCCTTTACTGTGTAATGCACTAAATAGCCTTTCTTGAATACACCGCCACCCTCTCTGTCGCACGTATACTATTTAGCCTGCCGTTGCACTCTCTCTCTCTCTCTCTCTCTCTCTCTCTCTCTCTCTCTCTCTCTCTCTCTCTCTCTCCCTCTCTCCCTCTATTTTTGCACTCCCACTCTTCCGAGTGATTAGCCCCGAAATTGGCAGACTGCCACCCCTAGCACACCACCTAATTGGCTTCAAATACCGTCCGTATTTGCACAAAAACTTGTCTTTAATACAATCACCCTGAGGCCGCGTCATTACCTCTCCTTTTCCGCTAGAGGTCAATGAACCGAGGTTGGGCCGTAAGGGAAAGGACAGGTAAGATGACAGAGGTTCCCTAATCTGACCCCGAAATAAGGGAACTACCTGTCAACGGCTCCTATGGTATAAAACAAGGACCTCAGAATACGCGACCCTCCCCTCCCCAAATTGTCGCAATACCCAAACCGGAAAAATGATCACCCCTGTTACCTCCCCTGTATCAGCCGCCCAAAAACTGGAATTATGAAACTACCCCTCATTTACGGTTGTGAGAGATGGGTCGATTTATGCCCTTAACACAAGTTTCCTGTGCCCCTGGTTGTTCCCCATAAAACCCCTGCCCTTCCTAATTAAGTAATCGGGCTGTAAAAGGTTACGTAGGATCCAGAGTGATGTTTTACAAGGTTAACAGACTAGTCCAAGGTAAAGAAATCATCGAAATGAACCCCGTAGTAGTTGAAAGGCAGGATGCATCGATAGAAAGGAAATGTTTAGCCATGTTCGTCTCTCAGCAAAATACCTGTGTAGTACTATGTTGACGACTCACAGTACCCTTTGTAAATGTAAAACTCTAGAGAACGGCATATCTTTGCCAGGTTCGTCTCACGAAGGTGGGTCACTATCAGATGAACTGTCGTGACTGTAATAAATAATTGTAAAGGAAAGTCATAGTAAATCCAACAGGCCCGTCACCGGTCATTCATATGCCAGTTGTGAACACTGATATAACGGGCATTTTTCATTCTTTGCCTGGAGCTGGGAGAGAAATAGACTTTTTGATTATCTTCATCTGCAAATTCTCTAAAGACTGTCTTTTCAAACTTGTTTAAGGGTACTGCTGTTGGAGGAGAGAAGGACCGGATGTGGGAGCACGAGGCCTGACTACAGACTAAGGAACACCTGCGACATTAGCCAAGGCGAGACCACGATAGAAAAGAGCTGCAGGACGAGGCACTGTTTTCGACAACATGAGAAGAAAGGGTCGACCTGATGCCCCTGCTCGATGTCCAGTGTCTGTCGACAAGTCCCCGCTCTCTGAATTCGGTCACACGCCCGCCTATTTGAAGTCTCTCGTTTCCCTAGTTTTGTTCCTAATTTGGCCTTGCTCCATCCCCCTTTTCCTCTGACCTACCCTATGGACTGTTTTGTACGCTCTTCTTCCATCTGAACTTTCCGACAAACACCTCAAAGGACACAGGGCGAAAAGGACCTTTTCGACCAGAAACGCGAGGAAAGGGTCGTGCCCTGCAACGCAGAACTTAGAACAGAGCTGGACTTGTAGCTCCACCGCCGGTGCTCAACAGCGCCAACGAAAGGCAACAAAGAATGATGAGAACTCGTTAAACTTCGAACATTTGACATCCCCAATCGCCGTTTCTGCTAGACCTCATTTCTCTCCCAGCCGCCATCGTATTGATCATGCTCCAATCCGAACCTGATATATATGTAATAACCTGCCAGTATGAAATATGCTTGCTGCTCTCGCTACAGAATCGTTTTTGTATTGCATTCCTATGACTTTCCTGCTAAACAAATTGATCAAAGTTTATCAAATAGGCCCACCTCCTAAAAACTAGAAATGTTAAAATGTATTGTTTACAACTCTTTTCCTCTAGGGTTCCTACCGTTTTCTTTCTCATGCCCACCACAATAGAACCGACTAGAAAATGAACCAGCAAGATGTCTTGAATATGTTAAAGGGAGGACTGTTGAAAATTAGTACGTTTTGGTGAACATTATCTGCGCCATCTTGCCTCTTCCCCTGATGCCACACTTTTGTCGTGCGCGCCCGCCATTTTTTTAAGATGCCCCGATCAGAGCGAACCCTTTTGCATGCTGCTGGCCCCTGACATAGCCCTTCGCCTTCACTAAGCCTGCACGCTGACCACCCCCTGTTTGCACCTGCCTTGAGTCATAAACCCCTCTTCGGCGCTGCTCTGCCCCAGGCCCTCATCCTGTTCCCAGCGCGACACCTCCCTGCTTCCCTTTCATGATCTCCGGCCTTTAGATGCAAACCCCCTTTTTTCCCTGTGTGCCCGTTTTGTCTTCCCCGTTCCCAGGCCGACACCCAGCTCTGCCGATACCATTCCTTGCCCCTCCCCGTACAATAGAAAGCTTCCCCCATCAAAGGATCCCCGGGTTGATCAAAGCCCCCACTCCATGAGATCCGATCAAACCCCCCACATTCCGTGAATCGGCGGAATATCCAGCTGCGTGATACTCATCACCTGTTGTGACTAGGGTGGGGACTTCAACTGTAAATGTGTGTGGGAACGGGCCCAAAGGGGGATCTGAGGATGTCTTTCTGTACATCAAAGTATCGACGAGAATATGTTACATGCAATAAAAAGATAAACTTGTGTATAAGAGGCCAGGCCTCAGGGATGCAGTTAGAGCACCTCAGAACGATACCTTCTGTCCGTTTCGTTGTGTTCTCCTCCGGAGAAAATAAAAACCTTGTTTCCTGCTTTCCAGTCTCCAGCGCCTGCCTCTTCATTGATTAAATAACTAGAGGGTCACAGAGGCAATACCGCCGGGCAAATATCGATTGTCCCCGACCCGCCTCAGGTTTTTACAATGCTGTTTTGCTCATTTACATGCTCCCCTTCCACGGCGTCATAACTTTCATTCCACCTGTTTTTCACCTGCATTGACTTCTATTTTGGCGTCCTTGGAGCCATATGTTTCTGAGGTACTTTCGGAGACATTATTTTACTGTTTCCAGTTTTACCGCTTTACTTTAGAGACCCCTCACAGTTTTTCTTAGGCATTTCTCCTTAAGTGCTGTAATTCAGGTTATCCTGGCACTTAAGCAACGTCATTTTCTCCCTCATTCTTGTCTCCCATTACTAAGGCGCTTACTATTATGTTTTTTTTGTTTCTACTTATACCTGCATTGATTTTGTTATTTTGCCATGTTACCATGCTATGTGCTTATTTATTTACCTGTATTGATTTATTCTTGGATGTACTTTTTGTCATATTACTATATACATGCTCCTGTGTTATTAATGTATTTCTTGCTTTGCATGCAGGTTTTCTTACGTTTTGCTGTGGAGCATTTATCTTTGTTCCTCTGATTTTTTCATGATGATACCTACAGTGCATTTTCATTTTGTGCGCAGGGTTTCATATGTGGTCTAACTTGAGGTGTGACTGAATTTTTAATTGGTGTGTAGTTCAGTTTACCCAGATCGCACTTTCCCTGCATTTTCATACGTGGTCTAACTTGAGGTGTGACTGAATTTCTTTGCTGTGTAGTTCAGTTTACCCAGATCACACTTTCCTGGTGCATTTTCTTTGTTCCTCTTATTCTTTACATGTATACTTGATACTTACAGGTTAATTGTCATATTGTGCGCAGGTTTAGATACGTGGTCCAACTTGAGGTGTTACTGAATTTTCTTTGCTGTGCAGTTCAGTTCACTTAGATCTCACTTTCCCTGCATTTTCACTTGTGGTCTAACTTGAGGTGTGACTGTACTCTTATCTTCGGTGTGTTACAGTTTACCCAGATCACATTTTTCTTGCAATTAATTCTTGGTGATTCTCTTTCATGTGTTTTTACCATTTTCTCTTCTTTACATGTCTGTCATTAGGTTGATGTGTTAGGTGTACGCCACCTGTGTTACTTTATTTACTTTTCATTGCTTTTTGTTTTGGATGCCAGTCACCCACTACTTTCTTTTGTTTGTGTTGTTTCCTTCTTCCTGTTGCTGTGTTCAGTGGTTCCATACTTCTAACCAGTCTGGCCAGTTGGTGTAGTTGTGGTGGTTACACTGGTGCATTACTTCTTTGTTAGTTTTCGTGGTATACCTCATTCTTGTTCATGTATGTTTTTTCTCCACCTGCTTTTCCATTCTTTTACTATTTCCTTCCTTTTGAAACTTTGTGCTTCAAATTTTTGCTCTGCTAAGGAAGGAGATGTGTGTCTTTTCTAGTTTTTGAAGTCCCTTACTCTATTTTTGTGTTTTACTTTACTTTTTCGTGTTTTATTCATTGCAATACTGTTACATTTTGTATTTTACTATGTTTTCTTTTCCTTATTGCTTCCTTTTACATCACCTTTCTACTTGCTTATTTTAGAATGCTTTTCATACTTATGTGCATTTTCAATTCTTCTACTGCAATTTTTCTTTGATATTACTGTGATGTTACTGCAATGTTGCTATTTACATTTGCGTTCTCTTTGTTCATTTTATAAAGAGGGATGGTCCCTGTTTCTCTGCCTCTGCTGTGCAGCCAGAGAGTGTAGAATGTTAGTGTGAATGAGATGTCATTGGAATGTTTGGTATACTGTGAGTGGACTGTCAGTTGGACCCTTGGCTGAGCAGCAGAGAGGATGCTCCTGGTGGGGTTTATATTACATATCTACTGGAAACCTATCTAACCATGTAAGAAGAATAAACTTATCATCTGTAACCTAACCAAGTCTTTTGGAACTCTTTAATACGACACAGCAAATTCCTTATTTTTAATTTTCCTGTTTTCCACCTTCTATGTAACGCATCTTCAAGGCCCCTTATGACCCACTAGTATGTCACCCTAAGTGTGCCCTGTAAACCCATAAGGCTGAATGGCTAAAATATAAAAGAGGGACATACTAAATAGTAAACAAAAGTATGTCCACACATTGAAAAGTTGTCAAACGCTGTTTTCCCTGTGTAACATTTTCCCCTGAACAGGTGTAACTGTGACTTAAAGTGGATTTTCATAATTTAGCATAGGGAAATCATGGAAACTTGCTTGAAAGTTATTGTTGGCTTTTTGTCAAACATCTAATTCTATTGATAAAAGTCGATTTTTGATATCTGTGGAAACGTTACTTTAAAAAACGAACTTAGTGTTGCCAGCCCGCCAAACATGTGAAAGCATTTCCGAAACAGCATTCCCTTTCGCATGAAATAGGGACTCAAGTGACAGAGCAGGGGTTCCCTCAGACATTTCTCTCTGGTATTATAAGGAAGGGAAGCTGTTCCCAGATCAGCGAGGAGGGTGTTCCTTCATTTTGGAGTTGATCTGGAAGCAGCCTAGAAGCTCAGAAGAGGGAGACAAGATATTTTGAATGAGGGACCCAGGAAAGGTTTACAGTAAAGTGAAAGAAGAAGCGCTAAAAAATGGGGTTGACATTTGGTGGGAATTATCAAAGAATTTGGCCCAAGGGAATTCTCTAATCGCTGGCTAGTGCACAGCATAAAAGGGGCACCTCACCATTAAATCCTCAGAATGTTCTTGGATATGGTTTATCCATAGGGGACAAGATCTCGTTCTACCTTGCCTGGAAAAGAAGCCTGAAAGTGTCATGAACATGACTTGCAGTCATGGACTGCAACTGCTCTCCAAGGGTCATCTGGCTTTCCTCCCATTCACTGCTCCAGTGACATAAAAGAGAGGAGACAGGTTCGACTTGTAAGGAAGTACCAGTTGCATAATTGTGAGTATATGGCACTAGGCCCTGCACAAGCTCTGGCTGTGGAGAGATCTAGTGGAGTGGTGTGGCTCACTGGTTAGAGGCGGCAGACCCGTAAGCAGAGGACGGCCCGGGACCAGGGTTCGATTCCCGACGCGGCAGGGTCGTGGACCAGGGTCAGCGGGCTCGATAATTCTCGCCTCGGTGCCTACTCTAACCAGGGACCACACTCGGCAACTCTGGGCATTAGCTTGCCTCATCTTCACAACGGCCCCCCCAGACCACCGGGGATGCTTGGTCGCACCTTAGAGATACCCATTAGGGACCATCTCTCAGGGTGAGCCAGGACGGGTTCCCCAGCGGTCGAAGCGCGGAGATACTCCTCCGGGAGTTGATTCTAGCACTATATAAACCCACAATTAATTAATTAATTAGGGACATATTATCAAGGAACCGAGTTACAATTATCACTGCTTTAGCGCCAGGAGACTGCCGCTAAAACTGCAATAATGGGCTTGATAATATGCCCTTGAGAATTCCAATAGAAGCCCATGTTCCGGGGTTAACATTGGCTTATATTGGAACTCCCATATTGGGATGGGTACCATAAGATCCAACAGGAGTGACTTTTCAAGGATCTTCGAGAAACTGAGACTCATGGTTGTAGCAAAAAAGAGGGACAGAAATGTGAATCTCATCTTTGGAACTGTGACCTAGTCACCCAGAAGAGCATGCTATGCAGTGTATCATCATTAAAGATCACTGACTGTGTCCCCGATCTCTGTGAAGCAGAACAGTTTACTGGTATTTATTTTTTGTTTTCCTTTTTGGCTCTTGTGGAGGACTGTGGGTAATGCACTAACCTAACAGTGGCCTTTACATCCAAAATCTTCCTATGGGCATTTTTTGAGAGTTTTATTTTAAATCTTTAAAATTAATTATCTCGCTAATTCATTCTCAATCACTTCCTTTATTTTTTCTACTAAGTTTCTCTAGGTTTAGGGATTTTATTGTGATTTGCTCTACACTTATTTTGTTTGGTGCTGCTTAAACTTAGCACACTTTTCTCTGGTAAACTGCCTGCTGCTTGTACATCTAGAGATTAGGCAGTGTGTCTTACTGAACTGTGTTGTGACCTAATAAAACCATGTTTATTATGTATTATTAATTTCTGACACTCAGCATAGGCACAGTACATATAGATGGATGCTAGACGTACATGGAGTGAGCTGTCATGGTTGGTGTCTTCATGCACATTTGCAGCTGTGCTGCATTCTAGCAGTGTGAAGGTGGTGCATGCCTGGAGTCCCTGCTAACCCCATTCTCTGCATGCTAACACTGGACCCAATCTTCCAGAGTACATAGATAGCACACAGATAGGTTTTCTGCAGCTGGAACTGCACTCCGAGCTCCATGCGGTATAAACCCTTGCCTCTAGGACCTTGCCAGTAGGACGGCAGCAGAGTTGTTGATCACAAAGTAAACCAACACAAAGTTAGTGAAAGAAGAAGCAGGAGTCTTGACTGAGGTATCTTGACAGGCCCCTGGCAAATCATTTCGATAAGATCCCCAGAGAGTACCACATGGACAGTTCTCCAAATCCTAAGACAGTTAACAGAAGCCCACAGGCTGAGAATTCATCTCACTCACCATTGATGGGAACAAAGAACTACCACTACCTGTGCCCATAATAGAATATTCTGCATTTGAGCTGATGAGCAATTGCAGCAAGGGAGACAGTGGGTGCTAGATCCTCAGGGCCTGATTCACAAAGGTAAACGTACACTTTTTTGTAAATGTATGATTGTTTGCTATTCACCAAGGGATTTATGAGTAGTATGTTTACGAGTGCAGAGTCTCCAAGCATAAAAAGTACTATGTTTTTATGTACGGAGAATCCTCACATGTAAAGATACCACTTGTAAATCCCTTTGTGAATAGCAGACTATGGTAAATGTACACAAAAGTGTAAGTTTACCTTTGTGAATAAGGCACTCAGTGTTGAATGAGAGAGAAGAGAGTAGCTGCTGAGCTAGAGGGAGAGGCAGGATGGATTGGAAAAGTGTTCCACCGAGAGAGTAGTAGTGGTCCCAGAGAACAGTTAGGTCTTCCTTCGCACAGCGCTGGTTTGAGGTAACACAGAGGTCCAAAACCAGAGTTAAACAAAAAAGAAACACACATTTTTTTTTTTAAAAAGGTATAATGTCAGCCATACAGTATTTGAGGATTGTACATTCCACATCCTCTAATCTTCACAATATCACAGTAGAGTAGAACAACACAATACATACTAAACAATCATCTAATTGATATGTAACAAAAATGTATAGATACAGCATGTGACATGTTGTATATAACTGAAACTTCATATGTAAATGTAATCAATATATATAAATATCGCTCTTTTGATATAGTTGCTTCCTGTTACTAGGAGCATCCGTCAGTGTTAAACATGTTATTACAAGCATATAGTCTATAGAGTGACATTATCAACATACCTCGATGAATTACTCAGAGGGAACAAAGACAATCGGAGAAAGCCTTCAATTATGATCAAGGTTTGGTGCCTGATTTTGAAGATGGCAGAAACCTGAGGCTCACTGACCTGCTTTTACAGCTCTTAATTTAGAAAGGGGCTTAGACCCTACTTTAAGGAAGTTGTAAGTGGTAAATCCACCGCCAATGCGGTTGCCGCTGGGGTGGGAACGTAATCAGGCGTAATCGTAAAACATGTCTTTTAATGTAGGAAAAACCTTAATGTTCATCTGTTGTGGAAATTTCCTATGAAGAAAGGCATGCATGTCATGGCACATACAGACGTCATCAACCCAACAGGATGGTTTGTCATCTAAATCTAGGGAAGACCTAAGTAATTCTGAGACAGCGTGCGTGCGTGGGCAGATCTGACCATCAGCCGTGAGAAACTGCACTCCCCAGGCACACACTTGACGGCAAGCAACTCAATTAAAGCTAGTTTGTTAAAGAAAGAACAAGGCAATGGTTTAACCCATCAAATTATTACAACTCATGCAGCAATGCTTACATAGAAGTTACACCTGCTGACATCAGTGAGTTATAAACTAGGGTGCAAGACGGAAATACTATAAACTGTTGTTGTTTTCTTTCCCTCCTGATTGGATGGGGCTTTAGAGGAGTTTGGATATATGTGTCATTTATTATGGGCTTGTCTCGACCTTACTAACCCTAGCCCTATTGAGGCACCATGAAAATATTAGGTAAGAGGGGCAGATGGTCTTTTCACCCAAAGCTACTGATATTGTGTTCTGCAGCATTCTCTCAGGACCTACAGTAGCCAATTTCAACTGACTTGAACTAAAAAAAGTAGAAAGACAACCATTAAAATGATAACAGGCATTTTTCAGGGCCAATACTCTCTCCATTTTACAGGGTGCTGGATATCAACCGGTGCTCACAGGTCCAGACAGTGCACACCTTTGTGGACTCTTGCAATCTTTAAAGCGATTGGTTGTTTTCTAATCTGTCTCTATCCAGTTCACTCTAAGTAGGTGTCAAAATGTTGGTAAAAGTGGGTAATGGGAATCCTCACAAACATCAGGAACATGGGTTAGCTTAAGAGTTGGCATTGTTCTTGAGGATAGCATAGATTTGAAGATCTACTGAAAGCTTACCTGACTTCTTCACATGTGGGGGCCTACATCGGGTTGACTGTCTTATTCCCCCTCCCACACAGTGAAGCATATGAAGCCTGGGGATATGCACCCAGGTAATGGTAAACTAGGTGATGCGTGCCTGGCGCTACAGCTCAATGAAACCATCAAAGGTTTAATGACATTTTATATGGTACCTACATCTGGATATTTGGAATGTGTCTGTAAAAGCTAATATCTTGATCAAATCCTTAATACTCTGGAAGGCTAGGATGAAGGATACTCTGGCCAGTCTAGAGAGTGTTGAGAAAGTGGTCACGTGTGGCTTTCAGCTGAGGAAGTTAAGTTTGTAGAAACATCAGCTGCTTCCTGAATGTATTCAGAAGTCCACACAGTCCACAGTGTGATCTTGGCAGGCATTGTGTGTCAAAAGTGTGCAACAGCATCTTTTGCGTGCCATAGTCTGCTGATTTGTTACTTTCTGTGTTTATCCCAGAGCAAGTTAATCCTATTTGTTTTGCTTGATTTGCGCAGAGACTACGGGCAGACTCCAAAACACTGCATCTTGTTCCATAATGCAGAAACATGCAATGCTGCACACGTCCGTGGCATTGGCTTGAGGTCCTGTTGAGGGATCAATGTTTGCATGCATGGAGCCCCCATTACTTCTGTCCAGAAGATACCTCTGTCCTAGGTCATCTCCTGACGCATGCACACAGAGGAATACAGGCATTCGAAGAGCCTTTTCCTAGAAGTGGCTTTCTGCAACCTCGAAGCCCACTTGGTTGTAGAAACTGGCAACCCATGTTGTCTGAAACATCTAGCTGTAAATGAAAGAAATATAACTTAGTCAACTTGAACATAACTTAAAGGCATATAAAGAATGGGCAAGCTTCACTGGACAAAAAGGTAAGCACATACGTTTAGAATATGTACGTCTATACATCATAGGGATGTCTACATGTACGTGTATGCATTATAGGAACATATGGGTCAGCCACCACACCTACATTCAAGGCTTAATGATCGAGAAGAAAATATGCCAATTAATGTCTTCAAACAATGCCCCTCAGATTCTAGGAACATCTCTCAGTAGCATTGCCACAATTTTGTACAGGCATTATAGAAGTGTAAAACCTTAAGCAAAGCAGTCCAGTTCTGTCTCAAAATAAGCATTACGGACTAGGTGAATTTATTTATGGTTCTTATATAGTCCAGAGGGTGTCAGAGCACTTTACATTTAACCAAGAATGTAAGACAGTGGAAACAGGCTTATTTTATTGGCTGATCTGGCATGTTGAAACTTAGACTAGTTCACGACTCCTTATGATAATTTATTCGATATACTTTGAACCTTACAAGCTGGGAGTGGAAAGAGACAGAAAGGGCATTAAAGAAAGTCAAGCCCGTGAATGATTCACTTACAGCTCAGTGTCTCCCATCGCACCCGGCTTCTCCAGTCTCTGCTTCCGCCTTTTAATACCATCCAGAATCTTCTTCCGTGGCCCTAAGGGGATGTTGATGCTCTTGAGGTCATTGTCTGAGCACAGCATGAGTGCTGCCAAGTCAATCTTCTCTTTCTTCAGCACTGAGATGAACTCAAACATGTGCAGAGAGGCGAGGAAGGCCTCAAGAGGACTGGTGTCGGGCTCATCGTCATCCAGGCCCAGCTCTGCATCATCCCAGGGAAGGTCATCCATGTTCCTCTCCTGCAGGCTGTTGGCACTACCAATGCTATCATTGAGGCTTGGCGAGCGCTGCAGGCGGCTCCGTAGTTTGACACCCATTCCCTCCATGTCACTCTCAGCGATCATACTAACATCATCACGACCAATCCCAAATAGTCCACCGCTGACATAGTTCCTGCGGAACACCATGGTGCCCAGACCAGGACGAGTAAACAAAGAATCATGCCCAGAATCTGTGCTGACCTCAGAGTGAGCAGAGTCCATATGTAGTCCTGGGTCACTTATGGCACGGGAGATGGTGTCCTCATCATTCACGAACATTTCTCTAACGTTGCGCCTGGTCCGCTCTTTTGGACTGGCATAGGTGCCCTGTTTCACAAACATGACGTCATTCCCAAGTTGAAGGCCTGACAAGGAGCGCACGCTCTTCCGTCCATCCTCATAGATCTTGAATGTCCCATCCACCTGCTTCTTCTTCTCCAGCTTTTTCTGGATTTTTGTCTTACCTTTGGCAGTGCCATGGATGGTGGCTTGGGAATATGGCATGGAAGTGGCGAGTGACATGTGGTGGAGCTTCCTGCTTACTGTGCTGCTGGAATAACTAGAGAAACTCATAGTGTCAGAGTGATCAGACATCTCCTTCTTGTACCTCCGCTCCATCCGCTCATGGTGCTTCTTCTGCATCTTGACACAGTCTTTTATCCGCCTTTCGGCATCCCGGAAGGCCTTGTCCTTCAGCTTGCTCACCAGTTTGGGATTGAGTCCAGTCTGCTTGGCGGCGATGGAGTCCAAATAACGCACACACTCCATGTGGCCTTTCATGGCGGCCATGTCCAGCGGAGTGTGGTAGTCGTTATCCAGACACCAGATATTGGCTCCAAACGACACCAGGAAGGAGAGGCAGTTGAGGTGACCATTGGCTGCTGCAAGATGAAGGGGTGTGTTCCCCCAGATATCACATTTGTCAGGATCTCCCCTGAAAACACAAAAAAGAATCAATGCCAAGAAAACTGATGATTGTAGTTCATGTGCATTACACTACTTCACAGTTTCTGTAGACCCTTCATATCCCAAACAATAAAGTACACAATTTAGACCATTAACTGGAGGTCTGCCTCCTTCTGTCTTTGCACAGGCTAAATTTAGCCTGATACTGAAAGTTGTTTACACTGTTAACAGAACTAGGGCATGTCCCCTTTAACAGTAGGTTAACCCCTTGGCTGCTGGGGCTATTTTCCTGCTGTGCTGGGGGGCGGGGGCGCGCACAGCGCCCCGGTGCTCATGACGAGGTCAGCTCGTCATGCGCCACGGTGCTCGTGTGCTCATGACAAGCTGAGCTCGTCACGACCATGCCCGTTTAATGGAACGCTCGGCACAGCAGGGGAATTAGCCCAGCGTGCGAGCGTTCCACGGGCCATGACGAGCTCAGCTCGTCATGAGCATACGAGAACCGTGGCTCATGACGAGCTGAGCTCGTCATGAGCATGGAAGGAGTTAAGCACGAAGACTTAGTAAATCACATAATTGCATGCATTAGGAAAAATACTACAAACCAAATAGTTTAGTCAAATGGGGTTTGGGCCTGAATTTAGCCTCTGATAATGCACTGACATTCACCTGAGAGTGTTATGGAGAAGTCACTTGGGCCACTCAGCATGACTTTTACAAGCAGTCTCCACAGTAATGTGGTGCTGGAATTCCACTGACACTGTCTTGGCCATGACTAACCTCTGGTACAAAAATACCCTTATGTTTTTACCAATCCAAAACATATGGGACAACCCAGCTATTAACTGAGGTTCTTGATGCTTGCTCGTCAGTCTCGCAATAGCCAATTGTTACATGGCCATTGGAAATGTACTCAAGTTACAAGAATGAGCATCTTTCGGAATGATGGAGTTGCAGTGGTAGGATCTGCAGCCCTCTCAGTGGCTTTCGGCATGTAACTTTTCTCAAGCCAGTGGCATAATAGCTGATAAGTGAGGTTCACACCTTGGTGAAGAACTGTTTGGACCCTTGGATGTCATGAGTTATTTTTTACATACCAGGACATTCCAAAGGTTACCATACCAGTCCGGTATATGGAGAGTTAGGGCTGTTGCCCAATGATCCAGAAGAACCTGCTTAGCAGAGGATACAGCATACTGACCATTGCATGAGGCAGATTTGTTTTCCCCACTCTACCTGGGAAATATGCCCTAACATGGTGTGACTTGGGGAAAGAAGAAGCCGCACCCCTAGACCCCTTATTTTTTCTGCTTCCAACAAAACATATTTCCAGTACTTTTGTATAAGGTAGCATTTTCTCAAAATAAGCCATATCGTCCCAGTTTTACTGCATCACTGCCAACACAGGGCCGATCGGTCCCCATTATTAGAATTGGGATGCCGTGGGATCAGGGTCCAAGTAATATTATTTTGTTACTTAAGAAAGCCACAGTAATTCCCTTTTGATAGTACCAACGGAGCCTTTCCCACTGCTGAATTATAAGCGATACCCCAAATTCCTATCTCCCAAGCCTTGTGAAGCCTCCTTCCTCTCCGTGTGTCCACCGCTACAGGCAGCAGTTTATAAATCCCTAAAATCCGGTGTGCATCCACCCACTGCAGTCGAAAATGACTTTTTTTAATCCGACCAACGTTCCATATACTACCATCTCAGACATAGATTTGCATGCATAAATATCTTTCAATTTCTACACAAAATCTTGCTTAATATGCTTAAAATATTTTATTGTACACTTATTGTGCACACCACTTAGTTTATACAGCTTGTCACTTGCCACTACTTTGCTATCTTTGCTATAGCCCTTGTATAGTTGCCAAAATGTGGAAGCCCAAATATCCAATAGAGGAGGAAAACCATTTGGAAGGCGAAGTAGCTGACAGCTATCCCATCGCTCTCTTCAATACATTATATCCATCTTGTGTATGCTAAGCTTGAAGCCCACCACTCCACCAAACAGCTCAAGTTAGTTAAGCAGCAGTGGTAGAGATTGCACAGGGTCTAATAGACAGACCAATACATTATTTGTGAATGCTGAACAGTTATAATAATTCTCAACCTTATTCCCCTAATATCCTCAATTTTCTAAACCACTGTGTCTGAGGTTCTGGGTATTGCACAAATAAGAGATGAACGTGTTGGAATCTCTGTTTCATTCCCTGCTCTGTATTAATTCTCATGGAACCCTTGCCATTGACCCACTTGCTTTTAGGGATTTTCTAAAAATGTCCCAACCAACCAACCAAGTCAAATGCCTTTTCAGCATCTAATGACAGGAGCATCACAATGTCTCTTCTCCCATTGGGGATATCTATCAGATATTTAATGTTCTCTCTTTTATCCCAAACCTTGCCTTCAAGCTATGACTCCTGCTTAAACTAAAACATCAAATCTTTTACACGTGATGCCAATATCTTTGTTAAGATTTTGATTTTGACATTCAAGAGGGAAAATTTACAGTAAGAGTCACAGAGTTCTGCATCTTTGCCCAATTTCAGAATGAGTGCTATCTGGGTCTATGACATCAACTGTATCATTACTTCCATGTTGACAAAACCTTTGAACAGTCTGATTAGTATCTCCACTAAACCAGGCCAAAATGTTACATAAAATAGTGATTAAGCCATCGGGTCCGGGGGTCTTCCCTAGCTTCAAACTTGTCTGCCTCGCTTACCTCCTCGGCAGCAATTGGGCTATTTAATTGATAAATGTGCTCTATGTATAGTTTATTCAGTCCTGCCTCTGAGATAATCCATTCATTTATCTGCATTTATCTTCCTTTTAGTATTCAGCCACTGATATTGTTGAAATGTCTCAAGCTTGCCACATTCTCTTACCATTTGTTTGCCAGTTTCATCTTAAATTGCTGCCATAAAGGATCAGGCTTGCATTTTTTGTAGCTTAGTTGCTAATATTGTTCCCATCATATTATCTGTATCAAGGCAAGATAGTCCCCAATCTAGGATACAAATGAATGGTGCCGGATTCCAAAAGGATTTTACAGGATAGTCATATATTTTAGGACTGCGGTCAAATTATTGAGCAATAAATAGTATCTTTATCCTCACACACATTTTGCAGGTGCTCAAATAGTCAGAAAGGCCAATTTCCCCTGTCTGGAGAGATCGCCATGCATCTATCAGCCCTGGCTCAGTCATGTATTCTCCTTTACCAGTTGTGTCACTCTGCCTTCGCACAGCGAGCTTGATTTATCTTTACCTTCATCTAGCTCCAAGTTCAAGTCTCCCTGTATAACATGAGGGCCTGTCACATGCTGGGTCAGCCACAATATTAGGGGGCCGATTCCGATTCGGGAAAAACCGCTCCGAATAGCTGTTCGGAGCGTTTTTCCCGTACGAATCGTACCCTGCAACGTCCCCCGTACGTACAATGAAGTACGATTCGTACCAGGAGCCGTACTCCGTACGAGTCGTACAGAGACCGTACAACTCTAATCTCCGTACGATTCTCACTCGGAACCCGCTGTACGCGACATCTGTATGGTTCGCGGCTGGTTTTTACGACCCAGCAAGTACGATACGTGTCGGGTACGCACCGTACGACCCTTTTTCTACGGGAGCTGAAAACAGCCGTAAAAGCAGAGTTTGCGCCGAAACAGGTACGGAACGGACCCCCGGGTACGGTGCGTACCCCCATGATCGCAGGGGTATGGTGCGTACCCATTGGATCATGGGGTGTACGAGCCGTACCCCATGTACGATGGGTGTACGAGCCGTACCCCATGTACGATGGGTGCAGAGCCGTACACCCATCGTACATGGGGTACGGCTCGTACACCCATCGTACATGGGGTACGGCTCGTACACCCATCGTGCATGGGGTACGGCTCGCACACCCCATGATCGCAGGGGTACGCACTGTACCCCTGAGATCATGGGGTATACGGACCGTACGGTGTGTATGAGTTTGTGTGCTTTTCCGTACGACTCGCCCTTACCTGACGTGGACCGTACGAATGGCGTCCTCATACCCCAGTCCGGATCGTACTCGTCGGGGCGTACGGCATGTGTACGAGTCGTACGGCATGTGTACGAGTCGTACGGTTCACGGTTTCAGCCTTGCAATACGTACGGATCGTGACGATTCGGACGGATTCACGGAATACGGATCGTACTAAGCAACTCGGACGGACGGGTACGATTCGTACAGAGAGGGCTCCGGATACAAATCATACGGACCGTGTTTTTTCCCGAATCGGAATCGACCCCTATGTGTTTAAAGAATTTCTCCTGGCCCTGATTTGGAGCACATACAGCAACCAAAGAGCTACCCCTCAGGAGAATAGTAAGCAGTAATCACTGCCCCTTTTTATCCACAGTAGAATCTCACAAGGAGAACCCAACATGTTGGGCTAGCAAGATCCAAACACCCATCAATTTCATCTTAGTTGGGGCACAGAACTGAGATAGAAACACCTATGAGCTAAAACTCCAGGCATCACATGCTAGTCGGTAGGTCTTCTGTAGGAACATGTATCACGCTTAGTATCCTTTAAGGCCTGGAGTATCACTATCATCTTGTTCAGAGCATTTAGTCCTCTTACTTTATTGGAAACACATGGTAGGGGCTGAGTCATGTTTTTATAGTGGAATGGCGTTCTCCTGTGCTATTATTGTTCCTTGCATCTATACAGAAAACTACCTCACTCCTCTCCAAACTTTCTTGCTTGCCAGATTTGTGTTTCTCATGGCTTCTTTATCCCAATCCCTAAAACCCCCAACTGCGCAGCTCCCCTTCAAAAACAACATTAACCGCCTCCCCAATACCCATTGAAAATAAGGATCACCTCCCTGCAGGAATTAATCGACCATTAAGTCTTTTAAGAGTTAAGACAAACCATTCGAGTGGCCCAGTCAAAGAACAGACTCAAAGAATTCCCAGTTATGTGCTGATGTTTCTTGTAAAAGAACCTGCTCAGCCCTCATAGAATATTTTAATCCGCTACCTCAAATATTGCATTCATCTCGCCTCTTCCTTTACACCCTAATACATGGTTTTTTGATTTATAGATTTTTCTAAAACACAATATGCGTGTAGAGGGAAAAAAGAGTTTTAATTGAGAATAGTGCTGACATCTTAGGAGTGTGATTTGGTTTACAAGTTGCATTCAATGCATTTTTTATGTGAATTTGTGAGGAGGGTTAGTAGTTCCAAGGCACCACTCATTTTCACTTTTTATGACTGTTCTCAATTCAGTTTTCTGTAAAGCGCCACAAGTTCTATTCACAAAGTTAAGTTTGCAGATCTTCTTCTACACCTAAGAATGTATGCAAAAAACATCAAAATGGTTTAAGGATAATTTACTACAATTTAATGGAGGTAAAACAGAAATTGTACCCTCTCAGCGATTCTGATCTCTCGCCCCTTCCAGATGATTTCTGCTCTATCCCAACAGACACTCCATTGATTCCATCAAAAAAACTACGTAACTTGGGGGACCTAGACCACTGCAGAGCAAATTCTCTTGGTAGGTTCCGGCTAGAAACCTCCGTTCATCATCAGCTAAACAAGTAAGCACAACCCGATTTAAGAAAACCCGGATGGGAGGCAGATCTTTTAGCTCTGCAGCCTCGCGTCTGTGGAATAAAATACCGATTGACCTCAGACAAACCAAGAATTTGTTGAATTTTAGAAAGAAGCTAAAAACATGTCTCTTTGCTCGGGACTAAAGATGCTCAGTTGTAGCTGTACTTCTTTCTTGCTCGCATGACTGTAAATATGCATAGCGTCTGTAGGGTAATCTCAGCGCCAGGATACCTGTTGGGTGACAGAGCCCTATACAAATCCTACATACAATACATTACAATACCTAAGTGTAATTCTCCACTTTTTTTGTCATTCACCATTTCGAGTGGAGACTTACACTCAGGTGTAGACTTAAGAGGCTAAACCTCCTCAAATGCGAGTGTGTTACAATTAGAAACGTACCACCTGTTTATGGTGATTTCTGCAACCAAGGCAGAGATCTCCATATACCAAAACATGGGCAAACTTAATAAAGTGTATTTAAAAAAAAAGTATGTGAATTTAATTTAATGCAAAAGAAAAATGTTAAATAATTGTAAACAAATAATGTTAACCTAGGACCATGCAACGTCGTAAAATTATCTTTGTTTTCATAAAAAAAACAAATCAAACATAATTATTAATTTTTAAATGCTATTTGCTTA
The DNA here is from genome assembly GCF_964261635.1 of Lissotriton helveticus. NCBI lineage: Eukaryota > Metazoa > Chordata > Amphibia > Caudata > Salamandridae > Lissotriton > Lissotriton helveticus. Next base: position 1,270,821,278 of record NC_136068.1, read on the forward strand.
GTAATACTTTACATTTAAAATCATCCACCTTCACTTACATTTGTATATGTATTCAATTTGTAACAAATCAGGGTATTAGGTATGTTTTCAATTCATTTTAATGATTCTTAGAATTTGTAAACGAAGCTAACACTATAATTTAACTTATTTGAAATGTAAGCATATTTTTTACATTAAAAAAGGATACAATTATCATCAATTATATTTAAGCGTTCTAACTCCCAAAATATATAAATATTTTAAATTGAGAATTCATTCAATTTATTTTGTATGCTTTTCTATGGGCTTCTTTTTGTTATAGCCATCCTCCACTGTTGTCCAAATGTGCTGCAATAATAGTGCTTGGCCATACGTTATGTTTCACTTACTCCAAGGTTAGGATGGAGTACATTTACACATTTAAGACTATGGGCCACATTACGGTGTGAATCGGAAAGCCTCCGACCAAAGTTCAGAGGCTTTCCAAGTCAAATCGTAGGTTTGACTTTTGTCCGCCTCATAACAGTGCAGGCGGTCGCAAGAAACTGGCTGGTCATTCCGGCTGGATGCCCACGAGGGTCATGGAGCCTGTCAGCAAGTCGGAGGCCCCACTGAATTCCCTATGGGTGACGTTTTCGCCATCAGGATTACGATGTCGGTTTCCGACAGGCTTTCCATGTTGGGCTTTACGACATGGAAAGCCTGTTGGGAAGTGAATTTTGGGGCCCCTATCAGGGCGCCCTACTCCCCGAGGCTTCCGTTTGGGGGCTGAGGGGGCACCCCTGTTAATCCCTACAGTATGTGGCAGGCACCATCAGGTGCCTACCACACGGTGCAGGGATTAACAGAAACTCCCATTTCTCTACGGGAGCTTGTGCTATAGCCAGTTTAAAGCCATAGCACAAGTTCCAGTAGAGAAATTGGAGTATGCGGCCGTGCCATGTACGATCACATTGTAATAGCAGTGTCAGTACCTCCAACCGGAGGTCGGCTGGTCCCGAGACCACAGCGGTGTTACGTCCGCCCAACATTGTAATGAGGTCCTAAATTGTCATTATTAAGACTGTAGCAGATTAAGCAGTGCATTTTGAGAATGGCAATTATCTTACTCTTATGTAAGTGTGTTTTGTATTTGCAAACCCTTGCCTCTTCTTATATTTCACTAAATCCCTCGAAATTAGTCTGAAATATTATTCAATTTTCACACACTTCTCCTTGCTACTTCCACATTGACTACTAAAATATATGCATGGGTGTGTGAAACCCTCTGCCACCTGTGCATAGATCTCTGAACAGAAAAGAGAGTGGCGAAGTGGTAGAACTCCTGTCGTAGGTTTGAGAAATGCATTATGTAGTAAGTGAAGAGTACTTCTGGAGTAATACTTTACATACTCCAAAATGCCTCTTCAAAAATTGGGCCCCTTGTGAGTAGAGCCCCGTTAGTTTATTGAGAGCATTTGAAAAAACTATATTCTAATGAGGTATTGTTACATCATTATTTATATTATTTTGGTATGAATATATTATAAGTACAAGACAACAAAATTGTTCAATGACTGAGGCGCTTGCTCATAGACTTCTGGTGTGACAGTCAGGAATTCGAATTTTCTTATGGCCAACTCGGCCTTTCATTATCAGTAATTTGTGTTGTTTTAAAAATATATATATATTTTTTTTAAATGTAAACTGGTATAAAAAGCAGCATAAAAAAACATTTGCAATGTGTTGGACTTGGCCCTTCTGGCAGGTTCACCCCTGAACTTTTTGCTTTTTATATGTGACCTGGGGATGGTGATTTTTGGTTTCTGCGTATTTTCACTGTGTCCCAGTGGAAAGTGCGTGCGCACTCTGAGTGCGTGTGGTGAGGTAGGCCTGCCCTCCCATAGGAATGCATGGGGAATGTATGTGTCCCTGGTAGTTCCTGATGCGTGGGGTGTGCAGGCCCGAGTTTGGCATGTGCAAACTCGTGAGATTGAATGCTGCGCAATGATGTGTGCGGTGTGAATGTGTCTAGTGTGGAAGTGCCACTTCTAGACATGGGTGTGCGTGTGCAGTGAGTGTGCTGGCTGGAGCTGGCTAGTGAGCCTGGCTCCAGGAATCTGGATGGGTCTGCCCCGGTGGTGAGTGTTGAGATTAGCATGTGTGATGTGAGGGAGTGGTGCACCTGGGACCTGAATAGGGCTGGGCTTTCCCCACACAATGCTGGCTCCGCCCCCTGTGGTGCGATTGATGACCCTAGCCTGCCTGGTGAATAGGAAGGGTGGCTGAAGCACATTAAGAGTGCTCCAAAACCAGCTGCGACTGGTTTTTCCCCCACCCTGCACCCTGAGACAAAGGGATTTAATGTATAAAAAGGGGCTGTGTCCCCTTGCAAAATGTTCTCTTCCTGGATCCTTTTCCTGAGGGGGGGCTGCTGCTGCTGGGCACCAGAAGGATCGCCACTAGGGATTGCCTCCCTGTCTAGGAGGACCCTGTGAGCTGGCTGTGGGCCTAGCCTTGCCCCCCCACCCCCTGAAGGACTTTGTGCAGGACTTTGGGGGCACTAGCGCATAAGAATCGCTATACTTTTACTTTCCTTTGCCACTAGCGCTTGGAGAGCGCTTTATTTCACCACTAGCACTTGGGAGCACTACATTTTCTCTCCAGCACCTGGGGGTGCTTGATGTGCCGTTTTAATTAGTCCTCTGACGGGTGCCCACCCCGCCAGGGACCCTGCAGACAAATATTTATCATTAATAGAGGGAGCCCACCCCTCGTTGTGGTCCCCGAGATCACCGCCGCAAGCCCGAGTCTCCCCAGCCCCCGAGAAGCCTGCCCGCAGCGTCACGAGCCGCACCACGCTGGGATTGGACCCAGCACCAGCACCACGCTCCGATTGGCTGGGGAAAGTGAAGAAACCAGGAAGCGGACGGGAGACCACGCCGCACTCCTGCCAGGGAAAAAGGAAGAGCCGTCCTCCGGCGAGGCTCTCCCGAGGAGAGAGCCCCAACACCGCCACCCGAAAAAGCCCAGCGGAGAGGAGCCGACACCGCGAGGAGCCGCTGTCTCAGACAGCCGGTGAGTGCGGGCGTCCCCGGGGTCGCTCCTCCGCTCTGGGCAGTGTGGCAGCAGAAGAGCCCCGAGAGGCTCGCAGGGGCGCCTTAGTGTGAGAGCCCACCGTGTTGTAAGAGCCCGGAGAGGCTCCAGGCATTCCTTAGGTACAGAGCCCCGAGAGGCTCCAGGCATTCCTTAGGTACAGAGCCCCGAGAGGCTCCAGGAATTCCATTCGTTGACGAGCCCCGAGAGGCTCCTGGGGGCATAATTGTTCTAGGGCCCCCGTGGCTCTTGAAAGCCACAGTTGTTTTCGAGTCCCCCGAGAGGGACTCCCACGTTAGTACCGCCATTAGTGCAGAGCCCACGAGAGGCTCGGGGGGCAGTGTTGCTTGGGCCTTAGAGCCTGTGAGGCTCCAACGTTGTTTTGGGGGCACTGATGGTCCTGTAAGCCCCAGATGAGAGCCAGGGTGCACGCTGTGCCCAGGTTCAGTCTTTCAGCTGCCCAGCACTTAGTGGGCAGCTGCTACGTTTAGGCCCCTGACATTTGGGACAGTCACTGGTAGTGGTCTAATGTGATTTCTGCGAATTGTTCTTTGCTGCACCTCTGAATGTGTTTTGATGCGTCATGTGCCTTGTTCTTACACCGCTGAATGTATGGTTATGCATCATGTGTTTTCCTCCCCTACACCTATGAATGTTATGATGCATCATTTGTAATATGTTCTTGCTTATACCCCTAAATGTATGGTGATACTTAGGTGGTTGTTCTTTCTAGTACAGGTGTGCTAGTGAAGCCCAGGTTCCCTGCGTAATATTCTCCTAAGGTGGTTAGGGTTGCGTAGGTGGTACTTACCGGTTACCAGTGGTTACTGGTTGTGTGCTTTATGTTCTATTTTGTGCTAAAGTGATTATTATTATATGTGCTATGTGCTAATTATTATTCCTACAAGTGCTAATTATACCAAGTACTAAGTCTAAAAGTGCATATTCCTGACAGTGGTCCAGGTGGCCCTGTCTTGTACATATCCCCTGTAAATTCTGCCCGTGCCTGTTGGCACATTGTAAAGTGTGTGTTTTTATCTAATGTGTTTTGGTGTAATACAAGGCTATTTTTATATATAACCTTGTGTGGAGTTTCCTTTGTGGTGGGCCTTGGGTGTTGTTGCTGGGTGCACGCGCAAACACTTTACTCACATTGCCTCCGAGTTTAGCCTTACTGCTCGTGTCACGTTACCAGGGGGTGAGCAGGGGTTATCTTGGTGTGTAACTCCCTTGCCCTGACGTGGAAGTGGTAGTCTCTGACTGACTTTGGCGCAAGCCCTGGCCAGCCAGGGATCCCATTTCTAACACAATGTAAATATGACGTTCTAAGGTTGCATGGTTTTGTGTAAAGCAAAATAAAGATGTTTATATCCCGTGGTTAGTGGGATTTACTTCTGAAAATAGATCCTTCCTAGAACTCGATTGTTAAAAGGCCAGGATGTGGCAAATGGTGAGGGTCTCTCAGGAGCTAATGGAATAGGACGCACCAGTGCTTGAGGTCTGGTTATCTAGATTTATTTTATGTTTAAGCGGAGCCACCACCCGTCTCATTTATCGATTTGTTAAGTTTATTTTTATAGCTGAATAAAACTTTGTAGTATAGACAATTCATTGAAGAAATTTCTGCTATGAAAATTATCTAAAAGCTGCAATGATTATCTTGGGTTATGTATTGTGCTCAAACTATGGTTGTTAGGGTTTGTTGGCGGTTTTTTATATCGGTTTCAAATGTTTTTAGGGAGAGTGTGAGCATTTTGAAGCTTGGTTAAAGTCTATTACTATAAATGCACTTTATTGCAAATTCTGTATCTAATGCAATTTCATAATGGTGGGTTGTATTTCATGTACCTTTTTTATTGTAAATGTTTATTTGACAACTTTAGCTGCTAGCACAAAGCACCTTAATTTCCACTGCTAAACGTTCATTAGCTTAATTGTATTTCTTGGTCAAATTTGTCCTAAATGTTATTCCTTTGTGCTTTTAATTGTTTGTGTCTTTGTTTTAAAGTACTGTATTTTGTGAATTATTGCTGTAGGCACAATGCACTTTCTTCCAGTAAACCGATTATTTGTAGTCAAACAAACTATGTCAGGGCTCAGCTGTGGCTCTCTTTTTGGATATAAATGTACACTGTATCTGTATATTTTTACTCTGACTCTGTTTTGGATATGTACTTTGCTGATTGTAATGATTTTAAGTAAACAGCAAATATTCTTTTTACAGTGGTTATCAAGAGAGAAGGCTGAGTAGGTGTTTGCATCACAGCCCCCAAAAGAGCCATTTTAGCAGCCATGGCATGGCAGGGGTAAGGGCTACAGCCTGACAATAGACATTCAGCGCCTTCACGTAGTCTTTTGTGGTATTGGACAAAACCTCAGAGGTGCTAGGTCCGCCTTGTTCATAAGAGCCATGAAATGAAGTGGTACAGATGACAAAAGAATATTTGGGGCAACGTAGTATTGCAAATAAAACTGACTCCTGAGATAGAAGGGCTTGGTAAGGAGTATGGTTCATGATTGGCAGTAGTCTATGAGATATATCGGATTGTGGTGGGAGCCAGCATGGCTACTTAGGAAGGACTGGTTACTGGGGCTTTTTCCAAGGCAAAAGCAGTCCAAACTTGGAGCCTCAGATCTAGAGTTTGCAGTGTGACTTCATCGGTCTGATGGGAGAAGGGGGCGAGGGGACGGCTTCAAGTCCATGTTTGTTGAACACATCATGAAGAGGAACCAGCAGCCCCCTTTATGGACAGGTTAGCCCCAGAGGGTCACATTGCCCTATCTGGGATTGACCACTTCATAGCAGCTTGTACCAGAGCTAGGTCCAGCGAGTTGGGACCATCTCAGTCGAACCTGCAGTGGGAAGTGGCAAGTAAGTGTCTTTTGTGAACCTTTTGTGAACCTTCTGTATGAGTTAAGTGATGATTCAGGCGGCTTTTGAAGAGCATGACTATGTCAAGCACTAGTAAGATGGGTTCCAGCAGCTTAGCTGGCCCATTTTCCTGGTCCTGCTGCATCTGGTACCAGCAGCTTTCTTGAGTGATTGTCCAAGTGCTTGGACATGGACATGGACTGATCAATCAATCAGTCTGGATTTGCAGAGAGCGCCAAATCACCCGTGAGGGTATCCGGGCGCTAAAGCTGTTTTAGCACTGTTTCTTTAGTCTACAGCAGGCCTCTCGTGATGCACCTTAGGGTGGACTCTACTAGTTTTAAACTTCAATCCAGCCTCAGAAATACTCCAGTATCATGGACAGCCCCGATGCTATGTCCACTGGACACTGCAGAGAAGGCTCTGACAGGAATAGGCCCCACAGCTGCAGGGATATTGTGTTCCAGAATAGCTTGCTCTATCTCTGCTGCCTCCTGGGCCCATGTTGCGACCAGTTTGGGGCAAGCCATAGCCAATACTACATTTTTTTAACTATGTTTTAGGCATGAGAGCACGTGTTGCCAGATAAGTGTTCGGCAGCACCACTTGTAAATGTTGGGAACACTCACCAAGTTGTAACTTTGTAAGTTTTCATTAATCTTACAAGACATAAGATGCTCATTTAGGATGGTTAGCTGCATGGACACGTTCCTTATTTTTGTGGGGTCTTGAGGAAAATAATTTTCTAAACGGAACAGATTTCCAAGTTCAAAAAATGGAGAAACAAAAAACACCTTTACAAATGCACATTTACTGCAATGCTACAACCAGGTCCGACATTAGCACAGGTGGCACTCAGAGCAACAATTTTTGTAGGCACCCTTCATGACCTACTTCCGCACAGATTCCCTCACTACCACCCTCTAATGGTACCCCTCATCACTCCATAGGCCCTATCTGACTTGTATTTAATTTGTTTTGAAGCACAAATCACACCAGGGTAGCTTGCAGATCACTTTACATCATAAACACATTATATAGAAACAATGAATCATACGTGTGTAAATCAGTGTATAGGAAATGTTACATACAACAAGGAGGACTCCAAGGTGTAGGAGTCACATGTAATCCATATTGGTAGGCCTTATATGTTAAGAGTGCTTGGTATGGAGGAGCAGAAATCTAGGACTTAAAACGTATCATTGTGTTTGAGGTTGCATTTAATAATAAAAATGTATTTCTACCCAAATTAACCCTTTTAGCAACATTAGGAAAATGAAAGAGTGGGAAAAAAACAGAACGTTCTAACCGAGTGATTCTTAAACTGGGGTCCGCAAGGCCTACTCAGGTGGTTCGCCAGTGTTTTACAGAATTAAATACTATTAAAAATTGCAAATGAAAATTAATAAAGTATATTTAAATAAAGCAACAACGTTATAAAAATTAAAACGTTTTTGTAGTAAGGTGAATGTTCCTCTCCTTCTCAGTTCTCTTTCTTCCCCTTGCTGTTCAGCCTGAGTATGTGTGGAATGTTGTATATGTCATGGAAGGGAAACATCCTAAACCACGATGTTTCAAGAACGGCTCACCTGAACAACGAAGATTGAACAACGAAGAGGGCTGAACCACGAAGGTAACATCCACGAATGAAGGAACAACGAAGGATGGAACCACGACTTTTAGAACACCGGAGCATGCTAGGAAAACGTTTAAAAGGGTAAATGGGCAGTGTGGGGGGACTCCCCCCCACAAATACGATTAAAAAAAATATATATAGATTGAAAAATACGTGAAGATTAAAATCTAAACAAATAGGTTGTTGAAGAAATTAGTTAACATAAATTACCAGTTTATGTCAGAAGATGGCAGTGTTGCTTTAATTTTAAAACGAACAGCATATGATCAGTGTGCTCGTTTTTGAAAACAGACCTAAAATAGTATTTTAGAAAAAAAATCGCATTAAATCTAATCTTTTCGTGGTTTATGGAGTAGTGGTTTAAAATGTAGTGGTTAAGTAATGGTCGTGGTTTAGCCTTCGTTGATCCAGAAGTCGTGGTTTAGGCAGTAGTTGTTAAGTCATACAACCGTCATGGAATGTTGAATGGGTGAAGTGAATCAGTTGGTGTCTGCAGGCTGAGCAGCTAGGAGGCTGCTCCTGGTGGGGCGTACTTACAGAGATACTTACAGGCCTATTCATCATCCTGGCTACATCATCCTACCTCTGTAATTTGTACTTCAATAAAGCTTCTTGGACCTACAATTTGGTTTCCTGTGAGCTTCTACTTTACAACAGTTTTCTATATTTGATTGTGAATTAAACAATTTCTTTTAAATATTTGAGCATTTATATGGTGTTTTCTTGTTTATGTACTGTTGTGAATTGTTTTGAGGCTGAAATCATAAAAATGTGTTGGGCTAGGGGTCTCCTGTTTACACTTTTTACTGAGTGGGAGTCCTCGGACTTCAGTAATAATTCAGTGGGGTTCCACAGATGTCAAAAGGTAAAGAACCACTGTTCTAACCTATACCTTGCAATACAATTGTGTTACCTCCGTGGTATACCTTCTTTGCAGAAGGCAAAAAAAACCTTTTGCTACTTTATGATGAGTCAAAACTGCTATTAGACAAAACACACACTCTCTCTCTCTCTCTCTCTCTCAGTAAATTAATCACCAGAGTTATCTTGACAGTTTTATGGCTGTCTTGAAATTGCTGGACACACAAGAAACTCTGCAGCAGGTTCATTTCAAAACACAGCGCCCCATCCCCCTGCCACGCTCCCCCCTGCGCAGACACCCAGTGTGGTTGCACCAGTTGCACCACCCTAAAGCCTGTTCTGCCTACGAGTGGGAATTCTCTTCTCTGTGGATAACACACAGTACTAAGGTTAGGATTGACCCTATGTGTACACATCTCAGTTTTGTGAGTTCCCAAATATAAGTAAATCTTTTCACATTATAAGCATATGCCTGTTTGGATTTACTCATCATTTGATTATAATAGACGTGCAGTATGTAACATGCAAGCTTAAATTGAAGAAACGAGTTTTAAAATGATCAAAAATGTACATAGCTGTCACATTTACACATATTAGGCATTAAACTGTTCATTTGTACCATCAAAAGTTGTTCACTTAAAAATGATAAAAAACACGATTTGTTTTGGAATGAGATCATATAAAATAAAGATTTAGCAAAAATGTGTAACTCTTGACCCTTGCTAAAACATGTTATTTCATAATAAGATTACATTTTATAACATGATTCACATATTTTTGTAGAAATGTTGCTGCTTCAATAGAGTTATTGTCACAATTGATTAGGAAATAGTCTTTTAAATGGGATTTATGCAACATTACATAAAGAATATGCAAATAATTTACATATTGACCTCTTAAACTAACTCATATTTACTTTTCAACATATGTCATCGTATAATATTTATTTTTCCTATAATAATGTTGCAGCGTCTGCATAACCATAGCTTGAAGGATAGATTGGTACTCGTATATGCAGGAAAGCTCAGCCATAAGCAGGGCTCAACCCTGTTCAATATTAGTTCCAACATTTTTAACTAACATATTTGATAGTTCATTGTTCTCTGAAAGATATGATGAGTAGTATTCCAGTTCACATAAAAATCTTGGATGATGATTGGATGGAAGAAGACAGCAGAGGCAGCAGTTGGAGATTCTAATAAAATGTGTTGTTTATATAGGTGCGAGGTGCTAGATTAGGCTACAACTTCTCAGACTTCTCTCCTTACCTCCCTTGCCAACCTCTCACGCTGGCTCTCATTCACAGACAGTCTTGACAGCAGAGCCTTGATTGAAAAGTGTAATCTTTTTGCCCAGTCTCTATGCTACATTGTGCTCTACTGAGTGCTTTCCCTTCTCTTTATAGGCCATTCTGCTTTCATTTTTCTCATATTATTGAACTGAATTTATTGAAGCTTTATGCTTGCTCCCACTCTTTTGATGTAGAGATCTTTATGAGTTCTAGTTGAAGCTTTTCTCTTAAATTCTTCGAATAAGGATTCTTTCTTTCATGGAATGTGCTTAATGATTTATGCATTGTAATGATTAGCCTGATTTAAATTATTGATTAATGAATAAAACTGACTAAATCAAGATAAGCTATTAAAGATTGAAATTAATAAAAGATTTAAAACTTCTTAAAAACTCTCTTCAGTGACTCACACTTAATATTGATTATTGATTATAAACTTTTGAAGTGATTAATGAATCGATTTCTCTAACAACGGACAAAGTCCACTGGCCAGACCGAGCGAGGATTAGCCTTGATGACTTTTATACCAGAGTACTTAATCACTCCAGCAGTGGCATGCTTCATCAACAGGTTGCTCCACATCTGTAACATTTTTTTAGCAAAATGGATTGGCTTTCAAGTCTTTAAGAGTACTTTTGTGGAGGTGTTATTGCCTCCTTATGATGGAATTAAGATCCAGCTGGACTCGTTACATTTCCCTAGAGATGACCCAAGAGGCTCTAATGAGAATGGGAATGTTGAGGATACTATTAATCCTCAATCCTTCTGATCAGCATATTTCAGCTGTATTTCTCTGGCCTCAAGCGAGGTGCACAGCTTTCTTTTTTTTCTTTTTTTTTTTTTTAAAGGTTTTATTGAAGAAGACAAGAGAATTTACATAAATCGGGTGTCATACACAAAATATGATATAGCGATAGGTGAGCGAGTAGACCAATGCAGAAAATCAATTCACAGAAGTATGTAACTTTGGCAACGACATATACATTAAGAGTAGAAACGATCAGCAATCTGACAAAACAACAGCCTGCAATGTTCACCCACCCACGATTCAGGATAGTGAAGACCAAATTAGACACTCGACTAGGTAAGAAATCGATACAGAATAAGCGACCGATCTCTTGTGAAAGAAGAAAGAAAAGAGAAAAAATGCCATAGAACTAAACAAAGGTAAAATAACAAACCCCTCCCCATTCCCCCCACCCTGCACCCCTGCAATGGCTACGGCCCATCCCCACTAGCAGCGTGCCTGTCGCCCCGGAACTAAACCTAAAAGTAGGAAAAAAGAGTGGAGGAGGAAATATCAAACAGGCCCCTGGTATCCCTTACCCCCCGCCAGCAGCAATCCACCCCAAACATCTCCAGAATAATAGAATGCAACAAGTAAAATCTAATGGGGGGAAGCTTGTAAGAGCCACCCCACTCCCGCGCAATTATCAGGTACAAATCCCGTGGCAAATGAAGTCATTTTTCAAACCCATCCAGTAAAAGCCTGGCCGCTACGATTCTTCATGCGAGCCCTGTCCGTTCGAACCACCATCTCAATAGGAGAATCAAAATATAGAAAAAGTTCAAAGTCAGTACGGAAGGATTTAAACCAGGAGAGCGGTACACAAAATCCAAAAGTCAAACGGAGTTCACTGCCCACCAGAATTAGGGCGCCAGAGCGTATTTGAACCATCTGGGAGAAAAAGGGCGAGGTATCAATCCGACAGTCACTGGAGAACTCTCTCTGAAATATAAGATTGTCCATATCCATCTTGGGCGGTATCGGCGTAGGGCAGGATGCACATTTGATAGTCTCAGGCTCGCTTGCTGCCGTTCGAGAGTCGAAGAAGAAGAATACAAAGTCAGACTTCAGCACGGGGCCCTCTGTAGCAGTCGGAGCTTGCTCCGCGGTTAAAGCAACTTGTTCCAGAACCAACAAAGGGTCGGAGTCCGGTCTCCGGCAGATGATATCAGCCGTTACGACCATCCTCTGGACGACGGCGGTGACTTGTGAATGGAGCTCCCCAATGGCGGCCATTACAGTATGCAGCGACGGTGTACAGTCCACCCGCTCCATCGCCCCTCACGAAGCGACCGAGCAGGTCTCTGAACCCCGGAGGCCGACTACTCCGGGGCACCGGGCACAGGCAAAGCCGATGACCACTGTGGGCACTTCCAAAAGCGCGATTTCAACACCTTCGCCGCCAGTGAGGAACCAAGCCCATCGACCCCGGGAGCTCAACGGGGCCTCCGGGCAGTGGATGCCCGACCACAGCAATCGATACGTCAAGCCGCCGGAGCTGCCAGATAAAGCTGCCACCGAACCACCATCCAAAACGGACAAGAAACACTCCTCTTCGGGAGACCAGACGCCACCCACATCCCGCGGCCGATGTTATTCAACTCAAACCCAGCTGAGTTAGAAATCGAGGCCCCGGCGTCAACTCTGGGTTAGGCCGAGAATGGAACACGGCGTATCTTCGTCATCCAAGCAGCTGGAAATTCCGGGAGTGCACCTTTAGAGTCAGGAACACTTCAGCTGCACGGGAGTCCGGTGAGAAATCAGGATAATCATCAGGATTTGTGAGCAACTGGCGGAGGTCGGCGGAGCCGGGAGCTTATTTGGCCATCTTGGTTTCTAGCGTAGCTCCTCCCCCCCACAGCTGGATCCCTGCAGATAGTTTAGACGAATTTGGCCCTATATTTGAAATGTTAGTATTTTAGGGGGATCCTTTTTCGTACATTGACATGCACTCTCACTCATGCACATATACATATACATTATACTTGTGTGAAGAGCAGAGTCCTCTGTTTTAGGAATCTCTAAAGATATATATCATAAGATATGATACACACACATTTGTAGCCGATGATTAGTCATGAATGCTTTGTGCATTTGTTTTTGTGAACAAATAAGTGCTCCATAAATATGGGTGTCCTTCACTGCAAACACATGCGGTACATGAATGAGTACATATACCTCTCCCCACAGGTGAGGTGTGTGACATTAAGTTGTCTTACCTATAATGGGCCCAATAGAGGGAAGAACAATGGAAGCTCTCTGTAGTCACGCACTGTAATATTATAAACTACATGAAAGAAGTTATAGTAGTCTCATAGATAAAGTACGAGTGTTTCAAAGTAAATAATTTAGAAGTAGCTAAATCCCAATTCCACCCCAAGGAAGCAGTACAATTTCCCCATGAGTACTCACACTTGGGAGCCCATCCGTTCATCTGATAAAAAATGTAGAACTGATGTGGAGCAACTCAAAGATGACGCATGCCACCTAGGTCGGTGGTTGAGGGCTGCCTCCGTTTTTTGAGAAATGCACACCTTCTCATTGACAGCATGAGATTGTCGTGCCTGGATTATTTTTTTTTAAGTTTTATTTTTGTTCTGCTATGGAAGGACACACTCCTTAAACAGCCCACTTCTCTCGTTCCATGTTTAATCAAAAAGTTTTATATGCACTATAAGATTTATGTGCTATTTTAGTAGTCACGCAGAACAGTCTAGTGTGCATTACTTTCTGCAATTCTACAACTGAGGATCACCCGCTCAGGTGGCGCCAGAGTTTGCAGGCCCAGCCTTCGGTTTCAAAGGAAGTCAGGTCAGGATTGGGTTTCTACACTTCTCGGAATCAAGACAAGCCCGTAAGGTGATCAGGAAAACTAGCTTATGCTCTCACGGCTTTTACCAGCAGCCTTTGCATGAAGGAGGATTTCGAATGGGCGTCTTTGCCTGCTCTACCAGCTTCCAGGCACTTGGTGCTGTGCCTGCCTGACAGTAAAGCTGGAAAACGGCAGTCTGTTAAGAGAGGTAAATACATGTCTGTGCATGCAGATGAGGGCAAAATACGACATATAGACTATGACAATGCACAGTCTCTAAACACGAGCCTGGTAAACGGCATCTGTGTATATGCAGGCCTGTGAAGAATGTGAAAAAACAAGGGCCATAACCATGAACACATTTTCCAATAGACACAGAATGGGCAAACCCTTTGATGCATCTGGATCCAAGTCTCTAAACACAAACTTGGAAAAGGAGCATTTGTAAACATGAGTCCAAACTTCTAACATCAGCCTTTGAAGAAAAGTGTGTGTGTATGTGTGTGTGAGTGCTTGTGTATGTGAATGAATGCTTGTTTGATTAAAAAGCTGAATGGCAACGTTCATTAATACAAATCTGAAAGTGCCCATATGTATATCAAGCATTGGCAAACACAACAGGTCTGTTCCCTTTAGGTGACTGTGCTCTTTATTGCAATGACTGTATGCTGTGTAATATGCCTATGACGATACACAAACATAAAATGCACACAAAGGTGTCCATAGGTCTCCAAACATGTTTGTTCTAAGCCTCCCTTGGCAAAATATTGTGAAGTTGGACCCCTACAAAATGTTAAGGCAATGATAAGGGGAGTGGTAGGGACAAGCCTAGGAGTAGAGGGCTCCAGTGCCACTGCACCTACTGTACAAATGTTAGTTATAGTTTTTTTTTATCTCTCCCAGGTCTTGCCCCTTCCCGTGTAGCATCCAGGAAGGAGGGAACTATTTCTAAAGCAAACAATTAGCCTCTACCTACTGACGAATACTCTGCCCATCTTTTTGAATCTCCAGAAGTCCGGCCTCCTCCTTCGCACCCCCTCAACATACCTGAAAGGACATCTGCATGTAAACAGATGATAAATAGGGAGGGATCTATGGAAATGGGCATGCCCATTCTTTTTTTACAGGAAATATACTGCTCCCATAATTTTTGTTAAAAAAAACACTGTGTCTGAATGATAAATGCTAGTCTCTGGCTGAAAGCAAAGGGAGGGAGAGGGGTCTTCTGTGCTATGACGCCAATGGAGGGAGGGAGGGAATGAGAGCTAAAGAAGAAACAGTCTTCTCACCAGGCTGGTGCTACCTGAAAAAACCTATGAATGTGTGCCGTTGATTAATCATCAAATGATAAGGCTACTTGGTAATGGGGCGCGGCCAAACCCACCAAAAGATGGCTGCTAGTTACTGAAGCTCCGCTCAACGTCGGAGTCTATTCCTTTCCTGAGGCTGCGGCTCCCACTCAAAATGTTAGCAACCTGAAGGATAAGGTGTGTGGGCACGGGAAGTCGATTGACTTGATTGTCTCTGATGCTGTTTTTCTTTATTTTTAATGAATGTCTGCCTGGTGTCCATCTTTATTTTTGTGCTTCTCTACCTCCTCACTTTATTCTTTCACGATACATGTATTTTCACTCTCCTCATGACTAAAGCTTTTTGGATTTCTGTCATCTTTATTATCGCTATCACAGTTCTTGCTTATTTCTTATTTACTTCCCTTTCCTCTTTTCCTCCTGTCTCTTTTGTATTTTCTCTTTTTTATCTCTTTTTATGTTTCTTAACGTGTCACAATCTTTCATCTACCTTCATACTTACATCATTTATGGGTTATGTATTTCTTGAGAACTTGATGCTCGTTTTAACTATTCTTTTGCTGTTGGGGTTCAGTACATCTGTTAAGACAACGATGGAGCAGATTTCATCTGCAGTCAGACATTGCTTTATTTTTGTGCTTCAGACAGAATGCATTTAAAATTGACACGCACATTTGGTGCAAGTGAAAACTAATGGGACTTGGGACATGAAATGAGGCCTAGTCAGTCTGAAATGCTTTTGCTGAATTAAATGTGTTTTTGCAGTGTAGAGAAAAACTTGTGATTTAAGTGGCCTTTTTAGTTGTGAAGAATAACCATAGAATGTGTTCTCTCTTCCCAGCTCATTATTCCTTATAATCTATACTCTTGTCCCTGTCTTAAGAGAATTTGGCTTGTTGCATATTTAGATAAATATTTCAGTTTAAAACACCTCTTTTTATAATGTGTGTTAATTAACAAATGCATCAAACACTACACATGAGGCTAAATGCTCTTTTGCATGAAAAGCTAGCTAAAACATTAAAGCATGTTGCTATGAGTGTGTATTAACTATGTGCGCTTTTAAAATTTACACTAATGCATAATAATGCTTTGTTGTACATTGCACATTTTTTTGCATGTTGTTCACAAATAATAAGAAAAGCTGCTTTAAAGTAATGGCTTTGCTAGGAAATCTTTTATAAAGGATATTAGTGTGAGGATGGGAAAACAGAATGAGCTGATTTAAATAAAGTTAATACTCTTTTGTGTTTGTTTTGTTTTTGGGCCTAAGAAAACATGGCCGCCTGTGAATCCAGCAAGGCTGTGACTTGCATTAAAAGAAGAGAGCATGCGCAGATTACACCAGCTTGCCTCAAGTATAGAAGGAGTCAAGGCCACTCTGCACTGTACATTCTTGTTATTGTGCCAATGTACCAGTGTTAGTGAAAGTATCCTTCCTGCCTGCGATGTGACAGGAAGGAAAAATAGAATGAAACATTTTTCCTAGTAAATGGTGCAAAACATATAAATGTATTTAATCATTTATGCTTCTTTTGTTAAAACCCATATAGTTTAGAATTTCCAATGAGTCAGGATAGTGAGACCTCATACCATCATGACTAACCCATCAGGTACTAGCTTCTCTGAAATGCAACATTCTGTGTAGTCTGCCAAGACTTAGAGTATAAATAATGACCTCTTTGGAGGCGTGGTTGGATCATTAGGCTTAGGCTCTTTGGCTTAAGGGGGGCGTGTGAGCTCTTTAGACCAGACATTCATATGGGTTGGGTACGTGAACGTCGTGGGTGCAGCCTGGGTGAGATTGCTTCCAAGGAGTGTCAGGTGGGGGGTTTTTCTGCTCATATTTTTTTAGAGAAGTCCTTGCACGTCATATTTTTGGCAAGGCAGGCCACATTCCTTTAAGGTCTTGTGATGGAGGGGGTGCTTTCAATGAGCAACTCCTGTCAGATGATGGAAAGTGAGAGAGACAGATTGAGCATCACCAGAGCAGAGAGTGCAGCTGATTAGAATTGGTTTAGATGCTCAAATTCTAAGTTTATACTTTTGACTAATTAATTGGTTTTGAAAAGATTTTTGTCTTGGCATTTATTTCTCTTAATGAGAGATTTTTGCAAATTATTTAATGATTGATTAGCCTTGCAAGACTTATTTTTCTTAGAAACTCTTTAAGAGTTTTGACTGATATTTTGCACCACATTTTCTTTTCTAAGTGCGATGCTTATATGCAGACTGTAATATGTTCTGTATTAATGCTATTTTCCCGTTTTTCAAATTCTGTAACTTGATTGATATTTTACTAATGAATAAAGGGTCAGAGAAACCTTAACTTTTGACTAGAAAATAAAACCCTTTAAAATACTCAACAACTCTCTTCATTGGCCTAAATAATAATTGCAATTTTGACTGGGCATGTTTATGTAAAGTCTCCTGAAGGTAATTCATGGTGTCAAGGGCCCAACACCCTTTCAGCGGTAAAATCGAGGTAGATGAGGTTTTGTACTGAGAAATTACCGTGAAATTACCGCTGTATCAGTTTCTGGTAAGCAGAGGATGGTCATTATTGATTAGTTTTGTGATTAAGGATTATTGATCTCACCATCAACTATTCAACTAATGGATCATTGACCTTAGGAGGGAAGTAAAATAATTGCCCTAGTTAGATAAATGTCTAAGTCCTGATTCCTGATTCCAATGCTTAGAACCTGAAGACTGGCAAAGCAGTACTGGAAGGTGATGCAAGAAGGTGATTGCTGGAGTGTCAATAGGGTTGTGAAATGTTGTTAATGTGCTAGGATGTATTTTTTGAAGTGTTGAAAATAGAAAGGGTTTTGAATGTTGGTTAAATTTTGCTCATTTTGAATTGATGGTGTTATTGATTACATTGGTAATTTCATAGGACAGAATTTGTTCAAGCACAGATGGTCCCATAAAATATGGAAAATGGTAAAATTAATTTAAATAAGTTGTCCAGAGCAAATGTGAATTATTTCCAGAGACAAAATCAGAATCCAGTCCAACAGGTTGCTGTGTTTGAAAATGAGAGTAACCCTCACAATTCTGAATTTACCAAGTCCATTGTGAAAGCAATAGACTTAGTTGCAGGAGTTTTAAACAAAGAAATTACAAACCCAGTTTTAGAAAAATTTGCACCAAAAATAGTCCCATTTGAAGAAAATTGCAAAGTTGCTGTTTATGACTCAGGCCTAGTGAGAAAACAATTGCTTTGCAAATTCAACAGCACAAATTACTGTACACCAGATAATGTTAATTTTCAGATTCCTGATGAGGATGTACATTTTAAAATGGCCCAACAAGAGACAGCTGTAGCATTGTTTTCTGAAAAGACAGTTGAAAAATAACCTTCTGATTTGAAAGAAATAGTAACCAGAGAACTAAGAGAATTCACAGAGAAGGTTGCCAGATTAATAAAATGTGCAGAACATGTCTTATTAAAATTAGTACCAGATGACATGTATTCAAGAACATCATCAGTTGCAGAAATGTTACCAATAAAAGTATTTTTGATGCAATTGATTGGAAGTTTATGTAACTTTCTGATCACAGGTTCACAGAAACGAAATAAAAATAACAGAATAGTTCAGGAGATTAAAAGCATATTTTTCCATGTTCTCCTTTGGTACCGAATTCAGCCAATATATATTTACACATTACATGTGCTGAAGAATGGCTTACTTTTATTGATGTTTGCCAAGTTCATGTCACAGTGCCATTGCATGAGAATAGTCAGGAGTACTGTCAAAAAGAAGATGAATACATGGGATACAAAATTGGAAAGGGAGGTAGAAAGGTGTCACTAGAGTGGAAATAATTTCCAAGATGAATCCACCTCAAATTCAGAAATAAGTCAGGACATGTTTGGGAATGGTTCGCTGCTGTAGAGAGTGGTTACTAAACCTTTCCCTAGTGGCTAAGCCTTTACTGAGGCTGACACACCAGGATGTGTCTGATCTGCTTCCATTGGACAACAATTGCACAAAAGCATTCCTAGAGTTGAAAGAGAAAACATTTCACGCCCCAGCACTAGGAATGAAAGTTTATTTGAAGCATAATAAAGTGACACAAATGCAGCACAGAGTTACACTTTGCAAAAGACAGTTTTTCAGCATCACCAAAGTGGCTTGAAAATACATATGCAAATGCACTAGTGGAAAACACTGACGAGAACACTAGCCATTGCTGTGTAGGTCTGGTTGATGTAAAGGGTGCAGTTTCTCACCAGATTACAGCTGCTACACAAGATCTGCATAATGGATGGTGCAACGACTTTGATCTGAGAGATGCTGTGCTGAAACATCTGAACATGATCAAAGTGAAAATAAGAGTGAAAGGCCTTGGTTGGAAAACTGCAAAGAATTGAAGGTGCTCTGTCAGAGTTTCTCAGCACTTAAGTGGTTAAATATCCATGGAAAAATTACAGAATGCCACACTGTATGAGCCATACTGATGGCAAGGTGATGACAAAGAGCAAAGAAATGCTGAAACTGTTCTGTTGAATTCTCCTTTTATTATTTTAGTTACTTAATTTAGAGAAGACTAACAGTTTCAAGAAGCTACTTACAAAACTCTGCACTAAACATTTGAGCTTGGCTATATATGATCTGATTACAGAAGACTTGTGTTTGCCTTAGAAATAGAAGTAAAATTATTATATGCTCAGCTTGTGCAATAAAAATGTCGCCTGTGAAATTAAATAAGAGTGATGATTTAATAATAATTTGAGGTATTATGATTTGAATCATCAGAAGGGTGGATTGATGGAGCAGATTTCATCTGCAGTCAGATATTGCTTTATTTTTGTGCTACAGACAAAATGCATTTAAAATTGGCACGCACATTTGGTGCAAGTGAAAACAAATGGCACATGAGACATGAAATGAAGCCTAGTCAGTCTGAAATGCTTTTGCTGAATTAACATGTGTTTTTGCAGTGTAGAGAAAAACATGTGATTTAAGTGGCCTTTTTAGTTGTGAAGAATAACCATAGAATGTGTTCTCTCTTCCCAGCTAATTTTTCCTTATAATCTATACCCCTGTCCCTGCCTTAAGAGACTTTGGCTTGTTGCATATTTAGATAAATATTTTTGTTTAAAACAACTCTTTTTTATAATGTGTGTTAAGTAACCAAACACTACACATGGAGCCAAATGCTTCTTTTCATGAAAAGGTAGCTAAAACATTAAAGCATGTTGCTATGAGTATGTATTAACTGTGTGCGCTTTTAAAATTTACACTAATGCATAATAATGCTATGTTGTACATTGCACATGTTTTTGCATGTTGTGCACAAATAATAAGAAAAGCTGCTTTACACTAATGGCTTTGCTAGGAAATCTTTTATAAAGGATATTAGTATGGGGTTGGGAAAACATATTGAGCTGATTTACATAAAGTTAATACTCTTTTGTGTTTGTTTTGACTAATTAATTAGTTTTTAAAAGATTTATTTGTCTTGGTATTTATTTCTCTTAATGAGAGATTTTTGCAAATTATTTAATTATTGATTAGCCGTGTTTTGACTGACATTTTGCGCCACATTTTCTTTTCTAAGTGTGATGCTTATATGCAGACTGTAATACGTTCTGTATTAATGCTATTTTTCCTGTTTCTCAAATTCTGTAACATTATTGATATTTTTCTAATGAATAAAGGGTCAGAGAAACCTTAACTTTTGACTAGAAAATAAAACCCTTTAAAATACTCAATACCTCTCTTCATTGGCTTAAATAATATTTGCAATTTTGACTGGGCATGTTTATGTAAAGTCTCCTGAAGGTAATATATGGTGTCAAGGGCCCAATACCTTTTCAGTGGTTCAATCGAAGTAGATGAGGTTTTGTATTGAGAAATTACAATGAAATTACCGCTGCATCAACAATACAATGATGAACTCCGCTATGGTTGTGTCCTGGAATGTTAAGGGCTTACGTAATCCTATTAAAACGCAACGAGTCTTGACCCATCTAGCTCGCCTCAAATGTAATATTGCCTTATTACAAGAAACACACTTACTTGACAAAGATTTGAATTCACTGCGCAAATATTGGGTTGAACAAGTCTTTGGTTCTCCATCCTTTAATCACCAAAATGGAGTTTTTTATTCTGGTTAAAAAAATTCTTCCCCCCCCCCCCGCCCCCCTTGGTGATTCAGAAGGTAGAAAGAGATTAAGAGAGTCGTTAGGTTTCATTACATGCTACCATATGCCTGTTTTCTATACTACATATTTATGGGCCCACAGGTATAGACTTACTCTTTTGGAAACAAATGTCAGATTTTTTGCAATCCTGTTCTAATGCAAACTTGATTGCTGGTGGAGATCTTGCTCAAATTGTAGACCCTTTCTTGGATAGGAGATCTCAGGTTAAATACATTCCTAATAAAATGTAGAAAAGTGTTACACTATAGAGGATTAGTTGATGCTTGGAGAATATACTCTCGGGACACAATGGAATATCCTTTTTTTCACCATCACACAAATCCCAGTCCAGGATTGATTACATATTTCTTTCACCGCCTCTAGTCGCCTCACTTACACATGCTGATATTGGGTCAATTTTAATATCAGATCATGCACAGGTTATAACAGATTTAGATTTATTGCCTAAAACCACCAGGCCTAACAGATTGCGTTTTAATAATAACTTATTGAAAGATAAAGAGTTTTTACAGACTTTTGAATGTTTTATAAAAGAGTTTTTCCTAAATAAATTTACGCTGGATATTCCATTCCACGTTGTTTGGGATGCCTTCAAGGCTTCTGCCCGGGGTCATATAATTAATTATGTTTCGGTTAAAAAGAAGAAAGCCAGTGAAGAATCCTCAACTTTACTTAAGTCTATCAAACAGTTAGAACATGAATGTTTTACTACCAAAAATGATACTGCGTTGCAGCAATTAATGAGTGCTAAATTTGAGTTCAATAAAAGGTCAACTGAGTAGGCTGCCGGCACACAACTAACAATCAATTCCAAGTTTTTGGGGGGGCACAATAAAGCTGACAACTTACTCTGCAATTATTTGAAAACAAAATCTCAAAAGTCTAAAATAGTTAAGATTTTGGATGAAAGTGGGAACCATTTTTTCAAAAATAAAGACATTTTAAAACTGTTTACTGATTTTTAAATAAATCTTTATAGTCTGGATCATTTTCCCACAGATGAGGCACTGGACTCATATTTTCACTCCCTTCCGCCAAGACCACAACTCGAACAGAATCTTTCCTCTCTAGAAGAGCCAATTTTGATTTCTGAACTCAAGTCTGCCCTTAAGGCTGTACCTAAAGATAAAGCTCCAGGTCCCGATGGCTTTACTGCTGAATTCGATTCTTGTTTTTAATAACTCTTACTTCCACACCTCTTTACTTTATATCAGTCTTTTATCTTGTAAGACAAAACTAAAGAAACTTTAATAGAGGCTATGACCTCTTTGATCCCTAAAAAGATAAAGACCCCTCCTTATGTGCTATTTATAGGCCCATATCCCTTATTACTTTGATTGTAAGCTTTTTGTCAAACTTTTATCAATTAGAATTTCTCCTTTCATTTCTGATATGGTTAGACTTGAGCAGACCAGATTTGTAAAGGTTAGGCACATGACTGACAACAACAGACTGTTTTTAGATATTTTGCATATGGCCTCTTCTACTAATAGCCCTTTGGCTGCCACTTCATTGGATGCTAAAAAGGCTTTTGACCAGGTCAATTGGAAGTTTATGATGCATGCTCTACAATGGCATAGCTTTAGTCCAACTTTGCTTAACCCCTTCCCTGCGGGTCATATTCCCCCACTGTGGTGGGGGAGGGGGAGCATGCGCAACGCCCCGGTGCTCATGACGAGCTCAGCTCGTCATGAGCTATGGTGGTCGTGTGCTCATGATGAGCTGAGCTCGTCATGACCACACCCGTTTCTTTAGAACGCTCGCACAGCAGGGGAATTTGCCCAGCGTGCGAGTGTTCTAACGGTCATGACGAGCTCAGCTCGTCATGAGCACATGAGCACAGTGGGTCATGACGAGCTCAGCTCGTCATGAGCATGGAAGGAGTTAAGTACATTAGTGTATTATATTCTTTAACGGTGACGTCAGTCTATCTTAATGGTTCCCAATACTCATATTTTCCTCTGCTATGTGGTACCAGACAGGGATGTCCTTCTTCCCCATTGCTTTTTACTTTATCCCTAGAACCCTTTCCACATACATTACATAATTTAACCATGTTTCATGCCTATGCGGATGATGTGATCCTTTATGTTTACGAACCACAAACATAAATCCCTGCCGTTACTAATCTTTTAGCATTAAATTCTCGTCTATCTGATTATAAATTGACTTTTCTAAATCTGAAGTACTTCCCCTTAACAAATATTGTTTGAAGAGTATTTTTGACAACACCAGGTTTAAATGGTCCTTGCACAACATTAAATGTTTGAGAATTAAATATTCCACCTCCATGACAAAGATAATCGAGATCAACTTAGAGGGTGTTCATAATAAGATTCTTCAAATGACAGAGAAATGGTCTTCATTATATCTATCTTGGGGAAGGTTGGACACTATCAAGATGATGTTTCTACCTTTCATTAACTTCTACCTGTCCATGTTACCTATTAAATTACAATTAAAACATTTTAAGTCATTAAATAAATTAATTACTGCTTTCTTATGGAATGGTAAAAAAGAGCATTTCTCTTTAATATCCCTTTGCAAACCTAAGGGGCTGGGAGGTGTAAATTTCCCAAATTTTCAGCAATATAATAATGCCTTTGTTTCAAAACACTGTATGTGGCCTGGTGCCAGAAGGCCACCAGGACTCCAACACGCACAACAAAATTAAGTACTCCTTTTGTCAAAATATAATACACTTTATCTGGTATGTATCATCAAGAAAAGTTCATGTCATCTCTATCATCATATGCTATTAAACAATAAATCATAAAAAATCATCAGAATTTGCATTTTCAACAAGAAGACAAAACATATGAATTTTTCGCAAAGTTATTCAAAACAATACAATAACACCCAATGCATTTCGGGGCCGAGCCCCTTCGTCAGGGGTCTATTAAAGAGAGGAGAAAAGAGAAAAAAAGAAAACCTTATTACTCTTAATGTCAAGGAGAATAAGTGTTTGTATGCTAAAGCTCTTAATAGCGTATAGCTTACCTAGTTATTGCAATTTGTTTAATGCCACTAAATGAAATAGTGCATCTGTCTGGTATTATCCTCTGCATTCTACGTCTGTAAAGAATGATGATAATTACTCGCTATGAATTATCAAATGATTTCAGTGAATCACGATGACCTGAATTAATATATGAGGCTCACCTGTGTTTGTGGCCTTAATCCGTCCGATCTAGAAATGCGTAAATAAGCGGGCTTTAATAACTCATGTTAAAAGTTTGCAGAAAAGCAATGTATGTATCTATATAAAAAAAGGGGAACTATTATTTACCTGTAGGGTATATCGTAATTACTTGACCCCACTCTCTCGCTCTTTATACGGCGCTGCCTGTAAAACATTAGAGTGAAAGTGTGGACTTAAGTTGTTTGCCAGGGAAAAAACTGCCTGCATTACTGACTAGGTAAAGCGCAGCCGCTTACCTGCGGGATCAAAAGTTGGACCAGTCCCGCTTGGCGTTTCCGATAATTACGATGGCTCTGCGTGAAAAAAGCGAGTATTAAACACGCTATCTAAACGGACGAGATACCTCGTCATTAGATGTTAAAAAGCGGAGTTTAAGTCTCTTAACGAATGTAGGCTTTGTTACTCAAGAAGAGAAGCTCACGCGTCCGTGTTTCATTCGAACTATGTTGTTGACATAGTCCCTTATCACTATTCTCTTGTTAACTAGGCATAGAAACAGGACTAAAGAAATGTGCGTCGGCCATTTTTAAGTGGTGTTTTTATCTACGTTAAGGAGAATAATCCCTTATCAAAACGCAAAAGTACTATTCCTATCAAAAGCAAAACGTTTTAATTGTCAAGGGTTCAATGTTTAAGAAAAAAGTGTTTAAGAAAAAAAGTAGAAAGAGGGTAAAGTGGAAATAAAATAAACTGAATATGGAAGTTACATTTATCAATAGATACAAGACATTATCTGCCTATTTACAAACTAAACATTGTTATCTGAAAGGTTTTCCCTATAAATACCGCTACAATAGCGAACTGAAGATGTACCTAACATATTAGTATGTGTGTGTAACACGGTGTGAGAGTATCCTGTGGGTTACCATGTTTCAAGGGCTTATTGTCTGTGTTGTTTTATCATATTACAGAAAACATGCCATGTCCATTTTATCATTTAACCCAGTGGGGGTCAGAGACTGTAATTTTCGAATCCAGAAAGCTTCTCTTTGAAGTAGGATTTTGGAATTGTCCAAACCTAGTCGTTGTGGAAGTAATTCAATCACCTGAAATCTCAACTGTGCGATGGTGTGACCAGCTTCCCACCAATGTTTTGCAAGTGGCGATGTTAAGTTCTTATTCCGAATGCGGCTTTTGTGCTCCGACAGCCGCAGTTTCAACTTACGTTCTGTCTTTCCGACATATATAAAGCCACACGGGCATTTGATTGAATATACCACATATTCCGAATTACAAGTTGTGTTGTGTCTCAACTGAATTTGTTCGCCTGTCCGTGGGTGCAGTAGGATGTTTCCTGGTATTACGTTGTTGCAATTTTTGCAATTATAGCAGCGTGTAGTACCTTTGTATTCTTCAGGTTGTTGATTAGTGCCAATATTCCGTCTGGGTTTATTCAATAATTCTTTTAAGTTTTGGGCTCTTTTGTATGCGAACATAGGTTTATCACTGAAAAGAGTACCAAAGTCTTTTTCAACTTGTATAATCTCCCACCTCTTTAAAATGATGCGTTTTATATCTCTAGATGCAGTGGAATATTTCGACACAAATACCATCCTTTTGTTTTCAGTCTTTGTTCTTTTCTTCAAAAGATCTGCCCTTGGAATTGTCTTGATCTTATCCACGTGTGCTTCCAGTAGTTTTCGTGGATATCCTCTGTCCAAGTAACGCTGTTTTTGTGCTTCAATGTGCTTGTCACAACTTGCCTTATCAGAAGATATTCTTTTGATCCTCATAAATTGAGAAACCGGTAAGTTGTTGATGAGATTCGAAGGGTGAAAACTTCCATACAGAAGTGCAGTATTCCTGTCAGTAGGCTTTTTATAGAGAGTTGTGTTGATAGAGTTCCCTTTAAGTTCAACCCAAACATCCAAAAAAGGTAGAGCTTCTTTGCTGATGTTATGTGTAAATTGAATTCTTGAATTAGCAAGATTCAAACTTTTGATGTTTTGAATTAAATCAGCAGTTGGCCGTTTCCATATCAAGAAGACATCGTCTATGTATCTCTTGTAGTATACTAGACCATTTTGCCAAGTATAATCTTCCAGGATGTAATCCAGTTCGAACTTGGCCATAAAGATGTTCGCATACACGCAGGCCCCCGGAAAACCCATGGCTGTCCCCGTGAGCTGCATGTAGTACTCATTCTCCCATGTGAAATAGCTGTTTTCTAAAAAGAATTCCAGCAACTGTAGTATTAGACACTTTAGTTCATCCGGTTTGTCGTCTCGAAGTAAGGCCCACTCAATTGCTTCTAGACCTTGTCTATGAGGGATAGATGTGTACAAAGATGTCACATCGATTGTGCATAGAGTCCAATCCGTTGCTTCTGTAGTGTCGATAGTTGATAGACTTCGTAAAAAGTCGGAAGTGTCTTCCAAATAGGTTGGCCAGTTTCGGATGAAAGACTGCATGTGGGCATCAATGAAGATGCCCAAGTTCTCGAAGATGGATGAACAACCCGACACTATCGGCCTGAACGGGGGATTTTTAAGGTCCTTGTGCACTTTTGGCAAAAAGTATATCCTTGGTCTTCTCGGATAGATTTGCCTCAAGTAACGTTTGGTCGTGGTGTTTAACCAACCCAGTTCCTCCGACTTATCCAGTATCGCATCAAGATCCCTGGTAATAGCATTTGTTGGGTCTCCGTCCAATTTGGCATATGTATTTACATCCTGCACATGTTCAAATCCTTTCCTTACGTAAAAGTCCAAATCCATTATGACAAGGCCTCCTCCTTTGTCGGCTTTTTGTATTGTGATCTCTTTGTTGTTGATCAGTGCATGAAGAGTACTGTACTCTGCTCTTGTTAAGTTGTTGATTTTTCTCTTGTATCGAATTTTACTCAAGTCTGTTTTAACGAGCAACTCAAACGTATCCAGACTTTTGTGGGAGATTGGAGCCATAAAGGTGCTTTTAGGCTTAAATTTGACAGAAGTGTTGTCTTCGTTCTCAATGGGGTTGAGAACCGTGAAAAAATGTCTCAGTCTTAAGACCCTCATGAACTTAAAGAGAGCTATTTCTGTCTCAAGTTGATTCGTATGGTAGGTGCGAACAAAACTTGTTCCTTTATTGAGCAATTGTTCCTCCGATTTAGTCAGTTGATAGCTAGAGATATTAATCACAAGGTTTTGGTCTGACTCCTTAGACCCGATTTTTTCTTCTCCACTTCCTTTTCCTTTTCCTTGTCCTCGTCGCGTTTTTTGTCGCTCACTGAAGGTGGTATATCCGGAGGTTTGCGTTGACCATGGTCCTTCTCTAAAAAAAGGTCAGATGCTGAAGCTGATGTATCTGCAGTTACTGCAGTTGAATCTTGTTGTTTAGATTTAGGCAATTGTTGCTTATTCATGGGCTGTCTGGTGGCACTGGTGTCACTATCCGACACTCCACTCTCTTCCGATGATGCTGTTTGTTGTTTCTTGCTCGTGTATCGCCTTTTCGCATATATTTCAGCCCAAGTGTACGCTTCATTCAACTTATAGTCAATTGTGTCACGCTTGAATTTGCGTAATTTAGTCTCTTGCAATTCCTTCCCATATTTATCAAGTTTAGTTTCAAGTTCTTCCAGAAATTTGCTCCATGGCTCTTCCTCTATTTTCTTTGACAATTCTTTTTTAACATTGAAAATCTCCTCTTCTAGATCTTGGATAGTCTTAGCCAATTCCTCTATCAAAAGCAGTATGAGGTCAAGCGAGCATTTATTAAGTATTTCGAACCATTTCTCCATGAACTGGGGATTGTTGTTCAGTCTGTATAGCATGGGTCTAATTGCTAGTCGTAGTCCCCTAGGGATTCGTCTCACACGGTGGTACTGTATTAATGTAGATGCGTGTAACCGTTGATTCAATTCACGTCTAGTCAAATATTCTAGTTGTTTGAGTTGTTGTGCGGTAGATCCTCCTCGAACATCAAACATTTTCGTTTCCTTGATTAGCTTGTATATTTGTGTGGCTTCTTCCGCAGAATATCCTTTGATATTAGCTCTATTGTCCGTAATTCCAGCTATGGATTCGAACGACATTGTGCAACGGTGCTAGCTCCCGTGTGGCAGTATGCAAATATAACAATATGTATGAGCGGGTGCTGCACTCTAAATGATCAAACTCAGATCTGAATTAACCGATGTGTGTGCTGTGTTCGGATTAGTGCCTGCACACTGTAACTATAAACTGTATGTGGCCTGGTGCCAGAAGGCCACCAGGACTCCAACACGCACAACAAAATTAAGTACTCCTTTTGTCAAAATATAATACACTTTATCTGGTATGTATCATCAAGAAAAGTTCATGTCTATCATCATATGCTATTAAACAATAAATCATAAAAAATCATCAGAATTTGCATTTTCAACAAGAAGACAAAACATATGAATTTTTCGCAAAGTTATTCAAAACAATACAATAACACCCAAGGCATTTTGGAAGATTATACTTGGCAAAATGGTCTAGTATACTACAAGAGATACATAGACGATGTCTTCTTGATATGGAAACGGCCAACTGCTGATTTAATTCAAAACATCAAAAGTTTGAATCTTGCTAATTCAAGAATTCAATTTACACATAACATCAGCAAAGAAGCTCTACCTTTTTTGGATGTTTGGGTTGAACTTAAAGGGAACTCTATCAACACAACTCTCTATAAAAAGCCTACTGACAGGAATACTGCACTTCTGTATGGAAGTTTTCACCCTTCGAATCTCATCAACAACTTACCAGTTTCTCAATTTATGAGGATCAAAAGAATATCTTCTGATAAGGCAAGTTGTGACAAGCACATTGAAGCACAAAAACAGCGTTACTTGGACAGAGGATATCCACGAAAACTACTGGAAGCACACGTGGATAAGATCAAGACAATTCCAAGGGCAGATCTTTTGAAGAAAAGAACAAAGACTGAAAACAAAAGGATGGTATTTGTGTCGAAATATTCCACTGCATCTAGAGATATAAAACGCATCATTTTAAAGAGGTGGGAGATTATACAAGTTGAAAAAGACTTTGGTACTCTTTTCAGTGATAAACCTATGTTCGCATACAAAAGAGCCCAAAACTTAAAAGAATTATTGAATAAACCCAGACGGAATATTGGCACTAATCAACAACCTGAAGAATACAAAGGTACTACACGCTGCTATAATTGCAAAAATTGCAACAACGTAATACCAGGAAACATCCTACTGCACCCACGGACAGGCGAAAAAATTCAGTTGAGACACAACACAACTTGTAATTCGGAATATGTGGTATATTCAATCAAATGCCCGTGTGGCTTTATATATGTCGGAAAGACAGAACGTAAGTTGAAACTGCGGCTGTCGGAGCACAAAAGCCGCATTCGGAATAAGAACTTAACATCGCCACTTGCAAAACATTGGTGGGAAGCTGGTCACACCATCGCACAGTTGAGATTTCAGGTGATTGAATTACTTCCACAACGACTAGGTTTGGACAATTCCAAAATCCTACTTCAAAGAGAAGCTTTCTGGATTCGAAAATTACATTCTCTGACCCCCACTGGGTTAAATGATAAAATGGACATGGCATGTTTTCTGTAATATGATAAAACAACACAGACAATAAGCCCTTGAAACATGGTAACCCACAGGATACTCTCACACCGTGTTACACACACATACCAATATGTTAGGTACATCTTCAGTTCGCTATTGTAGCGGTATTTATAGGGAAAACCTTTCAGATAACAATGTTTAGTTTGTAAATAGGCAGATAATGTCTTGTATCTATTGATAAATGTAACTTCCATATTCAGTTTATTTTATTTCCACTTTACCCTCTTTCTACTTTTTTTCTTAAACACTTTTTTCTTAAACATTGAACCCTTGACAATTAAAACGCTTTGCTTTTGATAGGAATAGTACTTTTGCGTTTTGATAAGGGATTATTCTCCTTAACGTAGATAAAAACACCACTTAAAAATGGCCGACGCACATTTCTTTAGTCCTGTTTCTATGCCTAGTTAACAAGAGAATAGTGATAAGGGACTATGTCAACAACATAGTTCGAATGAAACACGGACGCGTGAGCTTCTCTTCTTGAGTAACAAAGCCTACATTCGGTAAGAGACTTAAACTCCGCTTTTTAACATCTAATGACGAGGTATCTCGTCCGTTTAGATAGCGTGTTTAATACTCGCTTTTTTCACGCAGAGCCATCGTAATTATCGGAAACGCCAAGCGGGACTGGTCCAACTTTTGATCCCGCAGGTAAGCGGCTGCGCTTTACCTAGTCAGTAATGCAGGCAGTTTTTTCCCTGGCAAACAACTTAAGTCCACACTTTCACTCTAATGTTTTACAGGCAGCGCCGTATAAAGAGCGAGAGAGTGGGGTCAAGTAATTACGATATACCCTACAGGTAAATAATAGTTCCCCTTTTTTTATATAGATACATACATTGCTTTTCTGCAAACTTTTAACATGAGTTATTAAAGCCCGCTTATTTACGCATTTCTAGATCGGACGGATTAAGGCCACAAACACAGGTGAGCCTCATATATTAATTCAGGTCATCGTGATTCATTGAAATCATTTGATAATTCATAGCGAGTAATTATCATCATTCTTTACAGACGTAGAACGCAGAGGATAATACCAGACAGATGCACTATTTCATTTAGTGGCATTAAACAAATTGCAATAACTAGGTAAGCTATACGCTATTAAGAGCTTTAGCATACAAACACTTATTCTCCTTGACATTAAGAGTAATAAGGTTTTCTTTTTTTCTCTTTTCTCCTCTCTTTAATAGACCCCTGACGAAGGGGCTCGGCCCCGAAATGCATTGGGTGTTATTGTATTGTTTTGAATAACTTTGCGAAAAATTCATATGTTTTGTCTTCTTGTTGAAAATGCAAATTCTGATGATTTTTTATGATTTATTGTTTAATCGCATATGATGATAGAGATGACATGAACTTTTCTTGATGATACATACCAGATAAAGTGTATTATATTTTGACAAAAGGAGTACTTAATGTTGTTGTGCGTGTTGGAGTCCTGGTGGCCTTCTGGCACCAGGCCACATACAGTTTATAGTTACAGTGTGCAGGCACTAATCCGAACACAGCACACACATCGGTTAATTCAGATTTGAGTTTGATCATTTAGAGTGCAGCACCCGCTCATACATTTTGTTTCAAAACAGGCATTACCATGTATGGTAGGCACTGATTTCATTGCCTAATAATATCTGGCGCAGATTTGAAGATTCACTTTTGTCTCCATTTCCTTTTTCTTCGATACCTTTTCTTCGAAAACTTCGAAAACTTCTCGAACCTTTTTATCTACATCTATTAAGTATTCTAGTCAGGTGTCTTCCCTTATCCTCAGAAGACCCTTATCCCCAATACAACAATTTCTAGAATCCTCTACATGGCATAACAAAGCTCTCAAGATTTCGAATCAAATTATTTTTGTAAAAAAGTGGATTCTGAAGGGTATCATTCAAATAAAACAGCTGATGTGTGACATGATGCACCTTACTTTTTCTGAGATTCAAAACAAATGTATTATTCCTTCTACATATGCTGGTAAATATGAGTCTTTCAGAGGTGCCCTCAGGCAAGCTATTTCCACTCTCGCTCAGTCCCAATCTCATATAAGCTCCTCGCCTCCTATTTCACTTGCACTATTATCGTCATCTCTTAAATCTTTATATATATATATATATATATATATATTTCTGCAAGGCTTCTTGGAGGCAGGGTTGGAATGGTCCTTTGGGCAATCAGACAGGACCCGATGGGCTGGTCTGACAGATTAGTATATGGGTCAGTTATTTAGCCGTTTTGGCCCTGTTTTATGGCAGTAGAATAGGTTTTCCTGTTGATTTCCCTGATATTACCCCCCTTTTTTTTTTAGCTATTTGCTTCACTAAGGGAGCCACTTTTATTTTGGTTTCCTGTATTTTTTTGTCCCAGTCCGACCCTGAGAATAGGCTATAATTAATGAATTAGTTGAAGCTTGATGGTGACAAAATATGTATTATTACTATTAGTAAAATACATATTTTGAAAGCAATTGTTTTATCTTAAAAACAAAGACCTTATATATAGTTTGTCAGAAACTCAAAATGGGATGGATATTCCATCTGCCATATTACAAGTGCCATAGGCCATTATGCACTTGTAAAATGGAGGATGGAACATCCACCACATTTATGACAGAGAATCCCAATCATCAAACTATAAATGATACTCATAATAATTGTGTGGCAGTCTCTCTTATACTATGCATAATACAATTTTAAAATAATGACTTACATATTTACTGTGCTTTCTCTCACAGGCTCTGACATCATAGCACTATGAATACACAAGGACTTTTCCCCAGTGGACCTCCACAACTCTATTCTGTGAGTGACCGTCCTGACGCTCTCAGTAGCGGTCGCTCCCCCACGCTCCCTGCTCTACTCCTGAGATCGTTTGGGCTGCGCTCTTTGCTCTCCTCAGAGTATTGTACATCTGCTGGCTGCTGTGCATATTGGTGCTATATTGAGATAAGCTTTGCCGAATTGCAGAATTAATTTAACCTTCAGCGCTCGCTGTGTTGCTCTGATTATAATTGCATTGATTGTGTTGAGCCTTGTTTATTTGTAGCGCTTTATTGTAACATCGTGTAAGCTGCTTGATTTTGGCTTTGTGCCCCAGCCTCTCTCTAGTTTCGTTTCTCGCTACTGCTGCCATTTTGTTGTTATTGTCCCTCGGAGACCGTCCCCTGCACCTCGCCCCAGCCTCCCAGCTGATCCTCCCTCGTCCCTCCCCCCTCCACTTCTCCATTTATGACAGATGCATTTGCGCGCAGCGTTCACGCGCAGCGGTCGCGCCCCATGCGTGCCGAAGGTGCGCCAAAGGTAAGCCCGTCTACGCCCGTCCGCGCCTGGACCGAGCCCAGCGCCAAACCCCCTGGCCCCCTGAAACCGCACTCCTCCAGCATTATGTATGACGCCGCCTCCCTCTTAGCCCTTAACCCCAGACGCACACCACAATGCTACGAAGCTGCCCCAGGACGTACCCACG
Organism: Lissotriton helveticus; assembly: GCF_964261635.1. Taxonomy (NCBI): domain Eukaryota; kingdom Metazoa; phylum Chordata; class Amphibia; order Caudata; family Salamandridae; genus Lissotriton; species Lissotriton helveticus. Next base: position 1,270,854,315 of record NC_136068.1, read on the forward strand.
GTCCCTTCACCTGCCACTCCTGCAAGTTCGCCTGCATCAATACCCACACCAAATCCACTTCCTCCAAACACAGCTCCGACTCTAACCACCTGAAGTGCATCCTGCTGAACACCCACTCGGTCCACAGACACGCCACTGAACTCTGGGACCTACTCGACACCGCGTCACCGGACGTCGCCTTCCTTACAGAAACCTGGATGAACGCCTCATCAGCGCCCGACATCGCCATAGCCATCCCGGACGCTTACAAGATCATCCGAAAAGACCGCACCAACCAAACAGGAGGAGGCATCGCCATCGTCCATAAGAACACCATCAGAATCACGACCAGCTTCGACGATAACCTTACAACTGCCGAACACCTCCACTTCCAGATCCACACCGACCCCAGGACCACACTTAGAGGCACCCTCATCTACAGACCACCAGGAACCCGTAAACAATTCAGCGAAGACATCACTGACTTCATCAGCCCACATGCCCTCACCTCCGAGAACTACATTCTACTGGGAGATTTCAACTTCCACCTAGAAAATAAAACTGACAGCAACACCACCACCCTTCTGGACAACCTGGCCAATCTCGGACTCAAACAACTTGTTGACACCCCCACCCATTTAGCCGGACATACGCTCGACTCTGTCTTCACCTCCTGCAAACACATCTCCTTTGATCATACCACAGCTCCCCATTGGACGGACCACAGCTGTATTCACTTCAGCTACAAAACTACCACGACTCACAACCCCCCACAACCTATTCCTCGAAGAAACTGGAACAAAATCACCACCGACCAACTCCTCACATCGCTCAACCAAAACCCTCCCGCCCTCTCATCGGACCCAAACGAAGCTGCCACCAAACTCAAACAATGGATCGCTCACAGCGTTGACGAATTAGCACCCTTGTAAAACCACCAGATCAAACAAGGCTGCAAAAAGGCCCCCTGGTTCAACGATGACCTTAAGAATTCCAAGAAACTATGCCGCACTCTCGAAAAAACATGGAGAAAAAACCCAACCACTGACAACGTGACCACCTTCAAGGCAGCCACCCGCAAACACCACCAATTGATCCGATCCACCAAGAAATCAGCATTCAAGGATCGACTCGACAACAACGCCCACAACAGCAAGGAACTATTCAACATCGTCAAAGAATTTACCAACCCCACCGCAGCCTCAAACGACATTACTCCCTCCCAAGACCTCTGCGACTCGTTATCCTCTTTCTTCTACAACAAAATCGCCGACATACATAACAGCTTTAAGAACATTTCCAAAGAACAGTCCAATCCACCCACCTCCGAACCCGAACCGCTCTCTAACAACCTTAGCACCTGGAACCCAATCACCACTGAAGACACCATCCACCTAATGAACTCCATCCATTCAGGTTCGCCAACCGACCCCTGTCCCCACCACATCTTCAACAAAGCAGACTCCATCATCGCACCCCATCTCCGTGATGTCATCAACTGCTCTTTCAACTCCGCTACCTTCCCAGAAAGCTGGAAACACGCCAAATTCAGCGCCCTCCTGAAGAAACCCACAGCAGACCCCTCTGAACTTAAGAACTACCGCCCCATTTCCCTCCTCCCATTCCCTGCCAAAGTCATTTGGAAAGCCGTCAATAGCCAGCTCGCCGCCTTCCTTGAATCCAACAACTCCCTCGACTCTTCACAGTCCGGCTTTCGAGCCAAACACAGCACCGAAACCGCCCTCATTGCAGCGACAGACGACATCCGAACGCTACTGGACAACGGAGAAACAGTTGCCCTCATCCTACTCGACCTCTCCGCCGCCTTCGACACAGTCTGTCATAGCACCCTCATACAACGCCTCAGCAACGTCGGAATACAAGGAAAAGCCTTGGACTGGATCATCTCGTTCGTCGCCGGGAGAACCCAGAGAGTCAGTCTCCCCCCATTCAAATCAGAGGGCACCGAAGTCATCTGCGGAGTACCACAAGGATCATCACTCAGTCCCACCCTCTTCAACGTTTACATGAGCCCCCTCGCATCCATCGCGCGACAACACAACCTCAACATCATCTCCTACGCTGACGACACCCAGCTGATCCTTTCCCTCACCAAAGACCCTAACACTGCCAAAACCAATCTTCATGAAGGCATGAAAGTAGTAGCCGAATGGATGAAAAACAGCCGCCTAAAACTTAACTCAGACAAAACGGAAGTTCTCATCCTAGGATCTTCCCCCTCTGCCTGGGACAACTCATGGTGGCCATCGGCCCTGGGCACAGCACCCATACCCACAGACCACGCACGTAACCTAGGCTTCATCCTAGACTCCTCCCTCTCGATGACCAGACAAGTTAACGCCGTCTCATCCTCTTGCTTCAACGTACTTCGTATGCTCAAAAAAATCTTCCGTTGGATCCCCGCCGAAACAAGAAAGACGGTCACCCACGCACTGGTCACTAGCCGACTGGACTATGGAAACACCCTCTACGCCGGAACCACAGCCAAATTACAGAAAAAACTCCAACGCATCCAAAATGCATCAGCCAGACTCATATTGGACATCCCTCGCCAAGCTCACATTACCGGCCACCTGAAAGACCTCCACTGGCTTCCCGTCAACAAGAGAATAACGTTCCGTCTCCTCACCCACGCGCACAAGGCCCTCTACAAACTAGGACCCGAATGCCTCAACACACGACTGTCCTTCTACACACCCGCCCGCCAACTAAGATCCTCCAATCAAGCGCTCGCCGCAGTTCCGCGCATCCACAGATCCACCATGGGAGGAAGATCCTTCTCCTACCTGGCGGCCAAGACCTGGAATTCTCTCCCCACTCACCTCCGCCTCACACAGAACCACATTTCCTTCAGAAAGGAACTTAAAACCTGGCTATTCGATAACTAATGCACCCCCTCCCTCAAGCGCCTTGAGACCCTCTGGGTGAGTAGTGCGCTATACAAATTCCTGAACTTGAACTATGACTCTGTTCACACACAGTGGCATCTGTAGTGAATGAGGTTTTATAGCATAAGAAGAACTTTTATATCGATTAGTTTAACTTGAATTCATTTTTCACTTTAGATGTGTGCCTTATCCCATGTGCAGCTACTTTAGGGTGAAAAAAAATAATATTTGCAGAATATTTTGTTCTTTTTAGCCAAGTCTTTGACCACAAGACCACGTGCACTGACCTTGTCCCCATGTCAATCAGGATCACAGTTGCCATACATTTTTATGCACTTTAACCGCTGCATGTAACTGAAGAGAGTCAGGAAATGTACCAAATAAGTGAGGTTGAACTTCTGGGCAGTCTTAATCTATAAGCACTTGCGGATGTATTTGTGCCCCCTGGGAGAATAGCCACAGACCCTGTGGAGACACACACCACTGTAGGAAGATATCTGCCATAGACACACAGGCTGCACATAAAAGTATGTGTTTAAGCAGACCTAGGATAACCAGACATACCAGATTTTCCTGGACAGTCACGGTTTTTGAGGGACTGTATCTGCAGCCCAGCAATTTTTGTTAAATAAATACATATCCCTGTTTTTGAGAGGACACATTAATAACAGTGTTGGTAGGTTCAGATTTCCACAGACCTCTCATCACATCAGGGACAGATCAAAGAGCCGCCTGCTGAGCTGACACGCCTCGTCCACGCAGCATAGCAGGTTTTACCAACGGATCAATCAGTTTTCAGAGAGGGAGTTCATTTTAATGCTTTTATCTAACAAAAGTGTACACAATTCTATACTTTTTTTAAAATAATTTTATCTAACAGACGTTTGCACAATTCTGTATATCAACTCTGAAAACGTTGCATTTTCTTTTTGGATACCATTGTGAATTGAAAATAATTCCATTGCAGGACCGGGCATGTCTAGGATTCAGAGAAAAAAACTTTGAATCTTATTAAGTCTTCCTTTTCATTTACTTTCTAGCACTTAAAATCTTATTTTAAAATTATGATATAGGACTGAGTGTCCCAGATTGAAAAGGAAATCAGACTGAGTGGAACAAAGTGCACAATCCATAAAACGCTGGTCTATTTTTGTAGTCTTTTCATAGGTTTATGGAATGTGGCATTCTACTTCTATGTTGATGCCTCCTGTATTGTAGCCCTCCAGCTTCCCAGACCTGCCAAGTGCCATGCATCTCACGTTAGAAAAAGGAATTTGCAGTAATTTTTCCAGTATTACTGCAATGCCTGAGATTGTCACGCAAAAGGTGTCCTAGAGTGTGATAAAACCGTGTACCTGCAAGTTTCTCGCTTGGCTAGGAAGGATGGAATGCAGAAAAGCTAAGCTTATTTTACAAAGGCCACAAGATGGCACTAGTGTACAATGAAAGGAATTGGAATCTCAATATATTATGAAGTGGAAATATCCTGCTATCACAGAAAGTAATATTTAATTTTATTTATTTATTTAATTTCATTTATAACGTTTTATATAGCACGAACATGATCCAGAGGGATATCAGAGTGCTTTACAATTGGAGGGAGAGGAAGGTAAAAGTTGCAGTACGTGTCAAATCGGGATACCAAATTTAGCACTTAAAATAGAACTCGCAGAACAAGAATGGCTACAAATGTAGGCGTCGACAAAGAGTAAGATAACAACTGGTACATAGCGAACTAGGAGGGGAGCAAATGATTAGAGAAGGAAAAAAAAGAGAATAACATCCAGCGCAGGTCTTAAAGGTGTAAATCCAAATGCATTTGAGCAGACAATCTGCAAGGCAAGCAAACTTCAAAGATTTGAAAACCAAAACACAAAACCACAAACCCGCCTAGTTAATGTAAACAAGTATTTACAATGCAATGGTCTCGTCTTTGTTAAAGTTAGAGCTATTGGCATTGCTCATGACATTGTTTTTGTTTTTAAAACATATAAATAAATGGCATTGTCATTTACAATGCCAATAGCTTAATCTCTCGCAAATACGAGACCTATTGCATTTGCACCCACACACAGAGCCACACACACAGCCACACACACACAGAGCCACACACACAGAGCCACACACACACACACACACGCACAGACAGAGCCACACACACACACAGAGCCACACACACACACACACAGAGCCACACACACACACAGAGCCACACACACACAGAGAGCCAAACACACACACACACACACACAGAGCCACACACAGAGCCACACACAGAGAGCCACACACACACAAAAACGATCACAACAAGGGAACAGAGGCAAGAAAAAACAATCACAACCAGGGAACAGAGGCAAGAAAAAACAATCACAACCAGGGAACAGAGGCAAGAAAAAGCAATCACAACCAGGGAACAGAGGCAAGAAAAGCGAGCACAACCAGGGAACAGAGGCAAGAAAAGCAAGCACAACCAGGGAATAGAGGCAAGAAAAAACTATCACAACCAGGGAACAGAGGTAAGAAAAAGCTATCACAACCAGGGAACAGACACTCGTTGTAGTTCTTTCACAGTCTCATCATTTCAGAACGGAAGCATTTTCAATATTCTATGCAACGAAGCCATAGTTGTTACTAATTTTTCTAATGCAACTAACAACCATTGGCAAAGCCAATAGCCCTGGCTTGTTGTATGTATAATGTTAGGTGTTTTATTACATTATTCGGATCCAATAACAGAAGCAGCAAATTACCAGTCGGGTGGCACACTATGCTAAGCACAGATTTTTAGTTTACGTGTTTTAAGCCACGCGCTAATTACATCGGCCACACCCCCTTGAGAGAACCCTCCATTTTTGTCATCCCACTTAAAGCCCTGGGTTTGTGCAATATGAGTAACTACAGCATATAAATACAGCTACCAACTTCTCGTGAAGTCCAATATTTCCCATGCCACCCCACTCTCCGCATGCTGCCCCTAAAGTAGAACACTGCCCATGTCCAAGGGAATAGTCAAAGTCTAATATTTCATTTTTTTAAAGCCCACAATGCTCACAAAGTCCCTGAACTTTCACACAGTGTTGCACACTTTCAACAGTCTTCTTGCGAGGCCACCAAATTGCTATAGAAACCAGACCGCGAGACGTGTCTGATCAGCACAATTCGCCATACCGCAGGAAATCCTAACACACGTACTGCTCACTGCCCCCGAACCACCACAAAAAGTTATTGCACAAACAAGTTTACCATTATTCATGAGAACTCTTCTAATTAAGTATCTAGCCTCCCCCCTACCCCCGTACTCGCATCGCTCGAGCAATAAGACAGGCAAGTGGGCAAGCAAGAGAAAAGGTTAGGCTAACAGTGCGTTACTGCAGGAATAAGTAGCATATTGCTCCTTAAACATTTAAAAACTACAGTTGCCAGCCCTTTCTGCCAATATTTTGGGTTGTCAGTTTTACGGCGAGGCCGTGACACGGCTTCCGAGATGCTTTATTCATGCCTTGAAAGGCCGGGCTCTGCTGTGCAGCGGAGGGCCCGGATCCCACGGTACCCGGCGAGGCGGATGCTGGCGGAGCGGGCCCCAGCCCCCTGGAGCTCCGCCGCGGCGCTGAAACAAACCAGCGCAGCCGGCCTCACCAAATATGTTCACCAGAAAGAAATATTTTATCAGCAACTTTTTGCTTTGCTTTTTTTCGGTCTTGTTTGGTCACTGGAGCAGTATCCGACCGAGCTGCAATGCACAGCCGGCGATGCTGCATTTTTCTTTTTTTTAATGAATGCTTTTTACCCTGCAAACATTTGTCCCCCTAATGGCGTTTCTGGCCGAGAGATGAGGCGCTGGGCGGCGGGCGGTGCTGGATGTTATTAACTTCCGATGCTCGAGGCTCTAAGGCGTGGGTAAGAGCTGTGCTAAGCTATGAAAAAAGTAATCATAGCCCGGCTTTATCTCTTCTGTATGTGACGTATCGCACGGATCGAACCTGTCGCCTTTCGACAGTGACGTCATGGGCCTCGTGCATGTTGATGTGTCTGGCAGCATCCTCTCACATCATTGTCCGAGCGGACGTGCCCAAGCGGGTCATTAGAGCCCCAGCCAATGAATCCACAGCGTACAGTTCAGAATAATCCACCTTCTACACCCGGCTGTATACACCTCAAACACGCAGCAACGCACACTTTGTTTATTCCATACAAGTAGAACCAGCCACTTGCAGGCCACGAACAAACAAGCAAGCTCCGGCTGGAAAGCGGACCACGCCATGCACACCACCATGCTTCTCCGAGGTCCAGCAGAAATGCCTTGGAGAAACACCCCGTCATTTTCGGACTGGGGGCGTGTTTTTCTTTCTCTCCTCTTCCCATTGGCTGGAATGTAAAATTCCAGCCAATGGGAAGAGGAGAGAAAGAAACTAAAAAACACCCCTCCGAATCCCAAAAAGACGGGGCTTAAATGGACAGACGCCCCTCTCCTCCAATGGCTGGCCTCCGTTTAGGAAGCCAGCCAATGGAGAAGAGGGGCGGGTTCAAGCCCCACACTGAGAAACATAAGATCTAGCCGGCAAGACTGTGCAAGCGCAGCCTACGCAGGCCGAGACCTAAAAAGCACCCCCTGCTCAAACCATAGTATCATACAGATGTCCATGTCCAGGAGCAAAACGAAGCTTCTAAAAACATGCCAAACACTGGGTTAGTCTAAGCGGTACTAGGAGAAGCTGGGCCCCTTTAACATCCTACAGTCAGCCTTGGTTTCCATGTGGGGGAGAGCCTGGACAGACTCTGTCAATTGATTATGATCTGATTATGCCATTAATTTGATTGATGGCCAGCCAGGGATTCACAAGCTGGATAAGGCAGGGAATCTCTATTTAATTTATCATTTCTCTGCAGCCCCACCCAGCAACAGGTGTCCAACCAGGGCCGTGGACTGTGCCATGCTATTTCTAAGTGTGGGTGACATTAGACCGTTAGCTAGAAAGTGTCACTCATAATCGTTGACTCTCACTCATAATTACAATGAAATTATGAAAATGTCACAAATAAGCAATCTGAAACTTTATCAGCTATGGCTTCCGTGATCAGAGACAATATCTAGTCATACGTCCATATCTGTAGCCACACCATGCGCATAAAGTCAGCAACATACAAAGAGCAAATTTATTTTCTTGTCAAGACGTCATTTGCATTGTACTGCTACTCTCCACTCACACGAACCCAGATCTCTCTGACATTATTGGCATATCGCTCACAGCCATCTCCCCCTCTTTGCCTGGGGCAGTTCTTCGAGGTTGCCTAACTTCCTTAGCAAACGACCAATCCAAAGCTGTACACGTTTCTTCAAAACCCTTGCTTTTCTGTGCTTGATACTCTGAGTATGATGTGAAATCCCCACCTGTGCTCTCTTGCAATGCGCTACTTTGTAAAGCAGTTTTGTATTATGGGTTACGAAAATCAATAAAGACATCTTTAAAAAAATTAAACCTCCACCTGTAAAGTAGATCAGATGGTTAAAGCTTCTGTGGCGGAAACGTGTCTGCAGCTTGAAACCTTGCAACTCCACTTTTTCAGAGGTCACTAAACTGAGAAACAATGGGTAGGATACATCTCTGTACTTTATACCACCACAAAGACTCTACTGTCAAGTGCTATGTTGCTCGGCTGATGCAACGGAAGGATTTCTGGTTCCAAAGCCTGTAATTCAAAAAACCGAAAGGCATTGAAAATGCAAATGAGCAAGGCCCAGTGTACTAAAGGCATCATGGGAGTCATAACTTGCAAAATACCTTTTGGGGATCCATTTTTATTGCAAAGAGGAGGGGCATGGAAGGAATGTCCCCCGACATTATTGTGATGTCTCATGTTATGTACCAATGCTGTGTGCCTACAACTGGGAAAACAGAAAAAGTTGGCTGGACAGGAAGAATTCTCAAAGAAATTCTACAGCCACGTAGTCAATACGTACCACGTGACCACTGGATTATTATTCCAAACACATTTATTTTATCGTTTTTTTAAAGGTTTCTTAAAGTTCCAAAAAACAAGCACAAACAAAATGACCATCAGAACAGTGGGTTCATGTACACAGTATCTACAAAAATACAATTTTACAAATATACAATATTTACAACAATCGAGTCAAACGAAACAAATAATGACACACCCAAAACAATAAAGCATATAATGTTTCAAATAAATTGCAGTTATGTACAGTGCAATAATGATGCATGAAACAAAGAGAAGAACCAGTCCTTAGAATGATAAACCCAGGGGACAGGCGGGATTGAGATGGAAATAGGTGCCTGCCTGTCTACCAAAACCTGTGGTCAAGTATTTCTTGAGGGTTACACTGCTAGGGTCCAGAATAATGAGATTAGTTGTATCCTAGCGGCACCCTTTGAGATTGCCACAGGGTGGGAAAGTCGACGCGTTTCGAACCAGGATGTTGTAGGTTCTCTTCAGGACAGGGACTGGGGACAATAGATCTGTAAAAACATACGGAGTGGGTGTCAAATATATCTCATAGTACTATAACAGTCTACTCTGGCTCCAAAGAAAAAGGGGGGAGTAGTTACCTGCACAAGGCCGCAAGAGATGCCGTAGTGTGGGTAAGTCGCAAAAAGGCATTCAAGGCTGAAAAAACATATAACAAATAAAAAATACTCAGCACGGTCAGTGACCCGTTGCGTATGGGACAATTGGCATAGCAATGGATTAGCGTGGAGCCTTAACGAATGTGCATCATACCTGCAATTTACACACTGATGAGCTGCAAACGTGATGCCCGCGACGCGGTGCACACTCAGGGTTGATGGGCCGCTCTCATTTTGCAGTGAAGATAATAATATCTGAGGGAGTGGCCACAAGAAAAAATACGCTATTAATTAAAAATCCAGGGTCAGTGAGACTGCCAATTATGAAAAACCGGGTGCAGCCCACCAGTCGTAGGCAAAGAGCCAGGGAGACCGTTCCTACCTGAACTCCAAACAAACAGCGAGCGATGGGGGCGCCTCGGCACGTAACCCAATTCAAGCCAGCAGGCGGTGTCAATTTCACCGGATCCCGCTACAAGGGGAATAAGAATGGTTGCGTATTAATCCCAAAATCTGGTGGCCAGAGAAACTCGTGGCGCTTGAGACTACTGCCAAAAAGCCCTAAACACTTACTCGTTCAAAAGGAGTCAATCGGTCATGTCCACACGGAGTTCAGTCTATGGATAGAGCGTGGCTCCTAGCAAGGATATTTAAAACTACCGGGTCAGAAGACTGGTGGGAGTGGCCAGTGAGGGCCCTATGGAATCCTGGACGATGTAGTTTCAATGGACCGCGCTCACAGGGGAACTTGAACGCACGGACGTTGCGGTCTTATACCTCTTGCATTTTTCATATAGGACAGAATTAACATAACACGTCACACATTAAGAAATACAGTCTACTTTCCCACAAATTACAAAGCTGCGTATGTAAACGAGAGCGCATCAAGAGCATATTTACAACCCAAATTTTTTGTGTGAAACTGGCACAAATTCACAAGCAGTGAAGACAGCTCTGAAATCCCATACTCAAATACCAAATTCATGTGTGCCTACAACTGTCATCACAAACCAGCGACAAGTGGCAGGTTACCAACCCCTAGCTTCGGAAGATCACCCATTCGCAAAGTGAAATCACCCGATGTTCCAGCTTGCGAGTGAGGGCTGATGAAGATTATGAATCCGAAACCGGTCCCAGGATGCTGTTTCCGGTCCAGGGAAGACATGGCTTGGTAGTTCGGGCTGGACTGTTCCCATGAGGCACACGGTCAGACTGATTTGCATGGGAGTCATAACTTGCAAAATACCTTTTGGGGATCCATTTTTATTGCAAAGAGGAGGGGCATGGAAGGAATGTCCCCCGACATTATTGTGATGTCTCACGTTATGTACCAATGCTGTGTGCCTACAACTGTCATCACAAACCAGCGACAAGTGGCAGGTTACCAACCCCTAGCTTCGGACGATCACCCATTCGCAAAGTGAAATCACCCGATGTTCCAGCTTGCGAGTGAGGGCTGATGAGGATTATGAATCCGAAACCGGTCCCAGGATGCTGTTTCCGGTCCAGGGAAGACATGGCTTGGTAGTTCGGGCTGGACTGTTCCCATGAGGCACACGGTCAGACTGATTTGCATATGGCCATGTCTGAACTGGGGTGGCTGAGTGAGCTAAAGAATGGTGATGGATTAAACCCAGATCAGTTGACTGGGGGTGAGTGTTTGATTTGCTCAAACGCTCCGTCCATCATCCCCTTTTGTATCGCTTTGTTCGCCCTAAGTGTGGCAGGTTATGCTCAGACGTTAGTCCCTTGCTCACTTGGCCACTGGATTCAAGATAGCCTGGCTGATGAGGATTATGAATCCGAAACCGGTCCCAGGATGCTTGTTTCCGGTCCAGGGAAGACATGGCTTGGTAGTTTGGGCTGGACTGTTCCCATGAGGCACAGGGTCAGACTGATTTGCATATGGCCATGTCTGAACTGGGGTGGCTGAGTGAGCCAAAGAATGGTGATGGATTAAACCCAGATCAGTGGACTGGGGGTGAGTATTTGATTTGCTCAAATGCTCCGTCCATCATCCCCTTTTGTATCGCGAGGATCCAGGGGGAGGCAGGGAGGAAGCAGACACTGATCTGGATTGTGAAATGCCTCCTGCTTCATACATATTAATGAGGTTTTATGCTTTGTGCGCTGTGCAAGCGTACATCTTGCAATGCAACTGGTTGGTAAAACCATAACGCATCCCATGAGAGGTAACAAAATCAAATTACATGTAACTGCGACTTGCGACACCAAAAATGTCATATACATGATGAAGTGCCCATGTGGAAAAGCATATATTGGACAAACGGAACGGAAATTCAAAATAAGGCTCACTGAGCATCAAAGTAACATTCGTACGAAAGTGCTGAAATCAGCAGTGGCCACCCACTTTATTGAACACAATCATCAAATCAATCAGATTAAGGCTTGTATTTTGGAAGTTGTGGAAAAAAGTGAAGAAAGAGACAACAAAAAAACTCTCCTGAAACGAGAGAATTACTGGATATACCATCTACAAACACTGAGCCCTAACGGAATTAATGAACGCACAGAATTTAGTTGTTATCTATAACAGACTATTGGACTATGTGCTGTACAACCATCTGTAACGTTTTTGCAGCATTAGCCTAGGCATAAAATGTCTTATATATTAGTTCAGATGGAAATATTATCCCTATGTGATTATGCAAATACATTTGTGTCTATTGATCATATTAGGTATGTTGATAAAGTTTTGTTGACCATCCGTTTGTAATCACCATCCCCAACCTGCGGTTCCTTTAAGAAATTGCGCGCGTAACGATTGCTTTAAACACACCCAGTAGACGTCAGACGCGAGCTTTCCCATACCGAAGGAGAAACATTGTAGCACTCAAGCCGATACAGACACTCGGTAAGCAACCTAAACGGAGCACAGTTAATATTTGAACCTCGCGCGTAAAATAGTGGCGTTTATGAAATACTGTTGGGTGTTTCGAACCATGAAGATAAAAGGGTTGGTTTAGGACGGAGATAGAACACGCTGTAATACATGATAATCAGAGTACCTTGAAATATAAAAACTTGGTGAATGACTACACAGATGTATATGTACTTACGTTTACTTACAGTTTAACTGGTTTTCATTTAAACTTGGATATGTCTATCGAATACGAGCCATGTTGTATATGTAATTCACAGAATATTGTATATATACTGATGAGTACATTATCTGTTTCACAGATTTCCCCGATGAAGGCCAGTCGGCCGAAATGCATTGGAAATTACAAATGTTTCGGATATGAGAAAAATGAATTGGTTTAACTCTTGAAGGATTGTGAATAACATCCAACCAAGGAATTGATGTTTAAAGTATGAATAAAATACTTACAAAATTGAGAAGAGCATTGGAAACTTTTGTTTGAAAAACCTACTACAATTATTAAGCTGGGGACCTCCAGTAAATGATTTACCAGTGCCAGAGGAGACACTAACACATGTCGTGTTAGTGCAGTCTAGAGTTCATTTCCATACTCCCGAGCGGGGAGTGTTCCTTATGAGCACGGTACACGCCTAAAATCTCAAAGAAACTTGATACGCAGTGCACGGACACTATTCACAGTTGGTAAATCCTTTGTATCATAAAATGAAGGTTAGGCTGCAAACCAGCTGAGGGATAAACATCACTGACTGCTTTAAGACCTATTGTTTATACATCAGGCCCCGGGATAGCAAACATTTCTGGATATCAATACAATTTGATTCAACAATATGGTGTACAATGAAAACGGCGTAAAAAGCATCATTAACGTCAAAGAGTACATGGCCTTGCAGATTCTGCATACTTTTAGAAAGCTGGATTTATTATATTTTTAGTTTAGAAAGTTTGGCTGCGTTAATGTGAATCAAGGTCTGTAGATTGGCGTGGGCAATCTGCTAAAAGTATATGGTAGATAGAAATCTGGCTTTGATTTGTCTTCAGAAATCATGTTATGGCGTATCACTCCTGTGTATTACCGATGGTTCATTCCGGAGACCTCACAATTGAGAAATACTTGTCCCTCATGCTGTTTTTTTATTCATTTAACAACAATTATCCTTACCAAATATACATTGTGGTAATCACCAAACAGCAGAGCCTTCTGACTCTGTCCCTGATTTGTCCTCAGCCTCTTTTGATGAACTTTTTGTTCCTTGCTCTAAATAATATCTAGACAGGTACCTGGTTATATATTTACCGCTTCTGAGATCCTCACATATTGCCCGGGCTGGGCTTTGCTTATCATCCCATTTTAACATATCCACTCACTCTCTGTAACCTGTCCTGCTCAATTATGCTGATTTATTCGGTAACATTACCTTTCATTACTTCTCGGATATTCTTACTTACAAGACATTTCTGATTATATCTGTACGTTAACAAATCTTCCACACAGAATCCTGCGCAATCAGGAGATACTGCGCATTTCCTACATCTAAAGAGATACACTGTAGCAACCACTGCACAGTGCATGAGGATGCCTTCCTGTCATAAAGCACTCCAATAATCTCATTCTGGGCAGAAAGATGAGTTACCACCATAAAAGCAGCCAATCACGTGCCAGCAGACTCACTACACACACACACCCATGTCTAGAAGTGGTACTTCCACACTAGACACACTCATGCCACATACATCATTACGCAGCATTTAATCTCACGAGTTCGTACATACCAAACTCGACCCTGCACTCCCCACACATCAGGAACTACCATGGGCATACATATTCCGATTCATTCCTATGGGAGGGCAGGTCACTCATCACACATGTACAGAGAGCTCACGCACTTTACACTGTACCACAGTGAAAAAGTGCGCAAAGGCCTAAAATCATCAACACTAGGTTCCAGAAACAGGCTAGGAAAAAGAAAAAAAGTTTTGGGGTGAACCTGCCAAAAAGGGCCAGGTCCAACAGACACACACTCACCAGAAGAAACAACATTCGCCTCAGCCACACCACGGAACTGCTCTGGACAGACCACCACTGCATCCATTTCTCCTTTAGGAGATCCACTGCACACAAGCACATGCACCGCCTTTCAGCAGAAGCTGGAACAAAGTCTCTGAAGAACACCTCACCTCTGCCCTCACCTACACTCCTCCCCCAACTACGACAGAAGCCAACACAGTGGCAAGCAACCTCCACCAATGCTTCGCCAACTGCGCCAACACTCTCGCCCCCCTCCAGAACACCATGAGACGACAACATGAAAGCCAACTGGTTCACCACGGATCTCCGAGAATCTAAGGCTCTTGCAGACGACTGGAGAAGAAGAGGAGAAACAGCAAAACCCCGGAAGCACACTAGGCCTACAAAGCAGCCATCACAGCACACCACTAACTCATCAAATCAACAAAGAAAAACTTCATCCATGACTGAATCCTCTCTAATGCCCACATCTCCAAGGAACTCTTCGCCATCATACAGGAATTCGCCAAACCCAACAGCGAAACAACCAATGTCCCTCCCTCCCTCCCAACACCTCTGCAACAAACTCAGCTCCTTATTTCACCTCAAGATCATCAAGACGCTCTACGACAACTTCGAACGACCAAGACCACGGCACCGCCTTAACTCCCACCCCCAATGGCGCCATACCAGAGACCCTTCTCACCGGACCCCTCTCACCACAGAAGACACCTTAAAGACAATGAAGATCATCTACTCTGGAGCACCTTCTGACCCTTACCTGCCACACAGCTTCCACAGGGCTGCCATCGCACTCGAGTTACGCGAACTATCAACTTCTCCCTTGAGACCGCCATATTCCCTGACAACTGGAAGCGCACCGAAGTCAACTCCCTCCTAAAGAAGCTCTGCACAGGGGGGGGAGTGGCCAAGCGGTCGAGCAGCATGGCCGCACAGCTCTAAAGCTCTGGCCGCCGATGCTCACACGCGGTGCTTAATGATGTGGTGAGCCCACCGAAAATCGCCAGACTGCGTCTACCTATTGTGTGAAGGT
Source organism: Lissotriton helveticus (assembly GCF_964261635.1). Lineage (NCBI taxonomy): Eukaryota > Metazoa > Chordata > Amphibia > Caudata > Salamandridae > Lissotriton > Lissotriton helveticus. The sequence goes on from NC_136068.1 coordinate 1,270,869,754, forward strand.
GGGGGGTATAAGATCAGCGCCGGAAATCGTGCCGCTGTTGCGGATTCCTGGGTCACTCGAGGGGCTCCTTGATGGATGGGCAGAGCAACCCGCTCTGCGCGGGAGACCTCATCGGCTAGATCGCTGTTGGAGCCCGTGGTCTGATCTGCTTGCTGGGCACAGCTGCTTTGCCTGGCTCTGGGCTTCCCCAAGCTCACTGCTTCAGGACCTGTGGCTGCTGCTCTGGGTCCCGCCGCCTGTGAGGACTGCCGCACCTGCTGCACACCTGGTGAGTGGGGATCTGGGCGGCTGTGGATTGGGCCTTTCCCCGGACAGTTTTTGCCTGGCCCTGTCCCTCAGTGGTCGGGAGACGCTTTGTTTGGTGGCCCCCTGCGTCTCCCCCCACTTTTACCCCCCCGGACTCACCTGTACGCTGCCTGCCGGTACACTCTGAGCCCCGGCGGGCGGACGGAGCGCCTGCATCTTCATTGCGGCTGCTGCGGACATTGGGCACGATAGGCCGAGGGGATCACAGGCAAACGCGGCTTACCTTTGACAAGCCGGCCACGGTGGATTGCTCCTCTCACACCCTGGACAGCGACAGTACCTCAAGCCTGGTGGATCGATAACTTGCGGGGGAGGGGATGTCGGCCATTTTGGCGGAGCTCCATGCTGGGTTCCGCAACCTGGATGATTGGCTTGCCACCCTCCCCTCCCGGTTGGACAGAATGGGAGAGCGGCTTGATGGTCATCACAACCGTCTTTGGAGAGGCAGAACAGCGCTTATCAGATCAGGGGGACCAGCACCGGGACATGGCACGCAGACTGGAATGAACGGCGCATCTGCTGAAATCTGTCGCCATTAAGAACAAGGATTTGGACGAACAATGTGCGCATAGCGGGGCTGGCGGAATCCATAATATGGGCCGACCGGAACTCTTCATAGAGGGCCTTTTGAGGGAACTGTTTGGGGCCGAGCACTTCTCCGTCACTTTTGTCATTGAGAGGGCACACCAGTTTTTGGGCCCTTGCCCGCTGCCTGGTCACCCCCGTGTCCCATAGTGGCACGATTGCTCAATTTCAGGGACAAGGACACAGTTTTGCGCCTGGCGAGGGAGGCATCCCTGTGCAGTATCAGGGTTTGGTCCTCTCATTCTACCCTGACCACACTCTGATGGTCCAAGAGGCCCGCCGGAAATGTGCGGAGGCGAAGCGTCAACTACGCACCCTTGAGTTGAAGTATGCAATGCTCTATCCTGCAAGGCTCAGGGTAATGGTGGACGGTAAGCCTTGCTTCTTTGACAACGCCCCTGATGTCATGGCTTTCTGCAAACAGCTCGTAGGGGAGGCCCGTCTCAGCCATGCTCGCTCGTCACAGCAGTCCTCCCCATGCCATCAAATGGCCCCCAGCGCTGAACTTTTCATTGCAGACAGAGCCCTGCCTGTCTTACAACTCTGACCTCTTTTGAGCAGTGGATCCTGGTGGTTCTTATTTATGCTGGGCGTTCACATACTGGTTAGGCTCTAAATGTATTGATACAGTGGCTTTACCCTGTTTTATTGCAACGCTGATTATACGATCAGGTTATCTTCTTTGTTCCTCAGGTAGACTAATACATACATTACTTTTGATTGGTGGACTCACTGTTTTACTCAATGTTCAGGACATTTGGGTTAGGGCCATTTGTGGCGGCCTCTCCCGTTATCTCTGATTCAAGTCCATTATTCATTGTTGTGAGCATCGGCTGTCCGAAGCGTTGCCTCCCCCGCTTGGATGACTCCGACTATGTTCTCAGTGGGGTTTGTTGTTGTTTTTGGGTTGTGGGAGTTTCTAGGGAGGGATTCAATTCTCGGGGCCCGAGGGCTCGGGTGTTAGTGGAGGGTGGGCGTTCGGGGGAGTGGGTTCTGTGGGGTTGTCTATGTCTCTTTATTGATGGTTTTGGTGTTTTATTTATTTTTGATATATCGCTGGATGGTTTCCCCATTCTGGTGGCTTTCACAAGGCTAACGATATACTGGTTGAGTACAGGCCGATTTGGTTTGATGTGGTTATGGCGGTAGCTCCTGCAGTGAAAATTAACGTGCTTACATGGTAATTCAGGGGGCTTAATAACCTGAGGAAGTGTCAATTGGTTTTGGCATATCTGAAACGTCATGAGGCAAAGATAGCCTTTCTACACGAGACCCATCTCCTTCCTCAGGATTACTCTCCTTTTGTTTCTTCCTGGGGATCCAACAGGTTCTTTGGCAGCTACAGTACGTATTCCCGGGGGGTCTGCTTTTTAATTCACAGCTCCCTCCCTTTTACACTTCAGGATAAAGCGAAGGATACGCAAGGGCGCTATTTACTAATTAAGGGAACACACCTGGCCAAACGGTCCTCCTCCTCCTTAATATCTACGCCCCAAACACTGATGACCCCAACTTTGGTAATCTGCATGCCCTGCTAACCTACTACGATTACGACATTCTCTTTTTAGGTGGGGACCTCAACCTCTGGCTCAACCATGCTCTAGACTCATCAAACACTCAGGCTCTATTGCGGTATTTAAGGATCTGATCCACTCTTTGGACCTCTGCGATGTCTGGCATAGGCATCACCCAGTGGCCCCAGGCTAAACGTTCTACTCAGCACCCCTCTCAACACACACTTGTATTGATTACGTTCCTCTGTACATTTGCACCTGAACATTCCACATTCGACTGGGTGGGAGCGGAGGTGGTCCTTTCCAGCCTTGGCCCTGCTGGATGAGGTGTTCCTCCACTCTATGGGACGCCTTTAAGGCGTTTATTCAGAGAGTTGTCATTTCCAAACAGGCCAGGGTTATGCGGGTGGTGCGTGGCAGCCTGAATAAAGTAAAAGCCGAATTGACATTCCCGGATGAATCCTCCCCGGATCCGCACATACAGGCTAAACGCAAAACCCTCTTGCTTGACTTTAATGAACACGCTGACAGGGAGGCTTCCCTGCTCGGTAAATACCAACTGGCTTGGTGCTACAGCGAGGGCAAACATCCTGGCAGGACGCTGGCTAGCTGGTGAGCCCCCCAAAGGGGACTGGGCATATCACGTCCATTGAGCGTGCAGACGGTACGTCTGCCACTTCTGACACGGACATTGTGGCAGAGCTAGTGGCCTAGTACTGATCCCTTTCCTCCACTACGCTTCCTGACAATTTCACGCAGCACCTGTCCTATCTGGAGGAAGAAGCTATGGTCTGGTTTACCAAAGGCCAAGGTGATTTTTTAGCGGACCCCTTTACGGTTGAGGAAATTTCGCTTGCCATAGACGCACTTTCCGGTTCCAAAGCGCCAGGCCTTGATGGTCTCTCAGCAGCATTTTATAAAGCCTACAAAGACAACCTGGGGCCCCAACTCCTGGAGGTGTTTGCTGAGGCACTGGAGTCAGGTGTTCTCCACCCCCTATATGCGAGGCGGCCATCTCCCTACTACTGAAACCGGGGAAGGACCCCACGCATTGCTCGTCTTACCGTCCCATTCCCCTCATCAATTACGATAATAAAATACTTGCTAAAACGCTTTCCACATGCCTTTCCTTGCTCATGGATCAAATTTTGTCTGCAGGACAGTCCGTTTTTATACCTCATCGCTCCACTGCACTCAGTCTTCGCATGGTATTCTCGGTTATAGATCACATTGAACCCACTACGCCTGCAGCAGTTGCATTATTAGACGCAGAGAAGGACTTCGATTCCCTTGAGTGGCCCTTCCTTATGGCATCCTTGTGTAAACTTGACCTACCTTTTCATTTTATCACCCTTATTGGCCTGCTGTATTCTTCTCCTACTGCTCGCCTCCGGGTTAATGGCTCCTTGTCCCCTTCCCTCTCCATTATGTGTGTCACACGTCAGGGGTGTCCCTTGTCCCCGCTCTTATTTATCATAGCGATGGACCCCCTAGTCCGACACCTTCAGGAAAAGCACTTGTTTCGCGGCTTGCAATTCCCTACTGGACCACTCTTAGGGCCAGATGTAGGTAGGCATTTACCGGTCGGTAACGGCCGAATTCGGCCGTTACCGACCGGTAAATGCAATTTGAGATGTAGGGCCCTGTATTTTACAGACTCGGTAAATTTACCAATAGGTAAATTTACCGATTATGTAAAATACCGAGTCGGTATTTTTACGGAATAGGGACAATTGATATGTAGGTGGGACTCTTCTGAGTCCCACAAGCATTAAAAAGTCGGTATTTTACCATCAAATACTATTTGATGGTAAAATACCGATTCTGGTGTGCTTGCACATGTGTGCATGCACACCTATGCCATATGACAGGCAGACCTGCCCTTAGGGCAGGTATGCCTGCCACATGGCACCCGAGCCTCTTTTGGGGGTGCCAGAGGGTGTCAAAGTGACACCCCCTGCACCCTTGTGTCAATCGGTATTTACCGATGCGGTAAATACCGACCGGTAAATGCCCAATCATTCCTATGGGCTTCAAAGCCCATAGGAATGCATGGGCATTTACCGGTCGGTATTTACCGCATCGGTAAATACCGATTGTTTCCGAATCGGTAAATGCACATCTGCATTTACCTACATCTCGGTACTTTTATTTTACCACTTCTTAAATACCGAGTCGGTATGATGCGGTATTTAAGAGGTGGTAAAATAAAATTTACCTACATCTGGCCCTTAGTGTCTCTGTATGAAGATGACGTTTTGCTTTTCGTCCGCCACCCCCAAACTAATTTGCAGCCCTTAATCGATGAGATTGGATGATTTGGTTCTGTGTCCGGTCTCAAGATTAACTAGGCAAAATCAGTGTTATTTCCCATTACGGGTGCGGCGGTGGCAGACAGGACGGAGTATCCCTTACAGGTAGCCCAGGAGACTATGAAATATCTTGGGGTGCATCTTCATAGAGACAAAGGCCAGGCTATACAGCTCAACTACAGGCCGGCTAAGTAACACCTCGCTACGCAAGTGGAGCGATGGATACAACTACCTCTATCCATGGCTGGCCGTATAGCACTTATAAAGATGAAGGTATTGCCCCGTTTTCTCTTTTTCTTTCGCACCATACCCATTCCTCTCACCAATGTCTTTTTTGCCCGGCTGCGTGGCCTTCTCATCTGGCTGATATGTGCTGGTCGTAGACCCAGGGTCACATAAGACACTCTTACTCTTCCGTATGCACGAGGGGGGTTTGCGGTTCCGGCCCCTCAACTATATTTCCTGGTGGCGCAGGCCCAATTTGCATACCACTGGTTCCACCCAGATGCCCGGATACCCTACACCAAAACAGACAAGGAACTAGCTGCTCCGACTCCTCTTACGTCCCTGCTCCCGAGGGGAATCCCCCTCTATTAGCAAGACATCCAACCTCTGGCTACTACGTGCTGGGCTTGGCGTAAACTAAATCTGTTATTTGGATCGGGCCTTCTTTACTCACCCGCCCTCCCACTGGCTCACAATCTGTTCCTACCTCTCACCACTGACAGGGAGGTTCTGGCCACTCTCTAGACTGGGGTTGGATACCTTTGGATCCCTGTTCCCAGATGGCCGGCACTTAAATTATCCGACGTGATTCTGCTCCCAGGGCTGACTGGCATGGACTTTTTCCACCTTCCCTGCCCCGTATGAGGACTTCTCCCTGCTTACCCTACACATTGCGGAAGACACTGGGTCGCACCTGGTCACAAAATTGTATACGGCACGCTTGCTTGAAACTCTGGGTGGGACGGGGCGGGAGAACTCGACAGAGGTCGGAGGATGATCTTGGGCATCCGCTGACTGACAAGGAGTGGGCCTTCTGTCTCGAGCAAACCCATAGAGTGTCTCCCAACCACAGGCATAAATTGCTTCATTTTAAGTTTGTCCATAGAATTTACATAACCCCTAGTCAACGGGCAAAGTTTGACCCCACTGAACGCACAAACTGCCCCAGGTGTAATTTCTTAGATGCAGATTTTGCACATCTGTCCTGGGCCTGTACTCCTATTTTGGCTTATTGGCAGGAAGTCTTTGCAACACTGGCCCAAATCATAGACAGTCCCCTTTTACCCTCCCCTAAAATGGGTCTGTTGGGACTGGTTAATCACATTAAACGTTGTTATAGGCGCTTTACAGCGCTAGCATTACTTTTGGACAAACATGTGATTGCCGCCCTGGGGGGGGGGGGGTGGTGGGCTTGACCAACTAAATCTGTCCGGCTTCGTAGCCTGGCATATTGTAGTGTTCAATCTGAAATATACGCTACACTTCAGCCCACAACCTCCAGACCCCGGGACTTCTGGTGCGTTTACCGTATGCACTTGCAGCCTTGCTTCACAGGCTGCTACTACTCTGCCGGCCTCACATGCTATTGGGTGAACAGTAGACAAGCTGCCTATGCTATTAGGCAGGTCCTGTATTCCCCCCTACACATGTTTCCACACGCAGGAATGATGTACCACAGCCACCTGGTGTGTCGTATTTTGTCACAGTCCGGTGTAACTCACACTTCAAATACTGGAACTCATTAAGGGCCAGATGTAGGTAGGCTTTTACCGGGTGGTAACGGCCGAAAACCGGTAAAATCGGCCGTTACCGAGGAAATGAGATGTAGGAGGCCGGAAAATACCGATGTTCTTAAAATCCGAGTCGGAAACATACCGACTCGGTAAGAATGACCCGGTAAAATTACCGTGTCGGAATCTACCGTATACATAAATACCGAGTTCGTATTTTCCGACTCGGTAAATCAGAAACGGTAAAATAAGCCTTGGAGATGTAGGTAAGCCCAAAAATACCGATTCTGCCGAAAAACGGTATTTTTAAGTCGGTATTTACCATGCATTGAAAGCAGGTGGTAACCAAGGGAGGGCTATAAAAAAAGTCCCAAAATGCACCTCAGGACCCATGATGGCGGCTTTCTACATCATAGCAAGACGGCAGAGACTACAGGCAGCAGGACAGAGAGAATGGCTAAGGGAGGAACAAGTGTACAGGCAGAGGATAACACTGTTCCAACTGACAGAGCCTGAAATACTGCAGAGGTACAGGCTACACCCAGACACCATCAAGCAATTGATCAGGGACCTACACCCTCTCCTGGACCACCCAACACCCAGGGCCCATGCCATCCCACCTCATGTCCAGGTGCTATGTAGCTTACACCTGCTGGCCTCAGGGAGCTACCAGAGTGTGATAGCTGTAGTGGGTGGCGTGTCCCAGGGCTGCCTGTCCCGCTTCTTCAGGAGGTTTCTTGACGCCATGATGCAGAGGATGGGGCATTATATTAAATTCCCTGTTACACCGGCAGATTTAGCCAAAACCAAGACTGACTTTTATCAACTGGCACACTTCCCTCACGTGATCGGCTGCATCGATGGCACCCACGTCCCACTCTGTCCACCTGCAGCCACAGAGCACATATACAGGAATCGCAAATCGACGCACTCCATCAACGTCCAGGTCATATGTAATGCAGGTAACCTCATCACTGACATCGTAGCCAAGTTCCCCGGAAGTACCCATGATTCATACATATTCCAGAACAGTGGAATATACACACGCCTACTTGCCGGAGAATTTGGAAATGGATACCTGCTAGGTAAATCACATTGACACACCCTGACACTCACATCAGATCTACGTCTCAAGTACTTGCAATTAATGTCTATCTTTCTCCCCCTAGGCGACAGTGCATATGCCCTGCGGTCCTTCGTGCTCACTCCCTACCTCAACCCATCCACCAGGAGTGAAAGGCGATACAACGTGGCTCACAGATCCACACGAAACGTAGTTGAGCGCACATTTGGACTCCTAAAGAGCAGGTTTCGCTGCCTCCATAAGAGTGGAGGTGCACGGCAGTACACCCCAATCATCTGCTGCAAAATAATAGCGACCTGTGCAATGTTGCATAATCTCGCCACCAAGCAAGGCACTGAGGTGGAGCTCACATTTCATGAGGACATTGATGACGACCCAGAGGTGGCAGAGCCCCAAGCCACAGTGGCAGCAGCAGCTACAGATGGGAGACTGAGACGGGCAGAGGTTACACAACAATATTTCTGAGTGAGTAAAGAGACACAGGCATGAATGTAACTTTGTGTAAGTAGTTTAATAATCACTACGCCACAGCATTGTTAGCTCACATTGGGCTCACTAATACTAACACTCCATGAGTGTGTTGTCACGGTTCACACCACCGTGACTACAGCCTTGGGTGGAGTGCAAAGTCATTGTTTGTGGCCACGGGCCACAGGGCGGGGCTGCTGTGGCTGTGAGCCTATGTCCTCACGCTGGCCTGTCAAACTTCCCCCACGCCTGCCACTCCTCCGTAAGTCATGCACAGGAGTGCTTGCACCACTCCTGCTGGTGGACCCCTCGCTTTCGGCAGCACAAGTGTCGTCTCCAGTGCCAGTCTGATGCGCGAGCACTAGCTCCATGGCAGTGGTCATCCTGGCCATACCTTCACTTAAATTGGTGCAGCACTGCACTATGGCATCCTGCATCGTGACTGACCGTCTGCACAGCAGAGTGGTAGCAGTTGCAAACCTGTTCAGGGCCTTGGTTTGCTGGCGCACATCCACACGGGCCTTGCGTCTCTCCAAATGGTCCCTGTCCAATTTGTCACACAGGACAGTCATGCACTGTGTGATATCTGAAATTCCTGACGCCATGGATTGTATGCCTTCTGCCATGTCCCCTATGCCCTTGCCTACTGCTTCCAGTTTATTGTTAGTTGTGCGTGCGTGCCTCTGAACCCCCATCATTGCTTTTGCCTGCAGGCGCTGCACCTTCACCATGGTGGCCTCCAGTCCGCAGAAGACACCTTGGACTTGCCGCACATCCTCTACCTCCCGTGGCCGTCGCCCTCGGACACTGGCCCGCGTGACTCTGGGACTGGGCTGCTGCTCGGTGTTGCCTCTGTCCTGTGTGTCACCCTCCACCTCCTCCTCCTCCGATGATGTTTGCAGTATTCTGCGAGGGGGCACATCATGGCTCCTGACTCTTCCCAGCACTGGGGATGGTGATGTGGGGGTGGGTGATAGTTCTGCCGCTCCTGTGTCCTGACTACCAAATAGGAGAGGGGAACGTGGATATTCAGCAGTTGCCTCCTCAGGTATCGGGGCAGCCTGCTCTTGGTCCTGCCCTCCGTGAGAAGTGCTAGGTCCGGCTCCTTCCCTCCTCTTCTCTCTGACCTCAGCTGTGCTGCGCTTTGACTCTCCTGTGGACAGACATGGACATTGTGTCAGTAATGTTGTTCACCTGTGTCATGAGATTAAATACACTTCTATTGCACATTTGCCTGTCTCTCATTTGCCTATGCTACTTCTCTGTTGCTCCCCTTGCTGCAATGCACGCTGACTGCTCTGAGGTATCTACACATGACTACATTTCCCAGGATGCATTGCAGGACATTAGTTAAACCTGTTGTGGAGTCTGATTTATCCTGTGAGGGGAATAGGTAAAAGGGTAAATGATATTGTTCCTGCATCTTACCTGCTTTCTTTGCTCCTCTTGCTGAGCTGTCTGCGTCTCCTATTCCGTGTATACATTCCTTCTCAAGGGTTGTAGCGACCATCTCCTCAATGTCGGTGAGTCTGGGGGCTCTGTTTCTTCCGCCTCCTGTAGCAGCACTTTCCTTGCGGTGGGCAGCAAGCTTTTTTTTGGTGATTATGCGGATGTCATACCACCGTTTTTTTAGGTCTTCAAGGTCACGGTGGGTGACACCAATGGCATTTACCTTGCCTTGTATGTCCAACCAGGTGCTGCGCTTGATTGATTCAGCAACATGCAGAGTTTGCTTTCCAAATATTTTCCCATAATGTCTGACAACCTCCGAAATCAGCACCTGCAGTTCCTCCTGGCTGAACTTCTGCTTCCTTTTGCGCTCAGCAGCTTCTCTCTGTGCCTCCTGGCTCTCCATCTTGCTGTGTAGTTTGTGTCAGGAAAGGCTGCTCCACACTCTGTCCTCCTGCTCTCCTGACTGTTTGTTTCTGCACCTGCATGGGCGTGGCCTGTCCCAGGTACTGGGGTGTGGTGCTTGGATCTGATTGGTTAGTTCCCCTGTGGCTTGGAATTTGGGTGTGGTTGAAGTACCTGATTGGTTCACAGGCACACATGTTTGTCAGTTTCAAATTCTTCGGCGGATAGTTCCGACACGGTAAATACCGGGTCGGTTTTTCCCGACTCGGTATTTTCCGGGTCGGAAGTTGCCATTCATTCCTATGGGCCATGGCACCGGTGGATCGGTTTTGGTTTTTCCGTCTCGGATTTTACCGTGTAGGTATATTCCGAGTCGGTAAATACCGTTTCCGAGTACCGACAGGTTCCGAGTCGGTATTTTATACCGTCATTGTTACCTACATCTCATTTTCCTCCTCGGTAATACCGAGTCGGTATGACTCGGTATTTAAGAGGTCGGTAAATATTATTTACCTACATCTGGCCCTTAGTCTCTTTTCTTCATCTGGATATATTGTGGTAATTGTTTTATGTGATTACATTTTTTTGTAATTTGCAGAAATATTTCAGTTGTTTTGTTATAATTTTTGTATTCTCATTGTGTTGTGGTGTGTATTGGATATTTTGTATTCTATATTTTGTATTTGGATGCCGTTTATGTCTTTGATATGTTTGTATTATGTGCTTATATTTTCAATAGAAAAACAACAAAAAAATGAAGCTCTCCGCAGACCCGACAGACCTCAAGAACTTCAGGCCCATCTCACTGCTTCTTTTTACCGCCAAAGTCATCAAAAAGGTAGCCAACACCCAGCTAGCACAGTACATAGAAACCAACAGCATCCTAGACACCTCTCAATCCGGATTCCGCAGCAACCACAGCAGTGAGACTGCCCTCCTCGCCACCACCGACGACAACCACACCATCCTTGACCAAGGCCACACAGCATCCCTCATCCTCCTGGACCGATCGGCAGCCTTCGACACTGTCTATCACTCCACACTAGCCACCAGACATCAAGAACGCAGGCCTCCAAGAAAAAGCCTTAGACTGGATACAATCTTTCCTCTCAGGCAGAACACAAAGAATGAAACTCCCTTTCTTCATCTCAGAACCGATAGAGATCAGATGCAGAGTACCACAAGGATCCTCCCTCAGCCCCACACTCTTTAAAGTTTCCATGGCCCCCCTTGCAACCATCATCAGAAACCATGGGCTCAACATCATCTCCTATGTCGATGACACTCACCTCATTCTCTCTCTCACCAAGGAACCCGGCATCAACAGGTGCAACTTCCAAGAAGGGATGAAAGCTGTCACAACCTGGATGACCAACAGCTACCTTGAGCTCAACTTGGAGAAAACCAAAGTCCTCATCCTTGGCTCCAGCCCCTCCACACGGGACAACACCTGGTGGCCCCCCGCCCTCGGAAACCCACCCATCCAAGTGGACCATGCACGCAACATTGGGCTCATACTCGACTCTTCACTCACCATGAATTGCCAAATCAACGCTGTATCCTACTCATGTTTCAATACCCTTCACATACTTTGCAAGACATTCAAGTGGATCCCCACCAGCTCCAGGAAAACTGTCACCTACGCACTCATCACCAGCAGACTGGACAACGGCAATGCTCTCTACGCCAAAATAAAAAAAAACTCCTCTGCAAACCGTCCAGAACTCTGCAGCCAGACATATCCTTGACATCCAACAACACAACTACATCACCCAACACCTCCGGGACCTCCACTGGCTCCCAGTCGAAAGAAGAATAACCTTCAAGTTGCTCACACATGCCTACAAAGACCGAATCTCCTCCCACGCCCCCAAGAAAAACCTCCACTCAGCCGACCTCGCCCTAGCCACCGTCCCTCGTTTCTACAGGACCAGAGCAGGTTAAAGATCCTTCTCCTACCTCGCAGCCAAGACCTGGAACGAACTCTTCATTCAGCTCCGACGAAGCCTGACACTGCACCAATTCAGAAAAGCCCTAAAGACCTGGCTCTTCGAATGACCTTTATGGAGCTGCTCACACACCCCCTCAGTGCCTTGAGACCATCACGGGTGAGTAGTGTGCTTTACAAAACCCTGGTTGAATGATTGATATGAGGAAGGAGATGGGATGATAAGAGAAACAGAAAGAGTAGTCCTGGGGCCCTCTAGTAACCTTTTTCAAATCACTGAGATTGACTTCCATATGTGAACCTCAAATCAATCCCATGACCTGTGTTCGAGGATATTAAGTTTGGGGACTGTCCAGCTGTGGTAGTCTACGGTTAACGCCCTTGGCTCTGCACTGTGAGAGATGGAGGACCATTGCCCGTTACAGCATTGTGACCTTGTTCATGCCGCCCGTGACTCCCATATGCCAGGTGGGGGCAGTGGTGAGAAGGGAGGACCGTCACCCTGTATGTGCTCCTGCGACCCTATCTGCGTGTCAGGAGCAAGTGGTCGTGAAGGAGGAAGAGGGACATTGTCCTGAACCCACTGTTGCTGCTGAGAAGAAAAAGCCGAAAAAGCGCTTTGACGCCTCGTCAGGGGTAGTAAGCGCTATATAAATGCAATTACAATACAATACAATACAATACTTGTGGAGAGTCAGGGCAACAACCTCAACTCTCCTGTTTGGTATAATTGGAGACCTGCTCCCGGATCCCCAGAGAGACTTGCCACATTGGAGGAGTGCTGCTGCAACAGCAGCTTCCTGCTGTTTGGACACAGCCGGGCTGCTGAGGGGGAACTCTGAACTGACACTCTGTGAGGGTGGGTAACATTGACAATTGGGCCACCAAACCCTAGGGAACTTGCACTAAACTGATGCACTCCCTGCAGGGACTTGGGGATCTTTTAAAAGAGCCTCCATAGAGCTTCTAAGACATGCACTCCTTAACAGGGCTTAGCTTGGATGTTTCCAGACATGAATGAGGAATAACCATCAGCCATAAACGGGAGGTGGGACTGGAAAGCTGACCCACGTAATGCTAGTGGGCTTGCCTCAAGAAGGTTGTGTATATTATTTGCTGTGTGTTGTACTGTACTTTGTGTTGGTGGATAAATACTATTTTTTTCATAAAATAAAGTATTTGGCTGGACAATCATTTATTGGGGTTTCTGGATGCATTTTGATTTATGAGTCTGTACTCGCCTTCCACCTACCTCCTGCGCGAGAAGCCTTGGACTGCTTGACCCACGCTACTACTGACAGTCAAGTGCTGAAGGAGTACTTATCCCAGTTGTTCAGAGTCCCGGGCCCTCTGAAAGGGGTTCTGACATCTCCCAAGATGTTTGTTCCTAAAGTATTAATAAGAGGAGGGGAGGGTGTAATGAGTTTAGGTTGAAGGGCTTGGGGTTAAGGGTATAAGGATTAAGGATATGAGAATACAGATTAACAGTATAGATTTAGGATATGAGGTTCAAGGTGTGAGGTATATGGTTAATGTTAGGCATCATAGTGTTAAGGGTTAGGATTTAAGGTCTAGGACAATATGGATTATGAGTATGGGATTAGGTGTTAACGGTACAGGGTTAACGGTATGGGTTCAAGAGTTTGTTGTATAGAATTAGGGTCCTAGGGTATTGGGTCATGGGTTCGGGTATATGCTCTACGTATTTGGTTCAATGTATAAAGCATAATGGTCAAGAGTGTGGAGTTAGGGGCTAAAGGACTAGGGTTAAAAGTCTGTGGTATAGGGTTATTGGTTTGAGGTTTAGTATTAAGGGTTAGGTGAATAGGGTTAAAGATCAGGAGAATAGCATTAATGGTTTGGGTACGGGGTTAAGGTTTAAGGGTTTGATCTATAGCGTTAAGGGTTTGAGAAATAAGATATTTAGGTATCAGCTTAAGAGTAGAGGGGTTGAAAGTATAGGGGTTAAGAGTTTCATTAAAGGGTTATGGCTACAGGGTTACGCATATAGGATTAGGGGTTTGGAGAATAGCGTTAAGGCAGGGGGCAAAGTATAGGATTACATATTTGTTTAATGATCCGATGTGCAAGGTTTAGGGGCATGGGTATATGCTTAGCCTCTGATTGCATTTGTGTAATGTCACAGTTGATAATGTTTACAATACGTTTCGTTGATGAGCGTTACTTATGTCGCTTTTTTCAGTACCAATGCACTTAACTTCAATGGACGCTTCAATTTTGAAGTAATACAATTAGTAGCATTAAAGATCAAATTTCATTTTTTGTCACAAAGAAAAATCAAATAAAAAAGGTGCAACCAAGGAGACAACACTTAAGCCATAACCCGCAGCGACAGGTGAGCCCTGTTGGCATTAAAAACACTCGATAATATTTGTATTTTACGTCACACAGAGCGACAGCAAATTGTTAAGTACTGAATACACTGCACGTACTTTGCCCCAAAAAATTACTCGGCAATGTACTTAAATGTCACGACGCTCATAAGGTGAATCTTTCCCTGCCAAACTGCTGCAAAAGCCACAAAAAAAGCCTGCTTTCCGTACACTCCCAATGCCTATACATCAAGCTAGTTCAGTGCGGCAGTGGTATAGCTAGGGTTTTCTGAGACCTAATGCAAGGAACAAGAAGTATGCCCCCTCGCCTTCCAAGGACAGCCATATTTAGGGGACAGTGGGCCCCTGCCTCCCCGGCGCACTGGGGCTTCGAACCAACTGCAGTAAAGACAGCTTCGCCGCTGCGCAAGGGTCGCCGCGTCCCTCGTTCTGTCCTTCTCTCTCCTCATTCTCTTCATCTCTTTGACGGTGCCACAGACCGCAGTCAAAGCAGGAGTCCCTGCATTATCCCGTTTGCTCAAGGATGCCCATCACAACCACTAAAGAGGAAGAGGAACCCTATTATTAAAGCAATGGCCCACACCACCTTCAGCTCTGTGGGGAACTCCACCGCCCACCGTATACTACCTAGGGTTGCAGGATAGATTATTTCGCAGCCAGGTGAATATAGAGCTGCGTTCGACTTTTACGGGGTGTCAGAGCTCATCTATACATGGTGGTTATGAGTGGACGACTGGGCTATGCCCGGGCTGTAAATATGGGGACGTTAGAGTGCGTATGATGACTGTGTAAACCTAATGCACCTGGCCATTTCATGGACATGGCCCAAAATACATCATGGAATCACCCTCGGCGTATCACGGTTGCACCTTGACATTTCATGCAGCACCCTAGCTAGGATATGGTGGATCATTCAAACACCATTATATATGGTATTGTATATTTTAATTTTCTTACTAACCTTGTGCTTATTGTAGATGCATTTGACTGTGCAGTTCTGCCACTTGCGTTAGTGGCAATGGGAGCACGGAACGGATCAGGTGACATACTTTCATATAAAGTCAACGGAACAAGGACCATATATTGTTACTTCTTGTGGTGTCATTTCTGGGGGGTCAAAGTTCGCATGCTGAGACTGACATGGAGCGTGGCTCCAGTTAGGCAGCGCTCGAAGGCCTTGAGCCTGGGACTTTGCACCCCGTCAACAATGAGACAGCAGTGGCCCTGGGCCCTTCCAGCTTGAAGTATGCAGCACTAGGACAGCGCACAGTGGCCCTGGCAGATGTTATTTTGGGCACCAAAGTGAGGTGGGGGAACCCCCATAAATCAGCCTTTCAAAGAAGTGGCTTGTCAGGGGCAGGGCACATAAATATTTGATGCGCTGCAAGAGAAGCATACAATATTGATGGCGTTTGATTAAAGTGCCAGTGAAACAGTAACTGCTAAAGCTGCGGCGAGCTGGAGGTGTGGGAACCTCTGTTTGTTTATGATACTTCCCAGTGACCACAGGCCTCGTGGTAGTCACCACTTCCGGTGTTCTTGTGTTTTCTGCACGTGTTGTTAATACACAGTTGTTAAACAGCACTGCTGGGACGCAGGAACTGATGCACTGCAGCAGCAGAACAAACACGACTGGTGCACAGAGCAGCATAGCCAGAAAGTGATGTGGTGTTAAATCCAGGTGCGTGCTGGCTTCAGAGACAGGGGGGCTGGGGAGGACACAGCCTGCGACTGCTTGTGGCAGTTCAAACGGTGGTCTGAGGAGTTCCTTGCGTCACCAATGTGTTCTGCCCAATACCCTATCAGATGTTTACTTCAAAGGTGAATTATCTAGGGGTTTAGCGACAGCA
This sequence comes from Lissotriton helveticus, assembly GCF_964261635.1. Taxonomy (NCBI): domain Eukaryota; kingdom Metazoa; phylum Chordata; class Amphibia; order Caudata; family Salamandridae; genus Lissotriton; species Lissotriton helveticus. The sequence continues at coordinate 1,270,885,765 of NC_136068.1, forward strand.
GAATGTTTATAAAAAACGAGAATGACACCAGTGATTCTTCTGATATATAGGCATAACGCACGATCTTACACAAAGACGGCTCCCTTGAATAATCTGAGCATAATACTTTTTAGGTCTCGCCTGTCGATGCGCATGCGCATCGAGCAAGCGAGACTATAGGGGCTCATCCAGACTTTATCTAACTTGCAAGGAATCGTGGCGATTCCTTGCAGTGCCCGTGACTTTTAAGTTCAATGCGCATGTGCATTGAGCTTAAAAGCGCGTGCACAGCCGCCCGCATTCCTCCGACACCTTTGAAGTGAAGCTTAGCTTCACTTCAAAGGCCCGGTTCTTCACACCCACATGCCGCTCTGCCCTGCTCCGCCCCCTCCCCTGAGTCATCCTGCCTGCCCCTTCCCGCCGTGTCGCATTTCTCCTCCCCCCTCCCCTCTCTTCCCTCCGTCTTGTTCTTCTTGCTCACTTGTCACTCTTTGCCCCTTACTTCTATCCCTTCCTTTCTATTCCCTCTCTGAACCTCCTTCTATGCCCATCTCCTGTTCCTTTCTTTTCTCCAACATTTGCCACGTCTGCTTTCCTCGTCTCCCCACACGTTTGCCTCCCTTTACCTCTGTTTCCTTAGCTCCTCGTTTCTCCCGCCTACTCTCACATCTTTCTCTTTTCTTTCTACCCTCTCGCCCCCACTTCTCTTCGTGCTCATCTGTTCTCCACACATTTCTCTCACTTAATTCATCAGTCATTCTCTCTTTGTTTCTGCTTACTGCCTCAATCCAATCGCTTTACTTTTTCTTCTCAATTCCGCCCACACCTCTTTGCATACACATTTTCCTAGTACTTTCCTCGTTACTTCAACCCCGTTCTGCGCGCACTTTCGCTCTGTCCATTTCTCTACTATTCCTTATCTCCGAACTCCGCTTCAGGGTCCTGCTCCGCCATCTCACCTGCTCTTACCCTTGCATTTTTTCTGCGATTCATCGTCTCTTCTCTCTCTTTTAGTTTTATTCCTGTACACTTTGTATATTCTCCCTTCTTGGTGCTCGGCTCAGGTTTTACCAGACTCTCCCGCGTCACCCCCTGTCCTCCTGTTTTCCTACGGCCTCTTTCATTCCCCATTCTCCCCGATTTTCTTCTCGTAGACAACTGTCTGCCTTTCTCCGCGTGCGCTCCTTTCTTCCCTCCCACGTCCCCAGAGGAGCTCCCAAGGTGAAGCCCGGCCACGCTCACCTCACTGCGGCCCATTAAGTGCTGTATTTGTTCTGGTCACTGGTCAAGGGCTGGGCCGTGCCGCTACCCCTGGCAGCTCCCGCTGGGGCCGCATTATCACGCACTGACGCCCAGCCATTTGTCACCACTTCCTTAGCGGATGAAGAGGGGCTTCTGGGTTTAGGCGGGGATGGGGGGAGGACGCCAGTCAGCTATTATTATGAAGACCACCTATAGAAACCAATTCAGCATGCCGCAGGCTCTTTTATTGAAACACACTGCTAGTCTGGGCGCCCGCACGTGACGTGACTTCATAAATCCTTTAATATTTATATATTTATTTTTTTAGCATCAGAGCCCTAAAGTCCCCAAGCATGATGTCCAGGGGAGACAGCATGGGTTGAAGACCCTTCTGGCCCTGGGGACACTACCAGACTGAGAGAGGCTCTGTTTGGGTGTGGTGCTATTGTATATGTGTATGGTGTTTACTGATGCGCACAGCAACTCTGAGTGCAGTCTCTTTCAATCGCTGACACACACAGCACGTTCCCATCTAATTGTGTGTATACAGTACAACATATTATATCCTATGTCTTCATTAACAATATAGTGTATCTGTACTGAATATATATCCAGCATTTCAGACTGCATTTCAGAGCTTTTAAAAATGTTTATGGCTTTTTTTTTTTGAAATTCTTTAGCATTGGCTACAGGAAACAAAAATGCTAAAGATTTACAAAAAAAACCCATAAACAATTCTAAAAGCACTAACTCTAATGCTGCGAGACCTATTGCATTTTCAATGCTTGTTGAACAAGGGCCCTGGCGTGGAACAGCCATTTCTGCCCACATACACCCCAGAGCGCTTCTCCTGATGTTTGTGCGGTGCCTTCTGTAACACTGATCAAACGTGCAGATGTTGCACCCGCGTGCTGATCTCTTTAGGATTGAGTCACTGGCCATTTTTTGTCTTAAAGCATTTGGGGGCAGATTTATGTTGGGAATGCGCCACGTTTGCGTCACGCAACTGCAGCGTAAACGTGGCGCATCCCTACGACCCATTTACAATGTGACGCATCTAGGCAGATGCATCACGTTGTAAAGCCCTGCGCCACTTGTGGGCGTTCCGGCGCAGGGTGGGCGTTCCGGGGCAGGTGCGCCTCTCAAAAGTGGCTGAGTGAAATCTATAAGATTTCACTCAGTCACTTTCAGGCCAATGCTGCGTCAAAACCCTGCGCCTGCTTGAAGCAGGCGTAGGTCTTGACGCAGCATTGTAAAGATGGGGCACCCCCGAGCCTTGCTGGAGCTGCGTCCCGCTTGCGACGCAACTCCAGCAATGCGCCACCTTTACGGCACAGATGCGTCACGCATCTGTGCCGTTTTTGCCCATGGTGCGCCGCATTGTAAATGCGGCGCACCATGGGGGGTGGAGCAGCGGCTCATAATAACTGGCGCATCCCTGGGGATGCGCCAGTCATCATAAATCTGCCCCATGGTCCCGGTCTGTGATGGGCGCACCCAACGCAGGGGTATGTGCCTTCTTACAGTAATATGACTCCAGGGGCCATATTATAGAGCATGCCCTGGAGGTGGAACAGGTTTGTGTGTCCACTTTGTGCGACCCCGGGGCACTTTGGTATTACAGAAGGGGCCGCACAAGTGTAATAGCCAACCATATCATTAGAGGGCGTTCCCTCGTTTGCATGGGGGCAGAAGAAATCACTCTACCTCTGCACCCGTGCTGTACCATGGTTTCGGGCTCAGAGATACACAAGCCTTTAGAGGGTTCACCTTAATGCAGCATAAAAATGGTGGTGCACTTTCATTGCGCCACCTAAAGGCATCCCTCTGGAGGGGAGAAAGGGACTCCCATGGAACCCCTAGATTAGACATCCCCTTGCAGGCGGGTGCAGTCACTCACTGCACCCACCTGCAAAGGGATCTCACCCCCTCTTTAAAGTGAAGGCGGGTCAGAAGCCACCTACAGTGAGAAATACAGAGCAGCTTTGAGGCAGCCACTCATTTAACTTGAATGCGCTGCTCCCAGGGGAGCACAAGTTTGTGGCTGCTCTGAGGGCAGTGCATTCACAGTAATACAATGCACTTTCTCTGTTTGCACGCAGCGCATCTATTTAAAGGTGCACTGTGGCGCAGAGAGGCGCAAAGAGGGAAAGTGCACCATAATGTAATGCACCCCAAGAGGAGTACCACAGAAATGGAGTCACGCAGGGTTTTTAGAGCCCTAAGTAGACATATTTTTGGGGCTCTGCTTGGAACAACATTATATTCATTACACATTTGTAGCTACTACAAGTCTTCGGGAAGCCAAACAATATTGAAATGATAAGTTAAACTTTTAAAGAAATTAGAAACACAAATACAGCCAAAAGTATAAGCTGGCCATCGTTAGCTAGCCAAATAGCACACAATGAAAGCTTGAACAAGGTTCAATAAAGCCATTTCTTTTTTGTGGTTGGGACCGGGTCCGGATTGATTTTCGTCCAACAACATTTTACTGGGAATTCAGTGTCTGACCAGCCTGTTAATCCCTTTGGATAAAAGACATGGTAAGGGTGATTTGAAGGAGGCTTAGCGGGCTAGTGCATAGTATTTCAATAAGAGACATGCCCACATCACTTGCATTGTAGCTTCAAATGCTAGATATTTGTGCTCTCAGATAAATACCTCTTCTAATCTGGCATTTTGGCTGCAACAGAGAAAATGAAAGCACTGCTTGGAGGATTTTCACCATTCCATTGGGCCAAATCTAATAATGTTCTCCTTGGCTTTCTCCCCCCACCTAGTCCCTCCTCTTATTTTTCTTTGCGTACATGTCTATGGCTAGACAATGAACTTTGGCGTAGCTAAGTAATAGAAATGGGAGGGGCAGAAGGAAGGAGGGGAACAGAGAGGTAAAGAGCATGGCATACCAATAGAGGTAAAGTAGAGGGAGAAGGGCAATAGAATGAGATATGAGCTGTGCTTTAAATGGGCTGGTACTTGCGGGTACCGAGTACCGGCACGTTTTAATTTTCTCCTCTTGAGTACTGGCCCTTTTCCTCGAACAAGGAAAGTACTGGTACTCCTGGGGGCCTGGCTTCAAGGCAGGCAGCGCTCCCTTCATCAGTCAACTCGTACCTCGGATACACCTTCAACACACACTGCAGTCTGCATGAATTTAATCAGGATGAAAACCTGGACCGAGCTGGGCTCCAGAACAGCAGCTCTTGTCACCAGGACACAGTATGTGCTACTCTGGAAGTCATCAGAGCAGGGGTGTGGCTGCAGGTGATTAGTGTATCCTTTGACCACAGAGAGGGGGCTGTAAAACCTCATGGGCGGGGAGTGGAACGCATTGTTGAGGATAGTGTCACTGTCCCATGGACAGGGCAAAAAGAAGCTTAAGATTGCTTTCACCATCTCTAACCATTGCTCCTCAAACAAATTGGCAATTCACATGTGTAAATATTATGGATCGCGTTCTCAAACTTGCTGATCCCTATTGTATTGACCTTGGACTGAAGAGAAGATATGTCCAGAGAAGAATGTGATATGCTCTTTGAACAGAGATGTTTGCAGTAGGCGCTAATCTACCTGGGCTTAGATGCCACATAGACGAACATAGCTGTATTTTTATCAAAAGCCATTAAAGGTGATGCATGGCTAGGTATGAGCGTGTTTTCACACTCACGGTTGCAATTTATCGCACAATGTGATCAGACACCAAACGCAGCAAAACAGAACATTTTGATCTATTTTGCACTCTCAGGTGGTCGTCTAAACATGTTATTTTGGTACAAGCACAGAAAACATATGTATTTGTAATAACCCCCATCTCCTGACCGGGACTTCATGTCAGTAGTCATACTTCGATTCAGAAAGACTGTCTCGCCCTTTGTAACGTGACTGGAAAGCCTGTTCTTTTTCTTTTTAATATTTATTTCATTAGCAATTGAGAATGCGAGAATAAATTAGACATTTGCTATAGTAAATATATGAGACATACAATATAAATTATTATCTAAATTAACACACGTGGGATCGCCAGACGTACTGCAAAGTAACACCGTCACAAGATTATAACGCAATATGAATAATCCAACGGAGACGCTTTTTCCATTATGTGTGCTATGTTACAGATCATGATGTGTATTTTAATTACACAAAGTGCAACCATCTCACCCCAGTAGATGCTGTATTCTTTCTGATATCACATCTGCAGTGAATTTACCCTGTCCACCACTCCTTTTCAACACCATACAATGGAATGTTGAAAGGTTGAGCCGCCAACAGCAATTTCATCAGTGTCTCTGTGTAAACATTTCTCATCCAGAGGTAGAGAGAGAGAGATGGTATATGCTGCTCACTAACGTTATACAAAGTATATCCTTTGCAAAACAACTATGGTTTTCAGGTTTAACAGAAACAGCCACTGGTACCGAGAATAAAAAGAGTGCCTGGTGAATTGCTCGCATTATTGCACATGCACACTTACTAATGGTGAGAAACAGGAATCCTGGAGCTTTCTCTTTAGTAAGCAAACCTGGGTCATCATAAGGTGCAATAAACTGTATAACTCTGGTGGTTAATACACTTGCTGGAAAGATGTGTGTATATTTGAACCAAAGGTTCAACTCTCCATAACACTGGTTGACCAAAGATTCAACTCGCCATAACACTGCATAGAGGATCATTGTGCCTGTTGTAAGGCACAGCATGCAGCATGTAGATCACAGATTTGTTGTTTTATGTAGATGGCTCAGTTGACTACTGTTTTTGTTGTATAGATCATTTCACCTGCAGGTGACAGGTTAACATCCTTGTATTATAGCTTAGTGTGTCATGATCCTGCATTAAGGATATGCATACAAACAACAAAGCATATATTTAGAACCTCACTGTTTTTTCCTCAAGCTTTTCTTATTTTAGGGTTGCTAAAAAGGGTTACTTTGGGTATTAATAAACATTTATTAGTAAGTGCTACATAAATGGTTATTAGTGTGATAATTAATTGAAACATACATCCTACATTCTAACAATGCATGCAGATTTCTTGCACACAAAGTTTGGCAAGGTCAAAAACCTAGCCCCACCCCTTGTTCTGCCTTTAGCATTGCCCTTATGCCCACCCCAAACTCCACCCCCAATCCGCTGCTCCTTTTGGTGAGTACCTGCAATTGTTTTCAATTTAAAGAACTGGATATGATGTACTGAGACAGGTGAAGTAGGAGAGACCTGATGTAAAAATAGAAAGGTGAGGTAATCAGAGAGGCTGATACAGAGTGGTAGAAAGAGGGAGAAGTAGTTAGAGAAAGAGAGATAGAGTGATAGGTAAGGTTTTGAAGTGAAGTAGAGAGAGCTAGAAACAGGGCGAAAGAAACAGATTAATAGAAAGAAGTGGGGTACACTGAGGGGTGATAAGGTTCACCCACCTGGCTGTTTTCTTTAAAGGCCTGGCCTGTATTTTTAAGTGTATGCAGGAATGGGCCAACCTGAGGGCCAAGGACTAGAGAGAAATAAGATAGAAAGAGGGGGGAATTAGAGAGAGATAGTACAAATAGAAAGGTGAAACACAGAATGACAGGTTAGGTAAACACAGTAGTGAGGCATAGAGGAAGGTAAAGTGGGAGGGTTGAATAGAGATAAGAAGTATATAGAAATGAGGTCCAGATAAGGTAGAGAGATGAGGCTGATACAGAGAAAGAGCGAGGTAGAGAGAGACAGGTGAGACAGATGTATTAAATGAGAGAGACATAGGAAGAAGAGAGTGAACGGAAACAGAGAAGGAGATACAAAGAGAGGTAATGATAGATGGAGTGGAAGAGGCAGAGTAAGCATTGTAGAGAGAAAGGAGTAACATAATGAGAAAGGTAAGGGAAACAGGAAATCAGTAGGAAGAGTGACATGGAAGGCCAATAGGTAGCAAAGGAATGGTGCGGTAAATTGAGAGGTTAGGTAGTGTATGAGAGGTGGGGTAGAGAAAGATGAGGCAGTGAGTTGTGAGGCAGAGAGAGAAATAAAATAGGGAATGGCGAGGTAGAAAGAGGCATGCGAGAGGTAGAGAAAGATAAGGTACAGATGGCAAAAATGATAGAAAGGATAAGATAAAAAGAGATGAAATTAAGAGAGAGGTGAAGTAAATGGAAGAGAAATGCAGGGAGATGAGATGCAAGCAGAGCATCAAGATGTAGAAAGAAGAGAGAGAAAGAGAGAGAAAGAGAGAGAGTTGAGGTGAAGCGAGGGGCAGAAAGATGTTCGAGAGCTAGAGATCTAGAGGTAAGAATGGATGAGGTGGCAAGTTGCGGTCATGGGAGGTGAGTACTTTGGAGCAGTGAGGTATATTGAAAGAGAAGTGTGAAGTACAGAGAGAGTGTAAAGGTAGAGCAGTAATTTGGTAGGTACATAGCCATCTATAAATAGACAGGTAAAGAGGGAGTGGTTAGGTAAAGGAAGGAGACGGAAAGGTGAGACACAGAAATAAAGTTATTGGGTGAATTAGAGAGGTGATAGAGCTAGTCACAGAGTGTGGTATGTAGAGAAGTACGTTAGAGAGAATGGCATGGATTTAGTGTCTGGTCAGATAGAGAGAGATAATATACAACAAGAGAGGAAGAGGGAGAGGTGAAGTAGATACATGTGAGTAGAGAGGGGGAGGTAGAGAGGCAATACAAACAGGAGCGAAGAGTAAGTTACTGGGAGACAGACAGAAAGTAGAGAGGTAAAGAAGGGTTAGCAAGACAGGGAAAGTCCGAAAGGGATGATAAAGAGAGAGGTTAAGAATTTTGAGATAGTGATAGGTTAGAAAGGACGAGCCAGAAGGGTGAGGTGAAGAGGGTAACACACAGAAAGAGAGAGAACAAGTTAGAGAGACAGTCTTCTGTTTTGATAACTTTACCAGGGGGCCCCTTGAAAGATGGGGGCCTTAGGCAACTGCCCCAGAAGCCCATGCCTTAAAACAACCTCTAAAGTAAGTACCTTAAAAGGGGAAGTTTACAGCACACATGTATTCTGGCAAAAAAACACATGTTTTTCTTTTCTTTAAGTTTTCCCAGCATTGAATAAAATGAAGTCACTGGCTTATATGACACTTCACACAGGAGAAAGATATATCTACACAGAGAGAGACACTCCCCACCCTCCACTCACAGATTAAAAAATACTTCAGTAACAATAAACAGAGAGAATAAATGTGTGCGTAGCTGAGGACATCCTGTCTCCTCCATCTGTGCCCAAATACATCTCTTACGACTCAAAATCCTCTCCGATTTATGCATCTGCCTATTCCTACTATCAAAGGGCCAAGTGACCTGTGACAAACCAAGGTTAGTGATCCCTCCTTTAAATTTATAAGTAGAGATTTCCACAGTGTGTCAGATTTACTATCTCGACAGCTCAAGTCCCATGACAGTCTTTCCATAGCAAACAGCTGCCACATCTTGGTTACCCATTCCTGTGTGATGGGTGAAGGTTTTGTCTTCCATTTAAGGCACTATCAGCCTGATTCATGTACGGGCCGTTTTGCGTGTCCCTAATAGCGAGTAATAGCGACTCGCTATAGAGGAAACGCAAAACGGCATTCATGTACTTTTCGGGGAAAAAATAGCGACTCGCACGCGGGCGCTAAAGCCGTTAGCGACCTACAAAAAACGCAGAAAAATCGCTATTCCCGGCTACCTGCGATCGGGATTGCGACTCGCAATCCCGATCGCACGGGATTGCGACTCGCAATCCCGTGCGATCGGGAATGCGAGTCGCATTCTCGCGCGATCGGGAAAACGGGAAGACGCATTCCGAGCACCGTGATGACATCACAACCAGGAAGCAGCCAGTTCCCACCCCCAAACACCACAGTGACGCTATCCTTCGAGTGTGCACGTCGGAAAGCAGACGCCAAACCACCGTTAGCGACTCCAGAAACGCCAGAAATAGCGACCGCCATGTCTGAGGAACCTGTCCCTGGCCCCAGCAACAGCGCCGGACGAAAGCGTAAGCTAAAGTTCTCCGAGCAGGAGCTCGAGAACCTGATTGAAGGGGTGGTGGCCAACCATGACAGGCTGTTTGGCCCCAACTCCAGGAAGGTCCCAGAGCAGGACAAGCGGAGGATCTGGCTGGGGATAGCCTCCAGCGTAAACTCGGTGGGCGTGGCGGACAGGTCGTTGGAGGAGCTGAAGAAGCGCTGGTACGACCTCCGAGGTCGTGCCAAGGAGAGGGTGGCGGAGCGCCTTGGTGAGGCATCGGGCACTGGAGGTGGCGGACCGACTGTCCCACCCAACACACCCCTGGAGGACCAGGTTGAGAACACCTTGGAGAGGGAGGCGTGTGTTGGCGTGACCCCTCTGGACTCCTCCCGCCCCACCCAAGACACCCAAGGTAAGTGGCATGCGACTGCGACCCTGTCCCCTATGACCGTCCCTGACCAAATAGGCTCACTCATTGGCCCTTAGTCATGCCTATGTTGTGCATCAGGAAATGCCCTGAAGCATTGTGGGAGATGTAGTATGTCCACAATGTAGTAGTACCACAATGCGGCCAGAAAGGTTCCAAAGTACGCAAATCCACAGCCATCCAGGGAATGACACCCAGCATGCATGTAACATCTGCACGTCTGACAGTCACATGCAACTAATGAGTATCCACTTACCCTCACAGGTGGCGATGATAGCAGTGACAGCGAGAGGCTGCAGATTGATGAGGAGGCCCAGGAGGAGGAATCACTACCCGAAACCCAGGCACCAGCCCCTGCCGCTGCACCAACACCAGCAGCCAGGCCCCCCACCGTACCTGCTCCTGCATCTGCCGCTGCACCAACACCAGCAGCCAGGCCCCCCACCGTACCTGCTCCTGCATCTGCCGCTGCACCAACACCAGCAGCCAGGCCCCCCACCGTACGTGCTCCTACATCTGCCGGCCCACCGGCTGCCAAGGCCAGGCCCCCCACCGTACGTGCTCCTACATCTGCCGGCCAACCGGCTGCCAGAGCCAGGCACCCCACCAATGTGCCTCCAGTTCCTGCCGCACCAGCAACACCAGCTGCTACACCACCTGCAGCTCGTGCAACCAGATCTGGGCCTGCCACAGCCGCAACACAGCGGCCGAACAGCAGGAGGGGCAATGGGCATCTCCATGCCTGCATGAGCGTCGAGCGGCGCATGCTCCGAATCCACCAGCGCCAGTCGCAGCAGCAAGGAGCCATCCAGCTCCAGCTGCATAAAATTGGCCGCAATGTGGCGGGAGTTGGAGAGCGGATGGACCGCATGACGGCGGCCATGGACCGCATGACGGCGGCCATGGAGGAGAACACTGCTGCGCTCTTCAAGCACCGCAGTGTTGCAAGCAGGCGCCACCACCAGCTGATGAGCCGGCTGTCGGCCTATAGTAGGTCAAATTATGTGGCAGCAAATGCCACCACCCAGCTGTCGCGGCGCTCTCTCACCCAGCAGCACCAACTGGTCCAGTGCTGCGAGGACATAACCAGGGTGCTGGAGCACCTGACCACCGCCGTGACGGCACTTCATACACCTGTGCTACCGGCCATTGTAGGGGGAGACGATGCCAGTGAGGGTGCCTCCAGCGTGAGCAGCCACTCTGCCACGCAGGTCCCGCCACCTAGGCGCAGCACCAGGGCTACGCCTGGTACAGGTGCCCAGGATGAGGATGAGCCTCAACGGCGCCTGGGTATTATGCGCCGGAGGCGCCTTTGACACTGTGTGAGGGACACTGGCGCAGGCTGACGCTAAGCCTGCCATGAACCTTCACATGCAGTATGCAGGAATACTGTAATTTGTAAATAGTTGAAACCATAACCTTTTTGTTGTGAATGAAACAAATACATTTATTTTGCTGCACACATTAGCCTTGTGTAATCATTACATTTTGCATGCAATTGTGATATGTGGGGTGGGGGAAGGGGGTGGGCTAGAAATTGTTCGCTGTGATGTGGTTGCGACGTCTGTGGCCTTCAGCTGGGTTCTCCCCGCGTGCATGGTGCGCATGTGCTGGTGGCCGGTCGTCCCCCTCAGATTCACTGCCTGAGATGTCAACAGGTATCCGGCGCTTGGTTGCAATGTTATGAAGCATTGCACAGACAGCCACAATGCGGCAGCACGCTGCAGGACTGTAATACATGGCCCCACCTGTCTTGTGCAGTATACAGAACCTGCTCTTGAGCAGGCCAAATGTCCTTTCTATACAGTTCCTTGTCCGGATGTGCGCAACATTGTAGCGCCGTTGCTGAGGTGTGGCAGGGTTGAGGTAAGGGGTCAGGAGGTATTCCCGTAGGGCGTAGCCACTGTCACCTGAATGAGAGGAGCAGATGTTGATTACCTGTGCAGCGCAGTTACTTCATAGCAATGTGACATTGTCGACAAAGTGTACTTACCAAGTAGGTGTCCTTCCCCAAACTCTCCCCTGATCAGTCGTGTGTGGAGTCCGCTGTGCCTGAAGATAAAGGAGTCATGGGTACTCCCTGGGTACTGGGCCACAATGTCAGTGATGATGGTCTTGGCATTGCAGACCATCTGTATGTTGAGGGAGTGGTAGGACTTCCTGTTGCGGTACATATACTCCGTGGCAGCTGGTGGGCAGATGGCGACGTGGGTACAGTCTATGCAGCCGAGGACATGGGGAAAATGGGCGACATTATAAAATTGTAGTTTTGTCAGGTCCAAATCCTGTTGGCTCGTGGGAAATGTGATGTGCCGGTGGAGCTGGCTGAGCATGGCGTCAACAAAAGTGTGGAGGCAGCGTGACATGGTGGGCTGGGATATCCCCCCAGCAGCGGCTACTATGCCCTGGAAACTGCCGGAGGCCAGGAGGTGCAGGCTGCACAATACCTGCACATGTGTAGGCACCGAATTGTTTCGCCTTGTTGGGTGCTGCATGATGGGGTCGAGTTCTTGTATCAGCCAGGTGATCATTTCTCCATTCAGCCTGTATTTAGCATAGATCTGTTCTCTGGTTTGGCCCAGCAAGGTGACCCGCTGCCGGTAAATCCTTTCCTGCCTCATGCGTCTCCTCCGTGCTGCTCGCTGTAGCCTTCGCCGCCTCACCACCATGTACATCCCAGGCATTGTGGAACGCCTAATGCTGCTGCTGAATGTCCTTATGTGTGATTGGTCAGGCCTGGACCTGTTGGTGATTGGCCAACAGTTTTTCAAATTTTACTTAATCATGGCTTTTATGGTTACCACCTGCTTTGAGTTGTCCTTAAATTGCGCAGCGCAAACGTGCGAATTAGCGCTTTTTCGCTATTGTATTTTTTTCATGAATGCCGATTGAGACAATATTGCGTTTCGCTATTCATTTAGCAGATTCCGTGGTTGGTCGCCATTTCCGTATCGCTAATGCTCGAGTACCCGGAGTCTGCGACTATTATAGCGTAATCGCTATTTAAATCGCTATTCTGTGTTTGCGAATTCGCTATTTCGTACTTGAATGCCGATTCCGTGTTTTGCACCCGCAATTGCATTTTCGCAGCCATTGCGGCCGCTATTTAGCTTCATGAATCAGGCTGATAGTTACTTTGCTACTAATGACAAATTCATTACGACTGACCAGTCTGGAGTTGAAAACCCCATCAATCTCACTTTTCTTATTCCCAAAATCAGTGCTGCCCAGTCTGTAGGGAAGGGGTACCCCAGGACTCGCATATATATAACTTTCAAGAGTGTGCACTGGGCAAAACCTCCGCATATGTAAGTCATACCAGGATTGTCCACATCCCTGCCAACGTTGCCAATCCATCCGATTGTACAGGGCCTTAGCTTTCATCAAGGTTCTATACCATATGGTCATATGTTTGTACGTCATATCTCTGTACTACTTACCTATTTAGGGATACTCTCAAAGATCTCCTGCCGTTGACGCACTGAAGTTTCCCTTACTAGAATCTGATTCCATTTTTCATGTATGCCCTATTGGGAGGCAATAAAGCCCTGAGGCGAATTTGGAAATAGTGCATGGGTACTGATTTGTCTAACTATTTCTCAAAGAAATAAATGTTGCCCTTTTAGAATAAACTACTCAACATCCTACTATCACTCTGGTGCTATTCGCTAAATTGTTCACAGCGTATCCCAGCGGAAAACTCAGGATTTAAGAAAAATTGTGAGAAAGGGTAAGAAAATGATATAAGAGCTTCTGTTCTCACCACCCTATCCCATGTCTCAAATAATGGGCGGAGGACGATCCTCCACCTTAAGCCTAAGGAGCCACGCTACATCCCATGGGTCCCAATTCGGAAGTGCTGCTTCCATATGCATAAAGTGTATCTCAGTCTCTCTAAGGGACTATTCTAAAAGGATATGAAGATGAGCTGCCTGATAATACTGGGTGACGTTGGTAGTGCTAGGTGTCCAGATCCTTTGGCTAAATATCACACCAATGTGGAAACCTGTGCCTTCCTACCAGTCCATATAGAGAAATTAATCACCCCCTGGAGATCGGTTTTGTCTTCCTTAAAAATCAGAATGAGATGAGCCTGCACCAAATTTAAGAATCTAGGAATGACATACACTTTGATCGTGTTTATTCTGCCCAACCAGGAGCTGCACAGGGTTTGCCCGCAGTGCAGATCAGTTGTAATAGTAGTAAAGGGTTGTTAGACCTATACAATTTCTCCAGAGATGGTGTATGATAAATTCCCAGGTATTTAATCTCCGCTATTACCCAATAAAATTTGGAGATTTAAACTACTCATTGTTTCACTTCCTGACTTAATCTCACAGATAATAATTCCAGGTTCACTTTAAATTTGGATACAGCACTATACTGTGTATGATGTTCAGCACTCCTCTGATTGAGGAGACAGGGTCCAACATGGTCAAAATAATAGTCAGCAAAAAGATTAATTTTATTCTGCCTACCCTCGCCCAACAATGGCATGCTTTTAATGTCCCCACATTCCCTTATCTTAGCCGCCAATGGTTCTACTACTAGGAGAAGTACTAATAGGGAGAGGGAACATTCCTGTCGTGCCCACTTATCCAGATGAAAGGATTCTAACTAGAGGCGAGTGATTATGATTTTAGCTGTTGGAGATTTGCAGTTGGCCTTTAAAAAAATCCCTTCATGTTTGGTCGTAGTCCTATCATATCGACCATTTGACTCAAAAAGGACTAAATGACCCAGTTGAATACTTTTTCGGTTTCAAAGGGCAATAGGGTCATGGTGATTTTCCATTTTTTAGATTTCTCAATTTGATGCAATACCAGCCTAATGTTGTCATACGTTTGGCTCCTGTGTATAAAGCCCAACTGATCTCAGTGGCTCAAATGGGGTTATGAGGCGCCAGTCTATTCAAGACAATTTTAGTGACAATCTTGGCCTCTATGTTGAGCAGATCTATTGGTTTGTAGTATGCACAGAGATCCTTGTGAAAGTCATATTTCTGTATTAAGGTAATGTTTGCCTCCCTCATTGAGGGTCTGACCATTTTAGATAGTAGAAACGAGTTGAAGAACTTTACTTATTGTGGTTTGAGAGCAGAATGAAAATGTTTATAGATGAGGTTGGTCAGACCCCCTGTTCCTGGAGCCTTGTTAGAATCCAAATGTTTAATCACTGCCAAGGCTTCCTCAGATGTGATTTGGGACTCTATCACTTGCCTTATACTAACAAACAATGATGGATGTCCAACTGTGGATAAGAATCCTGGCTTATCAAATTCATGGTGTCCTCTGCATACAAAATGTTATAATAGTCCCTGAAGAACACCCAAGTAGTCTTTACCATTTGGAATTCTATGTCTCGCGAACGGGACTCTATATTGTTGTTCTAATGAAGCGTAGTCTTTGTTGGCGTTCTCGTAGAATTTTTGTTTCCGACATAAGTATTCCTTTTCTAGGGTTAAAAGGTTTAATTAGCCCCTCAGAGAGGTTACGTCTTGAGGGAGGGGAGAGACCATGAAGATCTATATTTTTCTTCTTCGGATTTCAAGTCCATCTCCAGTTTTAATTTGGTTAGGGTAATTTTTGCTTAACTCACGATACATTGATCTCTTATCACTTACTAAAGGCATCCCACAAGTTAGTGTGTGAAAACTCCCCATTGTCGTTTTCTCAAAGTATTCTACAATGGCCTGTTTAAAGTTTTGAGGTACCAATTTCCCATTTAAAAGGGATCGAACATATCTCTTACTGTCCCTTTTGTTAACCGTAATTCCTATCTTGACCTCCCATGTGAGTATATAATGTTCTGACAGTGCAATTATTCCTATCGGTATCCTAGATCCACCCATAAAAATTATCTGTGGACATGGGAGAAGAACATGTACTCCCTATCTTGAGTGTACAGTTCCTGCCAAATGTCCAGCAGTCCTTGATCTTGCAGCCTCCCCAAACTTTTTTCAACATTGTTCCATGAATGTATCGGTCCTGAGGGTTTCTATCTAATGCAGCATCTGAGAATATGTTAAAATCCACCACCTATAACAGTTCCCTCAGGCCCCACCACTCACTTTATCAAGCATATTCAAGAAGAATTGCTCCTACCCTGTGTTTGGTGTGTAGGTAGTGAGTGTGGCTATTTCATTCTCTTGCATAGTACCTTGTATATAAACAAAACTATCCTCTTTGCTATCCATTATGACTCTATGTAACACATAATAAATATCTCTATGCAGTGTAGTTATCTTCTCTTGCTTTCACTGGCCACATAAAACTGGTGTGGGTATAGATTGTTGCTCATTCTGGCTGTATCCTTTTTAAGAAGGTGAGTTTCCTGAAGACATATCATGTTGGTTTGCTCTGTCTTCATGGACTTTCAGATTGGATGTATGACGGTACAACGCGGTATAAAACACCGCAGACCATCACAACGCAGGTTTTACAACGCAAGTCGTTACCACGACTTGCGCTGTAGGGTGCTGGACTTAGGAATAGTAAGATTTACTATTCCAACACCAGCCTACGTACAGTAGGGAAGGTGCTGGAATAGTAAATCTACTATTCCTTAGCCTAGAGCGCCCTCGAGCGCAAGTCGTGGTAACGACTTGCGTTGTGAAACCCGCGTTGTAATGGCACTGCGGTGTCATTACCGCGTTGTAAATGATGTTCCCCTTCAGATTTAGTGTCTTTTGATGGGGGAATGTAATCCCCTCACATTCCAAGCTCTTGTTTTCAACATGATACCTCTGCAGGGGAAGTCCTGCTGACTATTACCTTGTTGGGGCTTGACTAGATTATCAACATTTGGTCTAGTGATCCCACCCTACTACTTCTCAAGTCCCGTAAGTGAACATTTAACTTCCCCCAACACCTCAACTAATTACTAGTAACTGAACAATATCAACAGTAACAGGGAAAGGATTAGATACATTGTTGACATGTGGATGAAGCGTGTTGTGGCCAGCCACAATGCCTGGACCACCCCGGCATCCACACCAGGAGGCCAACATTGTATATGTATTAAATAGTCAGATGAACCAAAAGGTCCAGTCGATGAGGACTTGTATCCTTCTTAAAAGTGTGAATCATATGGGACTGAGAGCCAATTAAAAGCCACTCTATCTCCTGAGGCGGAAGCCGGGAGCTGCTTTTAAAAAACTGTATTTTCTTTTCCTGATTTGCGCCGCATTGCAGATGTATTTTGTCATTTTAAATCCCTTACCTTCATTTCCACTCCTGAGGCGGAAGCCGGGAGCTGCTTTTAAAAAACTGTATTTTCTTTTCCTGATTTGCGCCGCATTGCTGATATATTTTGTCATTTTAAATCCCTTACCTTCATTTCTAGTCAGCCGAGTAGGTGCTGAGGGAATCGCCCTCCCACACGGATCTCCCCACGGGCGGCGGCCATATTTGGGCAGGGACTGGGACTAGGACACAGCGCTCTAGTTGTTGGCTCTTCGGGCACATAAAGCGAGGTTGCCAGCAGGAGCATTCAGATCTAGCCACTCTATCTCCTGAGGCGGAAGCCGAGAGCTGCTTTTAAAAAACTGTATTTTCTTTTCCTGATTTGCGCCGCATTGCTGATATATTTTGTCATTTTAAATCCCTTATCTTTATTTCCACTCAGTCGAGTAGGTGCTGAGGGAATCGCCCTCCCACACTGATCTCCCCAGGGGCGGCGGCCATATTGGGCAGGGACTGGGACTAGGACACAGCGCTCTAGTTGTTGGCTCCTCGGGCACATAATGCGAGGATGTCAGCTCGTACGCGCAGCGGACGTACGCAGCGGGCACGCCAAAGGCAAGCCCGTCTACGCCCGTCCGCGCCCTGATGAGCCCAGAGGCCATGGATTATGTCCTAAGGTCGGAAACTACGAGCAAGCAGGCGAGTCTTTCTTACTCCGCCGAGTCACTAAAGGCCATCAGAGAGCTGCACTGCAACAGGAACCATAGCCTTACTATCCCCATACATGACTGTTTATTCTGTATTGTGCTCCTCTGATTGCCGGTCTTCCCCATACCTGGCTGTTTATTTAGCATTTTTGTTCCTCTGTTTGCCGTTCCTTGCGCCCTTGCCCTCTGTGCCCCCCCGCTCCCCGCTTCCCGCCGCTGCTCCCCATGGCCCCGCCCCCTTTTTCCTTCCATGCCCTGTGCCCTCGCCCTTTGGCCGCCCCGCTCCCGCCTCCCAGCTGCTCCTCCCTCCCACTTCGCCTCTTATGGAGGGCGCCCATCTGCGCCCGTCCACGCCTGGACCACGCTCAGCACCAGAACCCCTGGACCCCGCGCTCCCTGCAACACCAGACTGCACTAAGACTCCAGCACCCTCTACGCACTCAACACCGGACGAGACCACCCCTGCTACCGGGCCACCCGAAAGCGCACCCAAGGGCCCTTCGCCTGCAGGAACTGCAGATACACCAGCAACCAGCCCTACAAACCGCCAGCCAAAGAACCCAACCACCTCCGCTGCATCCTCCTCAACACCCGCTCCGCTCGCAAGCACGCCATCGAACTCTGGGACCTCCTAGACTCAATCGCTCCCGACGTCGCCTTCCTAACAGAGACCTGGCTGAACGCCACCTCAGCACCAGACATCGCCATAGCCATCCCACAGGGCTACAAGATCTCCCGCAGAGACCGCACCAACAGAGTTGGAGGAGGAATCGCCATCATCCACAAGGGCACCCTCAGAGTCTCGACCAACACTGACGACACCCTCACCACCACCGAGCACATTCACTTCCAGATGCACACCGACCCCAATACCACCCTCCGAGGAACACTCGTCTACAGACCACCCAGACCACGATTCTGCGACACCATCGCCGACCTCGTCAGCACCCACGCCCTCGCTTATACGGACTACATCCTCCTCGGGGACCTGAACTTCCACCTCGAGAACAACAACGACGCCAACTCCACCGCCCTGATCGACAACCTCGCCAACCTCGGACTCAAACAGCTCGTGATGACACACTCCCACGCCGCTGGACAGACACTGGACCCCATCTTCTCCACAAGCCCCCACGTCTCCTTCAACCACACCACCGAACCCCACTGGACCGACCACAGATGCGTCCACTTCACCTTCAGGAAACCCACCACACACCACCGCACCTGATAGCTACCACATCGCTGCTGGGGCAAGATCACCAAGGACCAACTGACGACTACCCTCGCCCTGAGACCACCAGCCGACCCCACCGACCCAGACACCGCCGCGACCAACCTCAAACAATGGATCAACGACTGCGCCAACACCTTCTCCCCTCTCAAGACCTCCACAACCAACCATACCAACAAGAAAGCAGCCTGGTTCACCGAAGTCCTCCGGATCTCCAAGCGCACCTCTCGGAAGCTGGAGAAGAAATGGCTCCGCGACCGAACACCAGAAAGCCACACAGCCCACAAAAGCGCCACCCGCAGACACCACCAACTCATCAGGACAGCCAAGAGGACCGCCTTCAAGGACCGCTTAGACAACAACGCCCACAACACCAAAGAGCTCTTCAGCATCGTGAAAGAACTCTCCAACCCCAGCTCCAACACCAACGACATCTCACCATCGCAAGACTTGTGCGACTCCCTAGCCACCTTCTTTCACTGCAAGATCTCCGACATCCACGACAGCTTTAACTCCGACACCCCCGCACCCACCACTGAGACCATCACCCCTGCAATCACCACCCGCACCAGCCGCCTGACCGCCAGGTCCCTCGTCAGCGACAAAGACACCATCAAAACCATGAACTCCATCCACTCCGGATCCCCATCCGACCCCTGCCCTCACCACATCTTCAACAAAGCCAGAACAACCATCGCACCCCACCTCCGGAAAACAATTAACAGCTCCTTCGAGACAGCAACCTTCCCAGAAAGCTGGAAGCCCGCCGAGATCAACGCCCTTCTGAAAAAGCCCAAGGCGGACCCCAAAGACCTCAAGAACTTCCAGCCCATCTCCCTGCTCCCGTTCCCGGCAAAAGTGACAGAGATGATTGTCAACAAATAGCTGACCCGCTACCTCGAAGACAACAACATCCTGGACCCTTCACAATCCGGCTTTCGCAGCAACCACAGCACCGAGACCGCCCTCATCGCCGCCACTGATGACATCAGGATCCTGATGGACAAAGGAGAAACAGCCGCCCTCATCCTCCTAGACCTGTCAGCAGCCTTTGACACGGTCTGCCACCGAACCCTATCAGCACGCCTTCACGACGCCGAAATTCAAGAGAAGGCCCATGCCTGGACCACATCCTTCCTCTCTGGCAGAACCCAGAGCGTCCGCCTCCCACCCTTCCACTCAAAAACCACCGAGATCATCTGCGGCGTCCCACAAGGGTCCTCCCTCAGCCCGACGCTATTCAATATCTACATGGCACCGCTCGCCCACGTCGCATGACAATACAACCTCAACATCATCTCCTACGCCGACGACACCCAGCTGATCATATCCCTCACCGAAGACCCCCACACCGCCTAAGCCAACCTCCACAGAGGAAAGAAGGCCGTAGCCGACTGGATAAAGGACAGCAGACTGAAGCTGAACTCAGACAAGACGGAGGTCCTCATTCTCGGACCCACCCTATCAGCCTGGGACGACTCTTGGTGGCCCACATTGCTAGGCGCAGCCCCGGAACCCACAGACCACGCACGCAACCTGGGGGTCATCCTCGACTCCACCCTTTCCATGACCAGGCAAGTCAACGCCGTCTCCGCATCCTGCTTCAACACCCTCCGAATGCTCAGCAGGATCTTCAAATGGATTCCCCCCGACACGAGAAAAACCGTCACCCACGCCCTCGTCACCAGCAGACTCGACTATGGGAACTTTCTCTACTCAGGAACAAAAACCAAGCTCCTGAAACGACTACAACGAATCCAGAACGCCTCGGCACGACTGATCCTCGCCATTCCCCGACACAGCCACATCACACCCCACCTGAGAGGCTTGCACTGGCTCCCCGTCAACAAGAGGATCACCTTCAAGCTCCTCATCCACGCACAGAAGGTACTACAGAACACCGGACACCAGCCTACGACAGACCCAGGACCTGCTGGCCTTCAGAAGACTTCTCAAGACCTGGCTCCTCGACCAGTAGCAGCCCCCCGCCATCCCCCCCCAGCGCCTTGAGACCCTCACAGGTATGTAGCGCGCTTTAGAAATGCATTGATTGATTGATTGATTGATTGACTAAGTGTGTTAATGAACTCCCGGCTATGCTTGAAGGCCCCAAAGCATGCAGGCAGTGTCATTTCACCACTATTATTCAGGAACAACCCTCCTCTATAAACTGGAGTGCTCCATGCTCCCACCTCCCAGAGATAACTAACCTACTATGCAACGTTAGATCTCCGGCCAAGCATCCTCTGGAAATCTGGGACATGATCGCCTCCCATACCCCCCTATTATGTTTATTAACTGAAACCTGGCTGAATACCACTATTAGCACCATGATCAATCTTGCTATCCCAGACAATTACAAGTTAATCTACTTAAACAGAGAGGGAAAAACGGGCGGAGGTATTGCCATCGCGTTTCAAGACCATCTCACAGTTAACTGGCTATCCACAACCTGCAACGAAGATATGGAATTAGGTATTTTTAAGGTCACTCTATCAGCATCAGAATGTTGGTACGGAGCACTGGTTTACCGACCCCCAGGTTCCAAACTGAACTTCACTGATTTACTGGTCGAACAAATTGCTTTACACACCCTAGCAACCAAGCGATTTCTCCTAATTGGAGATTTTTACTTTCATGGAGAACTCACCTCCAATCCAGAGGTCAGCAAACTCCTTTCTGCCTTGGAATCCTTAGGACTTACTCAAAAAGTAGAGGGCGCAACCCATCAGGCCGGGCACCTGCTTGACTTAGTGTTCACTAACGATGAGAATCTGAGATGTAGCCCTCCTATCCCTCACACATGGACCGATCACTCGTTGATCACCTTCTCCATACCTCGAACCTTGGCGAAAAATTCAGACAAAGCTATGACAAATAAGCCAATCAAACACAGACCATGGCGGAGCCTCTCTGTAGAAATATTTGATGAGTATTTCCTCTGTGACCCAGTCTACATCCAGTCGGAAGCCCCCATAAAACTAGAGACGTTCTCGGCGGCACTAGAATCGGCTTTTGATGAGACTATACCCAAGAAATTTGGTCGTGTTCACAAGCGCCCGCAACACCCTTGGTATACTGATTATCTAAGAGCGATCAAACAAAAAATGTCGACGTCTAGAAAGAACTTGGCACACCTGTAAAGACCCACAAAATAAATTAATCTACAGACAAGCACTGGCTAGCTATCATTTGAACCTAAAGACAGCTAAACGCTATTTCATTCTTAAGCAAATCGAACAATCGAATAACTCCCAGAAGGCTCTGTTCAGCATTGTCAAAGACATTACGTCCCCCAAAGCCTGTATCCAGGTCCCTAATGAATCTCAGGAGTTATGCAACTCTATTGCCATTTTCTTCCAGAACAAAATATCCACTATCTATGACAACTTTCCACAGCTAGCTCCCTCAGTCTTTAATAGGCTGGAAGAACTAGAAGAAAAACGGAGGAAACCAAATTGCTCCCTGCATAACTTTAATTTAGTTACAATCGAGGAAGTTTAAGGAGACCTAGCCTTGGGAAAGTCAGGTTCACCCAATGATCCCTGTCCCCCCCGAATTATGGCCCTTTTAGCTAAGAGTTGTGCACCAGTAATTTGTGACATCTTTAATTGTTCCATCTCCACGGGCATTATTCCATCTCCCTGGAAAGAAGCAGTGGTCCACCCTATTCTTAAAAAACCCACGTCGGACCCCGCTACCCTGAGTAATTACCGTCCTATCTCTCTCATACCACTACTAGGGAAAATGCTGGAGAAAGTCATAAACAAACAATTGAGCTGCTACTTAGAACAGAATGAGATCCTGGATCCCTCACAGTCAGGCTTTCGCCCGGGTTTCAGTACTGAAACCGTGGTTTTAGCAGTCACCGAATCACTAAGACAGACCATTGACTTAGGCGGTTCCGCGATACTCATCCTTTTAGATCTCTCCACAGATTTTGATACCATCTCTCACTTCAAGCTAGCGGAGAGACTATCGGAATATGGTATCAAAGGAACAGCCTTGAAATGGCTACAACATTTTCTCTCAGGGAGTACTCAGAAGGTCACCCTAGGCCCTTTCTCCTCAGATAAGCTACCTTTAGACAAAAGGGTGCCACAGGGCTCTTGTTTAAGCCCTACCCTTTTTTTAATATATATGTCCCCGTTAGCCCAGATTGTGGAACAGTTGGGTTTTGAAATCATCTCATACGCAGACGACACACAGCTCATGTTCACCATTGGGAACTGTCCGAAAATAGAAAAAAAACGCTTTTCTAATGGCATGAAGCTGATCTCGTACTGGATGACGATGAACTATCTCCAGTTAAATCCAGGCAAGACCGAGATCATGCTTAGGGGAAAAGCACCGGCTATCTCGTCAGAAGACTGGTAGCCTGTACAACTAGGTACCGCCACTATTCCAAAACCATTTGTGAGAAACTTGGGAATAAAAATTGACTGTTCCCTGTCTATGAAAGATCACATTACGACTACTACTGGCACCTGTTTTTACAGTCTTCGGCTACTCCGGAAAATATTTCCTTTCATTGCCATCGCCCACCGCAGAACCTTGGTTTATGCGATGATAACTAGCCGTTTAGACTATGGCAATACCTTGCTGGCGGAGGTGGGTTCAACCCTTTTGTCATAATTGCAAACTGTTCAGAACACAGGCAGCGAATGATTCTCAATCGTCGCCAGGCTCTCCTGCCCCATTACTCGGAGAATTGCACTAGCTCACTGTTAAAAAGAGATCCTTTTTTAAAATTTGTTGCCTAACTCATAAAGCTCTCAGAAAAAAAGGCCCTCGGTATCTGCAAAATAAAGTAACCAAATACTGCCCCAGTAGGAGGCTGAGATCCTCTACTCATGAACTACTAAGAGTCCCCAGAATTCACCTGTCCCGGACCGGTGGTCGAGCGTTTTTCTATCTAGGTCCCATATATTGAAACCAACTCCCGCAGACCCTATGCGCTAATCCAAACTATGGCTCCTTCAGGAAACAGCTGAAAGCCTTTCTCTTCAGTAAATAGACACTCCTGCTCCTCTCACCTCCTGATAGAATTGCTAGTCAGCGCCGAGATGCCCCAGGGTGCTTTGCGCGCTCAATAAATTTTAACCTAACCTTAACCTAACTGCAAGGGTAGGGGGCAGCAGTAGCAGATCTGTCTCTTGCTGAGTTCCTGGGTGATCAGGACTAGACCTTTTGTTGAGTGTGCTCAGTGGGACGCCTTTGAAAAGGGAGAACCTGATTTCCTTGAAGGAGAACTCATTCAATCTTCTTGCTTCTCTGAAAATGGTATCCTTCAATGTAGGTGATCTAGGTTTCATGGGAATATATCATGGTTGAGGATTACCCTTTCGTAGTAGGGACCTGAAAAGTTCTTTGAAGCACAACTCCATGTCAGAGCCTTCCTCTGTCTCCTTCGTGGTCCAGATTTGCATGTTGTCCCTGCGCAATCTGTCCTCAAATTCAACACATTTGTCCTTCAGGTGTTTCAATTCCTCCTCCATGCAAACAATTACTGATTGGGTAGTCAATACATCTTGGCTAATGCTAGCTATGACATCTTCCTTTGTTGAGACCCTCTCAGGGATCACTTGTAAGTCTTTGTAAATATCAGTTATTAATATCTGCAGAGGTGGTGATCATCTCTGTTTTCAGGGATTGTAACTGGAAGGAGAAGGTTTCAGATATCTTTTGATTATATTCAGATAGGCAAACCTTTGGACCTTCTTTGGTAAGCAGGTTGTCACCCTTTTTCTGCTACTATTCCTATCACCAAAGAAAGTTGTTGAGGGGTTTCTTTTGGATGAAGTGCTTGGTTGTGCGTTCTGCACGACAGTTCTTTCAGATCCTATTATTGGTGGGACACCCTTCACTTTGGTGTCTAGTTATGATCTGATTCACCCTCAATTCAAAACAGATAGGGATGCTAAGCATGGCTTCAGGCATGAGCTGTGCAGATCGAGGAAGCTCTCCTCCTCGATCTGTGAAATCGATCTGTGTAGTCCTGTGATATTTCCACTTTGTAAGCTGTGCATCCTGACTCAAGCATTCCCCTGATTTAATCTCTTGTTTGCCAAGTGGATAATGGAAAAACTCCCAGAGTCTTAGGGCTTATAGAATTGTTTCAGAGGTCAGTCTGAAGCCTCGTCAAATATACGTATGAGAAGGCAATGCGCTCCTAAGCTATACTCCAATTGGCCTTGTGTTCAGCGGTGCAGCCCCCATTCACCTGTCCACGCAGGTGGGCCACCTCTCCACTCCTGGGTGGTCTCGCTTTCCTTCTTCAGGGGTACAGTAGATCACAACATGGTCGCAGCTGACACCCTTTGTGAGTCTACCTCATTTCGACATGCTGCAATTCCAAGCAAGGTTGCCCGTGCCGGTAATCGGCATCTAGTCCCTCAAAATCACCACTATAAGTAAGTTTAGTGGTCATCTTTAGTGCTGAAATACGCCCCTAGGGAAGAGAATGGCAAACCAAAGGTGCTGATCCAGCTGGACTCCCAAATAAGCTGCCATCCTGCCTCTGCATTGACCATGCCCCCAAAAGCCACATGTTTTAAAGTTAGGTCTCGTTATACTGTTAAGCGCTACCATCTAATGTGCTTTCACATCCAAAATATATTTAATTGTTGCTTAAATATTTCATTATGCTGACAGTTGCATGCTAGTGATCTGCTAAAAAATGTAGCTATTTGCATATTTTTTATTTTTTTAAATGTATGTTATTTATGGAGCTTGCAGCTGCCAAGACCCTTCATGCTACTGGGACAATTAGCCTCACTACAAGGGACTTACAAGTAATTTTAATATGCCAATTAGGTATGTGCCAATCAAGACATGTTTAGGGGTGTGATCACAAGTACTTTAGCACAGGTTAGCAGTTGTGCATAGAGTTCTAAGGCCAACAAAAACGAATTTCAGCACAAATTGAAGGCAATTAGACAAAATGTTTGGGGGAAGGTCACCCTAATACTGACAGGTATGACACTATTACAACTGCTAAACTTTATATAAAAATATTTACTTATGAAACAGTCACTAGCAGTCAATTGAAGTTAATTTCAAATTATACAATTGAAACATTAATATTAAATTGATTACTAAATAAAACAATCAAAATTCAAATAAGTACATTTAAAATTAATTTTCTAAATGTTACAAGCACATAAAATGACCAACAAATTACTGGTTGATTAAAAAATAAGTAATTAAAATGGCTATTAATCAATTAAAATAATGTGTATAATAATTATCAATTAGCAATATGATTACCATAAAACGTACAGAAGATTAAAAACAAATGTAATATTTTGATTAACTTCCCACTCAAATCCCCTAAAAAACTCAACAACCCTCTACTGAATTAAAAATGACTCATTATATTCTTAAAAATCACATTAAACATGGTAATCTATAGAAAAAAAGAAAACATTTCTTAATGCTAATATCATACAAAGATACAATAACTATCATGTTAAATTTAACATTTTATAAAAATAAATTAAATGAAACAATATTATAAAAAACGTTATTTAGAACAACTATATTATATACCTTATAAAACGCTATTCTGACCGTCTAAATTCTGTCTCATTCCTATTATATTCAAATATGCATGATTTACAATGGGTTCACTACCGGATGATTTGCCACTTTGGGATGGAATAGTTTATCTTAGATTGTTCTGTATGGTCAGCAGGAAGACCCAACACCGTTGATCTTTAAAGTGAACATACCAAAAAATCCGGTTTTGATAGGTGATGTGAAAAGAACCTCTTGCTAAAGAAGGTCTGCAAACAAACTTGCAGAAAATAGCTTAGCAGAAAACCTAATTTTCTACTTCTCAGCAAAAAACGTGCACTCAAGCAGCTTGAGAACTTTGGAAACTAAAACTAAGTACAGCAGATTTTCCTGTTAAACCACACGAGTGGAAGCAGGTCTCTTCCTGTGCTTGCTTCAGAAGATGTACCGCGGCTGTCCCTGGGATTCCACAGGAGGGGTACCAGTCTTTTCCTGTAACTGCTTCAGAAGAGGTACATCGGCTGTTCCTGCGAATCCCAGGGAGTTTTACCAGGTCTCTTCGTGTAAGTGCTTCAGAAGAAGTACAAAGCTTTTCCAGCGATTCCAGTAAATCCTGTGATTCTCTTCGTATAATTGTTTCAGAAAAGGTCAAATAGCTTTTCCTGTGTTTCCCCAGGAGTGGCACCAGGTCTCTTTCTGTAATTGGATCAGAAGAGGCACAATGGCTTCCTCTTATTACTCTGGGAGTGATGCAAGATTCCTTTCTTTGATATCCCAAGAATGGTGCTAGAGTTTTACTGCGATTTCCCCCAAGAGATGAGCAGCAAGTTATTCTGTGATTTCTTCATAGGTGTTGCAACATTTCTTCCTACGATTGCTCGAACAGGTTTCCCGGCAAGTGAGGCACGGTCTGTTTCAGTGACCAGCCAAGGACTCGAGCAATGTCCCATACAGTGATTACTTCAGGGGAGGTAATACGGCACTCAACATATGGTGGTAAATCTGAAAATATGTGAGATTGTCATTAAGGCAGCAACACAGTAAACAATTTGCAGTGTTTTCCAAGCAGTATTCGAACAGGTTTACCACATGTGCAGTATTCGCACATGTGGTAAACCTGTTCCATTTTAAGTTGCTGAACAACAACAGAAGCAGCTAGAGATGCTTCTGAAAATAGCACAAGCCAAAGGCAGCCATTAAACCCATGTTACTGTCAGAAATATCAACAGTACGAGTCCCTAGTTATGTAAATCAATCTATTAGCAGCTTTATGTACCACTACAAATATTGTTATATAGCTGATTCAATTGCGAGCATAGGTCGTTTGGATTATTTTTACTGTAGCACAATATTGTACCCTGAGATAAGGGTACATTTTGGACAAAATTATAATGGATCACCCCAACAGGACGCAGCACCTTGTTCCTCACAATGTAAGCTGCTTGGCACTTCCAATACTGACCAGTCACCATACAACAAAAACTTTCTTCATGTGGTATTTACACTTCTTTCAACATGCTTAACCTGTAGAATAGGGTGGCCCTAGTGGTAAACTGTAATTGCAGCAACATATCCACATCTCAAGACGGTAGCACCAGTATGTATGCGCCATTTTATTCTGGTTGAGCCTTCTATTCCAAGCGTAACACAGGGGGTTCATTTAAATCCTGGCTGACAGGCCATTGAGCTGCTGGACGATATTAACTGGCGTGTTACACAAGGTACAAAGACCCTCAACCCTGTCAGCCATTCTCGACGAGTTGAAAACAATCCGAGCTAATTGCCCTACGGCTACGACTCTTGCAAGAAGCTGCTCCACACTGATTCGGCCGTACTCAAACCTATTTTTAAAAAAAAAGATGTGTTCAGGGTCTTAAAGATTGGCGAATCACCTTACATCGAAAACCTAATTCATTCTGTTTCCGATTGCTTCTATCCGTGACGATAGGGGTCTTCACATATATCTTTTTTGTCCTGAAGATGGTCTCATCAATCAATTTATAGAGACCGAAACGTCGACTTTTGCTTTTTCTTCGTCAAAATCACTGCACAAATTGTACCAAAGAAGAAAAGCATCCATTAGTGTTTCAATGAAGTGTTTTTTTTTTAAATATGTACTTCTTGCAACACTGTTGATATACATAATCTGTACCCTCCTTGTTTGATTCTTTTAATGTATTAAATACAAACTCCTCATATACACCCGTTTCTGTTCTCTATATCTGGATCATTTGGTATGACTATTGTAAATTGAATCAGAAATAATTGTTGCACATCTACACCTCAGACTTACATTCGTTTGGGTCTTAAAGTGATAATTTTGTCATAAACGTTGAAAACAACTAAAACAAAATCCCTTGAAGGTACCTTTACGCTTTCATTCATTGTTCCACCAAGGCAACGGAGTAAATTACTCCTTCACCGTGGTGGAACCACCTGTCAGTCTTTATAAATGACCACCAAGCTGGTGGTCATTTCTATAGCACTGGTAGGAACCGTCGTCTTGGCGGTTCCTGTCAACACAATTCAATGTTTGGTGCAGGCCTCTGGCAACACGACTGAGGCCTGCACCAAACAGTATTCTTTTTTTTCTCAAAAAGAAAATCCTAAAACAGGATTTTGTTTTTCAAAATAAAAAAGAAAATCACCCCAATCACAGTAGGAGTTATTTCCCATGGGGAGGGGGACATGTTTTATTTTTAATGTCTCTTGCCAGGGTTTGCCTTTTGGTGGTGATGAACAGTAAAAACAGCTATATGTCCAACAAAACCTAATTGGGCGGGAGATATAATTAATTATCTTATAGCCCTTACTCTTTCTGAGTAATGTGGCCATGGCGGAGAAGGATGAGTCTTCGCCTATTGCTTCTTTTTACCTTCCCACATTGAAATTTTGAGTCGCATGTACAAGATCTTCCTATAGGAGTGTTGCCGGAATTAGAGAGTTATTATTTGGCCTTATCTGCCCTCCATATTATTGCTTCATCGAACGGATACACTCTTTAAAAAGATTCCTAATCGAAACCCTTTTGTGGCGGCGCACCCAGGAGCGGCATTGGGAAGGGACTAGCACCGGTATCTAACGGAACAATGGGTCCACTTTGACGTCCCTACCCAGTGTTTTTTCGTGGGACTAATATTACTTTCTGCCTTGAAATATACTGACGTTCCCCTTTCATCTGTCTCGTGATATTAAGAGACAAAGGAGAATATTGTCAGTTATTTATACTGACCCCAGATTTAGCCCCCGTGATATTGCTAACGCGGGATTACTGGTTACTAATTATCTTACCAAATCCCAAACTATGTCGACTGAATCGTTGGTACCTGTCTTTGAGTAAAAGGTAATCTCGCAATAAGTCAATCAATTTAAGAACTTACACCACTCTAAATGACCACTGACCAAATTTAAGTTTTAAAGATTTAATATAAAGTCAAAGATAACTGAAGATACAAACTTCTCAAAATGAGATTCAAAAGGTAAATTGGTATCACTATAAACATGAACTTCTTGAATAATCTAAGTCTGAAGAACAAGATAATAAGTACAAGCTCAAACACCATAAGGGTTGTCAAAATAGATATAAGTTGCAATCTCAAAGTCATTACAGAAAAGAAAATTAAGGTTAGTCTGTCCCTACACTATTTTAAATGACATCCCTACTTAGCAAGATCTTAACCCTCTAGGTGTCAGCCGTGGTGACTTCCTAAGAAGATCACGCACTTCTCTTTGTCTCTTCTCTGATAATGGGTCTCTCCTGATCAGCCTATCTGCCTACCCATCCGCTTCCTTAGGCTCCCAAAATCATCTGCTCTGCTCTCCTCCCGGGTCTCTTTCCCTAATACCAAATCACATTTCTGATAGGAACGCCCCTTGGGACGCCCCTCACGTGGTACATCTTTGCGCGGCAAACTCCATGATGGTACTCTTGAAGACCCTCGTTATAGTTGACCTTGGTTCCCAGGCTTCTTCTTCCAGTGCGCTGATACCCCCTGAAATTCCTGGAAACTCCTACAGGCCTGCTCAAGGCGCCACTGAACAAAGTCCCTTTCATTCGAGCTGATTAGGACCCTCGCACCTGCATACAGCTCGTCCTGCAGTGGGCCTCAAATTCCAGACTCCACCATATCTTTAGTCATAAAACACTCTCAAAGCTCGGTGCTGGACACCTCGCGACCTCTTCTCTAACGAGCACATGACGATTTACACGACATGACATTATCTCCTCTGGCCTACTTGATTTACATGCAGCAGGTCCCTGCACTCTTAAAACGTTAACTTGATTTAAACAGCAAACATTCTTAACTAGCATACGTTTCTAAAATAACACATCTATAAAGCATATACTTTTAACCCTAAGTTCAATAGTACATTATGGAAGAACCATGTCAACCTTATCTCACATTAATTTAGCAGCACGTTCAGGTTTGCTGTGAATTGCCCTAAGGCCTACACATAATACTGGATTTTCAAAGTTACGTTTAATTCGGACATGATTCTTTTAACATGAGAACATGAGGTTTTCACATATATTCCAACATTTCTACATTAATCTCACACCGTTTTAATTATAGTTACTCTACTTAACATTCTATACATTTCACTACTGAATATAAACCACTCTGTATATTTTACTCCTGGATATAAAACACTCGTGTGCAAAACATGTTTAAACTAACTACGTGCTTGTAAATATGGCGTACTTATACATTTTTTCCAAACTTGTGCTCTCTCAGTCCCCCCTTTGATGACCTTCAGGGGTCATCATCACCAAGACACTAAAAATGTAGAACCTTTTAAAGTGAAGACAGGGCAGTTCCACCTCTTTTCATACTCTCTAATGCTTTCAGACTCTTATATTGTGTGTCCTGCATCGCTGTCAACTCTTCTTCCTGTTTCTTCATAGCTCTCTGTAACCTATTTGCTCTATAACATTGATACAAACGCACCAATCCCCACAAAGTGATTACACAAATCACAATTATGATGATGGGTTTCAATATGTACCAAACGATACCCTTTCCTAAGTTGGCAAACCAACTTCCAACTTTACCCATTCCATGACCTACTTTTTCCCACACATTTACCTTTGCTAGGTCCTCAATTTCGTAGTGTATGGCAGTGATATTTTGTATATACTTCTCTAGAGGTTTTGAATTGTCTGGAATGTAAGTACAGCATTCCTGGACCTTCAAGGCCTTACAGACTCCTCCCTCTTTTGCTAACAGAACATCTAAAGCAAGTCGGTTCTGAAGAACCATTGCCCTAATCGATTGCATCTCACCTTCTATCAGCATCAATGATCTTGCAGTACTAGCAGATAGCCTATCTACGACTGTAGCTAACCTCCTGATCTTAATGTCATTCATTATCAATCCTAAGAAAGGGAATGCAGCACCTAGTACATCTCCAACTACCTCTGCTGCACCCAGCCCTCGTTTCCATCTAGTTGATATTTCCTTCTTAGGCGTGTCTAAATTCTCAACATGATATATTTTAGGAAAGACAACAGCCAGATAGCATGATCCATACCAATTATCTGGTAACTTCACATAGGCATTTCTTCCACATACAAAATATACATTTGGTATTGCTTGCATCCCTTTCAAAAAGTTCTTAGAGTAATACTCCAATTGAAAGGAATGTTCACAATGGACTTGACCTACATAAAAGTTTTCATAATATGAGTAACTCCTGTGAATGCACAGTTTTCCCCGTTTATCCTTATCCAAAGCAATTGGACCAATACTACCTTTTCTTTGATGTGCCCTTTCCTCCTTGGTCCAATCTGTTTCCCATTGTCCTGATGCTTTCAAAATCTTCTGCCTCCTGTATCTAGTATCTACCTGTGCTATAAACTTTTTCTCAACTTCTGATATTTGACAAGTCAGATTGTTCCTTCGAGCATGTGAAGTATCTAACGTTTTCCATGGAATAAACCATTTGTGTAGTCTGTCTTCGCTTTTGTAGTAGTCCCATTTGTTCAAATGCTTGAAATTCGGAACCTCTGGCAATGTCGAGTCGAAATTCGAGAAATAATACTCGAATCCTTCTCGTCCATAAAACATGCTCAACAATAAACTGCACGTTATTCCATATGTCAACGGAAGATGATGGTATCTGATACCCTCCTCCACTGAAGCTGGTAATTGCATACAAACGTAACAATCCTTTACTTCCATGGCATCAACATATTCATAAAGCAATTTAGCATAAGCATTTGACTTGTAATTTCCCTGTGACTCGTCGGTGTGAAGCCTTTTTATTTCTGCATCTAACAATGCTTTGTCTTTCTCATTGATGTTTCCCTTCTCTTTAATAATGGTAGTTTTCGGTGTTGACACTCCCGTATCCTCCTTGACTGCGGTTTCATCCCCCTCGTGTCCCACTAGGAATGAAACAGTTACCACTAAAATTATAAGAGAAACCACTACTCCTAAAAGTGTAACAGCTATACATTTTGCCCTGCGGTTCGGGTTGCCAGCCTCCATGTTCTCAAACAGTGTAGTTTTTGACTTTCTTCCAGCATTCACTTCCTCTTCTTTTCAAACAAAGTCTTTCTCTCTTGCAATGTCTTTCTTTGAACACTTGGAAGCTTGACAATTTGTTTCCGCAAAACAGTTCAAAGTCCAGTAAAAATAGACAACCCTAGCCCTTCTCCATCCGCTAAAAGAAAACCCCTACCATTTTTTTTTCTTCTTCCACTCGGCGCTAGGTTATCTTGCAACAAATTTACAATTTCTTTTCAAAAGTCT
The DNA here is from genome assembly GCF_964261635.1 of Lissotriton helveticus. NCBI lineage: Eukaryota > Metazoa > Chordata > Amphibia > Caudata > Salamandridae > Lissotriton > Lissotriton helveticus. The sequence continues at coordinate 1,270,918,745 of NC_136068.1, forward strand.
TATTTTCGTCTGAAGTTATGTATGACTCAAGGAGTGATACTACGTCTTCATAAATGTCCATCCGAAGTATCATTCCCTCAGGTTCTGGGCAGTTCGTGCCACACCATGGAAAGTCAACTTTTTCTAGGATTATTCTCCTTATTTCGCTCAAGACAAGTGGACGGACAAAATTGAGAGTTAGCGTTTTTTCAATTTCCACTCCTGGTACTATCAGTTCTACATCCACAATTACAAAGGGGTCCGTTCTAATCAAGATCACTTTCTTCACCTTTCCAGTTCTGCGCCCCTTTGAAGACATTCACAATATGGTATTAATCCACAACAATAAGCGCTCCTAGCATTTCTACTACTCGCTCAAGCATTTCCAAACGAAGAAGAGTTCCCTCCAATATTGGATATCGTGAACAGCAAACTGGAAACTCAACTGTCTCTAAAATCAATTTTCTTATTCCACTCAGGAGAGCAGGATGAACGATGTTGAGTGTCAGCAACCTTTCGGTCTCCGCTCCTGGTAGTAGAAACCTTATTTGCACTGTGATGATCGGGTCAGTTCTGATCAGTTCCACTTCCCTGATCCTCCCTGTTCTGTGTCTCCCAGACATCTGCAACGAGGTAGGTCCAGTCGGGAGTAGAGTATCTTCTGCTAGGCACTCGCACCCTTCTTGATCTTCTAAGACCCTCCTCGGCTTGATCCTGGATATCTTCTTCTGGATCTGAGTCTTCGGATATAGGAGTAAGCGTTTCTTCCTGGGCCGACCTCAAACTTAGCCTTCTTCTCCTAGTTGGCCAAGTGGCAGCTCCAAGCCTTATTCTCCTATTCCTTGTCCTCCCACTTGGTTCTTGGTCGCTCCGATACGGATCTGAGTCTGAGTCGTATTCACTTCTGCTCTCTCCTTCAGTTGCGTCTTCTGTCTCACTGCCGTCCTGCCTTTGCTCTTCTTCTGAATCCGATGCGTTCCCAACTTCTTCCGACACCTCCTCAGCTGCCTCAATCCCTTCTTGCGACTCTTCTTCCACTTCCGGGCTTTCGTCTGGGATGGGAGCTGTTCCTTCTAGAGGTGCTGGAACTCTTCGAGTATGGGATGCATGGATCCAATTTGGCAGCCCCCCGCACTTCACCGCGGTGTTCGTTATCAGGATTACCTGAAAGGGCCCACGCCAGCGAACATCTAGGCAGTTCTTCCGGACGTGTTTTTTAACTAAGACCCAGTCCCCTGGGTTCAGGTCATGACACAGGTTCCTCGCTGCTGGAACTTCAACTGCATGCACCTGAAGGGACACAGAATGGATGGCGTCAGACAGTCCTTTACAATAATCCAAGATCAGATCATCTGTAATATTCAATAGAGCAGTAGTTGGAACTGTAGGAAGTCTCATGGCCCTCCCCATCAGGATCTCGTGGGGAGAGAGACCTGTCCTCCTATCAGGTGTGCTGCGCATGCTCATGAGCACTAAAGGAAGAGCATCTGGCCAACTCAAGGATGTGGATGCCACTACTTTAGCCAATCTATTCTTCAAAGTGCCATTCACTTGTTCCACAATTCCTGAAGCTTCTGGTCGATAACTACAATGCAGCTTTTGATCGATATTCAGTGTGGAGCACAACATCTTCACTATTTCGCTGTTAAAATGTTTTCCTCTGTCAGATTCCAAAGAGGCAGGCACCCCGAAGCGCGGTATCAACTCCCTGAGCAACAATTTAGCCACTGTGAGTGTATCGCACCTACGTGTAGGGTACGCTTCAACCCATCTGGAAAATACGCATACAATCACCAACACATACCGAAGGCGATTGACTCTTGGCATTTCGATGAAATCTAGTTGCATTCTATTGAAAGGCCCCCCCGACCTCCCAATGTGACTCAGTGTGACTGGTGTTCGTTTGCCTACGTTCAGCTGTTGGCAAGTAACACATCGCTTACATACTGATTCTGCTGCTATTCTGAATTTCGGGCAATACCAAGTCTGCCTAAAAACTCTCATCATAGCATCCCTTCCTAGATGTACTGGACCATGTATTTCTCTCGCCATGGGATTAGCTAATTCTTCAGGTAACACAGCTCTCCCATCTGCTGAAACCCAAAAATCCATTTCACTTCGCACACAACCTGCTATTTCCCATGCCTTTTTCTCTGTTTCAGGTGCGTTCTCCTGCATTATTCTTAAATCCTCCCAAGTGTCTACAGTTTCTAACATCATACTTAATTCAGTCTTTTCTTCTGCACCTTCTATTTCCACCTTTGAGAAAGAATAATTTTGTTCCGCACAATAGCGTGCGACTTCATCAGCATATCTATTACCTTGTGACACAAAATCTGTATTCTTAGTATGAGCTACACACTTCACTACTGCGATGTCAACAGGACCTTGTAATGCTTCTATCAGCAATCGCACAAATTCTCCATTTCGAATGGGCGAACCAGAGGAGGTCATGTAACCCCTCTGAGACCACAACTGCCCGAAATCATGAACCACACCGAAACCATATTGGCTGTCCGTGTAGATGGTGACTCTCTTTCCATTTCCTGCTATGCAGGCACGAGTTAGGGCAATAATCTCTGCTACCTGTGCGGAATGTACTCCTTCCAGGCAAGCGGCTTCCACAACTCCAGTAATGGTACAAACAGCATAAGCTGCTCTCAACCGACCAGTATCGTCTCTTAAACATGAGCCATCAACAAAATAAATTTCATCGGGGTCAGACAATGGCTCATCCACAATATCTGGTCTGGGTTTCGTGCATAGTTCAGTCACATCAAGGCAATCGTGGTCTTCACATCCTTCGCCTTCTATTACAGTAGGTAATGGCATCAAAGTAGCAGGATTCAAGACAGAGCATCTCCTGAGAGTCACGTTCTCTGCGGCAAGTATAACTTGCTCGTAGCGCGTGAGCCTGCTATTGGTCAGATGCTGCGTCTTCGTCCTGGTCATTAACAATTCAACTGAATGTGGTACATACACCACTACTGGATGTCCCATCACAATACTCTCGCTCCTTTCAATGCTGACACCCGTTGCAGCAACGGATTTGAGACATCCGGGCAACGCTGCGGCTACTGGATCTAATGTAGCCGAAAAATATGCAACTGGTCTACGGGCATTTCCGTGGGTCTGTGCCAAGACTGACAAAGCACATCCCTCTCTCTCACAGCAATAGAGTGAAAATGACTTTTCGTAATCTGGCATTCCCAGAGCCGGAGCACGACATAAATCGTCTCTCAGCTGTAAAAACGCCACCAAACATTCTTCATCCCATGGTACCGGATCACTCACCTCCTTGTGCGTCAGTTTCTGTAAGGGCTTTGCTTTCAGTGAAAAGTTAACTATCCACTGTCGGCAGTAACCCACCATTCCTAGGAACATTCTAACTTCTCTCTGTGTTGTAGGCGCATTCATTTTCATTATCGCCTCAATCCTCTCTGGGGACACCTTACGTTTCCCTTTTTCTAACCTGTGCCCTAGATACTGTACTTCTGTCAGACAATACTGCAACTTGCTCGGAGATACCTTATGTCCATTTTCAGCTAAATGGTTCAGTAAGGCAATTGAATCTGCTTTACAAGCTTCCTCTGTTTCTGACGCAACAAGTAGGTCATCTATGTACTGTACCAGAACCGAGTTCTGTGGCAGTACTAGATTCTCAAGATTCTTCTTCAGCAACTGATTAAAGATGGATGGGCTATCTGTGAATCCTTGTGGGATTCGACACCATGTTAAAACGCGATCTTCCATTTTAAAAGCAAAAAGATACCTGCTCTCTTCATCCAATGGGATTGAAAAGAAAGCCTGACAAAGATCTATCACTGTGAACCATTCTGCTTGACATGGTATTTGAAACAATATCACTGATGGATTCGGTACCACGGGACAACATGAAACGACTATGTTGTTAATCTTTCGTAAATCCTGTACTATCCTGAATTTCCCACTAGGTTTCTGCAAACCCATAATCGGGGAGTTACAAGGACTACCCACGATTTCTTTCAGTATTCCCTGCTGTATCATTGACTCGATCACAGGTTTTATTCCCGCAATCGTTTCCTGGGACAATTTGTACTGAGGCGTTCTTGGAAACTCAACATTAGGTTTTACCAATATTTTTACCGGCTCTACCCCCTTAATCAATCCTATTTCTTCTCCTGTGAAATCCCATACCTCTGACGCCACTGCATCTCGTAGGTCAAGGGGAAGATCTTCTATTGTCAGAGTAGGATATAGTTCTACACAAGATTTGGAATTGGCCACCTTAAAAGTAGCATCTTCGTCGGTAGTCTGTACCTCCACTCCTTGCGGGGTGCAGTATATGGTGCAGTTCAATTTGCACAACAAATCCCTTCCTAACAGACATACCGGACTCGAGTCACAAACCACAAACTGATGTTCGTTCATGTGGTTTCCAATTTTCACAGACACTGGTTCTGTCAAGGGACTGGTCATTCTTTTATTTGCGACTCCTACCACCTGAATTGTTTCCCCTGACATTGGCAAGTCTGGAACCACCGCTGATCTCAGAGTCGAACGAGTAGCCCCAGTATCCACTAAGAACGTAGTGGGACACCCTGCCACTTCTGCCTCAACAAATGGCCCTCTTTGATCCACTTCTAGGACTGCCCCGAGGGTACAATCCTCTTCACTGCTCACCCGTTGTCCTGTCAATGGATCAATGTAATAACACTTTTCTTCCTCGATAAACAGAGGCATTTGTTTAAAGACCTTTCCTCCAGCTGCTATCTTCGGTGGCTGTGGGAATTGGGCCCGTGGAGCCGAAGTCCCCCCTTTGGCCACCTTACTGCTTGGGACTGTCACCTTTTGCACTGGGTCTTCTTGGACCTGTTCTTCTACTTCTAGCTCTCCATTTTCAGGGTTAAAGGGACACTCGCGTCGCCAATGCCCCACCTGGTGACACTGATGACACTTTGTCGTTTTCTTTAGAGTGGCAAAGTCTATCCTAGGTCTCTGCCCTTCCTCATTGCCCTTATTCTGACCGTTTGGCTTTCGTCCCATCCCCTGTTTCTGCTGGCCACCCTTCCCAGCGGACTGCATTTGCACCACCATCAATTTCTCCTTTAGATTCTTGGCTTTAGAATCTATCTCGTCACTGCAGTACCTCGCATAACGTAAAATCTCATCTAGTGGTTTGTTCTGCCAACAGATTAAATGTTGCTGTATCATCAAACAAATATCAGGTCTCAACCCCAAGACAAACTTTGACACAAACTGCCCTATATCTTTGGGATCCATTACATCTAGTCCACTGTATTGCTTGAATGTTTTCAATAACCTTTCATAAAACTCGTGAACTGTCTCCTTGGGTTCCTGCCTTGTTCGGTCTATTTTCACCCAATCTATATCCTGTGGTGGTACCTTATCTTTCAGCCATGCTATTACCCTTTCATACTTTCGCATGACAATCTCAGACGGTCCATTAGTCCGAGCATCCCTCACCGGTTCAGTATTTGGCCATTCAACACTAGTCTTGCACGGGGTCCACAAATCAGATGGGACCACGATGTCAAACAACGTGTTCAAATCTATCCACAGTACTTTCGAGATTTTGACAAACCTCTCTACCTGTTTATACCATTCGACTGGATTGTCCCGCAACTTCGGAAATGAGTTGGTAAATGCAGCTAAATCTCCTCTACTCCAGGGCACATGTACATAATTTCCGTTTGATATTTCTCGCAAAGGGAATGCCTCCATATGCATTACCCTTCCCTCGGGGGTCATCACATTTGCACTTCGTCTAACTGTGCCCTTTTTTGACCACCTTTCTTCCCATTTATCCAGTTCCCTCCACACTCTTATCCCTGTTACCAGCTCTCTTATGTGTGTTTTTAATCCAGTAGTTCTCTTCTCATCTAGATCTTGGTCTGCGTACTGTAATCTGTGGTTACTCTGTAATGCCCTTGTCCTAGACAAATCCACGGCATACCTGTCTGCCAAATCAGTCAATTTCTCATGAAACGCTCTAGCTTTCCTAGTAATATCCTTTGCCATGAACAATAACTCATCCTGTTCATACAATTCTATCCTTTCCAAAGGCAATGTTCCATCTATTATCTCATCAACATCTGATTTTAAACTAGTAACATCAAGCCTTTTTGCCTTAATTTCAGCTTTCAAGACACTCAATTTAGCTCCTCCATCCGCATCTCTCCTATCCCAGCTCCGAGATCTACGTTTAGGTATTGGTGAATTATAGGGAGTCCTCCCCTGTTCCCATCTCTCTAGATCCCATGCCTTTCCATCTTCTCGGGGTGGGTGGTGAAACACTCCTTCATGCCTCCTAGCCTCCCTCTCCCCATCCTGGCTAGTTTCACGGGATGCAGGGTAAGATGTTCCATTACTCCCTCTTTCTTCCCTACTTCCCTGTGATTCCTGATTATTCGAGGCGTGGCGGGACCTATCGCTGTTCTCCTTTCTCCAATGTTGAACGTCTTCCCCAAGTGTATGATGAAGGCACCTAAACCTATTCTGAAAAGCCCGTACCGCCTCATCTCCTCCTTTCCCCCAGAGACGGGACATTTCCTCACATTCTACAATCCTAGTATTTTGTTCCGGCTGTTCTCTCTGATTTGTAGGACATGCATCCCCTCTATTCTCTTGACTTTGGCCTTCCCGGCCCTGACTGCTTTCGCTGGCCCCACAATGAGATACAGCCCCGTTACCCCTGCTTTCCCACTCTGGTTCTGTTCTTGTCCTGTTACTTGGAGATACTATGGACCCGTCCCATTCCCTCAAATCAGCTCTTAACTCTGAAAAAGATCTTGGCCGTGGTCCCCTTAGATCCATTGGTCCTCTCGGACCTCCCTGTTCCGAATTGGGACCGACAGTTGTGTCTAATGGGGTGTTCCATGTTACCGAACCTGGCAATTGTTTCCATGCATTTGTCACATTATTCCTCCTTTCCATCTCAATCCTTTCCCTATCCAATTGCCTTTGTTGTTCCCCTCTATCTCTCTCAGAATTATAGATCGAAACTATGGGTCCTATGGTAACAGGCACTTGAAGAGCGTCTGGCAATCCCACAGACTCAACCCTTTCTGTGGTTGGCGTTTTCTGCACCACAAACCTTCCCACTACACTCTGTACAGTGTTGTTTGGAGGTGTTTCTCCGCCTTTAATAGGTGTCCATTCCGATATAGGGAGTGGTGTATATCCCTCTATGTCATTTCCATCTTCCCTTGCGAGCCCTCTATCTTCTATTAACCCCACTCTCGGAGGTGGTCTATCCATTAACAATCTGTTTATCAGATTGTCCTCCGACTCGCTTTCCTCGTCTTCTTCCATGAGGTTTCCTCCTCCTGACACCTCCCTCATCGGATACATTTTCTCCACCTCAATAGTCTGTACTCTCCAACGCTTTTCCTCCTCATCCCATTTGGAATCTCGCACTGCCCTTACCGATCGCGTCAGTCTTTGTTGACGCCTGTTCAAATTTCGGTCGTGTGCAGCCTTAATCCATGCATTAAGAGCCTCAAACTGTGTTGGTCTGGGCGAGGGTTTCAATGAGGACATGGTTGCTTTTAGCCGATGTAACACCTCTAATTTAAACGTCCCGTACCTCGGGAACTGCATTTCCTCATTCCCTTCCGTAAGCTTATTCCAAGCCCCAATCCACAATATCGTATGCAGCCCCACATTCGTTGCCATGTAATGAGCTGGTGTACCCTCCGGCGGTGCCTCTTCCCCGTAATAATGTTCACTTCGTTTACGTTTAAAAATCCCTTTCAAACACTTAAAACACTTCATGATTTCTCTTTTCTCCGCGTTTGTTTACTTCCTGATGACACTCCACCAATCTCAGCGCCGTTCTCACTAACTGGCCTATCCGTACGCGACTTTCCTCCGACGTCACGCTAGCCGCCCAACCAGAGCGCGGCTCTAGCTAACGTCACACCAACCGCTCAATCACAGCGCGGCTCTAGCCGACGTCACCCGTCCCCCTTCGCAGCAGTTCCCCTCCTTTCTCAGCTCGTCTCCTCGGTCATGCACGCATCCCATTCATACTCTGAAAAATGATTACTTCCGTCCAAGCGATCACCTTTCTTGACTGTACGCCCACAGTCTTTCTGTAGTTGTCACCTTAACTTGGCGAAATGTCTTTCCGTTTACTTCCAGACAATCGCCTTCTCCGATAGGTTACTCACACGCAGTAACTTTCGACCAGCGTCCGTTACTCATACACTCCCTCTTACACTCCCCCTATCTTGGATCCACGGCGGTCAATGGTACCTCGTGACCTCCGTACTATGGTCGACAACTACCCTGGATGTTCGATACACCCAAAACCACTTAAGCTCTGGCCTGAACTTAAGATTTCACCAGTTCACCCGTTTACCAGGTTACCAGCTTACCAGGTTGCGCGCGCTCACAACCTTCTCTCATTCACACTACAGGCATTCAACTCCGCAAGACATTACAATACAAATACAACACAAAACACCGCAATCTGTTCACGCATGACCCTTTTTATACTCACTCTCCGATACTGCTGCTTTTCTCGCACCGTCTGCACCTTTCGGCACACGATTCTTCCGCTGCTCGTCTCTCGGCGTCTCGGGCCTTGGGGTAAACTAACCTCTCTAGATTACCTTCCTCAAGAAGATAACCATCCTCACTCTGCTACCAACTGCTAACGCGGGATTACTGGTTACTAATTATCTTACCAAATCCCAAACTATGTCGACTGAATCGTTGGTACCTGTCTTTGAGTAAAAGGTAATCTCGCAATAAGTCAATCAATTTAAGAACTTACACCACTCTAAATGACCACTGACCAAATTTAAGTTTTAAAGATTTAATATAAAGTCAAAGATAACTGAAGATACAAACTTCTCAAAATGAGATTCAAAAGGTAAATTGGTATCACTATAAACATGAACTTCTTGAATAATCTAAGTCTGAAGAACAAGATAATAAGTACAAGCTCAAACACCATAAGGGTTGTCAAAATAGATATAAGTTGCAATCTCAAAGTCATTACAGAAAAGAAAATTAAGGTTAGTCTGTCCCTACACTATTTTAAATGACATCCCTACTTAGCAAGATCTTAACCCTCTAGGTGTCAGCCGTGGTGACTTCCTAAGAAGATCACGCACTTCTCTTTGTCTCTTCTCTGATAATGGGTCTCTCCTGATCAGCCTATCTGCCTACCCATCCGCTTCCTTAGGCTCCCAAAATCATCTGCTCTGCTCTCCTCCCGGGTCTCTTTCCCTAATACCAAATCACATTTCTGATAGGAACGCCCCTTGGGACGCCCCTCACGTGGTACATCTTTGCGCGGCAAACTCCATGATGGTACTCTTGAAGACCCTTGTTATAGTTGACCTTGGTTCCCAGGCTTCTTCTTCCAGTGCGCTGATACCCCCTGAAATTCCTGGAAACTCCTACAGGCCTGCGCAAGGCGCCACTGAACAAAGTCCCTTTCATTCGAGCTGATTAGGACCCTCGCACCTGCATACAGCTCGTCCTGCAGTGGGCCTCAAATTCCAGACTCCACCATATCTTTAGTCATAAAACACTCTCAAAGCTCGGTGCTGGACACCTCGCGACCTCTTCTCTAACGAGCACATGACGATTTACACGACATGACATTATCTCCTCTGGCCTACTTGATTTACATGCAGCAGGTCCCTGCACTCTTAAAACGTTAACTTGATTTAAACAGCAAACATTCTTAACTAGCATACGTTTCTAAAATAACACATCTATAAAGCATATACTTTTAACCCTAAGTTCAATAGTACATTATGGAAGAACCATGTCAACCTTATCTCACATTAATTTAGCAGCACGTTCAGGTTTGCTGTGAATTGCCCTAAGGCCTACACATAATACTGGATTTTCAAAGTTACGTTTAATTCGGACATGATTCTTTTAACATGAGAACATGAGGTTTTCACATATATTCCAACATTTCTACATTAATCTCACACCGTTTTAATTATAGTTACTCTACTTAACATTCTATACATTTCACTACTGAATATAAACCACTCTGTATATTTTACTCCTGGATATAAAACACTCGTGTGCAAAACATGTTTAAACTAACTACGTGCTTGTAAATATGGCGTACTTATAAATTTTTTCCAAACTTGTGCTCTCTCAATATCATATTGTTGGATTTGAACCACTTTATTATTGACTCAAGAAAAAGATTCTGATACATGGAAATATTGAACTAATGCGCCCTGACGAAGGAAGTTAGGACAAGATTCCTTTTCCGAAACGTGCTTCGGCGCCTCACTTTTGTTCTGTTGTGTTGTATATATTGTATCTGTTTCTGTGAAGTCTCCTTATTGTTTTTTTATTTGTGTGGCTGTTGTGATTGGGCCTTCATGTGTGATGTGATGTTCTCTTTTGTTGGGGGTATTGTATATAGTATAAATATATGTGTATAGAATGTACATATAAAATTGGTACCACGATTATGATACACTGTTACTGTGAGGTTCTTACTTATCAAAAAACTCTGTGAATAAAAAAGAAAAATATGTTTTTTCAATGATTTCTGTTTTGGGACAATGTTATTATTTGAATTGATGTAGGATATACTACCTAGATCTAATTGAATACTAGTGAGAGGTTCTGTTCTCGTTATTATGAGTCTTCGCCGTAGCCAAACGTGTAGCCCTCCCGCATTTAAATCGGGCTGACCGACCACTGTATTGGTGGAGAGGGAACTCCGTCACTATTGCGACAGAGTTCCCTCTACGCCAGCATAGAAATCTGGTCCTAAGCCTGTTAATGTGTTGAAACAGAAAAGCAGAACGCTCTCTTCCAGTGTATGCTCCAGGAGTGGTGCCCTGCAGCGACATGTGACTCTTTCAAGAGTGATGCAATTTCTCTCTCACAACAATTGCTAATCATCTCTCCTTGTAACTAATCACTGTGACGCACGCAGGAATGGTGAAAAGTCTTACTGCGTCAGCAGGAGACGTCATTAAAGTGAGACACCAAACCATTGCTGTGTGAGTCATTGGAAGAAGGGCATGGTTTGGTTTCACCACATGGAGATGTTACATAAACAGGGCTTGCAGTGAGGCACCCGGACTCAGGGCACGATGCAAGCCTTTTACAATAATCTGTGCCTTATCTATCAGAAGGTTTCCTCCAACTCGTGTACCAAGTATATGCAAATGACTACAGACCCACCTAACTACGAGTGACCGCGGAGACCAGCAACTCTCGGACTGCCTCATACATATACCAAACGGGAAACAATGTGATGAGCCTCAGCCCCTCCAGGATGGAAATCTTTCAACTACACCCAAGGATTCTTTCCTGCCTACCATTAAACTAGGCTTCTTGCTGAGAGCTTTTTCTCCTCTCAGGCAGTGCTTTAAAATGGGCAGGTACTGTCCGGTGCTGAGTAGCGGCACTTTTTAATTTTGAGAGGCAGAGTACCGCCACTTCTCAAGAGAAATAGAATACTTTTAATTGGAGAGTACCGGCACTTCTCGGAAACAAGCAGGTATTCTGCTACAGAGTACCTGCACTTCTAATTGTCCATTTCAAGCACTGCTCTCACGTGCAATGCCCAATTCTTTGAATGGAGCCCGGTTTGTCTCTTATGCCTCGGATTAACGCTGCTGCCAAGTACCATCCTACCATCTGCTGAGAATTCACCCACTGATGTCTTTGTCCTATCACTACTCCTCCACATTATCAAAGCTCTACTGAGCCGAGAACTTTGCTTTTTTACAATTCATTGCTCTGAAAAGCACAGAAAAGGCACCGACCACATGACACTAGCAAATGTATCTCTGATCTGTATACCAATCAAAAATGCACAGACTTCATTAGCGTCCATTGGATCGAAGGTCAATATCGGTAATATGCTGCCTCTTTGTAGAAGGAAGAAGAAGCCAGACTGATGGAAGAATGAGGCACACCCAAGGCTCAAGCCTGGGACTCTCTTTCCTTTCTCCTGCATCTGGAACTAAAGCACATGAAACCACAGTATTGGAGAAGAGGCATCGGAGCAGTGTGGCTACCCGGTAGGATGAGACAGCCTGATCCGACCGGCCTGCCCGAACGATTCGAACAACCCGAGCCGCAATATTTGCAGGGCTGCCACGTGCATGGTGAGGCCCCGTGTAAGGTGAGGTGAAGCCTCAAAACCAGACTTTCATTTGATCATCATTTAGGGTTCGCCAATGGTCATAGCTCTGATACCTTGCTTGCCCCATATTAATTTATTTATAAAGTTGTATATGGCGCGAACTTGACCCTCGAAGGGTATCAGAACGCTTACAAGTACTTCAATAATTAGAAAATAGATTACCAAGAAACATAAATGCTGACACTGTTCGTTGCAAATCAGGAGTGGGACAGTGAGTTATAAACCAGGACTCAGACGGCGAGTGCAAACCCTGGGAGCTCCTTTGCTAGCCCTGACTTCAGAGGTGGCAAAATGTGTGCCTATAACACATGGGCAGCTCGTCTTCATGGACACCAGTTAGGGCTCCACTTCCCTAGTTTTCTGTCAGTTTTTTATTACACAAATAGTAAATAATATTATTCGCTATTGGTGGAATAAAAAATGAAGTACAATTAGCTAGAAAACGACACTGTATGGCAGTTAAAGTAAGTAAGATTGCGTTTAAATGTATTTTGTATGTGTGCTTGCCGGTGAGATTGTGTTTAAGTGAGAAAGATTGGGTGAATGTGTGTGTGTTTGCGACGCAAATTAAAAGTCATATGGCATGTGATATCATTTCTGCTACTCTGGAGTGAGGTAGTCTGCAGGACAGTTTCAGGAGCCACCAATCCCGGGAACTGATTGTCGTGCTTCTAGGAATAGTGCTGAAGAAGAAGGGAGATGAATTTCATTTCATTCATCATCTCCCTTGGCTGAAAGGTACATCTATAAACTATTTCATAGAGCAGAGTGACTGCTTAGTCCAGAATGCCAGAATATACTTGATGATTTGACTGGTAAGAAAGTGTGGCACAGACGCAAAAATGGGAAGGCTGATACAAAGTCAACTTTTAGACCATGACCAGCTCACTCAATTACTTTCAATTGCTGTGCATTTACTTTCAAGGGCAATATTATGTTGGCAAAATGATGCCAAAGGGGTGTTTGGTGGCCTGCAGTGTGTTCAAGAGTGGGTGGTGAGGCACGTGTTGTTCGAGACAGGACAGGTGCTGCTCAACTTGCACGATTTTCTTGATGCTGTTGAGAGCAGTAGAGAAAGGCTAATGTGGTAGACGGATTAAGACTCCGTGGTGGATGGCAGAATAGCTTGACATACCACTAGCCCTAGGAAAGATGAAGAGCCCGTGCATGTGATTGTATTTCTGGAGATTTTGTTAGGCTTAGTTGCAATGGTGTCAAGGTTACCTAATGATAAGCTGAATACCTTGACAGAGCTCTTGAACGAGGTCACGAGAAAGGAAAAGTGTGAACTGTGGATATTACAAAAGGTGTTTGAACACATGACCTTCCCATGCAGTGTGGTGGCTCCTCGTCGAGATTTCTGTAGACAGACCGCTTTCATCAAGTAGGGGGGACACAAAAAGGCACCACAGGGTAATAGTGACAGAAACAATGCAACAAGATTAACAGAAGCGGTTGAAATTCCTCACACAGTACAATATCTTGACATTGTGGTTGCAGGGTGACCCATTGGCATGGACAGTAGAGACCTTCACCGATGCATCTGGAGCAGGCGGGTTTGGAGCTTACTGGAAAACGCAGTGGTGTGAAGAAAAGTGGCCACTCGCACGGAGGAACAAGAGCTTTGTGGAATGTTCCAGGTGTTGGTGGCACTGAGGTTGTTTGTAGTGGAAGGAGCTCAAGGGCAAAATAGTGGCATTTATGAGTGAAAACATATCAGTGGTGTATAGTCTTTACTCGTTCACAGAGAATTGGTCTCGATGTGTTCAAAGTGGATCACTGACATAATATCGACCTCACAAATATTGAGATACAAAAATATCGAGTCAAAAATATCGATTGACAAAATATCGACTCCCTATCTTCAAACAGGTAAGTACCAAAATATCGACTCCAAAATATCGACTTACAAAAATATAGACTGTCAAAATATCGATTTTTTTAAATGTCTTAAAATTAAGTTAAAACTAATATAGTAATAAATATATTTAATATAAACTTAGAAATAATTATTAAAAAAATGTAATTTTAATAAATAATTTATATAATTAAAAAAATTATATCACCAAAAAGAATACATATATATATATATATATATATATAAACATATTATTAAATAAACATATATAACATTTTTAGCGTAGCATAGAAAATGGTTAAAATGTATTGTTACAACTATAGTGAGTTCAACATTAGCAAAAGTGTTGGATAGCGTAGAGGTAAAATTTACTATTCCCATTCCAGTGGGTGCAACAGTAGGGAAAGTGCTGGATAGCGTAGGGGTTAAAATTACTATTCCCACTCCAGGGATGTATGACGTTACAACGCATACTTTTACAACGCCTACCATTACAACAAAACTTTTACAACGCAAAAACTTTTACAACGCATACATTTACAACGCTAGAATTTACAACGCATATACCTTTACAACGCATACCATTACAACGTAAGTATTGGTAAGTATATAATAATTTTTTGAATATAAATTTATTAAAAATATTATAATATAATTTAATTTTATTTAATTTTATTTAATAAATTTAATTTAAATGTAATTTTACTTTATTTTTACAAAGTACCCCTGTACCCCAAAAACCCCAAACTGACCCTGAACCCTAAAAATACCCCTTTACCAAAAAACTGAAAACTGACCCTGAACCCTAAAAATACCCCTTTACCCAAAAACTGAAAACTGACCCTGAACCCTAAAAATACCCCTTTACCCAAAAACTGAAAACTGACCCTGAACCCTAAAAATACCCCTTTACCCCAAAAACTGAAAACTGACCCTGAATCCTAAAAATACCCCTTTACCTCACAAACTGAAAACTGACCCTGAACCCTAAAAATACCCCTTTACCCAAAAACTGAAAACTGACCCTGAACCCTAAAAATACCCCTTTACCCAAAAACTGAAAACTGACCCTGAACCCTAAAAATACCCCTTTACCCAAAAACTGAAAACTGACCCTGAACCCTAAAAATACCCCTTTACCCAAAAACCCAAACATATAACATTTTAAAAATAATTATATACTTACCAATACTTACGTTGTAATGGTATGCGTTGTAAAGGTATCTGCGTTGTAAAAACATGCTTTGTAAATGTATGCGTTGTAAAAGTTTTTGCGTTGTAAAAGTTTCGTTGTAATGGTAGTGCATAGTAAAAGTTGCGTTGTAAACGTTGCATACCCACTCCAGTGGGTGCAACAGTAGGGAAAGTGTTGGATAGCGTAGGGGTTAAAATTACTATTCCAACTTCAGAGAGTGCAATAGTAGGTAAAGTAAATACTTCACAAATAGATATAAATAACATAAATAGTAATACCAATTAAAATAATTAAAATATTTTACAAGTGTATAAAATATATTAAATATTTATTTATAAATACAAAATAAAATTATTTAATTATAAAAATTGCCTACTCATACTAATTAATTACCTATTAACAATAAATTAATTTACAATTTAAAAATTAATCAATTAATTTTAATTAAAAATTATATTTTAATTTATTTCCTATTAATAATTAATTAACAATTAATTCAAAATAAATACCAATAAATTAAATGACATATTTAATTAATCAGAATTAAATTACTTCCCACCCTATTCCCCTATAAACCAACAACCCGCTACAGAAAATAAATTAATGAAATTAATATATTTATCAAGTAATCAATTAAAATTATTTACCAATTATATTTTAATTAATTACCAATTATTATTTAAGTACAATTAATTCTAAATAATTAACAATGAATTAATTAACATATTTAATTAATTATAATTAAATTACTTCCCACCCTATTCCCCTATAAACCCACCACCCGCTACAGAAAATAATTTAATAAAATTAACATATTTATAAATTAATCAATTTTAATTAATTACCAATTATATTTTAATTAATAACCAATTATTAATTAATTACAAATTATTTCTAAATAAATATCAGTAAATAAATAAACTTAATTCCCACCCTATTCCCCTATAAATCCACAGCCCGCTTCAGAAAATAAATTACCAAAATTAAAATATTTATCAATTAATAAATTATAATTAATTACCAATTATATTTTCATTAATTACCAATTATTAATTATTTAACAATTAATTCTAAATAAATATCAATACATAAATGAACATATTTAATTAATTATAATTAAATTACTTCCCACCCTATTCCCCTATAAACCCACAACCCGCTACAGAATAATATTACACAAAAAATTAAAAATATTATTAATTTACCTTAAATTCGATATTTTTGTTGTCTATATTATGTCTAGTCGATATTATGTCCATTCTATATTTTTGATTCGATATTATGTCCATTCTATTCGATATACATTTTTTCTAGTCGATATTTTTGTTGTCTATATTATGTCTAGTCGATATTTTGTCCATTCTATATTTTTTACTCGATATTCTGTCCAGTCGAAATAAAAAACTCGATATTATGACTGCCCACCGTTCAAAGTGGAATATTCCATTGCACGAGTCACCCTGCAGGACGGACAGTGGGTGGCGGATGCAGCATCGTGTTCAGTCCTTGAGGGTCTATGGTTTAGTTCCCAAGGTAAACAAGAGAAGCACTTCAGTACCCCGAGACCTCTGGCAGATCGGACATTGAGAGCCATGCAGCTTGGTGACATTATTATAGTAGAGTAAACAAAGGGGTCTTAAAAGCTGCGTTGGGCTGAGCTTGTGAGATCACGTTCAAAGTGGAAGGACAATTTAGGACAGGGGTTGGAAGACAGGCATATAGACATGGTCAAGCTTGCGGTTGGACCAATTGCGTAGGGGTTGGCACCTGTGACTATTGAGGGAAAAATTAACGGGGTTGCATTTTGCTGAAAATATTTTTGGGGAGCGAGCCATGTGGGGTGAGGATACTGGAGGGGTGGTCCAGAGAGAGAGATAAACTGGGTGAGTTGAGGAAAACGGTCACAGTGAAGATTTTGAGGGTTGTGGTGCTCCAGGCAAAATCCAGGTTCACCTCTGCCTGTGTTGGGGAGCTGTTTGAGGGCGTAAATACAGTTTAATTCTTCAGGCCTTTCAGATATCTGAGCTGATGGGGCAACAAAAAGGTTGAACGTTTGCAGGTGGCTGGCAAGGTGAGAACAGGCAATGGGATAGGGTTTAGGATATGGCGAAGCAAGACACATCCAACAAGCATTGGCATAGCCAATAGGTCTCACCTTTGGGTCCTTATAAGTGTTTAGAGAGAGCTATTGGCTTTGGTAACGTTTTTAATATGTGTTGCAGAGCATTGTTAATGTTGTGCAGCATGTTTAAAAGTTATAAGTTATAATTAAAATAGTGTTATAACCATTTGTCACTTTATATAGAGGAAGAGGTGTGGCGCCGCGGCCAGGGCGACAGACTCCGGAATCTGGGGATCACGGTTCGATCCCCGGCTCCGGCGGCAGATTAACCCAGCACCATGTGACTCTGGGCAATAGCTTGCTTAATCTTCCCGACGGCCCCCTGCGCCTAGAGACCCTAACAGGTGATTGTGCGCTTTACAAATGTGGATATTATTATATATAACTTAGAAAACATTATATACACTGAAGTATTTTAATAAAAACCAGAATTAGCACCAAAAATATGTTCTAGTTTTGTTGTTTATGCAAGGAAGGGAGCAGTGGGGTAGGGGGAGTGGAGGTATAGGGAGGGAGGAGTGAAGTGGAGGTTCAGGGAGGGAGGGGATGGGAGGTGCAGGGATGGGTGGTGCGGGGAGTGGAGGTGCAGGGAGGGAGAGGGTGGGGGGAGTGGAGGTGGAGGTGGAGGTGGAGGGAGGGGGAAGTGAATGAGGTGGAGAGAGTGAGGGGGCAGTGAAGGTGGGAGAGTGGAGTTTGGAGGTGGAGGGAGGAGGCAGTGGAGGTGGAGGGAGGTGGGAGTGGAGTTGAATAAGGGCACGATTGACGAGCTAGTGTGATATGCCCTGGGCAGAAGTGACAAACTTTAGGGTAGGTTGGCTTGCCCTATACACCAATAAGGAGCAGTATTGCTGAACTTTAGTGAAAGTGGACATTCCCCGTACTGGAGTAAGGGCCCTGTACTGGAGTAAGGGCTGAATTTACGAGCTGCTTAATTGCGGGTGGGTGTGCCCTGAGCAGAATTGACGACCTTTAGTGGGGGTGGGATGTCCAGGGTTGGAACAAAGGGTGTTGTAGGGCAGAATTGAGGAGCTTTGTGAGAGGTGGTTGTGTCCAGGCTGGAGTAAGAGCGTGCAGCAGGGACGCTCGTGGGGCGCTGTAAGAGATGTGCGTCGATGGATGGGTTGGGAGGATTGATTCATGTTTTAAGGCCAGCCGCCTATGGCTCTTGGGACTGGAATGGGGACGCTGCAGGCGCAGAGTGAAGGCAGGCGGCAGAGCGGTGTGTGCTGGCGGAGGAGGGGTGCTCCGGTAGAGCTGTGTATGTGGACCCTAGTACTGGGCTCTGGATGCTACAGGCTAGATAAGGGTGTGTTGGCAGAACTGGGAAAAGCCGCTGCAGGTCAGGGCTGGGGTGTGCGTGTTGGCATAGCTGGGGCTTTGCGAGGCAGTGTTGGGGCAGTGAGCTGCGTGTGGGCCCCTGAGCTGGAACTATAGGGAGTATGCAAGGTAGAACTGACATGCTTTCATAGACATAGGTGGGCCCCTGTACAGGAAAAAGGGTCTGCTGCAGGGCAGAGCTAGCAAGCTTGTAGCGCCTTGTAAGAGGTGTCTCCTGGCCTGGCAGGGGGGCTGGGCGGTATTGGAGTGATAGGAGCTGCTAAACTGCAGCTTAGTGGTGGACTGGTAGAGCTGTGTATGCTGGCCTGACCTGGGGGTGCAGAGCGGGGGCTGCAGAGAAGTGTGTATATGTGTGTGTGAGAGAGATGTCCAATGGCTGGAGTAACAGGCGCTGCTTCAGCGTAGCATTGTGGTGCTTACAGTGTTTGTGGGTCGGTCGAAGTATGGAAAGGCAAGGGACGCTATGGCTCCTGGTAAGTTAGATTGACTGGGCCGTGCAATGCAATAGGTCTCGCATTTACGAGAGTTTCAGCTATTGGCATAGTAAATGACAATGCCTTTTATTTAGGTGCTGTTTTAAAAACAGATAAATACAAGGCATTGTCATTTACAATGCCAATAGCTTAAACTCTCACAAATGCGAGACCTATTGCATTGTGTTGACAAAGATAGGCACATAACGAACAGGATCAGTAAAGAGTAAATATGCAGCAGATACTACTAGATTAACACTAGTATGCACCAAGCATAACCTGATGGATACACCGGGCCTTCAGTAAATGCCCCTTGCAAAAAACAGGATCTGACCCTCAAACAGAACGCAAGTGTTCTTCATGCACAAAGTATATATAATTCACAAAGCTAGCCACATAAAAAGTTAATCAAGCAGTTGTACAAAGAAAATTAAAACACTACAAAGAAATTAAAATATGAAAATCAGCTGGGTGTTTGTTACACATTAGCTTTAAAACACAACTTGGTTTTTGGCCTTCTGTGCCAGTTCATAGCTTGCTAATGTATTCATCCTCTGATTGCTATCACTGAGTAACATCTGTTCCAGACAACAGTCTGCGCCTCCTGCAACAGAAATATTGCTTTTGTTCGTGTTCACGGCAGAATTGCATAACAGCGCTTGGGCGCCAGGCCAACCCCTCCACATGGATCAATACTGCTCTGCAACAGGAAAAACAACAACTTGTTCATAGCTATGACAGGAGCTCGCTGGAACAGAATTTGTTTGTCCCGTTTCCTTTTCACACAGAATTTGTTATGGAATCCGTCACAAAAAGGCTACCTACCCCAAGTTGGGCTGAGGAGGTTTTCTTCACTCGGCTTTCAATGGTTTGTCACATTCATGAGCAGGGGAAAGCCAAGGGAAACACCATCATGACTGCAATGATGAGAAGGCACATTCACAGACCGGAAACTCCCAGCCCTGGCTGGATCAGAACCAGGAACCACTAGTGTCCAGGCACCGGTGCAGGCGGCACCTGTGCGTTCTGAAAAGCATATCTGTCACTGTTGAACGTTCTGGCCAGGTTTCCTGCATCAACCACCGTACGGAACCCCATTTTCATTACACATTAGTGTGCAAAAGGACGGGGGTACGTTTTTTGGAGGTGCGTGCGAAGCTTCAGGCCCGGTCATTAGCACATGAATATCAGAAGCTTTGTCAGGAAAGAGAAGGCAGCTCGAGCAGATGCCGTGCATCGAGGCAGTTCATTCCAGACAACCAGACTGTGACAATTTATACCAAGAAGCGTGCCAGCGCGGCCACAAAAGCTTTGTAATATGACCCAGAACAGATGGCACCCTGCGCGTCACTGCTCGCTCCTGTCTGCTGTAGGCCGTGGGAGGAAACATTTACTGGGAAAGATGGGGCATGCAGCCGCCTTTGGCCAATTGCGTGCTTTCATTTTTGAAAGCCACACGCAATGTCCAATAGAATGTGTGCCAATAAAAAACACACGCACGAGTTGGCTGAGAAGCTGGAGTGATTCCAAGAGGTCATCTCCTTAGATCAGCGCATGCGTGCTGCACTAGGCGAGACCTAAAAAGGAGGATGAGCATCCTTTGCTTTAGATCGGGAGAAGAGGACATTTGCGCAGTAAAGAGCTGGTCAGTTTCCCGACGCCATGCGCCCTCTTAGAGACATTGTGACCCCCCACCCACACCGACCGCCCGGCTGCCCCACGCATGGGACGACCTCGCCTACTGACTGCACTGCCACAACGTGCATGGATATTGTGAATCCCTCACGTAGCCCATCGCCCGACTCCCGTCCCTTCTAGCGACGCTCCTGCTATTGCCACCATGCTCCCCCCCACAGTTTTGTCCCCCCAGTTGCACGACACCACCGCTATACGACCTGCACGGGCCCTGTCCCAACGACCTCCACAGCAGGGACTTCTACGACTCCTGTTCCTCTTTGTCCCCCCAGGTGGGGTTCCCTGCCTGCATCCCTGCTCATTTACCAATTTGAGAAGCCTGTGTTATTCAATGGAAGAAATGCCACATTGCCTAGTTTTATATGCAGAAAAGTTGCGTGATTGGCTGACCGCGGCTGAATGTTGATGCCGCGCCAGCAGATGATTCCTCCAACCTTATGCCTGCTAATGCAACAATAAAAAACAAGTTAAAAAAAAAAAGAGCTGGTCAGTTCTTGGATTTGAGAAAAGGGTGTCAGGGCCACTGTTTAAATATTTGCATGACTCCGAAGTGACAAACAGATACGTCTTAGGTGTATTGCAGCAGTTCCTGAGATTGGATAGATGGAATGAGAGGGGGCTTGGAACTCTGTTCAGAATAATAGTGGCAACGGAAGGGTTTTGAGTGAGAGCCAACTGAATCGATTAGATAGCTGGAGGAGCGATTGCCTGTGGGGATATGTGATATCAGGGACTGCTAGTGTTTAAGAAGGATCATAACGACTGTGCTTTCCTATTGCATGTGTGGAGGACAAGAAAGGTAGGAAAACAGAGAGTTAGATATGTTTTCTTTCAATAGTGAAATGAGTGTGGGAGCACGTGGGAGGGCAGTTTTCTGGATAATATATGAGAATGGATTTCGATCGGGCAGTAATATATTGATACTGTTCAGGAGGAATGAGACGGGGCCATTTGATGTCAACAAAGTGGGAGTTGAGGGCAAAGTGGCCTCAGCTAGACATGGTAGTATTGCATCTTAAGGAGAATAATTTGATTTAGTAGACTGGGTTGGAAGTGATTAAAAGGATGAAAAAAGATTTAAGCTTTCTCAGAGAATGATGGGAGGGGATGGGAAACTGTTGGATGCAGGTGTTGCCCCCAGCAGCGGCTCCTCCGCTAAGGTGGAGGAACGTCGCCCCACTGCTTTTCAACAGTGCAAAAAAGGAAAAATATAATTATAACAACATGATGTTATTATCATTTATTTTTTCCTGCTGAAGCCAGTTTTGGGGTGTGGCTTGGCCGTCGTCACAGCCAGCAGGGAGAGGAGTGGCTGGTGCACTTAAGTGTACATGACGGTTCGGCCGGCAGTCTTGGGCCAGCCAAACAGTCATGGGCACTTAGCATGTTCTTCACCTGGCTGTATTGAGCACCGAACCATGGTGCTCAGACCAATCACAACGCTGTTGACAGCAGCATTGTGATTGGCTAGAGAAGTCTGGGAGCCTGTGTGCCTCCGTGCTGCCAGGAAGAGAAGAGGACGGAGGATAGGCAGCGGCTGGCCGGCCAGAATGTCGGCAGGTAAGTAATATTTTATTTCCTTTTTCTGTTTTTTTTTTGTCCCCCCTATCTCCCTACCCATTCCACCACTACTGCCCCGCGCAGCTGCCACTGGTTGACCTGAAGGGTGTGGAGAGGGGCAGGGAGACTGGCTGCAATAACATGGCACAGAAGGAGATTATTAGAGAAATATCAGGGTTTTGCAAGGCCTAGGGAATAAAGATGATTAAGCATAGTGAGGCTGTATATGAATCGCCTGCTTTGTTTGGCATGACGGAGTACATCTGTCATTACTTGTGATGAAGCAAAGCTTCGCATTTGCGACTTGCTTTTGTCATGAACCTCGCTCATGTGTAACAAAGTAATAATTTGTACGTCTTACTAACCTTTATTTCATGTTTAAACGAGGTAAATGAAGCGTGCATATGTGTATTTCTAATACGATTAATTTGAGTCCATAAAATGGCCGCTGCTTTGAAATAGCTTCTGCGCATGCGTCAGTCACACTCACGTGTCCTGACGTGTTTGCAGGTTTGGAGGGAAATAGTTGCGCATGCGTAATACATAGCTTTGGCAATAACGTGGTACTGCACGTGCCATTGCTCTTGTGCCTGTGTATATGTAGCTAACATTTAGACTGCGTAGTATATTTTTATAGTGATAAGTTGAAAGTACAAAACCAATGATGTGTTTTCATATCGTTATTTCTATGTATTAATTTGTTCTCGCTTACTTTTCATGTACCGCGGGAAATGGGGGTCTGACTGAGCCGAAAGCCATCTTGGAGGTCCTTTCTGCGCAGGACCGTCCGCCTGGGGAGAAGTCAACCTTGGCTGGTGGAACTCAGCCAGCTGGCAGGGATGGGCAAGATGCTCCTGAGAAACTGACCTGCGAACTCAGCAGGACGGAGTCATGTGTCCCTATTCTGAAACAATGTTAAATTGTCACTGTATTTCCCTGGACTTTCTCATGAGAACCCCAATCTCGCTAGGCGGTACCCAGAGATGCAAAGTAGGCATCCAAATAGTGTGTTCTGATTGGTGTGTTACCCAAATCCTACCTTAGGACCAATCCAAATTGAGGGATTCTGACACTTTGCAACATTGGGGGGTGGTACACCGTCCCCAAACTGTATATCTACCCTGGGTTCACCTAGGGAAATTGTCCGACTTGTCTGGTTTAGCTGACCTGTCACTGACCCATCGCACTCAATAGGTGACTGAAGATACAGAGAGCTGCGGAGCACTCTGTCCGAAATTGACCATAGACTAAGGTTTTACTGAACCTTAAAGTGCTGGCGAAGCACTTTGCTGGGAGTTCGCTGACCCAATCGGGGTCTTGATCGATAGCTGCAGAGAGGGTAGAGCGCAGGCGTTGCTTCCAAACTGCGGGTGCGGTCCTGTCCTGAGGGGTTCCTGTCCTGAGGTCCTGTCCTGATTCCTAATGTGAGGGTTTCCTGTCCTGTCCTGGGTGTCCATTCTGCACCTGCTGTCCATTGAGGGGTATCCTTCCCTGAGGGTTTCCTGTCCTTAACTGACCCGTGGCCAGGGTTTGGTTTCCACACCAGTCTAGGTAAATATCGCTCTAAATTCTTTAAACTTGCACCTTTCTATTTTTCTGTCTTTTGCTTCAATAAAGACACACCTTTGCATATGTTGATTTTTCCATGCTTTTGCCGCAATTATTGAAACGTAAAGACATTGCATATTTTCATAACGTGTTCCCATGTTACCCTACCTGTTAGAAATCATATTTTGCATTGCAGTTTGTCATTTTCTGATATGGTCTAGAACGGCCTTACTTAAACTGTCCAAAGAACTTTTGCCCTAAATGCATAGCTTTCCCTGTTGCATCCCATATTAGCATTTCCATGATTACCCTGACTTTATTTCTCTATAGCTATGTACTTTTCGTTATCTTGATTATCGATTGTCTTATTCTTGTGAATCTAATGCTTACTGAGAACGAACTTTAGATAAAGACTTTAAAACTTCCAGTTGTCCGTGGTCATTGTACAAAAGTATTGAATGTCATTTTGAGTTGTATTTTGCTGCCTTTCCTTTTACAGCTAGCTCCCTGATCCATTGTGGTCATAGGTACCCGTGTCGGTGGATGGTAAGTCGGGTACACTAAGGAATAACAGTAGGGAATTCACACAAATTGGTAGCAGCCCGTGAAGTCACCCGGTCAATGTATATGGTGAATTGAAATATATGGGCCCGAAGCCGGAAGCGGCGAAATTATTGGTTGGGTGACCTCGCGCGCTCTATCAGTTTTTCTGGTAGCAGAGGTATGGTTAGGGACTAGTTAAAGGTTAGGCAGGATTAGTTAGACTAGTTAAGTCGGTAGCTGCTAGTATATTAATGCTGCTATAAGAGCGGCCGTTCCGAGGGACCTGATCATTCTCTTGAGAATACGCTGCTTTGAAATTTATGAATTGTTTTATCATTGTTATTCTTGTTCTTATATTGTTATATGTATTAATCCATGCATTTGTAAACCGTCTCGTTCAATGTTGTCCGAACTCCCCGGGGAATTGAATGGCAAAGTGGTGAATAGAATCCATTTGCCTTGAGGTCGCAGGCTCAAGGAAAGTTAGGTGCAGGTTAGGTACAACCGGGAAGCACTAACTAGGATTTTTCAGAATACGTGTGTGAATAAATGTCAGTAACGAGGTTCATTGGCAAAATTCCAATAGTGGCGTAACCTAGTAAGGGTCACATCGGAAGAGTAGCAGGTTCATCGGAGCTTGGGTGAAAGCAGAGGGGTCCGCTGGGAAACCTTAGACTCGGATATATCCCGGAGAAGTGGATGAGTTTAGGGAAGTAACAGGTTCACTGATGCTAGAGTGAAGGGTAGGCGGAAGGGATCTACCCGCAGCGTGTGAAAAGTAAATGGAAGTAGTTTACTTGCAGTAAAATAACTCTTTCTCTGTCTAGACACTTGAGCACTGTGGCGAATGTGTATTCGTTGTAAAATAACCAAGCACTGAGCACTTTTAGAAAGAAAGAAAGAAAGTTTCCGTTACCTTGTGAAGGGAGGGAGTCAGCCGCGAAGCGTCTCTGACGTCACTCCGTGCCGCGCTGGGATTGGTAGAAACAGCGGGCGGGTAGCGGGGCTGGAATTGTGAAGGAGGGGTGAGCGCTGGAGCGTGAGGACTGTCTCACGAAGGGGCCGCGCACCCATTGGCTGAAAATATTTGAACGCGTGCACCCCATTGGTCGCACGGAATTGCAAGACGCGTTCTGATTGGAGGTAACTTTGTAAACAATGTTAAGCGTAGAAATCGTATGTGGCACTCGTATTCTCCAGAGACTAGACCCGATCCAAGAAACCAAGGGTTTGAAAGGGATCAGTGGAAAGCCAATAGATACGATATTATGTACGGAACTAAGAGAAAAATGTCCCTTGTAAATAAGGTGAAGAATTACTTCAAAACGGACAAACCGATTAAATCCAGAGAGGGCGTTATTGTTCCACCACCCAATACTCCCGCCTCGTTCATGATGTTTGACCGAGGGTACAATACCTGTGTGTGGTTGGAAAATTGGGTAAAGTACACAAAAGATGACGGAATATTGGCTTTTCCGTTAGACGGTACTTTCAATGGTAGGATTTTATTTAATTTGAGAACCCGAATGAACGAATTGCATCCCAGACCGAGACTAACGCAGTATGAGGCATTAGAAGAATGGGAGATTGAGGCTTTCGAAAGAGAGAAACCACAAATGGACAAAGGTCTGACCAAATGGTACCCAAGGCTGAAACAAGAAACCAGGGATAAAAAGATGAAACAGTGGAGGCAGAGCATGATTGTTGAGGGTCTGTTTCCCATGATGCCAGCATGTCACACTTCTGCGGGAGAGAAAAAGACAGAAAAATGTAAGCACTGGGGGGCTCTTGGGGAGTCAGACGATGAATTATTAGATGACATTTTTACGCGAAGCCCGCCCCCTTATAATGAGGGAGCCCGACCTTCCAGTGCAGGAGAAAATCCCCAGCGTCCATCTATTAAGGAGGAGGACAGATCCCTAAGTAGGGGGGGAGGTGGTCAGATGCCGCCCTATTTTGAGAATCCCGGACCCGCGGAAGTAAGAGACATATATCCTAGAGTGCCCGTGAGCCCAGAGGAAAAATATTCCAGCAAGAGAGTCTTTTTCCCCAGACCTCTTTATGAAAACGAAGAAAAACCATTAAGTTCAGGAATGCCCTTTTTACAGCCTCCATATGAGGAAGAGCGCAGGTCATTTGGCACGGAAACTTTGTTCCCAAAACCAAATTATGGTGGAGGACCAAGTGAAACGCATCCTACTGCCCCGAGTTTTACCCCTCACCTGACCCCACAGCTAATACCTGACAGAACATTAGGAAGGGTACTAGAGGAAAGGGAGCAAGAGGCTCTAGCTAAACAGAGAACAGAAATAATTCAGAAAATCTCCCAGTTAAATACCAGTCCTGAGGCTTTGACTATCCCAGTAACAATTGGACCAGTGGTTCCGTTATATGGGAATAATCAGGGAAGTCCAAACCCTCCAGTTATTACTCCAATCATGGCCCCACCAAGGCAGGAGCCCATGATAATAGATGATCAGTCCAGTGAGTGCGAGTCTGAAGTTGTGTTCTTGGACCTGCCAAACAAACAGACCGGGAAGGGAGTGCAGAAGAGGCATAATCCTTTTAATGCGAAAGAAATTAAATTAGAATCAACGTCAGGTACTAGGAGTGTCTCTCTGGTAACTCCGGAAGAAATTGAAAATTGGAGTCGTGAATTAGAAAAACAGACTCCGCAAACGAAACCTTTAGACCTCTACAAACTGAGGGTAGAAATAGAGGAACTAATGGCAGGAAATGTGGGATTAGACAGATTAAATACCTACTCTGAAGAAGAGTTGCTGTTTATGTGTAAAAGCCTTACCAGAAGTACCCGAGTGCTCCACGAAAAGCTGACAGACACTGCAGCTAGTATGGGGGTAGATATTTCAAGGTCCAAGCCCTTGCAAAAACCTTACAGAGCTGATTTCTCAGACAAGGATATAGAGAACCTGAATGTGTCAGGGAAAAAGTTGCAGATTAAAGAGTTGCTAGCAATCCTGCAAAAGTGGGGAGATGTGGAAAAATGGAAAAACAGGTGGGCACGAAAGAAAGATGAGGCTCGATCCAGACAAGCGACCCCTGAGTTCGCTTTGAGAGAAGTAGACAAGCCCGAAACGTTATGCCCCATGCGTGAAGTACCAGGTGGGAGGTATGTGCACGTTCCATGGTCCAGACAGGATATTGTGTCCTTTACTAACGATTTCCCGAAATTGCGCAAAAAGCCAGTTGACTGGTACCGGCAGGTGGAAAGGTTCGTAAAGGTGCAAAAATGCCTGTGGAAAGACCTGGATGGATTTTTCGATATTGTGGTCCCGGTAGATCTATGGACCGAGTGTAAAATAGCCATAGCCTGGCCTAGTGAGGAGTACCCGAGGGACTCTAACACAGGGGAACCGTCGATTGAAGTGATGAAAAAATATGAACAAGTAATTCAGCATTTGAAAAATAAGGTGCCCGCAAAGGAAACAGATTGGACCAGGATAGATAGAACGACGCAGGAAAGAGACGAGACAGTGCACTCCTATTATGAAAGGCTGTTGCAGGTGTTTAAAACATACAGTGGTATAGATAACATCGAGATGAAGGATATGACGCATTTTATTTACAGGTTTGTAAATGGTTTAAGGCCTGAAATTTGTCAATGGATAAAAGATAACAAAATTTGTTGGCAGTCCAAAAAGATAGACGAAGTCCTACGGTATGCAAAATACTGTGAGGACGAGAGGGCAGAAAAGAAAAAAGCTCTCAAAGAGAAGGTTATGTGGGCTCAAGTGAAGCTCGCAGAACAGCAGGAAAAACAGTTGAGTAATATGGCCAAAAACACTCAGAACCAAAGTCCTGGGGGTGGGGGAGGAGGTAAGCCCCGGCCCAAAATGAGCAGGGAAGAGGCTATGAAGAAATTTCCCTGTCACCAGTGCGGAGAAATTGGACACTGGCGAAACGAGTGTCCTTATCTGCCCGATGATAACCCCAAAACACCTGATTTAACTCCACAGACGCAGAAAGAAAGACCAAGAAAGACTCAACCACAGGTAAAAACGATTCAGGTGCCCCGAGCTCCAAAGCAAGTATATAAGGGAAAATCCACAGAGGGTGATGAGATAGAAGTCTGGGAAAGCAAGGAGAACAGAAATGCAGCAACTTCGCAGTATTTGTTAAATGATACCTTCCTTTGTGATGACCAGTACTGACGGGGCCTGAGAGGGGAGGACGAGGAGTGCGTACTTGGCGCCTCCTTGCTGGTAGACCAGTCCGGACCATACATTGAAGGAAAGGTTGACGGAAATGATGTCACTTTTCTATTGGACACTGGCGCTACCCGTTCTACTGTGAGAACAGTGGACGTTCCAAACCTACCCCTCTCGGGAGAAGCCATCCAAGTAGTGGGTGTATCTAATCAATTGATTAGTACTCCTGTTACCAAACCAATGGAGATATCAATTGGAAACTTTAAAGAAATGCATCGATTTGTCGTTTGCGACACCAGTCCAGTGAACTTACTGGGACGTGATTTGCTGTGCAAAATGAACTGTACCATCTTTTGCACACCAAAAGGTGTTGAAATTCAGACCCCAGATGAAGATGGCATTTATAAATTAATGTTAATCAGACCTGACTCAGAAATTAAACGAATGACCATGCAGGATTTGCCCAAAGAACTCCAAGAAGCAGTGAAGCCAGAAGTATGGGACTTTACTGGGAAAGATGTAGGGTTAATGAAAAACGTGGACCCCATACAGATAACAATCAAGGACAATGCAGTATACCCCAATACTAAACCCTACAGAATGAATGCAGAAGTGAGAGCAGGTGTTACCCTGGAAATACAGAAATTGCTAGAAGGAAACATCATACAGGAAGTAATGAGTAGCCCATGTAACTCACCGATTATGGGCATCAAGAAGCCTAGTGGCAAGTACCGAGTAGTGCAGGACCTAAGAAAGGTAAACAAAATCGTGGTCCCCTGCTGCCCTATTGTCCCGAACCCAGCAGTGATTCTGTATCAGATTCCCTGGGATGCTGAGTGGTTCACTGTGATAGACCTGTGTCATGCATTCTTTTCCATTCCCTTGCATCCAGACAGCAAATTTCTTTTCTCATTTGCCTTCAATGGTCACGTGTATGTCTGGAACAGGGTCCCTCAAGGGTACACAGAGAGCCCCTCTATCTTTAATCAGATCTTGAAAAAATGTTTGGAAACTTTGGTCTTACCTGGAAACTCTGTCCTAGTGCAATACATTGACGACCTCTTGGTGGCGTCTAAAAGTCATAGGGATTGTGTGATTGACACCATTGCCCTACTGAATCACCTGAGTGAGAAGGGACATAAAGTGGCCCCTGACAAATTACAGTTCTGTGCAAAATCAGTGAAATATCTGGGGCACCAGATAGAGAAAGGTGTCAGGAAAGTAACATCAGAAAGGGTGAGAATAATTCAAAAGATGCAGTTACCCCGTACTCAGAAAGAGATCAGAATGTTCCTGGGAGTGATAGGATACTGCAGGCAATGGATTCTGGGATTTGCAGTCCTAGCTAGGCCCTTGATAAAAATGACCAAGAGAGGAACACCGGATATTGTACAATGGGATGATGAAAGCTTAACAGCCTTCACCAAACTGCGAGATTGTCTGTGTACAGCCCCTGCGTTGGGAATGCCAGACTATACCAAGGAATTTGCCCTGTTCTGCGACACTCGTGATAACTGTGCATTGTCAGTCCTGACACAAGAACATGGTACGACCAGAAGGCCTGTGGCATATTTCTCTGCCACCCTGGATCCAGTGGCTGCTGGATTACCAGGATGTCTGAAAGCAGTAGCTGCTACCTGCGCGAGTTTAGAGCAGAGTGAGTCCATTGTCATGGGACATCCTGTAACTGTGTATGTTCCACATGGAGTGGTAATTTTACTGACCAGGACGAAGACTCAGTATCTCACCCCTAGTCGGCTGACTAAATACGAGAGAATTCTTGTGGGTGCTGCAAATGTAAACATTGTCAGGTGCAGTATTCTGAACCCCGCCACTTTGCTCCCCGATCCAATGGATATGAAAGATGGGGTGGATGATGAGCATAATTGTATTGATTTAACAGAATTCAGCACCAAACCACGCCCAGACATTAAAGAAACACCTTTGCCTGTACATGACAAGGAATTGTTTGTGGATGGTTCATGTCTAAGACATGAACAAGGAGGCCTGAGTGCTGCCTATGCGGTAGTCTCCTTAACCAAAATTGCAGAAGCAGGTTATCTATTTGACATAAAGTCTGCACAAGTAGCCGAATTGATCGCTATGATAAAAGCTTGCAAAATTGGGAAAAACCTACGCATAACAGTGTATACTGACAGTCAGTACTGTTATGGAGTTGTGCATGACTTTGGCCAGTTGTGGCTACAGAGGGAGTTCCTGACTTCATCAGGTACCCCTATTCGAAATGGAAAAGTTGTTCAAGACCTTTTAGAGGCAATCCAGTTACCAAAGGAAATGGCAGTGGTAAAATGTGTTGCTCATAAGAAGGGCATGGACACTATATCACTGGGAAATGATTTTGCTGATCGAGTGGCCCAATGGTGCGCCAGAGATCGATATATCATAAATCCAAAACGAGGGGGGCCCGGAACCAGCTGCCAACTTCAAGTGTTTGAAGAAGTGCCTACATGGGATGAAGTGAAAGAGTGGCAGCAGGCGGCACCTTGGCAAGAGAGAGAGAAGTGGAAGGAAGACGGGTGTAGACCAAGACGTGTGGATGGTGTCATCTTGGGCCCAACTGGTATGCCTGTGTAACCTAGACACTTACTTGGCACAATGGCGAGATTGATACATGAAGGATCACACATTGGTAGGGACGCCATGATTCTAGTGTTCCAACAGACTTGGTATAGTAAAAAGTTCAGGAAAGTAGCAGAGTCCCTCTGCCAGAGGTGCCTGCCATGTCAAAGGATGAACGCAGGCAAAAGAACTGCGGTGGAACTGGGAAAAATTGGGAGGTCACGGGGTCCCTTTGTGAGAATACAGGTTGATTTCATCACCATGCCACGTTGTGAAGGGAAGCGATATGTCCTTGTCATGGTCTGCCTATTTTCGAAGTGGGTGGAAGCTTTCCCTACTCCCCAAAATGACGCAATGACAGTAGCCAAGTGTTTACTGAAAGAACTGATACCTAGGTTCGGGGTTCCAGTCACTATTGAATCAGATAGAGGCCGACATTTTCAGAATGATGTAATCGACGAACTCTGTAAGGCCTTTGGAATCACACAAAAGCTTCACTGTGCGTACCGTCCAGAG
Source organism: Lissotriton helveticus (assembly GCF_964261635.1). NCBI lineage: Eukaryota > Metazoa > Chordata > Amphibia > Caudata > Salamandridae > Lissotriton > Lissotriton helveticus. The sequence continues at coordinate 1,270,950,475 of NC_136068.1, forward strand.
GCGTCTGGAATAGTGGAACAAATAAATGGAACTATCAAAAACAGACTAGCAAAACTGTGTGATGCATCTGGCATGACCTGGGTGAAGGCCCTGCCCTTGGTCCTGATGGGACTCCGAAGTGTTCCTGACCGCAAGACAGGCCTAAGTCCCCATGAAATCCTGATGGGAAGAGTGATGAGACAAGCATGGGTACCAGGAAGCAAACTGTTGAGTATTACTGATGATTTGGTGCTTGAATACTGCAAGAGATTAGGTGACCAAGTGCGTTCTATCTCTCGCCAGATCGGAGAAGACGCCATCCTCAATCCAACGACTCCTCTCCACAAACTGGTCCCGGGGGACTGGGTCAAGATAAAGAAGCATACTCGGAAGAGCTGCCTGGAGCCAAGGTGGGGAGAGAAGCGTCAGGTGATCCTGGTAACAACCACAGCAGTAAAGTGTGCAGGGGTTCCACATTGGATACACGCCAGCCACACCCAGAAGGTATTACCAGACGAAGAGCCTGAAGAAGAAGGGCGTCCAGCAGAGGACTCTGCAGGAGCCAGACCAGAAGTAGCTGACGACGTACAGCCCAGTACCAGTCAAGCTGCGGGATCAGCAGACGTTGGCCCAGGAATAGTTGATAACGAACTACCAAGAGCCCAGCCTGCTGAAGGGGTCCAAGAAGCTGAGCCAGAAGTAGCTGAAGACGAGCTGCCGAGCATATGGCCAGAGGAGTGGATACCATTGATTGATCTCACCGAAGACCCCATCAGAACAAGTGAGCGACTTTGGGAAGGTAGAGAGTGGACTAGAGAGGAAAAGCAAGGCACAGGCAAAGAACCTCAGGATCTTGAGATTCACATCAAAACTGAGGAAGGAGAAGGTCAGACAGGGACAGAACAAGTGATTGATACTCCTCCACTGACTCCTGATGTCGAGAAGGGACAGACTAGACATAGCGTAATAGTTCGAGCAGAAGAAAATCCAGAGATCGAAGTGCTTGAACAGGATCAGATAGGATTAGAAGAACGTGTTCAGGAAACAGAAACAGAGACATTTGAAAAACAAACGGAAAACTGTCCTGAACAAGGCCAGATTAGTAACCAGGCAGAAGAAATAGATGCTAGCCCTGGAACTAGTCAGATAGAAGGGGAAGAAACTGAAACAGAATTGCCACTGACTAATGAAAACAAGAGGGCAAGAGAAGAAAACGAAGTCCAAGTGCCAACTAAAAGACTTAAGAAAAGAAAGCACATTGAGCCTGGCTTCGTAAAGAAATTGAGGCTAAGGATAAAAACGGTGGAAGAAAAACGTGCAGAAGAAAGGAGAAGTGCTCGCATAGCTGAGCAACAAGAAGGTACCTCCAAAAGAAGGAGTGATCGAATAAAGAGACAAAACAAAAAGTACAAGTCTCCTGAATGGACGCTCGTTTTGGAAGAATTTGAAGATCTTGATATAACTGACGAAAGCGACGGAGAACCCGTCCCTGAGTACTCTGCCGAAGAAGAAGACGAGCCACCGTGAATTTGCACAAAGTAAGCTACTTGTGTAAAGACACAAAGAGGGGTCGAGAAACTTCTTCTGAGCCAAAATGTCTGATTCAAGCGTGAATGGTAGACCGAGTCGCAGCTGTTGCAAAACATGCTGCAAGGTATGTGTATGTAGTATAGTTATACTGATATTAGTTTGGATAGGACTAACAGTGTTCATTCCCTTTGCAGTGAGCAAAAATACTAATATTTACCCTACTGAAATTGTAAATACTGACAGTGAGGAGCTGACAACACAGACTGTAGCAAGACATGAGAGAGCACTGAAACAAACAAAACGAGACTTAGAAGCATCAGATGAGGGAGGACTACATTATCATGGAGTTAAGAACAGGACACATTTAAATGTTTTCGCAAACTTGTTAATACACTATGTAGAGACTATGGAAATTGAAGATTGCTATGTCTGCATGAAGCTACCTACCTCTGTAGCTGAAGGCGTGACATACCATCACCTGCCTCTGACATATGGAATCTCCTGTAGCATTTTAGCAAGCTTATTTTACAAAAGAGGACCGTTACAGTACTATTACTCTAACAATGACGTGATCTTTTCTGAACTTCCTATACGTGGGAACTTGAATCCTGTACATACCAAAAGTGACGTTACTCGCTATATGGGCGAATACTTTCTGACTATAGGTACTATCGACATAGGTGACGCACACAGAGATAACTTGACTTGTTCTTTGCGTGAGCAGGAAAAGATGTTCCTGAACATGGCAGAGAAAAGGAGAATAAAAATACAAAGAAAGGCAGATGACGAAAGACAGAAAAGGCCAAGATGGGCAGAGAACATGGAAGGCACCTCAACTGGTGGGGCGGGTCCTGCTCTGTTGCTGGATTTTGAAAAGAAAGGCAAGCTATGTCTTCACCGCGAGAAGACTAGCTATTATAATAACATTTTCATTGGTTCCAGTGAATGCGAACATAATTACAAGGTAATTGGAGGTTGGGGTTTCAAAAATGGGTCAGAGCCTGTGTTTCCTGGAATTTATTTTATTTGTGGGGACAAGGCTTATTTCAAATTACCGGATCACTGGTATGGAAGCTGCTATTTTGGCATTGTCTTCCCGAAAATATACCATGTGAATGGAGTTGCTGGAAGCAGTGAAAATACTAATGGCTTAGTGCGTAGTAAAAGAGAAAGTGTAGGTGAAATAATGGGTAGTATTTTCAGTGCACTGATACCTGGAGTGGGAGTGGTTCTGAACACTCACAGAATTTGCAAATTGTCCACTATAGTGGATGTGTTGTCTACTGACACAGCTCATGGATTTCTGCTGGTCAATACCGAAATGGTTGCGATCAGATCAATGGTTTTGCAGAACAGACTTGCTCTTGACACCTTATTAGCAAAAGAGGGCGGAGTCTGCCGGATGTTGAAGGCGCAACATTGTTGCACTTATATTCCGGACAAAAGTGTACAGCTCAAAAGATACGTGAAAAACATTACTAATTTGGAAAGGGAACTTAAACCACTCGAGGTTGACAGTGCCTGGAAGAGACTGGTAGATGGTCTCTCAAATGTAGGTCATTGGCTTGCTAGCTTAGGTAAAAGCTTATTGTTTAAGGTACTGATGCCAATTGGAATTATAGGTCTTATCCTATTCTTCATATTTGTCTGTTGCAAATGCCGTAAGCACACCAGAAAGCATCAAGTGAATGCGAGAGGAGTGAAACGAAGTGTGGATGAGCTTGAACTGGAGGAAATAAATAATCAGATATACAAAAGGGTGAAGAATTCTCACCCTACCAAAAATGAGAAAGAGAAGTTGAACCGCTTGTTGGAAGAGATAGAGCTGTATAAAGTGTGAGAAGTTGGCATCTGGTTCCATTTATTTTGTGATGATAGTAAATATCATCAAAGAGGGGATTGATGAAGCAAAGCTTTGCATTTGCGACTTGCTTTTGTCATGAACCTCGCTCATGTGTAACAAAGTAATAATTTGTACGTCTTACTAACCTTTATTTCATGTTTAAACGAGGTAAATGAAGCTTGCATATGTGTATTTCTAATACGATTAATTTGAGTCCATAAAATAGCCGCTGCTTTGAAATAGCTTCTGCGCATGCGTCAGTCACACTCACGTGTCCTGATGTGTTTGCAGGTTTGGAGGGAAATAGTTGCGCATGCGTAATACATAGCTTTGGCAATAACGTGGTACTGCTCGTGCCATTGCTCTTGTGCCTGTGTATATGTAGCTAACATTTAGACTGCGTAGTATATTTTTATAGTGATAAGTTGAAAGTACAAAACCAATGATGTGTTTTCATATCGTTATTTCTATGTATTAATTTGTTCTCGCTTACTTTTCATGTACCGCGGGAAATGGGGGTCTGACTGAGCCGAAAGCCATCTTGGAGGTCCTTTCTGCGCAGGACCGTCCGCCTGGGGAGAAGTCAACCTTGGCTGGTGGAACTCAGCCAGCTGGCAGGGATGGGCAAGATGCTCCTGAGAAACTGACCTGCGAACTCAGCAGGACGGAGTCATGTGTCCCTATTCTGAAACAATGTTAAATTGTCACTGTATTTCCCTGGACTTTCTCATGAGAACCCCAATCTCGCTAGGCGGTACCCAGAGATGCAAAGTAGGCATCCAAATAGTGTGTTCTGATTGGTGTGTTACCCAAATCCTACCTTAGGACCAATCCAAATTGAGGGATTCTGACACTTTGCAACATTGGGGGGTGGTACACCGTCCCCAAACTGTATATCTACCCTGGGTTCACCTAGGGAAATTGTCCGACTTGTCTGGTTTAGCTGACCTGTCACTGACCCATCGCACTCAATAGGTGACTGAAGATACAGAGAGCTGCGGAGCACTCTGTCCGAAATTGACCATAGACTAAGGTTTTACTGAACCTTAAAGTGCTGGCGAAGCACTTTGCTGGGAGTTCGCTGACCCAATCGGGGTCTTGATCGATAGCTGCAGAGAGGGTGGAGCGCAGGCGTTGCTTCCAAACTGCGGGTGCGGTCCTGTCCTGAGGGGTTCCTGTCCTGAGGTCCTGTCCTGATTCCTAATCTGAGGGTTTCCTGTCCTGTCCTGGGTGTCCATTCTGCACCTGCTGTCCATTGAGGGGTATCCTTCCCTGAGGGTTTCCTGTCCTTAACTGACCCGTGGCCAGGGTTTGGTTTCCACACCAGTCTAGGTAAATATCGCTCTAAATTCTTTAAACTTGCACCTTTCTATTTTTCTGTCTTTTGCTTCAATAAAGACACACCTTTGCATATGTTGATTTTTCCATGCTTTTGCCGCAATTATTGAAACGTAAAGACATTGCATATTTTCATAACGTGTTCCCATGTTACCCTACCTGTTAGAAATCATATTTTGCATTGCAGTTTGTCATTTTCTGATATGGTCTAGAACGGCCTTACTTAAACTGTCCAAAGAACTTTTGCCCTAAATGCATAGCTTTCCCTGTTGCATCCCATATTAGCATTTCCATGATTACCCTGACTTTATTTCTCTATAGCTATGTACTTTTCGTTATCTTGATTATCGATTGTCTTATTCTTGTGAATCTAATGCTTACTGAGAACGAACTTTAGATAAAGACTTTAAAACTTCCAGTTGTCCGTGGTCATTTTACAAAAGTATTGAATGTCATTTTGAGTTGTATTTTGCTGCCTTTCCTTTTACAGCTAGCTCCCTGATCCATTGTGGTCATAGGTACCCGTGTCGGTGGATGGTAAGTCGGGTACACTAAGGAATAACAGTAGGGAATTCACACAAATTGGTAGCAGCCCGTGAAGTCACCCGGTCAATGTATATGGTGAATTGAAATATATGGGCCGGAAGCGGCGAAATTATTGGTTGGGTGACCTCGCGCGCTCTATCACTTGTATGTTAATAGAAGCCAATGCAAACAACAACCCTCACTCTAATTGCTGTCCGATAGGGTTATATATCAACAATACACTGAAAGGCCGGATAACAGGGACCAACCCTACGAGTCTCTACACCCTGCAGGTAAATAGGCCAAGGGATGGGAAAGCGAAATGGAAATGTACAAATCAAGCATGAAAGAATGTAAATAAGATTTACCTTAAGGCTGCTATTCTATGACTAAAGAAAGAGCAGAAAAACAAGGACACAAAACAGGAAGTTAAAATAGGCATGGTTTAGAAGAGACTACAAAATTCGGAAAATAGAGCTCGGTCATTAAGCAAATCTGAAAGATGCAGGCTGAGTAAATCCATCTGCATTCAAAACATAACAGAAAACACTAAAACTATTCAAACTAACTGCAAGGAAATAGGAGCTTGCCTGGTTGTCCTATTGGTTTTTCCAGCACTGTTTGCTGCTGCTATGCAGCAATGACAATAAAAGCACAGACGAAAAAGAATAAAAGGCACTATGACACAACTGCTATGGCTGTTTACGCAATTGTGTCGGTGAGAACAGGTGTCACCATGGATGTATTTGCTGATATAGAATGACATACAGCACTTGGATCAGAAAATAAAAAATACATTTTGTTTTTAGTGCAAAGTGCAAAATAAAAATAAACAAGCAATGGTAAATGCATTAGGTTTCGCCTATGTGATTCTCATTTTTTGCAGTTGAAGGGCTTTGTTGCAAATAAGAGCAATGATTTAATCCATTCTTTCCCTCGTGTCGACGTGTGATGATGAAAACCAGTGCAACTCTTCACGCTGTGATATTAGTATTAGGGCGCGGCCCTCGGTAGCAGCAAGCCTGCTAAATAAACAAGCAGGGCAGGGTTGGCAGGTGAAAGTAATGACCAGGGCAGGGGATGGCGGCTGGAGACAGATGCTGGCAACGTTGGTTGTCCCAATGGGGGGAGAACAGCAAAAACCATGCACCCACTTGAAGTGCTACAGATTAAATGAAAAAAAGAAAGGGGCAAGACAGAGGATGTGGCATAACGGCCAGAACTGCCGACCTTGGAGCAGGGGAGCTGGGTTTGAGTCTCGGCATGCGTTCACAAGCACGCTTGAAATGTGCGCTCAAAAGTTAAAATAAAATATGAGATCAAAGCATGCAGCTAGGATTATCAGCTAGGAAAAGTAAAGGGTGTTAAACAAAAGTGTGCATTAAAAAGTGCCCCAACAGCGGAAGGAAACAGTACTTTTGAGACAGGAAACTAATAAGAGAAGTATGTGAGGAACAAGCATTGGTAAATGCAAGAAACTATGCTATAGCAAATAAGTGCTGTGCAGGCGAAACCTAAAAAGGACTGTGAGGGTGGGGGTCAACTGAGGACCATGTGGGCAGAATGAGTGGTTTGAGGATGGGAAAAGCAGGACACGAGGAAGAAGCAACATTGGGACAGGGGAGAAGGAAACGATAGCAAAGACAACACGAAACGTGGGACAGAGGTGAGAATCACGGAAGAGAAAAAGTGAGGAACACATCAAGGAGAGAGTGACACAGGGGCTGGTGAGAAGCGCATGAGGGAGAGAGCAATATGGAGCATGGGGGGAGTTTGGGAGAAGAAGCACACCAGAGTGAGAGCGCAGCACACAAGGGAGACGGCAACATGGAGAGCCAATGAGTATTTGGCATAGGGAGAAGCACACTAAGGAGAGAGTTGGAAAACACATGCACTCATGAAATGCTTAGCAAAAAAGAAAAAAGTATTTCCTAAAAGTGAGCGTTGTAAATGATACAAGCATGATAAGATAGCCAATCAAACTGATGATAAAGAGGCTATGCTCCAAGGGAGAAATAAACAGAAGAGCAATTGAATACGAAGCTTACAAATGAGAGTTACTATAAAGCCAAACACTGGTGAGTTATGGCTCGGCTGTAAGCATCTTCAAGTTCTTGGTAAGGCCACAATAGGTCTTCGCAGCCCAGCAGCTTATGCTGTCTTGTAGTCAAAACCTAAATAGGAATATATGGCTAGAAAGCCCTCCAAATTGATCCAAACAAATATCCAGACTTGTGGGAAAAACCTTTATCAATGCATCTCTGCATAAAACTTCATTTAGGAGCAGAAAAATATTCTAAAAAAAAAAGTTAAATTTCCTCATCCATTTCTAAAAAAGATCAGTAGAGTCCCACTGAGAATCTAGTAACAACAGAGGGACTAAAAAAAGAACTGTACGAATTGAAAAACAAGACATCGTTTAGCCCAGCAAATATTTCGAGTTAGATGTTGAAATTAAATCCAGAGCCAGAACAGAAAATCCTTACTACATTTCTCAACCTAAGCTTGAAGCTTCACGAAAACACAGCAAGAGCCCAGGGGTGCTAAGCAGTCACTACATGAACGAGGGGATAGTCGGCACCCCAATATTTACAACCGGGGAGAGGGAGGGGCGCTGTGCCAATAACGTCATTACCACATGTTCCAACTGTCTTATAAATCAAAGGGGAATATTCTCGAGGACTTATCGCTGAGTTATCAGCACTTTATCGCAGCTAAAGTGGCAATAAATGTATCGCCCCATTCAGAAGCTGGTGCTAAAAGCCCATATCACCAGCTTACCTGCGATAGCAGCCGCAAAAAACATCGCCACAGATTACCCCGGCATTTAACGCTGATGATATGCAGAGTAGGCGTTCCCGTGCAAAAAGCTGTGACAACACCAAGTCACAACATTCTCAACGACAAGCCAGATCTGTGATAAGATCACAAAACAGGCGATAAGGCACGTTAGCAGCAAGGATTTAACACCTGTTCTGACCTGGTGTAAAGTCGGACGACATCCTGCACCATAAAAGGAAGCCCAGCCCAGAGCCACACATAAAGAACAACAGATGCCATGGAGCCAAGGATTATGCAGCTCGGACACCAGAGAAGGCCACAACACCAACCGCCACACCCCAGAGCCCCCGCATCCATTCCCCCCGGGGCCCTACCCCAGGCACACCAACCCCCAGACCAAGATCTCGCACATCAACTTCACAAAATCATGTACAAAATCATTTGCCGGATGTCGCACAATTACAACAATTAACATTCATGTGTGGTCAGAAAAAGGAGAATCATTCATTCACCATTGAAAGTCCAAACAAAATATCACAATCAAACTTGGTTCCAAACAACTTTTTGGAAGAGACATGGCCGGTCATCCCTGGACAATCTGTAAGTCACAGCCTGCAAGACAAAATTCAAGATAATGTCGGCGTTGCGATTCATTCGCTCGACCGCTTCTTTAACTAGAGATTAATCCTAGCACAGAACCGATCACAAGCAAGATCGGCTTCCAAACCCGCCGATAATTCCTCCATCGGCATGACCGGCGGATCTTAAGAGACCGGGACTCTCCTGAATTATATCGACAGTTACAGTCGACCATTGATGGATTTCCCGCCCCAGCTCAGCCTTTGATGTCCCTCGTGACCATCGGTTCATAATCTTTGGACCCAAGGAACTCTGAATCTACGTAAGGAGCCCTTCCTTTTACTCCGGCACTGCACACGACCCTTCCAGTCCTGAAGATGATCCCAAACTGCTCGGATCGAAACGCCGTCGACCCTTCAGCCTGTATTTAGGCGCTTCCTTCATAGCGAATTTCTATGAAAATGAAATACTAAATCAATTGTTTAAAGTGTTTTGAAATCCCTATGTTCGAAGTCACTGTAAATATTCTCACTTAACACCTTGCGCCGTCCCTCGCTGATCCCTCTGTCACTTGCGTCGCCGTAGTGTCACTCCTTTCACTCGTGCACCTTGTACACACTTGGGTCATTGAAAAATGTGTATTCACAATTGCAGTGCTGATATTTAACTGTAATTCTTTCCTGTTCTAATTTTTGAATATGTTGAATTAAATTGAGGCTTTTAGCATTGAAAATGAATGCATAGAGTCTCCTTGTGCCTCCCCGGATAATTGTCTTCTAATCATACCAGTTGGGGTATTGTTCAATATATATAGCTTATTACCCCAATCCCGACCTGGTTGATGGGTTTTCACTCCTCTTGTTTTGAAACAATCAAAGTTCCTGCAGCAGTCATCTGGTACAGGCGCTGTGGCAGCAATGGCAAGATGAGGATCTGCAGTGCTTGTAAGATCCCAGCTACATCTCGCTGGTGTTCTGCCGTGGCAGCCATAATTCTAGCCTGCATCGGCTCCATGGTCTCCATTGTCCTACGCATCTGTGCCAACTCTGGGCTGTCATCGATGGAGCCTGTCTGACTAGTCAGTTCTTGTATCCTAGTAATGGCCACAGCGATGTTAGCCAAGGATTGTTGGCGAGCATGGAGGGGACAGTGGGTGTCCGTTAGGGACTGTAAGTAGTCCCTGATGGGACTTATACACCCATGTATGGCATCTAGTTTGGCTGGCATGAGGACGAACCCCACCCGCAGCTGATCAGCCATCTTCTCCTGGCACCCTAACACCCGGCGTTGGAATGCCTTGTGATGGACCTGGGGGTCCTGTGAGCCAGCCATGGTGGTGTGTGCTTCCTGCTGTGTGGTCTGTGCAGGGGGTGGGGTCACCTCGATGCAGCTGGGCTGACCTACTCCTTCCTGGAGATGGGGTGCGGAGGCTGTCTACAAACGGTTGGAGAGTGTCAGAGTAGATGACCAGGGGGTCCTCTTCATCATCACTGAAGAGATGTCTGGGCTGCTCTGCAGGAGGTGTTGATTGTCCCTCTGCAATTTTTTTGGGGTAATCAGTTTTTTGACATTTCCCAAACCTAGGACATAAGAACACAGCCAAGGAATGCACAAGATAGCAAAGATCATCACCATCAGACAACAGGAGGCATGAACCAAGGAAATTGTCCATAAGCACAATGCGTCCTGAAGCGGAAAAATGCAGCCATGAAAAGGGAAAACTGACACAAAATTAAAAACTGCCTCTGCAATTTAAAGGGGAGATGCAGGTTAACAGTGTGTTCCATGTATGTTGATGCATTATACAGGTTTCCAGACAGACAGCATGGCAATGTGCATTGTGACTGTTTCGGAGAAGCTGGCTATTTGATGGGAGATAGTAGACATTTCGACTACAAGACGGATGTGAGGTTGTACTCGTACATTATCATCTCAGAGTTTCATGCAATGCCAGATGTGATTGGCCAGGTTCTATTCACAAACTGCACCAGTTGTGTCCTCCGTCCTGTGGTGTAAGTGTTGCACTTTGTACCACATAGTTGTCAATGTTGATGTGCTGTGATTGCTATGTGTGTGTGCTACATTGTGGGAGAGTCGCCCCTGCAGCTATGATTTAGCGGCCCCTTATCCCTTTGGAAAGGCGGTGTGCCTTTTGACTTGTGTGCTTTTCGGGTGCTGAGATTTTGGCGACTTGGTCATTTGTGCTCTTGGACATTTTTTGTACTCTTGTGCATGGTTTGTCTGCAGATGTGTTGTTGACGTTAGGGGGTGTATGTGCACTTAGATGTGTCAGAGTGTGACCTGCTACTTTGAGGATGTGATCCACACTTCGCCACCTCAGTGTCGTGTTGTGCACCATGTCATGTATTTTGGCAGCAGCTATGCTATCGGTCATGCAGTGTCACTTGCATTGTCAGAGTGGCTCAGAGAGCTGCTGCTTTGCTGGATTCAGCACATGTGCCTGGGTAGGTTGTGGGATTGGTGTTAGGGAGGGGGGCCGCTTTGTGCACATTGTGGACGGGGTGTTTCTATGTGTGCAGCAGTGTGCCAAGGGTATCAGGGACTTGTTCCGCAATCATTGTGCGTGTGCAATGTGCTACACATGATTGTGCATGTGTGCCATTGTGCCCATCTCCCTCCATCCCCCAGTCACTGGTCATTACTCACCCTGTTGCTGTTGGGTCAGGTCATATCGAGCTGTGTCTGGGCTCCCTACTCCTTGCACCGTCTCCACACTGATGACTGTGGCCACCATTTCCTCTAGCTCATCCAGCTCCTTCTGTGGTGCAGGTCTCCCACCTCCAGTCGCCTTTGCCGCCTTCCTGTTGGCAGCAAGTTTCTGTTTGGTTTGACTTTGCACAGCATGCCAGCACCTCTTGACCTCCTCCATTGCCCTCCTCAACACTCCGACTGCATTCACGTTGTTCACTATGGACTGCCATATTTCCGTTTGTGTTGCCAATGATGACGCAGTGTAGGTGACAAACATTGGTTGGTAGTGTTCTATCACCTCCGTGACGATGATCCAGTCTTCCTGTGGACTGAACCCCGTCTTCCTCTTCCTCTTCTCCTTGCCCTTCCCCGAACACAGGGTTCCTGGCTGGTTCTCCGTAGGACTTGTGGGGTTCGGGTTGTCCTCTGCACTCGGTCCGGGTGCATCCATGGTGCTACACAGTTTGATTTGGTTTTGGTGTTTTTTTTTGTTGCTCTTATAGTGCATTTTCCCGCATGATACACGGGAATTGCAGGCTTGTGGCTGGTTGAAGCTGATTTTTGTATCGCGATTTGGGGTATCGTAACTTTTTTTCACGTTTTGATTTTTTTCTGCATCGCGTTGATTTTTACCGGGTCATTTGGCGCGTTATCCTGCTACTATCGAATGGTGCAGCCTGGTCGGGAATACTACGTTAACACAGAGTTATTTTGTCGCAATAGATTGCGATGTGCAAAGTTGCGTTAAGCTAATTTTGTGATGATTATCACACATTCTTTAGAATATCCCCCAAAGAACGCTAAATATTCTAATGATAAACAACCGTTTTGCCCAAGAGTCAAATAAGACCTTTTAACAAACACAGACCTAGTGTTAGAAGTGGGCGGGATCGGAAGGGTACGGCGTGCCCCTACTTTCAAAAATTATTTCAGTCCGTTCCCCTACTTCTTTGTTTTAAAAAAGCGCCCTGGGACGGCAAGAATAGTCCTACTTAAAAATTATAACTTTGTTATTCTGCCTATGTGGTGCACATCGAGGAAGGCCTCTGCAGTGCCCACGGCATCTCCCCTTCCCCTCTGTATCTGGGGGGCCGGGGCCTGCAAAGCTACACTGAAAGGGCCATCAGTCTTAGGTTAGCGCGAAAACGGCTACCTCTGATGGCCCTCCTGCTGCAGTGATTCACGCCTCATTTAGTGAGGACGCTACCTGCCTGCCCCCACTGTGACCAATATAATGGTCACAACAGGATGCTTTGGTGGTCCTGCCCTTGACCTCCTCTGCCCTTTATCTGTGGGCTCACACAGACTGATCAAAAGCAACTAGAAAAGAAGAAAAGAGCAAAGATGAGGAATTTGTGGCTTGCTGCAATTCTGCTCTCCACCCAGCCAGAACTGGAAAATAGGAGGGGTTCTGCTGTAGCAGAGGCCCTCCGCTGGTCTATGTACCCACAGCAGTCCCAGCCCCACCAGCCTCTCCTGGAAATTGTTCTTGTGCTTGCCCAGAGGTCCCCAACCCCACCTTTACAGCTTTGTTCTTTTCCCTGCACTGGGGCCTGCAAGAGGAGCCTGGACTGCCTCTGAACTCCACGCTCTTAAATAGACATCAAGTAAGTTGAGAGAAAAAAACCATCATAATGGGCCCCTAAGTGATTTGCCCAGAATCATAGGATGCTTGAGCCTCCTGCCAGACCCGAACCTGGCTCCCCAGCTTCAGTCTTGAAGGGCACCAAAATATGTTGATTATGGCTACTTCTAGAGTTATGCGTAATCAAAAGAGAGAGAGAGGACCAGATAGCTAGTCCTTATCCCCGGGGTTATATATGATTTAATCAAAAAGAGACTAGCTCAAGATTTATAATAATTACAAAAAGTAAAAAGACTCAAGTATGTTTTGTCATGGGGTGGGAACACCTGGTGAGTGTGTTCATAAAGCCCTCACCCACCAACCTAGTTGGTGGCATGCTTCATCATCGGGCCCACCCAGTGACACCTAGCGTGTCCCGGGTGTGCTTCGACGCCTGATTACAGCGGAGCTGGTATATTGCTGAGTGTGCAGTGAAGGGTGTAATGAAAGTGATGTTAAAACGGCTTGGCGGGGGTCCAGTACCCGAGGGTAAATTAGACTTTAATACCTGGGCCTCCGTCAGCGGTTAAAAATAAGGCTGTTGGATGTTAGAGGCGAGTTACGACCTCCCACATCCGATGGGTCAACATGTTTCAGCCAGAGCCTTATGTATATGCTGGCTTTCTTCAGGACCTATATAAAATAGTGAGTGTAATTAAACTATTGGGTGTGTGATTCAGACTATGTGTTTACACGCCCTAAAGTGTTTATCTATGTGTGAGAGGGGGATTCCCTTCTCAAAAACACGCTAGTTTTAGCAGGTTCGGACCTCAAGGTTGAGAGGTGGCAGGGGGTTGGCCAGCTTTTCTGGGCAGAGCCTGCTCTGGACCTGTAGTGCCTCCTTCGCATACCAGACCATACTTCTAGAGTTACTCCTCAGTAGGAGCCTCGTTCACTCTGAAGCAAGTTAGAGGTCAGACAGACAAAGGGCTGGAAAAATATTGTAAATATGAAAAAGAATCACTTTCAATCACTTGAGCTGTGCTAGTGCAATGACAGCATTGCAGCACCAGCCTGTGGTTCGTTGGTAAATTGCAACATTAGTCAATATTAGTTGCAAAAGCACTTTATACCACTTCTGCAGTTTCTAAGCATTATGTATCCAATCTAGCGATACTCAAATTAACCGACCTGGGAAGGATTAATTGGTTTTGCCGGCAATATCCATACACATGAGCACATGAGAAGTCAATGACTAGTATTAATTCACTGAGTTATGTTGGCACCTTAGAAATACTGTCCATAGTGCCTGCTAGCTGTTTCAGTGCGCTTTGTGTTGGTTACAAGGTGGAAGCCATGCGTGGCACACCCTACCACAAGGGTTGCACAGATACAGAAGAGCGCATTTACTCTGGTAGAGAGGGGAACAGGGTTGGAGCTTTATTGAGAACCAGGTAGGGTTCAAATATTGGTACAAAAATTCCCAGCATCCCGACAAAACTACATGCCACTTGTGCAGATCACGAGGCCTGGTCCATAGTGTTTCGCACCTGTGCCTCTGCACTCAAGACAGCCAGTAAAATGATTGCGCTGTACCTGCTCAGTGCATGATGAAGCCTGCAGCCAGTGCTTAATTTGAGCTGGTGTTTGCAGGTGCAGATATTTGGCAGGGTGGTTCCTTGAGTTAAACACTCACTGCTGAGATCTGCGGGCCATTAGTTGGAATCAGCGAAAGGCTAACTGAGACCTCAGTCCTTGAGACGATGGTAAATGAAATCTCGTTTCACAGGGTAACAGTAACATATATTGTTTACAATTCTTGGAAGTGTGGGTTGAAATTTGGCATGAAATGGGTTATTACCCTTCAAATATGGACAGTTATAGGATGGGATGTGAGGAAGGCAGATGAGAGATGAAGCCACCTGCCTAATGTTAACTTCATTTTAAGAGCCACTCGTGGGTGAGCACGCTGAGGGGGTCTATTGAGACCCACCCCTCGAAAGGAAGAGTCTTGCCCGTTCTATTGACCCCCATCCCCATTCCCTGTTACCCACTCAATTCTCAGCGGCATGGATGCCACACAGTCTCAATTATGAGTCCTTCCTGTGTGTTAATGGAGCCCTGAAATAATGAAGGGTGGCACGCATAGAAGTAGTGTTCCCTTCTGCTTCCCCATCACCCCTCTTCGCTTATGTTCTCTCTCTTCCATACCTACACTTAATTCTCCTCCTCTCCATCAGTGCTTCAAAGTGGAGTAGTCAGCCATAAAGCTCATTCCCGCCACCAACTCCATACAGCCCTCTCCTATCCCCTTGCAGTGCTCTGAAGCAGCCAGCAGATGACTTGTACTTCTATGAGCTAGTGCATGCGATGGATCTTGAACGCGGCACCTGGCCACACCAAAGATCATTTCATTGTTTTATAAAATGCCAACTCTGCACAAGCAGGTCTCAGAGTGCTGTGCACAAAAGGGTGTTCAGACACAAGACAACTCTGAATTAACTGGTGACACAATAGAGCAGAGCAGATTGTTGACAATGCAATATCGGCCCTTGGTTCGCAGTGGATTTAAGAACACGGAGTGTAAAATCCTCTGTGTAGAGGATGCTTTGGTGCAGGGAGGGCACACAAACCAGTTTATTTTAACAAACTGACTACACTGAACGGGGTACCTGTGCACCTCAAACTGGAAACACAGTGAATAACACAAGAGACGTGGGATTAGACAGTGCAGCTGAACCTGGGACTAGTAGAAAGGCCATGAAGAGGCAGGACACATGGCTCCTTTATAAATAAATAAATAAATACCCTAAAGAGCTGGGTGATCATCTGCCTTGATAAAGCACTGACTGTGTCACACAACTTCTGGCAAGCATGTCTCTGAATCAGCAAGAGGAGAGCTTAACCTCTGGCACAACACAGGAACCTCTGCCTCAGGAAGGGTTCGGCTGGGAGTTACCCTGTCCTGGACCCAAACCCATCTCTGCACAATACAGCTTCTCTTCAACTCAAAGTCACAGTACTGCAGAACAGATGATTACATTCTGCCTTTATTTCTGTTCTGTGTGGCATGGCCCTAAAAAATTTACAAAATTGTATAGAAGTTAAAAAAAACATTATTATATTGCTTGTTAGAAAGTATATTAATAATCAAAAACTTTAAAGGATCTGCCAAAAAGATTACGCATAGTGAAGTACAGGCAGGAATTGTACAAGAAGGTCAAAAAGGTAAGTGGTCCTCTGTGAGGGTCCTTAGAAAGAACATTAATGTGCTTACCTCCGAGGTCTACCCAGAGGCCTTCTTTTGTGTACCAAACTGCTCATGTGTATCATTCAGGCAGGAACCCAATTCAAAGGATATTCAGAAAGAATCCGTGTCTTACACTAACAGTGATCCGTGACGTTTATATCAAATGAGCATACATATCTGCAGTATTGCATTAAAAAAGGCTTTACAGTAACTAGCCGGATGGCCCACTTCAGGCTTTAACTCCTCCCATGCTCACGACGAGCTCAGCTCGTCATGAGCCACGGTGGCCGTGTGCTCATGACGAGCTGAGCTCGTCATAATGGCGCAACACTCGCACGCGGGGCTAATGCCCCCGCTGTGCTGAGCGTTCTAAAGAAACAGGTGTGGCCGTGACGAGCTCAGCTCGTCATGAGCACGCCCACGCCCCCCAGCACAGCAGGGGAATTAGCCCCTCAGGCAAGGGGTTAAGCATTTCCCAGGGTGACTGGAAGGGTAGGGGGGTCGGTTTAGTTTGTGGGGGGCGGTTTTGGAGCAGTTCAGGAGTTTTAAAAACACTGCAAAATTCTTTGTATATTCAGCAGGTTTCGGGCAACAATAAAAGTGCCAAGATAACTCTGGTTATCAATGTACCTGCTGGAGAGAGATGGGAGGGGAGGTTTGTCTAATGGCTGTTTTGACTCATCTCAGGTAGTGCAGAGGGTTAATACGCCTGCTGCAAAGAACGTGAACCATGCATATCAAAGAGCAATATTTATGTGCATAGCTCAGTGGGTTACTGCTTTTTGTTCACTTCCCGAATGAAAATATAATTTTGCCTTTTACTGTCATTTTATGTTCAGAAATGGTTAGAAAATGGGAGGAGAAGTGCTGATGAAAGAAACTGCACAAATGGATTATAAGCCTCTTTGGGACATTCTGTGATTGGAAACATGTCCCACATTGTAAATGTACTTTAATGTAAACAACTTATATATTAAACCTCAAATAAACATGTTTTTCCATTGTTTGAATTAAATAACGTAATAAGCTGTAACTGGTCAAAGAAATGCCAAGCATACTAAAAATTGACATGGTTTGCTATTTCTAGCCACACCTCTGACTCCGCCCACTAATCCAATCCTCGGCTTATTCCCGCCCTCTGATTCTCTGTCCACGGTTCCCCTACTGTTTTTTTCCAACTTGGACCACTGTACAGACCACAGCTTCAACTCATATAAATATTTGTTTCCAGGCTCGACAAATTGCTTTGACTCAATTTGCCGCCCAAGACTACAAATACAATTGCAGAAGCTTATACTAGGGAGATGAAAATGATGGGGGTGTATATATCCGTTTATGGGTTGTGGTTTTGTACTTGCATGACTGTGCTGGAGGTGGGACAGTGGGAATGTCTGACACTATCTGTATGGCAGAGTGACCTGGCAACGAAGGAATTCAAGATTCAGTGTGAAAGATGACACTCCTTCAAGGGGTAACTGGTGAAGAAGAGGTAGGTGTTATTCTGGGAGTGGGAGGCATCTTCATCTTCCTGAATCGTGGGCATGCCAAGTCTTTCGTTTTTGCTGACGAGCCATTGTAGTCGCGAGGCTCAGATGTGAATGCCAGCTCCCCTCTACGCTTCCCCTCCCCGTGGACCCCCGCCAGCAAACTGGAATTTGTTATTCCCTGGAGAGAGTTGACAGGGACATTTTATGAACGCAGTGGCCTGAAACAAGATTGACCTTTTCCAATCGCCATCTCCCGCCCCTCGCTTGGGAGTTATTACACTCGGGCCATCAGAGTGTGGCGAGAGCAGCACAGGGGGACAGAGAAACGCAGATTCATTCACTGACATGAAACTGATGAAAGGAAACACAGATAAGGAAAACGGACTCATAGACCTACAAATGCTCTCTACACAGTAAAAGGCACCGCCAGACTTCTCACTGCTAGGAACAAGAACACAATCACTCAAAAGTGTAGTTAGTGCGTGGAGTTAGGCCCCACTGTTCCGTTCCACAAAACCCGAAGTGCGAAATTTTCTGCATCAAATGTTTACCAGGAGCCAGAGAGAAGGAAAAAACACCCAAATCTGAAAGACGGAGTTAGAGGAATTGCGAAAAAAACGTCACGAAGGGTGAGAGCATGAACATGCAAGAGTGAGATAACGGGGCAGGTGTGTCTGGGTGTGGTTTATAGAGGAATGGCTGGCTGCTTGTTGTGAAAGAGATGCAGCACTTCCAAGAAGTGAAAGCTGCCCATGTATCCAAGCGCACACATTAATCTCCTGAGGTCCCCACACGGGATTGGTGTGGATGACACAGCGTGACCTTTCATCTGCTCCTGTCACTTCCAGTGAGTTGCTTAGGGAGGAGATGGCTCCCGAGGGAGAGGAGGGCAGGGGGGGGGGTCAGAGCTGATGCTCTCAGCTCCCGATTAATACGATACACAAGTCACACCTTCTCTTGCTAATGGTTACTAAATAGAGCACGTACAAAGAGCTGAGGGAATCAATGGGTAAAGCCCAGCTAGTGCTCCCCTCACACGGCGGTGCATTGTGCCTCCTCGTGCTCTCTAGAGGCCTCCAATTACATCAGGGCGAACATAGCTCCTGAAGCAACATGGCCTAGAAAGTGGCACCTGACATCTCCGGTTGTTCTGCATTCGCATGATGGTGTACCAAGGTGCACCATACTGCTTCAGACCCTTTTCAATTCTAGCGTCAAATCATTAGGTGAATGGATTATGCCCAGTTATATTTGAATAAGAACAGCCACCATCCAAGCAAAATTTCTGGTGTTATCCTGAATGTATGATGCTAGTATGCCATCCATTACCCCGCAGTAGGTTACAACACGGACGTTACATTGTCCACGTTGTTACCACGCATGGCTTTACATCGCAAGTCGTTTCTACGACTTCCACTTCAGACTTGTCAATCCCCCTTCTCCGAAACAAACTCTGCGTAACTGGCATTGGTAGTACTGCATTGCAGTGTTTCGTTCTGTCCTTTCCAAAAGAACCCAGGCAGCAACTCTCTCTACTTTTGAGATGCTCTGTGAAATGCTCCAATGGTTTGCTCTATCCATACAGCTTGAATCTATATATTGCACCTCTTGCCTTGCTTATTATTTGCAATTTTATTGCTTTATCAACAACATTCAAATTGTTTTCTAATTGAGTGGTCCTTCTGATAGTGTTTGATTTCACTTCTATCGCTCTTTAGTTTGGATGTGAATGGGCCACAAAAGGTTAAAACTGAATACTGAAAAAACTGAAATTCTGGTCACTAGCAGTAAACCTAATGTTTGGTGGTCTTCTCTTAGCCCTTAGAAGTTCAGCCCTTGCTCTAGTTTCTGCTAAACTGTGGTAATGTTGATCTTTTTCTTCAAATGCAGTGTCAAACCTTCTCAGTCCCCTGTACTTGCACTTTTTTGTTATGAGGAAAATGTGTCTTTTACATCCACTACTCTCCCAAGATGCTTGACTATTGGACCAGGGCATTAAAAAGAAAGGTTGCTTTATTTAAAAGCAATCACCAACATGCTGGTCTGCTGACCCCAGCAGGCCCCTATCTTCGAGATTGCAGCAAATCCTAGTGGGTCACAAATTGCAACCTACCTCATTAATATTCATGAGGTAGGTCTATTTGCAGCCCACCACAAATTGCTATTTAGGGAATAGGGTCTGGATAAACCATTTCTACATCAGTAATAGCAATGACCAAATAGTGATTCACAAAAAATTGCTATTTGGTAATCGCTATTGCTATTGTTCGTACATCTAACTCATAGTTACTACTGTGCCTTAATTCAGCGGTTCATCTTCCATATTGAGATCCTTACATTGGCTGCCAATTCAAGCCTGCATTTCCTTTAAAACCTTATATATTGTCCATCAGCCTGTTTATGAAACCACTCCAAGTTTCATTGCTAACCAATTACTTAGAAAATATGTCAAGTAGCTCTCTATGGTTAGCTCTGCAACATTTACTATCCATATTGAGATTCAACAAATCTTACGGGAGCAGCCATTGATTTTTAAGAGTGCCACCTATTCTCTGGAATTCCTTGTTGCTTGCCCAGAGATCTATTCCAGTTAACCTCTGCAACTTATCTGGATTTTAGTTGGTAAGAAACACTGCGGGTGGTTGTTTGTTCTCTCAATACTATAACACAGCATAGCATATATTTTTTTTAATCATCGTTAAACGCATTCCTCTACACCCTCAAACTTCCCTCCAACTTATACCAGATTGTGATGACTTGAATGTCCTGCTACTGTAAAAAAACAGTAACAAAATGCTCCCATGTTGGCAGATCTGCTTTATAAAATGCCCCAGCTCCCAAACCAACTACCTACTGCTGTCCTTATGAACTGCAATAACAAACATATTTGTAAAGTGCATAAACACTGAAGGGTCTTCTGCTCTATATCCGCTTTGCTGCGGAAACATTCCTCCATGGTGCAGGCGAATTTGGCGCGTGTGCAGATCGGACGGTTCCGACGCATGGAAGTGGATATAGTAGATTTGTTATGCTGCATAACCAAGCAGTGATGTTTTTACTGACTTCGAGAGAACAATTTACTGACATGACACGCAGTGATTAAAGCTGTGACCATGAGGTCAAACACAGATCCCTGCAGGGGATGCAAACTCAGACACATAGCCACAAAAGCAAAACAAAATCCAGTGCATTTTGCATAAGGGACCATTTCAGGAACTCTTTTTACAAGGTGTCTTTCCAGGGTGCTCTTTGTGGAAGAGCTTCCAATGCCACTCCCTGGACCTATAGAGCCATTTACTGGATTTCTGGGACAGGTGCGTTTTATCTGTTTTGAGATGCAGTCTAAACTTCTTTTAAGTCTGAGTCTTGACATAAAGATGAGGAAAGTCAATCAAAGTAAAAAAAATACCAACACAAAAACTCTGATCAAACACCAATACTGTCAAGCAATAGTATTAGTATTGATCACTTATATTGCGTGCACCAAAACCTTAATTGGTAACCTGCTCTTAATAGTAGGTGCTTTTACTGCCCAACTCAGTGCTGTACTCTTTTTATCAGCCTCAGAATGAGGAAAGAAAGTGCGCGCTTGTGGTGCAATATGAACAGTCTTTCTCTCCTTATAGTCACTTTTCTCTAAACGGTAAGCTTTGAAATATCTCACACACATTGGTCCAGAAATGTTGAAGAGTAACACCAACACTACTGAATATAAGGGCAACAAAACAAATTTGTTTGAAGCCCGAATCCAGTTAAGATTTGTGAGAAAGTGGATTATTAGTTGGGGTAGAGGGAAGTCCACCACAAGTAATAATATCACTTTTCTTGTTAGGTCCAGTAAAGGTTTTAGTAATTTAAACTTGAGCTCAACCCTTCGTAGCTATGATACAAAGCAGACAGGTTTAACTTAAGAAAATGTCTCTGAGAAAGGGGAACCCCTCTAAAAGTTAATAAGGCGAGAGTGAAAGAGGGGACAACCACAATAAACAAACTAGTATATAGACCTCCCACTCAACCTATATTGCTTTACCTCATGGGCTAAATGTCTACTCCATTGGGCTACACAAAAATATGTTCTAAGACATTAAGTATTTCACATCAACGTTCTTTTTATTTCAAATATATTGTTATTATTTTTTTATGATAATTATACTTATTTCTTTTATTTTATCAAAAAGTGAAAAAGGATTTTCTAAAAAAACATACATGCTACTACAAAATATTTTTTCTTATTATTCTTTTTTTGCACGTCTTTAATTGCAGTAAATTCTATTTCACTTTACACAAACATATTCCAGTGACCCAATATCTACTTAAAAACAATTTGAAAATGTCTCAGTTTAATTAACATTCACTCTCAACCACACCATTGAAACTAACAGTCAACCCAAAAACACATACACAATCAGGTCAGAAGGGAGCAAAGAGGTTTTTGGTCTCCATGACAGTGTCGTAGGTTGAGTGCATACAACAAGGTCGACGCATGTTTCGGTGGAATAAACCTTATGCTGTCCACCTTCTTCAAGACCTTCGCACATTGAATACTATTCTTCTAGTAATAGGAGTACAAACAAATATCTTGTGGGGAAGTTGCTGATGATGGAGTGCTATTGTTCAGGCTTTGCTTCTAATTAATCCTCCAAATCGAGTACATAGCGCTCTTTTAAAAGCCAGGCTCTGTGATACCTTGCTAAAAAAGATTTTTTCCGCGCCGTATGACCTTCTACATAGTAGTAAAAATTTGTCAGGTACTCAATAAAGCTTGACACCGCCGTTCATAATTAGATTGTCGCACCTTTATTTCCTGTTGAAGCACCATTTGGCTTCTTCGCCTGAGATGCTTTTGCAGTCTTCTGAGCTGCAGATTTTCTAGTCTTCTTTTGCCCACTCATTTCCTTGAGTTAGTGAGGAAAGTTAGTGAGGCAGTTAGTAGATGGAGGAAACTATACTGAAACTATACTGAAACTAGACTGAAGACACTCCAATCGCTTATCCAACATGTCGCTTCAAGTGGTGACATTTTGCCTTAATTCAAAACAGAGGCTTTTAGGGCGTTTCCAAATGAAGCTGATTTTTGGCCCCTGCACCCAGGTGGCTTGCATCGGTCTTTCCGCCTCTCCCTCCCAACACTGCTGGGTCCTTACCTGCCAGACCCTGGCCTCTTCTCTCAAAAATATTTTGGAATAGCATGTATGTTTTTTTGAAAATCCTTTTCACTTTTTGATATAATAAAAGAAATAAGTATAATTATCATGAGAAAATAATAAGAATATATTTAAAATAAAAAGAACGTTGAGGTGAAATACTTACAGCCTTATTCATCAACGGGACGTTTTGCGTGCCCCTAATAGCGATTCATAGCGAATCGCTATTAAGGACTCGCAAAACGATATTCATGATGTAGTTAGAGAAAAAAAAGCGAATAGCACGCGGCCGCAAATACCGTTTCCGATCATCGAAAATCGCATTAAAAACGCTATTTCCGGCAACATCCGTGTCGGAATAGCGATATCTCTAATAGCGAGATCGTCAATAGCGGGACCGCAAATAGCGTGAGATCGAGAAAACGGGAAGTCGCATTTCGAGCACAGCGATGACATCACAACCAGGAAGCAGCCAGTTTCCACCCCCATTCACCACAGTGAGGCAGACCTCGAGGCAGCAACAGAGACAGCTCTTGCAAGGACACCTGCTAAGTTGGACTACCACCTCCAATACCACTGCAGCAATGGCAGAGGATGCAGTACCTGGGCCCAGCAACCCCGGGCGCAAGAGGAAACTCAAGTTCTCGGAACAAGAGTTGGAGCACCTAATTGAAGGGGTGGTGGAGAACCATTCCAAACTTTTCGGGAAAGACTCAAGGAGGGTGCCCGAGCAGGAGAGGCGCAGGATCTGGCTCAGGATAGCGGCCGCAGTGAACTCTGTGGGTGTGGCCGACAGGTCACTGGATGACCTGAAGAAAAGGTGGTACGACCTCCGAGGTCGTGCCAAGGAGAGGGTCGCCGAGAGGCTGGGAGAGTCCCTGGGCACTGGAGGGGGAGTACCTACAGTCCCTCCAAACACCCCCCTGGAGGATCGCGTTGAGGACACGCTGGAGGAAGAGGCGTGTATTGGAGTCACCCGAATGGACTCATCCCGCCCCACCCAAGAGAGCCAAGGTAAGTGGCATGCGACTGCGACCCTGTCCCCTATGAATGGCCATGACCCTATAGCCTCCCATAATGTTCCAAAGTCATGCCATCGGTGCACATCAGTTAATGCCCTAAAGCATTGTGGGACATGTAGTGTGGCCACAATGTACAAGTACCCCAATGCAGCCAGACAGGGCCAAAAGTACGCAATGCTATAGGCAGTCAGGGAATGTTACCCAGCATGCATGTAGCAACTGCACGTGTGACAGATACATGCAACTAATGTACGTCCACTTCCCCTCACAGGTGGCGCTGACAGCAGCGACAGCGAGAGGCTGCACATAGATGAGGATGCACAGGATTACAAAGAGGTGCTGTTCCACACACAGCCTCCTGCGTCTGCCGCAGCAACAACACCTGCAGCCCGGCCCACTACCACTGTGCCTCCAGCCTCTGCCGCTGCACCAACACCTGCAGCCCGGCCCACTACCACTGTGCCTCCAGCCTCTGCCGCTGCACCAACACCTGCAGCCCGGCCCACTACCACTGTGCCTCCAGCCTCTGCCGCTGCACCAACACCTGCAGCCCGGCCCACTACCACTGTGCCTCCAGCCTCTGCCGCACCAGCAATGCCTAGCTTGACACCACCAGCAGCTGGCGCACCAACATCAGGTCCCGCGACAGCGGCGACACAGCCACCACCCACTGTGGCAGGCCAGCAGAGCAGGCGTGGCAGGGCTCGCCTGCAGACCAATGCTCCCAGCACCAGGAGGGGGAATGGACAGCGGCTGCCGAGCATGAGTGTTGAACGTCGCATGCTCCGGATTCACCAGCTGCAGGCACGCCGGCAAGGGGCCATACAGCTGCAGCTGCATAACATTGGCCGCAATGTGGCAGGGGTGGGGGACCGGATGGACCGCATGACGGCAGCCAAGGCAGGTGTGGGGGGCCGGATGGACCGCATGACGGCAGCCATGGCAGGTGTGGGGAAGGGATGACCCGCATGACTGCAGCCATGGAGGCCAACACAGCTGCAATGATTACACAGCGCAACACGGACCGCCGCCGCCACCGTCAGCTACTGACCCGGCTGACGGCTTACACCCGGTCAAACTATGTGATTGGCAATGCCACCTCGCAGCTATCGCGCCGGTGCCTGGCGCAGCAGTAGCAGCTCATTCAATGCTGCGAGGATGTTGCCAGGGTACTTGAGGGCCTGACCACTGCCGTGATGGCACTTCACCCTGCTGTACCTGCCACTGTCGGGGGTGACGATGCCAGTGAGGGGACATCAAGTGTGAGCAGCCACTCTGCCTCACACGTAGGGGCGTTGAGACGCAGCACCAGGCCCAATGCAGGGACACGTGCGGTGGATGAGGAGGAGCCGGAGAGGCGCTTGGGTGCTTCGCGCAGGAGGCGCACCTGACTGAATAGTACTTGTACAGGCACAGGCTGAACATAAGCCTGCCCTGTGTATTGGACGCATCAGTATGCTGAAATACTGTTTGCAATGAAAGGATGTCAACTGGAAACATTATTGTGATTCAAACAATAAGATTTAATTTGGCAGCACACATTGGCGTAGTGTCATTATTAACTTTTGCATGCAATTGTGATATGTTGGGTGAGGGGAGAGGGTTCACTAGAAACAGTTCATTGTGATGTGGTTGCGGCGTCTGTGGCCTTCAGCTGGGTTCTCCCCGCGTGCATGACGCCCATGTGCAGGTGGCCGGTCGTCCCCTTCCGACTCACTGCCAGAGATGTCAACAGGTATCCTGCGCTTGGTGGCAATGTTATGGAGTATTGCGCAGACAGCCACAATGCAGCAGCACAATTCAGGACTGTAATACATGGCCCCACCTGTCTTGTGCAGTATGCGGAACCGGCTCTTCAGTAGCCCAAAAGTCTGTTCTATACAATTCCTTGTCCGTATGTGAGCAAAATTGTACCACCGTTGCTGTGGTGTAGCAGGGTTGAGGTATGGGGTGAGGAGGTATTCCCGGGGGGCGTAGCCACTGTCACCTGAATGAGAGGAGCAGAGGGTGAGTGCCTGTGCTGCGCAGCTACTTCATTGCAATGTGACATTGTTGACAAAGTGTACTTACCAAGTAGGTGTCCTTCCCCAAAGTCTCCCCTGGCCAGTCGTGTGTGGAGGCCGCTGTGCCGGAATATGAATGAGTCATGGGTACTCCCTGGGTACTGGGCCACAATGTCCGTTATGAATGTCTTGGCATTGCAGACCATCTGTATGTTAAGGGAGTGGTAGGATTTGCGATTGCGGTACATGTACTCGCAGCTGGTGGGCAGATGGCGATGTGGGTACAGTCTATGCATCCTATCACAGATGGGAAATGGGCCACATTGTAGAATTGTAGATTGGTCAAGTCCAGATCCTGTTGGCTGGTGGGAAATTTGATGTGTCGGTGTAGCTGGGTAAGCATTGCGTCAACGAAACTCCTGAGGCAGCGTGACATGGTGGGCTGGGATATCCCCCCAGCAACCGCTACTATCCCCTGGAAGCTCCCGGAGGCCAGGAGGTGCCGGCTACACAATACCTGAACATGTGTAGGCACGGCATTGGTCCGCCTTGTTGGGTGCTGCATCAGGGGGTCAAGGTCCTGTATTAGCTGGATTATCATTTCCCCATTCAGGCGGTACTTTGCATATATCTGCTCCCTGGTTTGGCCCAGCAGGGTGACCCGCTGGCGGAATATCCTGTCCTGTATTCTGCGTCTCCTCCGTGCTGCTCGCTGTAGCCTTCGCCGCCTGACCACCATGTACATTCCTGGCATTGTGAGACTCCAACTGCTGCTGCTGAATCTCCTTATGTGTGTTTGGTCAGGCCTGCACCTGTTCCTGATTGGCCAACGGTTTTTCAAAAAAAAATTCTAATGGCTTTTATGGTTACCACCTGCTTTGGGTTGTCCTTAATTTGCGCCTCGCAAACAGCGATTTTGTTTTTTTTCGCTATTTGAGAATTTTCATGAATACCGATTGCGCTTGTATAGCGAATTCGCAATTTTTTTCTCAGATTCCGTGGTTTGTCGCACTCCTGCCGGGAATCTGAGAATCTATTTGCAAATTCGCTATTTTTTGTTTGCGCTTTAGATATTTTCTTGATGAATGCCGATTAGGGAAATTGCGCCCGCAATAGCATTTTCGCAGCTATTGCGGGCGCAATTTTGCTTCATGAATCAGGCCGTTAGTCTCTGAAATAGAAGTAAAAAATCCTCAGCAGGACAAGGCAGAATGCTTTGGCCGAGATCCGCTCCTTGAGGCCAGACAGCCATTGGATGAAGCTATTAACTTTTGCTGGGAAAGCTCAGAGCAGGAGAAATTCAAAATGTGTGCCCAGTGAAAATCCCTCACTGACCGGATGCTTTACCGTGTGAAGATTTACATGTTCAAACTTACTCACTGGTTTGGAGCTCATATCACTTTAGCCGGGCAAGGATGCAAGCTGGAGCCGACCAGGGCTCCACGAGGTCTGACACCCTCTCTGCAATGTCCCACTGAAATGGATTTGCTGCTGTGGAAAAGCTCTGAGCAGCAGCAACCTGAATATTTTGCCCAAGGGTACCTCACCTTCATCGGATTGACTTGGCAGGTTTGCCTCAGTCTTCCGGAGGTCTTCTAAGCCAAAAAGTTGTCCTAGGTTTTTTGTTAGGGTGACAGGAGAAGTACGCTTTGACATAGGTAAGGGTGGCAGGACCTCATGAACAGCACTTGGGGGAGTCAAGACTCACGCTCGCCGAAGTCACCAGCTGGGTCGAAGGCAGGTCATGTTGGAACTGGTTAGCTAGGTTCTCCAGGAATAAGGCTTCTAGTAGCTTGCTGTGTACATGTAGGCTAACGGGTGGCCAGCAAACTGACCTGCGGAGTCCACTTTTTGTCCTAAGTACAAGTAGGAGCAGGGCCAGCCTTTCAAATGTCCTCACAAGTCTCAAACAGAGAGGTCCTTCTTCTGACTTCTACAGTTCCAGTAGTGTTATGAAGAGGGTACCTAATAATGCCAGATTTATGCCTGGCACTAGCCAGTGGGTGGGGGTGAATCATGGGCCCTCTCTAACAAATAGGGAAAAGGCTCTCTGGGATAACCTGCCTACTTTGCAGCAGTCCTGTTTTCCCCACAGCATCAGTCCAAAAGAATGGGGTGATCATGCAAAAAGAGGCATTTTCCTACAAGGTTGCCTACAACGATGAATCAAATGCCGCAGTTTCATGTCAAATTATGAAATACAATTTAGCAAAGCCAATAGGTCTTGACTTTTAATGGCATTAGCAATCCAAGATATTGGATGCAATATTAGAATAGTACATTAGAAAAATATATAATATTTAAAGAGAGCAATTTGCTACTACGTGGTCTCTAAAAAAGAAAAAAATCTATACTGTTTTAAAAACACAGAATGCAAGGAGATGGGGGAGTAATGGAGGTGCAGATGCAGAAGTCAACATTTCATTGGCTGGTTGGAAGGTGGGTGGGGAGCAATAGGAAGTGAAGGGAGTATGGCAGCAATAGAGATGTTTCTAGGGGCGAGCTGAAAAATAAAATAAAATAAGCATTTACAATGCAACGGTCTTGCCTTTGCAAAAGTTAGAGCTATTGGCATTGTAAATGACAATTTTTATTTATGTGTTGGTTTTGAAAACAGATAAATAAATGGCAGTGTCATTTACAATGCCAATAGCTTAATCTCTAGCAAATGCGTGACCTATTGCATTTGCAATGCAATAGGTCAGTTATTTACGCGAGTTTGAGCTATTAACATTGCAAATAACAAACCGTTTTATTTATTTTTCAAACACACACACACAGAGCCACACACACACACACAGAGCCACACACACACAGAGCCCCCCCACACACAGAGCCCCACACACGCACACACAGAGCCACACACACACACAGAGCCCCACACACAGAGCCACACACACACAGAGCCACACACACAGAGCCACACACACACAGAGCCACACACACACATAGCCACACACACACAGATCCTCACACACACAGAGCCATACACAGAGCCACTCACACACACACAGAGCCACACACACACAGTCACATACACAGAGCCACACACGCAGTCACACACACACAGGTTCACACACACACAGAGCCCCCCCACATACACACAGCCCCACACACACACACACACACACACACACACACACCGAGGCACACACACACAGAGCCACACACACACACCGAGCCACACACACACAGCCACACACACACAGAGCCACACACAGACACCACCTTTCTTTGACAGTGTTAACTAATTTACTTTTTTTTTCCAGAAAAGGGCTAACAGGATAATGATATGCTTCCTTATCTATTTAAATAGGCCTCTCACTATTGCACCAATATTAGGATTTTACAATGAGTGAAGTGCATTCTGTCTACATTTCATTGTAAAGGCAAGCCGAGATACAATGGATTGTTGCAAGGGAAAATATGAGCTCCACTATCATGGCTTATGAATCACTCAGATGAACCAGGGTGCGTTCCCACATCCAGCAGTAGGCGTGAGAGTGTACTCGTAATTATGAATGTGTGACATGACATCATAAGTGACATCATACGTAACATGACTGGTGATGTCACGACATCCTTAGTGAAGTAATCAAATACATCATACACATGGTATTATTCCTAAGTAGAGGAGTTGCTGAAGTTGTGAGAATGCTCTTTGCACACACTCCTGACATCCACCTATACATTCTACACAACTATTGGTAGCCACGTATTTTAAGCAACTCTATAGTCAATCACATTACTAAATATTAATTGTAAGTGCATGCACGGCAATTTACAACAATATCATTTGCTTCATCAGAGCAGTGACTCCAAGAAGGAAAGAAAGGGTTAATCACCTGCGCATGCCACCGCTGCTGGAGTAAACAGAGGCAGGCAGGGGGAGGGCTGGTGCTGGAGGGGGATTTACAGCGCGAGGTCTCTCTGCCATGAGAAACCCACAGCTGTATCTGTGTTCTTGCAGGGTGTGGGAGGGCTCCAAGGTAAGGGGGGAGGAGAGACACAAACAGGCAGAATCTCCTTCGAACCCCAGCCCCACCTCTGAATTCCTGCATGCCCTCGCACCTTCCTCCAGCGCCCCTCCCTCTTCAGACCAATTTACACATCCTCCTAACGGCCCAGAGGGAGGATTTGACTTAAAAAAGTATTGGTTTAGCTCCGAGAGGCCCTGGCTTAGGGGACCCGACAGGGGGACACCGTTAAAGGGCTGACTGGAAAAGTACACATTTGTGATGTTTAAAAACACAACTTTCAGGGGAAGCCGTGTTATACAGCTATGGTTTCACAGAGAGCGCACAATGATGGAACGTGATGAAATAATATTCTGATTAATACTCAAGATACAAACAATTTTAACACCTAAATAATAGAAAAACTACAGCCACACGTTTGTATTTAAAAGGAACGAATTATAGCGATAACAAAAACATTGTAAAAGCAGAATTACAATTATTCAGATCATTATTGTTAGTAAAGGCTGCCGTGTTATCAATCATTATAATAACGTACAGTGTCATTGTTGCTAATATTATGTTACTGCATGGCAGGCACCCCTTCTTCCTCTGGTATGGGGGTCGGGAGCACGAGCGTTGATTACAGAGTCCAACGAAGCGCCTCCCACGCTCAGTCCCATGTAGCGCCTCCTCGGCGGTTCCTGCTGTGAACCCCCTGCCGCCCCATGCCCCCTCTCGGTCAGACTGCACCCTCCCTCCCTTGGCTCTTCGTGATATTTCCCTGCAGCGCTGATTCGCACCCTCCCTGCAGCATGTCCCCTCCCCAGCGCCGTAAAAGCAGTGATCGAGGCACTGTGCTGGACACTGAAAGGGCGAGCGCTCCCTCTTTACAAAACTAGAATGAGAAACATCACAGTGCACTAGCTTCAACGTGGAGGTTCCAAGGCGCAGAAATATTTACATCGCCCGAAACTGTGGCAGCGACTTCCTTTTTTCCGCGTTAGTTGTATTTAAAAAAAACATTTTATTTTCCCTCTGACCTGAAAAGCGGATTTGCAGTCACTGGTGTCAGAACCTAAATAATGAATTCTTCCTTTAGTGACCCCCATTATAAATTTGCACAAACACACACACCAGGGTGCAGTTGTAACGTAAACACCTATTAAATATCGACTCTGAAAGTCCCCCGCCCCCACCTCCCATGTATTCTTTCAGTCTACGGATGACCTTGTTCACTTTGTGACCAGGGGATCCGACATGTACTCCCGCTTCTCACCTGTTCACATAAGTGTGTGATCTTGAGCAAGCCTTGACTGTGTTCCACTATTTGCCACCACAGCCTGAGTCACAGGCAGTGCGAGGGCTCCTTGCACATGCTGGCCTCTTCCACAACAGTGTGCGTATTCATGTTGCACACATTTAAACCCATCTAGTTTACAAACACGTCAGCGCAGCGTTAAATCCGGTTCAACAACGAAGTATTAAAAAAAGTGCCATAAGCGCTGGGATAAGTGAGTGATCTCGCCTCAGAGGACTTCATCCTTGGACGGTGGGCAGCCTTTGGCTCCAAGTGCCCGGTGTGATGTGCACGGACGTGGATTATTGTAACAGAAACTTTACGCGATGAAACACACAACAAGCGCTCGTTCTTCTTTCTCTCGAAGCCCCCTCCCTTTCAGGCTGGGCTCCCGGACTTCCTGCTCACTTAAAAGGTTCCTTATCTTCTTTATCTTTATGGGTCATCTGGACCCATAAAGAAGATAAGTAACCTTTCACTTCAGCAGTAAGTCAAGGAACCCAATCTGAAAAGGACAGGGCTTAAAGAGAAAGAAATACGTCATGGCGACCTCTTCAACAATGACTGGCCATCGTTTAGGAGGCCAGCCAATGGAGAAGAGGGGTGAGGCTTAACCCTCGCTACTGTAACTCACTCTGAAACATAAAATCTCGCGAGCTCGACTGTGCATGTGCGCAGTACGCCACGCGAGACCTAAAAACAAGATCAGCAGGCGAAGCAATTGATGAGCCAGGGTGTGCTGGTCACAGAGCAACACAAAGATCACAGGGAAAGAGGGGAAAAGCTAAAAGCTGTCTGTTGGCGGCAAAATAAAATATTACTTTATACTCTCAGTGCCCAAAATTCCTCTTCTTAAATCATGGTCCCTCGGTGCCTCTTCTTAAATCACGGTGCGGGGTTGGGGTGATTCTTTGCCACCATTTCAATTTAGAACAGCACACAACCTACTGAATGGTTCTTGACTAACCCCAAACAGAGTGTGA
This sequence comes from Lissotriton helveticus, assembly GCF_964261635.1. Taxonomy (NCBI): domain Eukaryota; kingdom Metazoa; phylum Chordata; class Amphibia; order Caudata; family Salamandridae; genus Lissotriton; species Lissotriton helveticus. The sequence continues at coordinate 1,270,982,471 of NC_136068.1, forward strand.
TCCTAAAAAGCATGAGCAAACAGACCGTCAGAGAACATTATGCCTGCTGCTACAAATGTCCGAACTGCATATCTAAGAACAACTTGGAAAAGAGCTCAACTAAACAAACCTTATCCAATGAAAATTAGATGGAATTTGGCCTTCATAATGCAAATTTCACCAAGAAGATAAAAATCCTCTCAGAAAACATGGAGCCGAAAGAAGAATACAATATGAAATTCCAAAATACAAACACATTATGAAAGACAAAGATGTAAAGTTAAGTTCCAAAACAATGAGATATGAAATTATGAAATCATCCCGGAGAACACTATGGGATCTATTACGATGGCTGGCGGACAAAGTCCACCAGCCACCATAAAGGTATGAGGGACCGTCTGCCAGGGGTGCGGCGGTCCCGCACCTGCAATTAGGATGCCGCCGCCATCGTGGCAGTGGCATCCCCCATTCCCAGCATTGTGGCGGGTGGTGCTCACAGCACCACCCGCCACAATGCTGGAAATGCACGTTGTGCATTCGCATGCACAAGGTGACAGGCACCGCGCAGTGCCTGCCACCTTGTCCACGCCAATGCAGGGGGGTACTATAGGTATCCTTCATGAGCAAGCCCCACCCCCACAACATCCTGGGGGCTCACTACAGGCCCCCAACAGCGAAAACAGCATGCCTTTCCATGGCGGCAAAGCCGCCTTGAAAAGGCTACTCTCCGCCGGCATGTTAATATGGATGGCGGTGTCTTGCAGACACTGTCACCATATCAAGCCCCTTTTCCGCCCAGTCAACTCGTCGACAGGCGGAAAAGCAGTGGACGGTCTTACTGTCCACTGCGGGCCCCCAAGCTATCTTAATATGGCGGGGGGTCATTCAGGTGTGGATGGCGGCCGGATCCCCATCCAAATGGACCCCTAAGAGCCTGATTACGAGTTTTGAGGTGTGGGAGCGGACCGCCATCCCGGTACTTGCTCGTGTCCCGGAAACCCGTCATGTATCAGGCCGCCCGCCAGATTACGAATATTTCTTGTGTCTGTCTGGCTATTTTTAATGGCCCCATGGTGGTGCCTCTGCAAATGGGCACCGCAATGGGAATGCCCAAAAAAGTTCCTGTATGGTATGGACTGTAAAGTCCGTGCCATGCAGGAACTGTGGTGCATGCTCAGAGGGGGTGACATGTTGTGCCCTATGCATGCACCCCAGAGGCACAAGGAGGCCCTGTTGGGCCCCCTTTGTTTCCTCTATGCCACGGTTCTCATGGAGGAGAAACAGTCATAAAAACCTTGGTGGAGAGGAAACAGGTAGTATGCTTGGCGGGACCACGGAGTTCCCGCCAAGCACACCGGTGCCTTCTCACCGCTGCGCCTTCACCAGGGAGTGGCAGTTCTCTGGTGGCATCCATATTTACCAAAAGTGTAAGTGCTTCATTAAGGTGTCGTATATTATATTGTGTAAAAAGACGTTTTAAAATCAAACAGCGAGCCTTATAAAAGTGAAGACATTCTAGTTAAAAAATGGACATTAAAATCTTAACCCACACCTGAATATATTCTTAGAGCCTAAAAGTGCATCAAATTTTTCCGGCCAGTGAAACCCAGAATTTTAGAGGCAGTATTTTTGGGATATGTATGAGAACACCCTCTGATTTTCCCAGGATCCCGACATATAGTTGGCTGAGGCCCTTCCCCTTACATACTTCACATCCCGGAGTCTAGACACTCTTCTACATTCCACTTTTAATTCACTTTTCGAAAGATGAGAAGCCTCAGTCAACTCAAATTTCTCAATGTTTAGGGTGGCACAGATTTTCCTTAGTCTATTTCTGACTTGCCCTGCCCATTTGAGTTCACTCTTAAAAATGTCATTAGCACAGAAGGCTGATAGCTTCAGAACCTCTGAGGCCAAAAGTTTTCCCAAAATCGCAGGGTTGTTTTGTACGCCAAGTTATCCCTGACCTGCAGATCCCCTTCCAATCTTATGGCTGGGGGCATCGTGCCATTTGGAAGGCCTAATAATTTCTTCACATATTTGGCCTCACACTTCTCCTTTTTGCCTCCATACTTAAGGTGAGTAACTCAGCCCCATAAATGCGTTGAGCGGTACTTATAGCATTGTAAGCAGTTAAGAGGGGACTCCAAGAGGTATCTCCAAAGCTATTCTTAAATCAAATTAATCCTTCTATTGTTGAGGTCACCGTGTTCCACTGACTCTTTGTGTAGAGTCCGGTTCAACTTCTTAGTAAACATCATACCTAAGTATCTATACAAGGCTACTACCCTCCTATTCCCCAGATACCATTTGAAAGGTTTAGATTTTTTCCCAAAAGGCTACTATTTTGTTTTTTTCCATAATTAGCTTAAGTTTGTTGTTTTCGTAATAACTACTAAATCTAGCCAGTTTCCGCTGTAAGTCTACTGGGGAAAAATCCAAAATAGCCAGGTCATCTGCATAAAGGAGGCATGAAGTGTGCCTACACCGAATTTTCGGAGAAAATGAGCTGGTAGAAGCAATGCTCCGGGGAGGTCCGGCAGGTACATGGTAAATAGCGTGGGTGCAAAACACATTCCTGCCTTTGACCATTTTCTAAAGGTAATCTTTTCGATAGGAACCCATTTAAATCAATTTCTACATGAGCCCAGTTCTGTGAGTGCAATTCCTGAAGGATTACAAGTAAGCTGGGGTGTAGTTTCAGTTGCCACAGCTTGTCCCACAGGATACTACATTCAACAAGGTCGAAGTCCGAGCTAAAGTCAACAAAACAACACTACAAATTCCCTGATGTTTCCATCGTCTTTTGCCCCAGGGCCCACGGGGCTGAAACAATGATTGACCGTAGAATGCCCTTGCTTGTAGCTACCTTGCTCCATAGGGACCATATCATTGCACTTGATCCAATTCTTTAGAGAAATGAGGAATACCCTTGAGTGCAATTTAGTACACACATGAAGTAGGCTTATCAAGCGAAAATTACTAGGGAGATCTGTCTCCCTTTTTTGTGTATCGGTTTAATTATTGCACCCTTCCAGCTCGGCGGGAATACACCAGACTTTGTTATTGCTACAAAGACTTTGGAGAAGAAGGCTGCCTACCACATAGAATTTGACTTCAATACAACTGCAGGCATGGTATATACAGCCCGCAACTACCAATAGTGCAATGAATCGTAACTCCATCTTGTATCACCACGTTTACTGCTCTACAGTGATGGTCCATCCTTATGGGCCAAGGGGCCCCACCCCCACCTTTTTCCAAACATCAGGAGTGTCTGTCAGGCAGAGCAAAGGACAGACATTCTTCAAGTCCAGGTCAGGCAGTCAGGTGCTGTACTTGCACTAAGGGGCTTATTAGGATAGCGGATTTTCCGCATCCTCTGGGCCGGCGGAAGCCACCGCCGGCCCGGAGGATGCGGAAAATCCGCTGCAGACCCACCAAAGACCCACCGCCACATTAGGATGGCTGGTGGGTCCTGGTTTCCGTCCGCTGCTTTTCCGCCGCGGTTGGCTTACAACCGCGGCGGAAAAGCTCTAATATGGTGACGGTGTCTCTCAGACACCGTCAGCCAGATTAGGATGGGATGGGAAACATGCTTTTCCGCGGCGGCTTTTCCGCCGTGGAAAAGCATGTGTAACTTCACTTCGGGGGCCTGTTGCGGGCCCCCTAGGTGAAGTGGGGGTGGGGGGTGCACATGGGGGGTACCTATGGTACCCCCCTGCATTTGTATGCGGAAAGCGGCAGGCACCGCGCGGTGCCTGCCTCTTTCTGCATACAAATGCAACACCTGCATTTTTTACATTGCTGCGGGTGCAGCTTGAAGCCGCACCCGCCGCAATGTAAGTAATAGAGGCTGTGACCGCCAGGGTGGCGGTCACATCCTAATCGTACAGGAGGGAACGCCGCAGCCCATGCGGACGTTCCCTCCTCCTCAGTGATCGCGGACGGACGAAAGTCCGTCCGCGATCATAATCGGCCCCTTAATGTGCAGGTGCCTGGCTTCCTGAGCTGAACTTTGCCGGACTGAAGATATCACAGTCCTATGGTGTGCCTTCCTCATCCTGGCAAACTACTTGATGGTACTGCCTCTCATGACGAGGGCGAGCCTCTCTGATGGCCTCAAGCCAGGGTGCTTCAATTTTAAGCCCTGATATGCCCAGGGCCGAGTGTCTATCAGTAAGCCAGTCACAGTGTAAGGTGGGGTCAGCAGTCTCACTGACCCCTTTCCACTCTGTGATGAGTAGGAGGCTGCCATCTCCTCTCATTGGGTGACCCATACAAGGTCTGCCAATAAGGGCAAGCAGCAGGCCGAATCATTAGGAACCACAAGGTTTCCCTCCCTTTTTTTTAATGCTTAGTACATGTGTGTGTGCAGGGGCGGTTCCTCCATTAGGGCGGAGGGACGTTGCCCCCCCTGCTGCTAGCGCAGCAGTAAACTACAGTGAATAAATTAGGGAAATGTTGTCAATCACCTACGATGTGATTGCCACCGAGTGTGAGGGCGGGGTGATTGCTGCTAATTGACAGCTGACACTACGAGTGCAGAGTACGCATGTGGGATTGGCTGGCTGGCTTGCTGCGGCCAGTGCGGCCCCCGGGGAAAGCAGGTCGGCCGCGTGCATGGACGAGCCCCTGGGGGCTCGTGGAGGTACGTCGGGGCGGGGGAGAGGCAAGAAGCTGCAGGAGGCTTCGAAGCGCGGGGGAGGCGGCAGAGCCTCCCTGCCGGTGCTGAAGGTGGGGGATTGGTGCCGGGTGGGATGGAGGGCTCCATAGAGGGGGCCGGGCCCCTGTTGCACGCTAGTGTGGCCCCGGGCTGGGCCAGGTTACTTCAGCCCCACCGGTTGGTGGGCTGGGTGCTGAAGGGCCATTAGTTGATTATGGCGACAGCGAGGACAGTGCGGGCAGCTGGGGGGAGGACCTGGGTGAATGGGAGGTGACGGCTGGGGATGAATTTGCCCTCACGCTGTCCGGGGGGGAGTCTGGGGGGAGGGGGGCCCCCTAGTGAGCAACGCATAGACCTTTCAGGGTGCAGGAAGGGCGTGGTCAAGGCGAAGGGGTCCAAGGGCAAGGGCCCCCTGAGATCTCAGCTGCAGGCAGGGTCAGGGCATGCGTGGGGGAGCCCCTCGGCACCCCCGCCCGGGAAAGGGGCACTGGGTGACCTGGAGGGCAAGAGTTCTTGGTATGCCAGGTGGGAACTCATGACGGAAGAGGAGAGGGCCCGCGACCAGCGTCGCATTATTGAAAAAACGGAGGGGGAGTGGCTGCGCCGTTGCGCGGCCAGGGAGGCGAAGGCGGGTGGCCCAGGGGCAAAGGGGCCCCGGCACCTGCGCGCGGCAGGGGTGCAGTTGGAGGACATGGCAGAAGCGTCCCAGGGGCACATGTGGAGTGGACCTGGTCAGAGGGGTCAGGGACTGCCTTGGCAGCGCAGAGACCTGGTGGCACCGGGGCCTCCCCGGGCGCATACGGCTCGGGTGGGGGAGACAGGCCAGCAGGGACAGCTGGCAGAGGCCGGGGTGGGCCGGCGGGCGCAAAACGACCTCCAAACGCAGGGATGAAGCAGCAGGGGGGTCCGCGGCGGCCTGCCCTCCACCGAGGGAGCGGGCACCGGCGATGTTGGAGTGCGAGTTAGTGCCTGGAGTGAAAGGGAAAGGTGCTAAGAGGGTGGTGACTGAGGTGCGTGATTGGGTGGCGCCGGATGTGGAGTGTTAGACGGGGACCCTGAGGGTCGGCCGGGTACTGGGGGAGAGATCCCCGAGGGGGACCGTCTCCGGTGATCGTACAGACAAGTTACCTCCCTCCCCACAAACAGGCACCACACCAAGTCGAGTTCAATGCTTTATATAAGGTTCTTAAGGCAAGGATATCAGCGATACAGGATATCTCGGACCCGGGGGTCCTCTCACTTCTAGTCTCTGTAGGGAAAGGGGGTAGCGGGACAGTCTTGGTACCGGATCGGTACAGGTAGTGGTAAGGGGCGAGCTCACAATCCTCGAGCTGGAGGGTCTGTGGATCGGGCCGCGGCAGCGCCAGCAGGCCAAGATGGTAGTCTCACACGGCAGAGGGCCGCGGCAGCGCCAGCAGGCCAAGTCGATGGTTTCACGAGGCAGAGGGCCGCGGCAGCGCCAGCAGGCCAAGATGGTAGTCTCACAAGGCAGAGGGCCGCGGCAGCGCCAGCAGGCCAAGTCGATGGTTTCACGAGGCAGAGGGCCGCGGCAGCGCCAGCAGGCCAAGATGGTTTCACTAGGCAGAGGGCCGCGGCAGCGCCAGCAGGCCAAGTCGATGGTTTCACGAGGCAGAGGGCCGCGGCAGCGCCAGCAGGCCAAGATGGTTTCACTAGGCAGAGGGCCGCGGCAGCGCCAGCAGGCCAAGACGATGGTTTCACGAGGCAGAGGGCCGCGGCAGCGCCAGCAGGCCAGTCACGGATGAGTTCTTCTCGGGTCTCTCGACTCCAGGATACAACTGCCTTCCTGGTCTGGCACTGCCCCAGTTATAGGTCTGGTCCCCTTTGATGTCCGGACCCTCGCGCCTGGGGGCCGGGAGGTCTGGGATGAGGGAGTCCAGACACCCAGCAGGGGGGTGGAGCCAGCGCCCAGGGCGGCCGGGGGTGATCGACACCTGGCGGAGGGGAGCCGTTGACGATTCCTTCTCCCATTGATTTGCCAAGTGGTCACTCTGCCTCCTGGGGGGAGGTTGGTGCCCCGATGTCGGGGCCGGCCGGGCCCAGGGTTAGGGTCGAGTTGAGGCCACGCGGCCTCGTGCTGCAGTGCCCCAAGATGGCGGCCGGTTCGATGTCGTGGTGTGGATGGTGACCCGGGCCAGCTGGGTCCGGGGCTGGTGTCTTGTAGTGGAGGGATTGCAGGGTACTTCGGGTGGTCGTTTAGGGACTCTGGCTGGGGATGCAGGGAGAGCCAGGGCCCAGGTCCTACTGCGGGGAGGGGGGACAGCCCGACCATGCGGCCTGTCCAACATGCGTCCCCCCCAGCTGAAGGCGGGGAGAGTCAGCCATCTTCCTGGGGACTCTCCTCGCTGAGGCGGAAAAAGCGTGACAGGCCGTCGGCGTTGGCGTGGTCCTGGCCTGGACGATGTTCCACCGTGAAGTCCATCCCCTGCAGGGAGATGGACCAGCGCAACAGCTTCGGGTTTTCCCCCCGCATTTGCATCAGCCATTGCAGGGGTCGGTGGTCTGTTTGCACCCGGAAGTGGGTGCCGAAGAGGTATGGCCGGAGCTTCTTGAGTGCCCAGACTACGGCGAAGGCCTCTCTCTCAATGGTGCTCCAGCGCTGTTCTCGGGGCAAGAGGCGTCTGCTGATGAAGACCACCGGATGGTCGACCCCTTCGGCGTTGAGTTGGGAGAGGACGGCCCCCACACCATGATCGGAGGCGTCCGTCTGCACAATGAATTCCCGGCTGTAGTCGGGAGCCTGGAGCACGGGGGCCGTGCACATGGCGGTCTTTAGTTTCTCGAAGGCCGATTGGCAGTCCAGGGTCCAGTTGACGGTTTTGGGGCCCTTTTTGGAGGTGAGCTCTGTGAGGGGCCCCACGATGCTGCCATAGTCCTTCACGAACCGCCGGTAGTATCCGGTGAGCCCCAGGAAGGCCCGGACCTCCGTTTGGGTCGTAGGGGGTTGCCAGGCCTGGATGGCAGCAATCTTGAGTTGGAGAGGAGCCACTAGCCCGCTTCCCACTTGGTGTCCCAGGTAGGTCACGGACCCTTGGCCAACCTGGCACTTGCTGGCCTTGATGGTGAGCCCGGCTTGCTGGAGGGCGTGTAGAACCTCCCGCAGGTGGCGGAGGTGGTCGGTCCACTGGTGGCTGTACACAGCAATGTCGTCCAGGTAGGCGGCGCTGAAGTCTTCCAGGCCCGCCAGTACCTGGTTTACCAGCCGTTGGAACGTGGCCGGGGCGTTTTTCATGCCGAAGGGCATGACTTTAAAGTGGTAGTGCCCGTCTGGGGTAGAGAAGGCGGATCGTTCTTGGGCCCGAGGGGTGAGGCCGATCTGCCAGTAGCCCGCTGTTAGGTCGAAGATGCTCAGGTAGCGGGCGGCCCCCATCCGGTCAATTAGCTCGTCGGCCCGGGGGATGGGATGAGCGTCGGTCCGGGTAACTGCATTCAGCCCCCGATAGTCCACGCAGAACCGGAGCTCCGGGGCAACGCCCGGGGCGGCCGCCTTGGGAACCAGGACGACTGGGCTCGCCCAGGGGCTGTCTGAGGGTTCGATCACTCCCAGGGTCAGCATTTTGGACACCTCGGTCTGGATGCAGGCTCGTACCCGGTCTGGTACGCGGTATGCCCGGTGTCGGATAGGAGGGCTGTCCCCGGTGTCCACATCGTGGAGGCACCAGGGGGTGACTCCGGGGGTGAGGGAGAACAGGGAGGCGAACCGCCTCAGGAGCGTTTGGCAGTCTTGGCGTTGCTCCGGGGACAGGGCCTCGGAGAGCTGGACCCCTTCCACTGAGCCATCCTGCTCGAAGGCCCTCAGTAAGTCCGGAAGGGGTTCGGAGTCTTCTTCTGTCCCATTATCGGTAGCCATCAGGAGGCTGAGCTCGGATCGCACAAAATGGGGTTTTAGCCTGTTGGCATGGAGGACCCGTAGGGGGTTCCGGGCAGTCTCCATGTCGATTAAATAGGTGACGGGCCCTTTGCGTTCGATTACCTTGAAGGGCCCGGACCATCGGTCTTGGAGTGCACAGGGTTCAACCGGGGACATCACCCAGACCTGTTGTCCCGGTTCGAACTCAATGGAGGACGCGTGCTGATCGTACCACCTCTTCATGTCCTCCTGACTGGCCTCGAGATTGGCTTTGGCGGTGTCTCGGAACTGCCGGGTCTGGTTGCGGAGAGCCAGGAGGTACCTGTAGATGTCCGGGGGAGTTTTCTGGGGAGGCTGCTCCCAACCTTCCTTGACTAGGCTGAGGGGGCCCCGGACGGGGTGCCCGTACAGGAGTTCAAATGGGCTGAAGCCGAGGGACTTCTGCGGGACCTCCCGATAGGCAAACAGGAGGCAGGGAAGTAGCACGTCCCACTGGCGTCGAAGGGGTTCTTCTAGGCCCATAATCATCCCCTTGAGGGTGCGGTTGAACCTCTCGACCAGTCCGTTTCCTTGCGGGTGATAGGGGGTCGTGAATTTGTAGGTGACCCCGCATTGTTGCCAAAGAGACTTCATATATCTGGAGATAAAGTTCGTGCCCCTGTCACTGACTACCTCCCGAGGGAACCCCACCCGGGAGAAGATCCCCATCAGGGCCCGGCCCACCACGGGGGCCGTCACCGTCCGAAGAGGGATGGCCTCGGGATAGCGAGTGGCGTGGTCTACGAGGACCAGGATGAACCGGTGTCCTTGGGCTGTTCGAGGGTCGAGGGGCCCCACAATGTCTATTCCCACTCGTTCAAACGGGGTGGTGACGACAGGAAAGGGTTGCAATGGTGCTTTGATTTTTCGGCCACTTTTTCCGCTGGCCTGGCAGGTGGGGCAGGCCTTGCAGTGGTTGGTGACATCCTTTCGCATGTGGGGCCAGAAAAAATGGGTCACCAGGCGGTCGTAGGTTTTATCCTGCCCCAGGTGTCCGGCAAGGGGGACATCGTGGGCTAAGTTCAGGAGGAAGTCTCGGAAGCGAAGGGGCACCACCAGCACCCGACTGGCCCCTAGTTCCGCCACTTTCTGCTCGCTGTAGAGCAGGTCTTGGTCCCAGTAGATCCAGTGGGCCCCCGAGGTATCCCCGGTGCTCTGGGCCAGGGCTTGCTGCCGGAGTCCTTCGAGAGAGGGACAGGTTTTCTGTTCGGCCCGGAATTGTTCCTGCGTGGGGCCTCCCTCCTGTCGCCATTGTGCCAGGTCAGGGACGTCCCGAAGCTGGTCGGATCCTTCTTCGGTTTGGGTCAATGGACTGGCTCCTGGGGCGGCCTCCTCTGGGATGAGCGCGGGAGGAGGTTCTGGCACTCGGGCTCTTCTGGGCTGGGGACCGCGCGGGCGGTCATGGACCGGGTCGTGACGCAGACCCATTCGGGGAGGCCAAGCATCCCCAGGTGCTCCCTCCGTTCGACAGCTGCCCATGGAGAGCTTTCAAGGTCGTTTCCTAGGAGGCAGTCCACGGGGGCATCATCGCGGACAGTTACTTTTAACATCCCTGTTACTCCTCCCCACTCGAAGGGGACGCAGGCCATGTGGCATAGGCTTTCGGAGTTGTCGGCTGATCGGACAGGGCAAAGAATGTTCGGCAAGATTTGGTCTGGAGTGACGAGGTGGCGTCGGACCGCCGTTACACTGGCCCCGGTGTCGCGGAGGGCTTCCGCCCGGCGGCCATTAATGTTGACCCATTGACCGTACTTCTGGGTGTTGGCGGGAAGGGGGGCCCGCGGAATCATGTCTCTCTCCCCTAAGCAGACCAGTGCCATGGCGGCGGGCGCCCATTCAGAGGGATCGGTCTCGTACTCTTCTTGGTCTTCCGGGATTAGTTCTTCCCCTAGGGCCGCCGCTGCAACTTGGCGGGGGGTAGTGTTCGGAGTCTTTGGGCAGTTGGGATCACTGGCGTAGTGGCCGGGTCGCTGGCACCTGTGGCACGTAATGTTGGCCCGGAAACCGGCCCGGACGGCAGGGCTTCCTCGGCCAACCGGGGTCGAGGGGTTTCTGGGGGGTGACGAGGGGCCGGGGTCTCTCCCCCGACCCTGACTCCCTCCTCCCCCTCGGGGGCGATACGGTCTGGATAATTCGCTGGGTGCGTTCCGGCCAACTCGGGTGCTTTCCCACCGGTCGGCTTCGACGGCGAGTTGTCGAGGGTCGGTTAGCTTACTGTCCAGGAGGTGTTGCCGGAGCTCCACGAAGCAGTTGTTCGACAGGTGTTCCCATACGATAAGGTCAAAGAGTTGTTCGTAGGTGGTTACTTTGTTGCCCTTGATCCACCCCTCGAAGGCTCGGCTAAAAAAGTTCACGTACTCCACCCAAGTTGTACCCGGAATCCGTTTGCAGTCGCGGAACCGTTGGCGGTACATCTCAGGTGTGAGCCCGTATCGAGTGAGGAGGGCGGCCTTCATGTGGTCGTAGGAGGTCATCAGCTGGTCCGGGAGTTGCAGCAGGGCGTCCCGCCCTTCGTTGACAAACCTCCCCCATAATCCGGCTCCCCAATCGCTTCGGGGAATCCGGTGGGAGGTCATTGCCACCTCATAGGCTTTAAACCACTGCTGTATATCATCGTTCTTGTGGTATTCCCGGATGACATCTTTGGGGATGTGAACCTTGGGTTCGGTCAAGGCAGACGGGGTCGGTCGTTCGGGGAGCCCGAGGTCTTTATTCTGTTTCTGGATCTCCAGTGCTTTGAGATCGCGCTCATGTTCGTACTCTAGTTTCTTTTCCTCTAGCTCTCTCTGTCTTTGCTTGTCTTCTCGCTCTTCCTTGAGCCGTAAGTGTTCCAGGGTTATTTTTTGTTCGGCCAGCTTGAGTTCTCCATCCAAGCGAAGTCGGGCTAGTTCTAATTCGTGGAGTCTGGTTTTTTCTCTTTCTCGGATCTCTTCCAGGGAGAGACCCGCTCTTTCTTTAGTTGGTGCGGGGCTCGTTTCGGTCGTTTGTGTTCGGGGTACGGCCGTACCCGTTTCCGCCCAGGCTTCTAGGGCTCGTTTGAAGTCTTCCTTCGTACTCAGACCCGTGGTTGGGAGACCAAGTTCCATGCAATATTGCTTCAGTTCTCGGTGGTTGTAGTCTTCCAATTTTTCCATCTGGAATTTCTCCGTTGTTCCGCTCTCTGTTGTCATGGTGGTCGTGTGTCGTGGGTCGGGTGACTTTCTGTACGATTATGCGTAGGTTCGGATCCCGTCGCTGGCCACCAATGTTAGACGGGGACCCTGAGGGTCGGCCGGGTACTGGGGGAGAGATCCCCGAGGGGGACCGTCTCCGGTGATCGTACAGACAAGTTACCTCCCTCCCCACAAACAGGCACCACACCAAGTCGAGTTCAATGCTTTATATAAGGTTCTTAAGGCAAGGATATCAGCGATACAGGATATCTCGGACCCGGGGGTCCTCTCACTTCTAGTCTCTGTAGGGAAAGGGGGTAGCGGGACAGTCTTGGTACCGGATCGGTACAGGTAGTGGTAAGGGGCGAGCTCACAATCCTCGAGCTGGAGGGTCTGTGGATCGGGCCGCGGCAGCGCCAGCAGGCCAAGATGGTAGTCTCACACGGCAGAGGGCCGCGGCAGCGCCAGCAGGCCAAGTCGATGGTTTCACGAGGCAGAGGGCCGCGGCAGCGCCAGCAGGCCAAGATGGTAGTCTCACAAGGCAGAGGGCCGCGGCAGCGCCAGCAGGCCAAGTCGATGGTTTCACGAGGCAGAGGGCCGCGGCAGCGCCAGCAGGCCAAGATGGTTTCACTAGGCAGAGGGCCGCGGCAGCGCCAGCAGGCCAAGTCGATGGTTTCACGAGGCAGAGGGCCGCGGCAGCGCCAGCAGGCCAAGATGGTTTCACTAGGCAGAGGGCCGCGGCAGCGCCAGCAGGCCAAGACGATGGTTTCACGAGGCAGAGGGCCGCGGCAGCGCCAGCAGGCCAATCACGGATGAGTTCTTCTCGGGTCTCTCGACTCCAGGATACAACTGCCTTCCTGGTCTGGCACTGCCCCAGTTATAGGTCTGGTCCCCTTTGATGTCCGGACCCTCGCGCCTGGGGGCCGGGAGGTCCGGGATGAGGGAGTCCAGACACCCAGCAGGGGGGTGGAGCCAGCGCCCAGGGCGGCCGGGGGTGATCGACACCTGGCGGAGGGGAGCCGTTGACGATTCCTTCTCCCATTGATTTGCCAAGTGGTCACTCTGTCTCCTGGGGGGAGGTTGGTGCCCCGATGTCGGGGCCGGCCGGGCCCAGGGTTAGGGTCGAGTTGAGGCCACGCGGCCTCGTGCTGCAGTGCCCCAAGATGGCGGCCGGTTCGATGTCGTGGTGTGGATGGTGACCCGGGCCAGCTGGGTCCGGGGCTGGTGTCTTGTAGTGGAGGGATTGCAGGGTACTTCGGGTGGTCGTTTAGGGACTCTGGCTGGGGATGCAGGGAGAGCCAGGGCCCAGGTCCTACTGCGGGGAGGGGGGACAGCCCGACCATGCGGCCTGTCCAACATGGAGGATGAGATATTAGAATATGAGGATGAGGAGGATGAGTTGGAGGAGGGTGAGGTGCGTGAGGTTGAGAGTTAGGGGAAGGGCAGAGCGGCAACGAGCAAGTTTGGTGCATTGCAGGACACACGTGATGGCACCCGTCGGGCCATCAGAGGAGGGGTGAAGCCGGCAGAGACGCGGCGGACGGAGCGGGACGCCCCGCAACTTTATCAGGTGAGGGCGCATGGTGAGATGCATGGGGGGAAGGGCCTAGAGGGGGGAGAAAGAACGCCTGCCGGTCTGTGGGTGTTGGGGATGGCTTGGTGAAGGTACCAGGGCCCCCAGGTGGGGCGGGGCCTGTTCTGCTGGATGGTAAGAAACAAATGGCGACAGTAAGTGCTCAGACTAATAAGGTTGAAGATCAAGGGGGTAAAGAAGAGGGTGTGGAGAAGTCGCGGAAGAAGTTGCCGTATATGGGGTTGGCGATGCCTCTCGGGTCGCATTTGTCGGAGAAGACGAGGACAAAGATTTGGCGGCATGAGTACGTTTATGTGTTTAAACTCCTGCACAGGGAGATTCAGGCGAAGGAAGGGTCGAAGTAGGAGGAGTGGGAGTTGACCAGGCGGCCGAGACAATGGAGAACTGGACGTCGGCCTTTCTGATCTCTGCGAGTATATATTGCGAAAAGCATGCGGATCGGGCGATTGCGCTTTTTAAATACATGGACGTGATCAGGAAGGCGCAGTTGCATTTTGGGGGTTTTACCTGGTTAAGCTATGACGAGGAGTTCAGGGCGAGGATTAGTGTTAACCCGGACAAGCCGTGGGGGGATGTGAACCAGGAACTCTGGGTTCAATGGATGTCGTCGACGCAGGCGGTGGCGTCTACGCATACGGCGAGTGGTCTTCCGGTCGCCTATCGGTCTTTTCAGTCGTGTCCCGCCCAGTCTGGGGCGGGTGGTCAGGGTTTTGCTGGAGGGCATGGGACCCAGGCAGTCTGGACCGGGGCCACGGGACAGCAGTACAAACCGGGATCCACTGCGGCCTGCTGGGGATTCAACAAGGGTTTCTGCAATCGGCCTAGCTGTAAATTTAAGCATGAGTGTTCCAAGTGCGGGGGACGTCACGCGGTCACGCAATGCCTCACACTGGCTACGCCCTCGGAACAGTGGAAGTTTGCAAGAGGGAGGGGACAGCCTGGGCCGAAGGGCCCATACTCCGGTTAAGGTGGAGGCCATGTGTCCATGGCTCTCCCGGTACCCTGATAGGGAGGCAGCGTCGAGATTGTACTGGGGTTTTGTTGAAGGTTTTTGGATTGGCTATCAGGGGCCGAGGGTGAGGCGTTGGGCTGAGAACTTGCAGTTTGCAAAGGAATTGCCGGAGGTGGTGTCGCGGAAATTGGAAAAGGAGGTCTTGGAAGGCAGGATTGCGGGTCCGTTTGCGGAATGGCCGATGTCGGATCTCATTGTCTCTCCCCTAGGGGTGGTGCCCAAGAAGGAGCCGGGCGAGTTCCGGTTGATTCATCATCTGTCTTGGCCGGAGGGGGGTTCAGTGAATGACTTCATCGCGGAGGAGGACTCCAGGGTCTTGTATGCGTCGGTGGATGATGCAGTGGGTCTGGTGCGGGCTTGCGGACGAGGGGCGGAGTTGGCCAAATGCGATATCAAGTCGGCCTTTCGCCTCCTTTCCATTCATCCGGCGGATTTTTCCGTTCTGGGCATGCAGTTTGACTGGGCCATTTTTGTCGACCGGGTTTTGCCAATGGGTTGTGCGATTTCATGCGCGCTCTTCGAGACCTTCAGTTCCTTTCTGCAGTGGGCCTTTGTGGACTGCAGTGGGCACCGGCGGGTGTCTCACTATTTGGATGACTTTCTGTTTGTTGGTCTGGGCCAGACGGGTGAATGTGATTCGGCCTTGGGCCAGTTTCAGCTGTTGGCGCAGGAGTTTGGGGTGCCGTTGGCGCCGGAGAAAACGAGGGGCCTAGTTGTTGTTTGACCTTCTTGGGGATCGAATTGGATTCGGTGGCCTGGCAGGCGCGTTTACCAGTACGGAAGGTGGCGGAGATGCAGGAGGTTTTGAGACAGGTGCTCGGAGCACGCAAGATTGAGTTGAGGTTGGTGCAGCGATTGCTGGGTCTTTTGAACTTTGCTTGCAGGGTGGTGAGGGCCGGGAGGACATTTTGTAGGCGCCTCAGCATGGCCATGTCCGGGGCGGTTCTCCCTCACCACAGGGTCAGGGTCACGCTGGGAGTGCGGGCTGACTTGCGGGTCTGGCTGGTGTTTCTGGAAGACTTCAATGGTGTCTCATTGGAGTTTGCGCAGGACAAGATGGTGTGGCAGGTACAACTCTACTCTGATGAGGCGGGTGCGGCAGGTTTCGGGATCTTCTGGGACAGGCGTTGGTGTGCGGAGCAGTGGCCGGCTCATTGGCTGCGCCAAGGCAGGAGCATTGCGTTTCTGGAATTTTTTTCCCCTGTTGGTGGCACTGTTGGTGTGGGGACAGGAATTCCGGAACAGGCCGGTGTTGTTTCATGTTGACAACAGGACAGTGGTGGACCTGGTGAACAATCAGAAGGCTAAGGACCTGCGAGTGCTGCGCTTGCTGCGAAGTTTCATGCTGCTGTGTCTGCGCTTTAATGTGCTGTTCCGCGCGCAATATGTGCCTGGCGCGAGTAATGAAATTGCGGATGCGTTATCTCGTTCGTAGTGGCAGCGTTTCAGGAAGCTGGCGCCGGGAGCGGAGGCTTGCAAGACCAAGGTGCCGGAGGGTATCTGGGCCTGGGGGAATGAGAGTGGTTGGTCTGGTGGAGAAGTCCATAGCTGAGTCCACGGCGGGCGTAGAGGTTGGCGTGGTCTGAGTTTGGTGCCTTTTTGGGTTGGAAGAAGGGTGCGTGGCGGATGCCGAAGGATGTTTGTGAGCAAGGGGTAGTGCGTTTTGTGCTGGATTGCATGGACAGAGGACTGTCTCAGACGACGATTGCTGGCAAGTTGGCAGGTGTTTCATTTTACAGCATGGTCTACTTGGGTTTTGATCCGGCTTGGACGGATCTGCTGAGCCGTATGTTGAAAGGTTGGGGTAGGGTGCGGGCGGAGGGGGGAGGAGGGGAGTTGCCTCATGAGGCGATTACGTTTGAGTTACTGGAAAGAGTGTTGGGGGTGTTACCTTTTTGCTGTTCTGATGAGGATGAGGTGGCCTTGTTTCGTTTGTGTATGGTGTGGATGTTTTTTGGGGTGTTTCGAGTGTCTGAGTTGTTGGGGGTACGTGGGGCGCTGGGGCGGATGTTTGTGGATGTGCGTCTGGATGGGTCCAGGCTGGGTATATGGTTGGGATGTTCCAAGACGGACCAGATTGGTCGAGGCAAGTGGGTGTGGCTGTCAGAAAGTGGTTGTGCGGACGTGTGCCCGGTGCGGGAATGGACAGGTTTCTGTGGACAAGTGCGGAGGTCGGTTGGAGAGATTTTTGTGCATGCTTCCTTGAGGCGTTTGACGCCCTTCCAGTTGCTGGCGGTGTTGCGATTGGCTTTGCAGAGGCTTGGAAGGGATCCGGCGCGTTTTGGCACGCACTCGTTTAGGATTGGGGCAGCCACGGCCGCGGCAGGGTTAGGTTGGTCGTGGGAGGAGATTCGGCGCATTGGTCGTTGGCGGTCTCGCTGCTGTGAACGCTATGTGCGCAAGTAAGGGTGGGGGTGCGGGCTAGCCGTGCGCGGCTGCGGTTGTTGTGGCCCTTTTTGTTTTGCTGTGGCACTAATCTCCTTCTCTTCGTAGGTTGTGTTCGGGGGCCGGGGGCCAAGACGGTCACCTGTATTGTGGGACACTCTTTTGTGCACTGGGCCTCAAAGTATGCAGACAGGCAGGTGTACGGTCGTAGCCTGGGCCTGAGGAGCAGTCATCATGAGGTCCAGTGGAGGGGTAAGAGCGGAATGCGTTGGGGCGAATTGTTGCCATGGCTCACGAAGAAGGTGTCACAGCTTGGCTGCCCGGACATGCTTGTGATCCATTTGGGGGAAAATGACTTGGTGAAACAATCGGGGGTGTCCTTGTTACACCTGATGCAGCGGGACTTGGAGGCAATGAGGAGCAATCTGGCTGGCACCTGTATTGTTTGGACTGAGTTCATACCACGAAGGATCTGGAGGGGGGCACTTAAGCTGCGGCCATTGAGAGGGCCCGCAGGAAATTGAACAGGGCGATGAGACTTTTCTGTGATGATCATGGAGTTAAAGTGCTGGCTCATGGCGGGCTCAGGCTGGAGGAGCCACTTCTCTTTCGAGATGATGGCGTGCACCTTTCACACATGGGGAACGCGTACTACCTCATGGAATTGCGGGATTTGCTCAGTTTCCTGTGGAACGAATCGATCTGGTGTAGTCGTGACTGAGTGTGAAAGGTGCACGATTGGTGGGGCAGTTAACCGCCCTCCGGGGGTTCCCTGGGTGGCGGGACCTGGGAGTGGTGGGGAGTCCATGACGGGCAGAATCACCCTTCCAGGGAGGGGGTTACAGGTGCAGGATGGGGGTGTGGTAGATGGGAGTGCGATGGATGGAGATGCTGGAGGAGTTTGGAAGGGAAAAGGGATGTGAATGGTATACGTGGAGAGGTCGTGGTGTGAATTGGGAGTGCCCAGTGGAATACGTGAGTGGATGATGGTTGAAAGGCAGGATGTTGGGGGGATTGTTATTGGTTAAAGATGTTATGTTGATTATGGTCTGTCATGCCTGTCCTAATAAATGACCTTTTACGCTAAACTGATGCGTGGAGTGGTTATTGCGCGATGCGGCCCCCGTGGAAAGCAGGTCGGCAGACCAGTCTTTTCCCCGGGGTGTTCGCGCGAGAGGACGGCAGGCCGAGGGTTAGGTCAGGGGGTGGGTTTTTAGGGGGTGGGGTTATTAGGTTACTTAAGGGGACAGGAGGGGAAGGACTTCCTCTTCCTGTCCCCGGTGCCTCAGGGAATAGGTGTAGTTTTTTGTCCGCCCGCCCACCCTACAAAATGGTTTTAGGAGTGAGGTGCGGGGGTTTTGGGACAAGTTGTTGGAGTGCCAGTTTAGGACAGGTTGACGTGAGGGGTGTTTGCGGGACCTGGGAGGGGTGGGGAGTCCATGACGGGCAGAATCACCCTTCCGGGGAGGGGGTTACAGGTGCAGGATGGGGGTGTGCTAGATGGGAGTGCGATGGATGGAGATGCTGGAGGAGTTTGGAAGGGAAAAGGGATGTGAATGGTATACGTGGAGAGGTTGTGGTGTGAATTGGGAGTGCCCATTGGAATACGTGAGTGGATGATGGTTGAAAGGCAGGATGTTGGGGGGATTGTTAACGATTAAAGATGTTATGTTGATTATGGTCTGTCATGCCTGTCCTAATAAATGACCTTTAACGCTAAACTGATGCGTGGAGTGGTTATTGCGCGATCCTCCATGCGCAGTTCTGCCTCACTAATTCAGCACCTGTGCAACGGCTGTAGAATTGGAGAAACAGGCTTCCAGCCACCAAAGGAGCGCTAGGTTAGCCTACTCCATCCAATCCTGTAGCAAGCTACGGGATTGGTTATAGCTTTGCGTCAGCGTAAGCAGCACGCAGGAGGCAGCCTCCAAGGAAGAGAAGCGTGCGGGCTCTTGGGGCCGACCTCGTCTTTGTGGAGGAGTTCTACTATTTGTCACCGCACCTTGGAAATCCGTGGATGTGGTGAGAGCCCCATCCCTCAGCTTTCCCTGGGACAGAACTGCATATTCCCGCCAAGAGTGCAAATGCAGTAACGCGAGGAGCCCACACACGGCCCACAGGGGTTTCCCTCGATCTCACAATGACCACCATCGCGTTGTCTTGCAGTGACACTCCCTGCGATGCTACTGGGTCCCCCATCAGGACAGCACGCCTTCATTGATGAAGACCGTCGGTGCAGAGGTACGTGCTGAAAGCGGTCCATAATTAAGGTACTTCATGAAAGACTTACTTATGGAAGCGGCAATAGTTCTGCAACCATGTGGGAGCTATTAACACTCAAGTCAACCATATATGGGTACAAATGTGGTTGGTACCTACCTCACTTGTCTCACCTAAAACCGGGGGTGCATGCTCTCTATCCTCCTGTTGAGCACTAGTTGATTTTAGATTGTAAACGCCCTACGCGAATTTAACACGCAGGGCATTTTAGAGCTTTCACTTTTAATCTGCCTTTTCATAGTTTTGCACATTGCTTGTTTTACTAGCCTGTTTATCGTAAGTGCCTTAGTTTGATACTTTGACTGCCTTTCAGTTGAACAGTGCACTGTTTACTCAGTACGATATAATTGTAGTGTCACCTTCTGCCGTAATGCTTAAACTACAGCCAGCAGTAACAACAGTGATTCCGGCAAGTATTCAGAGCCTGGAGCGCGTTGCAGATAAAATCAGCTCCTTGTAATTAGTAGCCAAGTGCATGCTGTTACTGAGGACGTTTATGAGGCCAGGCAGGGTTAACGTATGAGATTTCTTCCCTTGGTTCATAAATGTCAAACCTGGCTGGCAAATTGAAAGTGTCTTTGAATCTTTCGAATCATAAGCTTTCTACGTAGGAGTGACAATCAGCAGCCAAGCAAGAAGCAGCAGGCTTATGTGTTCGAGAAACTATCGTTTTGTGATGTTATTATTGGTAAGAAAAGAGCAGGGTTATGAAAAACACACACATCAGTTCATGTTGATTTTTAAGTTTAACACTGCTACTAAATTGATTATCAAAAAGTAGCTTAATGAATTTTCCAGGATGTGATTGTATTATTTACTCAAAGTTACCTTAAGATAACTTCACATGTGCGATTAAACTTTGCTCTAATTATGCTAACTGGCAGTCCTGAAATAGAAAGATTGCAGCATCAATCGTTTGTAAGGTTGAAACACAGAATTAGTTTCTACTGCGTTTCTCTTGCTCAAACTCACAGCCGTGGTTGAATGTCTCCTTTATCCCTGCTCATACCTGGTATAGGAGCAGACCCATCAGCCCCCCCTTCCCTTTGTGGATTTCCCAGTGCTTAGCATTTCTACTTTTATTAATTTCAGTGAATGAACATTTAGAAAGTCAATGTTTCAAAGAACGCATAGGAGAAGCTGAAAGATTGTTCATGAAGCAAAACTTTCCTTCTGCATCTGCATGCCTTATCAACACACCATTCATTTTGATGAGCCTTTGATGTTTACTTTTGTTAATGTTATAATATTTTGGTTCAGAATTTTGACTTGTGCTGCATCCAATTACATTCTTGCCTAAAATATGGACAAAACAATATACAGTAGTGTGGTGACTGAAATGATGGCTCAGTGAGCTTATGGTTGGACATCAAGAATAGCGTTTTAACAGTCATAAAGTCATAGCTGTCCTGGTATGTTTCTGTAATACTTACAGGTATATGTTTTTGTATTCTACCTTATGATACGACCGTGGATGTTCTCAGAATTGAGGCGTTTTTATAAAAAAAACTACCAGAGGCGCCATAATATGCAAAGTAGTATCAGCCTGTGTCACACGTTACAAGCTTAAATTCTCTTGTGCCCTAATGATGGCCTAACTATAATTACTTTATTAACCTTCTTGCTTTATCAAACTTGCTTCAAAATGCACCATTCTGCCACTCTTTTAAACAAAAAAAATCCTGAGGGTGGGTGCAACTCCCCCTTATGACAATCGGGATCATTTGCTACACTCGCACGCCACAGGGGACTCATCCTAAACATTTACGCCTCACCACTTTCAAATGTCACCAGCCGCCACTGTGTGTGTGTATGTATGAATGTATGTGTATTTGTGAGTGTGTGTTGTAAATGGAAGTCTGTGTGTGAGTGTGTGAGTGTGTGCATGTGAGTCAGTGAGTGTGCAAATGTGCATGTGGGTCCCGTCACCCCGCCCCCCATGGCCTGAATCACTGATCACTGGCCGCCACTGCTACTCTAACTCCTCCCGACCTCCCCACCTTGGAAGCAGCATCAGAGAAGTGTAGATGCATTACAAAATGCATTACATAAAAGAAATGCAAAAGTGAAGGACAAATGGAACTATTAGGAACACAAAGGTACCTTCAAAAAATGTTAAGGAATAAATGTGAGGTTTATTTTATGACAATGAATCCAGGACAAAGAAGGCTATTACAGACAATCTACCACAACGAAAAGTCATTACAAGCATTTTTTTTAAAGTTGTGTTATAAATAAAGTTAATGGGTGATTTTTGTTGTAGGTTTGGTGCGACAAAGAGTTGAACTAATCTGTTGATTAGAGTTAGTGTTAGGTATGTGACAGGTATAGGGTAAACCTAATCTAAGAGTTATATTTAGGGTTCTGTGAATGTTACAATTAAGTTAAGAGTGACATGAAGGTTTTTATTGGGACAAGCATCAGTCCAAGTGCTCTGCTTTGGATTAAGTTTAAAATATATTTAAAGGTTAGATTCGATGGAGTAGAGTGAGTTTAGAAGAAGGGCAGAAACATTCATATGTATTGCCGATTCATTTGTTGTGGCAGGTCTCTTGTGGTAGAAGTAACTCATGAATCATGCTGTCCATCCAGAAATGTAATGTTTCGTGATTTAGTGATATGTTTTGATTTTTGAAGTTGTTTTTTTCTGTTTCAAAGTTTCCAGGTTTGAGGCGGTAATTCAAAAAGGTCTCAAAAAGAATGAAATAACAAAAAAGGAGGTGGTGGGTATGCTTATCCCAACATTTGTTAAGCAATGGGAATTCTGCTAATGTATATTCCTCTAAGTGGAACAAATGTGTTATTTTTTTTTTTTTGGGAGTTTCATATAGCGCGAACTAGAACCGAACCGAATCAGTTATCAGAGCGCTTTACATAGCACCAGTTACGTTACATGAGGACACACTTTCATTTATTTTTTTTTAGGCAGGGGGAGATTAAGGGCCCGATGTAGGTAATTCTTATTTACCACTTTTTAAATACCAAATTTTACCGATTCGTTATTTAAGAAGCGTTAAATATGAAGGGGGGAGATGTAGGTATTTCCAGATGTGTAAATACCGAATCTTTAAGATTCGGTATTTACCGAATCTGGAAATACCGAATCGGTATTTCCTATTGATTCCTATGGGCTGTGAAGCCCATAGGAATCAATGGGCAATACCGATTCTGTAATTACAGAATCGGTAAATACCGATTTGCACAAGGGTGCAGGGGGTGTCACTTTGACACCCTCTGGCACCCCCAAAACAGGCTCGGGTGCCATGTGGCAGGCATACATGCCCTAAGGGCAGGTCTGCCTGTCACATGGCATAGGTGTGCATGCACACATGTGCATGCACACCGGAATCGGTATTTTACCATCAAATTGGATTTGATGGTAAAATACCGATTCTGTAAGGCCTCTGGGACTCTGAAGAGTCCCACCTACATCTCGGTGCCTCAGAATCGGTAAATTTACCGACCGAATCGGTAATTTTACCGATTCGTTAAAAAAATGCCCCCTACATACCTGTCACCCATGTACCGGTCGGTAACGGCCGAAAATACCGATTTTCGGCCGTTACCGACCGACCTACATCTGGCCCTAAGTGATTTGCCCAGAATCACAGGTTTTTTTTGGCGTTGTTACCGAGACTCGAACCCAGATCCCCAGGTCCGCGGTCGAGCGCCTTAGCCGTTAGGCCAACCCCTCTCCAAAGAAGTTATAAGAAGTAAAAAGTGCAACCTGTGGAATTTGGTTGAAGGATGCATGACATTTTACACCTACAATGATACAGCTTTCCTATACATGGAAAAGGGTATTCAGATCACGGTTGTCTTCCTGTGATTGGCAGCTTTACTTTTCTCAATGAAATAGCTATGTTCAAATGGTGCCTCTTCTAACTGGATCCCCAACTTATTCCCGTACAAGGAGGGTGGAATTATTTTTCAAACAAAGGGGCATATTACCAAGAAGTGCGTTAGTAAACGCACAACGCACATCCCCATATCGCCGGCTATCGCCAGATTTCATCGCCGTTTTAGCGCGCAATTATCAATGCGCATTACATAGGCGAATAGAAATCCGGCGATAGTCGGCGATATGGCACATTAGCGCATGAAAACAAACGTTGTTTTCATGTGCTAATGTGTGCCTTGATAATATGGGGGGTGGATTCAGCTTTATGATCCACACCCCCATGTTATCAGTGCCTAACGCCGGATGTATGATGGTACAACGCGGTATAAAACACCGCAGACCATCACAACGCAGGTTTTACAATGCAAGTCGTTAAAACGACTTGCGTTGGAGGGCGCTGGACTTAGGAGTAGTGTAATTTACTATTCCAACTCCAGTCTACATACAGTAGGGAAGGTGTTGGATAGTAAATTACACTATTCCTTGTCCTAGAGCGCCCTCCAGCGCAAGTCGTGGTAATGACTTGCGTTGTGAAACCAGCGTTGTAATGGCACTGCGGTGTTATTACTGCGTCGTAAAGGATGTTTCCCCCTAACGCCTGGTCACAGCAGGCGTTGGGAGACCTGCGATAAAGGAGTTTATCGCAGGTCTTTTCCTCCCATCGCCTTCCTTGGTAATAGGGTGTTCCCACCTCCAACCACATTTTTCATGTGGTTGGACGTGGGAACGCCCACTTTGCATGTCATTAGCGATGTTTATCACCGACATGCAAAGTGGGCTTGGGGCAGGCTTTAAGATGCCCTTGTGAATAGGGCTCTAGCAGTATCGCCGCTTTCTCGGCACAATTCGCCGAAAAAGCGGCGATACTTGCCCTTGGTAATATGCCCCCTGGTTCAGAAAAACTAGGTTGTCACTGTTTACATAAACAAGAACAACACTATCTGCTATAACGATACTTGCAGTGTTTCTTGCCGAAACAGTTTACTTTCTCGTTTTCTTGAGTTTGTGGCACTCAAGTGCTGTCAACAAGTACTGTAGGTGGATAAATGTCCTATAGGCGTTGGGAATGTGCTGCCCTCTTGGTTTGGTTGGGAAGCATGAATTAGAAAGCAATGCTATTGGAAGTTGTTCACTGGCATTGGGGTTGCTTCAGTGATACTGGTGGAGAGATGCTGACTGTTTTCGCCCATTATATTGAGTTAAACATGCATCTTAAAATAATTTTAAACAAACCTCAGGCGGGCCTAGGGTGCGTCCCAAATGAAACTTCCATTGTGTTCTCTACCTGCAGCAAAGGCACGTGACCGTTTGTGACGGGTTCCAACTGAAATTAAATGAATGTAGGGGGGCAATACATGTCAAGATGCCTCTGGTCATATGCATAGCGCACTTGTAGGAAAGTAAAGGAACCCATTACCATCATTGTTTATTATGTTTGTGGAAGGAGTTTCCTTTATTTTTGGGGTAAAACACCCATTCCTTCTCTCTCGCCCCACACATTCCTTTGTGGGCAGCGTGTAGTGAATCCCCACCCAAATCTGTGGTTATGGTTTGCTTTGTGCTTCTTTTGTGGATAATGGTTTTCTTTTTTTTTTTTTTTCTTTTTTTTATTACAAGCCGTAGGTAAGAAAAATACATTGGTACATTAAATTCTTCATAGTTAGACATACATTAGCCCAAAAAATTACAAAATCCAAGAGAAAACCCTAGACAATAGAATGCCACAGCAATAATAAGAAAATAACCAGTATTATACTTCAAAATTTAAAC
Organism: Lissotriton helveticus; assembly: GCF_964261635.1. Taxonomy (NCBI): domain Eukaryota; kingdom Metazoa; phylum Chordata; class Amphibia; order Caudata; family Salamandridae; genus Lissotriton; species Lissotriton helveticus. The sequence goes on from NC_136068.1 coordinate 1,271,007,117, forward strand.
CTATTGATATAATACAATAATAATATGAAGAAAGAAATATCATTATCATTACCATACTTAAAATAATAACTCCAAAACATATTAAATTACCCAGCATATAAACAACTGTTGGTTGGGCAGCATCAAGAATAGTATTATTATGTCGTTCATAAAGTGCTAATGCAAGAGAAGAAAGACCAACGCTTGAGGGTACCATTATGTGCAAAATATGGCCTATATAAAGTGACTAATGCAATAAAGTGCCAATGTATAGTAACACAATAATAATACTATACCGTTCGTAAAGTGCTTAAGCAAAGAGTAGAAAGACCGACGCTTAAAATTGCTAATGTTATTATGTGCAAAATTTTTAGGCCTATATAAAGTGACTAGTGCAATGAAGTGCCGATGTCTAGTAACACAGATAATAATACATTTCATAATGTTAAAAATACGATAACATACAAAAAAAAATCATAATAAAAATGCTTAGCAATTTGATATAGCATGGCAGATGGATACTAATATTTCCTCAGATGTAGATGTCATACCATCTTACAGTTAGCTAAAATATAACAATCACTTTCCTTTTAATAGTTCAAGCTGGTTAAAATATTTCCAATTCCTTTCAAATCTTGCAGTCGCACCCACTCTACCTGCATAGGCTTTCTCAAAATGATATGTTCTTCTCATTTTATTGACCCACTTAACATGGCAAGGACACGCCGTGGATTTCCAATTTTGCAGAATCAGGGACCGTGCCACGGCAGTGGAAACAAAAATAAACAGTTCTTCTGATTCATTGAACATGTTCCTGTCCTTACTAATGCCAAAAAGGGCCACTTCCACTTCTGGAAGAAGAATTTTCCCAGTTGCCATCTCCAAATCTGCGAAAATCTCCCTCCAGAAGGGTTCTTGCTTTGGACATGAGAAGAAAATATGATGCCACCCACCCTGTCCCCTGGTTTTACATCTAAAACATTTATTCTCGTGTTCAGGGAACATTCTTTGTAGGGCTTGCGGGGTATAATATGCTAACCAGCGACAAAGAAAAGACATTCTTTTAAAATTAGCTGCTCGGAGTGCCCTGTTTCCTAAATAACAAATTGTCTCCCAATCTTTGTCTGACAATACACACTGCAATGTGAGACTTATTTTCTCCAGATGTTTGCTTATTATATTAGATGTTCCAGAAGGGGGGGGTAGCTTTTTATACCAAAATCCTATACCCTTATGTTTTTCCCCATATAACGCTGATAACAAAGCATTGGGTGTTGTATCAAAACTTCCTACAACTTTTCTTATAAAATAACTCAATTGCAAATATTGAAAAAACATGAGCCGCCTCGGATGTGATCTATCTCTAACCGTTTGCCAACTGATTATCGAATTTTGAAAGAGAAGATGCCTTATTTCACAGAATCCGCCCGATTCCCAGTCTGTCAGATGACTTGAAGAAATCCTAAGGCCCATTTTAACACATTCTGAAAGTTTTAAATAAATAGATCCATCTGAGCCATGCTTTTCAAATAGAAGCCGTAATCTTGATGAATACCCCACGAGTGTCTTATATCGTGTTCTTTTTGGAAGTTTTGCAGTTTTTAAGAAAATAAAAATTTGAGAACCTGATTCCTCAAGCATACTATTTAAAAAAAATTGTCTCTTGTCTGTCTAGCCTTTAATAATCCCGCCATTATATCGAAAAAAGATGCCTCGTAATATGTATAAAAATGGGGAAGAGCAAGTCCGCCTTGGTTAACAGGAAGTTGTATTACCACGAGTTTGACTCTATTGGCCTTTTTGTTCCAAATAAATCTTCTTATCATGGAATCTAGTTCATTAAAAAAGGCCAAATTAACTTTAATTGGGATATTACTAAACAAAAATAAAAGCAGAGGTAATATATTCATCTTTATCACAGCCACTCTGCCAATCAATGATAAGGGGAGTATATCCCATTGTTCTAAAAGGCTCTTGATTTTATTCCTTGTTTTTATATAATTCAATTGAAAAAGTTCTTGGTAGTCTCTGGTCACATAAATCCCTAGATACCTTATTGGGTCCCCCTTTTCTGCTTGAGACTGAAGATCTGGCGGAAGGAAGTCTAAATTCGAATTTAAAATAAGAACTTCTGTTTTCTTTTCGTTAATTTTGTAGCCCCCTATCTTCTCATATTCCTTAAGCTCTTTCATAAGATGTAAAATATTTTCTTTATCAGGAGCCATGTACAGGATAATGCCGTCTGCAAATAGTTTTAACTTCGACATTCCAACCATTGGAGAAGATATTGCATCATTATTTCTTATTTTTATTACCAGGGGTTCGATAAAAAAGGTGAATAGCAGGGGGGATAGGGGGCAACCTTGCCTAGTGCCTCGATTTATTTTAATCTTCCCTGCTTGCTTGGCATTTATTATCACCTGGGCTGATGCTCCCTCGTAAATATTTTGTAACATATTAATAATAGGAGCGGGGAATCTAAAATAACTCAAGGAACAAAATAACGTTGACCAGTTAACTAAATCAAATGCTTTTTCTGCATCAATCATAAGAATGCATGCAGAAATTGAATTAATATTAAAATAATCTAGTGCCTGTAATAAATATTCTGTGTTGGCAGCCATATAGCGTCCGGCTATGAAACCCGTTTGATCTTGATGTATCACCTCCTGGGCGGCCAACACGAATCTTTGAGCCCAAATTTTCATAAAAACCTTGAAGTCAGAATTTAATAGACTAATTGGTCTATAGGAATTTCCGTCCTCCGGGTTCTTGCCTTTCTTAACAAAACTAATAATTGTGGACTCTTTAAACTCAGAGGGAATCCTACCACCTAATCTAATATAATTAAATAAATGTTTCATGGGATCCTCTAACTCCTTCAAAAAAACCTTGTAGAATTCGATAGGGAATCCATCAATCCCTGAAGCCTTTGCTCCCGCTGTGGCTTTTATACTGTTCTGAATTTCCAGATGACTTATATCACAGCCTATTTGATTAAATCTGGATTTGGAAATTTTGGGGATATTCAAGTTGTCAAAATATTCCCTGATTAATGTTTCCTCTACTTGAATATCAGTAGAGTAAATTCTCTCATAGTGATCAAGGAATATTTTCCCGATTCCCTCGCTTCTAGTATCTATTCCACCTGATAGATCTTGGATTTTTAAAATGATGGAAGACTCTTGTTTTTTCCTGATCGAATTTGCCAGCAGCTTACCCATGAGTTGACTATCTTCATATAGCTTTTGTTGGAAGTCTTTTGAGCTATTTATCTCTTCCAAGATGAAGAAATCCCTAAGCAATGCTTTAGCTTGTTCCCAGTTGTTTGGTTTTTGGTTCAGTTTCAAAGTATACTCATTTTCTGCAGCGCGCTGAAGGGCAGATATTTTTCTTTTGCGATCATTAGCTTTGTTACAAGAAAATGCTATAATCTGTCCCCGGGCTGCTGCTTTGAATGCCCCCCATACTGCGAAAGGCTCTGCAGAGTCCTTATTTTCTAGAAAAAATTCCCTTATCCAATCTTTGAAACCCTCAACCCAAGTCATATTCTGTAGAAGGGTGCGATCCTGCTGCCACCTAGGTCGCTCCCCTGTCGTGCCCTCTAATATTAATTCAACCTCAATCCTCCCATTATCTGAAAATGGATTGCAACCTATCAATGCGTTAGAGATGTGGAGCGATCTTGAGGATAAAAAGAAATCTATTCCAGAGGCTGTATGAAACCTATTAGAATAGCACGTGTAAGATTCTAGGTTGGGGTTTAGGGAGCGCCAGGAGTCACGCAATTGATATTCTGATACAAAAACCTCTAATACCCTTTTAGTCTTTGGTTTTAGTTGTTTCTTGTTCTTATTAGAGGTGTCCTTCTTTAAATCCTGAATATAATTAAAATCACCTCCTACTATAATTTGCCCTGCAGTACCCCTTAGTTTTTCACTAATTTCAGTCAGGGCCGAGGTGTCATCAAAAATTGGGCCATAATAATTTACAAAATTAAATACCTTTCCCAACAATTTCACTACAACCCAAAGCCATCTCCCTTTAGAATCTCTTTGCAATTGCATGATCTCCCAGGGTAAATTCCTTGAGAAATAAATATCAACACCCCTCTGGGCGACCCCGGCTGAGGAAAAAAACCCATAGGAAAAGTATCTAGGAAGTAACAACTTTGGGGAGTTTGATTTCAAGTGAGTCTCCTGGAGGAAGACCACGTGGGGTTTAAAAGCTATTGCCCATTTCAACAGTGCTCCATATTTCTGTTTATTTAGCAGCCCATTTGCGTTAATGGACAGGATATTACATAAGTCAAATCTCATTGACAAGGCTATGAAATTTCAAACCACTTCTGTACCAACAAATGTTAAAGAAAAAAAACCTACTGATCTTGTCTTTTTTTACTGCTTTCACCCCCCCCCCCCCACCCCCACCAAAGCCTCCCCCAGGGATGCGGGACCCCCATTCCTATCCACACTACCCACATCCCACCCCTTCTTCTACTTTCGGGTGTCTTCTTGTTACACCCTGGTGTGACCCTTGACCCAGGAACACCCGCCTTGATTTTTCCACCTGATTATAGATCAAATTATGACATTAGAATCCTCATATTCGACATTCAATTAAACCGAGCCATTGTGCCTAGGCCCTTGTTGATATCTCGTTAAGAAGTGTCTGAGCCTCTTCTAAATCAGTAAATAAAAAATGGAAGTTGTTCACTGGCATTGGGGTTGCTTCAGTGATACTGGTGGAGAGATGCTGACTGTTTTCGCCCATTATATTGAGGTAAACATGCATCTTAAAATAATTTTAAACAAACCTCAGGGGGGCCTAGGGTGCGTCCCAAATGAAACTTCCATTGTGTTCTCTACCTGCAGCAAAGGCACGTGACCGTTTGTGACGGGTTCCAACTGAAATGAAATGAATGTAGGGGGGCAATACATGTCAAGATGCCTCTGGTCATATGCATAGCGCACTTGTAGGAAAGTAAAGGAACCCATTACCATCATTGTTTATTATGTTTGTGGAAGGAGTTTCCTTTATTTTGGGGGTAAAACACCCATTCCTTCTCTCTCGCCCCACACATTCCTTTGTGGGCAGCGTGTAGTGAATCCCCACCCAAATCTGTGGTTATGGTTTGCTTTGTGCTTCTTTTGTGGATAATGGTTTTCTTGTTTACGCGGTTGAGATGATCATATAGTGTTGAATGTGGCCTGCATAGTTGGCATCCTCCCACAGTATGGGAGGAACACCAGGGGTCATGAAGACCCAGGGTGTGTCTTCCAACTTCGTAGAACTCCGCCCCAGTCGGAGTTCTCCAGTGCATGTATCGTAATGGGGCTGTTGGATAGTCCCCATCCCCGGCGGTCAGATTTTTCCTGCTACCACACCGTTCGGACAGCTTTTCCGACAGGCATCATAATGAGGTCCCTAGATACACTAATGTCTGTTTGTGCAAAGTGAAACCAGAAAACCTGTATTACTTGCTGCTACCTCGCTTAACCAAACTGTGTGATCTTAAACAAATACTTTATTTTACTGATCCTCCTTTTTCTTCACCATTGCTTACAAAGCAACTTCAAATAAGTAAGTTCAGAATACCAGCTGTACAAAAACATATTGTGCCCAATTTAATTGAACATAATGTTGCTCTATACATAAAAATCTGGGCCACATGCAGGGTTAACATTACAATTACCTTGTTACTTAGTTCACTAACGGCAGTGTCATCAGGGTTTAAAAACTAGAACTTCTCAGTGTGGTTTTGTTATTATCAAAGCTTCCAAGTGTTAAAAAAGGCACCTTTTGGAATTTTGAAGAGACCTTATCATATTTTATATGACGTTTGTCGTAGGATTTACATGACAAACATTTTCAGGGTTCAACTCCGACATGCCTCACCCACCTCTAGACAAAAGCCAGTCATCAATAATGTAATTTAACAAGTCATGAGTGATGTTACATGTGAGATCACAATGAGTGCATGGTGTGGCCACAAGTTATAGTTAGGTCAGTAAAGTATAACTGGTGAATTTCATTTATTTATATTTTTATGTTGTTAAAGTTAAATAAAGGTATATGAAGTTTTTATACTTATTACAAGACCAAAATACAATTTAACTTTGACACTGGCATTCTTCACTTCACTTTCTAGGGTTTCTTTAATCTTAGTTATTACGAGATCTAACTATAGCTTCACTTTGAAATTTACTATTTTCCAGGGAAAAACATCTCTCTCTCTCTCTCTCTCTCTCTCTCTCTCTCTCTCTCTTCCTCTCTCTCTCTCTCTCCATCCCTCCCTCCCTATCCCCCCCTCCTTCCCACCCTCCTGGCAGTAGGTCCCACCAGGGTTATCTCTGGCTCAGAGTCCCACTAAAAATCACTCCCATCTGTCGGTCGGTGCTGTACATATCCTCAGAGTGTGAAGCGGAGAGGATTGTGTTGGTCCGGCGCAGTTCTCTCGGATGTACTAGTAGGGGTGTCCGTTAAACCCATTCTGGCACCTGTGCTGCTGTTAGTGAACAGAGAGGCCAACAACTGAGCGAGCACGTGGAGTGCACTCCATTCTGACCTTCCTCGGCATAAGGCGCTGAGGCAACGGAGAGTTGAGGCACGCCAGAATGCGAACCTCTAGGTGCACTACAGAAGCACGCACGAAAATGTACAGTCTAAAAATATGAAGCAAGCAACTCGCGCGATCCAGTAAACCGAGTGTATCCCTACAGACACTGAAAAACGCAAAATGTAGAAAACAAATCCATTGTGCCTACGTGTAGTCCTAAACTAAAATATCCACCATGAAAAAAGCGATTGATTGGTGGCCACCACCATCTCCAGGGATCGCAAAGGGCGTCGCAAAGGGCGTCGCAAAGGGCGTCTGCCCCCTGCACATCCGCATTCACCCTCCACCAGCACATAAACCTCCCAGAACGGAATGGGGACCTCCTCCCTGAGGCGTATGGAGGCAGGGCCGATACTGATGGATATTATTTTGAACGTGCAGCTTTTTTCACGTTCGTAGGCTAGTAAATAAATTGTAGGTGTGACACATGTTAATTTTATAACAAAAAGTACCATTTTAAAATATGTTGTACTAACATGGCATCAAGGGGTGAGCTCCTACATAAACGTTCAACTATTGAGGCCCATGTATGCGAATCTGCATGGGATAATTTAGTATTTAGGAAACAAACATGGGAGGTACTGCTTCAAATACGTTTTTGAATGGAAACGTCAAATCTGAGTGGACCTGAGTGCAGACCGACATCTTTATCTTCAATCTATTTTTTTTGTAATTATTATTTTTTTTTTTGCAGATTTATACAACGGGAACTCGAACCGGAAGCATTGGGGCGCTTTAGATGGACACCAGTTACTTACACAAGGACACATTCATTTTTGGTGGGCACGGAGACAGTAAGTGACTCGTTCAGAATCACAGGATATTGAGCCAACGCCAAGACTGGTACGTGGTTCCCCAGCTCCAAGGTCGGTAGCTCTGGCCATTACGACACACCCTCTCCCCAACCTCCAAGAGTCTGTTCATGGAGTTGGCACAACTTCTTATGTAGGCAGCAAATACTAAGGTTTGTGTAGTTTCCGAGCCTTTCTCGAGGACCAGAGCCCTACCATCCGCCGTCAGCCCTACCATCCTCTCATCCTATCATATGAGTCACTCCACCACAGGCCCACCAGTTTTCCACGCTCCTAGCGTGTCAATGACTCTGCCCCAGCCCTGCATTCCTTCAGAGATCCCGGCCTGTCAATGTATCTTGCACACGCCACAAGTTTCATGGCCCCTGGCATGCCTCAGAGGACTTTCAGAAACACCTGCTTATCTCTTGAATAGATGTTCGTCCAGCGGCATATGTATTTAGCAATAGTGCAGCAGGTGCAGTAGCGCCAGGACCCAGGGAAGTTAGGCGCCCACTGCATCCCAATTATTGCTATTTTATTATTCATCTGAGGACGTTCCTTGTGTACATCATGGTGACCCGATAGCACTCTTGCTACACCCTAGCTTCACCGCCTTCAGAGCACCTCTGATGTCACAGTCTCTTCCCTCAAACTAGCTTCCTGACTCCAACCCAGCCCCATTGTTCTCTACACACCATCTAAAGTGGAGCCAGGCCATCGGGCTGGTCTCGACTCCTCCAGTCCTGACCTCACGGAAGTGTGGGGCAACCGGTGCCCTCTTCACTCACTCCATGCTGTCCATCAACAGGTCAGTGACAGCCCTCAACCCACTGTGTCTCCCTCCCTCCCTCGCGCGCCTTCATCACATGCTGACCTCCTGACCCACACCCCTGTCCCCACTCACCCTCCCCCCGGCACTCCCACGCTCACCCCGTTTCCTCACTCACCCTCGGCTTACGATGAGCCGTAGCGCCTCGAGGTTGCCGTGGTAGGCGGCCCACAGGGTGGGTGTCATGCCGTCCTCGTCGGGGGAGTTGAGGTCCTTGCGTGTGGCCTCCTTCAGCAGGTCCAGGTACCCGTCCCGGGCCGCCCGGTGGTACTGGTCGTTCATGGTGAGGGGTGTGAGGGGCTGCCAGGCTCATGGAGAGAGGGCAGTGCCCGTCAGGGGGCACCCGGGGCCTGAGGGAGCTTGTCGGGGAGCAGAGCTGCTGTCACGCAGCCCGGCGGAGGCTGTTACCAGGAGAGCCAGCAGCCTCCTCCGGGACACCTGAGCCCCCTGGCGGGGGAGGGGAGAGGACAACGAGGCTCCCCGGGTCCTAGCACCTTCGGGCACCGGACAGCGGACGCAGCGCTGTAGTCTAGGAATCTCCTCAAACAGCCCCTCCCTTAGACCACGGCACAACAGTAGTATTTTATATCATGCTGAGGATGAGACTGAAGCGATGGGCAGTAACAATACAGCGTCCAGGCTGAGCCGAGTAAAGCAGTCGGTCTGTAACGCAACAGCCCCACACATAGCGGCACAACTCAGCGTACCATTTCCAGTGAAGGGGCCAGCACCCGCAGCAAATCACCTCCAGTATTATAGGTGGCACCCAACGAAAAGTAGCTAAACGTCTACAAAACCAACTGTAACTAATTGGCCAGAATTGAGACAGAAATGGCCTGCAGCACCTAGACAATCGCATTTGTTTCGTTTCTATGTGTTTCGATACATGTTCCTGTTATCTGGGCACCCACTACAGGCACACTATATTTCATGCACTGAAATCTTGTTTACAGGCATGACATGGGCACCACAATGACCAACATGCATTCCTAATTTAGAGTACATTTAACACTGGATCAATGGTTTCATGAATGCCCGCCTGCATTTATCTTGCACCTGGCACACCTGTTCATGTCCTTCTGAGGAAGCATTTGTGAATACATTGAAGGGGGAGTGATTGATGATATTGTGCATTGATACGTTAAAAAAATGTTTTAGGAGTGGGATGTAGGGTTTACTGGAGAATAGGGCGTTTTTTTTTTAAATGTTGTGCTAGAATTCCCACTTGGCTGGCAACAACTACACGTCTACTGTGGTCTGCTGCGGTGGGGGGTAGGGGGTGGAGGGGGAGGGGACGCGGGTGGTGCGGAGTTGGGTTCTCCACCTGTTTCTAGTTTGGTTGCCATAAATAGCGCATTGGTCTATTATGCTGAGCGAGAGGCGCTAGAATTCTCCCTTGGCTGCTAACAAGTACCAGGATGCTGTGGGCTGCTGCAGGCATTGAGGAGGTTGGCTGTCCTGCCCCTCTTTACACTTTGATGGTCTTCATAGCACGTTAAACTGCCTACTGCACAAGACGCGCCCAGACTACGCCAGGCAAAGAAAGCTCCAAGACCAGACCTGTCTGCACCCATCAGCGCCCAACTAAGGCCGGCCAAGGGCCACCCTTTTTTAGGTCTCGCCTAAGCAGCGCACCTTCGCTGTCTCTGCAAGACATCAAGTAATCTGTTAAAGGGGAGAAACTCCGCCTTTTGTCGGGGAATTTCTCCTGCCGCTTACCATTTGTAAACACTGCCATTGCTTTTCTTTATAGGGCTTATAATTGGCTGTAGATTCGATGCGTCACCTCCAGTTATTCCGGAAGCAGCACCGCCTAACTACAGTTTCCGTCCGCTCTTCTAGTTAATGTGTGTCCGAGGGGACTTTCTTAACCATCCACAGACCAAGAAGCCCGCACCCAGGCTTCCGTATTCACCTCCTGGTTTGCATTAACTTGTTGGAGGCGAATTTGTTTGTTTGTCTACTTTATTTATTTGCTGGATAAGATTAATGCAGTCTTATTAGCGCTATATCTGCTTATAGGAAGAGATAAGGTTGAGATCTTTTCTTTTTTATTCCAGTTACTTAATGTGTCACCCAACTGAAGAACGGAAACATAATTGTTTATCTTCGTGCAAATAGAAATCAGAGAGTCGGGGGTGAGCAATAGCGCGGAATCAGTGCGTTTCCCGGGCCATAAATGACTTTACTGCGCCGATTGTGTGCGTTAAGGCACTGCTGTAGGAGGCTGGGCTGCTGTGCGTCCAGAGATCCCTTATACATGCCGATTGTTGCGAATAAACTGTAATCACCTTCATTACTATATACACTCACCAACTGGCAGACGCGTCGTGACGTCGAAGCTACTGCGCCGCTATTGTTGTACATATTACTTCCCGAAACCGACTCGAAGTTGTTAGGAATGTTATTTCTACATAGCAGTGCAATTCACTAGTACACTTATAAATGCACATGCCTGCATATGTGTGTTTACATGCGTGTTCGTGCATGTGTTTGTGCTTGTAAATCTCCGCATGCATGTGCTGTCTGGATGCGATTATTCGTGTGGTGTGTGGCTCGAGGTATGTGTGTGTTAAGTTATGCACCAGTGCTTGTGTAGGTGTACATGTGCGTTTTGTGTTTGGGGTATATTTTTTTTTACGACTGGGTGTGGTGTGTGCGTGTTAAGTGGCCATGTTTCTGTGTCATTTGTATGTGAGATGTATAGGTTGCTTTTGGTGTGATTGATTGGATATATTTTGTATATGTGCTGTGTGTCTCGGGTGTTTGGCATGCATGTGTTCCATGTGTCATTTTTTTGTGTTGTGTGGTGCTTCTGTGTGTGCGCATATATGCGAAGATTTGGGTCTGTCTGGGTGATTATTGCCTGTGTTTCATGCACAGAGTGTGAGTTCTATACCTTACCTAGGTGTGTGTGCATGTGGCACAGGTGTGTGTGCGTATGCTGTGACGTGACGTATGCATGTGTGTGTTCAAGGAGAGTGTGTGTTGGTGTATGTGTGCTTGATTTCGTGCGGTGGCACAGGGTACACACCGGATCTGAAGCTGTTCCACACTCGCTTCCTGTTACTACTTAGAGCATCAGTGGTGATTTACCTGACCGTTTGCACAGGCAGGTTTGCCGGGGGAAGCAGGAACATTGGGGTCAATGGTGACCCGCAAGCAGTGCGTCTTCTTATTCCTCGGGTTGTCACTGTCCTGATGAGAATGAACTGTGAAGAGCCTGCCTTTTCTGCTGCTTTCACGCGCCTCTCACCAGGATGACAGACCAGGCATATTTCAGGGTATTGAGGGCGTACTTACAAAGGATCTCAGACTGTACACCCGGGTACACAATGTGGCTCCATGCGTTTATTTAAACGGCTGCTTGGACATACATAGTAAAACAAGCATTTACAAAGCAATAGGTCTCACATTTGCGAGAGTTTATGCTATTGGCATTGTAAATGACAATGCCTTTTATTGATTTGTTTAAAAACCAACACATTAATAGAAGGCATTGTAATCTACAATGCCAATAGCTCAAACCCTAGTAAATGAGATACCCATTGCATTGCAAATGCTTGTCTACTTCGTCATTGAATTTTATTGGCACGGGAAAACGGAATCGCTTTTAAATGTCGCAAATAGCTTAATTTTTCGGATTATGATTTTTTTGTACTTTAGTAATAACAACTTTTGTATTCTGTTTGACCTTATTAATGACATGCCAATTTTATTAAAGTCCTCTGTCCCCGGGCCTATCTTGATCATTAATGTCAACTTTAATGCCAAACATATTGTGGCCCTGTCGGCCCTGACGATTTGGATATTTGTCAGACTTTAGAACAGACCTCTGTGCGGCCTAACCTCAAAGATATCAAATTAGGTACTTTTTCATGGGTACGTGACCTAGCAAATTTACACAAATTTGATCATCCTTTTGGCGCAAACACTTACCTTTTTTGGCAGAGGATGTTCTTGCATTATCTATTGCATTTTGTTGTCCAGTGGTCTTATAAAATATCTTTTTACCAGTGGCGCAGTTAATTAGAACTTTGGCGATATTAATCCACTGACTGCCATGCTTTTGCACCCTGTGCATTTTGTGCGTGGTATTCTTGCAGCTCAACCGAGACACAGAGCCAAGAATAACAATCACAGATCAGCATGGAGTTTACCGAATTCTTGCTTGTTCTTGGAGTCTCTGGCTCGACGCCATTTCATCCTCTTCAATCAGGGTCAGATTGGGATCACAATTGGGCCCGGGAACGCCCAAAAAAGTGGCCCACATTCCTGGATCACGCTCGTTCACGAAACAGCATATGGATAGTCTCAACTGGCTCATTTTTAGAGAAATGTTTGATAAATTATGTATTTTAAAGCTCGTAGACCCAGAAACATTGGTGAAAACTAGAGGCACTATATTTTGGGGGGGCGGGCAAAGTGAAATAAAGTGGCCCAAAAGCCACAACTCCTGCCATGGCTATGTTTGCCACCTGCCCATGTTCTTTAACCAGCATTACCAGTATTTAAATGTCCTTGCCAGTACGAAAATGAAGAAAAAGACCTAAAGCTGGTATTTTCTCCGAATCACTGACATAATATCGAAAGACACAATATCGTCCTACAAAATTATCGGCACAAAAATATCGAAAGCATTAATATCGACATCCTATACTTAACTAAACACGTACAAAATTATCGGAAATTATATATCGACCTACATACACATCGATATCACTCATATCGACAACATACATATCGTAATACTTAAATATCGACTATAAAAAAATATACACACTAAGTAAAAAATATCGAGAGTTAAATTATCGACAACAAAAATATAGTTAGATTAGAAATATCGAACGTTTTTACTAATATATAATAGCACTTTTTACCATTAAAAAATACGATTAATATAAATTTAAACATCTATCATAACAAACTATAAATATATTTACATTTCACAATTAAAAAAGATTAAATTCGATACAAATGTAACTAAAACTATTAAAAAAAATTATATAACATTATCTCACCAATATATTAATTAGCGTTTGCCTTATATGGAAAAGAAATAAGAAAAAAAATATTCAAAAATACAAACTAACCAATAAAAACACTGCAAATATAAATTGACCAATAGCAAACTAATTACTAAGTTCAAACAACTATATAAACAATTAAACACTAAACACAACCCACCAGGAAAAAATATGACAGAAGAAAATTCAGTGGATAAATTCGACTACACCTACAAGAACATCAAGATTCAACCTACAATTCAGAGGATTAAAAGTAAGTAACTTAAAAAAAAAATGAAGCTAACTGCTAAAATGTTAAAAAATAAAAACATGAGCCAATACCTAATACATATCTATTTGTTTGTTCTCCTACCACTACAGAATATTCTACTAACAAACAACAGAAAACAGAACTCAGAAAACCAAGATACAACTAACAAAGTAAGTATTTCCAACGATTTTTATAACAACGTAAAATAAATCTAAACTAAAACTTCTAGCATAAAATGCTACTGCAACCAAAACTCTTATATCAACACAATGAACACAAATAAATGCATTATTTTCACAGATAAAGAAAAGACAGAAAATACAGGCCACAACTAAACATTGGATACATTTGACTTCAACTACAAGAACATCAAAACACAAACTAAAAATCAGTAAATAAAAAGTAAGTAAATAACATGAACTCACTGAAACTAACTGCTAAATTGAAAAAAAAATAACAAACACGATCCAATTACTGATGCATATCTACTTTTTATTTTCTAGCACCACTACAGAATACTCTACTGACAAAGAACAGACAACAGGACAGAGAAAACAAAGATACAACTAACAAAGTAAGTATTTCAACAAACTTTTATAAAAACATAAAATAAATCTAAACTTAAACTTATAGGCAAAAACTGTAATTGCAACCTAAAACATATATCAGAACAATTAACACAAATAAATGCATTTTGTTTTTCAGGTAAAGAAAACACAGAAAATACAGACCACAACTAAACAGTAAAGAACATCAAAATAAAAGACTGAATTGGCAAAAAGGTAAACATGCACGATAGAAATGTTTCTAATTTTGATTTAATATACATACATCTATATTTCAAGTAACTATAACATCTATTTCTTATAGATTAACAAACAACAAAATGACAGAAGGAGCTGAATTTGTTACCAGCCAAAAAAGGAAAACTATTACTCTGCTACATGGGTTACACTTATACCCAAGAAAAACAATTTGGAAGGAAAGTAAATTTGAAATGTTGCAAATATTACTCCAACAAATGGTATGGAAGGGCAACAACTAGGGAAGCAACAATCTTTTATACCAGAGAACACAATCACCCTACCAAACATAACCGAAATAGAAGTTATAACAGCATTAGAAAACATTAAAGAAGCTAGTACAGGTTCCCAAAAACCAACAAGCGTAATCTTAAAAGAACAGATTCCTCAAATACCTAAAACAGCCACTACCCAAATGCCAAATATAGTTTCCCTCAAAAGAACAATATCACGTACCAAAAGAACTAGCACTACCACACCACCTCCTAGGACATATAGCGATATAAATTTAAATCCTGTCCAAACTATAACTTTAAACAAGCGACCTTTTGTCATTTACGACAACGAAAACAATGAGAAAAGACTAATAATTTTTGGCACAGCCATTAACCTCATAAAACTCCAACAAAGCCAATATTGGATGATGGATGGGACTTTTAACATATGTCCCAAACCTTTTTACCAATTATACACGATACATGGCCTATATCAAAACTGCAATATACCTCTACTTTATGCACTTCTACCAAATAAAACTAATTCAACATATATGGAATTATTAAACACTATCAAACAAAAAACTAAAGACTATTCCCCAGAAAAAATAATACTTGATTTTGAACAAGCAATGCTTTCAAGTATTTTAAAAATACACCCCCATACCTGTATCCAAGGCTGCTATTATCACTTCAATCAGAGTCTATGGAGACATTTGCAAAACACAACCCTAAGCATAGAATATGTAACCAATTCATCTTTTGCATATCAAATAAAAAAACTAATAGCACTGGCTTATGTTCCAGAAACAGATGTGGCTGAACACTACAGCATTTTAATTGATACCACATTTTACAAACAAAATGAAGCTAAATTAACTGCACTCTTAGACTACTTTGAAGACACATGGGTAGGTAGGCTCCATAGATCTGGCCACAGAAGAAATCAAAAATTCTTAATACCCTGGTGGAACGTTTACCGAAGCACCTTAAATGGAGAATCTAAAACAAACAACGCTGTTGAAGGCTGGCACAATGCCTTCCTCCAATCAACAGGCAGAACTAAACCAACTTTAGAACAATTTATCAAATGCCTCAAAAAAGAAAAAAATTATCAAGAATTCAGAATGGAACAATCCATTACTGAACTAACTCCAAAAACATATGAACAAACCAAACAAATGCACAAATATCTAGAGCAACAAGTAAAGCTGTACCCTAGCACTAAAGGCATAGAATACCTCAACATAATAGCCAAAACACTACTCTAAATTACTCTAACTAACAAAGCATAACGTAAAAAAATACAGACAATACAATGTAAATCACAATAATATATTTTATCTCAAAAGTAATTAATGTGTGCAATACATATTATATTTTAAAAAAAATATATAAACACATAAACATTTTTTGAAATAAATAATACATAACAATAACCAAAATAACATTACCCACCCACAATAAATACAATTTAAAACACTTACCAAACATGTCCTAAAGACTGTATATTCCATTTCCACCAAAACAATCCATTAAGAAAAAGTGTGCCCAAAAAAAATGAAAAAATCCAACTGTTCCAAAACTGAATAATCCATTTCCCGAAAGTCGTTCGAACAACCATAAAAATCCAGAGAAATGTTAAAAAAATATAACAAACGCTCCAGGAAAACCGAAAAATTGAAAGAAGTGTTCAAAATCCATTAGTTAATAAAACTAACAAACACTTCTTTAAAAAAAAGACTCCTTCCGACATCACGAACTCCTGCAACAAAAATACATAAAACATACATTCGCACCCACACAAAACAACACATAAACTCCTACTAACAGTAATACTAACATTAGATGTCACTTAATAAACATTAAACATCGAAACACTAACTCTACAAACAAGCCTATACAACTCCAAAAAGTACGTACATACACCATACGTATATACAACATATCAAAACGCCTAATAAAACTAACTTACTTCTAACCACACTAAATAGTACCAAAGTACTATCAAAATTAACTTAAAACACAATTAAAACATATAAAACAAACCTTACCTTCAGCGACGTGAAGTGTCTCCCAACCGCGAGCTTGTCTTCATCCAAATGACACAAATCGACCTAAAGCGGTTACAAAATAAATGACCCAAAACTAAATAAATACATTAACATACCAAACATATTATTTAATGTTTAAAATATTCCTTGACAGAATTAAAAATGAATACTATGTTAAACAAAATTGTGTTTTTTTACTTGTATGAAAATACTTACAAAAATGTACATATTTTGTAAAATTATAAAAATAAATATTATAAAATACATAATATTTATTATTATAATTCAGAAAATCTAGAAAAATTCTACAAAAAACTTTTTAAAAAAATTCAAAATTTATATAAATAAAGCTGTGTTAAAAATGTTCTTCATTTAGATATATTGTTTAAACATGTATTATTAATAGTTTTTATATTAATATTAATTAAAAATATTATGTATAACCAACAAGCATGACAATATAAAAAGTGTATATATTTTGTGGAAATATTGTGCTTTTTTTATAATTTCAAACAATCCTTACATGTACATAAAATATCTTTTTGTAATAAAATAAACTAATACAATCAAAATTTAAAAATAAAAAATTACCCATAAAATGTATTTACAAATATATGACTAAATATATTTGTATAAAATAAAAATGTCATACTAGTTATTTTGTTTATTTTTTGTCATGTTAATAAAAAAATAACAAATTGCAACTATACACAAATTGTATACAATTTATTTATTCTCATAAACTATATACTATACCCAGTCTACATTATTTTGCGGAAAGTGCTGGACAGTAATTAAATATAATTTACTATTCCCACTCCAGTCTACATTAATTTGGGGTAGGTGCTGGACACCGATTAAATATAATTTACTATTCCCACACCAGTTTACATTAAATTGCGGTAGGTGCTGGACAATAATTTAATATAATATACTATTCCCACTCCAGTCTATATTAATTTGGGGTAGGTGCTGGACACTAATTAAATATAATTTACTATTCCCACTCTAGTCTACATTAAATTGGGGTAGGTGCTGGACAGTAACTAAATATAATATACTATTCCCACTCCAGTCTACATTAATTTGGGGTAGGTGCTGGACACTAATTAAATATAATTTACTATTCTCACTCCATCCTACATTAATATGGGGTAGGTGCTGGATACTAATTAAATATAATTTACTATTCCCACTCCAGTCTACATTAATTTAGGGTAGGTGCTGGACACTAATTAAATATAATTTACTATTCCCACTCCAGTCTACATTAATTTGGGGTAGATGCTGGATAGTAATTAAATATAATTTACTATTCCCACTCCAGTCTACATTAATTTGGGGTAGGTGCTGGACACTAATTAAATATAATTTACTATTCCCACTCCAGTCTACATTAATTTGGGGTAGGTGCTGGACACTAATTAAATATAATTTACTATTCCCACTTCAGTCAACATTAATTTGTGGTAGGTAATGGATACTAATTAAATATAATTTACTATTCCCACTCCAGTCTACATTCATTTGGGGTAGGTGCTGAACAGTAATTAAATATAATTTACTATTCCCACACCAGTCTACATTAATTTGGGGTAGGTGCTGGATAATAATTAAATATAATTTACTATTCCCACTCCATACTACATTATTTTGGGGTAGATGCTGGACAGTAAATAAATATAATATACTATTCCCACTCCAGTCTACAATAATTTGGGGAAGGTGCTGGACACTAATTAAATATAATGTAATATTCCCACTCCAATCTACATTAATTTGGGGTAGTTGCTGGACAGTAAATAAATATAATATACTATTCCCACTCCAGTCTACAATAATTTGGGGTAGGTGCTGGACACTAATTAAATATAATTTACTATTCCCACTCCACTCTACATTAATTTGGGGTAAGTGCTGACACTAATTAAATATAATTAACTATGCCCCCCCCAGTCTACATTTATATTGGGGTAGGTGCTGGACACTAATTAAATATAATTTACTATTCCCACTCCAATCTACATTAATTTGAGGTAAGTGCTGAACATTAATTAAATATAATTTACTATTCCCACTCCAGTCTACATTAATTTGGGGTAGGTGCTGGACACTAATTAAATATAGTTTACTATTCCCACTCATGTCTACATTAATTTGGGGTAGGTGCTGGACACTAAGGGGTCCATTAGGATGTTGGGCGGTGGTACCACCGCGGTGGTGGCGGGCGGAAAAACAGCTTTTTCCACCCGCGAGCAGCGGAACTCACGTCTGCCACATTAGGATAGGTAAACACAGGTCATTTCCCGTCTGCCGCGGAGCGCCGCGCACCGCCATCAAAGTGCGCCCGCCACCGCGGCGGCGGGAGCCTATCGAGACCCTCCGCCGCGCCCGATGACGTCCGCCCCGCTCGACAAATTAGGATGGCCCAAACAAGCAGACGCACCGCAGCGGAGACACCGCACAGCTGAAGCAGGCGGAAAGTCGACAGCGGAGCACGAACGCCGAGACCCGACATGAACCCCATTGACCCAGCCCTCCACATGCATCCGGTCATGTACCTGCTGCAACACTATCGCCAGATGGGCCGCCGCGGACGCCGCCGCAGGTACGCCACTACACATATGCACCACACAACACACATGCCGACACAGGGCCCAAGCACCACACTGGCATCCTGCTGGGGGGCACAACACATCCACATGGGCACCCACACATCACCCACCTCACAACAAGGCACCCCACAGCATCCGGAACACACAACGTCCGCCAACCAGCAGCAACGTTCCGGCCACGGTCACGTCACCGCTGCGGTCAACACATGCGCACTATGCAGAAGGCAAGGCCACACCAAGGCATGGGCAGGGCTCCAACATCACAGGAACACACCACCCCAAACCACACTGCACCCCACCCGAGCTAGCCACAGGCCAGGTGCTTATCCCATGCACCCCCATGCACACCAACAAGCACTGTAACAACAAGCACAATACACACACACTGCAACACACAACACACAACCAGGGACTCAGGCACTGCAGGATTGGCTGACAAGGAACACGCAACACCAGTGCACTCCCCACAGCCCACACAATTGCATACAATCATCCACACAGGGCAAGACAAAACAAACAACAGGCATACAACTCCTGGCTGACACATGTGTGTCTCACACCATACAGGGGCACACATACATACACTACAAACTAACACCCTTCACACTGCACACCTCTGCCACACCCAACACCACACATGCCATGTAAGCCATGCCACCAGGACTAAGGGCCAACACAAGATGACCATACACATACACGCCTGGGCACACAGAAAGGAAAACACACACATACCTCATTACATCACAGACAGCTACAAAACCACTGAACAGCTGCACACCTTGTGCTGCCAGTGTCCGCCAAGGTGACCTGTGAACAGTGTATGCAGCAATAGCAAATCACCAACAAGAAAACTGCATGACCTGTAAAATAGCCATCACATAGTACAACATCAGCAGGGCCAGAATGGACTGAAGACCCTGTCACCCCTCTCTAAAAATAAGATGGCCACAAAGAGCCTTGCAATGGTGAACTGAAAAATAGAGCATGGTACACAGTTAAGCAAATGCAAACAAGAAAAGGACTTTAATCAGCAAGGAGACTGATAAAACACACAGCAGAAGTTTCTGTATGTATTCATATATTGCACACATGTAGCAATACAACATTAGTAGACAACAGCAAGCCACAAAATCATGTGCAAATGGTAGAGACTATGCACAGGTCAAACACAAACAGGAAGGCCAGAGTCCATGGCAGGTGACACAGCAAGTACATGAGAGGCTGCACAGGGGAGAGTACAGCACATCAGAGCAACAGGCCCAGAGTCCTTGGCAGGGGAGACAGCAAGTACATGAGAGGCTGCACAGGGGAGAGTACAGCACATCAGAGCAACAGGCCCAGAGTCCTTGGCAGGGGAGACAGCAAGTACATGAGAGGCTGCACAGGGGAGAGTACAGCACATCAGAGCAAGAGGCCCAGAGTCCTTGGCAGGGGAGACAGCAAGTACATGAGAGGCTGCACAGGGGAGAGTACAGCACATCAGGGCAACAGGCCCAGAGTCCTTGGCAGGGGAGACAGCAAGTACACGAGAGGCTGCACAGGGGAGAGTACAGAACATCAGAGCAACAGGCCCAGAGTCCATGGCAGGGGAGAGTACAGCACATCAGAGCAACAGGCCCAGAGTCCTTGGCAGGGGAGAGTACAGCACATCAGAGCAACAGGCCCAGAGTCCTTGGCAGGGGAGACAGCAAGTACATGAGAGGCTGCACAGGGGAGAGTACAGCACATCAGAGCAAGAGGCCCAGAGTCCTTGGCAGGGGAGACAGCAAGTACATGAGAGGCTGCACAGGGGAGAGTACAGCATATCAGAGCAACAGGCCCAGAGTCCTTGGCAGGCGAGAGCACAGCACATCAGAGCAACAGGCCCAGAGTCCTTGGCAGGGGAGATAGCAAGTACATGAGAGGCTGCACAGGGGAGAGTACAGCACATCAGAGCAACAGGCCCAGAGTCTTTGGCAGGGGAGACAGCAAGTCCATGAGAGGCTGCCAGGGGAGAGTACAGCACATCAGAGCAACAGGCCCAGAGTCCTTGGCAGGGGAGACAGCAAGTACATGAGAGGCTACACAGGGGAGAGTACAGCACATCAGAGCAACAGGCCCAGAGTCCCTGGCAGGGGAGAGTACAGCACATCAGAGCAACAGGGTTAGCAACACATCCAGGTCGCAAACAATGGTCTTGACTAGCACACCTGTGTGGGGCACAGGCGTATGAGGGTGTTGACAACTCACTCCTGGCTGTCATGCGGACTGGGACCTAGCTGTGTGTCAGGGACAGCAGGCCCACTTGACTGGTGTGACAGAGGCCCATGTGATGTGGTAATAACAGAGGGCCTGCAAGGTGGAGGGCTGTGTGGACCAGGTGGCACTGTGGCACGTGGAGGTGGAGTCATGCACACCCCTGACACAGTGTGGGTGGGAGAGGTTGGAGGGGTGCCCTTCCACTTTTTGGGAACATGATATGGCTTCCCTGTCTTGGGGTTGATGGGAAGTGGTGGTGACACAACAGGCACACACACCAACTGTCCCACAGCAGGGGCAGACACTGGCACTCCCTCTGGTGATGTGCTTGATCCTGCAGAACGCTTGGGCTGGCTACGCCTCCGGACCACCTCACCCCCTCTGGAAGGTGTACCCTCTACAGTGGCAACCTTCCCACACCCACCAGGGGTGGTGTCTACAGTGCCCTCCTGTCCCTTCTTGCCAGGGCTGGTCACAACACTGCCCTCCTTTTCCTGAATCACTGGCCTGGACACAACACTGCCCTCCTTTTCCTGAATCACTGGCCTGGACACAACACTGCCCTCCTTTTCCTGAATCACTGGGCTGGTCACAACAGGGCTCTCCTCTGCCTCAATGACTGGGCTGGTCACAACAGGGCTCTCCTCTGCCTCAATGACTGGGCTGGTCACAACAGGGCTCCCCTCTGCCTCAATGACTGGGCTGGTCACAACAGGGCTCCCTTCTGCCTCAATGACTGGCCTGGTCACAACAGGGCTCTCCTCCACCTGCCTCGATGTACTTTGTTTTGGGGTTGATGTGGTGGGTGGTTGTGTCCCTGTACTCTCCCCAGGTGTAGCCATGGCATGCCACACATCCTCTGTGGGCATAGGTGAGTCCATTTCTGGTGATGCCTCTGCATCATGTGAGCCTGATGTCTGCCACAATGATCTTCTGGCCTTGGTCTTCTGTGACTTCACCTTGTCTGTGCATATTGGGGGGGGCCTGCTCTTCTTTGGGGATGGAGTCTGTGGACGGGATTGTTTGGTTTGGGTCTGACCTGTGCTCCTAGTGTTGTAACGTTTAGTTGACGTAGGTCCCAAGTGGTCACTGTCATCTGATGTGGCCACTGAATGGGTGGACGTCACAGGCACCTGAGCTGCAATGGGAGCATGTGCCTGTTGGAGGGCTGACGTGACTGTGGCTGACAATGACTGGACTGTACGGTGCAGCCCACCCACGTCAGAGTGTATGCCCTCCATGAATGCTAGAACCTGGCCTAATTTGTTCTCGTGGGCACTGAAGGCATTGAGCAGGGCGGTCTGGCCCACGCAAAGTTGGCGCAGGAGCTCTACGCACTCTACACTGAGGGCAGCAGGGGGGACAGGTGCAGGGGCAGCGGTGCCATGTGTGAATTTTACGCGTCCCCTTTTAGTAACACGGATACGGCCAGCACCAGAGGAAGTGGATGGGAGGCTGGGCAGTGGCCGCTGGGTGTCAGATGCTGCAGCAGACTCTCCATCCCCTGTGCCTGTCAACAAGGACGCATCCCCGCTGGCATCAGATGAAGTGGCACTCTGTGTCTCAGCCACAGATTCCTCATGCACACTCCTGTCACCCTCAGGAGCGCTGGTGTGCTCAGTGTCACTTGGCTCAGTCTCACTCGCCTCCGCTGCCGCTGTCGTGCTGGTCTCGCCACCACTTGTTTCAGGATCATGTACCGCCATGGTGTCTTGTGAATCTACATTAGTGAGAGAAACAGGGTTGTGTAAGTGTCATCATCTGGTCACACGATTTCAGATCAATGCAGCACAGTAGAGGCCTAGAGCTACATGGTAACCACCACACCCTGCAATCACTGTGCATCTACACCCTATATAGACCACAACAGTGCCTGTCATGCAGACAAAGTGCCATGAGTTAAGCATGTCCATGCCACACAGCACTACACCCTGCCCATGGATGGTGTTCCCCCAGCCCACATTGACCTGCCCCATGGACATGATGTAGCCACAACACACATCACCGCTGACAGCCCTACAGGGAACCAGAGGGGACCACACACACCTGTATTGACTACACATGCCACAATGCCAACTAGGCCATAGCAATCACCATGTGCCAATCAGGGTTCACATTGTCGTCGGATATGTGAGCCTCAACCATCATGGTGCATGCAAAGTAGACAGACATGGTCTAACACTCATTGAGTGGACACTGCAGTTCACCACAATATGGACTCCCCACACCATCACAAAGAAGAGTGACCACGTGTACACAAAAATTCTGTCAAGGACTGAGAACTGCATGCATGAGCAGAACAGTAAGGCCATGGTGGCCCAATGCCTCATACAGGCACACATCACAGTCGCCACTCACATCACATATCACAGCATGGCAACACACGCACATCACATGTGTCACCGCTGCCACAGGCCCTGTACACATGCATCCACTCCCAGACAAACTCTCCCTCCCCAGATACTCACCATCTCTGTCTTGCTGCTGATGCCCTTTCAGACGTGCATCCAGGTCTGGATTGGTTACCGCCAGTATGCGTCCCATCAGCGGAGTCATGGTGCGCCGTGCCAAACGCCCTGTGCGTGGTACCATCCCCAAGGTCTTCCCTGCCACTTGCTTAGCCAGCCGGCTGATGTCGTCCCACCTCTTGTGACAGTGTGTGTGTCGTCTGTTTGATACCCCCAGGGCTCGCACCTTTGCTGCTATGGCCCTCCACACGGCCTTACGTTGGTGTACCTTGAGCTGCAGGTATGAGAGTAAAGAAGGGCAAATGAACAATTACACAATGTCAGATATCAGCATCTATCATTACAGCATCCAGACACAGACTCAGGACTCACAGTGACCTCCCTCCCTCCAGAACTGGGGGTACCCTCACAAGGGCACTCTGCATGGCATAAACATTAGTGAATGCATGCACACATTGTGGTTCCTAGTCCCCATGATATTCACACACATTCATGATGCCTCAACACAAATGTATCGACAGCAGTGTGTAATTCAGAAATTGTACAGGGCACTGATGGGGCATATCTACTAATCAGTGTGAAGCAACTGTAGCATGTAAGTTGGCTGATGTTCAACGTTTGGCTGTGCAGCCACTGAACCTACTCTGTGGGTCACACTGACTCTGACTAGAGGGGCACCCTGAAATGTCCTCACAAGCGTTCACTGTCCTGGCATCTAAAAGGCTAACAACCGTTGGTTCTGTATGCCCGGGAATGTAACACACCCCACTCACACATATGAGTACAGGCCTAGGAAAGAGTCACATTGCAACACACACACTCCCTCGACCTGGATACAGCTTGTCTGTCAGTGTATGTCATCACCCCACATCCACAAGCATATACTGCAGCATCACGACTACACGTCTGACACCACCCTGCCCTACAGCTCCCTTCATGGTGACTTACCACAACGTTGGGACCACCAAACAGCCGTGGGTACTGTGCCTGCACCTCGTCCACAAGGACATCCAGCTCCTCACTCGTGAATGGACTGGCACGGATCTTATCTGTTCTTGACATCCCTGTGGATATGGCAGACCTGTGGCGGAAGTGAGTTGTGAGGGGTCCCAGGCAGCAGGACAGGGTCCCAGGCAGCAGGACAGGGTCCCAGGCAGCAGGCTCTTGAAGCAGCAGGACAGGGTCTTAGGCAGCAGGACAGGGTCCCAGGCAGCAGAACAGGGTCCCAGGAAGCAGGACAGGGTCCCAGGAAGCAGGACAGGGTCCCAGGCAGCAGGACAGGGTCCCAGGCAGCAGTACAGGGTCCTAGGCAGCAGGAGATGGTCCCAGGCAGCAGGCTCTGTGAGCAGTTGAAATGTGAGGCTCACTCCCACAGATTTATAGCCCCCTGGGGTCGTTAGGAAGCTTAAAAGCTGCTACAATTGGTTGTTCGGGTCTGCCTTATTCAAAAGCACCCAATGACCGCCTCCGCAGTAGCGGAGCCCACCTTCCGCGATTTTCAAATATGCATCATGCCACCGCGATCATCGCTGCCATTGGCTGTATGCAATGCTCCACGGCGGTGACGCACCGCGGGTGCCCGGGGTACGCTACCGCGATGGTGCATCATTTAAAAGCATCCAATGACCGCCTCCGCGGTAGCGGAGCACACCTTCCGCGATTTTCAGATATGCATCATGCCACCGCGATCATCGCTGCCATTGGCTGTATGCAATGCTCCACGGCGGTGACGCACCGCGGGTGCCCGGGGTGCGCTACCGCGATGGTGCATCATTTAAAAGCATCCAATGACCGCCTCCGCGGTAGCGGAGCACACCTTCTGCGATTTTCAAATCTGCATCATGCTACCGCAATCATCAATGCCATTGGCTGAATGCAATGCCCCATGGCCGTGATGCACCGCCGGGGCCAGGCGGTAGGTACCGCGACTCATGCAGCGGAGCATACCCACCGCCATATACACATGTCCATATGCCAATGGCTACCTTGGCTGGGTAGATGGTGGTGCTGGGGTCACACCGCAGGGGACCGGCGGTCGGTACCGCGACTCATGCAGTGGAGCATACCCACCGCCATATACACATGTCCATATGCCAATGGCTACCTTGGCTGGGTAGATGGTGGTGCTGGGGTCACACCGCAGGGGACAGGCGGTAGGTACCGCGACTCATGCGGCGGAGCATACCCACCGCCATATACACATGTCCATATGCCAATGGCTACCTTGGCTGGGTAGATGGTGGTGCTGGGGTCACACCGCAGGGGACCGGCGATAGGTACCGCGACACATGCGGCTGAGCATACCCACCGCCATATACACATGTCCATATGCCAATGGCTACCTTGGCTGGGTAGATGGTGGTGCTGGGGTCACACCGCAGGGGACCGGCGGTAGGTACCGCGACTCATGCGGCGGAGCATACCCACCGCCATATACACATGTCCATATGCCAATAGCTACCTTGGCTGGGTAGATGGTGGTGCTGGGGTCACACCGCAGGAGACCGGCGGTAGGTACCGCGACTCATGCGGCGGAGCATACCCACCGCTATATACACATGTCCATATGCCAATGGCTACCTTGGCTGGGTAGATGGTGGTGCTGGGGTCAGACCGCAGGGGACCGGCGGTAGGTACCGCGACTCATGCGGCGGAGCATACCCACCGCCATATACACATGTCCATATGTCAATGGCTACCTTGGCTGGGTAGATCGTGGTGCTGGGGTCACACCGCAGGGGACCGGCGGTAGGTACTGCCATTTTCGTACACATTGCTGTGTATGTCAATCAAGGACACTGTATCAGCACCCTGCAGCAACATGGTGAAGGGCACATCATTGTACACACGATGCCACACAGCCATGTCATCCACAGGTGGACACACCTTCAGTGTGAGACACTTTGGCCTGTGGTTCAGCCATTTTTGTAAGAAATTTGATGGCTGATAATGATTGACAGACTTCAGCTGGTGTAAATGATGTTGTGACGTTTAATGTGTTGTGGGTCAGTGCAGACCTTGACCTGGATGGTGTCACTGCATTGTATCGGACCAGACTTGTGCATTCACAACTGCTCATGCACACAACCGGATGTGTCCCTGCTACTGTGATCATTGTGTTGATGAATGTGTTCCGACTTTACATGATGCATTGAGGTCTGGCAGGTACAGCAGATGGGTATGATAGACATGGTAAGTCACAATACATTGGCGGCTCTTGCTGCACCTTGTCTGCACATGTGAATTGTTCATCCATTATATCCGCATTCACTGTCCCAGATGTGTTTGTGGCACTTGTGTATTGTCACTGGAGAGGCGTGCCCTCTGTGTGTAGCTATTGGCCAGCCATGTAACCTGATGTGCCATGCATCTCTCTGGAACTCGTTGTTTTCCCATTACACCATTGATGCTTTGTGCTATGCTCATCTCATGATGCTTGTCACTGACATATTCATTTCACTCCTCAACTAGGAGGAGGCCGAATCTACTACGTCACCTGACAGTGCTGCAAGACATGGAGAATGAGGCAATCATCAGGAAATTCAGGCTGGACAGACTAACACTGAAGATCCTGTGTGATCTATTGGAGCCCCACCTGCAGCCTCGCCGTCACTATCCTACGGCATTCACACCCACCTACAAGGTGATGGCAGCACTCCACTTTTTTGCGATGGTTCCTTCCAGGAGACCGTGGCTAACGCTGGGGGGATGTCGCAGCCCATGTTCAGTATGGTGCTGAGGGATGTTCTTGCGGCCATGATGCTATATCGCAATCGCTACATACATTTCCCCAGGGGACGTGAATTGGCTGCTGTGAAGGGTGACTTCTATCCCCTTGGGCGCATCCCACATGTAGTCGGTGCCATCGATTGCACCCATGTAGGTCTGTTGCCACCGCAGGCGACGGAGCACATTTATCGGAACCGCAAACACTACCACTCCATGAATGTGCAGGTGGTGTGCCTTGCGGACATGACCATATCACATGTGTGTGCAAAGTATCCCGGTTCGGCCCATGATTCGTACATCATGAGGAACAGCATGGTGCCACGGATGGTGGAGAATCTGCATCCCGAACGTGCCTGGATTGTGGGTGAGTTTCACTACTGCTATGGCGTGCTGTGTGTCACTTGCTGCACTCTGGCTGTACAACATTGCAATGTGTGTTTGTCATTCACAGGTGACTCAGCATATCCCAGTCGGCGATGGCTGTTAAGCCCACTCCGGCATCCCCGGACACCAGCAGACATCCGCTACAATGAGGCCCATGGCAGGACCCGACGGGTAATCGAGCGGACTTTCGGCCTGCTGAAGTCAAGGTTTCGGTGCCTTGACAGGACCGGAGGCGCACTGGCATACTCGCGTGGGAAGGTGTGCAAGATCGTTATGGCATGCTGTATGCTGCACAACCTGGCCATCCACAAGGGGATCCCCCTGCTCCTGGACGATGGTGAGGAACCAAGGCCACAACCTGCTCAGGGACCTGAATCCAGTGATGAGGACAGTGGAGAGGAGGAAGGAGTTGACCTGCGCCAGCAGCTCATCGAACGCTACTTCACTTGAAGGTGTGTGACGTGGTACAACGTGTACATTGTCTGGTGTGGTTGCTTTTGTTGTGAATGGCTATGCGCGGATGTAACCGATAGGCACATGTTCTGTCACCTATGTGTGGTATTGGTGAAATTGATGTTCCGTACGGAGATGTATGCTGGACCGTATTTATGCACATCTGCTAGACATTGTGTAGTATGTGTTGGAAATGGGATCCCTGGCTGGCCAGGGCTTTCGCCAAAGTCAGTCAGAGACCACCACTCCCAAGTCAGGGCAAGGGAGTTACACGCCAAGATAACCCCTGCTCACCCTCTAGGTAACGTGGCGCGAGCAGCAAGGCTAAACTTGGAGGCGATGTAAGTTAAGTATTTGCGCACGCAACCCAGCAACAACACCCAGGACCCACCACAAAGGAAACTCCACACAAGGTTATATAAAAATAGCCTTTGTATTACACCAAAACACATTAGATAAAAACACACACTTTACAATGTGCCAGAGGCACGGGCAGAATTTACAGGGGATATGTACAAGACACGGCCACCTGGACCACTGTCAGGAATCAGCACTTTTAAAAGTTACAATACTTGTAGGCCTAGAACTTTAGAACATAGAGCCTATCGGACAGTACCTTCCGTCCTGGTTGCGCAGGATAATGCTAGTGACCTCCTTAGTAAACTTTAGCGGGCGACCGGCTAGCTACAAGCGTTTCTCTGGGGCGACCAATGTGTGCGGCTCAGAAGAGGAGGGGGAGGCAGGATGCGGGCGGCCCAGCGAAGCGCCGCGGCTCAGGGGGGAGCGGCGCGGCTCGAGGCTTGGACGGGCGGCCGGGCACGAGCTGCCGAGGGGAGTGAGCGAGGCACACTTCAGCGAGGCCCCAGGGGCCCAGGGAGATCAGACAAGTCCCAGCAATTTGTCAGGGAAGGCACAATAGAGTCCACTGGTCCTGGGACTCTGGTCAGGGGGCGAGCTCAGTATCAAGCCCTTGGAATATCACTTAGACCATAACAGAAAATCACTGTAGCACAATATAAAAATAGAGCACACAACCAGTAACTACTGGTAACCAGGACCTCACTAGCACCACCTGTACTAGGAGAAAGACAACCACCTAAGTATTACAATACCTGTAGGGGTGTAAGAACATAACACATGATGCAATGCATAACATTCATTCAGAGGTGTAAGGAAGGAGGCACATGACGCATTATCAACACATTCAGAGGTGCAGCGCAGGAGAACACATGATGAATAATCTACCCATTCAGAGGTGTAAGAGAAACACATGACGCATCAACACACGTTCAGCGGTGTAAGGAACAAGGCACATGATGCATCAACAACACATTCAGAGGTGCAGAACACAGGGTGCGCAAAACATACTACACATTGTACATTTCCTAACACCCAAAAGCAATAGGACATAGATCATAACAGCATCTAAACCTCAGTTAGCGCATAAATCACCTTTAGCGCAGAACTCACAAAGTCCAGGTTGCGCCACTTGCGCCAGAACCTAAACGTAGCAGCTGCCCACTACTTGCTGGGCAGCTGCGGGACAGAACAGGGCCTAAATGCTGCAGCTGGCACTAAGTGCTGCGCAGCTGGGGAAAGGCCAGGGATGATGGAGTGCGCCTCACTCCTAAAGTCCAGAGTACATGTCCCTAGGAAGCAAAATACCTAAACGGTGCAGCTGCCCACTAATTGCTGGGCAGCTGTGACTCATAACTGCGGCCCGGGGCCCTCACTGGCCCTTTGGCAAAACTGCGGCAACTGGTTGGAGCCCACCGGCTCTGGAAATACCCATTGCGCACTTTTGGAGCCCTCTAGGCTCTGAGGACAATGGCACCCCCACGTTGGAGCGCGCTGGCTCTGTGAATGTTCACGAGTCCCCATGGGACCTTTAAGGCAATCTGGGCACGTTGGAGCGGCCCCCTGCAGGTCGGGGCCGCTCGGGGAAAGGCACGGTGCCCTCACTGGCACCTCGCAGGGCTGGCTAGCACAATTACAGCCCCATCGTTGGAGCTGGCCCCTGACAGACGGGGCGGCTCAAGAATGCAGAAAGGCTTTAGGCCTCGAAGGGCACACATCACAGGGAGCCCCCCACCTGACCGGGTCTCTGTAGCGGGGGCTCCTCCTCTGGGCAGCGCGGAGCTCTCCACTCCTCACGGGAGCCTCGGGGACACGGCCGGCTGCTTCTCCGGGCTGGGGGGGGTGCACCATGCTTCTCCCGGTCCCCCATCTCGGGACCGGGACTTCGGGAGGCGGAGCTCTCGTGGCTCCGGGCGGACACCTCGGCCGGGGCTCCCTCCATTCCATGGGAGCCCCGCCACACCGGCGCTACACTTTCCTGGCTGCCCCGGGGCTCTCTCCACATCATGGGAGCCCCGGGCGGCCATTGCTCAGCCCCATTCTCCTTCCGGTCGGTCCGCAGGCAGCCAATCGTGGCGCGTTGGCGGGCGGGACTTCCCTCCAAAATCGGAAGTCCCGCCCCTCGTCAGGCACCGCAGTGCCTGGCTTCCTGTTTTGCGGCGCTCGGGCCGCGGCGATGAATCTCGGGGGCATTTCAGAGGGGTGGCACCCTCGAGATGAAATAATAAGGAATCAAGCGAGGTAGGCACTTGCTGGGGGTCTGGGACCCCTCACAGAACGGGCAAATGCCGGGTGGGCACCGGCTCGAATGAACAGCGCTCCCAAACGCTGTGGGCAGAAATACAGCACTTCCAGCGCTATATGCAGGATAAAGCGCTCCCAAGCGCTAGGAAAGAAATACAGCGCTCCCAGCGCTATGAAGGCACAAAAAGCAACAAGTCCTTCAGTATTTCAGCATCTCAGCAGTCCAGGGGCTGGGCAGGGCTCAGGGAGGCAAGCCTTCCCCTGAGCCCAAGCAGCAGCGCGCCCCTGGCAAGATTCAAGTTGGGAACAAGAACATTTTTCAAGAGGTCACAGCCTCTTTTTATACAGACAAATCCTTTGTCTTTGGGCAGGGTGGGGGCAGAACCAGTCGCAGCTGGTCTGTGAGCACTGCTGATGGGCTCAACCACCCTCTCTATTCACTGGCAGGGCTAGGGTCATCAGTCACACCACAGGGGGGCGGAGCCAGCATTGTCAGGGGAAAACCCAGCCTCATTCAGGACACAGGTACACTCCTCCCCAGCCATCAGCATGCTAATCTCACACTCACCACCGGGCAAACCCATCCAGACTTCCTGGAGCCTGGCATGCCAGCCAGCTCCAGCCAATCACGCTCCAGCACCCTCACTGCACACACACAGCCATGTCTAGAAGTGGCCCTTCCCCACTAGACACATACAAGCCGCACATACCGTTGCGCAGCATTCACTCCCACGAGTTCACACATACCAAACTGGAGCCCGCACTCCCCACACATCAGGAACTACCAGGGACACATACATTACCCATGCATTCCTATGGGAGGGCAGGCCTATCTCACACACGCACCCAGGGAGCGCACGCACTTTACACTGCACCACAGTGTCAAAGTGCGCAAAGACCAGAAATCACTATACTTTAAGGCAAAAAGTTCAGGGGTGAACCTGCCACAAGGCCCAAGTCCAACACAACCCCCTTCCAGCCAAAATGCAGGGTAGGCCAATCACCACCGTGATGGACTTCCCTGCTTGGGGCGATAGAACACGGACGCGGGCCCGCACTGCAGGGACACCCTCCGGTTCTACGCCACGTTGATCCATAAGCCAAGCACATCCTTAAAAAAAAACAGGCCCAACTAGGCTACCCCACTGGTACTCCTTAGCTGTCCACGGCTAGGACCAGGCCCTAGGCCACCTAGATACCACTGGTCCTTGCCAATCCACAGAGTGGGGGGTAGTATCCCCTGGCCTGCACTAGCTATTCTCCACTCCCTTTCTCAGTGTAGTTCCAAACTACCACTGATCCTTCAACCTAGGGTCCGCACCCTCAGGTTGACCAGAGGTCACGGGCAAGAATGCCCCACCCTACCTCTACTTCTGAAGCACCCTCCAGAACACAACTCTCCCACCAGTTTAGGACCTTACTTCCTCAGCAGCAGTGACCACAGTCAGACCACCACCAGAACGGTGTAGCGAGGCGTTGCACGTTGCGGTGCCCCCCAGTTGCGGTGCAGCCTATGGCTCGTTGACGGCGTCGAGATGACGTCGGTGAGCGCAGAGGTGGCGTTGCTCGAGGCGGACGTTGCTCAGTGCGGTGCCTACAGGACACCAGGGTGGTCATGACGGAGTCACAGCTCCCTTAACTGGTTTACCACCTGGGATTCAAATTCACCGGATGCACCGGGGTCAGACTCCCTCTGACCCCCTTCCAGAGTTCTGCACCCTCCCACTGTAGAACAGGGTCCCTCCACTTAAGGTAGGCCCCACCTGCTCTCAGGGTAGTACCACAACACTCAGCCAAGAACCCTAAAGATCCCTGCTAGGCCTGTACCACCCCTTCTGGGAAACACAGGGTCTCTTCACTTAAGATGAGCCCCACCTGTGTTCACAGGGGTACCCCTAGAAGACAAACCGGCCAGGACACTGGCTACAGTCGCCCTGCCGTCCAGGACAGGCAACCACCTGAACCTGGCTCCCTAACCTAGGGACGCTACCCTTTGGTTAGATGCCTGGCGCACCAGGACTTCTACAAGTTGAAAACAAAAATCTAAGACTTTCTCTCCTCCTTCAGCAGCAAGGCAACCACTGCAGGTCAATACCCCATACAGCTTACCCGGTTCCTTCTCTTCAGGCAGGAGTTCCTTCTTGTAACTTCAGGACACTATGCACAGTTGCCCTTACGTCCAGATCCGGAAACACCGGCTACTGGCTCCCCAACCAAGGGACGTACCCCTTTGATCAGATGCCTGGCGCACCAGGACTTCCTTGAGGGTGACACATAACTAATGTGTCGTGTACAAGTCTGCCTGACACTCAGGACAGAAGTGGCATCACCATGGTCACTCCCTGGCGACACAACCCTTCTGGCTGGCCCCTGACCCACTGGTTCTTCCACTGGGGAACCTATCCCCCCTCGCACCCCTCCATCTGGACTTCTGCACCCTCCCAACTGGAGCGATACGGCCAGACACCAGAACTACTGGAACCCTGGTTACAGAGGTTCCACGTTCTCCAGATACTCTGGAAGATCCTCCTCAAATGACCTATTGGTACAGCCTAGGCCCCGACCTGATGTTCCCTTCAGAAACATTCCAGGCCCTGACACTGGGTTTCGGGCACCTGGAGACATGCAGTCCCACCCACTCCTTCTCCTCTTGAGACAGGACGTGAGCCCCTACACCGAGACCTAGCTGGGCTACACGGAACCTCTTCCACCACGCTGGGCTGGAAGACACCTCAGACACTCCTTTTGGAATCACTCCATCCCCTATGCCTCTCTCCTCCCAGAACATTACCAACTCCAAAATTCTGTCTCTCAACAGACCACAGAAATCAAAAAGCAGGCTCCACTATCTGCAGACGTTCTTGGGAAAAGTTCAACACACAGGACTTAGGTATCTGAGCAAAACAAGAGTACACAAGCATTCAGCAAGCTCCCCATCCAGAGAACTCACAAACACGTCCAGTGCCACACACCATTCATCCACACACCCCTCCCCAGACTGGTAAGGCAGTTTCTACCACCCCTGACTTCTCAACCTGACCACACTTGACACAGGTACCATTACTCCAGGACAGGGACGGGGGACACATGCACTGGACACACTTATGCTGCCACCACTGGATCCCACCCTTCTGGTGAATCCAGAAAACACACTGCACTTAGGGGGATGATCTACCCTCCCGAGCTAGGGACACCTAACTCAAAGTGCACAAGAAACACATTTCCACAGAAATGACATTTTCAGCATCCTTAACAAAATAATCCCCACAAAGTGATTTATCTAAAATGCAGAGTTTTGTAGTGCGGCCAGTTGCCACTTTGGTACAACGCAAACACAAATCCTTATCCTCACCGCTGCGTCCAATGTTGGAAATGGGATCCCTGGCTGGCCAGGGCTTTCCCCAAAGTCAGTCAGAGACCACCACTCCCAAGTCAGGGCAAGGGAGTTACACGCCAAGATAACCCCTGCTCATCCTCTAGGTAACGTGGCGCGAGCAGCAAGGCTAAACTTGGAGGCGATGTAAGTTAAGTATTTGTGCACGCACCCCAGCAACAACACCCAGGACCCACCACAAAGGAAACTCCACACAAGGTTATATAAAAATAGCCTTTGTATTACACCAAAACACATTAGATAAAAACACACACTTTACAATGTGCCAGAGGCACGGGCAGAATTTACAGGGGATATGTACAAGACAGGGCCACCTGGACCACTGTCAGGAATCAGCACTTTTAGAAGGAACAATACAATACTTGTAGGCCTAGAACTTTAGAACATAGAGCCTATCGGACAGTACCTTCCGTCCTGGTTGCGCAGGATAATGCTAGTGACCTCCTTAGTAAACTTTAGCGGGCGACCGGCTAGCTACAAGCGTTTCTCTGGGGCGACCAATGTGTGCGGCTCAGAAGAGGAGGGGGAGGCAGGATGCGGGCGGCCCAGCGAAGCGGCGCGGCTCAGGGGAGAGCGGCGCGGCTCGAGGCTTGGATGGGCGGCCGGGCACGAGCTGCCGAGGGGAGTGAGCGAGGCACACTTCAGCGAGGCCCCAGGGGCCCAGGGCGATCAGACAAGTCCCAGCAATTTGTCAGGGAAGGCACAATAGAGTCCACTGGTCCTGGGACTCTGGTCAGGGGGCGAGCTCAGTATCAA
This sequence comes from Lissotriton helveticus, assembly GCF_964261635.1. Classification (NCBI taxonomy): domain Eukaryota; kingdom Metazoa; phylum Chordata; class Amphibia; order Caudata; family Salamandridae; genus Lissotriton; species Lissotriton helveticus. The sequence continues at coordinate 1,271,042,325 of NC_136068.1, forward strand.
GCCCTTGGAATATCACTTAGACCATAACACAAAATCACTGTAGCACAATATAAAAATAGAGCACACAACCAGTAACTACTGGTAACCAGGACCTCACTAGCACCACCTGTACTAGGAGAAAGACAACCACCTAAGTATTACAATACCTGTAGGGGTGTAAGAACATAACACATGATGCAATGCATAACATTCATTCAGAGGTGTAAGGAAGGAGGCACATGACGCGTTATCAACACATTCAGAGGTGCAGAACACAGGGTGCGCAAAACATACTACACATTGTACATTTCCTAACACCCAAAAGCAATAGGACATAGATCATAACAGCATCTAAACCTCAGTTAGCGCATAAATCACCTTTAGCGCAGAACTCACAAAGTCCAGGTTGCGCCACTTGCGCCAGAACCTAAACGTAGCAGCTGCCCACTACTTGCTGGGCAGCTGAGGGACAGAACAGGGCCTAAATGCTGCAGCTGGCACTAAGTGCTGCGCAGCTGGGGAAAGGCCAGGGATGAAGGAGTGCGCCTCACTCCTAAAGTCCAGAGTACATGTCCCTAGGAAGCAAAATACCTAAACGGTGCAGCTGCCCACTAATTGCTGGGCAGCTGTGACTCATAACTGCGGCCCGAGGCCCTCACTGGCCCTTTGGCAAAACTGCGCCAACTGGTTGGAGCCCACCGGCTCTGGAAATATCATTGCGCACTTTTGGAGCCCTCTAGGCTCTGAGGACAATGGCACCCCCACGTTGGAGCGCCTGGCTCTGTGAATGTTCACGAGTCCCCACGGGACCTTTAAGGCAATCTGGGCACGTTGGAGCGGCCCCCTGCAGGTTGGGGCCGCTCGGGGAAAGGCACGGTGCCCTCACTGGCACCTCGCAGGGCTGGCTAGCACAATTACAGCCCCATCGTTGGAGCTGGCCCCTGACAGACGGGGCGGCTCAAGAATGCAGAAAGGCTTTAGGCCTCGAAGGGCACACATCACAGGGAGCCCCCCACCTTACTGGCTCTCTGTAGTGGGGGCTCCTCCTCTGGGCAGCGCGGAGCTCTCCACTCCTCACGGGAGCCTTGGGGACACGGCCGGCTGCTTCTCCGGCGGGGGGGGGTGCACCATGCTTCTCCCGGTCCCCCATCTCGGGACCGGGACTTCGGGAGGCGGAGCTCTCGTGGCTCCGGGCGGACACCTCGGCCGGGGCTCCCTCCATTCCATGGGAGCCCCGACACACCGGCGCTACACTTTCCTGGCTGCCCCAGGGCTCTCTCCACATCATGGGAGCCCCGGGCGGCCATTGCTCAGCCCCATTCTCCTTCCGGTCGGTCCGCAGGCAGCCAATCGTGGCGCGGTGGCGGGCGGGACTTCCCTCCAAAGCCGGAAGTCCCGCCCCGCGTCAGGCACCGCAGTGCCTGGCTTCCTGTTTTGCGGCGCTCGGGCCGCGGCGATGAATCTCGGGGGCATTTCAGAGGGGTGGCACCCTCGAGATGAAATAATAAGTAATCAAGCGAGGTAGGCACTCGCTGGGGGTCAGGGACCCCTCACAGAATGGGCAAATGCCAGGAGGGCACCGGCTCGAATGAACAGTGCTCCCAAGCGCTGTGGGCAGAAATACAGCGCTTCCAGCGCTATATGCAGGATAAAGCGCTCCCACGCGCTAGGAAAGAAATACAGCGCTCCCGGCGCTATGAAGGCACAAAAAGCAACAAGTCCTTCAGTATTCCAGCATCTCAGCAGTCCAGGGGCTGGGCAGGGCTCAGGGAGGCAAGCCTTCCCCTGAGCCCAAGCAGCAGCGCGCCCCTGGCAAGATTCAAGTTGGGAACAAGAACATTTTTCAAGAGGTCACAGCCTCTTTTTATACAGACAAATCCTTTGTCTTTGGGCAGGGTGGGGGCAGAACCAGTCGCAGCTGGTCTGTGAGCACTGCTGATGGGCTCCACCACCCTCTCTATTCACTGGCAGGGCTAGGGTCATCAGTCACACCGCAGGGGGTCGGAGCCAGCATTGTCAGGGGAAAACCCAGCCTCATTCAGGACACAGGTACACTCCTCCCCAGCCATCAGCATGCTAATCTCACACTCACCACCGGGAAGTCCCATCCAGACTTCCTGGAGCCTGGCATGCCAGCCAGCTCCAGCCAATCTCGCTCCAGCACCCTCACTGCACACACACAGCCATGTCTAGAAGTGGCCCTTCCCCACTAGACACATACAAGCCGCACATACCGTTGCGCAGCATTCACTCCCACGAGTTCACACATACCAAACTCGAGCCCGCACTCCCGACGCATCAGGAACTACCAGGGACACATACATTACCCATGCATTCCTATGGGAGGGCAGGCCTATCTCACACACGCACCCAGGGAGCGCACGCACTTTACACTGCACCACAGTGTCAAAGTGCGCAAAGACCAGAAATCACTATACTTTAAGGCAAAAAGTTCAGGGGTGAACCTGCCACAAGGCCCAAGTCCAACAGTATGCCTGTGATGTCTTGGATATTTTTTGTGCAGTGATCTGTGTGTGTTGCCACAATGAGACCAGTGACTGTTGTTCTGTTGAGTCTCCCTAGGTGCTACAGAGTGTTCCTGCCCTGCATACTGTACATCATTTTTACACATCATGGACATTATCAATAATGTAAATACTGCACTAAAGAATTCACTACACAAAATCTTGAGTGTCCGGTACTTTATTTTGGGAGTGGACATGTGAATTGTGCGGGAATATTTACATGAAGGTGGGGATTGAGCAGTGAGTTGACAGTTGTGGTCGCAGAGATGCAAGAGTAGACACCACACGGATGTGGTGACCCAGTCCAACAGAGAGGTGCCATTGCCAAGGCAATGTGGGGAAAGACAGTCCAAACAGTGAATGCAGTTGGGGAGAGGGTTGTCTTCACGGCTGGCTCCGTGACTGGCGTGTGGCAGGTGCTTTGCCTCCAGAGACTCCCAGGCTCTTCTTTGGACGCCCCCTAGCTCTTTTTGGCGGTGGGGGGCCTGCTGAATGGCCAGCGGCGTCAGAGGACTCGCCCCTCTCTGTTGGCGCAGGGGAGGATGGTGCACTGTCATCCTGTGGCACAACAGGAGGGGACGGAGGTGGTGGTTGGGACACAGGCCTGTCCCTCTGCAACGCCACTTGCTGGCCCATGAGGTCCACCATCTGTCCCAGGCGGTTATCGATGGACCTCATCAGCAGGATGAGCTCCCTTAATAGTTCATCAGATCGGCCACTTTGTCCCTGGACCTCTTGATAGGCCTTCACAACTCTGGTGAAGTGGTCCAGGGATGGTGTCCACTCCTCCCGAGGTCTGGTGGTGTCCCTGGCCCTCCCACCTGCTCTGCTGCCACGGACATCTTCCCTCGCCACTGGGGGGCCACGCACTCTCTCCCTGCCCTTCACAGGTGTTGCTGTGGGATGGTCATCCCTAGGGACAGGGAGGGTGCTGCAGGTGGTACTGGTGGTGTTGGTGGCAGTGGCGGTGGTGGCGGTGGTGGTTGTGGTGGAGGCAGAGGCCGTGACAGCAGGGGTCTGCTGCATTGTTGTTGCAGCAGAAGTGGTGGTGGGGAGGATGGGGGCCTGGGACCTCTGGGTCTGTGGCACACCAGATGGGCCGGCCTGGAGCTCATCATCCAAACTGTCCTGGGAGTCCACATCTGAGAGTCCATGTGCCGGGGGTGGAGACTGGCTCTGCTGGTCGTTGGTGTGGTCCTCAGCAGTGAGTTCTTCATCACCTGTGGAGTAGATGGGGAGTGGTCAGTGTTTGTGTCATCTGCATGTCATCATCTGTCTGTACACTAGTTATATATGCAGTCATCAGTAGTACAATTTATGGCAACACCGTGTAACATTTCATAGTGCAGAGGGACCACATGGAGTCATACATGTTGAATATCGATGCATTGTGTGCAGTTGTTGTTGGTTTTCTAGATGCAGGTCCCCCACACAGACTTCATGAAGAATTACGGTAGGTACGTACCTGTTAGGTGAGTGTGCAGGGTGCAATGGCTGACAGTTGCTCCTGGGTGGGGGAGGCCTCCATGCAGCTGGGGTGTGGGCCAGGGGGTATGCTGTGATTTGAGATACAACCCTCCCACCCCAATACAGTGCTCCCAAACAAGATGGCTACCAACCTGTAAGTCTGTTTGTTACACAGTGCAGTGGCTGACACATGCTCCTGGGTGGGGGAGGCCTCCATGCAGCTGGGGTGTGGGCCAGGGGGTATGCTGGGAGTTGTGATACAACCCTCCCACCCCGATACAGTGCTCCAATACAAGATGGCTAACAACCTGTGAGTCTGTTTGTTAAACAGATCAATGGCTGACACATGCTCCTGGGTGGGGGAGGCTCCATGCTGCTGGGGTGTGGGCCAGGGGGTATGCTGGGAGTTGTGCTACAACCCTCCCACCCCAATACAGTGCTCCAATACAAGATGGCTACCAACCTGTGAGTCTGTTTGTTAAACAGTGCAATGGCTGACACATGCTCCTGGGTGGGGGAGGCCTCCATGCTGCTGGGGTGTGGGCCAGGGGGTATGCTGGGAGTTGTGATACAACCCTCCCACCCCAATACAGTGCTCTAATACAAGATGGCTACCAACCTGTGAGTCTGTTTGTTAAACAGTGCAATGGCTGACACATGTTCCTGGGTGGGGGAGGCCTCCATGCTGCTGGGGTGTGGGCCAGGGGGTATGCTGGGAGTTGTGATACAACCCTCCCACCCCAATACAGTGCTCCACTACAAGATGGCTACCAACCTGTGAGTCTGTTTGTTAAACAGTGCAATGGCTGACACATGCTCCTGGGTGGGGGAGGCCTCCATGCTGCTGGGGTGTGGGCCAGGGGGTATGGTGGTAGTAGTAGTGCAGGCCTCCCTCCCCCACACACCCTCCCAGTGAAGATGGCTACCAACCTGTAAGGCTGTTTGTTAAGCAGTGCAATGGCTGACACATGCTCCTGGTTGGGGGAGGCCTTCATGCTGCTGGGGTGTGGGCCAGGGGTAATGGTGGTAGTACAGACCTCCCTCCCCCATACAGGCCTCCTAAGCAGGGTGGCAGGCTACATGTTGGGTGGGGATGGACAGTGTAATGGTGTTTGGGTATTGCAAGGAGGTAATTCTCATTGTGGTGTTAAACATTTGTCTGTACTTACCAGCCTCCGCTCCCCCGGCTACTCCTGTGAGACTCACAGGAAGCAGGATGGCAAGCACCTTCTCCTCCCATGGTGCGAATGTCTTCTGTGGGATGGGAGGGCCACTGCCAGTCACATTTGCCAGCGTCCAGTTCTTGCTCCTCCTCTCCTTGACAACCCTCTTGAGATCATGCCACCACTTCATGATCTCCTTCTTGGATCTTGGGGTGGCCCCTACTGCATTCACCCTTTGGACTATCCTTTTCCACATTTGTGTCCTGGTGGCTAATGGTGTCTGTTGGACCAGGCTACCAAATATTTGTGGCTCTACTCTTACAATCTCGTTGACCATGACTGTCAACTCACTCTCGGTGAATTTGGGCATTTTTTGTGATGTCATGGTGTGTGGGGGTTGAGGTGTTTGTGGGTGCAGGGGTGTGTGGGTGCAGGGGTGTGGTGATGATGTGTGAGGTGTGTTGTGTGGTGGGGGTTTGTTTGTGATGGTGTGATGGTGGTGTTGATGGTGGTGGTGGGTGGGTGTGTGTGCTGTGCTCTTTTGCCTCTCCTGTCAGATGTGGTGTATGGCCTTCTCTTCTGGAGTGATGCAAAGGATTGTGGTCAGTGCAGGGGGTGGCTTTGTACTCAGCTGTGTGGGTGTGTCCAATTGGATTTAGGTTGGCAGGTGTGTTGTGGGAGTGGTTCTGTATATTTCTTTTCGTTATTTATGTTTCTGTGTATGTGTGTTGTATATTTTGGGTGCAGGGCTACTTTGTTTATGCAGTGTTAGGCATCACTGCGGTGTTTTCACATCGACCGCCATGTTTTTCATGTTCGTCCGCAGCGGTGGCTTTGCTGCTGCTTGACCGCCATTTCTCCCATTTACTCCTGGGTGCGACCGCGGCGGTCGGTGTCGGCGGTTCCGGCCGCGACACCCTCGGGGATATCGTAATTTCCCGTGCGGTGTTTCCGCTGTACCTGTGGACGGTTTTGTCTTTTCCGCTGCTTTTCCGGCCGCCGCGGTCGGAGTTTTGGCATCACCACACGCGTCAGGCGGTTTTATTTCGGCCGCTACCGCCGCGGTGGTTTTTTTGTGGCGGTTGATCCTAATTCGACTGCCGGTTTTTCCGCGGTCATGGCGGGCGGGTGTTTTCCGCCTCCATGGCGGTCGGGGTGGTTTTCCGCCCGCTATCCTAATGGGCCCCCAATTATTTATAATTTACTATTCCCACTCCAGTCTACATTAATTTGTGATAGGTGCTGGACAATAATTAAATATAGTTTACTATTCCCACACCAGTCTACATTAATTTGGGGTAGGTGCTGGACACTAATTAAATATACTTTACTATTCCCATTCCATTCTACATTAATTTGGGGTAGGTGCTGGTCAGTAATTGAATATAATTTACTATTCCCACTCCAGTCTACATCAATTTGGGGTAGGTGCTGGACACTAATTAATTATAATTAACTATTCCCACTCCAGTCTACATTAATTTGAGGTAGATGCTGGACAATAATTAAATATAATTTACTATTCCCACTCCAGTCTACATTAATTTGACGTAGCTGCTGGACACTAATTAAACTAAATTTACTATTTTGAAATTTTGAAAAAAACTAAATTAAAAATTGTCTTCAATCACCACCCTTACACTATAAACTCAACAACTTTAACCTACATTTTTGAAAATATTAATCAAAACGTAATTTTTATTTGTGGAATTTTAAATTTATTAATTTTTAAAACAATTAAACTATTTTTTTTAAAATACAACTATCCACTATAAAAACTCCAACTCAATAATATATATTTTTTAAATTTTAAATTTTTTTTATTTTCTGAATTTTTTAAAAAAAATTGATTTTTTTAAAAATTAAATATACATTTGTAAAACACTCCCCACCATTCCACGATAAAAACAACAACTCAATCCTACATTTTTTTACATTTTATTTGTTTAAAAAAAAAAATGTTTTTTATTATTTTTCCTAAAAATGTAACAATTTCTAAATATAGACAACCCTTATCCACTATAAACACTACAGCTCTCTATTAATTTATTAAAAATATTTGTAAAAGTTTTTTTGTTTTTTTTCAAAATATTTTAACTTTTTAAAAAATGTATTACAATTTTTTTAAACACTCCCCACCCTTATCCCCTATAAACCCAACATCCCGCTCCTAAAACAATATATGTTTTTTGAACAAACATGAACACATTGAATTTTTTAAATTTTTTTTAAAATTTTTAAAAAAAATTTAAATAACATTTTCTACATAAAACAACCCTTATCCACTATAAACCCTACAAATCATAATAATTAAAAAATATACAATTTTTTAATTTTTTTATGTTTTAAATTTTTTTTAATAAAATTTAATTTACATTTTTAATACACTCCCCATCCTTATCCCCTATAAACCCAACATCCTGCTCCTAAAACTATATATGATTTTTAAAAATGTAGTAATTAAAAAAAAAATTAATTTACATTTTTAAAACACTCCCCACCCTTATCCCCTATAAACCCAACATCCCGCTCCTAAAACTATATATAATTTTTGAACAAACATAAACAAATTAAATGTTATAAACACATTAAAATTAAATTTTATAAATACAAATTAAATATATTAACATAATAAAACAGATTAGTAAAAACTACACATTATCGATATTTTAACACAACGATATTTTATCATTCTATATTTTTACTTTCGATATTAAAACACACATACTATAAATTATATTTTGGTACTCGATATTAAATATTTCGCTATATATTACCATCGATATTTAAACATCGATATTCTGTCACATCGATATTTAAATTTCGATATTATGTCTCCTTACCATTTTCTCCCCTGATTGATATGTACTTTAAAGTTTGAACAGTAAACATAAAAGATGAAAGAAGTTTAAAATGTGGTCTAAAGCTTTTTTAATGATGTGTAACTGATAGTTTAAACTAAACAAAGGAAGAAAAGCCATGTTAAGAAAGAATACACACTTTTTAAATTATTTAATAAAGATTCCTCTCATTATTAAGTTCCGGCCCTTGCAGATTCTCAAAAAATGAGCAAACAGAAGGTTATGTTTTTTAATAGTAGTTTTATATAGCGTAAACTCGGACAAAGGACGCAGTTATATGAGCACCAGTTACATTACAGAAAATCAAATTAATTTTTGTAGGTCTTGCGCAATTACGTCATTTGCCCAGAACCACAGGATGTTGAGGTGAGGCTGGGACTTGAACCTATCTCCATAGTTCCACATTCAGCAGCTCTGACCCTAACATTACATTATCTAAATTATCAACTCTGGGAAAGGTGCTTCCCAGCGAGGTTTATGCAAACATACCCCCCCACCACCACCACCACCAAGGCCTGAAAGATACGGTAGCCGAGGTGCCAATGACAGGCCCTCAGCAAGGCCATTCACTTACTCACCCCAGCCAACTGTAGTCTCCGGGTGATGGCCTCGCAGGGGAGGGGTGAAGAAAAGCACAGAGCTGTTGCAGCTCCAGTGGAGCTGAGGTGATAATGACCCACAGCAGGGAGTGGGATATTGCTTCTGGACATCTGCCTCTGCCCCACGGGAGGCCAAGAGAAAGTCTGCAGCGGACAGAACAATATTGGCCTAGCACCACTGCTGAAAAGCAAACCCCTCAGAGCCTCCTTGCTCATGATGCTGCCCCCACCCCCCCTTAGAGGGGCCTGGTGGGGAAGACAATAAGGCTCTGTGGGCCTGTTGACAATAACCGGCCCACTGGTGACCCTTAGGCACCGGCCCATTGGCCAATGTCCAACTTCCCGCCTTCCCAATCCGATGCTCTCTTCAATATATGCCTTTTTGATCAGGCTGACAAGGGTGCTAGTACGTTGACTTGTATTAACTTGTGCACCCAAGTCAAAGGCTTACTTCTTAAACATGGCCTTCCTTTGAAGTATTGCTGTTGGTTTCTGACCTCTATTTTGTCCCTTTCTGATGTTTCTCACCTTTACCTTGCCTCTTTGTGCTCATATCTGACATTAAATCCAACTCTTTCTGCTCATTTCTGTCTTTATTCTTCCTCTTTCTGCTTAGTTTTTCACCTTTATTTTGCCTCTCTTTACTCGTTGCTGATCATTATTTTGCCTCTTTTTGCTGGTTTCTCATCTTTTTCTGCCTCTTTCTGCTCATTTCTGACCTTAATTATGCCTTTTTCAGCTTGTTTCCCACCTTTATTTTACTCTTCTGCTCGTTTCTCACCTTTATTTTTCCTCTTCCTGCTCTTTGCTTACCGTTTTTCTGTGTCTGTTTGCTCTTTCCTGATCTTCATTTTGCCTCTTTCTTCTCTTTTCCCCCAGGGCAGTGGGGAACGCCCAGCACCCCATCTATATATATATGATCAAGGCCGCAGTATGGCGGTCGAAATGCGTCATCCTGGCATGATTTTGCAATAAATCAACCTTTTTGTATCTGCATTGGAGTCTGTGCCCGTGTTTTACCCGGCGTGGTTTAACCGTGGGATCTTGTTTGGATACATATATATATATATGTATCCAAACAAGGGCGTAATGAATGCGCTAAAAAGACAGAATTGTATATAATGATTACAATATGGAATTTATGTAAGTCCTCTCTCTTCCTCCATGATGAGGTATGTCACGTGAAGGTTATTTAAACAAAGAAAAATGGCGCGTCAGTGTACCACTGACAAAGGCAGTAGCCGAAACGCGTCTGGTGCTCAGAGGGGCCAAATAAAATCTTTGATCCTCCTCCCGTGAGTGCTGACTCTTTTTTGAGAAAAGACGAGAAGGAAGCAGCTCTGATAATAGCGAGGTACGCCCCTCGCAAACAAGCACCCGTGCCAGAGTGCGCAGCCCGGCGTAACAAGGCAGCAGCGATTTCAAACGCCGAGCACCGCCACTGCCAGAAAGTAAACGCGGGAATAAACGGACTGATTAAAAAGACCGGAGCCCGATATTGGAAAGGCAGAGGCGCACGAGGGAGTAAGAGCAGGAGCAAAAGCGAAATGCAGCACTCCATCTGAATATAATTTAGAATCACATTGGCGAGCCATGTACAGCGATACGGACCGCCTGGAGGCGGCAGAAAATGCCTTCAAGAAACGCACACAAGGAAGTGTGACAACAAAGAAACAAGAGGAAACAAAAGGGACAACGCTGACAACACGATACAACAAGCTGGAGAGGCTGTTTGAAAGAGAAATTAGGAAGTGGTGGGAAGCAACTTCCTTACAGAACTATGTAGAAGTGAAACGGGTACCGAGAGGACTTCGAGTTTATACTGTCCCAGCCTACGAGAACCCGGACCCCCAATTATTAGAGGAATGGGCAGAATACACAGGAGAATTCTGCCAAGGACTCTTGAAGTTGTTAATAAAATTCACGTGGAGCGATCATAGCAAAGTACGCGATGAAATATCAGAACTAGAAAAGATAATAGAAGCAATGGGGGAGGACAAGAAAAAGCTGGAGGAACTCAAAGGTACCATGACGAAAAGACTGAAAGCATACGAAGACAAAATTAGAAAACGTAAACAAGAAAAATTCGAAAGATACGAAGGAGACTATGAAACGAGTGCTGACTTTTGCCAAACGATACGATGCCCAGGTAAAAGCCTTAAGATCTAGAACAACTAAAGCGACAGCGATGAGAGGAGACGAATCAGATGAAACAACAGAATCGGAAGTCTCGGAGAACGAAGAAGCGAGAAAAGACAGAGATGTGGGAGTGAGCTCAGAAACACGCAAACTCCCTTTTCGCGACGAATTTCAAATAATCAGGCAGTCACGACAACAAGGAGGCAGGGGGAAACCCCCAGAACAACAACAAAGAAGCGCCCCACGCGCAGGGGCGGGGAATGGAGGAAAAAGCAAAAGCAATTATTCACCACCAACCACCCGCAGTGCCAGATCCAACAAGAGACGGTAACAGAAGAAAGAGAACAAGAAAATCTGACTATTGTGAACTTGAGCAATCGAGTTTTAACTGAAGAGGAAGAACACGTTTTAAAACTAGGACTCTCATTCTGTCCCTCAAAACCGCTGGAATATACACAAACTAAAATAGATCTTTATAAATTTTCAAGGAAGTAGAAACTCCATAAATTTTATAAACTACGCCCCAAGAAAATAATGAAAAATTTGGGTAGAGAGGCGACACAAGGAATTCGGGTAAAAGATATACCCGCACTGGAAGCCATGCAAGAACTGAGAGCGGAAGGGGCAAGTCAACTTGAAAATCGCAAATAAGGATCACACAAAGAGGAGGAGAAACCAGCTTTAAACCAGCGTCGACGTTTGTGCCACAAATGCCAAGTGATAATATAGACATTTTCATGGAATCCGTGTCCAAAGAATTGAGGAAAATAGAAAAGAAAGGTTCAACAAATAAACAATGGAACTTGACATGGAAACGCCGGCAGGCAATAAAAAACTTGCAGAGTGACAAAAAATTCATTTTGAAACCCTCGGACAAAGGGGGGAATGTGGTCCTGCAAACTTATGATGCCTATAATGAAGAGGCCTTAAGACAACTACAGGACACTAAGTGCTACCAGAAAGTGGGAAGGAAGGATTACCAGAACAGCATCTCGGAATGTCATGAAATGCTAAAAAAATGGTATGGAAAAGGGATAATTGAGACAGAAGAATATTTATATTTACGATGTCTGAACCCTACAACACCTTGCTTCTATCACTTACCAAAGGTGCACAAAGGCAGTAAGAAGCCGCCGGGACGACCAATTGTAAGTGCCCAAGGGAGCCTTTTGGAACATTTATCAATTTATATTGACTATTTTCTAATTGATCATGTGAAGACTTTAAAAAGCTATATAGGAGACACTAAAGATCTATTGTGTAAACTAGAACAGTTAAAGGTGAGAGAGGGAGATCTACTCATAGTGATGGATATCGCTAGCCTTTACACGAGCATAGGCCATAATCATGGCATGCAGGCAGTAGAGAATACTTTATCAACTAGAGAAGCTAACTTTGCAGATCATAATGTTATGCTCTTGGAATTTTTGAACTTCAGCCTTAATAACAACATCTTCCTATACCAGGACCAGTATTATAAACAACTGATGGGGGTGGCCATGGGCACGAGTTATTCCCCCAGTTTCGCCAATATCTTTGTAGGATGGTGGGAGGAAAATGTGGCATGGAATTCCCAATATGGAGAATGGACTCAACATATACTGGTATGGTATAGGTATATAGATGATTTGCTGATGGTCTGGCGTGGACCAGAAAGTAAGGCAGAAGAGTACATTGAAAAACTTAATACCAACATATATAACTTACATTTCACAGTCGAAATGAGCAGCAGTAGAGTCAACTTCCTAGACTTGGAGATTAGAATGGATCAAGGGAGGTTATACACACAGCTATTTAGAAAGCCCACAGCAGGGAACTCGATACTACACTCCCAGAGTAGTCATCCATCAAAGTTAATTTATAGCATTCCATATGGGGAATTGCTACGCATAAAACGTAATTGTACATCAGAAAAAGACTACAAAGAGAACGCCCAAAAAAGTGTAGAAAGATTCAGAGTGCGAGGCTATGAGGAGAGATGTCTGGAAGATGCCCAGAAAAAAGTAAATAATATTTCACGACAAGAAACACTAGAAAACAAAGTGAAAGATACAGAGAAAGAAGGAAAATTTAGATTCATCACTACCTTCTCAGAAGAAGCAGGAATACTAAGATCAGTTTTAAGAAAGAACTGGAAATTGTTAACCACTGACCCAGTAATAGGCACAGACATCCCAAATCAACCGATGGTGACATATAGGAGAGCCAGAGCACTAAGAAACACTTTAACGAACAGTTACCTTACACGCCCAGTGGATCAACCATTTGGTAATCCAATACCAGGGTTCTATCCATGTGGACGATGTAAGGCGTCCAAAAACTGTAAAAAAGTAAGTTCTTACCAGGTGAGAGGAGAGTCACGTAATATCAGGGCATTTCTAACATGTACAACTCCATTCACGATCTATTGTCTAGTCTGTCCTTGTGGATTGCGCTATATAGGCAGCACAGTGAATCCAACCAAGATGCGCATCCTGGAGCACCGCAGGGCAATGACTAACTGTGATCCGACGTACCCAGTTGCTAGACACTACAAACAACATCATAAGAGCAACAGTGAGCAACTGGTGTACTTTGCATTAGATCACGTGCCCGCCAATCCCAGAGGGGGCGATAGACTTTTGAAATTGAGAAGATTAGAATCTAGATACATCATAGATATTGGCACTAAGAATCCCGAGGGCCTGAATAGCCATGAGGAGATGACAGTACATCTGGGTTGAACCAATTCTAACTCGAATGAAAGACAAACAGTGATACAGCAAGAGCAGCCCCCTCAGTAATATGAAAGTAAGGAAATGTTTTAGATGAATGTTTTAGATTAATTTTGGTTAAGGGATTATGATTTACACTGTGTGTTTGAAAACGAGTCTAGAGAGAAAGAGTATTTGAGGAACAGAAAATGAAATACACCAGCCCATACAGGGCGGAATAATGATGAAATGCAATATGTTAATCATGTATAAATTGTGTATTCGCCAGTAAAATATATATAGAACTAGAAGGCGATCGTGAAGGAGATAGCATGTGAGAAGCCCATCCAGGGCGTAATGAATGCATAACTTCACCTATGAGACACCAGCCCATACAGGGCGGAATAGTGTTGAAATGAAAAGTGCATAAATTATTTAAGGTGTATTCGCAAGTAAAAATTGGAAATTGTAAATAGAATTAGATGGCGACTATGAAGGTGATAACATGTCAGAAGCCCATTCAGGGCGTAATGAATGCGCTAAAAAGACAGAATTGTATATAATGATTACAATATGGAATTTCTGTAAGTCCTCTCTCTTCCTCCATGACGAGGTATGTCACGTGAAGGTTATTTAAACAAAGAAAAATGGCGCGTCAGTGTACCACTGACAAAGGCAGTAGCCGAAACGCGTCTGGTGCTCAGAGGGTCCAAATAAAATCTTTGATCCTCCTCCCGTGAGTGCTGACTCTTTTTTGGGAAAAGACGAGAAGGAAGCAGCTCTGATATATATATATATATATATATAGATATATATATATATCTATATATATATATATATATATCTATATAGATATATATGTATATATATATCTATATAGATATATATATATATATATATATATATATATATATATATATATATATATATATATATATATATATATATATCTATATAGATATATATATATATATATATATATCAAGGCTCCAACTCCACTCTTCACGGATCACTCACTGGCGGGTGCGGTTTGCAGCCGTGGACAACCGTTCAACATCAACGCTCCAATTCTCAAATTTCATTAAGAATTACCGCACTCACAGAGGGGGATAAAGCATAGTTCTCTTTATTTTTGACAAACGCGTTTCAGCTGCAAGCCTTCGTCAGTGTCAACTATATCCCAGCCGTCAGCATGTTAGTAAAGCTTCTGTGTTTGTATACATTGAGATCGAAAGGGGACAGGGAGTGCTGTGGGAACAGAGCGCCATCTTAGATTTTTCACAATTCTATGGCAAACGACCCGCCATCTTGCAGTTTCCTCGCAATGCTTATATGCGAGTAATAGTTAGCCATAACCATAAACACATATAGAGTTACATCCTTCCATTATACAATCATAGGTTGTCTAATTCTTGCCCAATCTCTCCCAAAGCGGTCACATTGACATCATGAAGCCGTGTATCGGCTATTATCCCTACAGTATACATCTGTATGGGAAAAACACTAGGAGTATTGCGCTGCATAGTCACGCTTATTAGTGCTCCAACAATCTAATGCTTTAATCGTACATATATCCTAATGCATAAGGAGTTTTTATCCCCCCGCAAATTCCTAGTGTACAATATCAAAATTCAAATCGAGCCATGTATCGGCAAGTAACCCCTTTACATAAGTCAAACGCTTAAGAAACAGTATTAGCAGTTAAGCGTGAAATATGATTAATAATTCTAAGATTCCCTAGACTCTTTTTCAGATAAAAGAATATTGCACAAAAGTAAATATTCGGAAAACTACAGTTTCAAAATTCAAACTTCCATCATTTTCAAAATTACAGAATTCAAAATTCATTAATTCAATATATTTGATCATACAGATTTTAAGGTATCGGTATCTCTTGAAATCCAAAGAGTACAACGACATTGCTGATTTACAGGAATCATTCTACACATTCTTATGAGGTGCATTCTTATGCTCTTTATCAGAGTAACCTTCCCCAGATCATACACTCACATTAGTATCCCCGCTCTAAATGGACATAGACTTTTTCAGAAAGGTTAGACACTCTGAGAATGTATTTCCTATCATTTCCCCAAGTGTACCGCCAGCTCTTCCCCACTGTTCAGACCCTTCGGGGATTTCGTCATCAGATCAAATATATATCTGGATTCCAGGCGAATGAGTTTCCTTAGCCTATCGCCCCCTCTGATGTTACTAGGGACGAAATCCAATCCAAAATATTGCAGTTTACTCCTATCGCTATGATGTATTTCGGAAAAGTGTCTCACGACAGGGTAGGCGGGATCAGCCTTGTCAACTCGTTTGTCGAAAATAAAGAGAACTATGCTTTATCCCCCTCTGTGAGTGCGGTAATTCTTAATGAAATTTTGAGAATTGGAGCGTTGATATATATATATATATATATATATATATATATATATATATATATACACACATACACATACACTGAATAAACATGTACATTTTCACCCTCACTCCTGCCTGCCGTAGCAGGGATTACCGTGTGTGTGTGCGCGCGTGATTGTGTGTGTGTATATATATATATATCATGTGAACAAGGCTCCCCGGAACCGAAACGTCATGCGGCGAGTTTGCACTGGATAAATGAAAAGAGCACCTCAACTGGTCCGTGTCTGCGTTTTTCTGTGGTGTGGAGGATTCCGGACGCATGGGAATAAGACGCTGATGCTTTGATATATATATATACATATATATATATATATTTTTTTAAAACATAGGTTTCAGGGGTGTTATAGTTAGCTGGCCATTTCACTCGTACAAAACCATAGAAATTCCTCCATTATAGTTAGTTCTGCTAACTATAACTCGTGCGCCCGCACTGCACTGCTGATGATGTCACATATTGCATCATTCATGACATGGTCAGTGACATCACTGAGGACATCACTGATGACATCTCAAATGACATCACTGATGACATAATCCAGTGAATGTGGTTTAGTTTGAAATTTAAATATGTATTATATATATATACCAATCTGTATTGAAGATTGAGTGGATATATAACTGTCTGGATGGAGGATTTAGTAGCTATCTGACTGTCTGTTTAAGTGAGTAATTAAAAGTGTCTCACTTAATACATGTATTAGTAACTAAACTATGTGAATGTGTGCATCACTGTCTCTGTTGTTGTATAACATGCTGCATCAGTTGGTCACTGTTGGACTTGGCCCTTTTGGCAGGTTCACCCTGAAACTTTTTGCTTTTGCCTAGCCTGTTTCTGTAACCTGGTGTTGGTGATTTTAGGCCTCTGCGCACTTTTTCACTGTGGTACAGTGTAAAGTAAGTGCGCTCTCTCTGTATGTGTGGTGAGTGGCCTGCCCTCCCATAGGAATGCATGGGGAATATGTGTGTCCATGGTAGTTCCTTATGTGTGGGGAGTGCAGGCTCGAGTTTGGTATGTGCGAACTCGTGAGATTGAATGCTGCGCGATGATGTGTGCGGCATTCATGTGTCTAGTATGGAAGTGCCACTTCTAGAAGTTGGCCTGCCTGTGCAGTAAATGTGATTTGACTGTCTGGCTTGTGATTGGCTGGAGCTGGCTGGTGTGCCTGGCTCCAGGAGTCAGGATGGGCCTGCCCCGGTGGTAAATGGGGAGATATGCATGTTGATGGCAGGGAGGGGCTGCACCTGGGACCTGAATAGGGCTGGGCTTTCCCTACACAGTGCTGGCTCCGCCCCCTGTGTTGTGCGATTGATGTCCCTGGCCTGTCCTGTGAATAGGGAGAGGGGCTGAGCAAAACAAAGTGCTCAGGAACCAGTTGCATCTGGTTCGCCCCTTGCCTGTACCTTTGAAGACAAAGGAAATGTCTGTATAAAAGAGGGGCTGCGACCCCATGAAAATGTTCTTGTTTCCTGACTTGAATCTACCAGGGGCATGCTGCTGCTGCTGGGGCCCAGGGGAAGACTTGCCTCCCTGGGCCCTGCCCAGCCCCAGGATTGCTGATGGACTTTGTGCTGGGACCCCTCTGCCTTGCCTGGGGTGCTGGAGGACTTCTTTTGGACCCTCCTGCCCTCTGCACCTAGGAGGACCTTGTTGCTGGGGCCCTGGTTGCTTAAGGGGTCATTCCTTAGGGGCCTGGTGCTGTCTGTGCCCCCAGCACCCTGAGAGCACTTTATTTTTCATTTCTGGGCAGACGCTGTGGTTTTCCTCGGAGGGAAGCGCTCCTGCCTTTTGTATGCCCCCGAGTGCGCAGGTGGCCACCTGCGTCTTCGTTTCCTTTATATCCATTCTTAAGGGTGCCACCCCGTTTTTGTGTGCCTTAGCGGGTGCCCACCCCGCTTCTATGTTTTATTTTAGTACCGAGGGTGCCACCCCTCCTTTCTGCCCGAAAATCACCGCCGCAGCCCTCGGGCCAAAAACAGAAAGGCAGGCACGTAGTGCCTAACACCGGGTGGGACTTCCGGTTGTGAAGGGAAGTCCTGCCCGCCGCCACGCTCTAATTGGAGCCCGGCCGGAAGAGGGGACTGCTGCCCCGGAGCCACGAAGGCTCCACATCAAGTCCCGGTCCCGAGAAGGGGGACCGGGTGAAGAGCGGGCGCATGGTGAAGGCGGGGCTCGCATGAGGAGAGAGAGCCCCGCCAACCGCTACCGCCTCCCAAGGAAGAAGCCTTCCCCCGCCGAGAGCCGGTAAGCTGGGACGGCTGGAGTGGGGGGAAGCCACGTGTGTACTGCGGGCCGGCAGTGGCGGGCTGGCCCTAGAGATGGGCGAATCCAAGTGAAGGGGCCTCAGTGGGGGTCCCTCAGGCACTCGAGTGGTGCCCCTTGCCCTTTTCAGAGTGGCCCGGATGTCAGCGGGCCGCTTCTACGTTTTGGGGGCATGTGTGTTTAAGGAGCCGAGGTTGCTCCCCCACCCCATTAGTTCTCTGAGCCAGATGGCTCCAACGTCAGGCCAAACCGGTTTACCTAGGCCCAGAGTGGCCCACGCTTGTTATTTAAGGAGCCAGTGCGCTCCAGGGCACCTGATTACTTCTAGAGCCTAGAGGGCTCCAACGATTTTGAGCAATATGTACTTCCAGAGCCTAGAGGGCTCCCACAGTTGGCGCAGTTTTATTCCAGAGGGCTAGTGAAAGCCCCAGTCGCAGTTTTGAGTTCCCAGCTGCCCAGCAAGTAGTGGGCAGCTGCTACATTTAGGTTTTTCTTTTTAGGGACATGTCTCTGGACTCAGGAGTGAGTTGCACTCCTTCGCCCCTACTTTGTCCTTCCACAGCTGCGCAGCACTTAGTGCCAGCTGCAGCGTTTAGGCCTGTTCTTCTCTTCAGCTGCCCAGCAAGTAGTGGACAGCTGCTACGTTTAGGTTTTGGCGCAGTGGTGCAACCTAGACCCTAATGTGATTTGTGTACTAGAGTGAGGTGGTGCTAGGAAATGTATTGTTTATAGTATGTTTTGCGCACCCTGTGTTTTATACCTCTAAACTTTGGTTTATTATTATGAGGTTATGTTGCACTCCATGTGAGTATGCTAGTGAGAGAGTACTTCACTCTGTGATTTACGCCCCTAAATGTGAGTTATGCTTAGGGGTTAGGGTCTAATGTGTTTAGACTAGTGAGGTTATGTGTCCCTGCGTGATCTATGCTTATGGTTATGAGTATTGCGTAGTGTGTACCTATCTTTTACCAGTGGTTACTGATTGTGTTCTACAATTATTATTTTGTGCTACACTTATTCTAAGTTCTAGAAGTGCTACTTCTACCAAGTGCTCATCCTTGACAGTGGTCCATGTGGCCCTGTCCCATGTAAATAATCCCTTATGAATATTTCCCGGGCCAGTTGGCACAATGTATATTGTGTGATTACTATCTGATGTGTTTTGACAATACAAACGTTATTTTTATATAACCTTGTGTGGAGTTCCTTTTGTAGCGTGCCTGGGATATTGTTGCTGTGTGCGTGCGCAAATGCTTTACACATTGCCTCCGGGATAAGCCTGTCTGCTCGTGCCAAGCTACCAAGGGGTGAGCAGGGGTTATCTTGGCGTGTGACTTCCTTGCCCTGACTAGAGTGGTGGTTTCTACCTGGCTTTGGCGCAAGCCTCAGCCAACCAGAAATCCCATTTCTAATAGTCACTAACTACATGAGTGTATACATTAGTTATTGATTAGTTGGATGAGTATTTGTATGGGACACTGAGTTTGTGTGTGGTTGGATGGGGTTTGTGTAACTCTATGCATAGATGTGCGAATGGTTGATTGACTAGGTGTATAGGTTTAAGAGTGCATGTGGAAACAGTTGTTTGGGTGACAACGTGTATTTATTTGCGTGTTGGTGAGCGAATATATGTTTTAGTTGTACATCTTCAACAAAGTAAAAAAAATAAAAGGCATTGTATGTGAGAGTTGGTGTGTATGAATAGGTATATGTAAGAGTCAGTGATTGTGAGAGTAACTATATGAATGAGTGTATAATTGTAATGGTGATTTTTTAACATATGAACTATGAGTTACTATGTGTTTGAATAAATAAGGTTTTGTTGGATAATTGTGTAAGTGATTAAATGTAAGTGTGATTAATTTTTTTCATGAGTGAGTAGGATGACTGCATAACCGACTAAGATGACTGCTGATGTGTCAATGTCTATATATGTGTATAAGTGCATTTTGATAGTGTTCTATTAATTAGTGACTGCATGTATGCAGTATTCTGTTGTTAAATGGGTAGTTGTGTGTGTAGACGTTAGGAATCAGTGAGTGGGTATGTAGTAACTGGTATTGGTGTGTCAATGGTTTCAAATATGGTACTGTATTTTACAGTGAGTGATGAAAGGTTATACTAGTGTATGATGAGGTGTATCAGATTGTCACGTGGATGTTGCCATCAGTGATGTCATCAGTGATATCATTTGAGATGTCATTTGAGATGTCATCAGTGATGTCACTGACCATGTCATGAATGATGCAATATGTGACATCATCATCAGTGCATTGTGGGCGCGCGAGTTATAGTTAGCAGAACTAACTATAACGGAGGAATTTCCATGGTTTTGAACGAGTGAAATGGCCCTCCAACTATAACACCCCTGAAACCTATTTTTTTCTGTGAATTTCTAAGGTTTTTAAAATGCTAATTTCTAAATATAAAGTCTCTGAAACCTATGGTTTTTTCAATGAATTTCAAAGCTTTTTTAAATGCTAATTTCTAACTATAACGTCTCTGAAACCTATGGGTTTTTTAGTGAATTTCAAAGGTTTTTTAAATGCTAATTTTTAAGTGAGATAGTAGTTATACCTATTTTTTATACTGATTTCCTACAGTTTTTAACTGTTTATTTATAAATATTTTATTCATTAAATAACATTATATATTTTTCTGAAAATTGCAAAAACATTTTTTTTTAATTCAAACTGAAATATTGATTATTTTTTTGTTTTCATTTTTTATTTTAATATATTTATATTATTTTCTTTAAAAAAATCCCACATTTTTTCGGAGTCGCGCACGCAAAGCGTACACATCACGGTGAGTGCGTGGATTCTAGCCGCCATTTTAGAAAAGTCATGAAGGATCCGCTTACGGTGTGTGATGGCTGCGTGTTTTTCAGTTACATCATATACATTACATATTACGTGATGTAGGCGATTGGTATGCGACCACTCCTGCTCCTGCACATTCAAGAGCTGCTTTAAAGCCAGAGAACCAGGCCAGCAGAGCTGCTTTAAAGCCAGAGAACCAGGCCAGCAGA
Organism: Lissotriton helveticus; assembly: GCF_964261635.1. Taxonomy (NCBI): domain Eukaryota; kingdom Metazoa; phylum Chordata; class Amphibia; order Caudata; family Salamandridae; genus Lissotriton; species Lissotriton helveticus. The sequence continues at coordinate 1,271,063,469 of NC_136068.1, forward strand.
GCTGCTTTAGATCCAGAGAACCAGGTCAGCAGAGCTGCTCTAGAGGCAGAGAACCAGGTCAGCAGAGCTGCTTTAGAGCCTTAGAAGCAGGTTAGCAGAGCAGCTTTAGAGCCAGAGAACCAGGTCAGCAGAGCTGGTTTAGAGCCAGAGAACCAAGTCAGCAGAGCTGCTCTAGAGCATAATAACCAGGTCAGCAGAGCTGCTGTAGGGCCAGAGAAACCAGGTCAGTAGAGCTGTTTTAGAGGTAGAGAACCAGGTCAGCAGAGCCGCTCTAGAGGGAGAGAACCAGGTCAGTAGAGCTGCTCTAGATCCAGAGAACCGTATCAGCAGAACTGCTTTATACCCATAGAACCGGGTCAGCAGAGCTGCTTTAGAGCCAGAGAACCAGGTCAGCAGAGCTGTTGTAGAGCCAGAGAACCAGATCAGCAGAGCTGCTATGTAGCCTAAGAACTAGGTCAGCAGAGCGGCTCTAGAGTCAGAGAACCAGGTCAGCTGCCCTGCTGTAGAGCCAGATAAACCAGGTCAGCAGAGCTGCTTTAGAGGGAGAGAACCAGGTCAGCAGAGTTGATTTAGAGCCAGAGAACTAGGTCAGCAGAGCTGCTCTAGAGCCAGAGAACCATGTCAGCAGAACTGCTTTAGAGCCATAGAACCGGTGCCAACAGAGCTGCTTTAGATCAAGAGAACCAGGTCAGCAAAGCTAAAGGTCTGCTTCTGGGAGGCCTACTGAATGTCAGGTCACTACCAAAACATGCTAATGAAATACATCTACTTATTGAAGCCCATCATCTGGATGTCCTTTTCTTAACCGAAACGTGGACCCATGCAGACTGTGATATTGAACCAGCATGGGCATGTCCTCAGGATTTTAAAATTTTGCACCTTCCCAGACCCAAAGGCCGTGGTGGGGGAGTAGGTATTATCTACAGAGCCTCCTGGCACGTTAACACCATAGACATGGACTCAGTCGCCGGCACCGAGATCCTTGGCCTCTCTATAAATTGCCATTCTGGAGGAATATTTACGGCAATTGTCTGCTACCGTCCTCCAGGGACTTTCACTCCCCAACAACAGCAAGCACTACTCACCACCTTCACGAATATGGCAACCTCCCACAATAAACTAATTATTTTAGGAGACTTTAACCTTTGGCCAAACGGTAATCTTGACACTGGTCTAGAAAACCTCCTGCTCTCTTGCGAAAGTGTGGGACTCTACCAACTGGTTAAGCAACCCACCCACTCAGCAGGCCATCGACTTGACCTCATTTTTTCCAGTTCTCAACTAGTACATCTGAATGCCGTTCTGCCCATGAGCTGGACGGATCATTCTCTTCTTGAATTCTACATTACTAGCACAAAAACTAGATTAATGAATCATAATGCTCCATCAGAATTTATGTACAGAGACTGGAAAGCTCTGGAAAAATTGAGCTCTAACACCACCGTATTTAACGTGGTAGACAGCTTCTCTCCTATCAACTCGGTCGAAGACAACTACAAAACCTTTTGCACGAGGATATTATCCACTACGGAATCTCTAGCTCCATTAAAAAGATGCAAACCTAAAGGCAGAGCATCTGCCCCATGGTTTAATGACTCCCTGAAAACCCTCAAATTAGCCTGTAAACAGGCGGAGAGGAAGTGGAGACATGGCTATTGCGACACAAACAAAACTATCTGGAAAAATAAGCTCCTAGAATATAAATCTGCCATCGCTGAGAGCAAAGCCACCTACTACTGCTCCACCATAGTTAATGCCGCAAATAGCCCAAAAAGCATCTTCCAGATCCTTGATAACCTCATTCACCCCGATTGTGCCCAAAAAACCATCCCTACTACACAGGCACTCTGCGATAATCTCGCACTGTTTTTTAAGGAAAAAATTGAGACCATCATCAACAAACTAAACACCACCCTTCCGCAAAATAACTCCTATGCCCCCGGGTGTCTGCTGAGCCCAGTACACCTACCTAGGGAATGTTTGCAAGTCCTTCCCTCTATCTCGGAAGCAGATTTTGAGAGAATGGCACACGGAATTACCTCTGGGTCTCCCCTTGACCCGCTGCCTCCAAAAACTTGGAAAGCGTGTGGAACTGAACTCTTCCACACCCTCCGCAGGATCTGCAACCAATCCTTGTGTTGCGGATTTGTCCCTACCCCCTGGAAGCAAGCACTTATCACCCCGCTGCTGAAGAAACCTTCACTGAACCCTGAGTGTTTATCCAACTTTCGGCCCATATCGCTCCTACCCTTCCCGGTGAAAGTTGTGGAACGCTGGGTCAGCTCCTGTCTATCGATACATCTGGAGCAGAATCACATTCTGGACGATTTCCAGTTTGGATTTCGCCCAGCCCATGGCACCGAGACAGCGGTGCTTACAGCCATGGAAGAACTTCGTATGCGCGCAGACAGGGGCCACGCAGTGGCCTTGATCTTATTGGACCTGTCTGCCGCATTCGATACGGTACACCATGTGATTCTGTTAAAAAGACTCAAAGAGGCAGGGGTTGACGGCACTGCGTTGCTCTGGTTCCACTCATACCTGCGAGACAGGAAACAGGCTGTGTCCCTCCCCCCTTTTCAATCCGCCTTTTCCCCGGTACCTCACGGGTGCCCCAGGGCTGGTCCATCAGCCCGATCCTTTTTAATGTTTATTTGAAACCATTAGTTATTTTGATTAAATCCCACAGTCTAAGAACTATAAACTACGCGGACGAATACCCAGCTTATCCTCTCCTGGGAGGTGGAAGACTCAATTCCCATGGAATCGTTCCACGACTGCCTGAGAGACACAGCCAGCTGGCTGCACAAAAATTCTTTGCAATTCAATTCATCAAAGACCGAGGTATTGTTCTGTGCCGGGAGCCGGATTCCTCGCCTATTTCCCACGGAATTCTGGCCCCCGGAAACCCCAGAAAAACCACAGCCGGTGACTAGTGTCCGTAATTTGGGCGTCATGTTAAACGACAAACTCAGCATGGAAACGCAGGTAATCAAAACAGTTTCCACCTGCTCGGCCCTATTGCGTTCTCTACGCAAAATCATGCCACTACTTCCCTCACAGGCACGAGCACTAATAGTCAGGTGTACTATTCTCAGTCGCCTTGACTATTGCAATGCACTTCTGCTAGAGTCCCCAGTCATTCTACTGGACAGACTCCAAAGAGTCCAGTCGGCCGCAGCCAAACTTGCTCTCGGATGGACCAGAAGATCCTCGGCTACAGCAGCCTTAGCCGAGCTACACTGGCTCCCACTGAAGCAGCGAATAGCTTTTAAAGCACTTGGTCTTGTTTTTAAAGCGCTACACGGAACTGGCCCCAGATCCCTACAAAAAATGTTTTCCTGGTACACCCCCACCAGAACTCTCCGATCCGCCTCAGCCTGCCTTGTTGTGGTACCCAGATTCAATAAGGTAAGGACGGGGGGAAGATCCTTCAGAGTGGCTGCCGCTAAGCTCTGGAACAGTTTGCCGGTCGACATCCGCCAAATCCCACAACTCCTTCCTTTTAGAAAGCGGATAAAAACCTGGCTCTTCCCCTAAACCCCTCACCGTTACTCGTTCCTAGCCCCCCCGATCACTTCCATCTCAGGAGTAATTCTCTCAGCGCCAGGATATCTGCCAGGTGACAGTTGCGCTATACAAATGTTTTAAATAAATAAATAAATAAGATCAAGAGAACCAGGTCAGCAAAGCTGCTCTAGAGGCAGAGAGCCAGGTCAGCAGATCTGCTTTAGAGCCAGAGAACCAGGTCAGCAGAGCTTCTTTAGATCCAGAGAACCAGGTCAGCAGGGCTGCTCTAGAGCCAGAGAACCAAGTCAGCAGAGCTGCTTTGAAGCCATAGAACCAGGTGAGCAGAGCTGCTTTAGAGCCAGAGAACCAGGTCAGCAGTGCTGCTCTAGAGCATAAGAACCAGGTCAGCAGAACTGCTCTAGAGCCAGAGAACCAGGTCTGCAGAGCTGCTGTAGAGCCAGAGAAATCAGTTCAGCAGAGCTGCTCTAGAGCCAGAGAACCAGGTCAGCAGAGCTGCTCTAGAGCCAGAGAACCATGTCAGCAGAACTGCTTTAGAGCAATAGAACTGGGTCCGCGGAGCTGCTTTAGAGCCAGAGAACCAGATCAGCAGAGCTGCTCTGTAGCCTAAGAACTAGGTCAGCAGAGCTGCCCTAGAACCAGAGAACCAGGTCAGCAGACCTGTTGTAGAGTCAGAGAAACAAGGTCAGCAGAGCTGCTTTAGAGCCAGAGAACCAGGTGAGTAGAGCTGCTTTAGAGCCAGAGAACCAGGTCAGCAGAGCTGCTTTAGAGAAAGAGAACCAGGTCAGCAGAGCTGCTCTAGCTGACTGACTGACACTAATTGACTTACACTTATTGATTGACACTGACTGACATTGATTGACTGACATTGACTGACACTTACTGACTGACTTACACTGACTGACTACTCTCTACTACTCACTCTCTACTACTCTCTCTACTACTTTCTCTCTTTTACTCTCTACTACTCACTCTTTACTACTCTCTACTACTTACTCTCTACTACTCTTCTACTCTCTTCGACTCACTCTCTACTACTCTCTACTACTCACTCTCTACTACTCACTTTCTACTACTCTCTCTCTACTACTCACTCTCTACTACTCTCTACTATTCACTCTCTACTACTCACTTTCTACTACGTTCTCTCTACTACTCACTCTCTACTACTCACTCTCCACTACTCTCTACTACTCACTCTTCTACTCTCTATCACTCACTCTCTACTACTCTACTACTCACTCTCTACTACTCTCTCCTACTCTCTCTCTACTAACTCTCTACTACTCGCTCTCTACTACTCGCTCTCTACTACTCTCTACTACTCACTCTACTACTTACTCTCTGCTACTATTTACTACTCACTCTACTACTCATTCTCTACTACCCTCTACTAATCACTGTCTACTACTCCACTACTCTCTTCTACTCACTCTCTACTACTCTACTAATCTCTTCTACTCTCTCTCTCTCTACTACTCATTCTCCCCTACTCTCTACTACTCACTCTCTACTACTCTCTCTACTACTCACTCTCTACTACTCTCTAATACTAACTCTCTAATACTCTCTCTCTACTACTCTCTACTTCTCAATCTCTACTACTCACTCTACTACTCACTCTACTACTCACTCTCTACAACTCACTCTCTACTACTCACTCTCTACTTCTCTCTCTACTACTCTCTACTACTCACTCTACTACTCACTCTCTACTACTCTCTGCTACTCTCTCTCTGCTACTCACTCTCTACTACTCACTCTCTACTACTATCTACTACTACTCTCTACTACTTACTCTCTACTACTCTCTACTACTCACTGTACCACTCAGTCTCTACTACTCTCTACTACTCACTCTCTACTACTCAATCTCTACTACTCACTCTCTACTACTCACTCTACTACTCTCTACTACTCACTCTCTGCTACTCTCTACTACTTACTCTCTACTCTCCATCACTCACTCTCTACTACTCTACTACTCACTCTCTACTACTCTCTACTACTCACTCTCTACTACTCACGCTCTACTACTCGCTCTCTACTACTCTCTACTACTCACTCTACTACTAACTCTCTACTACTCTCAACTACTCACTCTACTACTCATTCTCTACTACTCTCTACTAATCACTGTCTACTACTCCACTACTCTCTTCTACTCACTCTCTACTACTCTACTAATCTCTTCTACTCTCTCTCGACTACTCACTCTCCTACTCACTCTCTACTACTCACTCTCTACTACTCTCTCTCTACTACTCACTCTCTACTACTCTCTACTACTAACTCTAATACTCTCACTCTACTACTCACTCTACTACTCCCTCTCTACAACTCACTCTCTACTATTCACTCTCTACTACTCCCTACTACTCACTCTACTACTCACTCTCTACTACTCTCTGCTACTCCCTCTCTGCTACTCACTCTCTACTACTCGCCCTCTACTACTCTCTACTACTACTCTCTACTACTTACCTTCTACTACTCACTGTACTACTCAGTCTCTACTACTCAGTCTCTACTACTCAGTCTCTACTACTCACTCTCTACTACTCACTCTACTACTCTCTACTACTCACTCTCTGCTACTTTCTCTCTACTACTATCTACTACTCACTGTACTACTCAGTCACTACTACTCTCTCCTGCTCACTCTCCACTACTCACTCTACTACTCTCTTTCAATCACTCTCTACTCTCTACCTCTCTCTACCTCTCTCTCTACTACTCTCTACCTCTACCTCTCTACCTCTCTCTACCACTCTCTACACACACACATATGCACATGTATATATGCATATATATGCATTTGCATTTATATATATGTATGTGTGTATAGATATATATATACATACATACATTTATAAACATATATATAAAATGCATATCTATACAAATACAAATATAAATGCATGCATACATATACATATTTGCATACCTATGCATGTTATGTACATGAAAGTTTGAAAAACACTAATACAAGCAAAGCTAAAAAGCCACCTAATTACACACAGAATTGCTTTAAATTAAACGAGTGCGTGACCTATTGCATTTTCAATGCTTGTTTACTTTGGTTCCATCAAGAAGGCATTCAGATGTGTCATACATTTGCCATAAATTCTGAATGTTAGCACTCTAGTTGCGCATTAGATCACTGTAGTAAAGCTACTGCTCACCAGGGAAGTCTGCTGCTGGTATTCAAAGGTCATGTTTCAGTCTGCATGTCAGAATTTTTTAATGAAATGGAAGAGGATTTGAGAAGTCAAAATGTGCCCTAATTTTTCTTTCTGCAGCACTAATCATAATTGTTATGGCAAAATGAACCCCCTCATTTTGTTCCTTTGCAAATTAAATGTTTTAAGTGTTACCACTTTATTCCAATCAAGATGGCTTCAGGTGTGCCATACGTTTGTCATACGTAAGACTGTTAGCACTCTAGTTGTTCTTTAGAACACTCTCAGACATTCTGTCATTGGGCTATACTTGGGCTGATATTTGTGCTACATTTGGGCTCTTTTGTCTCTGTTGGCCATCTTGGGAGACTTTTTTGTTATGAAGTTTCCTAATTTCCTCATTTACTACAGTCTCCTCAGTAGGAAATACTTTCAGTTTTTTACGCTGATTCCATCAAGAAGGCATTCAGATGTGTCACACATTTGCCATAAATTCAGAATGTTGGCACTCTGGTTGCTTATTAGATCACTGTAGTAAAGCTACTGCTCACCAGGGAAGTTTGCTGCTGGTATTGAAAGTGCATGTTTCTTTTTTTTTCTTTTTTATATTTTTATTGAGATGGTTCAGGGTATCAAAATACATAAAACAACAGGATAAGATCAGAGATTGAAATTGATATATACATAAAAGACATAAAAGACACAGAGGCCACACACTGCTAGTTATAAACAGTTAGATCAATTAAAACCATTAGATCTTTCACATCAATCTTACTTATCTAAATTCTCTCCACTTTTTGAGGGGAGCCCAGATCTTTTTGCCGAATTCCCTTGATCTCTTTCCTTTAAAATCATACAAACATTCCTCTGTATTATGAGTTCCCAGGAGCCTCGTTATCCACATCTGAAACGTAGGGGCTACAGAGTCTTTCCATCCAGCCGTTATTAAAATTCGAAAAACGGCCATAGACAGAAAAAAAAAAGCTTCGACATCTCGTTTTATCTTCAAGTTACCATCCCTGCCGATCAGAACAGTCGTTGGGGATAGAGTGATCTGTTGCTCTAGCAGCCCCGCTAAAAACCGTTCAATTTCTTTGAGGGCTGGTGTAAGACTCTGGCAGTGGTAAAACATGTGCAGTAAGTCTGCGGGGCCTTGATCACACCTAGGACACCTATCATTTTCTCTCTTACCCCATGCGAACAACTTGGCAGGAGTAAAGTACAAATTAAAGATAGTCTTATAATGCTGGGCCTTCAGATTTGACGCTCTCAGTATTTTCTTATTCAACACTAACGCATAATCAATATCTACATCTGGATCCCCAATTCTCTGAGCCCAAGAAGATTCAGTTTTTTCAATGTCGTCTCCCAAACCCTGCTGAAGATAGCTATAACCAATTCTGATCTTCTTACCACCTTTCCTTACATAATCCAAAATTGGGTTAATCTCTAGAATTGCAATCCTGGGTCTGATTGACTTGACTGTTTGTTCCAGTTGTCTATATAATAGCCATTGGCTAGCTGGTATACCATAATTCTGCTGTAGTGTCTCAAACCCCATTATCTCATCACCAATCATAATGTCACCCAGACATCTAACACCCAGCCCCTTCCATATCCTACTGTTGCTATTCTGACCCAGATGAACGAAAGGATTTGACCTCCAGAGATCTAAAGTGCTATTAATTTTAGGTATCTTCAAGAACCTCATTTTTGCCTTCCAGGTCCCCCAGGCACTAAGCAGCACCTTACTTCTGATCCTTTTATAATATCTATAGCTGACTTCTCGTGTGAAGAGCCCCAGAGCTCTTTCACCTACTAACACCTCGTATATGGTGGGGGTCCTATAAATACCAACCGGCAATGCTATTTCTTCATATTTAAATAAAACATTCATCTGCATCATTAAACAAACCCAATGATATAGCCTCAAGTTTGGTGCTGACAGTCCCCCTCCCTCCAGAGGTACAGATAATCGGGCCAGTGACCTACGTATTTTCCCGTATTGCCACACGAATTGGGAGAAGACAGCTTCCATTTTCTTCAACAAGCCCTCTTCAACCAATAAGGGGATAGCACGGAATAGATACAGTATTTTAGGGAACATTGACATTTTCAGTACATTCACCCTACCAATCAGAGATAAATGTAATACATCTATTCTTTTTAGTTCTTTTTCGATTGCCGCGATCAAGGGTACATAATTCTCCTGTATAATTTTATCGACATTCGCATTTATCCTCACCCCGAGATATACTGCAGACTCCACGAACCTCTGGTCAGCTTTATAAATATTGTTTGTACTAATTATTAGTGTTTTTTCTTCATTCAGCTTATAACCGGAGCCGACCCCATATGTTTTAGCCAGTTGACACAATTCCACCATTGCTGTCTGCGGATTAGTGGTAACAATTGCCAGGTCATCTGCATATGCCAGCAATTTCGTGGTATGACCATTTACTGTTACTGGGGAGATTTTGTCTGAAGTTAAAATTTCCCTTATCAAGGGATCTATATAAAGTGCGAACAGCATTGGAGAGCAAGGGCATCCCTGACGGGTACCTCTCCTAATTACCACCTCCTCCGAACGCATACCCATAGCTGTAATCCTGGCAACCGGATCTAGGTACATTGCCTTGATTGCTTTCAGACACTTTCCGCCAAAGCCTCTTCTTTCAAGGACATCCCATAAGAATTCCCATACCACGCGATCGAAGGCTTTCTCCGCGTTGAGGAGGATCATGGCCATTCCTCCCCCTGTGGCAGCCATGGCATCAAATAGCGAGATCGCACGCGAGGTGTGATCGGTGGTACCTCTACCTGGAATGAATCCATGCTGCCACGGGGAGACGAGCTGGCCAATGATCCCCCCCAATCTCTTTGCCCAAACCTTCGAATATAGTTTTGTGTCAGCATTTATCAGCGATATTGGCCGATAAGAGCCCGGGTTCTTCTCTGGTTTCCCCTTTTTATGAAACACCACTATATTGGTCTCTTTCCAAGAATCAGGGATCTCCCCGGAGCAGATTATGCCATTAAATAGGTCAAGCAGTAGTGGGGCAATTTCCTCCTCTAAACACTTATAAACTTCCAGCGGGATCCCATCTGGGCCCACCGCTTTCCCTACTGCTAGATCCTGTATTGCATCCCTTATCTCGTCAATGGTTATATCCTTGTCCAGCTCCTCCCTACTTCTATCATCTAGAACCGGGCATTCAGGCCCAAGCCCCTGACATATGGCTGGTCCCCCCACCTCCTGGTCATATAATTTTTGATGTTTTTTTGTGAAAAAGTATAAACCCAGGCAGACTTCGAGTGCAAGGAGCTGGCTCTTTAAAAGAACATTTTATATAAACATTAGACAAAAAATATAGTGCAAAAAACTGTAATGATATCAAAAAAAATATTTTTTAATTCCGATATTTAAAAGAGATAAATAGATATAGCTCTAAACATTAGATATACACAGTAAAAAATCAATTGTATGCAATTTTTCCTTAATGCATTACAGAAACAAATTGATAATAAAAGATTTCTTTAAAGCATCTCCGATTTCGCAGAGTTGGGCTGTGTGTGTCAACGCGTTTCGACAAAATCTTTTGTCTTCATCAGGACAAATGAATGTTCAGCCACTTTGTCTAAACAGAATAAAACAGTGTTTTTAGATGAGTGTACAGCCACTTTTTTTCTAAGTTGAAAAAAACCTTATTTTCGGCTGACAGACAGGGACAGTCTATTGCCTATTTCTTATCCATATACATTCACTGATGCTAAAAAATATAGTATCATTTCTTTAAAATAAATTATCTTAGCCAGACTTGCATTTCTCTATATGTAGGACGATAAAGAGTAGCACAAAATTGGAAAGCGTACATTTTCAGTAATGACAGTCCTTTATGCTATACTGTTTCAATTAAATTTTACAAAAACAACAAGGCATTGCAAGAATAAAAAGAATACACAGCTGGTAGAGAATGACGTAACATTAGTAGTAATAGCACTCTAGAACATAGAATAATTGTAGCACAAAATAACAAGTGTAGGACACAACCCGTATTAACTGGTAAAAGGTAGGTACACACTACGCAATACTAATCACCTTAGGCATCGATCACGCAGGGACACATAAACTGACTAGCATAAACTATACTAGGCCAAACAACCTCCTAAGCATAAAACACAGTTAGAGGTATCACAGGCATAAAGGCATTACGCAAAAATCACATTAGGCATAGACACAGTGTACCTCAAGCGAGGGCACAACACATGAGGACTGTCCCCAAGGCCAATTGGCCATCCACAGGGGCTGCACTGCTGGATGTCCAGAATGTCTGGGCTGGCTGCGCACGCAGCAAAAGCAAAAAAGGAAAAGAGCAGCCTAAACATGGCAGCTGCCCACTAATTGCTGGGCAGCTGTGATATCACAAAGAGGGGCACTGGCACTCCGTGTGCCCTGTTGTGCCAACCTGCGCAGAACGTTGCAGCTGCCCTGTGCCAGGCGGGGCAGCTGTGAGAAATGGGGCATGGACACCCTGATGCCCTCGCAGTGGAGCCACCAGGCTCTAAAACAAATATGCCCCCAAACGTTGGAGTCCCGGTCTGGGACTTCTAAAAAGACATTGTGCCCCCAAGTCCTCCTTGGGACTTTGATGAACAATGTGCCCCAACAATGTCAGGCCGGAGTTCCACATTGCAACTGCCCGCTCTCTCTTGCGGTGCAGCTGTGGGAAAAATAATACCGGCAATTACTGGGCCTGAGGGCGAGCCACTCAGGGCTCTCGGAACCAGGATGCCCAGCGTGGGAAGGAACCCGGGCCTCTCTGGCTCTTTAACGTAAAAATGCCCCAAGCTTGGTGGAGCGACCCACTGCAAGATTGAGCCGCTCAAATTTAGGTACTGATATTGTGCCTCGAAGGGCACTATTACATGAAGCATCACTCACCGGAGCTTCCTGGTGTCTGCGCCGGTTCTCTCCACACGCAGGGGACTCCGGCGGTGAGTTCCTCGCTCCCCTGGACCGGCAACACTCCTCTTGTGGCACGGGGCTTCCCTGTCCCTCTCAGGAGCCCCGCGCAGCCTATGGCGGCAGCTGCCGCTTCTTCCCTTCACCTGGGCCCCTTCCTGGGACTTCTAAATGGAGCCGGCGAGGCTCCGTCAGATCTCGGGCGGTGAGCGGGACTTCCTGTCTTCAAGCGGAAGTCCCGCCCCGCTCCAGGTATCGGCTGCTTGACTTCCGCCGCGGCCCAGATCGGGATTTGATTTACTCTGCAAATGAGGGGTAGGCTCCCTCGGTTTCCAAAGTATCCGCGTGGTGGGCACCCTCGAAAAGCTCCCCTAAACGGGATGGGCACTCATATAAATTAAAAATAGTATGCCAAGACGCAGGGTGGGCACCTGCGCAACACGAATACCCAAATAAGCGGGGTGGGCACCCACGAGGCGTGGATAAATTAACCCATCATTTGTTCTTCTTTGTCTGTCGTGTATTTCTCCCATGCAGCACTTTGTTTTTTCCTGCTGACTCCTCATCTTGTGGTTTTCCTTTTACGTTGTCTCCTCCTCTTCCTTTTGGTGTTTGTTTCCTTGGTCCCTGGTTTCGATGTAAAACATTGTATTCCACTGGTGTGGAAAAAGGTAAGGCGCTCTAATTAGATTACATCTCTTCTAAATCCGAAAAATTATCCGAACTGGATTCTGAGGTTGCCAGCTCTTGTAGCTTCAAGGCATTCGTCTGTCTAAACCCTTTTTTGCTACATTGAATTTTCTCCCATAAGTAAGAACCATGCCCGTGTCATAATCGCTCTTGTCTGTGAGGAATTTCCTTGTTTACTTGGCTTTGATCTCTTTTACATATTTAGTTAACCATAGCTCCATACCTTTGACGAAGATTTTAATTTCATCCTGGGAAGCATGTTTTTCTAGTACATCCTTAACTTTTTTTAAGCCCCCCCCCACCTGTTCTAGCTCTATTTCTGCATATTTCGACAAAAGCCCCAACATATTCTTGCTGGTGCCTGGCACGAAATTAGACCATTCCTCCGATAATTTGATCTGGGGATTTTGCTAAATTGGAGTAATGAAAATGCGTAATTCACATGGCACTCTTCCAACCTCTATGTAGTTATCCATTGAAATTACTTCCCAACTGTGATTTATTTTTTTCTGCTGAGATGCTCATATTGTGCCAAATACTGTTGTAATGACCCAATGGTGGAAAAAGTATTCCACTCCCCGTCTTGTCCTGCCGATGCTCCCACATCGTCCTCATTGAACAGAATAGTGCCTCATCAAGTCTCTTCCTTATTCCCTCTCCCATGTTGCAACACAGAGGTGAATGTCAAAAGCCTTTGAAGAGGAAACGTTTCCTTTTAAAACAGTTTAATCTAGAAATCTGTATTCCAGCGTGAAAACCACCTGCTTTACAACACCCCTGCCATTTAAACAGTTCACAGTATTCAAGGACGAAACGGCTCCGGGCAAGAGACAGCTGTCTTCCGCATCCTGAAAGAACACAATGGACGGTGCTCAATCGCCTCTCACCCTCATTATGTTTGCTGCAAATCCTCTTCGCTCATATATGGAAATGGCGGCAGGAGTCAGGTCATGGAATCCAAAAGGCAGGCTCCTGCTGATCTCTGACTTCATCCGCCTAACGGGGCTGGTGCTTGGCAGCAGGAGCAGGACCCGCTTACAACTATCAAAAATAATTCTTGTAGTTAGTCAACTTCGAAGAATTGAGCCTGCACTCCAAGGTTTCAAACACCAATAGTTTAATGACGGCTGACGAGTTTCGACCTTACTGTCTTTGTCAAAGCCTCACACAGTAAAAATGTGCCTACTACCTTAAAAAACAAGGTACATTTGCTACAATTCATAAACATGGTGGGGCCGATTCACAGTACTAATCCGAGACAAAATCCTAAACTTACTACTTATGGTATTCACAGAATGCACTTACGCCTACTTACTTTACATCCACACTTGGGCCGGAATCTCAGCTTCCAGGCCAGAATATCCACAATCTGGTGTTATTTGACTATTTCTGATGCATGGTGGGGATGGTAGGCACTTGTACAGGTGATTAGCATTGAGGAAAATGCTCAACCTGCCAGAATGCTGGTATTCCAGCTCAGGACCGGAAATTCCGGCCCAAGTGCGAGATTTCCGCTCCTGGTGCGGACATTCCGCTCTGTGTGCGGATAGTTCATCCAGAGTGCGGACGTAAAGTTAGTAGTAGTAAGTGCCCTCGTAAGTGCAGACAAAATCCTAAACTTACTTCTTATGGTATTCACCGAATATACTTACAGACCCCCCAAGATATAGCCGCACGGATTAGCAAATTTAGCGGCACAAATATGGAAATTTAGCGGCACATATATGGAAATTTAGCGGCACAAATATGGAAATTTAGCGGCATTTTTGCGGCACTGTATTTTACTCATAATCATTCATTTTCAGCTTTAAAAGAATGGAAACTGTTTCAGCAGAGTATTCCACTTTGAAATTGGCCCTGATGTGATGTAATTTCCTTTGATGTCCCCTTTCACTACCCCTAGCATTTTAATGAATTGATGCCCATGCTCTAGTTGGCCATGGTACCCCCTCACCTTCCATGTCCAATGTGCCTGTATTTAAAATATATCTTGATGCGTTGAGACAACCCATATTAAAGCAACTTTACACACTTTACAGATTGTGTGTGAGTTTCTCATGCTTCATGTTTCATGCTGCTTTTGTGAATCAAGGAAGACTAAAATTTGAAGATGTATGCATTCTTTAGTGAATCTTGGAACGCAATGGGTTAATTCATGCTGCATGGGGATGTTTAAATGCAATGACCCAGAAAGTATCTCCTAGGATGAATAATACTAATAATTGTAATGGATCTATCACAGCACACATCCAATCAAAAACAGAATGACCTCTAGGTGCTCAACTGACAGGTGTCAACATTAACCATTTCAACACTACTTATTTTATTGATCTCAGTGGTGTGAAAGGCTAAATTCAACCACTCTAGATTTGAACCTGTAACCTACAGGTCTAGCCCGTTCACCTAACCCTACTTCCACCAGGAACAGAGTAGGAGAAACAGAGGTGGTGAACTAGAATAGGCAAATTACGCATGTTAATGCAAACAATGCAATTGAGTCAATAAGCCTGACATCTGTTTTGAACAACACTCTTTTGGAGACCTTGCACATGTTTTCTGTCAAACTGCATAATGAACTGTAAAAACGTGAAAGCAGACTTTTGAGCAGAGCAGACCTTAATCTTGATTCATTTAGGCCTGTGCAGAAGATTCCAGTTTACACTACACGTTTGGAGACTGAAGTTTAAAAGACATGACCTGATTCGCTAATTATGTATTCAAATGTAAATGGAAACCAAGTGCATCTAAAAAATCACGTGATGCTGCGGCATGACTTAGACAGACCCTCCACGATTTCGTGGGCACTTTTGTAAAAATCGCGGCATTTTTACCAAAGTGCCGATTTCGCGAACAGTTTTGTAAAAATCGCAGCATTTTTGCAAAAGTGCCGATTTCATGGCAAACTGCGAAATCCTGGAGGGTCTGACTTACGACGGTCTGTGAATACCATAAGTAGTACGTTTAGGATTTTGTCTCAGATTAGTTCTGTGAATCGGCCCAGGTGAAAATACTTGGGTAAACCAGTAAACACATTTGCATTTCTTCAAGGTTAAAATCCATGCTTTGAAAAAGACATAATTATAAAAAGAACATCTTTCAGAAAAAGCTAAATATTTTTGAGATCGTCTAAATATTTAGAAATAAATGAATATATCCATAAATACAAATTATACTAGCATGGCTCTTAAATCTTGAGTTGATGTATGTTGGTGTACTTAGAACACTTGTAAAGCAGCATGACAACACTTGCCCAGTGGCCACTATGTCTATTCTAAATTACCCATATACACGATCTCAAGAAATCATCAAATGTTGCACTCACTACATAGTACCTTTACAACCACAACCGCTGCCCTACATTCGAAAACATGTTGCAAAAACGACCCTCTTACTCTATAATCTCAGATTCATTCTATGGACATTAATAAACCCCATATTACCCCAGGGAATAAACAACCCTAGTGTGACCCATGTGAAAATATGTGAAAAGTGTAAAAGAAGAAGGAGAAAAACACGCACTCCAAAAATTCAATCACCAATATATTTTTGACGGCTGATGCGTTTCGACAATACGGTCTTTGTCGAAGTCTCACACAGCGAAATGTGCCATTGGGATGGATTACAAACCTTTGGACTCTGACTTGGTGTATACAATAACATTCATGGACACTCTGGTTCCTTCGCATCTATAGAATCTATTTGATTTTCTAATGTATGAGGAAGTGTTCTCGGTATTTTGGAATTAAGCCCATGGTAATATCTCCCATTCCTGTACTTTCTCTCTGCGCTAGCCCCAACATAGGTACCCTGGTATGAATGTGTGAAGAGTTTGAAGGTGAAGATACACTCTCAGCTTTTATGGCCCACTCAAGTTTCGGCAGTGCTACCCTCTTGTACGTTTTATATGTACATGCTTAGACATGTGTATGGTGCATAAATCATGAAGGAGATGTCCCAGCCCTTTGTCAAAAGCATCTTACATAACTAGGAGAAATCTTCACTCCTCTTCAGCTAACTTACTGTCCCCAGGTTTTGTAAATATAAAACAGGTGGTCATTCCTTTTTAATCTACAGAGCGAAACATTGGAATTCCTTTCTTTTAGTTGTAACCTCTGAAAAATCTTTAAATCAGTTCAGCCAACAGTTAGAGTCCTGGTTATTTAAACAATAAACCTGGTCTCGACACTGCGCTCAGCGTCATGTGAATCTAGGCAAATCACTTAATCTCCTGTGCCTAAAATGTTTTATTTATATGTATAATTCCTATTTGATGTACACAATCGAAAATCATCTGCCTCATGTAATCTACAGCTCTTCGTTGCTTCCTAGATAGGTTCAACTATATAACTACAAATAAATGCATACATGTGAACACAGTTAAAGTGACAAAGGAATAAGAACAAAAGGTCCTTGCGGTACCAGAACGTCACTTTTTTGGGGTGTTCCGGTGGCGCAATGTGCCCCGGCATATTTACAAGGCCACGTAAAGCCACTTTACGTGGCTTTTCATGTTCTTGTAAATATGTGCCCCGTTTACGCAGAACACTGCGTGAAAGGGGTGTTCCATGGGTGTTTTTGTGGGTGGTCCCACGCAACACCCAGGGAATCTGAAGCATTCCAGCATTTATTAGGAATCGTAAACCTGGGAATGAGTCCGAAATCAAATGCCACCCCAGGGGTGGCGTTATGGAGGCACAACAAGAAGAAATGTTTTCATTTCTCCTCGCTTTTTCCTTTTTCGCTGTGTGCTACAACGCACATATAAGAAAGAGCAGAGCGTCTGAATTGATTGATTTTGTGCAGGAAGGTGTCCCTTCCGGTACACAATCAATCAGACCCGAAACGGAGGCACCCTTGCACCAGGGTGCAAGGGGGCCTGCGTTGGCGCATGGCAGTCCATTGTGTGCCGGCGCTGGAGAAAAGGACAGGAATGCACCAGATCACATAGATATAGCGTGTTCCTCCTCTTTTGTATTGACATAGGGCAACACTGCAAACTTTCTTGCAGCACTGACCTACGCTAAAACCTCATACAGGAGGCCCAAGTCTTTTGTTTCTTTTTCTAGCCCATGGTACTTTTAGATGACAATCAAGCTTGGTGAGTTTCCTAATGTTCCAGTAGAGACACAAATATGTATATGTGGCATAATCAACATGTATTGCTTCATATCCAACTTTCACACAAGTTCATTATTTGTGAAGTGTCAATGAATAGTATGATATTCATTTTTTTAATCGAATGCGTAATTTAGCGTATAATGGATATAATCCCAAATACTTTTATCCCCCAGATCATGGTATACACTTTCCTTCCCTTTTAGATCACAATGTATGAAGCCCAACTGGGTATGTGTATGTGAGTGCCCATCTAGATCTCTGACATTAGCACAGTAAGAGGCTAGAGAGCATCACAGTGTAGGTGAAGCAACACTGCCATCCACAGGCTAAATTGAAATTAACATCTGACAAAAACTATTTTATTCTGATGTTAAAGGGCCATTCATATTACTCCTGAAGTAAATTATTGCTCTCGAAAAAAAAACACACGTGGAACTGATTGATTGATTCTTTATTGCTTTATTAATAGAAATCATTGCAATTAAAACATTAAAACACGACAATAAAAAGAAACACTGTTCTCAGTTACTTTAAGCAATATGCAACTGAACAAAATATTGTTACTATGGTTACATGAGGTGACCCAACAGAACACCTCTCATAAACATTTCTTTTAGACAAACACAATATATTCTTAAAACTGATAATATATTATCATTACATTCCCGAAAATATGTGGTAAAAACTAGCAGTCAACGTTATATTACATTGTTCAAATATACGATAAAGTGCCAATGTACATAAACTAAATCATTACAAGCCAATGTGCAAAAAAATAAGCAGACGCTGTATGATTAAGACCTGTTATCTGAAGTTGATTCAAGTCTAACATTTTAAACCAAAGGTTTCATTGTGCAAATAAGCAAGAAAGTGCATTAATATGTTTATGATTTTCCTATAGGGCCTAGTTCCAGTTGTAATTGGGTACTAAATTGTTCGAGATGTCATCGCTCTTATTACAACCAGTATGGTTCATGATTCCTTAAGATAAGCCTTAAGAAGCGAGTATTAATAATTTGTCAACACTAGCTAAAAAATGTATCAGTTGACATAGCGATGGAATGGACTCACCCAATAAACATAAGATAAAGACCTGGTAGGCTGATCTTACCCCTGCCCTAAGGAATAAAGGTTTTAAAAGTGTGCGGCGAATTTTAAGCAGTTAAGGGCATTCACATACTATATGTAATAAGGTTTAACATTCCCACCCACACAGAGTCTACATTTAGTATTTGGCCATTGCTGTATCAAGAGCGGCGTACCCTCCTTGGTTGAATTTTTGCCCAATCTTATTTTTAGAAAAGCTTCTTTCATTTAGGCTGAAAAATAGGCGTTCAGATAAGGCTGGATTCACAAAGACTGATGAAAGTTAATCATAGCCAATGAATACGTTATAGCCGCTAGAGCTATTTTGTCAGCTTTAAAAGAATTAATTTGAATCTGTTTTTTGAAATGTGCTTAAAACTAAGAATTGTCAGTTCTGTGAGCCCTATCTGCAAATTGAAACTCCAGAGGCATATTGTGATATGAGATCGCCAAGTGGCTGTATAGGCAGAATTTATTATTTCTTGGCAACATATGTTCGCTAGGGAAGCCGGGTCAGATGTAAACCTGGAATACATACATTTCATTTCGTAAATGACCCTTGCGAAACCATGGACTGTCTTTGTAGACCAAACTCCAATGCGATTTCTGCTTGACCGGTTGACCTAGATTGATATATAGGCCTTAATTATTTCCCCCTAGTAATGGGCGACCCATATGTAATTGTTGGCTGTAACTTAGCTCTCATAACTTTGAGTAGATGATCATAGGATTGGCATCTCAAATGTGTATGTAAACATTTGAAGGCATAAATTAAAGTTGCAATTTTTACCCTTAAATCCTTAAAATTACTTTTAAACAAAACTCTATTGTCAAATAAAATACCCAAATATGTCTTTACCACTTTAATTGGCCGACCTCAGGCCCACCATGAATCGGTCTTAGAATTTGCTGGACCTATTTTCATGATTTGTGTTCTTTAACATTCAATTCCAGGCCATTCAGTAGGATGTAATCATCAAATTCATTAATCAATCTTTGTAGGCCTATCAGGGTATGGCTCAGCAAGATGTTATCATCTGCATATTGTAAATAACTAAAATGCACCGTACCTATTTTTGGGGGTGGGCATTAACAAACTCCTAGGTGCTCGAGTAGATCTGACAAAAATAGATTAAGAAGGCAAGGAGCAAGAATGCAACCTTGCTTAAGACCGTTATAAGTTTTAATTTTTTGTGATGAAGTACCACTGGCACATAGCCCAAGTGTTGGTATGGGGAGTATAATAGCATCTCGCAGTTTTCATGGAATGGCCCAACCTACCAGTTTTTTCCCATAATAAAGATCGAGGTACTAAATCAAAAGCTGCTTTTAAATCTATATAAGAGATATACAGATTTAGTTCTTTTACAACTGCCCTTTCTGCTAGTAATGTAAGGGCCAACAGATTGCTAATAGTAGATTGGTCCTTACGAAAATTTGTTTGATTGATTGGAATTATATATTGTTGTGCTGCCCAATCTTACAAATCAATCAATAGAAGGGAGGCAAAGACCCTGGCATCAACATCAGTTTAGGCAATATACCGATAATTGGCCGGATTGTCAACTGAGCCACTTTTATAGATGGGCTGCACCATGCTACCTTGGTAGATACAGGGATAATATTTAATGCCTGTACTTCATTAAACATAGGAGTCAACACTTCTGCCCACATGTCAATGTTGGCACGGAATAAAGCATTGGGAAGCCCATTTGGACCAGGGGCCCCATTCGTTCAGTTACAATGTAGGATAATGACTATTTCATTAAACATGATAGAATCCAGATCATTCTCCAAACAGGGGCTACTATATAGCTCTATATACAACTCACTAGGTATCACAATATTGTTTGTTTGATCCAAATCATGACCCAGATTCAAGCCGCTCACTATCTCCATATTTGGGTTGCTTCTTCTATCACAGTTATAACACAGGTCTTGCTTATTTATATCTAGATTGCACATGCCATACAAATTGGTGATAAACTTTACCCATTCATCTTCCATGATATTAATACGATATGCCCTATTGCCTTCCCTTTCATGTTCGTTGGAACTGTTCGTGATGGTCATGATTTCTTAGAGTTGATGGGAATTAAACAGTTCCCTGGCATATTTCTTTGGCATTTCCTTCACGGTTCCAACTCTCCCACTCACCAATGCTGGAAATGTAAAAATGTACTCCTGGAACCCAAGTTATAACATACCTCAACAAGAGCATGTGCTTTCACAAACCCTCCACAAACCCTCCAGTTCCGCTTCTCTGGACTTCTACTTGCACACATTCCACACATACGAAAAACCAGTTCCGACAGTCAAGCCAGTTTCTTCATCGCTCCTAAACCGTGGAACGACTTGCCACTACAAATAGGAGCCTCCTCCTCATTTCTTGAATTCGCAAGAAGCTGAAGGCCTGGCTCTTTCAGTAACCACACTAACCACTAGGAATGGCTTGTTTCATACCTGCTCAGCACCAGGATACACTCCATTTGACAGTGAGATCTACAAATATGCATAACATAACATAACCTAATACTGTATTAAACTGGACAGAATAATGAAAGGCTGTGTAATAAGGGGCAGAGTTCATGACAAGTGGCCTTTTCATTATGCTTTTCAAACACAGCCCTCAAGGAAATTAGCAACAAGGTAAAATTGGATACTTAGGGTTTTCTAGTCTGCTTAATTGGTCACAACAAAATCTATGTGAAGCTTCTTTAGAGTGTTAATGCACTGGCTGCAAAGAGATCTCTGTATCCACCAGGTTTCAGGCTATCATACTGATAAGATAACAGCACCAATTAATTCAGTCGCTGAAGAGAACTGTGTGTACTGCCTTGTTACAGGTTTAGCCATCATAAAATAGCGCAGAGAGCTCATGTTCCTGCTTCAGAGGACAATATCTGAGTATAGATCACAGATTTGTATTTTAAGTAAGATCTTTTGCTGTTTTAATATTTTTGTTTCGGAAACCATTGTGTTACCTGCGGTTTACATGTTACAATCTTGGTAAAATAGCTTGTTCACTTATGCTTCTACCTCAGATATATCAATGCAACCAGTAAAGTATAAGTTGGAAAACTTGCAGGAGTTAACTTCTGTTTTTTAAAACAATTTTTATTTATTTTTGCATGACACATTTAGCACATAAGAAATCAATTCTCAACTTTTTGTTCTATTAAATTACAATGCCAAAGACATCATATCCACATGCCTATAAATCAACTTGCTCAATAATTTTGAAGGTGAAATTCCCCCCACCCCTCCTTCTTATGTCGCTTCAATTACTCCCACATCCCTGGCATCTTGAATCATGTTAGGGACATGCATTATGATAGAGTCTTCCTAACCATGTCTTTAGACACGACCATCCCTCATAAACTGCTCTACCTGCCTCCATAATCGCTGTCATCCACATTGTCCATATTTTTTTTACAGATGATGGCTGTATTGTTCCACATTTGTGCAACGTCTTTTTTTGATAACACAAAGCCCAGCACATAAAACAACAGTTGTTGTCTGAGCACATCAACCTCACTGGGAATATCAAGGCTCATCAAGTGTGATGTGGTTGGCACAGGGGCCCCTGATACAGCGAACAGCTCTGCTATAATCGCAGCTTAATATTTCTGTATTGCTACAGATTCCCAAATGGTGTGAAAAAAATGTCCCCTCTTCCATGTTACACCTCGAGCATGTAGCAGATTGAGTGCTCCGCATTCTATGGATTGTGCTTTTATTGTAGTACACTCTGTGAAGGATGTGTCTTAATCTAGCTTTGATGACCACTTCTTGAGGATTCATTAGAGCTGCCTCTCAATCTACATGCTCTATCTGACCAAGCTCACTCTCCCACATTTCTCCGAGCTTCTAATCTTCCCACAATTGAAAGGCACTCTTTGCCTGAATCATCGACAATAAAGAATCCACATATCTTGCATTTGAGATCGTAACCCCTTCTCAATCCCTACTCCAGAACCCCAGAGGGTTACTGATCATCTATCCGATGCTGACATTCACTCCCTTTTGCTTTCATACAACACCACAAACAAGCATTAGAAATGCAATAGGTCTCGGATTTATTTGAGTTAGAGCTAATGGCATTGTAAATGGCAATGTCTTTTAGCCATGTGTTATGGAGTGTATGCATGTGGTGTGTAATGGAATTATGTGGTTTGGATTGGAATTGTTCACCCTGCACACTCACAAACTGTTCACCTTGCACACTCACAAACTGTTCACCCTGCACACTCACACACTGTTCACCCTGCACGCTCACACACTGCTCACCCTACACGCTCACACACTGCTCACCCTGCACGCTCACACAATGTTCACCCTGCACGCTCACAGACTGTTAACCCTGCACGCTCACACACTGCTCACCCTACACACTCACACACTTCACACTCTGCACTCACACTGTGCACTCGCACTCTTCACTCTGCACACTCACTCTGCACACTCACTCTGCACACTCACTCTGCACACTCACTACTCTGCACTCACCACTCTGCACTCACTACTCTGCACTCACCACTCTGCACTCACTACTCTGCACTCACTACTCTGCACTCACTACTCTGCACTCACCACTCTGCACTCACCACTCTGCACTCACCACTCTGCACTCACTACTCACTACTCGGCACTCACTACTCGGCACTCACTACTCTGCACTCACTACTCTGCACTCACTACTCTGCACTCACTACTCTGCACTCACTACTCTGCACTCACTACTCTGCACTCACTACTCAGCACTCACTACTCTGCACTCACTACTCTGCACTCACTACTCTGCACTCACTACTCTGCACTCACTACTCACTACTCTGCACTCACTACTCACTACTCTGCACTCACTACTCTGCACTCACTACTCTGCACTCACTACTCTGCACTCACTACTCACTACTCACTACTCTCCACTCACTACTCTGCACTCACTACTCACTACTCTGCCCTCACTACTCTGCACTCACTACTCTGCACTCACTACTCTGCACTCACTACTCACTACTCTGCACTCACTACTCACTACTCTGCACTCACTACTCTGCACTGACTACTCTGCACTCACTACTCTGCACTCACTACTCTGTACTCACTACTCTGCACTCACTACTCGCTACTCACTACTCACTACTCTGCACTCACTACTCACTACTCACTACTCTGCACTCACTACTCTGCACTCACTACTCACTACTCACTACTCTGCACTCACTAACTCACTATTCACTACTCACTACTCACTACGCTGCACTCACTACTCACTACTCTGCAATCACTACTCACTACTCTGCCCTCACTACTCACTACTCTGCCCTCACTACTCTGCACTCACTACTCTGGACTCACTACTCTGCACTCACTACTCTGCACTCACTACTCATTACTCTGCACTCACTACTCACTACTCTGCACTAACTACTCTGTACTCTGCACTCACTATTCTGTACTCACTACTCACTACTCTGCACTCGCTACTCACTACTCGCTACTCACTACTCACTACTCACTACTCACTACTCACTACTCTGCACTCACTACTCACTACTCTGCACTCACTACTCACTACTCTGCACTCACTACTCTGCACTCACTACTCACTACTCACTACTCTGCACTCACTACTCACTACTCATTACTCACTACTTTGCACTCACTACTCACTACTCTGCACTCACTACTCACTACTCTGCACTCACTACTCTGCACTCACTACTCTGCACTCACTACTCTGCACTCACTACTCTGCACTCAATACTCACTACTCACTACTCTGCACTCACTACTCACTACTCTGCACTCACTACTCACTACGCTGCACTCACAACTCACTACTCTGCACTCACTACTCTGCACTCACTACTCACTACTCTGCACTCACTACTCTGCACTCACCACTCTGCACTCACCACTCACTACTCTGCACTCACTACTCACTACTCTGCACTCACTACTCACTACTCTGCACTCACTACTCTGCACTCACTACTCTGCACTCACTACTCTGCACTCACTACTCTGCACTGCACTCACTACTCTGCACTCACTACTCTGCACTGCACTCACTACTCTGCACTCACTACTCTGCACTCACTACTCACTACTCTGCACTCACTACTCTGCACTCACTACCCACTACTCTGCACTCACTACTCTGCACTCACTACTCACTACTCACTACTCACTACTCTGCACTCACTACTCACTACTCTGCACTCACTACTCTGCACTCACTACTCTGCACTCACTACTCTGCACTCACTACTCACTACTCACTACTCTGCACTCACTACTCACTACTCTGCACTCACTACTCACTACTCACTACTCTGCACTCACTACTCACTACTCACTACTGTGCATTTACTACTCACTACTCTGCACTCACTACTCTGCACTCACCACTCTGCACTCACTACTCACTACTCTGCACTCACTACTCACTACTCTGCACTCACTACTCTGCACTCACCACTCTGCACTCACTACTCACTACTCTGCACTCACTACTCACTACTCTGCACTCACTACTCACTACTCTGCACTCACTACTCACTACTCTGCACTCACTACTCTGCACTCACTACTCTGCACTCACTACTCCCTACTCACTACTCTGCACCCACTACTCCCTACTCTGCACTCACTACTCTGCACTCACTACTCTGCACTCACTACTCTGCACTGCACACACTACTCTGCATTCACTACTCTGCGCTCACTACTCTGCGCTCACTACTCTGCGCTCACTACTCTGCACTCACTACTCACTACTCTGCACTCACTACTCACTACTCACTACTCTGCACTCACTACTCTGCACTCACTACTCACTACTCACTACTCTGCACTCACTACTCACTACTCTGCACTCACTACTCTGCACTGCACTCACTACTCTGCACTCACTACTTACTACTCACTACTCTGCACTCACTACTCACTACTCTGCACTCACTACTCACTACTCACTACTCTGCACTCACTACTCACTACTCTGCACTCACTACTCTGCACTCACTACTCTGCACTCACTACTCTGCACTCACTACTCACTACTCTGCACTCACTACTCACTACTCACTACTCTGCACTCGCTACTCACTACTCTGCACTCACTACTCACTACTCTGCACTCACTACTCACTACTCTGCACTCACTACTCACTACTCACTACTCTGCACTCACTACTCTCTACTCACTACTCTGCACTCACTACTCACTACTCTGCACTCACTACTCTGCACTCACTACTCTGCACTCACTACTCTACACTCACTACTCTGCACTCACTACTCTGCACTCACTACTCACTACTCTGCAATCACTACTCACTACTCTGCACTCACTACTCACTACTCTGCACTCACTACTCTGCACTCACTACTCACTACTCTGCCCTCACTACTCACTACTCACTACTCTGCACTCACTACTCACTACTCTGCACTCACTACTCTGCACTGCACTCACTACTCACTACTCTGCACTCACTACTCTGCACTCACTACTCTGCACTCACCACTCTGCACTCACCACTCTGCACTCACTACTCTGCACTCACTACTCACCACTCACCACTCTGCACTCACCACTCTGCACTCACTACTCTGCACTCACTACTCTGCACTCACCACTCTGCACTCACCACTCTGCACTCACCACTCTGCACTCCCCACTCTGCACTCACTACTCTGCACTCACTACTCTGCACTCACTACTCACTACTCTGCACTCACTACTCTGCACTCACCACTCTGCACTCACCACTCTGCACTCACTACTCTGCACTCACTACTCACCACTCACCACTCTGCACTCACCACTCTGCACTCACTACTCTGCACTCACTACTCACCACTCACCACTCTGCACTCACCACTCTGCACTCACCACTCTGCACTCCCCACTCTGCACTCACTACTCTGCACTCACTACTCTGCACTCACTACTCTGCACTCACTACTCTGCACTCACTACTCACTACTCTGCACTCACTACTCACTACTCTGCACTCACTGCTCTGCACTCACTGCTCGCTCTGCACTCACTACTCTGCACTCACTACTCTGCACTCACTACTCACTACTCTGCACTCACTACTCACTACTCTGCACTCACTACTCTGCACTCACTACTCACTACTCTGCACTCACCACTCTGCACTCACCACTCTGCACTCACCACTCTGCACTCACCACTCTGCACTCACCACTCACTACTCACTACTCTGTACTCACTACTCTGCACTCACTACTCTGCACTCACTACTCTGCACTGCACTCACTACTCTGCACTCACTACTCACTACTCTGCACTCACTACTCACTACTCACTACTCTGCACTCACTACTCACTACTCTGCACTCACTACTCTGCACTCACTACTCTGCTCTCACTACTCTGCACTCACTACTCACTACTCTGCACTCACTACTCACCACTCTGCACTCACCACTCTGCACTCACTACTCTGCACTCACTACTCACCACTCACCACTCTGCACTCACCACTCTGCACTCACTACTCTGCCCTCACTACTCACCACTCACCACTCTGCACTCACCACTCTGCACTCACCACTCTGCACTCCCCACTCTGCACTCACTACTCTGCACTCACTACTCTGCACTCACTACTCACTACTCTGCACTCACTACTCACTACTCTGCACTCACTACTCACTACTCTGCACTCACTGCTCTGCACTCACTGCTCGCTCTGCACTCACTACTCTGCACTCACTACTCTGCACTCACTACTCACTATTCTGCACTCACTACTCACTACTCTGCACTCGCTACTCTGCACTCACTACTCACTACTCTGCACTCACCACTCTGCACTCACCACTCTGCACTCACCACTCTGCACTCACCACTCACTACTCACTACTCTGCACTCACTACTCTGCACTCACTACTCTGCACTCACCACTCTGCACTCACCACTCACCACTCTGTACTCACCACTCACTACTCTGCACTCACTACTCTGCACTCACTACTCTGCACTCACTACTCACTACTCTACTCACTACTCTGCACTCACTACTCACCACTCTGCACTCACCACTATGCACTCACCACTCTGCACTCACCACTCTGCACTCACCCCTTTGCACTCACTACTCTGCACTCACTACTCACCACTCACCACTCTGCACTCACCACTCTGCACTCACTACTCTGCACTCACTACTCACCACTCACCACTCTGCACTCACCACTCTGCACTCACCACTCTGCACTCACTACTCTGCACTCACTACTCTGCACTCACTACTCACCACTCTGCACTCACCACTCTGCACTCACTACTCACCACTCACCACTCTGCACTCACTACTCTGCACTCACTACTCTGCACTCACTACTCTGCACTCACTACTCACTACTCTGCACTCGCTACTCTGCACTCACTACTCACTACTCTGCACTCACCACTCTGCACTCACCACTCTGCACTCACCACTCTGCACTCACCACTCACTACTCACTACTCTGCACTCACTACTCTGCACTCACTACTCTGCACTCACCACTCTGCACTCACCACTCACCACTCTGTACTCACCACTCACTACTCTGCACTCACTACTCTGCACTCACTACTCTGCACTCACTACTCACTACTCTACTCACTACTCTGCACTCACTACTCACCACTCTGCACTCACCACTATGCACTCACCACTCTGCACTCACCACTCTGCACTCACCCCTTTGCACTCACTACTACGCACTCACTACTCACCACTCACCACTCTGCACTCACCACTCTGCACTCACTACTCTGCACTCACTACTCACCACTCACCACTCTGCACTCACCACTCTGCACTCACCACTCTGCACTCACTACTCTGCACTCACTACTCTGCACTCACTACTCACCACTCTGCACTCACCACTCTGCACTCACTACTCACCACTCACCACTCTGCACTCACCACTCTGCACTCACTACTCTGCACTCACCACTCTGCACTCACCACTCTGCACTCACCACTCACTCAAGTCCATGCAGTTAGAGGACATAACATTCTGAACAAGCACCTACCTCTCAGTGCCCTCACTGCCTTGCGAAACTTCTGGATGCCGGCCAGGAAGAGAGCAGTGATCGGCGCACGGCGGGGACGCTGGCGCCGTGAGCGTGCGCGCGACTGAATCCGCGCGTGGCCAGCACTTGTCGCTCCCTCTCCCATTAGGATTGCTGGGTGCATGCCCAGCTCTTGTCTCCTTTTGGCGGCTTTGACGGCTGACATGATTACAATGGTTCTCTGCCGAGAACGCGCTTCGCGCGTCTCTAGGCCGAGACCTAAAAAGGACTCCTAACCCTCGCGGATCAATATCCAAACTATTCCCTCCAACCCACTTAGAGAAACTAGTCTCAACTTTAAACAAGCATAATTTACTACAAGTTCCTATAACACACCAAAAGGCAGTAGTAACAAAATCATGTATAAATTCTATGCTCCTCAATTGCTGGACAGTGGTAAAACATGCAGCTGACTACGCTGATCTCATACTCACACAAGACCATGACCTCTTGATCTTAACAGAAACTGGGCTCATTGACACCTCCTCAACCATTCTGAATATTATAGTGCCTCCCAACTATGACATCATCAGACATCTTCAGATTGGACAGAACTGAAAGAATTTGAGGAGGTATAGCATGCATCTATTGCTCTAGTCTCACCCTAAAACATGCACAAACTGGTCCAGGATCCTCCTGTGAATATATAGACATTGAAATGTGGAACAATGACAAGATGTTATGCAAACTCCACGTCATTTACCAACCCCTGAACATAACCTACCTTTCATTGAAGAACTAATGGAGGCCATCTCCTCTAACATGGACCAATCCCCTAACCAGATCTACTTTGGGGATTTCAACCTTCACTGAAGCGACCCAAATGACCAATTATTGAACACCTTCATGTCCTTCGTTGTGGACCTCAACCTTATCCAGTCTTGTAATTGCCCAACTCAAAATAGAGGCTCCACCCTTGATCTAATTATTGCCAATGAAACTGTCATACAGCTGAAAACCATATCACTACCAAATCTCCTTCCTCATTTTGGATAAGGTACTGATTAGACAAGGTCCAGAGACCTTAGAAAAATCGACATAACCAACCTAACTTCCATTAGCAACAACCTCATTCCTCCGCCCTCAAGCATGACGAAAGTGAATGATCTTACCGATCATTGTATCCAATCCATGTCAGACATATTTGATACAATTGCTCTGAAGCAGCTTAAAATTATACTCAGTAGACACTCCAAACTCTGGTTCAGCAGTGACCTTAACAGGGTATGGCAGAAGGTAAGGCTTGCTGAGAGAGCATGTAGAATCTCTCCATCCACCACATACCTTCAGCACCTGAGGACAATAAGAAGCTACTATAACAAGCCCATCCATAGTACCAAAGTAGAGTACTCCAGGAGCCACGATTCTTGAGTGCCTACACATAGGACAGGTTACCGCAGTTACAACTCTGCAACCACATCTAACAGTTTCAGCTCCTTGACCATTGCCAATATGGCTTCAGAACACGGCACAGCACAGAAACTGCTCTGACACACACATTGTAGATGATGCCTTGAGATTACTCAATCAGATCAAACCCTGCCTGCCTATACTCATTGACCTCTCCTCTGTGTTTGATAAGGTAAAACATGACAACATGATAGACCTTATGGAGTAAAGGATGGGGTTATCTGGTCTCATCTGAAGCTGTTTTTCCTCTTTTCTTCATAATGGAGCTCAACAAATCAAAGTCGATCAAACCCTGTCAGACATTACCTGTGTCTCAATTGGAGTACCTCAAGGATCCACACTCTTACCCTTGCTATTCAACATGCTAATGGAGCTCCCTACAGAAATTCTTACACACTTAAACATACAGTACCACATGAATGTGGATGACACACAATTATACTTGAAAAATTCATCATATGAAATTTCAAAACTCTTAAATCAACACAGGTTCTCCTGATCGTCGCCTACAATCTCTCTACCTGATAAAGGAATAGCTCACACAACTTACAATGCTCAACTATGCCCCACATGTTGTTGATTCCAGTAGATTGTTATGCTCTATATTGGACAAATACCTGGAGATGCAATATCACATCAGTGCAACTACCAGAGGGGCCAATTACCAATTGAACACTCTAAGGAAAATGTAACCCTTCTGAACCCCAGAAAGCTTTCAGTTAGCAGTTCAATCCCTAGTTATCACCCGCCTAGACTACAGGAGACTTACGCAAAGCCAGGCTGGATCCTTTTAGGGGCATTCTAAACTCAGCTGTGAGGCTCATCATGGGATCCAGTAAACACAACCACATTACACCTGATCTAAAACATCTCAAATGGCTCCCATTTGAAGCGATGATTCAATTGAAGATAGCCTACATGACGCATAAGGCTCTTCATCATAACACTCTCGTCTAGCTGGCAAAAAAACGTGAACTATCTGGTGGGAGTCGCTCCTTAAGAAGTTCTAAATCTCTATTGTTGAAGCCACAGAAGTTCAACAAAAAACAAGCATTTACAATGCAACGGTCTCGCCTTTGCAAAAGTTAGAGCTAATGGCATTGTAAATGACAATGTCATTTATTTATCTGTTTTCAAAACCAACACATAATTAAAAATGTTGTCATTTACAATGCCAATAGCTCTAACCTTTGAAAAGGCGAGACTGTTGCATTGTAAATGCTTGTTTACCACTGGTCTGCTGCCTCAAATATGTTCTAGGCTTATTTTGTGAAAAGGGGGATAGGGATGAAGAGGGAGAGAGAAAAAAGTGAGAGAGAGGGGAAAAGAGGATGGGGAGGAGAGAGGTGAGAAGAGGGAGAGGGAGGCGGGGGAGAAGGGAAGAAAAGGGAGGAGAGGAAGAGTTGAGGAAGAGATGAGAAGGGAAGAAGAGCGAGGAGGAGAGGAAGAAGGGAGAGGAAAGGAGAGGGAGGAGGAAAAAGGGAGATGGAAAAATAGGAAGGAGGGTAGAAGAGGAACAGGAAGGAGTGAGGACAGGAAGGAGTGAGAGAGATGGGAGTGAGAGGGAGAAGGAAAGAAGATTATTTGTGTGTCTCTGCTCAAGGTTTAACATTCACCACACGCCCCCAACTTCTTTTCAAGCCTCACGCCCCCAACTTCTTTCAGCCTCACACCCACCACATCTTCCAGCCTGACGCCCCCAACTTCTTTCAAGCCTCAGGCCCCCAACTTCTTTCAAGCCTCACGCCCCCAACTTCTTTCAGCCTCACGCCCCCAACTTCTTTCAAGCCTCACGCCCCCAACTTCTTTCAGCCTCACGCCCCAACTTCTTTTCAAGCCTCACGCCCCCAACTTCTTTTCAAGCCTCACGCCCCCAGCTTCTTTCAAAGCCTCACGCCCCCAACTTCTTTAAAGCCTCACGCCCCCAACTTCTTTCAAGCCTCACACCCCCAACTTCTTTCAAGCCTCACATCCCCAACTTCTTCCCACGCTCTCTGATACCGCTCATCGGATAATGTATTTTTGTTTTATTGGTTCTTCTATAAACAGAGTACACATTGGCTGCTTTAAAGCATCAGGATGGGAGGCTGCAATATGGAACGCAATACCTCCCAAATCCAGATTGGGAGGAATTGCGTTCCACCTTCTAGGAAAACTCCACAGCAGTTTTCCTTCTTCAAAAAAGATGGGAAACTGCTGTGGCTGAATAGATACCTTCAGCAGCAGTCCAGATTTCACTAAGTCTGACTATTTTTCCTATATCCAGTTCTGTATCCTGAATCTTCTAAGTAGTTTTTTTTCATTGTATATAATTTGTTTCTTGCTTGTCCTTTTTTGCTTTTTTGTTGTTAAAACCTGTTTGCTATTTATAGGACATATTGCTATCTGTATTTTTATCTGCTTACTGCCTGCTTTTTTTTGTTTGTTTTTAACTTGCTTTGCTATTTGTACATCTCTCTGATACCTGGACGGGTCATGTTTCTACTATGTAAAACTACTTAAATAAAATAAATAAATAAAATAAGTTGTCAGGCTTGTTATGTATCAAAGACCAGTAGATTGAGGAAATTTCTCTACTTGGAAGTTTTTCATGTAGAATCCTACGTTTCAATGGACTACAGTACAGTAGGTCTGCCCATTCCATCCAGTCTACCTGCAAGGCATGCCTAAGCTGAGCTGTAGATATTTGTAGGGTTAGGTGGTTGCTAAGTTGTACTCTGTTCGTAGGTCCACAAACGTTTTTATGCCTCCTTCCTGTGTCATTTCCCCCAGTGTCGAGGTTCCTATGAGGTAAAATTTCTGACATCCCTCCATTTTCCACACCACATGGAATTTGTTCCCCTTCCACAGGGGATCGTCAGGGGGGTGTGCTGGACTTGGGCCTTTTTTGCAGGTTCACCCCTAGACTTTTTGCCTTTAGCCTCTGGCATAGTGATAGTGATTTTAGACCTCTGCGCACTTTAGCACTGCGGCCCCGTTGAAAAGTGCGTGCGCACTCTGAGTGCATGTGGTGAGATGGCCTGCCCTCCCATAGGAATGCATGGGGGAAATGTGTGTCCATGGTAGTTCCTGATATGAGAGGAGTGCAGGTGCGAGTTTGGTATGTGCGAACTCGTGAGAATAAATGCGGCACAATGGTGTGTGCAGATTTATTGTGTCTAGTGGGGAAGTGCCACTTTTAGAAGTTGGCATTTTTGTGTTCTGTGAGATGTGAATTGCCTGTCTGGCTTGTCAGTGACAGGGGCTGGCTGGTGTGGTTGGCTCCAGGAGCCAGGATGAGTCTGCCCGATGGTGAATAGGAAGATCTGCATGTAGATGGGAGGAAGGAGTTGCACCTGGGACCTGAATAGGGCTTTGCCTTCCCTCCACAATGCTGGCTCCACACCCTGTGGTGCGTCTGATGTCCCTGGCCTGTCTTGTGAAAGGGAGAGGGGAGTTGGGCAAAACAAAGTGCTCCTGAACCAGTTGTATCTGGTTCTCCCCTTACCTGCACCTTTTAAACGAAGGATTTAGTGGTATAAAAGAAGGGGCTGTGACCCCATGAAAATGTTCTTGTTCTGGACTTGAATCTACCAGGGGCGTGCTGTTGCTGGGGCTCAGGGGTAAGTAAGCATGGGCGGATTTTGCGGATTGGCAATCCGCGAATTTGCGTATTTACGGATTCGCAATCCGCGAAGATCCGCGAACTCTAGCGGATTTGCGGATTTTTCCGTTTTTTGTGTTGGCGCGTGTTCGCGCCGATTTTGGGACAAGTTCGCAATTGCGAACTTACTTTTCGGCTTGCAACGGCCGCGACTATGTTGTTTCTACGTCTGGTTTATCATCACAGGTTCACAGCACCCTCTGTTTCACCACTGCCACCCTCTGGGACACCCATGCCACCCTCTAGTACATCCTCACTGGCACCTATTAGGTTTATTTATCACTGTAGATTATGGTGGTTGAAAAAAGCAAGCACACCTGCCCTTCTTCAACTGCCATCAATTAATTTGTGTTTCATTAATGTGTCAGTAATTTTGAAAGTTCCAGTCTGGCTGGCACCTGCTTCCTTCCTTATCTGTAATTTGCTTTTTGTTGCAGTGAAATTTTTTTTTCACAGGACCTTTATGGTGCTATTCTATGAGCCTGCTGTTTGGGTCATAGCAGGGTCATAGAATAGTTGCAAACTCTGGAGGGGCCCATCAGGAAGCACTACCTTGAATGTTACTAATGTTAAGTTTGAACTTTTGCACCTGCTCATTGCTTTCAGTTTAGCTAAAATCGTTTTTTCTGCAATTTCGCGCGTTTTTTGGGGCGCGAATCCGTGCGAGATCGATTTCGGAAGCCGCGAATACGTGCGAATACAAAATTGTTTTTGTTGCGACGTGTATGTTCGCGTGATCTTGCGCGTGTTCGCGAGGCGCTTCTAGCTATACGTTTGCCAAGTTACCCTATCGGTCGTACACGGGCGCGGCCATCTTGTTGGCGTGACGTAATTCCGTTTCCGCCCGCTATGTGTAATCTCGCAAAGTGTGCTGCTCGCTAGTACAATTTCGCGCGTACTCGCAAGGAAAATCTCGCGCGAACTTACCCACGCGGTCGTGAACGGGCGCGGCCATCTTGTTTCTCATTCATTGCTATGGTTCTGGGCATGCTTTCTCTATCCTCTCTCAATCTCTGCCATCCTTTGCTTGTTTGAAGTTTTTTTGATCTAATTTTACTTATTATCTAACCCTCTATTTTTCTAGCTCTATATTTTTGTGTTTTCTGCAGCTTTTAGTTACTTTTAAACTACTTTTTTAAACTCTTTTCTTTTCTTCTTCACTATTCTATTTCTTCTTTATCATTTAAGTTTATTTCTGCCCAGACCATGGTAAAGGGAGCCGGGAAGCACCCTGAGAAGGGGAAGGGTCCCGCACCCCGTGCCCGGCTCCCGTGCGGGCGTTTAAGGGGGGAGCAAGTGGTCCCGAGGGAGATCTTCAGCGCGGAGGAAGTGGCGGCACTGATCTTCCACGTCCAGCGCCGCCTCCCCAAGACGATCCTGGGAGGCGGCAAGATCGCGACCGGCTATGGCATCCGGGAGCGTCACAAGCGGTGGGAGAAGGTGTGCCGGGCCATGTACAAGATCTCTGGGGTCCGGCGCACATATAACCAGGCCACCCACCGCTGGACCGATGTCATGGACCGGGAGCGGGACTTGCTGGACGCGCTCGGCGTAGAGGTCCCCGGGCTTGGTGAGTAGTAGTAGTAGTACATTTACTACTCTGTTTTATCCTGCTCTGTTATTTGCAAATCTTTGTTCTTTACCAAGAGCAATAATGCTGCCGATTACATTGAGGTAAATTATATTTCAAAATCTTCTATGCATTTCAGGTGCACTGCTCTCCTTCTCAGTAGCCTTGCTTGCTACTATGCTTCTTTGTTTTGTATGTTGTGTTCAGAAGCATTTCATTGGCCTGAGAAATTATGTATGAGTATACTGTAAAGAAAAGAACTGCGTAATGCTAGACAGTAAGGGTCATATTTTCAATTACCGGCGCATCCCTGCTAAGTAGCAGGGATGCGGCAGTAATTGTGTGCCATGCCACCACCACCCATTGGCCCAAAACGTCACAGAAGCCTTACGCATCTGTGCCGTAAAGGCAGCGCATTGCTGGAGTTGCGTGCCAACGATGGCGCAGCTCCAGCAATGCTCTGGGGTACCCTATCTCCCCAATGCTGCATCAAGCCGTACGTCGGCTTCAAGCGCGCAGGGTTTGAGTCATGCATCATTGTCCTAAAAGTGACTGATTGACATCTTGTAGATTTCCCTCAGCCACTTTTAGGATTCGTTCCTGCGCAGGTACGCCCTCCCTTGCGCCGGAACGCCCCCTGATGGCGCAGGGCTTTACAACGTGATGCATCGCCCATATGCCCATATGTGTTTTTTTTTTTAATATATACGCCGCACCAACACCATGGCGAGTCTTTTGTTCTGCCGCTGCGTCAGAAAAGGCACGCAACAATGGAGGAAAATCAGCCGCAACTTCCGCAAGGGACTTATAAATCAGCCCCAACAGACTGAAGTCCAGTCCTTCCTTTAGACAGTCACATGGCTATCAGAAGAAATAGTGGCGGTGGTGGCGGGTGGATTGATAGTTTGAGTATTCACTGATCTGCAAGCAGGATGGACTTTGTCTGTCACGTGTTGCGCACTGCTGCCTGCAGTGCCAGGCCTAGGCAAACCTCTTTAGTAGTCTGTTTATTGAGTTACATAGGAACTTTCTAAGTCAACGTTCCGCAAATCAGGCAATACGAATAACGTAGTATACCACATGAGATAGATCCCGTGGAATAGTTGTCT
The DNA here is from genome assembly GCF_964261635.1 of Lissotriton helveticus. NCBI lineage: Eukaryota > Metazoa > Chordata > Amphibia > Caudata > Salamandridae > Lissotriton > Lissotriton helveticus. The sequence continues at coordinate 1,271,099,886 of NC_136068.1, forward strand.
ATCTATTTGCTATTTTTCCAAAATATGTTGTTATTGTTCTTTTGAAATGTTTGATTTGGTTGAAAAATCTCATCCATGTTTTCTGGTTTTTCTTTCTTTCATGTTGTACATCAGCTCCCCCCAAGGGCAAGAGGACACAGGAGGAGGGTGCTGAGGATGCAGGCCAGGATCGGGCAGGCGAGGGCTCCTTTGCTGGCCCCAGTAAGTTTACATTTTAATAAACAGTACCTATTTTTTCCTAGCGTTCCTCATTCGATTTTTTCTAAATCGTCTTTGATCTTCTTGTAGACTGGATATAAATTCTTATCCTGCCTCGAATATGACTCCCTGTGGTATTACTAGACTATTCTTATTAGTCTGTCTGTGTAGCTAACTAAGATTGGACATTTGGCAATTCCATTGGACTCCCATTATATTCAGCAATACCTCTATGCACTGTCTCCTTACTGACTAGATAGTGTGGCAGAGTCATTCAGCTCCCGAAGTCACCGATTATAGATCCCCAATGATCTCTAGATTATCGTACGCAGGACAAGAGAGTAGTACGGAGTCACAGCACAGTCAAGAAGTGTCAGAGGCACTCATGCTTGCAAAAATTCCAAAACCTTTAGCTCATCCACTCTAGTCTAGAGGAACAAAAACCACAGAGTCTATTTAAGTGTAAAAGCTTTATTAAAAGTAAACACATTTATTAAAATCTACTTTGTCATAAAACTATTTAACTGTAAACGGAAAAGTGGTTAGTGCTGACGATTAATTGGACACATTTCTTGTGGTCGAGCCGAACTCTCACCTAGTTTGAACTTGATCCTGGTCGTGTTCTTAGGACTCAGGAGTCAAGCTTCTGTCTGTTAGGAGAAAAAGTGGTGCGTGTTAAAAATCAAAAGCAAGCATTCATCAGTTGTGCATAAAAGTGCAGCAAGACAACAGCCTTCCCTGGAAAATGGGACATTTTTACTATGGAGTAGACAGTCACAAATTATTACATTGTATTCTGTTTTTTTAACATTTCTCCTAGACCAAATATTATATAGTAGTGAGTGGTGTATTCTAACATTCTTAAATGTACTTTGTAGGTGTAACATCTGGTGACGGGGCCAGCGCGGAGGTGGCTGTGTTGGACCAGGACTCGGAGGCCTCTGGGGAGGAGGCGGCGGTAGAAGAGCTGGTGGCCGTTCCTGTGGGGGATCAAACGGTGGTGGCGGAAACAGGTAAGCTATATATTCCTTACTTATTGAGATTGAAGACTGCATAGTGTGCTTTCTGCACGGGTGTATTACAATTACAAATCAACCAGGTAGTAGCCTCCTCGAAATGTACTTCGACTTAGCTGTGAAGTTTTTGGTGAGAAGAATCCCAATAAGTTCTTAGACGAACGTGATGGATGGGATGAACGAAAAGCGAAAGAAGGGTGTAAGTAAGTGGGACGCGAACTTGTATGATGGCTGGCAAAGAAGAACGATATGTGTTTGCTTGGACCCAGAGGTGGCTGGGAAGGAAAGAATATGGTATGGTGCATGGCTGGGTCAATGATGAAGCAAGGATGGGTGGAAGGACAGCAGCCTGGGTGGGTGAAACAGAAACTGTATGTGTGCGTATACTTTGACTGAATGGATGCCTGGAGCATGGTATTCTCTGACTCTTACATAGCACATGTGTATCTAGAGAGAGTAGATGGTCGCCAGGTGAAGTAAGTGTTACCTTGAAGAGCATGTACCACCGCACCCGCACGTCCGTCCCAGTGCAGGGAAGGCAAGGAAAAGAAATTGTAAATGTGTCCAATACTACCATGAATAGTAGCAGTACTTTGTATTGCGTTTGCATTCACAGCATATATCTGGTTATTACGGTGGACACTCCGTACCTCTCTTAATAACTTTAGTTTACTTGTAGTACGTCATTCATGTGTGGGTGTATCACTGTTCACTCAATATTAAGCAAAGCACCTAAAGTCATCTCATCTGTCATTAAATACGTCCCATGTGAAGTGATAGATAATCAAATTAGTTAGCTTCTTCAGTTTCCTTTTCTAGTACTCATTTGCACTGTAGGGTGAAAGGTAAATTAATTAAGCAGTAGCCCTTGTAACAGAGTATTCTCAGTGCCACCCGTAATAGAAAAGTAATAGCTTCACCACCTGCATGTACTGGACCGGTACAGTAACGCAAGTCTGTCTCAATCATCATGGTGTGCAACTTTTTTTCTCGGGTGCAACTTCACTGTGCTGTGTCCATGTCATTCTGCCGGCTTGCATAAGATAACGTACCCATTTCCCTAAACAAGAGAGAAGAAGAAGAATAAGACTGGTGTACTGTCATAGTCGACTGTAATGGAAGTCCATAGTGGTCGTAGAATGAGTTCATTAAACTACCACTACTGTTAGAGCAAGGATGCAGAAGTGGGAGGTTACATAGATACTGTCCTCAATAGTTATGTACTGTGCTTTCAATTTGCTACTTGTACTCTGTGACCCAACTTTCGGCTCAATCACTTTGTGTTATTAATAAGGAGCATTGGTTACAGACTATGTCTTTCTTTCTTCATATAGTTGCTCCTTCCAAATCAACAACAAGGAGGGAGCAGGCTAGATTGGCCCGGCAACGGAGGCTGGAGGCCACAGTCGCCGAGTATCGGCGGCTGGTGGCCCTGGAGGAGGAGGAGGACACGCAGTCGAGCGGGGCAACATCCTCGAATGTGACCACTGCATCCTCCTCCGTGACTAAGCCAGCGGGACCGAGCCGGGCTAAGAAAGCCGACCGCCACCGCCAAGCAACCGAAATACCAGCTGCCCCCCACAGGAGCTGCAAGGAACGCCAACGCCGCCTACGAGTCCGCATGTCCAACCTGGAGCAGGAGGTCCTGAGGTATAAGAACTTGGTTAAGGGCCTCCGCTCCGAGCTTGCCACCCTCCGCAAGGAGTATGATGCCCATGCCGCATCATGCACCAGCACCAGCACCCTCCAGTAGTGGAGTGTCCCTTGCCCTTTTTTTATAGACTTTTGGGGGGTGGGATTTGGGAGTTGGGATCGTTTTGGGACGTTTCAGAGACAATCGTTGGGGTTAGGGTGGGTGAGGGAGATTATTTTGTTAGGGCTAAATAAATATATTTTTCAACTTTATCTGACCATACCTGTTTTTTACTGCTTTTCAGTCTGGTGGGTGGGGGGCGGGGGTGTAACAGTAACTTTGTTTTCCTGAACAGTCGTAGGACTTTAGTAGTACAACCGTCAATCTCTTGTCTACTCCGAAATAATACTCCATTATACTACCTCCCACCAAACGCTTATCTTACCTGTAATTTGTGTTAGAAATTAGGGCTAGGCCCAGGGCTGGCTCCAGGTGAAATGGGGATTAACGTTGTCAATCCTGGGCGGGTGACATTTTCTCATTGCGGTGGTACTAGTGGTGTGACACAGTGGCAGTTGCATGCCTATGGAAAAAAAGAAAACGAAACCTTGTTTGTCCTCCTTACTGTAGCATTACAACGGTTACGGTACGATCGAGAAAATAGCAGGTGACAGTACACTAGAACAGTGCCATAATGTAGCCTAACAAATGGTAAAGTATTTGCTTGCAAGTATAACTAGTACTTGCGTTGAATTTATTTGACATTGGCTACTACTACTAGAAGATATAGTACTGAAGCTGAGTAAGTCTAGAAGATATCCTCGTATTCCTTCACCAGCCTGTTGCTGCTATCACCTTATCCTCCCCAGCAAGTGTGTGGAATTATTGATGTCATTTTAGTCAGACATCAAGCAAAACAACACAGCCCGGGGGAAGAGGGTTAGGGTTTGTAAAATGGATGGGAATGGGGGTTTCTTTTTGGGTAGGTTTTGTTGAGAGAAGAAAAAAAAAGCAGAGCATGGACAAACAATAATTGAAGATACAGAGTTTACAGACAATCTTTGGTTACAAACTAAAGGTAAGCACATGCAGTCACACTCATAGAATAAAAGACAACAATGGATACTGTATCTGTATTGCGTATGTTGTTGGAGTTGTCCTGTTGAAATTGGTAAGTAAGTTGCATGCAGCAAACAATTCCTCTTATTGGCGGCACTCCTCCATTCCAGCTGACGCTTCGTCCATCAATGTGGTGGTGACCACTGACAGAAGAGACACCCTGTCCACTGCCTGCCTGGCGGATGTTGACTGAAACCCGGCCTGTAATTATTGAACGGAAAACAGGAAGTGCTATTACCACTGATAAATAAATAAAAGGTATGTACGCTGTGTGGTTCAAAAAGTGACACTTTGATTTCCCTAATAGACAGTACAATATTTTTGAAATTGCGTGCTCTGTCTGAGTCACCTTTTTAAGGATCAATAAGTATGGCCAAAATATTATAGCGGATCTTTCCCCTCAAGGTGGGTGTACTACTGTGTTTTAGAACAAAATTTGACCTTCCCAGCAATGCTCCCACCAAGACCCTTACTAAAGCCAGTCGCAAAAATGTAGAAGAACCCCAATCATATCTCCAAAAACGATGCCTAGCAGAAAAATGGTTACAAAACGTACTTTGAAAGTAACAGTAGGCCCAAATACAGACCGTGGATTGTATTCAAACCACTTGCAAGCAAGCAAAAGTATCCATAGCCAGCATCGCTCCAACAGTGCTCTACAACAACAGAACCGCGTTGCAATAGAACCCCCCTAAACACATGCAATCCTGCTGCTAGGGCTAACCCTAACGAACCCTAACTTACAAAAAGTGCCAAAACTGGTGTTTCCTTATGGATTTTGTCCAACAAACTTCTAGCCGGTATTAGACCTTCCCAGGAATGCCCCAGGCAAGACCCGCCAACCCACCCACAAAAAAACACCCGACACAACACCACCAAACAGCGAAAAAGCTAAATCTCATACTTACAATGTCTCTCGGCCTTCGGTCCAAGCGCGGCGCTGTGCAGCTAGGTCGTCATCATCATCAATCATCATAACTCCTGTTTTCCACCACGGATTTCCTGAAAAGCAAATGCAATCAAGATTAGACTGTCGCAGCAGTGCTTCGACAGAGACCCCGGCCGCAACCCACCCACGAACAGCAGGAAGCCCCCCAAAACGCTACATTGAGCAAGATGTCTGAAGAAATGGCAAAAAAAAGGCTGTTCCTTATGGATTTTGTCCAAAACACTTGTATCCGGTATTAGACCTTCCCAGGAATGCCCCAGGCAAGACCCGCCAACCCACCCGCAAAAAAACACCCGACACAACACCCCCAAACAGCGAAAAAGCTAAATCTCATACTTACAATGTCTCTCGGCCTTCGGTCCAAACGCGGCGCTGTGCAGCTAGGTCGTCATCATCATCAATCATCATAACTCCTGTTTTCCACCACGGATTTCCTGAAAAGCAAATGCAATCAAGATTAGACTGTCGCAGCAGTGCTTCGACAGAGACCCCGGCCGCAACCCACCCACGAACAGCAGGAAGCCCCCCAAAACGCTACATTGAGCAAGATGTCTGAAGAAATGGCAAAAAAAAGGCTGTTCCTTATGGATTTTGTCCAAAACACTTGTATCCGGTATTAGACCTTCCCAGGAATGCCCCAGGCAAGACCCGCCAACCCACCCGCAAAAAAACACCCGACACAACACCCCCAAACAGCGAAAAAGCTAAATCTCATACTTACAATGTCTCTCGGCCTTCGGTCCAAACGCAGCGCTGTGCAGCTAGGTCGTCATCATCATCAATCATCATAACTCCTGTTTTCCACCACGGATTTCCTGAAAAGCAAATGCAATCAAGATTAGACTGTCGCAGCAGTGCTTCGACAGAGACCCCGGCCGCAACCCACCCACGAACAGCAGGAAGCCCCCCAAAACGCTACATTGAGCAAGATGTCTGAAGAAATGGCAAAAAAAAGGCTGTTCCTTATGGATTTTGTCCAAAACACTTCTATCCGGTATTAGACCTTCCCAGGAATGCCCCAGGCAAGACCCGCCGGCGCCAACCCACCCGCAAAAAACCACCCGACAACACCCCCAAACAGCGAAAAAGCTAAATCTCATACTTACAATATCTCTCGGCCTTCGTTCCAAATGCGGCGCTGTTCAGCTAGGTCATCATCATCAATCATCATAACTCCTGTTTTCCACCACGGATTTCCTGAAAAGCAAATGCAATCAAGATTAGACTGTCGCAGCAGTGCTTCGACAGACACCAAAAATTACACACAAACCCCCGGAACCCCGCCAAAGAGCACCTCAAAGGCAAGCAAGTCAGCAAAAACGGCAAGAAATTTCCACCTCATATTTGGTCCAAAACACTTTTGTCCATTATTAGAGCTTCACAGCAATGGGCCCAAATCCGTCAACTCACCCGCAAAGAAGTACAACACCCCCACAAGTGCTGAGTCTTTCTTCATTGTGCGTAATCCAGCACTCTGCTTGGAGGGAAATCGCAGTCTGGAGGAGGAGGATAGAGGAGCATGTTCTTCAGAACTTGTGAACCTGAGGAATGTAGACTGCGGCACCTTCAAATCAATAAGCAAACAAGTGAAGACAGTTCTGATGATGGTCTTGTTTTTGGGATTAGGTGATTAAAGTTTGAATTAAATTAACTGTGCAAAACAAAGAAAGAGAGACACAAAGCACACAGGAATAAAAGTGAATAAGGACGAAAAAGAAAGTTCTTGATTGATTGTCTCATTTTCAGGGCTCGGTGTCAGGGAATAAGAACAAGATTTCGTCATCATACTCTGCGAATTCAGGCTGGATGAGGTCAGTGGCACCGAACAGAGAAAAAATCCCCTCATCTACGTTGCTGTCCTCCTCGTCTTCATGCGGCGTGCTTTCTCGTACTTTGTAATCTGGTGGTATGAGGTGCTGATTCATCTTGATCATTGTCAGCCGCTCCACATTTTTGGGCGAGAGGCGGCTCCGTTTGGGAGTTACAATGCCACCAGCAGCACTGAAAACACGTTCAGAAGACACACTTGCGAGTGGGCAAGACAAATAGTTTATAGCCAGGTTGAAGAGCTGTGGCCACAATTGTTTTTTGCCATGCCAATACTGCAATGGCTCATCATTAAGGAAGACCTCTGTTGAGTCATTCAGATAGTCCTGCACCATCGACTCAAGGTCATCAACTGTTCCTCCACTTTGCTTACTTTTTGCTGTGCCTGTGACATTTTTTCGAGAACCATACCCCATCAAACTTAGCCAATCCTCCTCCCCAGCCACTGTTAGTGTTGTCATTGTGTGTGGTGCAGATGATCCAGTTGCCGGTGTCTTTAACGGCTGAGAGGTCACTTGTGCCCCAGCCACAGGTGCAGAAGTGGATTCTTGTGACTGCGGATGGCCTGCTGATGCTGATGCTGATGTACTGGCTTCTCCTTCAATAACCTGCCGTTCTTTTTCAAACCTCTTGGCTGACCAGGCTAACCAATGTTTGTACTTTTGAACATCTGCATCAGCGAAAGGAAAGAATGCGTTGTCTGCCAGCGCCTTTTTGTAGCGTGGATCCAGAATAGTAGCACAAATGTAATGCTGATCTGAGTTGATGTTTTGAAGACGTTCATCACCACGTAGGCGATGTAATAATTTCTCAGACAAAATGAAATGGTTTTTTTTTTTCATCTTTTTCAAACTCAGAAGAAACCGCCATCAGTTGGTGCTCCAGTATGCACAACAATGGGATAGCTTTTCCCAAATTACAGTCCTCCTGGCTGACTGCACGCGTGAAGAACTCAAAAGGACGAAGCATGTCTGTCAGGCTTTTAACTATGTCCCATTGCGCCTTACTCATCCGCAGGTCCTCCTTCTGAGATGTAGCCTCTGTCAAGAAATAGTGATCGAGTACCGTATACTGCTCATACAGACGCTCAAGCATGTAGAAGGTTGAGTTCCAACGTGTTGCCACCTCCTGGATGAGTGCTTTCACTGGCATTCCACGTTGAAGTAGCAGTCTCCGCAGATGCTTCCGGGCCTTAAAAGAATGGCTGAAATGGTTGCACATTTTGCGGCAGGTGGCCATTACCTCGAACGCTGGACTCTCTTTATCACTCAAGAATTTTTGAACTACCAGGTTGATACAGTGCGCCAAACACGGCACTCTAACATGGTCACCAATGAACATGGCCTTAACTACATTGGCGCCATTATCCGTGGAAACATAACCAATCTTGCGTTTTAGGGGGGATAGCATTGTCAAGACCTTTTTGTCAAACTCTTCCAAAAGGTTTTCTGCTGTGTGACTTTTCTCCAAGCCAAACATGGCTAGTGTTGCATGTTTCCGAGCAGCTTTGAAAACTTGGTCCGGGTCAACACCTGCGTTTAGCTTTGCTTTAACACCTGAAAAAGAGACCCAGTGTGCAGTGATGCACATGTAATCATCGCCTGGGCCACTGGTCCACATGTCTGTTGTCAGATGTATTGTGTGAACAGCACTCTTCTGCAAAGCTGCCCCAATCGCCTGCAGCACATCTTCATGTAGTGCTGGAACCGCAACTCTGGCAAAATAGAACCGGCTCGGAACCTTCCATTTAGGGCAGAGCGTTGCAACTAATTCAAGAAAACCTACCGCTTCTACAAAAGAAAAAGGTAGAAGGTCCACAGCTAGCATTTTAGCCAGCTTAGTGTTATACAGACGCGTCAGTGGGTGGTTGCGTTCATATGGCACGTCTGAAGTAAGCATTGTTCTAATGTTGCCCTGGACCAAGCATTTACGGGCTGATAATGACTTCGTTGACCCAATTTTGCTCGCTGGTGAACTTTTGTGCGTTGGTGTCTCACTCGCTCCAACACTCTTAGTGTGCCTCACATTGGGTGTGCTGCTGACAGGGGTACTGGGTGTAAGGGAAGTGTTTGACACGTCTTCTTCCTGCTCGTCAACATCAGATGAAACATCAACGTTTCCTTGATTTTGGCCTTTCTTGATCGCAGCTAGGTGCGCAAACCATTTGACAGCGTGCTTTCTCTCAAGATGACCACTCTGGCCGCCGGTACCATAGTTGGTACCTGACTTACCACGACTAACTGCAAGCTTACAAAGGGTACAAATGGCAAACTTTGGATTTTTGGGACAAACAGTAAAGAAGTCCCAAACTGGGGACTTGAAGTGTCTGTGGGACCTGGAGGAGGCGGCGATACTGGTGGTGGTGGTCATGAAGCTAATGCCAGATGAAGTGGAGGATCTGGATTGCCCAACTTTTGTACGTTTTCCACTTTCACCGCCACTAATTAAGGTCGAGGTTGACGGAGGTCTCTTCTTGCCAGAAAGAAATATGGAAGCGGGACGAGTTGGTGTACTACTTAACTCCAATGATTGTGGTGTTTCCACTGCCTCCTCATCGACAACATCATCATCATCATCATCACGCGCAGCAGCTCTTCGGGCTAGGGTCAAAATGTCTGTTTGCTGCATGCCCGCTGGGGCTGCAGTGACCTTTATGATGACTGGGTCGTCGTTGGCAGAGTCTTCATCAGCAGCAGTATCCGCCACTTCTTGTTGAGCCTCATCACACTCCATAAGTCTGAGACTTTGGACGAGCTTCCTTTTACGCTTAAGTACCTTTGTTGGATCATGGTGTGCCTCACTCTCAGACGGCTGTGGTGCTGGTTCCCAAGTTTGATCCGTATCATCAGAAGGAGGTGTGCTTGAAGAGGATGTAGACACCACCCTTGATCTCTTCCTTGCTAGGGTTGTGGAAGACAATGAAGGATCAGCAGGAGGAGTGGCTTCCTCAAATGATACCTCGCCTTGATTGTCGATTTCCTGATGTGCCCCTACTTCGGGAGGAACAACTATTGTGGGCACTTGTGACCCTCCATGCACCTCTGCTTGCGCATCTCCTTGCGCTGCCTCTCCTTCCACATGTACTTGGGCTTGTACTTGCACATGTGATTGTTGTTGCGGCTGTGGTTGTTCAACACTCGTCAGATGAGCTACAACAACCTGTGTTGATTGAGGGACATTGCTGCTGCTTTCTTGCGATGAGCCAACATCACTGGTCGATGGTGATTGAAGAACTATACTGGCTGCCTCTGCAGCACTCAAGGGCTTGGACTTAAGTTGGCGTGGTGGTGGTGGTGGCACTGAGCCCAATGGAGCGGGGGGGGGGGTGCTGCCAGCTTGGTCCCCAGCAGATCCCGCTGCTGCTGCTGCAGGCATACTTTTTTTTTTACTCCCAAAAAAAGGGGCGGGCGGCACACCAGTCTCCTTGGTAACTTGCTTCTTCTGCTCCTTACTGGCACCTTTCTTGCTAGAGGAGCTACGGGTTACTTTTTTTGGGGCCATCCTCTTCAGAGCAGGTCAGCAGGCAGCAGTTGCACGAGTTGCAGAGGGTTCTGTGTCCAGACGTGACGTCGCGTGACGTTATGCTGCACACACCGCTGCAGGACTTCTTCCTGGCACTGGTGGTTCTCTTGAGTCTTCTTGTGCACCTAAAAGCAATGGAAGACAGAGGAACATCAGTTCAGTTATACACCCCAAAAATTCGACAAAACACAGAAAAATGAGCACAATCCCATGCCATCCTTGATGTTTACATTGAAGACACCCCACAGAAAGACTACGGACATGCAAGTATGCAACACTCACTACCCCTGGGCATAATGGATGAAAAGTAGGCAAAATAAGTGCAGGCCTCAGACACTGCCTCTCCTCAAAATGGCCCCTTACACCCCAGGCACATGTTGCCTGTACCAGCCAGCACTCAAGATGGCCACCACCACCACCCACATGGCCAGTCCACATCAACAGTACACCCCCAAAAAACAGAAAAACAGCCAGAAATCACCACAATCCAACGCCATCCATGATGTTTACATTAAAGAGAGTGAGACCACACCACAGGCACACTCAGTCCATGCACCACCCACCACCCCTGGGCAAAAGGCCACACCAGCAGCCCCCCAAAAACGACAAAAAACAATAAAATAAGCCCAATCCCAGCCCATCCATGGCCTCAATTATGTTTAAATTCAAGAAGACACCCCACAGAAAGACTAGGCCCATGCAACACTCACCACCCCTGGGCAAAGGGCCCCACCAGCAGGCCCAAAAAACCGACAAAAAACAATAAAATCAGCACAATCCCAGCCCATCCATGGCCTCAATGGTGTTTAAATTCAAGAAGACACCCCTCAGAAACACTAGGCCCATGCAACACTCACTACCCCTGGGCATAATGGATGAAAAGTAGGCAAAATAAGTGCAGGCCTCAGACACTGCCTCTCCTCAAAATGGCCCCTTACACCCCAGGCACATGTTGCCTGTACCAGCCAGCACTCAAGATGGCCACCACCACCACCCACATGGCCAGTCCACATCAACAGTACACCCCCAAAAAACAGAAAAACAGCCAGAAATCACCACAATCCAACGCCATCCATGATGTTTACATTAAAGAGAGTAAGACCACACCACAGGCACACTCAGTCCATGCACCACCCACCACCCCTGGGCAAAAGGCCACACCAGCAGCCCCCCAAAAACGACAAAAAACAATAAAATAAGCCCAATCCCAGCCCATCCATGGCCTCAATTATGTTTAAATTCAAGAAGACACCCCACAGAAAGACTAGGCCCATGCAACACTCACCACCCCTGGGCAAAGGGCCCCACCAGCAGGCCCAAAAAAACGACAAAAAACAATAAAATCAGCACAATCCCAGCCCATCCATGGCCTCAATGGTGTTTAAATTCAAGAAGACACCCCTCAGAAACACTAGGCCCATGCAACACTCACTACCCCTGGGCATAATGGATGAAAAGTAGGCAAAATAAGTGCAGGCCTCAGACACTGCCTCTCCTCAAAATGGCCCCTTCTTACACCCCAAGCACATGTTGCCTGTAGCAGCCAGCACTCAAGATGGCCACCACCACCACCCACATGACCAGTCCACATCAACAGTACACCCCCAAAAAACAGAAAAACAGCCAGAAATCACCACAATCCAATGCCATCCATGATGTTTACATTAAAGAGAGTGAGACCACACCACAGGCACACTCAGTCCATGCACCACCACCCCTGGGCAAAAGGCCACACCAGCAGCCCCCCAAAAACGACAAAAAACAATAAAATAAGCACAATCCCAGCCCATCCATGGCCTCTATTATGTTTAAATTCAAGAAGACACCCCACAGAAAGACTAGGCCCATGCAACACTCACCACCCCTGGGCAAAGGGCCCCACCAGCAGACCCAAAAAAACGACAAAAAACAATAAAATCAGCACAATCCCAGCCCATCCATGGCCTCAATGGTGTTTAAATTCAAGAAGACACCCCTCAAAAACACACTAGGCCCATGCAACACTCACTACCCCTGGGCATAATGGATGAAAAGTAGGCAAAATAAGTGCAGGCCTCAGACACTGCCTCTCCTCAAAATGGCCCCTTACACCCCAAGCACATGTTGCCTGTAGCAGCCAGCACTCAAGATGGCCACCACCACCACCCACATGGCCAGTCCACATCAACAGTACACCCCCAAAAAACAGAAAAACAGCCAGAAATCACCACAATCCAATGCCATCCATGATGTTTACATTAAAGAGAGTGAGACCACACCACAGGCACACTCAGTCCATGCACCACCCACCACCCCTGGGCAAAAGGCCACACCAGCAGCCCCCCAAAAACGACAAAAAACAATAAAATAAGCACAATCCCAGCCCATCCATGGCCTCAATTATGTTTAAATTTAAGAAGACACCCCACAGAAAGACTAGGCCCATGCAACACTCACCACCCCTGGGCAAAGGGCCCCACCAGCAGGCCCAAAAAAAGGACAAAAATCAGCACAATCCCAGCCCATCCATGGCCTAAATGGTGTTTAAATTCAACAAAACAGTTGTATCATGCACCCCTAACCAACCCTGGTCCTACTGGATACTGTGGCTACCCACAATATAATTTATTTAATGTTCTGAAAAAGTTCCAAAATTTTACTTGCAGCAACTGTAATGCCCCAAACAAACTTACTTGTGAAAGTTGATTTCTAATCCAAAAGTGATCCAAAGACAGTCAAAAAGGCCTCAAATCCAAATATCCAGCAGCACCCACAAAAAGTAATCCTTCCAGCTCCAGATCCAAATGAAAGTGACCAGGAGATGGACAAAGCACTGGGAGGAGCCTGCTGGACAGGAACAGGAAGTTGGAGACTGTGGGGCACTTCCTTCCTCCCCCCCCCAAAATGGACTCCTTGCAAAAAAAAAGGCCATGCAAATGTCAACCTGAGGAGTGATTCTGATAAAAATCATAATTTTCTGAAGGTTTATCCTGTTTGCTGGTGATTTTCTTGTGCGAAATTGCAAAATCTCTATTTCGCAAGTGCGAGATTGTTCCTTTCCGCCGCAACTACGTGTTCGCAATTGCGAACTCTCGCGAGGTGTGCTGTGCAAGGTGGCAAGCCGCGAGTACGTATTCGCGGGCGACAAACTCCCGCGGGAACACGCAGCAAGATCTAAAATGGCGCGTCACTCGCAAAGAAAAACAACTCGGCAAACGCTAAAATGACGGAAAGTGAACGCCGTGCACCACGCCGCGCGCCGCAACCAAGCAAAAAATCCGCCGCGAGCGGATTCACGGATTTTCGACAAATTCGCGAGCGTTCGCGGATTGCGGATTTGCCGAAAATCCGAAAAATCCGCGAGCGGAGCGGATTTTACGCCCATGCTTAGGGGTAAGCATGAGCGGAAAATCCGTTACGTCCGCGGATTTTTCGGATTTTTGGGGAATCCGCAATCCGCGGATTTTGCGGATTTCCCACAAAATCCGGAAAAAAAAATCCGCGGACGTAACGGGTTCAAAAGTTGAACCCCCACTCATGTAACTATTTTACAATGGCGCCAGCCAGCTGCCAGCGCCGTTGTAAAATAGTTACAAAGTTAGCTTGCACAGGAACCACTAGATAAAACGAAGCAGGTGCTGCTTTATTTTATCTAAGTGCTTCCTGTGCAAGCTAACTTTGTAACTATTTTACAACGGCGCTGGCAGCTTGCTGGCGCCATTGTAAAATACTACAGCAGCTCACTCAAGGGACCCCTGCGCCCTTCGGGGCGATTGCATAGTAACACACACATGGTCGCTCGAACTAGTTGATGCTCAAATTCAGTGACTCATTCATTAGCCCAAAAACAATCGTGAGCGTCGTCGAGGCTGGACAGGTGTGCCTTCTTCCCAAATCTACCGTGGAAAATCAGCTGTGATGCTGGATAGACTTTGCATCCTTGACTTTCACGAGCGCAATACCCATGAGTAGGCACATTGTGTTCGCACGGGTTTCTGCACGTTCGCGAGCGTTTTGTACAATAAAACCCTCGCGAACTTGCAGAAACCCGTGCGAACACAAAAACAAAAAAAATACGCTAGGATCCGCGGATTTTGCGGATTTTCGAAATACGCAAATACGCAAATACGCAAATACGCAGATTGCCAATACGCAAAATCCGCTCACCCCTACTCAGGGGAAGGCTTGCCTCTCTGGGCTCTGGCCTGCCCCTGGATGCCTGGAGGACATTTCTGCTGGGACCCCTTTTTGCTCCAGTTGTTCTTTATTTCTGGACTTTTGCCTCCACTAGCGCCTTGGGAGCACTCTGCTTTTATCCCCAGAGGAGGAGAACCTGGGGGCTGCGCAGCGCTGAGCTGCAGCCCCTGGTGAGAGAACCCCTCTCCTAGGGATTCCCCCTTGATCCCTGTGTCTTCGTTTGTATTTTATAAATTAATGCGGATGCCCACCCCGCTTATTGGAGCCTTAGCGGTTGCCCACCCTGCATGCCAGTTTTATTTTTAATTTAGAGGGAGCCTACCCCTCGTTTGCCCCAAAGAAAAGAATCACCGCCACGGCCCATGCTTCCAAACCGGAAGTCAGGCACCTCCTGCCCGTGACATGGGCGGGGCCTGAAATCCGGCCGGGAGAGGCCGGTGCAACGCAAGGACAACGCGGGTCCTCGAGATGGAAGTGTGTGCCGGTAGAGCCTCGCAGGCTCGAAATCCGAGTCCCGGGTCCCAGGAGGGGGCCCGGGTGACATAGGAAAGTGGCGGCCGAGGCCGCCGATAGCAGCGTGGGTCTCTCGTGATGGAGGAGAGAGCCCCGCATCGTGCTGCACAAGGCCGCTCCAGAGCCTGCCTTCTGCCAGTGAAGAGAGCGGCTCGGTGAGTAGGGGCTTCACTAGGGTTGTCGTGGCCTTCAAGGCACATTGCCTGGGCTTGGGGGCATCAACATTTATTTAAAGGGCCCATGTGCTCCACCATGGAGCACAGTGATTGCTAGAGCCTAGAGGGCTCCACAGTTGGGGCATATTTATTTCCAGAGCCTAAAGCGGCTCCAACGAGGCCACCATTTATTTAGAGTCCCCATGAGGGACTTGGGGCATAGTTATTCTAAAGGGCCATGACTGTTAAAAGGGCCAGAGAGGTCCGTGTTCTTTCCCACGTTTGCCCACATCATCTCTAGAGCCTGTGCAGGGCTCCAAGGTTTTGCACATTTGTTCTGAGGGCCAGTGAGAGCCCATTCCGCATTTTTACTTTCACATCTGCCCAGCAAGTAGTGGGCAGCTGCACCGTTTACGCCTTACTCTACTTAGGGGACACATGTTGAATCCAGGAGTGAGACGCACTCCTTCGCTCCCATCTTTGCCTGCACAGCTGCGCAGCACTTAGTGCCAGCTGCTATGTTTAGGCTCTGCATTTGAGAGTCCCAGCTGCCCAGCAAGTAGTGGGTAGCTGCAACTTTTAGGTTTGCGCCAAGTGCGCACACTTGACTGTAGCTGCATTGGCAGCACGCCCTGACTTTGGACAGAGGGCAGGTGAGCCCTTTAGAGATGGCCGGTTAGCCAAGGGGACTATTAGATTTATAGGGCCCCTGACGCAGGTTTCATGTGGCGCAGGGCTGTACAACGTGACGCATCTGCCTAGATGCGTCACGTTGTAATTAGGTCGCAGGGATGCGCCACGTTTCCGCGCCGTTGCGTGACGCAACGGCGGCGTAAACGTGGGGCAAGTCCAACATAAATCTGCCCCTCTGTTTTTACTACCATGCCACCTCAGATTAATCCCAACCATATGCAAATCAGCCTTTTTATCCTGTTCCTATAGGAACAATCCAGCCCAAACTGCCAAAACAGGTCCTCCCCGAACTGAAATACAAGCAACCCAAGACCTGTTTTGGCTTATGTGGCCTCTTCATTTGGGTGCAGATTGGTTCCAGTGGCACACTTAGCATGGGACCCTTGGAATGCCACAGTAAAAAATATAGAAAAAGTGAGGGAACACTTCAATTAATTTCAATCACTGATTGCTACTTGGAGCTGCATCCCAGCCCCTCATTGTTTTGCCTGACATATCACCTCGGACTAAACACAGCCATATGACAACCAGCCTTGAACCTACTCTACTAGAAGAGTTGAGCATGAACTGCCAAGCTAGGTTCTCTTTGAACCAGAGCACAAGTAACCAGAAGGGACAGTGGCATATTATTGACCCTGCCCTCCCTCCTCCAGCCTCTTGCCTACATTTAAAGTGATATGCCATCAGAAAGGCCTTCAAACCACACCAAGAGGAAAGATAGGAGGGCTGGGACGAGACCTCAAGGGTAGGTATCTGAATAGAGAGTTGCTAACTTTAATTTTTTAATTCATCTGCCTTAGAAGAAAAACAAATTAAAGAAGGTGGTAGGAGGTCATGTTATGCAGCAAAGTCTCTTGATGCAAGTAATGAGATTGACTATTTAGATGGACATGCAATTTAGCCTAGATTTCGAAAGTCTTTAAGTTCAAAGCCAGCAGATACCAGTGAACACATTCAGAACAGATGGAGGGTCATCAGGAGGAGTATAGGAATTTTCAAAGAAAACAGTGATTTTACGGAGGGTCCTATCTGAAGCGATACTCCATTTCCACTTGTGTATCTCATTCGATAGTTTTCTTATGTAGCGGTATCTGCAGGTGAGGACTTGGTATTTAGTGTGTTTTTAGGTCGAGCCTAGACAGCTCTTGCGCTTGCTCTTGCGCTGTCTCTTCAGGACATGTTGTATATACTTTGCCCGCTTACAGCCCACCCATTGGTTTTCATTTGTCCTTTAACAATCCTTACTTCTTTAAAATACCTTGCTCCCAACTGGTTAACGTTTCCTATTTGTCAAGGCGATTTGTTCGTTTAAAAAGAAACCCAATGAGGAAGATTCATTTTACCTCTGTGACAGCTTATGAACTAGTATATTGTACAAAGAGGCAGAAGGAATAGAGAAGTAACACTGTTGTTCATGGTGCAACACGTGTCTTGATGATGGTCTTGGTGATTTGTATGATATGAGACCGAAACGTCGACGATACGACACTTCTTTGTAAATAGAATCCCTGGACTTAAATGTGTATATAGTTGTCGAACAATGTGTATATATGGTAGATATGGAAATACTATCCATATTATAGACAAAAAGTGTCAGTAAGTACTGTACATGTCAAAGAACTGAGTAACAGTACATCTTTTGTGTTGCCGTACATGGAATGTCATATGATTTATACGTATGCAAATGAAATACAATTTGACTTAATGCAATAAAATAACTAATGAATTGTATGTATCTCTCGAGTGCTTTGGAATTTATGTTCACAGTTGTGACAATATTTAACAAATTGTAAAAATAATATGGAATAACTCCTTCAAGAACATTTTTCTATTGTGTTATTGATTATACCCAGTTCATTCGGAATATTGGGTTACCCTATTAATTTTGAAGCTCAATGCATGCAGGCAGCAGTGCAGTGCCAGTCACGGACCTCCACTGCATGATGTCTGAACTCTAAAATGTAAGTAAGTGATTTAGTCGACTAAGTCGGTGACAGTAGCAGGTACTAGGTTAGCACGTGGTGCAACTGACATCATGCATGCAAAACAATATTGGTATTAAGATAAAAAGTGGCATTAAATGTGGAAAGTAGCCCTGGGGTAATGAGGTCTCACTCAGGTCGGTATCAAAATCTATATTTAGCAATGAGCAAGTCTGTGTAGATCATGGTACAAAATTATAAAACCTCACTCTAAAACAGCACGTTGTCTACAGACTTTGAAACCAGGAAGCAAGTGAAGTTGTATTAAAGAGTAGGATTACTAACTACACGAGTCATGATCTGAAAAAAATAATTTCACATAAAAAGCATCGATTTGCAGGGCTGCTCTGTCTGATCATCCTTACGGAGTCAGTGAGCCTGAGTCCTGGTGGTTTAGATTTACCTCTGCAGTCACGTGATTTATCACAGTAGCAGGCGCAGCCTGGCCAGCTCTGTCTGAGTCTCATAACTTGTGTAATATCATGGTTATGCATTCTTTTACAGTACAGTTCGGTTACAGCAGGGAGAAATAGGGTTAGTGTCCTTCCATTTCTGGCGCTCTGCAGCAGTTTCAAGAAGTTCTTGGAGTTTCTTGTTGCTCAAATGGCTGTAATTTCTGATATTTAGAAGTTTCGCTTGTCTTCATTGCATGATTTTAGCTCGCAAAAAAGTGTCACTCATAGTCGTTGAAATGTCACACATAATTTCACTCAAATTTTTTAAATGTCACACATGGCAATCTGAAACCTTGGCAGCTATGTGACTCCCGGGACCTGTGGGGAAGCCCAGCGGTGAGTTGGGCGTGTGCTGGTGCCGTTGGGACTCCCGGGGTCCAGAGGCAGGGACACACCATCGTTGCATTGGGGGTCTTACAGGGGCTCTGGGGCGGCCCGGAGACTGTGCGCCGGACCCAGATGGAAAGACGTTGAGACTGGAGGAGCCAGCTACTGAGGCAAGGGTGCATTGCTCGGCCTTGAACATGGTTGGGTAGTGTGTGCAGTTGGGCCTTTGGGAGCTGAGCCATTCACTCCTGCATCTTGAAAAGTAGGCCCGCGTGGACACCTAGGGGCTGGGCCCCCGATCTGGCGCAGAGACATGCTTAAAGAGCTTTAGGCCGGACATACTTATAACGCTGAGGCTTACTCGCACCTATAGAGGCAATGGTCTGAGCTGGCAGGCATGCCAGGAGATACAGATGTTGGAAGGAGTGTGGCATAGCCACTAGAGGTGGATTTCAAGACACCAGCTGGCAACGGATCGCCAGGAAGTCTGGCCTTGGTCAGAGCTGCAGGGACTATGCGCAAATTAGGGGGTAAGTGAAGATCACAAGGTGTCTATACACGGCCTGTTGGGACACACCGGAATCCCCGAAAAAGAGCCACAACCCCTGGTTGGACCGCCCGATGGCAGTTGGTGATGTACGTAAGGGTCCTCATCTGAAACATACAGTAGGGGCCTCAAAAGGGTGTATCCCCATTCAAAGGGCTTAGCCTGGGCCTACTCCATGGGAGTTAAGAAGTTACTGCACAACTCAGCGCAATGGCGACAGGCAGGGCGAAGAAGGGGGAACTCAATTAAAGATATTTTTACTAAAACAGGAGGGGCTCAAGAGAGTCAGAATAAAGGAGGACAAAGCAGAGCTCCCTCCCCATCGCTGGAAGACACGGAGGCACCAGTCACACAGTCTTATCTGGAGTTCCTATTCTCAAACCTGAGAGAGGACTTAGTGAAGTTAAACTTGTCTTGGCAAGTGAACTGCAGACGGTGCGGATAAAGGTGACAGATGTCGAAGCACGAGTTGATACCATCGAGGAACAAGGCTCCTTACACAACGAGGAAATCGCCCAACTACAGCAGGAAATCATACACCTGTCAGTGCAACAGATAGACCTCCAGGCCCATTAAGAGGATTTGGAGAATTGTTTCAGGAGGAACAACATTCATATTACAGGGGTCCCTGGAGACGCAGAAGGAGACAATGTTGAGGCATATGTAACACAAATATTTACACAAATCCTGGGCGATTCTTCTACAGGACCAATCGGACTAGATAGGACCCACGGAGTGGGCAATTGGAGTTCGGGTGGGGAGCGTGCACCGGACATTTTGAAATATGTGCACAACTCCTAGCTTAAAGAGGCAATCTTGAAAAAGGCCAGGGAACTGTCCATTTTTATTAGGACTTGGCGGCCTCAACACTGATGAAACAACTGGAGTTCCAGCCAATTACTAGCTTCCTGAGGGATAAGACAGTGCCTTATTCATGGGGCCACCCATTTCGCTTGGTGTTTAAATGGCAGGGTCAACTTTGACAGCTCCGTTCCCTTTCTGAGGCGGCAGAGCTGCTGAAGATCGAGCTTCAGGAGGATTCCGATCTCGGATTCCCTTCAATGGGCAGATAAGAGGAGACAGAGAGAGGTGGGGGAAGATACCTGGGGCGGGCCAAGGTCCGGCCCTGAACCAAACACAATGGCGACTGAAAGGAAAGCTCTCCTGGCTAAGGTATAGCCAGACAGTGGCAGCAATGATCCGGCTTGAGGTAACATAGCACTAATCAGGAGCTGGTGGGAGGGGGCCCTGGGGCGGAGCGGGAGACAATAAGACCTGCCACATCACCCCACCTTATAGACACTTTGCTTATTTCCAATCCAGAGACTTTTGTTAACTATCGGGTTAGTTTTGAAGGTTGTTTATGGGTGCCTACTAACTATTCTATCAATGTATTTGCTTCTAGATTATGATACATCTCCCCTGATATTAGTTGTAGGTGGAGGGGTAAACACGGCAACTCACATCGCTTGTCCCAAGAACCCCAAAGGATAGTGGACTCTCAGAATTTAAGGGTAGTGACCCTTAAGGTTAAGGGACTAAATAACCCAGTAAAGAGGAGGGCGATTCTTTTATATTTGGAAAACACACGAGCAGACATATGTTTCCTGCAAGAGACGCACCTGCTACACAGGGATTGGCATAGAATTAAAAGTAGGGCCTTCCCACAACAATTCTTCTCTTCTTTAACACAGAAGTCGCATGGGTGGCGGTATTGTTTTCAAGGTCCTTTCCTGGGAAGTTAGGAGTAAAATTGGCAGAGATTAAGATCCACCTATTGGGTTGTCACATGCACATTTGCACACACTCTCTTCTGGTAGGATCGATATATTCCCCAAATGAGCGACAGGAACAGTTTTTACAAGACGCAGTGAAGGAGATCAAGGTAGAATGAGACGGTTGGGTACTACTAGGGGGCGACTTGAACCTAGTATTTCATAACGACCTTGATCGCTCGACTCAGAGACACGGATCATCGGGGACACTTAGTGAAGGAAAAGCCCGATGGCTATGGGAACTGGGACTGAGAGATCTATGAGAAGAGTCTCACCCAAGGCAAGAGACTACACATTCTACTCGCACACACACCACTCTCACGCACAACTGGACTACCTTTTAGGCTCTAGAGAGGTACAGTTGGCAGTGATAACAGTGGAAATCAAGCCGAGGGCTCTGTCAGACCATTTGGCGATCCAGTTGGATCTTTCTCTCCCACCTCAACATAGAGGCTCTAACGGTTGGCGATTGCAATAGTCTATGCTCCGCCGCCCCGAAACTATCCAACAAATAGAGAGGACAATTAAAAACTATTTAGAGATTAACGTCTACCCCGAGACTTCTCCTGCAATGGTTTGGGACGCCCTAAAGGCAGTCATTAGAGGGGAGTTGATAGCGATCTCGGCTGCCGAAAACAAGGCTAGATGGGAAAAACGTATGGAACTCTAGACTCTGGTATGGGACCTTGAGCGAATCCATCATCGTACTGGGGCCCATGGGTCTGGAGGCAATTGGAGGCGACAAGGAAGCAGTTTGCAGGCTTAGATCTAGACTACGTGGAATACTCAATCCTGCGTCTTAAACAAGTGTACTATTTGGGGGGTAATAAATGCAGGAAAATACCAGCCACTAAACTCAGGTGGCAACGCCAAGCCAACACAGTAGAGGAGCTAAGATCCGAGTCGGGAGACAGCATAACAAGTAATGACGAGATAGCAGCTAGATTCCAATCTTTCTATAGAGGTCTATATACGGCCCAGGAAGTCCTATCCACTTCAATTGCATCTTACCTGGAAAATGCTACAGAAACTAAATTAACAGTCGATCAGGCATCCACATTAGACCAACCTATCAAGCTAGAAGAGGTTATATCCACTATATCAAGATCAAAGCTTCATACGTCTCTGGGCCCGGATGACCCTGTTCTATAAAACATGTAGGGCCAGATGTAGGTAAACTACATTTACCGAATCTAACATACCGAATTTTACACATTCGGTATTTTAGAATTGGTAAATGCTATGTAGTATTACCGAATCGGTACGATTCGGTATTTACCGAACCTCCAATGGGCCTGGAGGCCCCCTCCTACAAGTTCGAATCCACAGCCCTTACTTATCCGACTTGTCAACTACAGGGACAGAGACTCAATCCTGCAATAAACCAGAAAGCTGCAAGATGTCCACATTTATAATCATAAAATAATGTTTTTTTCTGGACTATAACATTCAGGTGCAGAGACAGAGATTCTCATTCATGGCGGTGAAGAAGCGTCTTCAACAAAACAACCAGAAATACTCTCTGCTCTTTCCGGCACGCCTGCGGGTAGTTGCCAATGACAAAACGCATTTCTTTACCACATCGGAAGAAGAAGAGGATTGGCTGGACACCTTCACTGCTGTGGGACCTCGAGACCCTGCCACAACAGCGTCACTGCCGAAGCTGAGGGGCCCCTTTCGTCGCCGCCTGAGAGCGAAGGTCTGCGAGGGCGCGGACACCGCCATCACCAACTGTGGGACCACACTCAGATCTGATCCTCAGCGGACAGCTGGAAGCTCTTCAGGCGGTAGCGGAAATCAGCGGATCCTTGATGACTGAGGATGCTTCCAACTCCAGTCAGCATGAATCAACGAGCAACATTGAATTTGTGTATGGCATGCAGCATTCGCAAGACTCAAATGGACAACCAGATTTCACCCCACAAATGGCTGATATATTAGTATGAGCATTGCGGGACCCCGTCGTTGCTTGCAATGCAACTAGTGGTACTGTGGTTTGCATGTGGGGGAATGCAGGCGTTCAATGTATAGTTTCATGTGGTGGTCACTGATGGAACTTCAAACATTAGAGTTCCATTTAATATCACAGATTCATTGGTGGACACGGAGGGCAGGTATGTTGCGGTTAAAGGCACACTGGATGGCCAGCAGGTTCTCATCGCATCATTATATGCCCCCAACACAGAGCAGGTTGCCTTTTTTGACAATCTTTCACACGTCCTAGCACCATGGCATGATATTCCTATGTTCTTGGGGGTAGACTACAATAGCGTACAAGACGTTTCTCTGGACCGCTCCTTCCCGCCCCTTCCAGGCACAAGCACACACAACGCTATGAAGGCATTGACTAGCTGGGCAACACAATGGCGCCTGAGGGATGTCTGGAGACATCGCAATCCCCATGATAAGGTATACTCCTATTACTCAGGTGCTCACAGGTTACATGTGCGATTAGACCGCTACATGCTCTCAGAAGAATTGCTCCCACATGTCTTTGCGGTCTATTATCTAGGTAGGACGCACTCAGACCCCAATCTGCATGTGCTGGAAGTGACCTGGGAATGCTCCCGGCCGCCGATTCCCACTTTGCAGTTGAAACCGGATGTTCTCTTGGATGCACCTTTTCGTAGTCTGCTGGCCACCAATATCACCAAATACTTTGAAGAAAATGTTGATACGGCCACGACGCCACAGGTAGAATGGGATGCATTTAAAGTGGTGATTAGAGGTGACTGCCTCTGTGCGCAGGCGGGTATGCGGAAGCATTTGGAAGCTGAACTCACACAACTTGAAAACAAACTACTCCGGAGGGAGGGTGAGGCGCTAGGGGGCAACGTAATGTCATTGGAGTGGGATAGGGAGGAACATTCCAGATTGCTAGAATGGCTCTGCCATTTAAATTATGCAGGACACTCGGAGTGAACCCATCACATGGGGGACAAACCTGGCAAATTGCTGTTGTGGGTGATACAACAGGATGCAGTCCTGACGTCCATAAGGAATGCCCGAGGTGTCACAATGCATGCGCAGCGTGACATACACAACGCCTTTGTGGAACACTATTCCGAAATGTACAAGTCACATTTGCAAGCTATAGACGCAGACATACGGAAATTTCTTTCCGCCCTTACACTGCTGACGCCGTGCCAACAAGAGGAACTGGATGCTCCTCTGCTACCGGAGGAAATCAGGGATAGTATTTTCCCCTTTTCAAACGGCAAATCTCTGGGTCCGGATGGGCTACCGGTTGAATTTTATAAAGCTTATTCAGACATATTAATACCAGAATTGCTGCAGGTGTACGCAGCGACATTAGACGACTCAGCACTCACACCTATGCAAAATGAGGCAATGCTGATCTCCCTTTCAAAACTGGGCAGAGACCCTGATCACCTAGGCTCCTACCGTCCGCTGGCTTTGTTAAACACAGACTATAAAATATTCGCCTCCATATTAGCTAAACGAATAGCCCCATTTGTAAGGACTCTGGTACATAATGATCAAAACGGGAGTACCTCTCTCAGTATATGCAGACTGTCCAGAATCCAGAAATACGCAACTAAGCACTGGCCACGCTCAGACTGTCTAGTGCTGGATCTGGAAAAGGCCTTCGACTCATTGGAGTGGCCCTATCTTGCAGCGGTATTACGCAAGTACGAGTTGGGGGAAGGATAATTACAACTGGTGCGACTATTGTATCAGCGCCCTAATAACTCAGTATCATCCCAGTAGAAACCTCTGCTCAAACCAGGCCTTCTTGGCCATAGTCCCCAGAATAAAAAAGGCAAGAGCTGGCGGCAGGATGTTTTCCTATAATGCCGCACAGCTGTGGAACTCACTCCCCCTTCAACTCAGGTCCAACCCCAATTTATCTTCTTTTCGGAAACAATTAAAGACCTTTCTTTTCAATGTCCACCATTAATTTCCTGGCGAACTACCTCTGTCAAGCAATCACACCTTTCAATTAGCGCTTGGACGCTTCAGGGCAGCAACCGTGCTCTACAAATATACGTTTCATTTCATTTCATTTCATTTCAGTGCGGGATCGCACGGGCAAGATCATTTCTGACACCATCTACGTTAGGCGGGGAACTAGGAAGGGGTGCCCACTGTCCCCGTTGCTCTTTTCCCGTGCCATGGAGCCACTGGCAGCTCTGCTCCGGGAGAGGGGCATGGACTGGGGCGTTCCTCTAGGTGATGAGCTACACACAGTGTCCCTATATGCGGACGATCTGTTGCTATATATAAAAGACCTGCATGCTATGCCTCCAGCTATATCCGCATTGTTTCATAAATTTGAGGCAGTGTCGGGACTCAGGGTAAACTGGTCTAAATCGGGCATCTATTCTTTCCACAAAGACATGGCTGAGACTGACATAATCATCAATGGAACTGCACTCACCTGGTATCCGACCATATTCAGATACTTGGGCGTTTTTAGGTCTCCAGCAGATATACTGGATGGTAACCTGGTGCGTGCCATTTCATTTGTCAGGGCACAGATGCAGTTCTGGAAGACCCTCCCGCTAAATGTGATGAGTGGTATCTCCTTAGTCAAAATGATACTACTACCGAGGCTGTTGTATTGTTTTGAGAACCTTTCAGTATATGTTCCGGTACGTCTATTTCGGGAACTGGAAAGCTTAATCTGCGGAGTAATCTGGAATGTGGGAAGGCCCAAAAGAGCACTGCAGAAATTGCATGCGCCACCCACACATGGAGGCATGACAGTTCCTCATTTAGAGCTCTATTACCTGGCTGCACAGTTACAATGGGTTCCAAAATGGTTGAGTGGCAAGAGCCTGACAGATACAGCAACTGAGTCACCACCATGGACGCAGACTCAAATCTATAGTTTGCTTCACCCTCTGGAGAAACTTCCCTGTCCGACGCAGAAACATATTGAGCTGGCTCACAGATGTTACCGGAGGAGCCTACATCTTACAAAAGACACGGTCCCATATGCCCTGACACTGCCACTTATTGGAAAACCCAGAGGCAGAGACCCTGTGACAGACATAGCGCTGACATCCTGGAATGAGGCAGGAGTAGAAACACTGGTAGACCTGTACGTGGACGGTGCTCTTATACACTTTGCAACCCTGACAGCAGACAGTGGTATACCGGTGGGTCAGTTCCTTCTTCACACGGCTATCATACGATGCTGACACTAGCATGGGGAGATTGGACAATTGAGCCACCAACACATCAGTTACTACAGTAGGGATGGGTCGCATGTGATTTACTGGCTAGTGCAGGCCTTGCTTACCCACGTAATAAAGCCACCACAGAGGTTCCGTGCACATTGGCCTGAGGACAGAGGCTGACCCTGGACTGACAAGGAATGGGAACATGTCTTAGCCAGCGCCACACACATACCATGTAATTCAAAATGTAAGGTTATACAAACATATATATTACATAGAGCGTACCTCTCACCGGATAAGATAAACAAAAACTTCAAAATCAACACCTCCGATTGTCCGAGATGCTGGCTTATAGGGGCCGACTTCCTGCATATGTTGTGGTCCTGTCCCCTGCTTTTGCCCTACTGGTGCACAATAATAAAGACACTTACGAACTGCACCAGCACCCAGGTACCTAACACGTGGGAGGTCTTAATCCTGGGATTTTATAATCGAACTAAAGCCAATAGAGTAATGTTGTATTCTCTTAATTTATATATACTTGCATTTCACTTTAAAAGAGAACATTCTGCCTTTGCTGATGTCATGATGCTTCCTGTGGTCTGTACATTCTCTGTTTGCCAGTTGCTCCTAAGCCTGGACTGGGAACACCAGCTTATTCTCTGTATCTACATTAAACCTTTTAATCAACCAAATTGCTTCCATGACCTTATATCCTCGATTATATCAGATGGCGACGATTGGCTTCTGGAGCAAGTAGAATACAGAGTGAGTTTATTCACGAAAACTCAACTGGTGGAAAAGAAACCATGCAGTGGAATTGAATGGTAATTGAACCATCAAGAATCGACAATTGTACTACCAAGAAACGACAACGGAAGGAGAAATTGCGTGGTGAGTCCATATTCAAAAGAAAAGAGTAAAGGAGGACACAGAACGACACCCAATGTGACGCCGCTTTTCTGATTTTGGGAAAAGGAGTAAACGGAATAAAATAGCATGAACAAGACGGTAACGAGCACGAATGCCTGATTATCAAAACGGTGAGCATGTAATTTCTTGAAATATGCAAATTGACTTTTAAAATCACCGAAAATTATCGTAATTGTGCATGTGTGAACTGCCGTTACTAAACTAAGCGTCATTCAAAATTTTACTTACACGTGACTCTGCCATACTTCCACGTCTCGTTCCCTTCATTCTTCCTGACGTCGGAATCCGAGCTGAAGAGCCACGTCTACGCGGACAGCACGTTCACGTAAACAACACGACACGCATGCGCAGTGCATGAAATAACGTGGCGGCCATTTTGACTCTTCGGATTTGTATCCTAGCAACGGAACGGAGAGAGTTTTTGTCTGTAAAGAGTACTTGAACCAGCGTCTATTGAGAAACAGAACTAATGTTCGGTTAACGAAAATAACGCTAATCTTTACACTTAGAGGAAGAGAACAGTGAGTAATATTTTATATTGTGTTCATTTTCACCGCGTTTGCAATCTGTGAGAAAGAGGAGAATAGGAGGAGGTAGTACTTAAGAAATCTCTGGTTAGCGAAGAGGAATATCACAGTTTCTAATCCAAAAGAATATGGAGAGCCCAAGTGTCATTGCACCTCCCATGTTTTTACAGTCAAGTGGTGAACCTCCAATAGAGTGGGATGAGTGGATAGACATTTTTAAAAACTATATAGAGGTACTTGATGGCGCAACAAGAAAAAAAGCATTGTTATTAAGCGTTCTTGGGAAGGAGGGCCAACATTCTTTCAAATACTTACCTTTGGGATTAAACCAAGATGGCAGGCCGATTAACAATGTTAACACTGAAGCTAAAGCGAGAATGAAGAAGCAATATTCTAAGGAAGTGAATATTGTCATGGCTAGACATAAATTATATACGCAACCGCAGAAGACTGATGAGTCTGTTGACCAGTTTGTGACAAGACTACGTGAACTTTCTTTGAAATGTAATTTTGGTGAGATGAGGGATGAAATGATCAGGGATCAAATGATCGTCCAATGCAAGAACAAAAAAATGCAAGAAAAACTCTGGGCAGCGAAAAATCCCACCCTGCAAGCTGCTATTGACATTGCAAAGGTTGTTGAGGAGTCTACAGCTTGTATGAAAGAAATGGAGAGAAAGGAAACTGTAAGAGATAGTGGTAATGGGTTGAATGTGTCATCTGTTGCTCAAAGTGAGGTTGCATTAATGAACAAGAAAATACCAGAACCTAATGAAAAAACTGAAAAGAGAAGTTCAGGAGGATACAACAGTGGGGAGAGGGGAAGATATCAAGTTAGAATGTGTAGCAGGTGTGGCAGCACCTATCATGGTGCAGATTACAAACGTTGTTTTGCCATTGGTAAAGAATGTAGGAAGTGTGGGAAACGAGGTCACTTCTCAAGGATGTGCAAAACGTCAAACAATGACAAAGTCGCGATAGTTGATGTGAAGCGAGAAGCTAGTATGCAGGAAAATGTGGAAGGTGCTAATAAAATTCTATGTTTAGGTGAAGTGAATGCGTTGCAAATGGAACTAGGAAGGAAGAATAGACCTAAAGCAACCTTCAACATAAATAATAAAGTGGTTGAACTGATGGTGGATCCAGGTTCGTTTTGGACAATTGTGCCAGAATCCATATTCAGGGAGAATTGGGAGGGCACTGTCTTACTCCCCAAGGACATCAATCCCTGTGGATACCAAAGGGAATGTATCGATTTGTTGGGGTACATGAAAGCTGTGATTGGGTTTCAGGGACGTTCTATTCATGGGAAAGTCTACGTTGCAAGTTCTGGTCCTGCAATATTAGGGTGGGGTCACCAGTATGACCTTCATATCGTCATTGATCCCAGAGCGAGTCAACAGGTGATGGTCGTGGATACAATGACTGCTGAAGTGATAGTTGAGAGTATGCCAGAACTATTTGCTGAACGCATTGGGGAATTGAAAGGGTATGTCCATAAAATTGTGCTCAGAGAAAATGCAGTTCCGATGCAGCACAAAGTGAGGAAAGTGCCATTCATCGCTAGACAGGAGGTGAGGAAGTTGTTGGATGATATGCTCAGTAATGGTGTGATTGAGCAGATTGAAATTTCTCCGTGGGTTTCGCCAGTGGTGATCACGACCAAATCTGATGGGAAATTTAGATTCTGTGTGGATCTTCGCACACTCAATCAAAATATTGTTGTAGACAACTTTCCATTACCAAATATCAATAAATTAATTTTGTCATTAAAGGGCGGGAAGTTTTTTTCAAAACTTGATTTGAGAAGTGCATACCATCAAATAAAGCTACATAGAGATTCCAAAGCCTTGACCGCTTTTATCACTACTGAAGGAGTTTACCAGTTTACTCGTATGCCCTTTGGTCTCGCGTCGGCAGCGGGAGTGTTTCAGAGAATGATGGGCTCGGTCTTGAAGGGGATAAATAACGTTGTGTATTTCCAGGATGATGTTTTGTTGTTTGGGGAGACAATAGAGAGGCACAATCAGATTCTCAAGGAAGTATTGAACAGAATGGAGCAGTCAGGGTTAACTTTGAGAAAAGAGAAGTGTAAATTTGCAGTAGAAGAGGTAGAATATTTGGGTTACACGCTTTCTGCAAGTGGTGTGAGACCTAAGAGAGATCTTTTGGAATCAATAAGGAAAGCACCGACACCCTGTGATAAGGATCAATTAAGATCTTTTCTTGGTCTCATCGAATACTATGCAAAGTTCGTAGAGAATTTTGCAGCAAGGACTGAAATGATTAAAATGTTGTTGAGGAAAGGGTGCAAGTTTGTATGGGGTGCTGAGCAAGGGCAGTGTTTTGTTGACATCAAGAAGGCAATATGTGAAGCTAAAATCCTAACTCCATTTGATACTAGATGCAAGTCAGTGTTGACGGTTGATGCCAGCGCTGTTGGTATAGGTGCTGTGTTAGCACAAGAACATAGCTCTGGGTTGAAGACTGTCGCTTTTGCCTCACGGACACTTACCAGCTCTGAAAGGAATTATTCTATCATTGAGCGTGAAGCATTGGCAGCCGCTTGGGGCTGTGAGTACTTCAGGATGTACCTATGGGGATTCGAGTTTAGGATGTTGACAGATCATAAACCATTGATCAAATTACTCTCTCCAGGTGGTGCTGGAAAAGGGTCTGCGAGGTTGGCAAGGTTAGCTGCTAGACTTCAAGACTTTTTGTATAGGATGGAATACATTCCTGGGTGGCAGAATAGTCAAGCGGATGGCTTATCCAGACTTCCATTACCTTGGGAAGTTGTTGACAAATTGGGCGTTGTAGCTATGCAATCGGAGGGATCGGTGGCGGCTATTGATGAACTGGTGGATATCTGTTCTGGTGCTATTAACAAGGAGAGATGGGACTCCTGTATGGCTAATGATAAGGTGCTGAGGTGTGTGAAGGATCTAATTGTGAAAGGTTCTAGGAGAGAGAGTACTCTACCTTTGGCTGCACGTCCCTATCTGAGAATCCTAGAGGATTTGTCAATCTTAGATGTTGAGGGGAATATTGTCATGAAAGATGATAAGTTCATTCCTCCTCAGGAATTAAGGTTTGTCCTATTTAAGTTGGCACACGAGGGACACCTAGGACAATCCTTAACGAAAAGGAGAATCAGGGAGTTCTTCTGGTGGCCAGGAATGGACCAAAAAGTCTCTGAGTGGGTTGAGAAGTGCATGGAGTGTTTTGAGAGTGAAAAAAGATTGAGAGTTGGGTGTCAGAAAGATTTTGGGAAAATAGATAACCCTAATCTACCGTGGCACACTGTGTGTTGTGACTTTATTGGTCCTTTTTACTCTTTGAGTCAGGACATGAGATTTGGTTTTGTTATGGTTGATATAACTTCAAAGTGGCTGATAGTGAAATTCACGAGAGAAATAACTACTAAATCAACGATAAACTTATTGTCTGATATTTTCAGAGAAGAGGGTTATCCTGTGCGACTAGTGACTGATAATGGGACACAGCTTGTTTCAGAGGACATGGTGACATTTTTGGATGCTTGTGGTATTGTTCATACCAGGACCTCGTTCTACAACCCACAAGGTAATGGTATCATTGAGAGGGCTAATAGAATGGTGAAGGGAGCCATTCAGTTGGCACTTACTTCTGGTGGCTCTGTGAGGAGTATGGTTAACGACCTAGTTAGGGCATATAGAACTACAGTGAATGGTGTCACTGGTAAGGTTCCGTTCAACTTGATGAGGGGTCGTTTGGCTGGTACCAAACTTGTACCAGCTTGGATGAAAGAGTGCTTTGGGCTAGCAGATTTGGGTAGGAATACATCTAAGACAGATTTGTGTGGGGATGGATCTAAAGTTCGTGATAAGCTGTGTGCGGAAGGATTGGCGGTGAATGATTGGGTAAAGGTTAAACCTGGTCGTGTTTGTTCGGGTTTAACCAAGTTTAGAGGCCCATTCAAAGTAAGGTCAGTCCATGACAAATTTGTCACACTTTACAATGGTGAGCATTGGAATTTCAGGAGGGTTGCCCTCTACAAGAAAGCGAATGGTGTCGATGGTGGTGATCTCCACTCTCATTCTGTTAATGATCAAAAATGTGGAAATGACACTACCATTTGTGGCGATACCAGTGTTCTTCCACAAAGGGTCAGAAGGCAACCTAGTTATCTTCGAGATTTTGTATGCCGCTAAGATTGTGTATCTTTGTTTTTCTTTTAAGCCTCTTTGTTTTGTTGTCCACTTTAGATTAGAAGGACCCAGGATATGTTGTATTCTCTTAATTTATATATACTTGCATTTCACTTTAAAAGAGAACATTCTGTCTTTGCTGATGTCATGATGCTTCCTGTGGTCTGTACATTCTCTGTTTGCCAGTTGCTCCTAAGCCTAGACTGGGAACACCAGCTTATTCTCTGTATCTACATTAAACCTTTTAATCAACCAAATTGCTTCCATGAACTTATATCCTCGATTATATCAAGTAAGCTCTAGATTTCGCGGTCTGGGCCTAATAACCGCGAAAAGGCTGATTACTAAAAGATGGAAACATAAGGATCCCCCAGAGACACTCAGCTGGATAAAATCCCTCAAGTTGTGGGCACAGCCGGAAAGCACCATCCTTCACATGGAAGAAACAGCAGGGTTGCGAAAGTACCCCATAGCACAACCCTGGGATGATATCCTCAAAGCCCTTACACATCCTAATGCTACACTACACACACCCTCTGTGCAACAGATAGGGGATACTACCTAAAATATCGCTCAGTGAAACCATCACGCTGCAAACGTCGGAAACCGCCATCACAACTGTCTGGTTGGGACACGACCTCACATGCCTTGGTGACATTCTATGGAAACGAATTTAGTCACACGTCACCCTAACATCTACATGACCGTGCATAGAATTGGTAATGCGGCTCGCATTCACTACAAACACTCCGGCTTAGCCACAGCTTAATTCGAATGGCACCTTATATGTCGATCTCATACTCCTTCTGATACTTGATATATCTCTTTCTTTTATTTTACCTTTGTTTTCTAGTTGTAGTTCAAATGTTAAAAATGAAGATGTTTAGCAGTTCGTAATGATGCATACACATTTCGCCTATGAGACATTGTGAGTTGAATTTCAAGATGAGCTAGATATGTAACGAGTATTTCAGTCAACTGATGTATCTGTACAGTGACAACTACTGATGGGGCGATGCACGTATAGGAGGTACATTTTGCTATGCCAATAGAGATAACAGTGTACGTAGGCAGTTGATGCCAATGATACTCTACACACATATACCAAAACACGTGCTGTAGATGCATAACTTGCTATGACTATACAATGGAAATACCCGGTTTTATGTATACAGAACCATAGCAGCAGGATTTTTTTCACTATGAGTGTTATCTGTACAATTATATGTTTCACATGTAGAGTGTTATCTGTACAATTATATGTTTCACATGTATAAGAAAAGACAAACTGCAATAAAGATATTTTTAAAACAATGGGGGTTTTGAAAGAGCTCACGTTTTACGCTTTTACAAGTGATGCACTAGACTTGATCCTATCACATGCTCGCTGTCCGCTCTTCGACAAACACGCACATGTGGGTAAAGATGAGTGTATGGTTAAATGCGTACATGAAGTTAGCCACTTTGAATCGTATTCTTTCATGATATAGCTTCCATGTTTCTGAAGTCACTGCCTGCTTAGAAACATTTGCAGGCTCAAAGCCGAAGCTGGCTTTTGACAGGCTTGTAGTGTTATCAAGGTTTGGGCGAGTCCACTGCTCCTAATCGCACACGGGGGAGTAGCCACGACCCCCATGGTCGTGATGTATATGGACTAGACTGGTATATGCCAGAGGAGTGGAAGGATGATAATAAAAAGCCCGGGACTCCGGGCATGGCTCAGGTATCTGGCCACTACCATACAGGCAACTGGTGTGCGTGGATAAAGGCCTAACAACAGACACCACATTGGCAACGATGTGGCCATGGTCCCCACAGGGTGCCCAGCCGCCTGCGCTCTCAGCGGCACCCGTGTGGCCCCACTCACAGCCACCACCATCGCTGTGTCTCTGCTGCTTTGTTTTTGCTCTCTGGCCACTGCGCAGGTGTGCGCGGCCCACAGCCAGCATGTCCCAGGAACCCTAACATGGGCATGACCACGGGAGGAGGGCGTCCTCTGCTTCTGGTACCGCCTACCATCAGCGCCCGCTCATTACATCTGTCTCGAGGGGTGGAGCCCTTCACACTTGCTGCAGCGCATCCTGCTGGGGCCACACCGGCACAGCGACACATGGCGCAAAGCTCCGATGTCCCCTGATACCATGCAGAGCCTCTGTTTTCCCCCATAGGCCCAGACCACACAGGCCACCACCGCCGCACGTGGAGGGAAAAACAGACAGTCCAACTTCCCAGTGGCACCATCAGACAGCTAGCCTGTGAGACTCAAGGTGCACTGCCTGCTTTACCCAGAGCGGCTCCGTGGGCCCCAGCTGCAGCCTACATCCCACAGCAACTGGCAAGAACACCATCAGGGGTGTGCACAACTGCTGCTGCCTCTATTGTACACCCAGGCCTATGCCATGGCCCCCGCCAGCCACATCTGCGTTAAAAGCCTCAACAGCACGGCGCTCTACTTAGCCACCTACCGCTACAATCCACCGCTCGTCCTCATGGCGTCAATCCCACCACTAGATCCCATCACCACCACAGGGCCCCTACCTCCCAAGCGGCACGCTGGAAGGCGTGGGTTGAGCATCTAGAGACCTACTTTGAGGCTCCCAAAATTCCAGCTGCATGCAGACTCCCCATGCTTCTTTACCTGTGAGGGGCCGTCACCCACAAGCTGTCAAAGACTCTACAGGAAGCAGGTCCCCCGGAAAACTATACCACCATGCGAGATGCCATCAATGCGCTCTTTGAGCCATACGCCAACCCTGATTATGAGCGGTTTCTCCTCCTCCAAGCGTGGCAGCTGCTGGACGTCTTCTAAGGGCCACTGAGAGAGCTAAGCAGCCCCTGTACTCTCCCAGACGAAGATGACAAAGTCTAGGCCCAGTTTATTCAATGGTGGCCTCTTCCAAGCTGCGTGAGCGCATCCTGCAAGAACACAACATGCCCATGAGAGACATCTTGACACTGGAGTGTTCAAAAGACCTGTTCAAGGCCCAGGCGGACCACATGGACCCCCACTCCTCAACTGCCATAAAAGAAGAACCAGTCAATGCCATCCAAACTGAGATACGTGGAAGCAATCAGAAGTCCACCAAACTATCTCCACACCAGACCAAGCAAGGCCCACAGATTCGCACATGCGGGTGGTGCGGAGGCCAATACCCCCACAACGGTACCTGCCGTGCGAATGACAAAATGTGCAGTGCGTGTGGTAAGCTGAACCACTTCACCTAGGTGTGCCGCTCCTCGCAAAGAAGACGGCCCAAGGGCCCACAGAAGTTGGTGCATGCAGTAAAACTGCATCCAGATGACAGATCAAGCAGCAACAAGGATGAAGATGAAGCAGCCACTGTCCACATGGTGAGAACGCTAGATACACTCAAGGCTGCCCGGCAGACCACACCAATGTGCAAGGTCGGAGTGCAAGACCACCCTATTGCTGCACTCATATACAGAGGAGCCACCATCAAACTTATGGCTGCAAACGTGTCCCATAGCCTGCCTAACCCGCCAGCCCTTCACAGCACCAGCGTGCAAGTGTTTGTGTTTGGCAACAGCTCACCGCTGAGGCTGTGTGACGTATTTCAAGCAGATCTCTCTGATGACGCCACCCATCAAAGTGCAAAGGTTTACGTGTCACAAGAAGGGTCAGGATTCCTGCTCAGCTACCGCAGAGCTCAGGACCTCAGCCTGAAACAATTCGCTTTTGACGTGCACGCACATGACCTTGACCGCCTACTACAGGAATTTACACCGCTTTTCAATGGAGTTGGGTGTTTGAAAGGACCAGCCGTCCATTTGCATATTGACAAGTCAGTTGTCCTGACAGCCCTCAGGCATAGAAGGATCGATTTTCATCTCCGACCAAAGGTGGAACCTGAACTTCGACTCTTAGAGAAAGCTGCCATCATCAAACCGGTATGAGGACCAACCCCATGGGTGTCCCCCATTGTGGTAGCGAAGAAGCCCAAACAGCCCAATGCTGTACGCATCTGTGTCCCGGAAATTAGCGATCAATCCAGACGCTACCTCACACCGACTGTAGAGGACATCACCCGTTAGCTGGCAGGCTCCAAATGGTTCTCCAGAATGGATCCCCAGTCTGCCTACCATCAGATACTGTCACACCCAGACTCCCATCCCATTACCACCTTTTTGACTAATGCAAGGCTCTGGAGGTACACAAGGCTCAACTTCGCCATCTCCAGCGCGGCCGATGTCTTGTCAAAGGCATCCTCCATGGCCTGCAAGGGGTCCTTGACGTGAGCGATGATATCTTGTGCATGCTCCCACGTTAGAACAACATCTAACTCGCCTCCATGCTGTTTTCTCACGTCTCAAGGGGAGCAGACTCACACTGCACCGGGAGAAGTGTGACTTCCTATGGACAGACATCTGTTTCTTTGGTTATCGCTTCTCCGACAGGGGCATCGGCCCTGACCCTGACAGTGAACGACATTCAGGAAGCACCTGCCCCAGAGTCAGTGTTGAGATTCCACAGCTTCCTGGGCATGGTGACCTACTGTAGATGGTTTATCAAGAACCTGTCAGTCCTCACGGGCCCACTCAGAGACCTGACCAAAGCAACCAGCTCGTGGGTGTGGAGACCCGAGCAAGAAGACTCGTTCCAATGAACCAAGGCTGCCCTATCCACAGATACCACACTGGTATACTTTTACCCCAGGAGAGAATCAGAAACTTGTTATGGACGCCAGCCCCACCAGCCTGCACGCAGTCCTAGCCAAGTGACAAGAATGCTCCAGTGGCCTATGCTAGCTGCATGCTCACACCAAGGGAGCAGCGTTACTCACAAATAGGACAGGAAGCGATCGCAATTCGATGGTACTGTCAACACTTCTACATCTATTTTTTATGGCCACCCCTTCGCTATCATCACCGACCACAAGCCTTTAATTTCTGTATTTCACTGCTCCTCATCACAACCCCCTTCAAGGATTGAGAAGTGGATCCTGCAACTGCAAGAATCCCAATTCTCCGTCGATTGCCGGCCCAGCACCCAAAACCCTGCCAACTTCCTGTCCAGGCATGCCCGACTGGACTGGTCACGCTCCCAGAAGCCGCAGAAGCTGCAGTCACTGAAGATTATGTGAGGATGATCGTGGACAGCTCCAGGCCCCTTCCGATCTCCGTGGAAGATGTCATAGTGGCCATGCAAGGTGATGACTGTTCATAGTTCCCCATCTGAGCTCTCACCTCTGGAGACTGGCGGATGCCACAAAATCCAACACCACTACGCACAGAAATGACCCAGTCGATCCTGAAGGCCCTGTATCAAGTTCATCAAGAGCTGTCTATGACCAATGATGGCTATCTCCTTAGAGGCCCACGACTCGTGCTGCCTGAAGACCTTTCACAGAAATCTGCACTCCTGGAACATGGAGCTCACCAAGGAGTCGTCAAGTCCAAGAACCGGCTCCGAAGCAAGGTCTGGTTCCCGGGCCTGGACCAAAAAGTGAAGGCGATTGTGCGACACTGCCCTGTTTGCCTGGCCACCAGCCCACCAGATCGGCAAGTGCGAGTCATCACTGAAGCCGCCCCCAGTGTCCAGTGGAAGAGAGTGAGCGCTGACTTTGGTAGCCTCCCCAAAGGGAAACACACGCTAGTCATGGTGGACGACTACTCGCACTACCTAGAGGTGGAGATAGTAACAACAATATCTACAGTGGAAGTGATCCTGAAGCTAGAAAAGCTCATAGCAACCCATGGCCTGTTTGGAGAAATTCGTACCAACAATGGACCTCCGTTCAACAGCTCCGAACTGATGGACTATCTAGCATCCTACAACATCAAGCACCGCGGGTTAACCCCTCAATGGCCTCAGGCCAATGGCGAGGTAGAGCGCCTGATGAAAACCCTCAACAAAACATCCCAGATCGCATTGGCAGGAGAGCCGCAACCTGGAACAGGCGATATACCAGTTCTTAAGGGGATATCAGCTCACTCCTCACTGCACCACCGCATATCTCTGAGCAACCTGTGTTTTGGCAGGCCTGTGACTGATACCATCCTGCATCACCCTGTGTGGGAAGAAGCACCCACCCTACAAATCAATTAGGGATCACTGACATAATATCGACGTCACAAAAATCGAGATACAAAAATATCGAGTCAAAAATATCGAGAGACAAAATATCGACTCCCTATCTTCAAACAGGTAAGTACCAAAATATCGACTCCAAAATATCGACTTACAAAAATATAAACTGTCAAAATATCGATTTTTTTAAATGTCTTAAAATTAAGTTAAAACTAATATAGTAATAAATATATTTAATATAAACTTAGAAATAATTATTAAAAAAATGTAATTTTAATAAATAATTTATATAATTAAAAAAATTATATCACCAAAAATAATACATACATATATATATATATATATATATATATATATATATATATATATATATATATATATATATATATAAAACAAATTATTAAATAAACATATATAACATTTTTAGCGTAGCATAGAAAATGGTTAAAAATTATTGTTACAACTATAGTGAGTTCAACATTAGCAAAAGTGTTGGATAGCGTAGAGGTAAAATTTACTATTCCCACTCCAGTGGATGCAACAGTAGAGAAAGCGCTGGCTAGCGTAGGGGTTAAAATTAGTATTCCCACTCCAGGGATGTATGACGTTACAACGCATACTTTTACAACGCCTACCATTACAACAAAACTTTTACAACGCAAAAACTTTTACAACGCATACATTTACAACGCAAGATTTTACAACGCATATACCTTTACAACGCATACCATTACAACGTAAGTATTGGTAAGTATATAATAATTTTTTGAATATAAATTAATTAAAAACATTATAATATAATTTTATTTAATTTTATTTAATTAATTTAATTTAAATGTAATTTTACTTTATTTTTACAAAGTACCCCTGTACCCCAACAACCCAAAACTGACCCTGAACCCTAAAAATACCCCTTTACCCAAAAACTGAAAACTGACCCTGAAACCTAAAAATACCCCTTTTCCCCAAAAACTGAAAACTGACCCTGAACCCTAAAAATACCCCTTTACCCCAAAAAACTGAAAACTGACCCTGAACCCTAAAAATACCCCTTTACCCAAAAACTGAAAACTGACCCTGAACCCTAAAAATATCCCTTTACCCCAAAAACTGAAAACTGACCCTGAACCCTAAAAATACCCCTTTACCCCAAAAACTGAAAACTGACCCTGAACCCTAAAAATACCCCTTTACCCAAAAACTGAAAACTGACCCTGAACCCTAAAAATACCCCTTTACCCAAAAACTGAAAACTGACCCTGAACCCTAAAAATACCCCTTTACCCCAGAAACTGAAAACTGACCCTGAACCCTAAAAATACCCCTTTACCCAAAAACTGAAAACTGACCCTGAACCCTAAAAATACCCCTTTACCCAAAAACCCAAACATATAACATTTTAAAAATAATTATATACTTACCAATACTTACGTTGTAATGGTATGCGTTGTAAAGGTATCTGCGTTGTAAAAACATGCTTTGTAAATGTATGCGTTGTAAAAGTTTTTGCGTTGTAAAAGTTTCGTTGTAATGGTAGTGCATAGTAAAAGTTGCGTTGTAAACGTTGCATACCCACTCCAGTGGGTGCAACAGTAGGGAAAGTGTTGGATAGCGTGGGGGTTAAAATTACTATTCCAACTTCAGAGAATGCAACAGTAGGGAAAGCGCTGGATAGCGTAGGGGTATAAATTACTATTCCCACTCCAGTGAGTGCAACAGTAGGGAAAGTAAATACTTCATATATAAATATAATTAAGAGAAATATTAATACCAATTACAATTAATTACCAATTATATTTAAA
Source organism: Lissotriton helveticus (assembly GCF_964261635.1). Classification (NCBI taxonomy): domain Eukaryota; kingdom Metazoa; phylum Chordata; class Amphibia; order Caudata; family Salamandridae; genus Lissotriton; species Lissotriton helveticus. The sequence goes on from NC_136068.1 coordinate 1,271,139,421, forward strand.
TTAATTACCAATTAATATTTAATTAACAATTAATTAAAAATAAATACCAATAAATGAAATAACATATTAAATTAATTATAATTAAATTACTTCCCACCCTATTCCCCTATAAACCCACAACCCGCTACAGAAAATAAATTACTAAAAATAACATATGTATCAATTTATCAATTAAAATGAATTACCAATTATAATTTAATTAAATACCAAGTAATATTTAATTAACAATTAATTAAAAATAAATACCAATAAATTAAATAACATATTAAATTAATTATATTTAACTTACTTCCCACCCTATTCCCCTATAAACCCACAACCCGCTACAGAATTATATTACACAAAAATTAAAAAATATTAACTTACCTTATTTTCGATATTTTTGTTGTCTATATTCTATCTAGTCGATATTATGTCATTCTATATTTTTGACTTCGATATTTTGGCTACTCTAGTCGATATTTTTGTAGTCTATATTATGTCTAGTCGATATTATGTCTAGTCGATATTAAAAACTCGATATTATGTCTAGTCGAAATTAAAAACTCGATATTATGTCTGTTCACCATCAATTAGACTCCCAGAGGGTCCGTACCAATAAAGACACCTCCGGTAAAAGACGAACTCGAGAACGCCCTATCCTAGTGGGTGATCGAGTGCTAGTACAAGACCGCCATCCCGGAGGGAAGTTCCGACTGCCGTTTGAATTGGACCCTTGGGTAGTCGATGAGGTCAAAGGCACAAAAGTAACTGCCCAAAGAGGCCGAGAGAGAGTGACACAGAACATTTCTCAATTCAAGAAAGTGCCAGAGGACATCCCCAACGAATTCCCCGCAACTGGCCCATCAGAAGGGGCATCTGCGACGAACCCTCAAGGTGCCAACAGTGACTGTGACGTTCTACAGGACCCAGATACCCTCTCAGAGAACCTATGTACAACACCCTCTATCAGCACCTCCCAAGACTTGGAGTTTGGCCTCCCAGCTGCCAGCTGTGAGAGTTCAGTACCAAGGGAAGGAGATCAACAAAAAACGCCCTCGCCGACACCCCCAGTGATGGGCAGCCAAGGGCGGTATGGACTGTGGTCACACCCGAAGCCATCCCAGAGTTATAAAGACTTTATGTGCGGCTAACCAGAGGTGACCGACAATCCTGCTGCAGTGAACAGTATCCTGAGATCAAGTAAGAGCATGCTATAACTATTGTGTCTGAACTGGGACTGCCATGTGAACTCTAAGTTTGTTAATTTTTCAGTTATCCCTGTTGGGTTCTGTTGTCGACATTTCCGGGTGAAGGAGAATTGAAGTGTCGCCAAGATTTGGGTGAGTCCACTGCTCCTAATCGCACAGTGGGGAGTTGCCGCAACGCCTATGTGCATGTACGAGACTGGCATGTGCCAGAGGAGTGGAAGAAGGATAATAAAAAGCCCGGGGCTCCGGGCGTGGCTCAGTTACATGGCCACTACAATACAGGTAACTATGAGTGGTCATTGGTGTGCGTGGGTAAAGGCCTAATGACAGATACAACAACGCTGACAGACGGAACACTGCAGATTAATCATGATCCTGTTGCGATACTTGGAATGGTGTTAAAGTGCCTTTTTTGTTAAACTTCACTTTATGCAACATTATATTATGAAATACCAGTTGTGAGTTGTTTAGAAACCCTGGTATGGTATTTACCTTACAAAGGCTCACCACCACTCTCTCATGAAAAAATAAAGTAGAGAGAGCTTATTTATGAAGAGGAAAGACCCGCAGCCTGTGGCAGATCTGCAACTCTGTACACCGGGCCAATACCTGCCCTCAGCCTTGGCTGTTCGGCGGTGGAGAGAAAGGTTGTTCTTGGTCTTGCCAGCAATATAGGAGAAGGAGAGGCCTCCACTACAGCTGCACTTGATGTAGGGGTGAGGGCGACTGAGGAGGAACAAAGGTGTCTGGAGGGTTGTTGGCAGTTAAGTCGATGGTTGATTTAGGATGGTCCGTGATCATGGAGGGCTTTGTAGGCATTCATGAGGACTTTGGACTGGCATCTCCTCTGATTGGGGAGCCAGTGGAGGTCTCTGAATAGGGGGGTGATGTACGATCATTTGGGAAGGTCCAGGATTAGTCTGCTGCAGTGTTCTGTATGGTTTGGAGTCTTCTGTGTAGCTGGGTGAAGATGCCAGTGTAGAGACCATTGCCGTAGTCGAGGCAGCTGGTGATGTGGGTCTGAGTGATGCTCTTTCTTGTGTTGACTGAGATCCATCTGAAAATTCTGCGGAGCATACAAAGAGTGTGGAAGCAGGAGGAAACAACTGCATTTACTTGTCATTAACCCTGGGCGGTGAACTCTGCTCCACTCACAGAGTTTGCTGAGTTTTCCCCAAATCTTACAGAGCAGAGTTTTTTCCTCGCTTGCGCGAGTCAACATCAAGTTGGCGAGCGCGAGCGAGGAAAATCCAGTTGCCAGCAAAATTTGTCCTTATTCGTGATCGCCAGCGTCAAGTTGACGAGCTCGAGCGTGGAAAATCAATCTCCCAGTGAGATTTCTCAATGCGAGTGGTCGGATTTATCATTGCGAGTGGAAAGAAAAACAGCCTGCTTGAACTGTGCATGGTGCCATTTGCGATGATTGTACAGTGTGGAAAAACACCCATCGCTGAAAATGACCGCTTGAGGAGGTCCGCGTAGCGTGGCAGAGTTTTTTTTGCACATTGCAGAGTTCCATGTAGCGGAACTCCGCCCAGGCTTACTTGTCATTTCATGGTCAGTTGGCTGTCGAGGATGATTCTCAGGTTGTGTGCATGGCTGTTGGTGTAAGGGGCTGGCCCAGGTTTAGCTGGCCACTAGTTGTGGTCCATGAAGAAGGTTTTGTTCCAGAAAATTAGTACTTCAGTCTTGTCAGAGTTCGGTTTGTGGCAGTTGTTTCTCATCAAGTTGGCTACTTCGGTCATCGCACAGGAGAAATTGGTTTGGGCATTGGTGAGGTCCTCGATGAGCGAGAGCATCAGTTGAGTGTCTTCAGCGTCAGAGATGAGGTTGATGCCTTGGGACCTGACAACGTTTGCAAGGGACGTTATGTAGGTGTTGAAGAAGGTAGGCCTGAATGATGATCCTTGTGGTATGCTGCAAATTATATCCTTGGGAGAGAAGGTGAAGGGAGACATTGGATACTCTGTGTGCATCCTGTGAGGAAGGACGCAATCCACTTGAGGGCATTGTGCTGTAGGCTGATCTTATAGAGTCTGTTAATAGTGTATTGTGGAAGACAGTGTTGAATCCAGCAGAGAGGTCGCGGAGGATCAGGGCCACAGCTTCTCTGCAGTCAAGCAGAGTTCTGATGCCATCTGTGGCTGCTATCAGTGTTTGTCTCAGTGCTATGGTTGCCATGGAATCCAGATTGATAGGCATCCAGTAGGCTGTTACGTTCCAGGAAAATTCACTGAGTTGATGGTTGAAGGCTTTCTCAAGAACTTTGGCTGGGTATGTGAGCAGGGCGATTAGTCAAAAATTGTTTAGGTTGCTGGTGTCCATGGTGGGTTTCTCTAGGAAGGTCTGGCTTCTGCATGTTTCCATCTATCCAGGAAGGTTGCTGTGTTGTTAGAGGTATTGAGGATGCTGGATAGGTCCGTGTTGATGGGGTTCGCTTCCAGAGTGAAGATGTTGTTGGTGCTCCGGAGTGGATGGAAGACCTGATGGCTGCGGTGGTCTGGGTGGTGAATGTAGACCAGGCAGTGAGTGTTGGCTGGTGTTCGCTGGTTGATTGAAGTTGTTAAGGGTGGTGGGTTGGGGGGTTGAGGGGTCGAAGTTGGCGGCAATTTTGCTGTGGAAGTAGTCTGAGAGGATGTTGTAGACTTCTTTGGATTGGTGAATGTTGTTCTTTGTGGCTGTCAGGTTGGGGAATTCCTTGACTTTTTTGAAGAGTTCCTTAGTGTGGTTGGCCAGGTGACAATTTGGGGCGGTGATGGCTGCTTTCTTGGCTACCTTGATATGCTATTGATAGTTGCTGAGAGCTGTTTGGTGGGCAACTCTGTCAGTGGCAATCTTTGTGATGCGCCAAGGTTTATCCAGTTGGTAGGAGTTATGCTTGGTGATCCTGAGCTCTAGGGTGCATCAGCTGACATGTTTTGAGTTTTTTTTGGCTTTTGTTGGTTTCAGTGGGGCGACTCTGTCGGTGCAGTTGGTGGTACAGGTGGAGAAGTTCTTAATGTCCTGGTCAAGGTTTGCAGAGGCTTTGGGTTGGGTTGGGTGGTGATGAGGGCCTGTGTCCACAGGGTTTCGGAAACCACACCCTCGCTGCAGTGGGAGGAGGTGTGGCGCTTAGAGATGGTGGTAGGGGCATCAGCGATGGTGAAGTGTAAGGTGGTGTGGTAAGTTACCATGAGTTCTGCGTTGTGGCTGAATTTGATTCGGTCGCTGGAGGTGAGGATGGGTTAGAGTATGTGACCAGCCTTATGCGTGGGCCTGGTGACCAGTTGGGTGAGGCCAATGTTGTTCAGGTTCTTTAGGAAGGTGATGGAGTTGGCGTCATTGGGGACATCGATGTGGAAGTTGAGGCTGCCGAGTAGGATGTAGTTGTGGAAATCGATAGCCAGGTTGGACAGGTTCCCGGGAGTCTGTAGGTGAGGATGCCCCTTATCTTGGTCTTTGCGTCTGTCTGTAGTTGGAAGTTGATGTGCTCCATGAGAGACGTAGGAGTGTCAATGGTGATGGTGCATCCGATGGTTCCTTGAAGATGATGACAATGCTTTCCCCTTGTGTGATGGTGCTTTTCGAATAGCAGGATGCATTAACGATTAGCCAATTGGTAAGCCATGTGATTGAGGCAGCTCCACAAAGGACATAAAGTGCCAAGAGCTACGTAATTAGCTATTTGTGTGATAGTGGCAGTATTCCAAATAGTCAAATTAGTCATTAGTTTGAGTTTGTAGAAACCTGGTGCAGCCCATGAAGGCAATTCCGGGGAGTATACAGTATGGTGCCTGATTCTCTGAAGAGATCTGTGCCAGCAGTATTTGGCTGCTACCAATAACCAAGGTGCAAAATAAGGCATCCACTGTCCCCTGAAAAGGAGTTCAGCTATGGACAGCTCCTTCAGTGTGGCTCCCATGTACTGCAATTCGGGTGTTTGAGTTAGTGTTAGCCAGTGGATGACCCATTGCAATTTTATAGCATTATAGTTAGGCTTTACAGTTTCCAGTTTCTATTTTTCGTTAATTCTGGTGGTGTTTTTCAGTGTTTTCCAGTGATTTCAATACCTCAAAAAACAGTGCTTTTCAGTGGTTACTCATTTTTGCGCCATAAAAAACAACTGAAACAGTGTTTAAACAGTGTTTATGGAACACTTTGCTTTTATTATTGCTTGCTTTCTTCATTGATGCATGGTATATAGACAATGAACGTACAGTGTATATGAGGTCCAAATACATTTTTACAAGTCGAACTTATTGTAGTACACAATACATATTTCTTCAGTGAGTCTTTGGTCATTCGCACTCTTTTTCCCTCCCATGTAAACTTTTATTTGTGAAAAGGCCCTCTCGACATTGACACTTGAGACTGGCAATGCCAAAACAGCCAGTACACAATTTGCCAACTCTGGCCACTGCCGTAGCTTTCCATGCCAATACTGGTGCACCTGAAGGTTGACATTCTCTGGGACAGGTTCTGCAACATATGCGTTGAACTGGGTGCATATGCCCTCAGAGGTATTAAAGCGGTCAAAAATGAAGCTGTAATTTTCAAAGTCTGGAGAAAATTCCCCTTTATGGAAGGGATCTAACACTTGTGCAGAGTACCACAGTGAGGCTTTATTGACTTCAAACGCCATGGTTGGTGAAGGGACATTTCTATGCATCATTGCCAGCCATTTCTCATGCATTGTAAAATAAAATGTCCTTGATTTGTCCTAAACACTTCTTTGCTTACCAACTGGCAAACATTCTAACAGGGAACATGTTGCAGTGCCAAAGTCACTAAAAGTGTTGCCTAGCCTACTCTCGAGGAGATGTTTCACATCTACACCAATTATGCTGAACACTTGGAAGACAAGGGTGTTTTCAGACTCTAGTTTTTTGATTATGTCCACTTTATCAGTCATGTTTTCCTGTCAAAATCTAAGAATGCAGTAGAGTGTGCTTTTTTCACATCAGGTGAGCGGCTTTTGTTAGGAGCAGGCTCCAATGGAGCTTTTTAGTTGGGTGGTCTTCATGTGGCCCAACATGTGGGCCTGTTCAAAAAGATAGTAGGCATGCAGAAAGGTATGTAGAGAGGAATGGTTAGAGCTAGGATGAGCTAGGACGCAATGTGTGGCAGTGATTTGAAACTGAACACGCAAAAAGTAAATTCCTGAGTGACATTGTTACAGTAGTTGCAAGTAGGTAAGACAGGTGTATATGATGACTAGTTCCAGAGGTTAAAGTAGGGAGGATTTATTGGTAACTAAATCCCCTAGTTTTTTTAATTTCACCAAATAACTCGTTATACAAGTGTCAAAAAACAACTGTTCCTGCAACGTTAATGTCCACTTTCGGCTGCCTCAGTCTGAAACGGAAACAACGCTCTCTTTTACTCTGTGAAGGGAAAGAAGGAACAGACAGCTGAAGAAAAACAAGGAACACTTCGCCACAGTCTCAACAAGCAAAGTACGCATTCCCCAAATATTTGAAGGCTGTTTTGGATAAAGTGAATCACCTTCTGAGTATCTGGGTGTATTTCTATGCCTTGCTTCCACTACTGACAGGAAGCATGTAAATACGGTTAGTTCCAGGAGACACGGATATGCCTGGGGTCTTGAACAGTTAGAACACCAGCTCCTTTCTCAGGGTGTGACAGGCCAGTGAACTAACACAAAACGACGGGTCTCCCTACATAAAATAACCCACACCCCCTAGTCTCCCAAATTTCACAAATATTAAATGGCATTGGCCTGAATAAAGGCGTACTGAAAGCCTGAAGGGCTGGGGCTCACGGGAACCTGGTAAAAATGATACACAAAACAACACTCACCTCTCAATGGACTCTGCAGGAGGCTGCAGAGAAATGGAACTGCATCCACAAATGTTCCTATGGACTCCGGAGTAATGTTGGCTCACCTGAGACCTGTCCCCGCAAGGCTCGCATGACTTCAAGACAGGTGCTCTACCCCGGAGAGTTAGAGGAGACACGTCCCTGGCCAGACACGTTCGAGTCGAGGACCAGAAGTCCTTGGAGCACCAAGTGTCATTTGCCGGCCTTTCCTATCCTGCTTCTGACAATCTCTCCAGTACACCAAAGCCACCCCCAACACCCTCCCCTTTTCTTTCTCATTTTATTTCACTGTCCATCCTTCATTTTTGCTCCAGTTTTTTCTTTACTATTAATAGCCATCTTTGTCTATCATCCTTTTTTACATTTCTCTTATGCAAATTTTTTCAGTTTCCCTCTCTGGGTTGTCTCACATGTTCATCAATCCATCATATCCCTCTCTCTATTTCCTCATTTGCTCTGCAGGTCAGCCAACGACCCACACTCAGCTCCCATGGTATTCCTTGTAATTAATTAGCCTTTCTATGTGGACGTGAGAGGCCACCATGTGAATATTTAAAGTGTTATTGCGACCCAGTTCAGAAGTACACCAGTCCCAGTGACAGCCCCCGGTTAAGCTGCTTGAATGGGGCATTCACTACAATACCATTAAGACAAGGCCCGTTATTTCTGCAATTATTTAGATGTGCTCCATCTCCTAGGAGATGTGTTGTTTTTTTGCATTGTTGCGTCCTGTAATCTGTACAATCTTCAGCATTTCTTAAGAAATGTTTACACACGGTCAGAAATGTAGGCAAAGGTAGTTCTCAAATATAATGCGTTGAGACACCTTAGATGATTAAGCTCCCAGTGGTGTGTAAGTAAGCCGTTCCCACGTAATGTGTTAAGGAAACAGATATGAAAGTTAGAACTGCCATGACTTGAAATAACCTCAGTCATTTCTTCAGAACTACAATTGATAAGGATGAATTCCTAGTAAAAGAGACACCCCTTTCATCTACGGGCCCAGCTCCACCATCCTCTTACACTTTCCACCAAGCACTCCCTCACAGACAGAGCCCCACCAGCAAATATTACATAGCTCCTGGAGGCACAACTAGAGTCAAAATCGAGTGCAGCTGCAGGGGCTCTAAGAAGGGGTGAAAGAACAACAAAGTCTCATTAAGTAAATGGTCTATTTAAAGACCTGTGAAGTGCTCAGGTGTGGCCGCAGTAAGACAGATGCCAGACCACAACAGCTCCTCTCCCCCCACGTGAGCCAAGCAGGGTGCATGGTGTTGCTCTGGCCTTTGGGCCATTCACACCTTGGCTCCCCATGTGCCGTACCTGACCAGACACAATTGAGATATAATGATGCACCATTCCACTGTCAGCATACCATGACGGCATGGGCCACATGGATGGAACCATGAAACTCCTAAGAGCACTTAACAGTAGGAAACACTACAAAACTAACAACCCAGCAGCTGGTCAATGCTTCAAAACTAAACAATGCAAATTACAACAGAAGACATCATCTCACCAACAGCCATACCTGAGTCAGCAGAACCCACCAGCTTCACCCACACCAACTTTCTTCATTTGGAGTGGTAATTCACTTTACAGACTCTCACATAGGGCTCCGAACCCATAATATAGCGTAAAAATATTTAGAACTTGCTCGTTTTCATAACAGTGAGCACCATTATGAAGTTTAGAGACTGAACAGGAAAGCCTGAATATAATACAATCACAGAGGAGTAGCGCCCTGATATTCTTGAAGGATTCATTTCCATCATTGAGAAATAAGAAGCAGAGCTGGACCTTAGTTTCAAAACATTTAACACAAAGATTTTAAGCACAGAAAAAGTGATCATCAGCTAAACATGTGTCAGATAAAACCCCACTAATTACTAAAGAAGTGTGATGCATAATACTTCAAGCAGGAGACCACGTGCTCAGGAATAAAAGAACTAGAAAACATACAAAGAATAGGAATCTCTTTAATTGTTGAAAACTGTTTAGTATTTCTTCCTCTGAATTGATTGTATCTTTATCCTGAAGCCATGTATAATGAAATGGTATGAACATGACCTTGAATTATTAAACCAATCTGGTGTTTCAGTTGTTGCATGTGGTTTGCAGGGGGTTCCAGAATAACACTGGTGATAGTGGACAACCTTGCCTAGCACCACAGCCTATTTGTATTGGATCCAATATAATCTTGCTTGTTTAGCTTCGTGCTTCAGGCCTGGCATAAAAGAATCAGATCCAGGAAAGGATATGGGGTGTAACTTCCACTGGTGCAGCAGGTACAGAGGCACTGACCCAGAGGCCAAAGTGACCCACTGAACCCGGATTATTGCTGTATTTCACAGGCCAAACAGCATTCAAGGGGCTCATTTCATTCCTTGAACTAGGACTCATGAGACTCTGTCTGAAGGGCATCCATTCCCTGAGTCCTATGTTCTTCAAGACCAGAAATAGATCGGTCCAATCAAGTATATTAAATGCATTTTCCATATCTATTTAAACAAACGCTGCAGAGGCGCTATTTTACAGAACGTGATCTATGACATGTGTTGCAAAGTCATCCTGTGCCCTGGGCACCCCCCAACTTTTTGCTGACTGATGCTGGTGGTAACTGATTTTGATTGACCCTGGGCTCTCCCTAACCAGGCCCAGGGCCAGTGCTGAGCAGAAAGGAACACGTTAGAATACAGTTAAAACACCCAACAGACTATGGTATGGTGGGGTACCCCTGTAATTGGCATGACCTACCCCATAGACCCCTAGTATATAATAGGGCAGGGGATTGAAACTACCTAGAAGTCCCCAGTACCCTGAGGCATGGCAGTTTGGAGGCCTGCAGCTTTTTCTGCACTAGCATGTGTGCACTGCTGAAGCCTGAGGTCAGTTTAAAAGCAGCACTGGGTGCCAGGACTGCTTTTAAACAGTAAATTGTGCCCAAACTCGACTTTGGAGGTAGGGTTACATAAAAATGGAAACCCTGCAATGTTTTGGCATATTAGGGACCCCCAGCCAGGTTTTCCCCAGGTATCCCAGGGGTGGGGGGGCAGTTATCAATAAGGTACACCCTTATAAAAATGATTTTTGATATGCCTGGGTAAAGTGAAATTTCACATTTCACTCCCCACATTGTCTTAAAGTGCTGCTAAAATTCGACGTTGATGCTAGGAGCACTGGGTAAGGAGGATCTGCAACATTTCTGCAGATTCAGAACCCCTAAAGTCTCCCCTAGTTGCACAGGGGGTGGTGGTCCTGTAGAAATTAGGGAAATACTTCTAGAATATGTTTTTATAAGCCCTGGTGCTAGGAAACTGGCCCAAGACATTTTCCCCATTGCAAACCCCATGGTCCATAGGTTAACATGGTAGGAAGTTATTGATTAATAAATATTGATAGGAGAGGACTAGCCGGTCCATTCTAAGAGTTCCCAGAATGGAAGTAGTAAATCCAACAATATTATATTGTTGAACTTCTCCCAAGGTGTACATACAAGAAGTTATAAGACGTTCTTGTTTGTAAGTCTAAATTCAGCCTTCCAGTGGTCTGCCCTGATTGGTCAGAGTTAAGTGGATTAGCCAGGTTGCTTTGAAGAGGTGATAAAGAACCCCTGGGGTTAACAACTCTGCTGGGAGGTCAGTGTGCTGGTCTATAGGAATGCCAGGCTAGGGGGTGGAGTCGTAAACCATGCTCTTCACAGGCAGAGGGGAGGCCTGGGTTTCAGTTTCACTCTTACACTCTTGACCCAGAGTCAGAGCTAGGCTTAAGGAAGGTATGGGCAGATGGTAGGGGGAGAGTCCATGGAAATAAGCCATCCCAGAGGGTGTGTTTAGCCAGCTCTTATATCCTTGCTGGAAAATCAGCCATTATGGATTTGGAAGATTTGATGCACTCTGGGACAAAATAATGCCACACTACAGGATGTAGTCATAACTATGAGGAGGTACTCTGCTCTTATTGGTCAGAAGTAACCAGTTGCTTGACCCAGAGAATTTTGAATAAGTATCTGAGAGGGGCAGAGCCCTACAGATCTGCTGCTTGAAACTTACTGAAGCAAGAAGTGGCCTGCTGAGAAGTTTTGCTGTGCAAAGACTTCTAAGGCCTCACCTCTGAAGACTGCACCAAGTGAAATTTCAGCCCTGTGGATTACCTTGCTGCAAAAGGACTAAAGAGTGGACTCCCTGCAAGCTACAAGTTAACAGAGCTCACCGGGACATCCCCACAAAGAGTTCCCAGCCTGGAGTACCAGTGGATTGCGGAATTGAAGTTTCACACTTTCAAGAACCCTCTTGGAGATTCCAGAACCTTGGATTGTGTGTTGGATATGTTGGGACCCGCAAGCATAACTTCAAGAAGGAATTCTAACTGGACCCCGCCTGCTGGGGAAGGCGACACATTTGGTGAGATTCTCCAGAACAATTTTTAAAGGTGTTCCTGTCAGAGAAAACAAAACGACTAAAAGGGGCACTGTGGGTTTCTAAGCACTAGAAAGTGACTAATCTTTAAAAATTCATATCTCTGTGTTGTGTTGCTTTATTTGTCTTTACCTTTAAGGCATGCATCTCATGATAAGAATGTTATGACGTTATATAGAATACTGAGGTTGCATCTTGAGAACAGTGCCAGTGGTAATTCTAATGAATCCAGTGTAGTTAAGAGTAGTAATGGTAAAAGAACTACTACTTTACCCTTTTGGTTCAAAGACTATGTCATGAGTTGATTATCACGTGTATATATATAGTAACCTTTTATCTGTTATCATTCAATTTCCATTTATTATTTTGTTTTCTTTTGTTGTATTCATTTTATGTTTTTTTCTTTCCTTTCTCTTCTTGAAGAGAGGGGGATGTGTTGTGTTGCTTTATTTGTCTTTACCTTCAAGGCATGCATCTCATGATAAGAATGTTATGACGTTATATAGAATACTGAGGTTGCATCTTGAGAACAGAGTAGCGGTTGCAGAGGAGTAGGACTGGATAGTGGCTGCTCCCTGGCGCTCACCTGTATTTGATCAATTCTTACAATAAAGCTGGATACTACTTTAAGGACTGTGCATATCATTACAATTGGCGACGATGGAACAGAAGGAAGGACCCGAAAAGCATTAAATTGATTAATTGTGGAAACCGACGAAAGAATTACTGTGGGAAGAATCGTATTACAGTAATGAAAACGGAATCACAAAATCTAATGGCAACTGTGAATCGGTGGTAAGCGGAAGTGATTAGAACAACGTACCTCGTGTTAAAAAAGGTTTTTAATTGATTTATGCACGGTGCCTGCTGAATCTCTAGTGCTGCATCTTACGAACAGACGGTGAGATTCCATGCGGGAAGTGCGCGAGGCAACAAGTTGACTGTTGGGACATTTCTGGATTGCGAGGGATATGACGCTAGGACGCAAGGTCACGCAACGTAACCTTGCGCGGCGGCCATTTTAGTTAAGTGGAAGTATTAATTGAAGCAGAAACACGAGAATGTACGCGACAAAGGTGCTAAGGTCTATACACTGCAGCTAAAAAGTAGGAGAAAAAGAAAAAAAAACGAAAAGCAAGAGAAAGCTATCGTAATACAGGTGAGATTGTCGGGGAGTAGTGAATTTTATACAGAGGAAGAGCCAGTTTAAAAAAAAAAAAAAATAAGGGTAGAGAGGAGAGGAAAGGTTTATGGAGAGAGGAGACTCGAGTGGGAATACTGTTGAAGAAGTTCATACAGAGAATACAGAAGGGAGAATGGCACAACAGAATTTCAGTATAAGTGCTCCTCAACCATTCTGGGCTACTGGTAACCAACCAGAAATAAAGTGGATCGAGTGGAAAGAATATATTATAAACTACATTGAGGCAGTGGATGAATATAAGAAAATGAAAACCGGAGCAAAAGAAGAGGATTTTGTTACATTCTTTAGGGGCAATTGGTCTAAAAACTCATTCTCGCATGAGTAAAGTGGAAGATGTCAATCAGAATGTTTTTGAAAATTGCATTAGTAACATGGATAAATATTTCGCACCTAAGGTGTGCATGGGAGTGACTAGGAACAAATTCTTTCAAAGGAAGCAGAAGAAAACAGAGACGGTTGATGAATGGATTGATGACTTAAAAAAATTAGCGATTGATTGTAAATTCGGAGCTATTAATGATGAGTTGATACGGGACCAACTAGTTATGCATAATAATAATACTACGTTACAGGATAGACTGTGGGTGAATGGCGATGCGCCATTAGAGGTAGCTATTATGAGGAAAGCAGAAATGTCGGGGAGATGTTCTAATGTAGTTAAAGAAACGGAACATGAAAAAACCTCGGGCGCTATTTGCAAAATTATACCACAGAACAGGGCCCAAACAAGGTATCAACAGAGTTCACAGGGAAGATGGAATAGTCAACCGGCAAGATTTCAGAAGAAAGATACTAAAGGAGAAGAAAGAAGATGTTATCGTTGTGATAGCAAAGAACACTTGGCTTTTAGTAGGACCTGCCCTGCTATTAATAAGAAATGTGGTATTTGTGGGAGAGATGGCCACTTTTCAAAAATATGCCGCAAACGTAGCAATGTAAAATATGTTTGGGATGAAGAAGAAGTGAATGTTGAAGAGGATGATGAAAGTTTGGAGTGGGTAAAAAATGTGAGAGGCAATTATGTCATCAACATATCAGATGAGGCTTTAGAAGAGAAGCATTTATGTAAGGTATCTTTTGGTGGTGTTGTGGTGGAAGTGTATGCAGATTCGGGATCTTCTTACACTATTGTAAATGAGGGGATTTGGAAGAAATATTTTGTGGAGAAAATTGGGGATCAGTTAAGATTATCAGATATTTGTCCGGTAGGGTATACGGGGAAGAGAATTGAGATGCTGGGTTACAGGTGGCTCACATTTTTATTTAAAGGAAGGAGCACAAGAGGGAAGTTATACGTGTCTAAAGTAGGACCATCAGTTTTGGGGTGGTGGGATCAAAAGAATTTAAGTATTATTTTGGATCCCAATAGTGAAGAAAAGGTGTTGGTTATGGATGAAGAGAGCAAATTGAGTGATGTTTTGAACAAAGAATTTCCGGGAGTGTTTGGTACAGTGTTGGGGAAATTAAAGGGCTTTGAACACAAAATACAACTCAAAGCAAATGCACAACCTAAAATACACAAAGTTAGACCCGTCCCAATGTTAATCAGAGATGTAGTGAAAGGAGAGATACAAGGGTTATTGAGCAAAGGAATCATTGAGGAAGTAGAAGCCTCTGAATGGATCAGTCCTATTGTCGTTGCACGGAAATCGAACGGAAAAATCCGTTTATGCATAGACTTACGCCATCTTAACAACAACATTGTTATAGAAAAATGTCCTTTGCCCAAAATCAACGAGATGGTGTCCTCATTTAAAGGTGCAACATGGTTTTCAACCATAGATTTATCTGCTGCTCACCATAAAATAGAATTAGAGAGCGAGTCTAGATATTTAACAGCCTTTATCACACCCTTCGGGTGTTATCAATTTAGACGAATGCCATTTGGGTTAGCGTCGGCTGCGGCGGTATTTCAGAGATTGATGTATAGATTATTGGGGAACATGGACATGATTGCATTCTTTCAGGATGACATTTTGATGGCAGCTAAGGACAAGGTAGAACATGACTCTAAGTTAAGACAAGTTTTGAAGGTTCTGTGGAAAGCAGGACTTACAGTAGAATTATCAAAGTGTAAGTTCTGCAAGAGAAGTGTATCTTATTTGGGACACATCATAAGTGAGGAAGGAGTAGAACCAAAACCGGCTTTGATTGAAAACATTGTGAATTCCGCGGCACCGAGTACTAAGGAGGAGGTAAGGACATTTCTAGGTATGGCGGAATATTGCGCAAAGTTTGTGAAAAATTTTGCGTCAAAAGTGTTTCATATTCGAAGTCTGCTTAAGAAAAATGTGAAATTTGTTTGGACAAAAGAGTGTCAGGATGAGTTTGAGAGGATTAAAGTGGATTTACAGAGTGTTAATGCTTTGGCAAGTTTTGATCCCAATGCTGAATGTTTATTAACAACTGATGCAAGCGATAAAGGTATAGGTGCAGTATTATCCCAGAGAGATCATATGGGAAAAGAAGTGATTATTCTTTTTGCTTCTAGAGCACTTTCCCCGGCTGAAATCAGATACCCCATCATTGAAAGGGAAGCATTGGCATGCGCGTGGGCGCTGGAACATTTTAGAGCTTTTGTGTGGGGCAAACCAGTGACTATTAGGACAGATCATCGTCCATTAGTGAAGATTTTGTCATCTGATGGCGTTTCCCGAGCTTCAGCTAGGATGGCAAGATTATCTATGCGTATGAAAGAATTTATTTATGAGATGGTTTACTTACCAGGAAGAGACAATGTAGTAGCAGATTGCCTATCTAGGTTGCCATCCCCACTTGAGGAGTGTGTGGATGACCCCTGGGGAAATGTTAATATTGCTTTAATTCATGATTCAGGTGTCCCAGCTATCAGCAATAAAGAGTGGTTAGAAGAACAGGACAAAGATTTGGAACTTAGAGAAGTTAGGAAATATATTTGTAAAGGTTGGCCAAGACAATGTTTTATGGAAGGTAATTTTAGATCATATTGGGAGGTTAGGATGGAATTATCTTTAGAAAAGGATATACTTTTCAGAGGCGACAGGGTCATTCCTCCGATTTCTTTAAGGAAGAAGGTTTTAGAGCTATGTCACGAGGGACATTTTGGCATAGGGAGAAGCAAAATTGTGGTGAAAAGCATGTTTTGGTGGCCAGGTGTGGATAAAGACACTGAGTCATTTGTTAGAAACTGTGATGTTTGTAGTGCTGCAGATAAAACTCTGAAGACCTTAAAACCTTGCATGAGTGATGGACGTATTCCAGAACTTCCGTGGGAAACTATTGCAGTGGATATCATTGGACCCATTGGGGAAATGAAAGAATTCGGTTTGGTAGCCATTGATTTATTTACAAAATGGCCTATTGTAAGATTTGTGGACAAAGCAGACACTTGTAGTGTGTTAAAATTTTTGGACAAGATTTTTATTATGGAGTGGTTACCTGTTTGTGTCCTTACGGACAATGGAGTACAGTTTTTATCACACATGGCTAGTAATTATTTTCAGAAGTGTGGGGTGAAACATAAAACAACCGCGTTATACAATCTTAGTGGGAACGGCACTGTTGAGAGGTTCAATAGGGTGATCAAGGGGGTTATTCAAGCAGCGGTTATAAAGAAATTGGATTGGAAAGTTCAAGTACAAAAAGCTGTTTGGTCTTACAGGATCACACCACAGACAAGCACAAGATTATCTCCATTTGTTATGATGAGGGGGAGGTTACCGAGGAGCAAAATTAATCCTGGTTGGTTGATGGAGGGTAAGGTTAAACTGAGGTAAAGAATGATTTGGAGTTACTCCACTCTAAAAGTAAGGAATTTTATGATAAACACTATGGTACGAAAATTGTGGAAATTAAAGTTGGTGATTGGGTATGAGTCAAGAAACCTTTTAAGGTACCAAAAGGTGAAAGTCGCTTTGAACCACAGAAACAAGTAATTGAGATTTTGAGAAATGCCGTTAGATTAAGTGATGGCAAAGTATGGAATTTGAAGAGTATTGCTTTTAGTCATGATAAATCTGATGAAGTAGAGGGAAAAATGACAGACAATCAAAACATATATGATTGGATGGAAGACCATTTTGAGAATAGTTGTCTACAAGCACAATTTGCTGATACTGAAGAAAACACTAATGGAGTTAGGTGTGATTCATTTACTGCGGGTCAATTTTTATGTGAGGAGGGGGAAGGGGTTGCCGGTCATTGCAGTAGTGGTGTCAATGGTGATTCCAACAATGCCAGTGGTAATTCTAATGAATCCAGTGTAGTTAAGAGTAGTAATGGTAAAAGAACTACTACTTTACCCTTTTGGTTCAAAGACTATGTCATAAGTTGATTATCACGTGTATATATATAGTAACCTTTTATCTGTTATCATTCAATTTCCATTTATTATTTTGTTTTCTTTTGTTGTATTCATTTTATGTTTTTTTCTTTCCTTTCTCTTCTTGAAGAGAGGGGGATGTGTTGTGTTGCTTTATTTGTCTTTACCTTCAAGGCATGCATCTCATGATAAGAATGTTATGACGTTATATAGAATACTGAGGTTGCATCTTGAGAACAGAGTAGCGGTTGCAGAGGAGTAGGACTGAAGAGTGGCTGCTCCCTGGCGCTCACCTGTATTTGATCAGTTCTTACAATAAAGCTGGATACTACTTCAAGGACTGTGCATATCATTACACTCTGGTTCCCTGCAGTGGATTTTTTTTCTCGTTTTGGTGTCATTTAAAAGAGATAAATATTAGCTATTCTTATAAATTGGTGTTGGATTTTTATTATGTGTTGTGTCTTAATTATTTACTGAAATTGTGTTTTTAAATGCTTTACATACCTGTCTTTGAAGTTAAGCCTGTCTGCTCGCAGCCATGTTACCAAGGGTTGAGCATAGGAAAAAATATCGAAGACCTATGCTGGGTCCTATCATGTGCTAGTGGCCTTATTGCCAGTGGCAGACCTACATTTGCCCCTACCAATAACCCACTTTCCAGCAACATGAAATAATCTGCACAAATTAATTTCTATATTCTTCCTGTAACCAATCCATTTTGGTCCGTATGGACAGGCTGCTGGAGAACTGGATGTAATCCATTAGGCAGGGTCCTACCTAATTTGTTTTTGTTCAAGTTTAATTTAGATAGGGTTCGAAAGGAAGTATAATCCGATTGATCTCTCTGAGGCTTTAACACCATTGTAATGATGGTTTCACCAGAGGTATGGGGGAGTATGCCCTCCTCGTGGGCAGCCAGGGACATTTTGTGTAACTGTGTGATATTGAAAAGTCTTCTAAAATTCCTGCAGCACGTATTTAGCATGTTCTCATCGGGAGCAGTGACCACGAGTCCCAGCATGCTAAAGGCCGTTGGGTAAAAACTGTACTGGGCGAAGGTGTTCCTGCTGACATGAGGCCAGCTGGCAACTCCTGGGATGCCTCCAACATGTGGGTGTGTGCCCGTGCCCTGTGCCACTCCACTGCACAGAAACCCGACTTACTGACAATACTTGTTTCTAACAAGCCTATCTTTATGAGATTCACACAATGTCAGGAGGCAGCAGAGCGTGCTTACCTTCAAATGCCTTTCTCTAATATCACCTTCCATATAGCAACAGCAAAGCCAAGAATAGAAACGCAAGCATCATCACTCTGAAAATAGGAGTTCAGAACATCAAAGAAACCTGTCCTTCGAATCGGCCTGATCTGAAGAAAGCTTCCTCCTGTTCCAACTTCATTCACCAACAACTGTAGTAAAAATATGACCCAGTTGCGCCCTAGACCGAGCCATGGGCACTCCACCAGTGCCTGTGTTGTAGGAACGAACCTCCCTGCCAGATGTGGTTAGGGGTGCTCTGAGCCCACTCTGATCGTGCACTGTCAAGTCAAGTTATCCTGCTTCGGGGCGCTCCTCAGTACGAGGGAGCATTCAACTCACCTTTCTGGTCCCCTTCTACTGAGGTAGCCCCATTAGACGTGGCAGTGGATCCGCTGCTTTAATCGGTAGACCATCACCAATTTGGGACATGTTTACTAAAATGTCACACACCGCAGCGCAGCACCACAGGTGATGGAACCATTGTCAGAGTGGGGGTGCTGCCATCAGTGTTATCTCATCATCACAATCCAAAAACAAGTACAGCAATGACCATTTCTGGGGATTGAATGGCCCTCTCGGTCTCACTGCTCATATTAGCTAATGTGGTGAAGGGGGCTTGAACCACTGAATGGGGGTGACTCAGTGCCGAGACTCTTTGCTGTCCCCAGGCTGTGCACATTGGAAAAGTGTTTTATGCCAGGTCCCAGGGTGAATAGAGACCACAATGCGACATGCAGTGCGCTGCCCCTGATGTGCGAATCGCTGCCAGTATTTCCTGGTATCATTATTAACTGTGGCCACATGTATGTCTTCCCATAACATGCATGTCCCACTCATGCTGTGCTTTTCTTTGGACTGTTCTGTACTGCTTCCTGCTGACTGATTTTACTAGGGTCTCATCTCTCTAGGGCCTGTCGAAGTTTAAGTTTTGCCCTTTTGCGAACAGTGTTAGACCAGCTACAGCCTGGTTTAGTGGCCTTACGATTCTGTGCATAAAGGCGTACAGAGCACTCACACAAAGTACGCAATACGCAATGGTGTATCTGTGGAGCTACAAGATGCCTATCATGGGAAGAAAAGGAAATATCTGAATCAGAAATAGCATTTAGCAAGGCCCTGTTCATTTTAGTCCTGAGGTCAGGCTGAGTTGCTACTCTGGTTCATTTTACCCGGCTCCCATTATTTGATGGCAATAATTCTACGGTGAGGGGGGGGGAGATATTGTCTGAGTGTTTAAGGATATCTCGCAGCGAGCAATGTGATACGTTGTGATCGCTGTCTGTCCTGGGTATCACCTTCGTGTCTAAACAGAGCTCCAGAGGTGCAGGGCAATCAATATACAATCTATTCTGCTGGAGGAGCCAGTCCGGGTAAAGGTATGTGCTGCAGTTTGGTCAGACATGGTGCGGCCATTACATGCCCTCAGCCCAAAGGATAGTAACTGATACACGGCGTCTGTCCATCTCTTCATCGGGGTGGCAATTGAAGGCAGAATGCCCCATCCTCTGCATTAAAGGGGGAAGAACTATTCTGATCTGTAGGCTTATATGTCATGTTAAAATCGCCCACAATTATTAGCGGGTTGTTCAAAGTAAAACGATGTCTATGAGCAGGGAAAAGCTGTGAAGTCTGCCTTTCTCTACTCCCCTTTATCCCACGATTATCTATACTACTATAATAAAGGAAGAACTTTCAGCCTTTGAGGCGGGTAAACTCGGGAACCACAGCGCCAATCCACACACCTGATACACCGTTGGAATCGTTCAACAAGAAGAGAGGTAGGGAGAGTCGTGTGACACTCTTGATCCCCGGTCAATAATTAATAAACAAAAAAAGAGTGTCTAGAGAAATAGGTTTTGCCACAGAGGGGAGCAACAAACTCAAGCTTATGAGACGACCTCACTGGGACGTTTAAAGAAAGCCCTCACTCACCACCTAGTGATGACATGCTTCATCATCGGGCTTCACCAAAGAGACTGAATGTCTCTTTGGTGTGCTGCAACGCCAGAATTACTGCGGAGCGGGATAGTGAGTTAAGGGCGTGTTGTGTGATACTAAACTAGTGAGTGATGAGGGTATTAAAAAGTCAGTAGTGTATCACAATGAAAATGTTATTCTATGACCACTAAAGACAATGATTAAAATAATGTGTATGGAAGCAGTCCACATTAAGTTGAGTGGAGGATTCCTATGCATCAGTCGACATGTTTCTTGCCATCGAAACGGTGTGATTTTACCCGGCAATTCTTCAGGACTAAAAAGTGTTCTATACCCTGGTGGTATGGACGCGCTAAGGCCCACCCTTACCTAGGGGCGTGAAAGTGAAAATTAAACAAAATTGTAAAAAGAGCAAAAGAATTAGGAAGAATGAATGGCTTCCTAATAACTCCTGGTTTTAGAGGCTTCGATTTAGCGATTTCTGCACCTGGAGAGAAAAGTGGGACATAGACATACATATAAGACATAACAAACATTTAGTCATGAAACTGAATGTTGCTGTAGGTCTATGGGGCTCCATTCAGTGGCAAAGAGACAGTAGTGGTAGAATAGCGTTATTTTTATCACCACCTCTTGTCCCTGGGTACATAACTGTAAACTCTGGGAAGTGCTGTGCACTATACGTGATCTGGGTGTGATTAAAAACAAGAAGGGAGACATCAAGGACAGCGATCAAATTAAATTGCATCGTTCGATCGCAGCAGGTAAGTAAAATAAATTAAAATGTCTCACTTTTCTGGCGTTAAATTAAATCACCATGGATCTCAGGAGGGGGGTGGGAGCGTATTCGGCACACCCTGTTCGGTGTCGAAATTAGAGGGAGACAAAGACATGACATAACTGTAAATACGGGTAGACACTCGTAGTAAGGTCGGTACTTAGCTTAGTGCTTGTGGTCATAAGGATCTGGAGAAATTACTCACGCCCTCGACGCTCGGCACCCTCAGTCTACATGCATCGCCCTCGGACTGGATCCTGAAGATGTCCGGGCGGCGTTCGGTAGCCGTTTTTGTTAGTGCAACACCGAGGCGGCGATTGCTTCCGGGTGGGCGTGGCCTCGAGCGATGCATCGTCACGGGTCGTTTGAGCCTATCGCCATACAGTAAGGCTCGTGACGTTGAGGTCACGTGAGCGGGACTCGCTGCGAAGCGGTTGCTAAGTGACGGCGAGTATGTGAGACTGACATGCTTCTGTGCGAGCTTAGATATTACGTTAAGGACTCCAGAGGATATTAGTTATGAGAACTTTTCAGCGCAATTATTTTAGAAGAGCACCGAAGTATTAACCATGCTCGCAGTGGCCCATTTGTAATCCATAATGACTACTGCTAATACAGTAAGGACCACCGGGTACCCGGTGAGGTAATAGGTAGATGGTGCATACACTATACTAAACTTTGGATTAAGGGGTAAATCAAGAGCTTCACTGACCAATATCAAACAGACTAATTTATTTGATCAAAGTATTCCAGGCGATATCGTCGTTCAGACCGGTGAGGTGTGTCCCCATTCTGTAGACCCACCTCTGTTCTTTCTCAAAGAGGCGGTTGACCATGTTACTGCCGCTATTCACATGTTCAATAATTGTCCAGTGCATGTCGTTGGTGGTATGATTCAATTCCAAGAAATGTCTGCTCATTTTAGTAGTTAACTTTTTACATCTTATGTTGGAACGGTGCTCGCAAATTCTGTGTTTCACCTTGCGGCTAGTCATTCCTACATATCGGAGATCGCAGGGACACGTGATGAGATATACCACGTTTTGTGTGTTACAATTCGTGTGGTCTCTTTGCGTCCAGATTTTGCCTGGCTCAAGGTCTAATGTTTTTGAGTGTGATGTAAGGTGGCAGACACTGCAGTTTGTGCAGGGGAAGTGTCCAGTCACCCTCGGTAATCCCCAAATCTCGGTTACAGGTCTTTCTATAACCGGGGCTGTGGATTTCGGTCGTGTGTGTACCAAAGTGTCTTTCAAGCTGCGTCCTTTTTTAAAAGAGAATAGTGGCTTATCCCAGTCTTTTTTGGTATTGGATAGAATCCTCCAATTCTTATTGATTGACTTCTTCATGTAATTTGACAGGGTGCTGTATGTTGTTACACATGTGAGCGGTATGTCTTCAATGTTGGGGACCTTGTCTTCTAGGAGTGCTTCCCGTGGTTGGTTGCGAGCCCTTTTGTATCCTTTATTCAAAGTGCACATAGGGTAGCCACGTGACTTTAGTTTCTCGGTAAGCTCTGCAGATTGTGTTTTGAAATCCTGGAGGCTCGAGCAGTTACGTCTTATCCGTAAGTACTGGCCATATGGCAGATTCTCCTTTAATGGGCGAGGGTGGAAACTTGTGAATTCCAGAAGATTATTCCGTGCAGTGGGTTTTTGATATGTTTTTGTGGTGAGTCTTGTACAGGTAACTTTTACTGTCACATCAAGAAAAGTCACTTCAGACTGACTTAATTCAAAAGTGAATTTCAAGTTCGGGTCGAGTGTATTTATCCAGGTGAGGAAGGCCTGTAAATCAGCGTTATTACCTGTCCAAACCACCAGGACATCGTCAATATAACGTTTCCAGATTTTCACGGAGCTAGTGTGGGGGCTGTTGGGTTGTAATATGTATTTCACTTCGAAATCAGCGACATACAGGCCCGCCACACTAGGGGCAAAAGTACTGCCCATGGACGTCCCAGTGGTTTGTAGGTAGAGATTGTTCTTGTCGGAGAAAAAGTTCTCCTTCAGCGCTATTGCAGCGCAATCCAAGATGAAACTTTTTGATGTCTGATAGTTCCAAGAAACCGAGTCTAGAGCCGTCCCCAGGACCTTGATGGTGTCATCCTGGGGGATGCTGGTGTACAGACTCTCGATGTCTAACGTGACCAATGTCACTGTGTCACCTGTAAGGTCTAGATCTTGGAGCAATTGGAGAAGGCTCTTGGTGTCTTTGAGGTAGGAAGGGGTATTCTGGACAATCGGCTTAAGGAAGTGGTCGCAAAAGCGTGATAAAGGCTCCAATAATGAGCCTATGCCCGACACGATTGGCCTCCCTGGTGGTGGTAGCCGGTTTTTATGGGTCTTAGGTAGCGTGTAAAAATATGGAGTGACACTTTCACTCGTGCTGAGGAAATCTGCTTCATTTTTGGAGATCTCTCCCATCTTTTCCGCTCTCCTTACCCGACTGTTGATTCGTTTTCTGAGATCTGGTGTAGGATCCCTTGATAGGGGCTTATAGTTCTTCCTGTCATCTAGAAGGGTTTGGCATGTCTTATCATAGTCAGCTGTGTTTTGTATTACTAGGCCTCCGCCCTTGTCCGCTGGCTTTATTGTAATATTTTGATCATTTTGCAGTGACTTCAGTGCATGATGTTCTGCCGTACTGAAATTGCTAAAGGATGGGGTGTCCTGGTAACTTTCGAGGTCCAAAAAGACCGCTTGCTCAAATGCAGTGATGGCTGCCGGTACTGATTGAGGAGGGGGGATGAAAGTCGAGCTTAATCTCAGTCCAGTGTCTCCTTTACGCAACATTTCGTTCGGATCTTCCTTGCCCTCAAAGAAAGCCTTGAGTTTAAGTTTTCTAAAGAAAGCCGCAAGCTCACAGTGGAGTTTAAATTTATCTGGGCGTGCTGTGGGGACGAAACCGAGTCCTCTTTCAAGAACCTTAACTTCGGTAAGGGACAGAGTTTTGTCCGAGAGGTTAGTTATTAGACTTACAGGCCGCTCGTTCCCGGCTGCTGTTCTCTGTTGCGGGTGTGATTACTCACCGCATCGTTGTCTTCCCACGACACATGATTCGTCGGTTGGTTTGTCCCTCTTCTCTTCCCTCTCCCCCTCCGGCCCCCGTCTAAAAAAGGCTGGCAGTATTGTTGTTGGAAATCAGGGGGTGGCATGAAGGCTGGGTTCCAACCCATCATTGGGTACGGGGGTTGGTGGAAGGGGAATTGGTGACCCATGACTGACATCTGCGGTGGGGCTGGCCATCTTGGTGGCTGATTGTGAAAGCCTTGGCGTCCCCTGTTGTTACGGTTTCCCCTGTTGCCTCGTCTTCTACCTTGTTGGTAGGATCCAGTACTGGATCCACTACTGTTGGATGCATCGTTATCCGACTGATCATTATTGTTTGAATTTCTAATTGGCGGTGTGAATGAGGGAGCAGTATAAGGGACTTTCTCGAATTCAAATTTTTTCAGGTCTTTCTGAAATTTGTTCACCTTTGCTTGTGTCAAGTTATCCTTATATTCATTAAGTTCTTTGTTTATTTCCTCGAGTTTTTTCCTGTAGCCGGTTATTGTTGTTCGGAATTGAGACTCAGTCTCCTGAATTTCCACCTGCAAGGCATCGGAAAGTCTTAAGGCAGTTTTTATAATCAGAACGAGCCAGTCGCGGGTACAATGCCACGCGATCATGGCCCATTCTTTTCTGAAGGTGGCATCATTTAGAAAAATACGAGGAGCATTCGTAACTAGAAGTCCTCGTGGAGCAGCATTTTTAAGGAGGTACTGTTTTAGTATTGTGCCATGAAGAATAGTCCTAATTCTATCACGTTTAATCTCTGTGAGTTTATCCCATTCAGAGGTATGGGCTATCACCTGTGAAATAGCTGGATCAGCAAACAAATTAGTATCCGACAGGATGTCTGCTACTTCCGACTCAGAATATGTCAATCCCAGGTTCGACATGGTGGCTACTCAGTTGAGGAGACAGGTAAAGATAAAATTCTTAAAAGAGACACAATGTGCGCTCAATAAGACAAGCTCTCACAGCTGCGCGCTGCTCAGTATAGTTCAACAAGAAGAGAGGTAGGGAGAGTCGTGTGACACTCTTGATCCCCGGTCAATCATTAATAAACAAAAAAAGAGTGTCTAGAGAAATAGGTTCTGCCACAGAGGGGAGCAACAAACTCAAGCTTATGAGAGGACCTCACTGGGAAGTTTAAAGAAAGCCCTCACTCACCACCTAGTGATGACATGCTTCATCATCGGGCTTCACCAAAGAGACCGAATGTCTCTTTGGTGTGCTGCAACGCCAGAATTACTGCGGAGCGGGATAGGGAGTTAAGGGCGTGTTGTGTGATACTAAACTAGTGAGTGATGAGGGTATTAAAAAGTCAGTAGTGTATCACAATGAAAATTTTATTCTATGACCACTAAAGACAATGATTAAAATAATGTGTATGGAAGCAGTCCACATTAAGTTGAGTGGAGGATTCCTATGCATCAGTCGACATGTTTCTTGCCATCGAAACGGTGTGATTTTACCCGGCAATTCTTCAGGACTAAAAAGTGTTCTATACCCTGGTGGTATGGACGCGCTAAGGCCCACCCTTACCTAGGGAGGTGAAAGTGAAAATTAAACAAAATTGTAAAAAGTGCAAAAAATTAGGACGAATGAATGGCTTCCTAATAACTCCTGGTTTAGGAGGCTTCGATTTAGCGATTTCTGCACCTGGAGAGAAAAGTGGGACATAGACATACATATAAGACATAACAAACATTTAGTCATGAAACTGAATGTTGCTGTAGGTCTATGGTGCTCCATTCAGTGGCAAAGAGACAGTAGTGGTAGAATAGCGTTATTTTTATCACCACCTCTTGTCCCTGGGTACATAACTGTAAACTCTGGGAAGTGCTGTGCACTATATGTGATCTGGGTGTGATTAAAAACAAGAAGGGAGACATCAAGGACAGCGATCAAATTAAATTGCATTGTTCGATCGCAGCAGGTAAGTAAAATAAATTAAAATGTCTCACTTTTCTGGCGTTAAATTAAATCACCATGGATCTCAGGAGGGGGGTGGGAGCGTATTCGGCACACCCTGTTTGGTGTCGAAATTAGAGGGAGACAAAGACATGACATAACTGTAAATACGGGTAGACACTCGTAGTAAGGTCGGTACTTAGCTTAGTGCTTGTGGTCATAAGGATCTGGAGAAATAACTCACGCCCTCGACGCTCGGCACCCTCAGTCTACCTGCATCGCCCTCGGACTGGATCCTGAAGATGTCCGGGTGGCGTTCGGTAGCCGTTTTTGTTAGTGCAACACCGAGGCGGCGATTGCTTCCGGGTGGGCGTGGCCTCGAGCGATGCATCGTCACGGGTCGTTTGAGCCTATCGGAATACAGTAAGGCCCGTGACGTTGAGGTCACGTGAGCGGGACTCGCTGCGAAGTGGTTGCTAAGTGACGGCGGGTATGTGAGACTGACATGCTTCTGGGCGAGCTTAGATATTACGTTAAGGACTCCAGAGGATATTAGTTATGAGAACTTTTCAGCGCAATTATTTTAGAAGAGCACCGAAGTATTAACCATGCTCGCAGTGGCCCATTTGTAATCCATAATGACTACTGCTAATACAGTAAGGACCACCGGGTACCCTGTGAGGTAATAGGTAGATGGTGCATACACTATACTACACTTTGGATTAAGGGGTAAATCAAGAGCTTCACTGACCAATATCAGACAGACTAATTTATTTGATCACAGTATTCCAGGCGATATCGTCGTTCAGACCGGTGAGGTGTGTCCCTAACCGTTGGAATCGTCAGGGTGTGTAGATGGTTATAGGCTATATAAATTAAAAAAAGAACGTTATTTAAAAATTGTTAAGTAAAAAACAAAGTAGTCCCTCCGAAGTAGCACCGGCCTCGACGTGCGTGCTCACGTCAGGAGCGCGGGGAGGAGCGGCGTCCAGGAGCGCGATGAGGAGCACCGGACATGGCGCGGGGGAGGAACGGTGACGTGAGGAGTAGCGTACAGGCCAGCGGCGGTGCGAGCATCGGACAGGCGGGAGGAGCGGCGGCTCAGGTAAGGGGACCCATGTCGGGGCTGGCGGGAGTCGGGGCAGGCGGGGGTCGGGGCAGGCGGGGGACAGGTCGGGCGGGGACCCGGGCTGGAGGAGCGGTGACGTGAGGAGCAGCGGACAGGCCAGGGGAGGAGCGGCGGCTCAGGTAAGGGGACCCATGTCGGGGCAGGCGGGGGTCGGGGCAGGCGGAGGGCGGGGCAGGCGGGGGTCGGGGCAGGCGGGGGACAGGCCGGGCAGGGGCTCGGGCTGGAGGAGCGGTGACATGAGGAGCAGATGACAGGCCAGTGGCGGTGCGAGCAGCGGACAGGCGGGAGGAGCGGCGGCTCAGGTAAGGGGATCCATGTCGGGGCAGGCGGGGGTCAGGGCAGGCGGGGGTCGGGGCAGGTGGGGGTCAGGGCAGGCGGAGGACAGGCCAGGCCGGGGCCCGGGCTGCTGCACAATGTCGGGGCGGGCGGGGGTCGGGGAAGCCTGTTGCACCCGGACAAGGTCGGGACGGGCTGCTAGTATACATTATAAACGTGGGTTGTGTGAGAATCCTCCCCTGTCATCATAACTCCTAGAATATCATCAAAGGCTATAACAACTGGGGATAATTTCATTTTTAAAGAAGTTCAAACCCAGATCAAAAGGCCACCTGAGGCAAACCCCTTCCCTGTATAATGTGTAGGTTTAAAGAAATTGATGTAGCCGACCCTAAAAATGGGATCAACGCTCCAGGTTTCCTGCAGTAGACATACATCGAATTGGTCTGTAAAAAGTCCCCATGCAGGGTCAATCAAGCTTAGATTTAGTTCCTGCCACATCCAGGACAGCATATTAATTACTGTGGAGTGTCTGAGATGGTCATTGGACTGGGAGGTCAAGGGCCTGCTAGATGAATCCACGGCTACCAGGTTCATCCTCTCTGTGGCACCGTCCAAGGGTGACATGTCATTAGGCTCGGAATGGCCCATCTCACTTCTGGCGTCTGTGTGAGGAACACCTCCCAGTCAGTCAATCACAGAAGTGCCCGCAGCATGTGGCCAGTCAGACATTTCTGAGAGGGGGTGAGTTAGTAAGCAGGGGCTAGGGCTTTCGACAAATCAAAGGTCACCAGAGAGGAGCGATTTGGTAGCTAGAGGCAACAGGTGGGTTTAGTTTAAACCTTATATTAGTGCCTGGTGGGAGATCTTTGCGTAATTCCAAGCCTACTAGTCCGTTGGCCAGGGTGCTAGATTTAAGGATTAGCTTAATAAAATCAAAGGACCCAGGTTGGCCAGAAGTGTCATGGTGCCGTCTGGCATTCTTGATGTCAGAGCGTATGACTAAATAGCAGTTCCAGACAGACCTTACATGGTATACACATTTATTAATTAGGGAGTCCTCATCTACATAGGCCCCCTGAGACAGTTTAGGTACCCTTATCATGTAGATTGTTCCTATTCTCTCCAGCTTTGTCTTGCCTAGCCTTCCCCTAGCTGGGTTAGGTTTTGAGCTTTTATTTCTCTTATCCAATAGTGTATCTGTGGCTTTGAACTTGCCCATTTCTTTGCCACTATGGGTCTATGTTTATGGTCGGACCACACAATCACTCAGTTATACCCTTTAGAAAAAAACAATGATGTTAGCAACCAGGGAGGCAAATATAAGGCGAGTTTATTACATGAGGAAAAAGGGAGTCAGGGAAATTACACACATGCAACATTGTCCTCAATTTCCACAATGTTACGGTAGGTGGATCGTCTGGTAACAAACGAGAAATGCAAGTGGCCAGGCTATGTTTGCTAGGGGGCGCTCTTTGGCCAAAACATGTAAAAGCATATAGCGGCCAAACAATCAATTAAATAAGGAAGAGAGACAAAACAGCTGCAACAGTCAAGGTGGAGAAGCGTGGCTCAGTGGTTAGAGGCGGCAGACCCGGAAGCTGAGATCGGCCGTGGACCAGGGTTCGGTTCCCCGCCTCGGCAGGTCTCGGTCTCAAAAATTCCACATACTCGACAATTCTCGCTCCGGTGCCTACTCGACTCACAGGGTCACACTCTGCGACTCTGGGCAATAGCTTGCTTAATCTCCACTGCGGCCCCTCGCGGCGGGATGCCTGGCTTTCACCTTGTGGATACCCTGCCGGGGTATCTCACAGGGGAATACCAGGAAGGGTTCCCTAAGCAAGCGCCTTGATACCTTCGGGTGATACGTGCGCTATATAAGTCGCAATACATTTACATTTACATTTAGGAGGAAGACACATCAATGGCCTAAGGAGGCCGGGCCAACATTCAACGTCCACCTAAAGGGAAAGTCTCCAGGCGCCGCTAAGCAGATCATTCACTTCTAGATATGACAATTACCTGGTAACATTAACCTTTGGGATGAAGGGCACTTGTGCACTATCAGTCAGAAGCATACAATTGCAATGTCAAGGGGGATGGTCCTGCCCTGTGTCTTCCCATCGCTGACGGGCACATGACAGGTCTGCCGCTGACCTGGGCTCCGCCTTGGCACGGACCACAAACACCCTGCGCTGCGAGATTGCAGAGGTGCATTTTAGCGCGAGGTGGGGGGCCCTGCCCCCTTGTCCTGTAGTTAGCAGCTGCATCTCCTGGCGCTCGGGGAGCTGGAAGATGAAGTCCCCAGGGGTGGTAGGGGTCTCTAGAGGCAGGTGACCCCAAGCCTGTTCCTCGTGGTGTCCTGTACTGCGGGTTTGCGGCGGCGCTGCTTATTGGATGTGGGAGTCCCCGCCCCCTTGTCCTACAGTCACCAGATGTGCCTCCTGGTACTTGGGGAGCTGGAAGGTGAAGTCCTCAGGGGTGGCAGGGGTGTCTAGAGGTAGGAGTTCCTGCTAATGTGTTTTGAATCTTTTGGAAACATACAGACCGTAATTCTTTTGTTATCTTGTTTCTTAGTGTGAATGTATTTTGTTGTATATAAGATTACACGTTTCAATCTCCATAACATTTCACATGATGAAATGTTGCCTGTAACTGCTTTTACACCAAATAACATATTGCATATATGTTCTTTATATTGTAAATGTCTGTTCTTTTTAACAGCATAATTTCTCTAGTTATGTTTAACTTACACATTTGCAAGTGTTGTTAATGTTTAAGTGAAATTATTACAACTACCATGATGCCTGTTTAGCGAAAATCATATTGCAAAATCATGTTACTCGTTCTCTTTTTCCTATCACATTTTAACATATGTCAAAGTGTTATGTATTGATCAATCTCTATATAATGTTATGTTTTGAATTTTTTATTTACTAAGGATTTGTAAGGTATGTAATTTTGTAGCTGAATACAAGTGGTTATTTTTGTGAAAATGTATTCTGCAATGTTCATATGATGACTATGCGATACATCCTTCTAAGTTGTGTAAATATCAGAATATTAGCTGCTAGGCCTTCAAATGTTTTCATCCACATTTCACTGCTACTGTGTTGGGTGAAATGTTTGGTATACGTCATGTGTACTTTCTAATCATCCTATTTTATTTCAGGACGTCTTTTCAACTGCTTTTTAAAATGAATTTTGTGTGTCATTTAAACTGTTTGTGTAACCTATTTTAATACCACAAAAAGGAATGTAAGACATTACAACGCATTCATTTACAATGCATGCCCTAACAACAAAGTTTTTACATTACAACATCCTTTACTAACGCTTTCTTTTATACAGCATGCCATTACATCACATTTTCAGAAACAACCTTTACAATGCATTCCATTACATCGCATTATACCTTAACAACGCATACCACTACAATGCATACCATTACATTGCATTTAAGGTAAGTGTTGAATAGTATAGGGGTAATAATTACTATTCTAACTCAAGTGAGTGCAACAGTAGGGTAAGTGTTGGATAGTGTAGGGGAAAAAAGACTACTCTAACTCCAGTGAGTGCAACAGTAGGGTGAGTGGGGGATAGTGTAAGGGTACTATGCGCTGTAATGACTTGCGATGTAATGCCTGCGTTGTAGTGACATGCATTGTACTGACATGCGTTGTAGTGACATGCAATGTAATGGCTGCGTTGTAATGACATGTGATGTAAAGGATGTTGCGATGTAATGACTGCTATGTAAAGGTAGTGCGATGTAATGACTGCATTGTAAAGGTTGTTTCCCCACAGGAAGGTACAATCATTATAATCTTTTACTTATTACTTTTAGGATGCTTTATATTTTTGCTTAAAAAAATCCAGATGTATATTCCAGATTTTTAACATTTGTATTTGTCATTAATTCATAATAGGTCCAACAGCAGAGTACGTGGACAACCATCTACCTCTGAGGATACCTCCTCTCTGGACCAGGATAGAGCCTTCAATGAGGACTACACTCCTGCAAGTCTGGTTGATGAGGATCAACCTGGTCCAATTAATCTTCCTGGTCAGAAAGCTACAGTGAGTCTCACTTAGCCCACACTGCCGTGCTTGATGCACCCGCTTCGTGTGTCCTGCGGGCTGCAACTGGAGGGTATAAAACTCTCCTAATCCCACAGCAGAACACTTCGCGTTCTAGCGTTTCAGGATCAGTCTCCCCACTTCTGGGTCACTTACCTGCGCACTTCGGCTCCTTCGGTGGGATCCTGGCATTCCTCTCCAGGTTTTGTTGCAGCTCCTGCTCACTGGTGACTGCATCTTTGTCGGGATTCTTCGAAGGGATTCCAGCACTCCTCTTTGGACTACGTCGTGGCTCCCACTCGCCGACTCCTTGGTCCTCGCGCTTCGGTCCTGCGCGCTCCTGGTTCCTCGCTCTTCAGTCCTGCAAAAAACAAAGAAACAGAACAACTAACCAGCCTCTCCACATTTACAGTAACAGCACATATGCACTGCCAAAGTCCTTTTCTGAAAAATAATTATAAATGCTTATCTAAATATAGGATCCTCTTCCTTGGAGATCTGTTTCTTCCTTTTTGTTGATCTTGATAAACAAAGGGTGCTAATGTAAAACAGAGGAATACAATATTATTTCCCCCTGAAGTTAAGGAGGTACTGATTATAGTTTCATACTGAATCTACTTGTCGACTATGCTTACTAGCAGATTGCTAGGGGATTTTCTGTTCACTTCAGATCTCCTGATATCATGGGCCATTTTCAGTAATAGATGGGTGGGTGTTACTGAGCTTTTCTTTTCCTTTTCACAGCACTTTGTTGCAAGACCTCACTGATGCCTCCACTCTTTATTTTATAGATAAGAACCACAGATCCCACTCAAACAGTTTGATGAGATATAGTGGAAGAAGGGAATTGCTCAGGTAGTTTAGGAATTTACGCCATAGCTATATCATTATTTTAAAACAGCTGTTTCCTCATACTTTCTTGTTAGGAATCCTCCTGGCTGCCTGGTTCTATCCTTGAGTGGAAAACATCCTGGGATGCTTTTTTCTTTTCTCCTTGTTTTCCCTTCTTCCCCTAGTTTACTACTGTTGCTTTCACTCTGTTCGGTACGTTGAGTGAATAGGGGAAGTTGGGACCTCTTGCCTTGCATGTCATTTCTGCAGAAACGTAAGTAAGAGCCTGATACACACCTACACCTCCCACCCCAGCTACTACCACACCTCAGACTATGGATACCTCCACTTCCTGTGTCCAAACTAACATCATACCAATCTTGTGCCCACCGTCCTGCCTGCTTTTGATATACCACCACCACAACCTCCAGCTCAGGCAAGAACCAGTGGGATGGGGCACACTGGGTCAAGGCTACAGGGTAGTGGGGGAGGGGACATGGGAGGGAATCTGTGGGCCAAATAAGTGAGGCCACTGGGTTTACTCTCACCCAAGCCACAATCAACCAATTATTAGGATCCCTCCATCAGTTCTAAGACAGGATGGGCCAGGTCCTGACCAAGCTCCGGGATATGAAGCAGTTGCAGAGGGAGCACACTGTACCAATGCAGAATCTGAACTCCAGTGTTGCTCCCTGACTGGGGTGTTGCATGATATTTTCACCCATATGTGCAGGGCTTTTCAGCAACATCTTACCCTTCTTTGGCCCAGCTACATCTGGCCCAATTACATCTATCTCAGCCACAGAACGGTAAGCCAGGCCATAAGAGGAAACAGCTGCACCCAACTCAGTCCCACCAACTGTGAAACAATCTCCCCCACCTCAGGAGGGGACGTTCAGGCGGACTAGAAGGAGAGAACTGTGAGATCTCTATCACCAACAGACACATATACTTTTCTGATGCCAGTTGTATGTTGGGCATTGGACTTCAAACAATTGTGGCTCTGCATTAATAGTTTCATTCAGCATGATTTACTGTTTTTATTTTTGGATTGTGTTCTGATTTCATACTGCGTTTTTTTATTTTTGGTTATGTTTTATAAAAAAAAGTGACAAAGTCAAAGACAGTTGTATTTCATTTCTCAATTGGTTATTTTTTTCTTTACATCACACATTTTCAAATGTAAACATTTAAATGATTGGTTAGTCATAAATTAAGTCCATGTAGGTAATGTGTCCCACATTTTTTACAAATGAAAAATAATAACAAAAAACACAAATTAATAGCTAGTAGTTATTTAAATTGGAAGAAATTATTTTTTGTAATTTTTTCCTAAAACATTACAACCCGAGCATTACTCAAATACTATGTGCCTTTTTCATATTTACAATTCTAGACCTTGCCACCACGGAAGAACGGACTATAATCAAATACAGCAGATTAAATAGGCTAACTATCATTGATTTATGTCATCAGCTGGAGCCAGATCACCTGATCCACAATAGGAATCCCACATCAATTACACCAATAATCTAAATCATGGCAGTACTCCATTTAGTGGTCACCGGATCATTTCAATCCATTGCAATGCAATGTACGAGTTGTTCCATCGCAGGGCCATGTTCTGTAACATGTAGCAGGCCATGGTGATTTGGTCTTATCGGGTGACTAGAGGAGGGCTCCACCAGTCTTATCCAGATAGCAAAATCTGGCCTTTAGGATCCCAAAAGCCCGCTCCACTGGCCTCTGTGTTCTTCCATGGCCCTTATTGAAGCAGACTTTGTCTGGCATTGTTGGACACCTCAGCGGTGCAACAAACCTGGTCAGTTAGGATAAGCTGGGTCTCCTATATGGAGAAAAAAATACATTTAGGCAAAAAATGTAACACTATTTTAGACCATTAAACTTGAAATTAACCAAACAATACTTTGACATAGTGTGCTTATCAACAAGCCAGGTCCAAGTTGTGACATTTGCCGGGGTATGCTGCTGTTCCATAGAACAAAGGAATCATGGGTTGAGCCTGGAAAACACACACACACACACTTGTGATGCACAAATCTAGTAAGCAGAAAACCTGCACATTGATTGAATGGAAGTTCTTTTGATTGCGGTAGTCTTGATCTCTGGTGAGTGGTGGCACTAAAGCAAAATGTGTGCCAGCAATTGCACCTCTAACCACATGTTGTAGGCGACCAAAAGCATAAAAATCTCCCTTCACATTGGCAAAATCCTTGTTTCATGGAAACTGGATGAATCTCTTGTGTCTCATCATTGAGGAAAGAACGTCTTGTAGCACACCAGTGAAAGTTAGTTGTGGCGTGCCACCAGATACTGTCACTGTGTATTGGAATGATCCTGTGGCCACAAAATGTAGTACTGCCATGATTTTGACTATTGGTGTTATTGCTGTGATATTCCTATTGTGAGGCAGAAGAACTGGTTCCAGCTGATTATAAAGAAACAGAGGTCCCGATCAATAATTACAAATGAAATCACATTAACACAGAAATATATTAACTGTGTCCTTCAATTATTATTTTTTTAATGTTTTTATTATTTTTTGAGGGTTTAAACCATCCGGCAACAGGAAATCCGTACAGATACATCAAAATTCCAACATTGCATAATCTCAGGAAACAATAGAGCAATCTGTTAGAACTTTTCCTGTAGTTAGCAACAAATTTTGTAAATTGGAAAATCACATATAAAGTGAACAATACCTGGAGGGCTAGACCGAAGATATCAACAGCGAATATCTGCATCAAAACTCTGTACAGTTCGTTTAGAAGACGAAAGTCCTCATACTCTAATCCTTAAAACTTAATTTAAACAAACCAACCCTTCCACCCTCCCACCCTTCCTCCCAGGTCACATACATAACATTCTTCGACTATGTCCCCTTGGAGCAGGGTAGAAGACCCAACAGTATCTCCTTGATGCACTCGGGTAGCGTCCAACCTGAGCTTAATCGCAAACATTCCAATACGTAGGTCCAAAATGAGTGCAGCTCTGGGCACTCCCACACCATATGTAAGAAGGGGTCAACATTATAGCCACAGCGGGGGCATGAAGAGAGGCAATCAGGGTATATTTTATGAAGCACTCTTTGGGTCAAATAGGTTTGGTGGATAACATTAAATTGAATAAGTTTAAATCTAGTATTAGAACTGATTTGCTTAACCCGTTCGTGTATCATTTTCCATTCAGGAGCTGTGAGGGGTGTTCCCAATGCTTCATCCCAACTAGCCTGGAGCGGAAGCGGGTGGACAGTGAGGTATTGACCACTGCCCATGTCAAATGTGGATTCTGCCTCCTCCCTAGTTAGGAACTGCTGATTCAGATATAAATCGCCCATCATCATGCAGCCTCCCTCCACCCATCTGGAGACGGACATTGCTCAGCGAATTTGTCCAATCAGAACAACCGCCCACAGCAGGGCCTCCAGAGCGTAGGGCGCCCTGCGGATCCCCACTTTAATCGCAGTCTCCCAGGTGGAGGCAACATGTCTCACAATATACGGGAGTTGCTCAGGTATTCAAGAGCCCATCATCAAAAGGTCCAGGAGTGGGATATCCTGGTGAGTACCCCTCGGCAATTTTTTCTCCCTATTGTCATTTTCATCAAGCCAGTGTACGGCATGTTGGAGCTTCGCTGCCATATAATAAAAATCCAGACGTGGAACCTCGAGTCCCCCCGCTTCCCAAGGTCTCTGTAATGTCTGCAGCCCCACCCTCTTCTGCTTACTACCCCATAAATGATCAGTCAATAGAGGGTCCAACTGGAGAAAGTACTCCCGCAGTATCCGATAGAGCGAGTTCTGCATACCGTATAAACGCCTCAGAAGGACCACCATTTTAATCAGAGCAATACGTCCCATCAGTGATAGGGGTAATGTACACCAGAACTCCACTGATTTGCGGAGACCCTCCACACAACACCCATATTATGTTCTAAGTAAGCCTTCGGTGTATGCGTCAGCCGAGCTCCCAGGTACCGTACCGCGCTGGTGATCCAGCTCATACCCACTATAGGCAGCTCTTCTGCTGCTTTGTCCCTCAGGTTTCCCATAGGGAAAAGCTTAGACTTTCCTGGATTAAGGCAGAGGCCTGAGATTGCACTAAAAGTAGTAAAATCCTTGAGGAGCTCTGGGACTGCCTCCTCTGGACGTTGGAAACACACCAGTGTATCGTCGGCATACATTTACACAACGTGCACCGTGGGACCCAGCTGAATACCCCATTGTGCCATCCTGTGTTGCATCGCAATCGCTAATGGCTTCATCGCCAGGGCGAAGAGGAGCAGTGACAGGGGGCAACCCTGTCGAGTACCCCTCTGAAATACAAAACTGTCAGACACCTGGTTGCCCAAACGGATTTGAGCTGTTGGTCCAGTGTAAAGAAGCTTCAACCAATTCAAATGTGTCCTTCAATTCTTATAGAAAAATACAAATGTTAATGTCCATCATGGAGAACAAAGATAAAACAACAAGGGAAGTGGGGTAATGTCACAAAAAACAACAAAAGGGTAAATTAGAAACAAATGCTCAGGCATAAACAAACTAGAATGGCCAAGACTTAATTGATTCAATAGGCCAAACAAAATAATGAGAGCACTATTGCACAAATACAGAGTAGTTTATATGCAACAATTGTGTGTCAAAGTGCTAGAATCAACAGTGTTTCGATCACACATCAGGACAAACCAGATGTGTGGCCTGAGAATGTTACGTGGTAAAGCTGATGGCATAAATCAAGAATTGTTTGTCTATTCACTCTGATTATTTTGATAATATCCTGTTCTTCCATGGTGGCAAGTTCTGGAAAAGATCTGAACACTTGAGGATGTCGTCTTCTCACTCTCCCTGTGTTCCTATGTCTGCATTTAAAATAATAGAAATGTTGTAAAGGTTTGCTAACATAATTGTAAATTAAAACTCACATTTTATCTAGTTTCCAATAAATAGACATTTTTTAACATAATTATACAGAACATTATTATGTATGGTATAACTTTTTTTTAAATAAAATGTTTTACATGTGTAAATAATTTTTGTTTTAAATGTGTAAGTAATACATTTTAAATGTATTATTTACACATTCTTATTTTTTATTTTTGTAATAGAAAATTCCTTCAGCTGCGGTATAAACAACACTGTGCACATATGGCATTTAACAACATTAACGCACTACATAACACATTTTGGGGGAAAAACATTAGCATATTGTCTATGTAAATAATGTAGCCACCATATTGAGTGGTCGTGACGCACTTAACATTCACAAACACCCTATTTCACAATCTAAAATGGCGGGTGCCTGACCTCACTCTCAAGAAAATTTGCTATCAGATGGCCGTGGTGGAAGTGGACCGGGTAGTGGGTGTGGTACTCAACCACAGCCACAGGCTAACTTGTGTGATAGCAATGTACAAAAGTCAATGGATGTGTCTGTCTCCATTGACGATTATGTATGTGTTGTACATTATTATTAGTTGAATTCTTGTTAAGCGCATGGCTACCCTTAGGCATCCCAGCGCTACGCAACAGTAGACAGACTAGGGTC
Source organism: Lissotriton helveticus (assembly GCF_964261635.1). Lineage (NCBI taxonomy): Eukaryota > Metazoa > Chordata > Amphibia > Caudata > Salamandridae > Lissotriton > Lissotriton helveticus. The sequence continues at coordinate 1,271,177,177 of NC_136068.1, forward strand.
GTTTTTACTGCAAGTTCTGAAATAGCCACGTTTTCAAAAGTTTCCTGAATGTGAGGTGGTGTTGTGTGGATCTAAGTAGGGTCGGGAGTGAGTTTCATAGAATGGTGGCATTGTAGGAAAACATGCGTCCCCCGAACGTACCCTCCTTGTTTTAGGTACCATGGCTTGAAAGAGATTGGCCGATCTTAGGTTCCGCGTAGGTCGATGGAACATCAGAAGTGAATGATTGATTTTTGGGTTTGTGCCCCAGAGCGTCTTGTGCACAATGCAAAGAGATTTAAACCATATGCGTTCCGCAATGGGCAGCCAGTACAGTGCTTTTAATGCTGGTTTCGCCGATTGTCTTCCGGGGGTTTTGTGTAGAAGTCTGGCCGCTGAATTTTGCACTATTTGTAACTTTCTAGTTGTGGTGATAGGGGTTACCAAATAAAGTGAGTTTCAGTAGCCTAGTCGGGGGAGTATGAGGGACTGTACCATAGTTCGTCATGCGGATTCTGGGAGTAGTGGGAGTATCTTTCTTAGTTGTCTAAAATACTAGTGCAGGTGGCTGCAACTTGTTCCGCTTGGTGGTTGAGTTTGAGAAAGCTGTCGAGCCAGATTCCTAGACTTTTGATCCTGTCTTTGGGGATAGGAGGAGGGCCCAAGCATTTTGGTCAGCCTATGTTTGGATCTAATTCTGTCTTTTTTCCCCCGAGGATCATTAGCTCGGTCTTATCCCCGTTCAGCCTGAGGAAAGATTGGTCCATCCAAGTGGCCACCTGTTGTAGGCAGGTTTCCAGGTCTATAGGACTCCTCTCCGGATGGTTTAGGTCTACCACCAGTTGGGTGTCATCGGCGTACGTGACTATCTGAGCTCCATAAGGAAGGACTAGTTTGGCCAATGGTCTGAGATACTCATTGAAAAGGGCGGGCATAGCGACGAGCCCTGGGGGACTCCACACGTAAGGGGGATCTTTTTTGATGTGTGCCTGCCTTCGAATACTTGGAAAGTTCTCTCTGTCAGAAAGGAACTCAGCCACGAGAGAGCCTTTCCTACAACTCCTACCTCCTCCCCTCTGTCCAGTAAAGTGCTGTGATGATCCGTATCAAAAGCGGCTGTTAGGTCCAGCAAAATAATTGCCACTGGTCCTCCTAGATCCATCACTTTCTTGGATTCCTTCATTACTGTTAGGAGTGCCATTTCTGCCCCATGATTAGGTCGGAAGCTTGTCTGTGAGACGTGTAAGATCTCATGTGATTCCAGATAGTTGGAAAGTGCCATATTTACATGTTTTTCCAGTATTTTACTTACTAAGGGAAGTAGTGACACCGGTCGGTAGTTGCTCCACTTCTCAGGATTTAAGTTGGTTTTTTTAGGAGAGCCTTTACTATCGCGTGTTTCCATTTCACCGGAACTGTTGTGGTGGTTAAGGATAGATTAAGAATTTGCAGGAGCACTGGGAGGATGGATTCCTTTACCTTTCTCAACATGTGTGCAGGTGCTGGATCACATGGAGATCCCAAAGATTTTCTCAAGGAAATTCATATCCATGATAGGGAGGATGTCCAGGTAATTGTGTATCTCCGAGAAGTTAACCTGTCTGCATGTATGCAACATTTAAAAAAAAAGCTCACTTGTATCTCAACGCTACAGCCAACAGTTCTTCCTCAACTTTTGATGTTGTCTTGAGCTCTAGGAGCTACAATGCCTGGAGCAGGCAACAGGGCCCCAACCTTCTCACCAGAGGAGCTGCAGTTGCTGACTATGGAGGTCCTGTCCCTGTACAGCCGACTCTATGACTCAACAGAGGAACAGGTTCATTTTGGAAATGAATGTGTAATTCTAACACAAATATTTCAAAATACACAGAATGTCCCTATTAGTTCCTTAGTGAAGAATAGTGATTGAAGTATAGTTTCAGTTATTTTAAATTAACTAGAACTATGATGGTGTGTATTTTTATGCACATTATAATTAGAGAACATTATGTGTAATTTGGTGTGCATTGCTGTACATATTTCTATCTATCTATCTATCTATCTATCTATCTATATATATATATATATATATATATATATATATATAATTTTTTTGTGTAGTTTTGAAAATTTCACATGAATTCTACAAAATGTACATCATGTTCATTTAGAAAACAATATTTTTCTACGCAAATTAATATATATATATATATATATATATGTATATATATATATATATATATATATATATATATATATATATATGTATACACACACACACATATATACTATTTTTATATAAAGTAAAATAGATATTTGCTATATGTATTATCCCACACATCAGGTGTCTCTAACCAGTTGATTGTGAGCTACCAGTAGTTCCCAGACACATTCAGAGTACCTTACAGCCTTGAGTTAATTTTAAAATTTACATAAGGTAATATTTTCCTTTAAACGTTAAGGGAAGGCTGTGTTCATTTTACATTAGTACATTACATTATTAGGCTGCAGACAGCAGGGCCTGATAATGAGCAGTGCACAGTCAGATACATGCCCCAACCTCGTGACTGGGTCACAGAGGTGAACAACTGAAGTGCTGTGGTATGTAACTCTGAAATAAAAATCCTGGTCAACTCAACATTGGATCTGTGAAAAAAATGATGTTTCTTAATGCTTTTAAATGAGAGAAATAAAAATGGAAATTCACCTTAATGAATTTTCTTCCATTTCAAAGTGTTGTATTTTCAAACAGCAGGACCTTTACTCCCAGTGGCCAGTAAACATTGTGTCATGAGTATAACAGAAAAATGCAGTCATTTTTAAACTGAGAGAAATTTAAAGTGCACAGAAATGTTCCGTATTATGAAGTTTCTGTCAGAATATTTTCCTCTACTTTAAATTCCTCCCATTTAAAAACTTAAAGTGTATGTTTGTGTTATTCATGTAACTGTGACACATATGGCGAAAGGTGCATCCTGTGCTGTAAGTACAGATGGCACAGGCTCTCTATCAGTCACCCGTACAAACATGTTCATACATCCCTCAAAGATCACCCTCTCACTGACACACATGGCAGCCCTTTCATAGTGCCCTTAGTCATAGTATGTTGTTCAATTATAATATCTGGCTCTTTGGACATTAGCCTCAAAGTAAATGAAGCTGGGCATGGGGTTGTGTGGTAACAATGCACAAGTTATTTATCCTTCAGTAGTTCACAACGATTTTCACCGATCAGAAGTTGCTCTTACTACAGAAAACGCTGAGACATCTGGCCTACAGGATGTCAGTGACCTGGATCAGCAAGATAGGGACATGACAAGGGATAAGGGCACTCAACAGGTTACTAAAATCTTGTTTAATTGTACTTAAACATTTAAAACAATAACTGCAGTTTGAACTTTTTACTAATGCTTCGTGATTGATTTCTCAAAATTGTTTTACATAAATACAAACAAACCAAAAGTCACAAAACTATTTTTTGTCTTTATCATATCCGTAGCCATACAGGTCAACACCCATCAAAGGAAGACCATATTGAAGGCCATCACCAAGGATGTGCGTACCCTGGGGGTCTACAAGTGGTGCAGCAGCCTTTGAAGGAAGAGGTGGGAGGACCTACAATGCTGGACCAAAAAGTCATCTGAAGTCAAGCTCAGACAGTAACCCCAACATGAGAAGCATGTGCTCCGCACCCTGGCACCCCTAATGGTCCGCATACTTACAGTGGCCTATCCCGAGCTTCATGGGCAGTTGAGAGCCCAAATAGCAGCACCAAGGGGGTAAGTTCTTTTTGGATTTTATTATGTTACATAACTCATTTGTTGTTACTGCAACCAATTATGGCATCAACAGAAAGGTAGATACATGTCCAACGCACAAGAAGAGTTCTTGAAGGTGTAGGTTTTGCACAAGGTATGTAATGATCCATTTTGTACATGAATTTGTGGAAAATTATTACACTAAATTGCTGTTCAGTACCAAAGGACTGTTTTGAGCAGACACATGCATGTCTAAACAACTAATACACATGAATTTGTTAGATTTCATAATGGACAGTTGTACCAAACGGGTCGCAACTTATAATTGCATTGTATTGTATTGTATAAGCTTTATTTCGACAACTTGTGTCATAAAAGTGCCAAATATAATAAAAAAAAGGTATAAAAGTAGACCGTTTGTGCAGCAGCTTTTACAAAACATACATACAAAATATTCTTTTAATTCACGGCTACAACGAAGGAGCAATATAAAATTCAACAGATCAATGTAAAAAGCAGTAGGCACAACATTACAATGTTAGAACATGCTTAAAAAGGTGTAAGAGGGGGGACGTGGCTAGCAGCCAAGCGAGATGGCCGCAGTCTGAAGGAGCTCTGAGGGTGAGGCCGTCTCCCCTATAATACGACCAGTAATCCTGATGAAAAAATGTACCCAGAGACCGATAATGCATAATTAAGTGGAAGCGGAACGGCACGATGTGCAGCTGAAGTCTCTCCGTGACTGCGAAGCTGAGATCCGACCCGTATCAGATGCTGGCCTAGAGAACTGTACTAAGCCGGGGCCTCAATTTTGCACTACGACCCACGAGACTGCCGCGGCCGGAGAAGAGGCGGAGCGCACCAGTGAGCGGGCCACAATACACTGAGGGGTAGAGGTGGAAACGCTGCTTACCCCCCACGGCTACCCCAACACAGAAACCGGGCTAAACAGCCGGAGCGGCATCTAAAGCCCCGCTGAGACACACAACACACAACAACGCCATCACCGCGCCCACGTGGCGGCCGGGGACAATTACGGAGGCTGGTAGGGCCGAGCGGGAGACCCGCTTTCTTAATGCTCGGCTGAAGGTGCAGTGCGGCCGGAGGTGGTGGCGGGAAGGCTGGCAGGACAGTGCTGGTGATAGGGGAGGCCCGGCTGGGCACCCCCCGACTCGCACAGGACTCAAATCGAATTACAACCCCCAATCAGGCTATAAACGATGCACACAATGTCTGGTGCTGCCCAGAACCAATATTGAGTTGTAGTGGCGGCCGGCAGCCGGGGGCTGCTGCCCCTCTGTGGAAGGCAGAGGGCTGCCGCCTAGCTCACCTGGAAGCCACGGTGCAAAGTTGAAGTGCGGACCACACCGGGACCGACCGATTGAAGAAGGTCCTGCAACGCACGCACAGGGGAAGAGTGAAAGCAAGTGGTGGAGATAGCGGTGTGGCGGGCTGCCACCCCCTGCCCTGGCAAGGGCCCGCGGTGACATCCTCCTGGCAGGTACCGGGGCATTGAGAACGGCCAGGGGTGGAGAGGCGAGCCCTGTCACGGGCGATCACCCTGGAGGTGCAGGGCGGAGGGTGATTGACGCAGAACTTACCGTGGTAGACGCCCAGGACCCGTGGTCCCTTGCAACAGCGTCATCAGCATTTGCGAGACTTAGAAAATTTCGTGCTTCAGTTTGGGGGTGAATCGCGACGAGATCACTGCGGACTGAGGTCCACGCAGGATCCATACAGTACGGTTTGGTGCAGAGACGAGAAAGACAGCGGCTGAGTGTGGCGCGACGAATACCAATATTCCCCCCGCTCAACTGATTGCAGGGAAAAAGCACCGACAGTTCGGACGGGTGGCACACCTGCGACGCAGAGGCGGCCACATCCTATAAGCAGAGGTGGCACCACCTATACCACAGTACATAAGTGATAACCAGCAACTCCGACTGTATAACGGACAATGAGTGGCAGGGGATCCCGGGCCAACCAGCAGGGTAGACTAGACAAGTTTGCCTATGCTAAAGACTTTCCCCCACTGTCGGAACCTACGGAGCAGGCAGTTAAAGGTACAGCGGAGAAAGGTGGACCAAAGGTAACCTTGGCCGACATAATGGCGGCCTTGAATAATGTACAAACGACAGTAGGCTCTATTTCGACAGATGTGACGTTTCTACGAGCTGATTTTCAAAAAATGTCAGCTAGGGTGGCTGAGGTGGAGCAGGCGACCTCGTCTCTCACAAAAGATACAACACTTCTGACCAAAAAGGTGGCACAGTTGGAGTCTGAGAATAAACGCATGGCAGCAAAACTGGACGATCAGGAAGGGCGCTCTCGGCGCAATAATGTTCGAATCACAGGCTTGCCAGAATCGGAAGGAGGCCCTGCTATGGACCTGTACATTGAAGGCCTGATCAAAGACAGACTCCAACCCAAAGGGCTCTCTACCCTCTTCTCAGTGGAGCGAGCACACAGAGTGCCTGGGGGTAGACCAAAGCCTGGAGCCCCCCCACGGCCTGTATTGGCACGCATTTTCAATTTCCGGGACAGGGATACCATTCTACAAACAGCAAGGGTGGCACCGCCCATCCGAGTGCAAAACTCATTGATCTCCCTTTTCCCGGACTACACTGCGGCGGTATCAGCTCGCGGCCGCAGTTTCTTCGAGGTCAAGAAAGAGTTGAGGGCACGTGAACTGCCATATTCCATGCTCTTCCCAGCAAAGCTCCGTGTGGTGGCAGATGGCAAAACTTGGTTTTTCGATACACCAGGGAAGCCAACGAATGGCTAGAAGGTTGGCGATCAGTGGGGAAAGTGAGATGAGCACCGCGAAGGGGACGACGTCCTGAGAGAAAAGATGACCCTGAGGACTTAGATCAAGCGAGCGAGGAGGTTGAGCAGCACCATAAGGACTCCGGGGACTGAGGCAGCTGCATGGACTCCACTCTGGCAAGAAGTGGGTAAAGACTAGCAAGAGTCTCATCATGTCTTGGCGCTCCACCAACATCGACTGTATTGAGGACTAAGGACTCTGGGGCGAGGGGATATGATGGTTTTCCTTGGACTTCCCGCTCCCGCACACGCAAGTACTGTTTTGGGAATGTGATTAGAGCACTCTGCTGAGTTGGGTTGGCGGGCAGTAATGGGTCCGTACGGCAGGGAGGCAGGGAGGGGGGTACGGGGGATGGGATTGTTTTCATGTTTTTGGTCTATTGTTTTTTTCATTGTTGGATGCATAGATGGCAGAACAGTATTAGGACACGCACAAGATAAAGAGGTGGGAGGGAGGGTTAAGGGAAGAGGGGAATGTTTATGTTCTTTGTTCACAGACTATGTGAAGGTTCAGTATGATTTTGGTTGTATGGTACGAGCACACACAAGAAATCACCAGAGTTCCACTATGGGGCTAGTCACTAGCATGCATAGACCTTTTTCATGCCACAATGGGAGACAGATCACAGCATAACTCGAGAGGGGGGCTTCCGATACCACACTACCGTCCCTCTCCATGCTCACATGGAACGTACGAGGGCTGGGAGATAAAATTAAGCGGGCCTAGTCCTACAGTGCATAAAAAGAGAAGGCCCATCAGTGGTATTATTGCAGGAAACACATCTTACCGGCACATCCAGTAAAGCGATGGAGAGATGGGGCTACAAAATGGTGGCCCACTCCGAATTTACATCAAGCTCTAGAGGGGTTGGAAAATTAATGAAAAAACAATTCCCTCTGATAGTGAAAGAAATTAAGACTGATGATGCAGGAAGGTTCGTAGCCATCCATGGGCAATGGGAGGGGAAACTGCTAAATATTGTTTCAGTCTACATGCCCCCAGCGCTACACACGGTAACTTTCTGGGACCTAAGTAGATTTCTGCTCGGACTACCGACGGGGGAACTGCTTATTGGTAGGGACTTTAACATGATCACGGACGATACACTCAACATATCCCCTATGAGGGCAGGAGCGTCAGGGGTGACCCGTCTGGGGAGCTTCTTGGAAGCAATGGGTTTGATAGATGTCTGGAGGGAATATCATCCCACAGACCGTCACTATACATATCACTCCAGTGTTCATAACAGTCTCACCAGAATAGATTATTTCTTATGCTCCCTGGGCAGCCTTAGAGGTGTAAGCATTGTAGAAATCAGACCACGGGGTATATCTGACCACTCTCCACTACTACTCACTTATACGCACCACAAGCAGACAAAACAACAAATTTATCCGATACGTCCTGGCTATCTCCACAATCATAAAATTAAAAAGGACCTTCAAAAGGCGACAAACCACTATTTCCAAGACAACGTAAATTCGGTGACCTCCCGCGTCACGTTATGGGAGGCGTACAAGACGGTCCTGAGGGGGCAGGCTATAGCCTCCATTGTAGCACATAAACAAAATGGGCAGCTGGAGCTTCAGGCTCTGGAATCCGCATTGACTGCAGCAGAGACCCAACACAATGGAGACCCAACTTCCGACTCGGCCAAGGCTCTGCACCTCGCGCAGCGCCGCCATAGGGAGCATCTGACAGCACTGGCTAGACAACACCTGATGACTACACGACACAAACTGTATGATGTTGGCGATAAGGCGGGGAGGCTGCTGGCGTGGCTCGACAAACGTGAGAGAAAGGATAGGTGGATTGAACAGATTAGTAAAGACGAAGGACAACCCACAACAGCACCTCAAACAATAGTGCACTTACTGGCACAACATTTCCAGGCAGTATATTCCTCGGATTCAGTAATATCAGAAGACGAAGCGATGACTTATATAAAAGACCTCGCCATGCCCAAATTATCCCCTGAAGTGCTAGAGCAGGATCTTACAACAGATGAGATAACAGCAGCCATTAAGGCGTTACAATCGGGCAAGGCACTGGGGCCAAATGGTATACCAACTGAGTTATACAAGAAAATGAATGACACGCTTGCACCGCACCTACTGAACATGTTCACTGACAGTTTAGATGTAGGAGAGCTCCCATTGGACCAGCGAACAGCCACCATAGTGGCCATTTTGAAACCAGGGAAGCCTGCGGATCAATGCACCTCATATCAACCTATTTCCCTTATAAATGCAGAGGTCAAAATCCTTGCCAAACTGCTAGCGCTCAGGCTTATGCCACACCTGCCGCAGCTTATACACCAGGACCAGTCGGGCTTTATGCCCGGTAGGAATACAGCACTTAATCTCAGGAGATTGCATGGGGTGTTGGCACGGGCGGACTATATGCAGGAGCCAGCAGTGATTCTTTACTGGATTCACACATGGCATTCGACATGGTCCACTGGCCCTTCCTTTTTGCAGTGCTACGCCATCTAGGGTTTGGTCCAAAGTTCTGTGCGTGGGTTCAACTACTCTACACTAAGCCTATGGCACACGTTACTGCGAATGGACACATCTCTGATAACTTCCCGCTGGCACGGGGGCACGCAGCAGGGCTCCCCGCTGTCGCCGATATTGTTTGCTCTGGTGCTGGCACCTCTGGCAGCATGGATACATTGGGAACCGACGATACGCGGCCTCAAATGGACGGACGAATGGGAGGATAAAATCTCCCTATATGCCGACGATATCCTGCTGTACATTGCTTCCCCTGAGCACTCCATCGTTACTCTTCTGGATATCTGCACAGCTTATGGACGGGCATCCGGGTATACCCTTAATTGGTCTAAATCCATCATGTACGTACTCCATGGACCGCCACTGAACCTTCCTCCCAATTGCCCGCTGAAGACCGCACAGAGCATGTTCAAATACGTAGGGGTCCAAGTTACAGCTAATCCGGATGAATACTACACTCTGAACCTACAACCGCCACTGGAGCGTCTCAAAAGAGATGCACGACATTGGGAAACACTACCATTGACTATGTTAGGAAAGGCAGCGCTTTTTAAAATGGTGGCCTTGCCTCGTTTTTTATACATTTTAGAAAACACACCTTATCCAGTGCACCCCTCTTATTTCAAAGTAATTGCAGCACAGGTTTCTACTTTACTCTGGGGCAACAAACCGTCACGTATAGCACAAGCTAAGCTAGTGCGCGGTTGGTATGATGGTGGGATAGCACTTCCAGATATACAACTGTGCTATTGGGCAGCACAGCTTAAAGTAATCAATCACTGGATACATCTCTCACAGTTGGAGCCGGCACTGAAAGCAGATAGAGAACAGCTGGGCACAACGGGAATGTTGGCCCCACTTTATGACAAAAAATTAGCATTAACAAAGTTCGGGCCACTGAGACATATACTGGGGCTCTGGCATACGGCCCAAATGAAGCTAGGGTGGCAAGGGGTACTGACTAAGCTTACACCACTATGGGACATTAAACGGTTAGGGAAACTCAGACAGAGTAAAGGGTTCGACCGCTGGGATACTATAGGGATATCCACGATCGGAAACATGTGGCACAAAGGAGAAGTGCTCTCCTTTGATACCTTGCAACGGCAATACGACCTAGCCCCCGCCCAAACGTTTAGATACACACAGATAAGACATGCCCTAATGTCGGCGCTCCCACCAGACTCAGAAGTCCCAGAGGCGTCCCCTCTAGAGGACAGATTGTTAACGGATTACATGCCTAGGAAAGCGACCTCCCTGAGCTACCGTAAGATGGTGAATAATCTACCTGACCCAACAGGTGCCCTACGGGAGAAATGGTCCCGTGATATTGGTGAGATTGAAGATTCTGACTGGCAGGAGGCGCTGGCATCCCCAAAAGAGGTGGGCATTCCCTCACGTCTCCGATTAATACAGTTACGTATTCTGCACCGCTCCTACTATACCAGACACACACTACATACAATAGGAAGGGCAGATCACCCCTACTGTCTGAGAGGCTGCGGAGAAATAGGGACCTTCTATCACACCATATGGGACTGTCCCAAAATAGCCGACTATTGGAAGCAAGTTTTGAGATCCGTGTCCCAATCAGAGGGGGTCTTGTTACTGCCTGAGCCACGGCGTTGTTTATTAAACATATGGGAACCAAACGACCTTACACATTCCGAACAGAGCTTGGTCACACTGGGTATGATAGTAGCCAAGCAAAATATAGAGCAAAAATGGGGGGGGCATGGAAAAACCCACACTGGCAGCATGGTGTGCGGACATGGGCGCTGCCATGATAGCAGAGAGGGCGGTATTTAAGAATAGAGGTTGCCCTAAAAAATGGCAGAAATTTTGGGGGGCATGGAACGATTATAGGGGAAACATTTGGGAACCACCATCTGACTGTGAAGACAATAGTTCAGATTCTGAATTCTGCTATAACACCGCGCATGACTGCACTATGCTTTGTTGTTGGAACTATACTAAGGAAATGTAATGAATGTATACTAATTGGACATGTTTATGGTGATTAGATATTGTGCCTATGTACAAGTTTATATATCAGTTGGTTTTACTGTACAAACAGAAGAAAAACGTATAAAAATATTTTTTTAAAAACAAAAAGGTGTAAGGGAAGGATGAGCATTACTGTATTATCACCCATGTAACTTCCATGGTTCAACCCCACTACCCAGCAGTCGTTTTGATTGCCTTTTCAACCCTCTCAGGGCAGAGTTGCAGAGTGATTATATACATAAAGTGTATGTGTGTAACAACTGTAGGGAACATGGATTACCATCCTATAAACCCTTTGGGCAACTGAGTATAGAAGTCATCCTGATAATTACTGTGACACTCCTATCTGAGCCTTCCTCCTGATAATCCACGCATGGCTTAAGAATTTGGCCACTCCACAGGCAAAGAATGGTCTAGGTTCCGATTTTAAAATGCGCAAGGAGTCCCGATGTTCCGTGTGCCGAGTTGCCGGCAAATCGATTTTAACCATTTGGACCTGAGTTTATCATAAGCCTGGAGGACAAACAAGATATGAGCAATGAACTCCACTTAGGCCTTGCAGCTTGGGCAATCTCGTGCAGTTGGGTCCTGTGGGTGCCAGTTAGCTGTAATCTCAAGAACAGGGAGTGTGCCAAACCCAAAATGTATATATTACATCCTGTATAGAGGTACCTGAATTATGTCTAGGTATGGCTCCAGAGACCTGGTCTGTTTCTGCAGGTGAAATTCTATGGTGAGTTTCCCCAGGTTTGGTTTGCTGGATTCTTGGTGCTCCACCCATTCCTAATAATGTCCTTTGAACACTTCTTTTCGTGGTGGATCTTGTTTGTGCCACCGGGCTTGAAGCCCTAGTTCAGACATCAATTTCCTAGTGTTACTGATACAGCCTACCTTATTGCTCATATCTAACCAGATAACCTCAGATAAGGCCTCTGCATAGGGTATGAGCTCTGGGTCCACCTGATGCGAGCCCAGAAAAGCAACGGGTGGAACCTCACTATATCACCGATGGAGCGCCAGCCCATATCCAGCATTAAGGGAGTAAGCGGGGTGCTTTGGGGCAGCATCACAAGGTCACTTAGGAATTTGTGCTCTGATCTGCAGAGTTCTGGTATCTTGTTGAATCCCCACAGCTCTGCCCCATACAGAGCTGTGCTAACTGCTTTTGAATCGTAGACCTGAAGAGCTGGAGCTGCGGGTCTAATATGCGAAGACCGATGTTCCTTTCCTATGGACCCCAATACGTGCTTATGGCACAATAGCATCTTGGTCAGGTGAGGCTTCCACAACATTTTGTCTGAAAGTCGGACGCCAAGGGAGTCAAAAGTGGCAACTCTTTCCAAGTTAAAATTGTGTCAGGTGTGATGCTCTGTCACAATTGTAAAGGATGTTACAGATGACATATCTTTAAATGCACTTATAATACAGGGGAGGTTCTAAACGTTTCATTGGCATGTTGGTATTTTAAACAAACAATAGGGATCATGTGGGCCAAAATGAGTGGACAGATTAGATTATATTCCTAATTTTTTAGTAAAAACATCTCACAAATATGTTTTGAATCAAGAAAGAGTATTTAATTTATGTTAAAAGTGACAGATTTGCATGATGACTTACTACTTCACAAATGTGCTTGTAAGCCTGTCTGTTTTTGAACAATGATGTTGATAGGTATACAGTTTTTGAGAAAACAGGCAGGTATTTGTACACATTGGTGACAGAGTAACACACATCCCAAAACTTTCGTTTAATTGCTCTTTGTTATGTCCAGATGATAAATCAATGATGAACAAAAATAGGATACTTAAAGGGACTTTTGCAGATGGAATGTTTCATCACATATGTGTTGGAGTATCCCATCTTGAAAATTAAAAATCAGGCACAACTCATGACCCATTATGAAATTGTAGGAATGCAGTAAGATTTGATCTGTTGCATATTGTTATTTGCATTTTAATTTTTGGGAAAAAATTGTATACAAATCAGTGTATGAAATATTTACTGTGATGTATCTATTTTTGCCTAAAGTTAAAGCCAGCATACTTTTTGAATATTTTCACAATGGGATAACAAACTGAAAATATCTCAAGATATTTTGGAGTCAAATGTAAAAATAGTATTGCTCTGTAATAAAGTGGATTAGGAATGCATCAATCCTTATGTATTCACTTATGCTGTAGAAGTCATTTTCAACTCCCCCCCAAACCTTTTTTTTTAATTTCGTCTACAGAATAAGTGAACACATAGGTCGTGATACATTAATAAGCAACTTAAGTACTGATTCCATTTAATATTTTTAACATTTGAGAAATACTTCAGTTACTTGAAGTAAGTGTTACCATTTTGAAGTGCCCAAACAAAGGGAAAAGGCTTTCAGGTCCTACAAATATTGGCACAACATTGGGGTGATTGTTAACACACATTGAGTCATATTTGAATTTTTATGTATACATACATTTCAAACTGTTTCGCATTGTACATGCATTGTACAAATCGTTAAATTGTTCCTGTGTCAGAGCCATCTTTGATAAGTTTAATTGTACATGTGCTGGAATTTTGATATATGTTCGTAGCTTTTGGGGTCGCCTACAAAATTGTGCTGACGAAATGAAAGAATACAAATAGGGGCAGATTTATGTCGGACTTGCGCCACGTTTACACCGCCGCTGCGTCACGCAACGGCTGCGTAAATGTGGCGCATCCCTGCGACCCATTTACAACGTGACGCATCTAGGCAGATGTGTCACGTTGTAAAGCCCTGCGCCACATGTGGGCGTTCCGGCGCAGGGTGGGCGTTCCGGGGCCAGTGCACCTCGCAAAAGTGCCTGCGTGAAATCTACAAGATTTCACGCAGGCACTTGTGCGACACTGCTACGCCAATTCCTTACGACTGCTTGAAGCAGGCATAAGGACTGACACAGCACTTTAAGTATAGGGCACACCCGAGCATTGCTGGAGTCACGTCGCGCTTGCGACGCGACTCCAGCGATGCGCCGCCCTTATGTCACGAGATGCATCACGCATCTGCCTACTCTTGCGCCACGGCGCGCCGCAATGTAAATGCGGCGCATCCGCCGTGACGCAAGGGTAGTTTTGCATGATGCATTTGTTCCGGCGCATCCCTGCTGATTTGCAGAGATGCGCCAGAACTCATAAATATGCCCCATTGTGTTTTGTACTCTGAATGCTTGTCTTAAGACCCTTTTAAAAAGGACAGCTGTCAACCCTCCTTCCCAGTGGTATCTTATTTCTTGCTTTGACATGGCACAAAGATCATACACTTGGCAATACCAACCTGTCCATCTGCCCTGAACACCTCTAAAAATGTCACTTCTTAAAAACCAAACATAACCCATGACAAGCAAACCGCCTCTCTGCCCTTTACGAGTGAAAACACAGCTCAGCTCCGGTGATTTGTCAGCAACAAACTGACTGCCTATTAGTGGAAGCCTTTCTGACAGATAGTGAGAAATAATAATCATTATGGTTTATATGATGTGCAGGAGTTCAGAGAGCACCTTGTGTGATTATTCAGAGATGAGGATCCGACGTGCAGTTTTTAAAAAAGTATATATGTAGAGAAAAATCCTGAGAAGTCAACGATGTGTTCTACCTCAAAAGAAATTAAACAAGCAAGGATGGTGCTGGCTAACTTTGGATGCGAGGGTGCAGGGGGCTGCTTTTTAGGTCGAGCCTAGTGGCAGCACGCATGCGTTGCTCGCTTTGCGAGGCATGCTGTAGTAGAGTATGCACTGGAAGCCCTGCCCACTTTCTGCCCATATTTTTAATGGCTTGTTTCATTATCCTTCATAAAACTTTGGCTTCCAATTCAATATTAAGTGTGTTAGTCCCTCCTTGGTAACTCCTTGTCTGCATATGTTACCTCCCATAACGACTGAATCTTTTACTTGTATTGTTACACGGTCTGCTTTATCTAGTGGGTGAGCACTATTTTCTTTATTGACTCTGATGGGGACAATGGCGGCTTTTTTTTTTTTTTTCCAGCACTGCTGAGCGCCGCACCCACTATAGGGACACTGCGCTCAGTTTGAAAATTTATTTTTTTATTAAACTTTCATGTTGAACGGGGCATCCGCTTCAGGGACACCACGCTCTGTTTAATTTATTTTTTTTCTAACTTTCCTACTGACCGCGGTGCCCGCTTTAGGGACACTGCGTGCTGTTTTTTTTTGGGGGGGTTAACTTTAAAACTGAGCGTGCGCTTGCTTCACAGACACCGTGCTCTGTTTCTTCTTTTTTTTTTACTTTAGCACCCAGGGGCACTGCACTCTTTATCTTTCTTCTACTTTAAGACTAAGCACGGCGCCCACTCCAGGGACACTACGCTCTGTACCTTTTTTTTTTTTTACTTTAATAGTGAGTGCGGCGCCCGCTTAACGGCCACCACACTCTGCAATAGGTATTGCTTTTGCTAAAGTTTAAACTATTGGTATTGTAAATGACAATGCCTTTTAATATTATAAAAGGAATTGCCATTTACAATGCCAATAGCCCAAAATCAAGCAATTGTGAGACCTATTACATTGTAAATGCTTGTGGATTTAGGTCTTTAGTCCACTTCAGGACACCAGATGGATCTGACAAAGTCCTCAGAATGTCTCCTCTGTGTGGGAAGAGAGGGAAAAACAAAGACTGATTTGCTGTTATTACAATTAAACTAAAAAAAACATCATGATCATGCTTTCCTCCCACCTCTAACTTTACAGATGACACACAAACACAGAAAGCAAATAAATAATTAGAATAGCTTTAACAGGCCAAAACACATTGCAAACAGAAAGAAAAATTATATCTTAAAAAAGTCTTGCAGATGAAGACAGAAATTGAGCTTTACACAGAACACACAAACACAGAAAGCAAAGAAATATTTGCATACAGAAAGCAGATAAAGCAGACACGCTTTAAACAGAAAGGAAAGAAATATTTTAAAATAGCTTGAAAAAGCCAATGCACACTGCCTGGCAGTTGCATGCAGAAAGCAAAATAATAATAACAAGAGGTTTTAAAGTTTTACATAAACCACACAAATAAAGGATGGACTTACAGAAACACTTGCAGAAAGCAAAGAAAAAAACAGTGCCGAAAAACAAGAAAAAAAGTGTATGGCTGCAAGTAATTGGGCCATCCTCTGTGGGAGGGAACAACACATGAAAAGAAGGAACATTTACAGTAGAATAGAATAGAATAGAACAGAATAGAACAAGGATTTACAAATAACACTCGGAATAACAAATAAAAAAGCAATGGGTGAGCTGTAAGCCCACAGAGTGTATACATGTCTCGAAGAGACAGCACTTGCGATGTCTAGGCGAGAACTAGAAAGGAAAACTAAAATGGAGGCTAAATATATGCTCTGCAACAATTGCTAAGTATGGTGTGGTAGCACACAGCCATTTACAGACATCACATTGCCACAAACATGTAGTTTTACTGATAACACTATGTAGCACACAAATCATGATGAGTGGAAATCGTGTTTCAGTGAATATTTATCATAAGCGCATCAAGTAAAGTGTCTTAATTTGTTTTGATCATATTAAAATTGTTTCTATCATACTTCAAAATTACAAATCAAAGTGCTTTATATGTGCTTTCTTAACTGCTATTATATTTTTAAAATATTTGTTCAGTTCAAGTTAGAGAAATGTAATATCCAACACCCATTCCTTTCACCAGCAGCAAGATTCCCATATCATTCACATTACAAAATCCACTCACTTTCCTGCCAGAGAAGAAAAGAAAACACCAGTCTACATGTTAAAAAAATAAGCAAAAATGTCTCATAAGGCAGAGTCTGACATTTGACTTCAGTAGCAAGATAATATTTTAAGACATCTTTATTGCTCATTCACCTTCTGAACTCCAGCATTATTATTTTGGGGGCGTTGCAGCACCCTCAGCACCCCAACTCCCAGCATCTATGTACCCAGAATTATTATGCTACGTTGCATGAGAGGGAGCAAGCAGGAAAGCACCATATTTACAGAGATATGGCACTATCCTACTCTCTCACTAATGCTGGTATACATGTACGCTGCTGAGCACCACACACACGTCTGTGTGAGTCTAACATAGATTTTGAATTAGATGTGTACCCTTACAGTACAAAATACTCTTGGACCCCTGGTCAAAAGCACCACTGGGCTAATGTTTACAACACTCAGCACTAACATAAATAATATGTTAAATAATGCGGCAAGCATTTATTTAAAGGTTAATTGAAAATAAAGAAAGGAAGTAACACCTTAACTTTAGGAACACCATCATTTGTAAAAACATCTTGTAGCAAAAGTATGATAAAGTCTATTAATTCTTAATTACCATGCAGGACTGTTTCACCTTAGTACACCAGATTATCAGTGCATTGAGAAGTGCTTTTTTTAAAGATGATAATTTTCAAACATGAATTGAGAAACATTCATTCTTCCCTATAACCTGATAACATGCCAATAGTGTACGAATATGCAAGTCAGTTGTCATGTGCACCTTTTGGGGACTGTGGTTTCTATTATAGATGAACAACAAATAGTTTATTAAATCAAACACTGGAGAAGGCTTTGTACAGCACGCATCCGGAAGTCATGTATTTCGAGGTCCTTATGTGCTAATGAAGAAAAAGGAGGGAAAGTAAAATAAAATAATTACCTAGGATCACACAGATTTGTTAAGTGGAGAATCCGGGATTACTCCCATGTTTTTGGTTATACATTGTGCAATTCATACACTAGGTGGCATATTTACAAGCCCCTATCACCATTGGAACGTCACTTTTAGTGATGTTCCTGTGGCAAAAAACCCTTCGCCTAGCTTGCGTTTTCAGAATGGCGGAGCGTGGCATTTAGCCATTATTGGTTAATGCCACGCCTCACCATTCTGTTGTAAATATGCCCCAAGATGTATATGCCTAGCTTCCCTCCCACCCACCTTACCACAAACCCCTCCCCAAACCCCAACCGCCACCTTGCTGGTATCAATGTGGCCCTCGGTCATATCACAGATCAAATTTGTGGCCCCTGGGAAAATGTTTGTGAGTACCCATGGGTTAGGCTAACTTTAAAACTGTGCCTACTTTGTATGTGGACTGTGCAGTGCAGTACGGATGTATGACGTTACAACGCATACTTTTACAACGCCTACCATCACAACGAATTTTTTACAACGCAAAAACTTTTACAACGCATACCATTACAACGCAGGATTTTACAACGCAAGTACCTTTACAACGCATACCATTACAACGTAAATATTGGTAAGTATATAATATTTTTTTTAATATAAATTATTTTAAATTATTAAAATATAATTAAATTGTATTTAATTTTATTTAATTAATTTAATTTAAGTATAATTTTAATTTATTTTTACAAATTAACCCTGTACCCCAAAAACCCAAAACTGACCCTGAACCCTAAAAATATTTTTTTTAATTTAAATTAATTTAAATTATTAAAATATAATTAATTTATATTTAATTACATTTAATTAATTTAATTTAAATATAATTTAAACCCCAAACTGTCCCTGAACCCTAAAAATACCCCTTTACCCAAAAACCCAAAACTGACCCTGAACCCTAAAAATACCCCTTTACCCAAAAACTGAAAACTGACCCTGAACCCTAAAAACACCCCTTTATCCAAAAACTGAAAACTGACCCTGAACCCTAAAAATACCCCTTTACCCAAAAACTGAAAACTGACCCTGGACCCTAAAAATACCCCTTTACTCAAAAACTGAAAACTGACCCTGAACCCTAAAAATACCCCTTTACCCAAAAACTGAAAACTGACCCTGAACCCTAAAAATACCCCTTTACCCAAAAACTGAAAACTGACCCTGAACCCTAAAAAACCCTAAAAATACCCCTTTACCCAAAAACTGAAAACTGACCCTGAACCCTAAAAATACCCCTTTACCCGAAAACTGACCCTGAACCCTAAAAATACCCCTTTACCCAAAAACCCAAACATATAATATTTTAAAAATAATTATATACTTACCAATACTTACGTTGTAATGGTATGCGTTGTAAAGGTACTTGCGTTGTAAAATCCTGCGTTGTAATGGTATGCGTTGTAAAAGTTTTTGCGTTGTAAAAAATTCGTTGCAATGGTAGTTCGTTGTAAAAGTTGCGTTGTAAAGGTTGTTTCCCGTGCAGTACACATGCAAAGTTGGAATAGAATGAAGAAATAAAAACATTTCTATCAGTAGTGCCTATATCAAATCAAATCAAATAAGTCTTTATTTCGACATCATGTCATGAAAGACGATACATTTAAAAGGAACAGCGGTCATTTTATATTTCTACAGAGTTAAAATAAAGTAATTCATGTACACTGATAAAGGAGAGAATAATCACAAATGTCCTTTTAATTAGACATGTCTTCTAGTTGTTCCATACCCATCTATTATACTTTTTAAAAAATAAATAAATGTATATTTTATTAAAAAAACAGAATATAAAATTTAAAAAACAGAATATTTACAGTATATTTTATAGTGGTATGAGATCATTAATAAATTGATTAATCTATTTCTTCATTTAATCATTTTAATTTCTTCCTACGTATTGCCCACATCCAGTTCAGAAATTTAGTGATAGCAAATATTAGATTTTCTGTACAATCCGTTAAAAAAATTCTTAAGACCTCAGTGCCTTTTTTTTAGGCCCTTCTGCTTACATATGGGTCTTAGCCACCTATGACGTGGAAGTTTATACTCAGGACATATGAAAAGGATGTGAGCTAGGCTTTCTCATTGGGTAGTACATAAGGGGCACGAGACATCGTTTCCTTTTGACCATTTACCGGTAAAGGAGTTGATTGGAAGGGTGCCCACCCTGTATTGATGGAACCGTTTCCTATCCTCAGGGATTGTAATAAAATCCCAATAAGGTTCGTAAACCGGTAAGTACTTAAGCTCCATAAAGGCACTTGACAAGGATAAAGCATTACATCTTTGGAATTCTCGTGATGACACCATTAACCAATATAGCTCTTTTAATTTCTTACATGTGGGAAAGACATTTTGGGCGGGTTTGTCCCAGAGTTCTCTCAAGCCCAGAGCGTTATAGATCGCCTTTACTTCTCTGAACCAGGTTATTCTATTTGCTGTGTCCATATCCCTGACTTCAAGGAGTGTCTGAGCATACTTGGAGAGTTCTGGGGTAACCCAGATCCTTCGCCAGTAAGCAACAGGTCTAAACCGAGCTACGTCCTCAATTCTCTGGCCTCCTAAGTCTAAATAGAGTGGTAGGAGCGGTGAAGATGGAGGAAGCCGCACTAGTCTCCTCACAAACTTGTTTTGGAAAATTGCCAGAGCAGAAATATTACATGGCCCCCAAAGTTCAGCCACATACATCACAGAAGCCCGTATCTTAGTATCGTAAATCTTTAATGCAGGGGCTATGGGTTTGGTGGCCGAGGAACGCAGTTCTCCAAAGAATACTCCTGCCAGCTGGGCGTGTCTAACAACTAGATGGTTAATATGGTGTTTCCATTCGAGCTTTGATCCCAATGTAATTCCTAGGTAAGTGAAAGATTGGGTCTGCTCAAGGGGCTCCCCATTCATTATTACTCTTCCCTTCACATATTTATGCCTATGCATAACCATAAATTTTGTTTTTGACACGTTGATGGTGAGTCCATGGTCATCACAAAAAGTTTCAAAGCGCCCAATTGCTTTTTAAAGCCCTTGTTGTGTTTTTGAAATTAGAAGTGCCTATATCAAGAGAGGGTTATTTTTTGGGGCAGAACCCTTTCTGCTCGTTTTGGTAGATAGGGTTTTGAATCAAAAAGCATGGATGGTTGCATGGGAATACCCACAATGCATCCAAGTAGACAAACTCCCAGGATATTCTTTTCATTTTTCATTCTGTAAAACGTTTGTGGTTTTTATTTTGTTAAATAGGGCATTATACATCATGACCTTAAACCAAGCTGGCTCTGCCCACCCGTGTTTGAGTGACTTTTCGTGTCAGACCTCAAGAGAGCCTGGCTCCTTGGAAATAAAAGATACGCACATCTACTTCAAAAACTGCAACTTCTGTGAGTACTGCCAGCAGTGATGAGGAAGTTTTGTGCATTAATAAAGAACATGCTTTATTAACAATTTGCAGAGTGTTAATTCACACTTGATTTCACATGTAATTGTTAACTTTCTACTATTGCTGTTGAAACAATTTTGCTATGACAAAGTGTGTTTTTCTTGGCGTATGCTAACTAGGCCTCAAAACCCTCTTATTTAAAATGGATGTCCCATCGTGTTTATGCAAAGTGTATAATTCTGCTGCATGTAGCCAAGCAAGGCATGTTTTGTTTATTTCTGAATGACAATGTTCTTGATGAAGGCTGACTAGCATGGGCTCACTATAGTATAATGTTTTCACTGATCTTCTGCTTGCACGCAGTATTGCATTCATTCACAATGGTTCACTGTTGATTATGTAACAAGTTAGTTCTGACCCTCCGGATTACATGGTTTTAAAATCCATATCCTGATGTGTTGAAATAGCATTTCTTTGCTCACATTGTGATGATTCTGCACTTTTCAAACTCATCTATGAGAACATTTCCTATCTAAACCTTCAGATTTGGGGATAAGCCAGAATCTTTGGGTTCTACTAGGGATGCTGTTTGATTTCTTTTCAATTTTGCTACAGATGTGGGACTTAGAATTTCTCTGATTTTGTCATCATTCTGTATAATTCTGAATTGTTGGCCTTTCTGGCAATTGACTTCTATGTATCACAGCAGCTTCTGTATTCAATTATCTTACATTGTGCTATTGAATTTGTGTAATAAACCTTTATGGTTTCTCAAAATTTTGCTCTAGAACTCACTCCTCATGTCAGTCTTCGCTTAGTTGTCTGTATTGTTAGTATGATGGTTGTATTTATTGTCTTTGGGAGACATTACCCCATAAAATTAAGATTAACACTACCCTGATCCACCCAACTCGTGGGTGTGCTTTGATGTGTAAGAATTAGGGGTACAGCACACCAATGTTTGGTAGTAGAGGATTGTTTACAAGACAAAAGGTGACTTCAGAAGTCCTTTTTTTGCCCTGTCCCTAGAATGGCCCTCTGTTTACATTCCCTAGCCCACTGTGGATTACTAGCTGAGTTATTGAGGCTTCAGTGCTGTTCCTGAGCAAAACGGATTGTGAGTATTAGTAGGGTGGAACGATTCTTGAGATTGAGAGTGTTTAGTGTGCTAGTGATGCATTGCAGAATGTGTAGTTGAAAGCGTGTCTCTGTGTTGAGTAATGGATTGTTATACTGCATGTGTGATTTTTGGTTCTTGGTTTTGTTGGTGATTTGATTTTGTCATATTTGTGGTTTTTGTAAAAAATATTTAGGTTTTACTATTTGTTGATTAGATAATCGAATTTTTTGCAATCTAAGATCCTGAGCTATTGTTGAACTTATCTGCAAGGTGGTAGTGTAATTTGCGAGCTGCCCCGGTCATACAGCCAGGGTCTTTCTTGATTTCTTTCAGGTTTTTATGTTTAAATTGGGTTGGTAATTGTTGCTCTTTGGTGCACTGGGACTTCCACCTGACAACCATAATGACTCCAACACCACCACCAATCTCTTAGAGAACCTTGCAAACATAGGACTGAAGCAACTGGTCACCGCCCCCACGCACATAGCAGGACACATACTTGACCCCGTCTTCACAGAAGGAAACAGAGTCTCCTACAGCCGCACCACATAACTCCTCTGGACAGACCACCATTGCATCCATTTGTACGTCTGAAAATCCACTGTACACAAGCACGCCCACCGCCTCCCTCAGAGAAACTGGAACAAAGTCTCTGAAGACCAGTTCACCACTGCCTTCATCAGCACCCCACCACCAACAACACCAGACGCTAACATCACAGCACACAACCTCCACCGCTGAACCACGAACTACGCCTCTCTTTAGTAAGCCACAGGATGACACATTAAAAAAGCAAGCTGGTTCACCCCTGCACAAGAATCCAAGCGCTCCTGTCAATTACTCAAAAAGACATGGAGGAACAACAGAACTCCAGAAACACGCACAGCCTGTAGAGCAGCCACTACAGCACACCACCAACTCATCAAATTCACAAAGATTAAATTCCTCCAAGACAGAATCCTCGCCAATGCCCACAACACCAAAGAACTCTTCTTCATCATCAAGGAATTTCCCAAACCCAACAGTGAAACAACAGATGTCCTCACCATTCCAAGACCTGTGCAACAGACACAGCACCTATTTTCCTCTCAATATTAAGCTAATCTACTACAACTTCAACAACCAAGATCTCTGCACGGCTCCAGCTCCCACCCCCAGCAACGCCACCCAACAGACCCTGCTCACTTGGACCCAGCTCACGAAAGAAGACACCCTAAGGACCATGAAGAGCATCCACTCCAGAGCACCCTAACACCCCTGCCCACCCCACATCTTCCATAGAGCCGCTACAGCCATCACACCCAAATTCTGCCGGACAATGAACTGCTCCTTTGAAACCGCCACTTTCCCCGACGACTGGAAACATGCTGAAGTCAATCCCCTCCTGAAGAAACCCTCCGCAGATCCAATGGATCTTAAGAACTTCAGGCCCATCTCCCTGCTTCCATTCGCAGCTGAGGTCATCGAAAAATCCATCAACACCCAGCTAGCAAACTTACCCAAAGCCAGCAACGTCCTGCACATCTCCCAATCCAGGTTCCGCAGCAACCACAGCACTGAGACCGCCCTACTCGATGCCACCAACGACATCTGCTGCTTCCTCGACCAGGGCCAAACAGCAGCCCTCATCCTACTGGACTTCTCAGTTGCCTTCGACACCGTTCCCACCTCACACTAGCCACCAGTCTCCAAGAAGCCAGCCTCCATGGAAAGACCCTTGACTTGATATGACCATTTCTCACAGGTAGAACTCCCGCCCTACCTCTCGGAACCAACAGAGACCAGATGTGGAGTGCCCCAGGGATCCTCCCTCAGCCCCACCCTCTTCAACATCTGCATGGCCCCCCTCATAACCATAGTCAGAAACCATGGCCATGACACCCAGCTCATTCTCTCCCTCCCCAAAGAACCCAACATCACCAGGCACAACTTCCAAGAAGGTATATAGCTATTGCCACCAGGATGAAGACTAGTTCCCTGAAACTCAACTCAAAGAAAACAGAAGTCCTCATACTTGGCTCCACCCCCTCCACGCGGGACTACACCTGGTGGCACCCCGCCCTCCGAAACCCCCCACCCGACGGACCACGCATGAAACCTCAGCATCATACTTGACTCCTCGCTCATGATGAACCACCAGATCAACACCAATTCTCGGCCTGCTTCAACACCCTCTGCATACTTCGAAAAACATTCAGATGGATTTCATCTGAATCCAGAAAAATGGTCATGCACGCCCTCATCAGTAGCTGACTGGACTACTGCAATGCTCTCTACGCCGGAATCCACAAAAAACTGCTTAGCAAACTCCAGATCGCCCAGAAGACCGCAGCCAGACTGATCCTAGACATCCCCTGTTACAACCAATACACCCAACACCTAGGTGATCTCCACTGGCTCCCTATTGAGAGAAGAATAGCATTCAAGCTCCTCACTCACACATACAAGGCCCTCCACAACATTGTACATTGGACCAGCATACCTAAACAACCACCTCTCCTTCCACGCACCCAAGAGACACCTTCGATCAGCTGACCTCCCTCTGGCCACCATCCCATGCATCTACAAGACCAGAATGGGAGGAAAGTCCTTCTCCTACCTCGCAGCCAAGGCCTGGCACGACCTTCCTCTCCACTTCCGGCAAGTCCCTACACTGCTCCAGTTCAGGAAGGACCTCAAGACTTGGCTCTTTGGATGACCCCAGCACTTAGCGCAGCTGCCCTCCCTCCCCCGGCGCATTGAGACCCTCACGGTGAGAAATGAAACTCCAACCTGTTGCTATGGTGCAAGAGGACTCTGTAGCATATACAGAGTCTCCTTGCACCATAGCGATAGGTTGGAGTTGTGTTTCCACCTTTGGAAGTTTGCCAAGGACAAATGGGTCACTTGGTCTGACTACTGCAGGTACTACCGGTGAATCTATCACCTTGATTTCCTTGGATCATTGGTTTTGTATTCCAACCAAATACACCAATGCAATGTTTACTTTTTCACACTTTATTTACCTTTCATGGCAGTAGCTAATTATAGATCCTGAAAAAAGCCACAACACTGCCTAGATTTATCGGCAGCGTTCGATACTATTTCTCACAACATCCTTATCGAACGCCTGTCTGAGAGTGGAATCGGTGGTACTGCACTGGAATGGATCAGAAGCTTCCTCTCCAACTGCACCCAATCTGTCACCATGGGTGATTTTAGGTCGGAGGAGGTTAACATCACTAAGGGGGTCCCGCAGGGCTCGTGTTTGAGCCCGACCCTGTTTAACACCTATGTGGCCCCCTTGGCAGATGTAACCAGAGCTTATGGATTCCATCCAGTGTCATATGCTGATGATACGCAGCTGCTCTTCCCTTTTAAACATCTTACACCGGAGATAATACAATCTTTCTCCGATGGAATGAAGGCAGTTGCAAGGTGGATGTCCTCCAATTTCCTTCAATGCAACGTTGGAAAAACGGAGGTGATGCTTTTCGGAGATGCAAAGGTCCAATGGTCTCCTGACTGGTGGCCTCTCGATCTAGGCCCATTTCCTGAGCCCAAAACAGTGATCAAGAATTTAGGAGTCAGATTGGAACCAGAGTTGACTATGAAACATCACGTCTCCATTACCGTGGGAACATGTTTTCACGTAATAGGTCTCCTTCGGAGGATTTTCCCTTTCCTCCCTGATTCTTATAGGAGAACCTTGGTTCAGGCTCTGATTATCAGCCGCCTTGATTACTGCAATGGTCTCCTGGCAGGAGCCAATGAAGAGGTCTTAAACCGCCTACAGGTGGTACAAAATACAGCAGCGAGGTTGGTGCTTAACGCACCTCCTAGGTCTCCCTCCAGACCGTTATTACATAAACTACACTGGTTGCCAATACGGCAACGAGTAAAGTTTAAGACCTGCTGTATTATCCATAAAGGCCTTAATGAATTGGGACCGGAGTATTTGGCTACAAAATTTGTTCCATACGCTCCTACCCGTACCCTTAGGTCTGGTGAACAGCTCCTGCTAAATATTCCTAAAATTACTAAATCCAGGCAAGGAGGTAGGGCTCTGTCTGTGGTAGGTCCCAGTTTCTGGAACTCCCTCCCGCTTCCTTTAAAACAATGTAGGAATCATCTTAAATTCAGAAAATGTCTGAAAACTTTTCTGTTTAGCTTATGTTAAATATTTATCCGCTGGTTCATACTAGGCCCATAGGTTATAAAGCTTATCCCTGTGGCTCTCTCAAAGCCTCTTATTCCAGGTGTCATAAGCGCGGAGATACTCCTTCGGGAGTTTATTCATAGCGCTATATAAACACGCAAAATAAATAAAAATAGGTCATTGGCTGAAACATGTCGATCACTATCTAGTACGACTGAATCTAATGGTTTCTGTCATACCTTTTGTTTTTAATCCTAGCACAAGGTAGCTAGAATAAAGGATAAGAGGTTAACCCTGTAGCTAGTTTTAATTCACCCACTCACTTGCACTGCACCCCTCACGACACCCCGCCAGCTTACATTGGGTTATAGTAATAACCCCTCTAATACAGAAAAAGGTTGTATGACATTACAACGCAGGCTTTTACCCCGCGTGCCATTATGACGCTGTTTTTACAACGTAAGCGCTGGATAGTGGAATAGTTTAATTTTCTATTCCAACTCCAGCCCACGTTACAGTAGGGAATGTGTTGGAATAGAAAATTAAACTATTCCTTTTCCAACAGCGCCCTCCAGCGCAAGTCGTTGAATCGACTTGCGTTGTAAAAGCAGTGTCGTAATGGCAGCGCGGGGTAATGCCTGCCTTGTGATGGCTGCTCACCACAGTAAAACATCCCTGAGCTCCTCCCTCGCAGTAAGGGGGCTGTAGCCCACACCATGACTAGGTTTCATTGTGCGAAGAAGATTCTTCAAAGAAAAAGCATGCCACCATTGGAGGGAAACGGTCCTTAAAAAGGGACACCTTTCTTTAAGTCAGCCCCTGTTTGCGTTCACTCGCCTGATAAGACCGGAGGGATCTGTGTGTATTGAGTCTGCTTTGTTGAAAAAGCCTACTGCCCCTAGCGTACCTGCTATGTAGGGAGAAAAGATCCTTCCAGAAGACTCTCCTGCGTATAAAATGGTTACACATGTCGGACTCTATACAGGTATCCTTCTATTGACAAGGATCGGAATTTCCTTTAGAGAGTACCTTCAATATTAGAAAGCTAGATTTCTAGAGTTATACAATGAGAGAAATCCACAATTTAGACCCATACAAGTTGAAGCATTGACTAAATGGGATCGAATGGCCATAGAAAAGAAAGAACATTTTAAAATTGTTTAAAAGTTCACTGATATGTTGGTTATAAATGTGGGGTATACATGATAAGTCTCAGACAGATGATATGGTAGAAGGAAGGAGAGCTTTTCTAGCAATAGTTAAGGAGATGGTCATTAAAGTAATCTGATGATTCTGAAAGACACAGGGAGAAACAAGACAAAGAAAAAGATTCAGATAATGAGGATATTTTTAAATGATCTTTTTAATTCTAGACCTCCTCCATATACAGATGATAAACAGGCCCAAGCAGAGAGACCACTTGTACCTAATATGGATGCAAGATGTGAACCCGGTATGAGTTCACAGGGATTGACAGTGCTTGCAGTAGCAAGTGCGAGTACAAGTGCGAGTGCAATTGCTCTGCCTGAGAGTACATTAACAGCTTTGCCAAGTACTAGTAGACTAGTAGAGATGCTGGTATGCCTACTGCTGTCTCTACTGTTCCATCTACTACACTCCTGAAAGAGAATGAGGTGAATGCTGCTCTTCTAAATATTAACTATGGAAACATTTTGCAGGTAACAATTGACTTGAACAGAATAATGTTATATGATGTGGATAAAATCAAATACCTAATCAGAAAAGCAGCACGTTGTGCAATCGAAGAACACGCTAATCTTGAAGATTTTTGGTGAAGAACATGTGGTGGCTATAACCTACAGAGTTATTACCGAATGGCTTTAAGTAAAGCAGAAATTGTGGTACTGGGTCTAGCAACTTCGCAAACTCAAATTAAGGTACAGTTGTTGAGTGTGTTAGAAATTGAGTTTCTGGTTGGTAAGGGTATGCACTCTGAGCAGGAACCACAGTCCTAGTCAGAGTAAGACAGAAATACAACCTAAATGTACCTGTGCTTACCCTCTGGTGGCTTGGCATAGAGCAGTCAGGCTTAACTTAAGAGTAACCCTGGGCGTAGTGGGCGTAGTGGGGCTTCGCGAAGCTACGCGAAGTGGGCAAAAAACTACGCCCACCCACGCACTTCACGTAGCCCCACTACGGGCCACCCGCCTCCCTCCCGCCCTCCCTAAATGCTTAAATGACATTATAAATGAATTATAAAACCACTTACCTTGTCTGCCGCGTCCCCGGGGCTCCCTCTCGTCATCGCGCCGCCGACGCGCGCGTCTTGGATACTAATGTGCATGCGCGGCCGCCCGCGCATGCGCATTTCTCGTGAGAAATGCGCATGCACGGGCGGCCGCGCATGCGCATTAGTATCTAAGACGGCGGCGCCGGCGGCGCGATGACGAGAGGGAGCCCCGGGGACGCTGCGGACAAGGTAAGTGGTTTTATAATTCATTTATATTGTTATTTAAGCATTTAGGGAGGGCGGGAGGGAGGCAGGTGGCGGGCAACTTTGCTACGCCCACGAAGTGGGCGTAGTGTTGCAAGCTTCGCCTACTTTGCAAAGGGCGAAGTAGGCAACACTACGCCCACTTTGTGGGCGTAGCGAAGTTGCCCGCCAAGGGTTACTTAGGAGGCAATGTGTAAAATATTTGTGCAACACTTAAGCAATAAAACAGTGAAAACACCACACAAAAAGATACAACACCTGGTTAGAAATATAGAGCTTAATTATTTAATTTTTTTAATTATTTTATTTAAGAGTTTTCAAACAAAAAGAAACAAAAGGTGCAAACATTCACTGTAAACTCACCTTGTACCTCATACATTTCATCTGTTGGTATAAAAGAATAAGTACATTGGCATAATTAAAAACATTAAATAGGAGAGTTAAAACGTTTCGTCAACAGAATTTTGTCCATCCAGTGCTGGTCCGCCGTCTTCAGAATGGTTCATCATATAAGCAGAAAACGGACCTCACACATCCCGTGGTCTAGAAGCAGTTGGTAATTCTTCTGCATAACAAGTGACCTGGTCACGACATAACGCAATACCATGTAACCACTGTTTCAGCTTAGGTGCCGATCTACCATCCCAATGAATGGCAACACTGCGTTTGGCCAGTTGCAACAGCATTGTCACCAATTTATGAGCACCCAACCGAATTCTAGAGATGGTACCCAAAAAACATATCTTCGCATCCCATATAATTGTGTCACCCACCATTTCAGTTATCGCTGTCATTACATCTCCCCAAAAGGCAGCCACTTTCGGACATGCCCACGCTAAGTGTACAAAGTCGGCATTATCAGCACCACACCGTTTACAACAATTTGTTTCCCTCAGGCCATATTTATAAAGTTGCGTTGGCGTATAATACATCTGATGAATACATTTGTAATGAATGAGCTTAAAATTCTCATTTACCGCAAAACAAACAGTCATCCTACAGCATTCCTCCCATTCATCATCCGTAAGCGGCTGTGGGAGACAGGCATTCCATTTTGCTTTAGAACTGGACACCCCTACACCCTCATCCAGCGGCAAAGCAGAATAGAGCCTCGATACTAATTTAGTTTTAGTTTGTGTAGTGTAGATTAGCTGCAGCGCCCCCAGGACTGTGGGTTCCTCTGGGAAGCATGGAAACAAACCCCTCATGGCAGATCGCAGCCTCACGTAAATGAATGTGTACATAGCCTCATTCATCCCTCCTTTCACGAAATCCTGCAACGTAAGAAATTTCCCACCGGGAAACGCATCTCCCATGTTCCACAACCCAGCATCATTTTTGATTTTAAGGGCCCCAGTTTCCCCCGTTACCGAGAGCGCCTCATGATGAAGTAGAGGCATCGCCGGGGCATACAACGGAAACAGCTTTGATCGTTTACCCAGCCCATGCCATGCACTAGCTGTGCATTGCACCGTGTCTATCTCGTCACGTTCAAACACCGAGTACTGATTCACAATCATTGCTTTCAAGGATAGGGGGTGAACAGCCCCGGCCTCCACCGCAACATGCGGGGTGAACAGCGGCGCATTGAGCCAATAATAAGTAAACTGTGCCTGCGCACATAGATAATAGAGGTGCATGTCGGGTACCGTAAACCCGCCCATCGCGTAAGGCTTCTTTAATGTCTCCCAGCTAACTCGGGGCTTCCTGCCCCCCAAAGCAAGAGTAATCAATAGGGAATGCTATGTAATAAAAACATGCTGCTTGAGGGTAATGGGTACATTTACAAACAGATACAAAACTGTTGGCAGCACAACCACTTTGATTAACGCGACTCTATCTGCAAACGTCAGAGGTAAACGGATCTACCGGACCACTTGCTCTTCAAGCTTGGATATCGCTTTACCATAATTGGCCCTAATGACTTCCTGAGGGTCCCTATAAATCCACACTCCAAGATACCGAACAGGATCAGTAGCCCATTCTAAAGGATAATTCAAAGCAAACTGCACCGTACAGTCTGTTAGAGAGAATACAATGGACTTGTTCCAATTAATGGCCAGCCCAGAATACCATTCAAAACGGATGTACTCACAAATTACCTTCTCTAAATGCTGTGCCGGTTCCCTGACATACAAGACCATGTCATCGGCATACATGGACACGGCCAATGGACGTTGGTAAAACCGGAGTGCCGTCCCTGCATGCCTTTGCCTCAGCAAACCTGCAAGCGGTTCAAACACAACCGCAAATAGCAGGGGAGACAATGGACACCCCTGCCACGTGCCCCGCTTAATCGGAAACACCTCCGACGTGTGCCCATTTATACGTACCCGAGCTACCAAATCCGTGTAAAGTAAACATATCCAATTGGCGAAGAAAAATGGCACACCCATTCGATGCAACACCATAAACATATAAGTCCAGGCAATAGAATCAAACGCCTTCGCGGCGTCTAGGAGAACCGCAGCCGCCAGCAGTTTGGGATTCAAAAGATGCATGACAGCAAACAGCGCACGCAAATTGTGTGCCGTTGACCTAGTGGGAATAAAGCCAGACTGGTCCGGAAGGACCATTACTGGCAACAACAGGCGCAGCAAGGTAGCTAAGATTTTCGCCAGAATCTTTACATCCTTGTTCATGAGTGATAATGGCGGAGGGATCTGTGTGTATTGAGTCTGCTTTGTTGAAAAAGCCTACTGCCCCTAGCGTACCTGCTATGTAGGGAGAAAAGATCCTTCCAGAAGACTCTCCTGCGTATAAAATGGTTACACATGTCGGACTCTATACAGGTATCCTTCTATTGACAAGGATCGGAATTTCCTTTAGAGAGTACCTTCAATATTAGAAAGCTAGATTTCTAGAGTTATACAATGAGAGAAATCCACAATTTAGACCCATACAAGTTGAAGCATTGACTAAATGGGATCGAATGGCCATAGAAAAGAAAGAACATTTTAAAATTGTTTAAAAGTTCACTGATATGTTGGTTATAAATGTGGGGTATACATGATAAGTCTCAGACAGATGATATGGTAGAAGGAAGGAGAGCTTTTCTAGCAATAGTTAAGGAGATGGTCATTAAAGTAATCTGATGATTCTGAAAGACACAGGGAGAAACAAGACAAAGAAAAAGATTCAGATAATGAGGATATTTTTAAATGATCTTTTTAATTCTAGACCTCCTCCATATACAGATGATAAACAGGCCCAAGCACAGAGACCACTTGTACCTAATATGGATGCAAGATGTGAACCCGGTATGAGTTCACAGGGATTGACAGTGCTTGCAGTAGCAAGTGCGAGTACAAGTGCGAGTGCAATTGCTCTGCCTGAGAGTACATTAACAGCTTTGCCAAGTACTAGTAGACTAGTAGAGATGCTGGTATGCCTACTGCTGTCTCTACTGTTCCATCTACTACACTCCTGAAAGAGAATGAGGTGAATGCTGCTCTTCTAAATATTAACTATGGAAACATTTTGCAGGTAACAATTGACTTGAACAGAATAATGTTATATGATGTGGATAAAATCAAATACCTAATCAGAAAAGCAGCACGTTGTGCAATCGAAGAACACGCTAATCTTGAAGATTTTTGGTGAAGAACATGTGGTGGCTATAACCTACAGAGTTATTACCGAATGGCTTTAAGTAAAGCAGAAATTGTGGTACTGGGTCTAGCAACTTCGCAAACTCAAATTAAGGTACAGTTGTTGAGTGTGTTAGAAATTGAGTTTCTGGTTGGTAAGGGTATGCACTCTGAGCAGGAACCACAGTCCTAGTCAGAGTAAGACAGAAATACAACCTAAATGTACCTGTGCTTACCCTCTGGTGGCTTGGCATAGAGCAGTCAGGCTTAACTTAAGAGTAACCCTGGGCGTAGTGGGCGTAGTGGGGCTTCGCGAAGCTACGCGAAGTGGGCAAAAAACTACGCCCACCCACGCACTTCACGTAGCCCCACTACGGGCCACCCGCCTCCCTCCCGCCCTCCCTAAATGCTTAAATGACATTATAAATGAATTATAAAACCACTTACCTTGTCTGCCGCGTCCCCGGGGCTCCCTCTCGTCATCGCGCCGCCGACGCGCGCGTCTTGGATACTAATGTGCATGCGCGGCCGCCCGCGCATGCGCATTTCTCGTGAGAAATGCG
This sequence comes from Lissotriton helveticus, assembly GCF_964261635.1. Lineage (NCBI taxonomy): Eukaryota > Metazoa > Chordata > Amphibia > Caudata > Salamandridae > Lissotriton > Lissotriton helveticus. Next base: position 1,271,210,175 of record NC_136068.1, read on the forward strand.
CATGCACGGGCGGCCGCGCATGCGCATTAGTATCTAAGACGGCGGCGCCGGCGGCGCGATGACGAGAGGGAGCCCCGGGGACGCTGCGGACAAGGTAAGTGGTTTTATAATTCATTTATATTGTTATTTAAGCATTTAGGGAGGGCGGGAGGGAGGCAGGTGGCGGGCAACTTTGCTACGCCCACGAAGTGGGCGTAGTGTTGCAAGCTTCGCCTACTTTGCAAAGGGCGAAGTAGGCAACACTACGCCCACTTTGTGGGCGTAGCGAAGTTGCCCGCCAAGGGTTACTTAGGAGGCAATGTGTAAAATATTTGTGCAACACTTAAGCAATAAAACAGTGAAAACACCACACAAAAAGATACAACACCTGGTTAGAAATATAGAGCTTAATTATTTAATTTTTTAAATTATTTTATTTAAGAGTTTTCAAACAAAAAGAAACAAAAGGTGCAAACATTCACTGTAAACTCACCTTGTACCTCATACATTTCATCTGTTGGTATAAAAGAATAAGTACATTGGCATAATTAAAAACATTAAATAGGAGAGTTAAAACGTTTCGTCAACAGAATTTTGTCCATCCAGTGCTGGTCCGCCGTCTTCAGAATGGTTCATCATATAAGCAGAAAACGGACCTCACACATCCCGTGGTCTAGAAGCAGTTGGTAATTCTTCTGCATAACAAGTGACCTGGTCACGACATAACGCAATACCATGTAACCACTGTTTCAGCTTAGGTGCCGATCTACCATCCCAATGAATGGCAACACTGCGTTTGGCCAGTTGCAACAGCATTGTCACCAATTTATGAGCACCCAACCGAATTCTAGAGATGGTACCCAAAAAACATATCTTCGCATCCCATATAATTGTGTCACCCACCATTTCAGTTATCGCTGTCATTACATCTCCCCAAAAGGCAGCCACTTTCGGACATGCCCACGCTAAGTGTACAAAGTCGGCATTATCAGCACCACACCGTTTACAACAATTTGTTTCCCTCAGGCCATATTTATAAAGTTGCGTTGGCGTATAATACATCTGATGAATACATTTGTAATGAATGAGCTTAAAATTCTCATTTACCGCAAAACAAACAGTCATCCTACAGCATTCCTCCCATTCATCATCCGTAAGCGGCTGTGGGAGACAGGCATTCCATTTTGCTTTAGAACTGGACACCCCTACACCCTCATCCAGCGGCAAAGCAGAATAGAGCCTCGATACTAATTTAGTTTTAGTTTGTGTAGTGTAGATTAGCTGCAGCGCCCCCAGGACTGTGGGTTCCTCTGGGAAGCATGGAAACAAACCCCTCATGGCAGATCGCAGCCTCACGTAAATGAATGTGTACATAGCCTCATTCATCCCTCCTTTCACGAAATCCTGCAACGTAAGAAATTTCCCACCGGGAAACGCATCTCCCATGTTCCACAACCCAGCATCATTTTTGATTTTAAGGGCCCCAGTTTCCCCCGTTACCGAGAGCGCCTCATGATGAAGTAGAGGCATCGCCGGGGCATACAACGGAAACAGCTTTGATCGTTTACCCAGCCCATGCCATGCACTAGCTGTGCATTGCACCGTGTCTATCTCGTCACGTTCAAACACCGAGTACTGATTCACAATCATTGCTTTCAAGGATAGGGGGTGAACAGCCCCGGCCTCCACCGCAACATGCGGGGTGAACAGCGGCGCATTGAGCCAATAATAAGTAAACTGTGCCTGCGCACATAGATAATAGAGGTGCATGTCGGGTACCGTAAACCCGCCCATCGCGTAAGGCTTCTTTAATGTCTCCCAGCTAACTCGGGGCTTCCTGCCCCCCAAAGCAAGAGTAATCAATAGGGAATGCTATGTAATAAAAACATGCTGCTTGAGGGTAATGGGTACATTTACAAACAGATACAAAACTGTTGGCAGCACAACCACTTTGATTAACGCGACTCTATCTGCAAACGTCAGAGGTAAACGGATCTACCGGACCACTTGCTCTTCAAGCTTGGATATCGCTTTACCATAATTGGCCCTAATGACTTCCTGAGGGTCCCTATAAATCCACACTCCAAGATACCGAACAGGATCAGTAGCCCATTCTAAAGGATAATTCAAAGCAAACTGCACCGTACAGTCTGTTAGAGAGAATACAATGGACTTGTTCCAATTAATGGCCAGCCCAGAATACCATTCAAAACGGATGTACTCACAAATTACCTTCTCTAAATGCTGTGCCGGTTCCCTGACATACAAGACCATGTCATCGGCATACATGGACACGGCCAATGGACGTTGGTAAAACCGGAGTGCCGTCCCTGCATGCCTTTGCCTCAGCAAACCTGCAAGCGGTTCAAACACAACCGCAAATAGCAGGGGAGACAATGGACACCCCTGCCACGTGCCCCGCTTAATCGGAAACACCTCCGACGTGTGCCCATTTATACGTACCCGAGCTACCAAATCCGTGTAAAGTAAACATATCCAATTGGCGAAGAAAAATGGCACACCCATTCGATGCAACACCATAAACATATAAGTCCAGGCAATAGAATCAAACGCCTTCGCGGCGTCTAGGAGAACCGCAGCCGCCAGCAGTTTGGGATTCAAAAGATGCATGACAGCAAACAGCGCACGCAAATTGTGTGCCGTTGACCTAGTGGGAATAAAGCCAGACTGGTCCGGAAGGACCATTACTGGCAACAACAGGCGCAGCAAGGTAGCTAAGATTTTCGCCAGAATCTTTACATCCTTGTTCATGAGTGATAATGGCCTGTATGACTCACACCGATCTGGTGACTTACCCGGTTTTAACAGAGAAACTTTTAATGCCTCCCTAATAGAGTCACAACAAAACAAAATGCCAGTGCTGCTCACTGTTTTAACAAATTTTGATGCACAATGATTGAAACAATTATAGCATTACCACACAACTAATTGTGACTGTATTAATCTTTTTAATTTTTCAACGATTTTATTACAATTTCAAAACAATTCTATTTTAGAATTCCTACAGGTTCACTTTAAGGAGAGGAAATATTTACAATCTGTGGTTTGTTTGGGTGAATAGATAAAGGTGTATTTTTTTGACACCGGAAAAGAAAATAATAGATACAATTTTAGATTGAAAGGTGTTGGAACTAGAGTCACACATCAGATTCATCATCTATCATTAAGTTGAAGCAAACAACCTATGCATTCATTCACAGTCAAAAAGAAGTGTGTAATAGAGAAATGGAAAAGGAAGAAGAAGAAAAAACGTGAATTGCCTCACCAGGGTTCAAGGGAACCGTTTATTAAACAATGTGGTGGGGTACTATTTTAATCATTAAGTTAATGTATCTAACAATTATATATCAGGCTATCAATACTTTTTACAATCTTGATATTTTACAATGTTATTAACCCAAGATTAGCCTGAAAAACGGAAAGAGAGATGGTCGACGTGTTTCAAAGCCCCTAAGTCATGGGGGTTCTCATCAGGACCTTGGGGGATCAGTCCGGCAAAAGAATAAAACAACAGTTCTTACTACACTATCCCATGAGAGAAACCTTCAACTTTACAGCGGACGAGCTTCCTCAGCTGAATTACCTTGTCTTCTACACAATCCTGTGTTACTCCTAGTTTCAATGCACTGTGATACGTTTCACAGGTTCCAAATGAAGTTCAACAGAAAATCCACAACGCACTGTCAATTTTGTAAGGTTGCCGTCGTCGTCTGCGGGACAAAGGCAAGCTGTTGTGTGATACTTTGTAAAGTACACAATGTGGTAAACCAAAATGTGACTAACTGCTTCGCATATATTTACCTTCCCAAAGGAGGGGGCCTTCCTGGGATGGAATAGGTGCTCACTCGACCAATCTTTGTTTCATAATTCCTCTGCGAAATAAAAACGAATATAGTTGTTGTCGATTTCGGGGGAAAATGAAAAATAACCTTCACCTTGTACTCTGAGCATAATAACACTTCGTTATTGTCTCCTCTCAGAAACGGCCTTGTGCCGAGATGTTTTGTTAAAAAACGTAGGGGATGGAGCTTCGCGCTGTTTGAATGGTAGACCGCTTTAGATGCCGCTTTTGTCTCATATTACATCTAGCCGCGGCAGTTAAAACACGTACGGCTCTAAGTCTCACACCGTGAGTTGACCCGTGAATGGTGGTGGTCTATTTCGTGGACATACCTGGTTTGCTGGAATGTCTCTCCTATCACCCGGCGCAGCGTTTGATCATCCGCTGCTGCACTCTCGTTTTGTTCGTCTCTCGGCGCTGGTAGTTGGCGTTCATCTAGCGCCTGGCATTATGGGGGATATAGTTTCGTCAATGGGACGTGCAGTTAGTTTTCCAATAGATCTTAAGTTCTCGTTTACTAAAAAATACTTAACAAATCAGATGTCTTGATGATTTGATGAAAAAATATATATCACATCGTCGTTAGTTCACCATTCTAAAGGTAATTGTATTTTTGGCCTCAATCGAATGGGATCCTGGGAGTTGAAGTTGGTGTATATTATTGGATAACCTGCCAGGTTTTGCAGGCCATATGTGTAATGGTGCGTTGTGGTCTATGAAGTACAATATTTCATGTCCTTGCGTCTGTTTTTTCGAGTCATCCAGATTCATGTGAAAAAGGGTGCATTTAGAGATGATATAATTCTGACATCTCGTTGAGTCCTGTGACTGCAGAGTTGTATTTCAGAATTAGAGTCGCTTCTCATGTAGATAGTTTTCGTTCTAGGTCACCTCCTCTTGGGTCAGGTTCCACCTTGGAGATTACAGTCCATTTCAGGTCTTTTTCTGAGTGCGAATATTCCGTCCAATGTTGTACGAATGGTGCAGTGAGAATATTCTTCTTAATTCACGATTTATGTTGGTTTATTCGCTGTCTCACCTCTTGACTTGTTTTTCCTATATACAGTCTATTGCAAGGGCAAACAATGCCATAAATAACAAACTTGGTTTTACAATTTGTGAATTTTGAGTGTCTCCATGAAATACCATTATGTTGGAACAAATCTCCCTCCATTGTCAGAGGGCAGATACACATGTTCCACATTGATGATGGCCTGTGATAGGCGGCAAATTGATGTATTCTCTCAGTGATGGAGGTTTTTTTGTTGGCATTGCTGCTCTTTAAGATGTTCATCCAAATCATTAACCAGGTGCCGGTTCTGACAGATCTGTTTTTTTAACCAATTCGACGTGGGGCAGAAAGTTGAAACACAAACTATTCTGTTTTGGTCTTTTCCTGTCCTTTTTGTGAGGAGGGTGTCTCTTCGTGTCCACCAGGCTCTTTTTAGCGCACGTTTCAAAAGTTTACTTGGGTATCCACGAAGTAATAGTCGCTGTCTTAGGGCATTAGCGTAGAACATGTATTCGTCTTTAAAAGTGCAATTTCTCTGAATACGTACAAATTGACCCAGCGGTAGGTTTTCTCGAAGACTTCGTGGGTGGTACCTTGAAAAGTGTAAAGCTTTGTTGCGATCTGTCTCCTTTTTATACAAAGTCGTGACCAAGTTACCATCCGAACAATAAACTTCTACATCGAGAAATGGTAATCTGTACTTTGAATGTTGTAAGGAGAATTTAATGTGTTCAGTCCGATTATTTATCCACTGATGGAAGGACGATAGTTGTTCTTCAGTTCCTGACCACGTGAAAAAAATATCGTCTATGTATCGGAGCCATTCTCCGATCCATTGGAAGTGTGGATTATTCTCATAGATAAACTTTTCTTCGAATTGACTCATAAACAGAACTGCCAGTTCTGGGGCAAATGGACATCCCATTGCCACGCCACGGGTTTGAAAGAAAAAATCGTCTTTGAATTTTAAGAAATTCCGTTTAAGAGCTAGTCTTGCCAAATCCATGATAAATTCAGTTGGCACCTTCATAGGTCTTTCTCTTGTATTTAATACCAGTCGTAATACCTCCAGCCCCTCTTCTTGGGGGATCTGGGTGTAAAGAGATGTAACGTCCATACTTACTAGGTAGTCTTTGTTCTCTTCAAAAGATAAGTCTGTCAATTTGTTGATAAAGTCAGTGTTGTCCTGCAAAAAGGACTTCACTTTGGTCATAAAAGGTTTCAAGAAAAAATCAATGAACTTTGAAAGAGGTTCAAAGAGGGAGTCACAGCCAGACACTATAGGTCTACCAGGTGGTTGTTTTTCCCTTCAACCCTGGTGAGGCCATTCACGTTTTTTCTTCTTCTTCCTTTTCCATTTCTCTATTACACACTTCTTTTTGACTGTGAATGAATGCATAGGTTGTTTGCTTCAACTTAATGATAGATGATGAATCTGATGTGTGACTGTAGTTTCAACACCTTTCAATCTAAAATTGTATCTATTATTTTCTTTTCCGGTGTCAAAAAAATACACCTTTATCTATTCACCCAAACAAACCACAGATTGTAAATATTTCCTCTCCTTAAAGTGAACCTGTAGGAATTCTAAAATAGAATTGTTTTGAAATTGTAAAAAAATCGTTGAAAAATTAAAAAGATTAATACAGTCAAAATTAGTTGTGTGGTAATGCTATAATTGTTTCAATCATTGTGCATCAAAATTTGTTAAAACAGTGAGCAGCACTGGCATTCTGTTTTGTTGAGAATCTCACATGGTGCGGCCTTGCTGTGCTATAGCCAAACCCTTGTTGTTTCATCCCTAATAGAGTCAGGCAGCCTCTGCTGTTCGAAAGCTTTGTCATACATAGCCGTTAAATGAGGTAACAACAGCTCCATGTACTCTTTATAAAACTCAGGTGGGAGCCCATCGGTGCCAGCTGCTTTCCCATTAGGCAGAGAAGAGATGGCATCTTTAATCTCCTCGGCTGTTAACGAGTGCATCAGAAAATCCTGTTGACCCTTAGACAACCAGACCCGAGCCACGTTGTCTAAATATTGTCCTCGGTGTCAGAATAGGAAGTGTCCCCCTCCGAGATTGCCTGTACTGTACAATGCTTTGCCCATGGCTCCACAATTCTAGTAGCTAATGTTCGCCCCGGTCTGCCCCCCTCTCCATAATACCTAGCTTTACAACGCTGTGACAGATGACTTACTTCCTGGTCCACCAGCTCTTTATACTCTGACATCTTTTCACGGATTGTAACCAGGATGGAATTCTCTGGCACCTCCTCATATTGCCGTTCCAATGCCATCAGGCCTTTCTCTATCCTTTTCATGGAATCCCAAAGAGATTTGAGCACACCAGCACACAGGCCTATACACGCCCCACGTATAGTCACCTTGAATGCTTCCTATGCACTGCTCATAATTTGCACTGATCCTAAATTCTCAGTAAAATAATGTTCTATAGCATCTCGTATCCCTTCCTTAAATACTGGGTCTAACAGCACCGAGGGCTGTAATCTCTGGCATCTTCATGACGAGCAACACAGGTGCGTGATCGGATAATGTGCATGGCAGATGCGCCACCCGGGTAACCCATGAGCTAATGTCGTTCGTTGCAAGCCAGTAATCCAGGCGGGACCATGTGTTATGTGTATAGGAAAACCACGTACCCTCTCTCCACCCAGGATGCCTCAGCCTCCAAACATCAGTGAGACCCAGGTCTCACATCCCATCCCGCACTGCCTGCACAGCTTTTTTAATAGTGGAAGGGACTTGTGAGTGACGATCCATCTCCTGGTTCAGCACCACATTGAAATACCTCCCACATATGATGGCTGAAGACGGCAACACATATATTTTGTTCCACAGCATTTTTAAAAACTCCGGATCGTCTATATTCGGGCCATAGACATTAACCATCATGATCAAAGTGCCACATAATCTGCCCTGCACAATAACATATCTACCATTATCGTCAACGTCTACATGACTACTCTCAAAGGGGATATTTTTTTTAACTAATGCCATCACCCCTGCGCATAAGAGGAGTATGTAGATGCAAATCTTACACCAGCCCACTTTTTGGCCACAGCAGATGCAGTATGCCTACTGAGATGAGTCTCTTGCAATAACGCCACTTGAACATTATGACAATCTAAATATGCCAGTACCTGCCTAGTTTTTGGGGGATTATTTAACCCTCTGATATTCCACATAATCCAAGTAAATTTCCCCAATCCTACCATTACCCTTTTTTGTTAGGCATTCGATGAAACACATTATCATCCATTACAATATCACACTTTCGAAGTATTGAAGAAGTAGCACAATTTACACAGCTGCACATGTGAACAATCATGTAAACCCCCACCACGCACCCCAGCACCCCAACCATGCCGAGGACATCCCCAAGAAAAACAACCAACATGCAAAAAGATTCTGTCCCACCCATCGTGAGAAACAACAACCCTGCTAGGACCACCTCCCGATACAAAACACTTTGCGGTGCACCCACATGAAGGACACCAGAGGCCCAGCAATCCCCCCAATGTAGTGAGGGGAGGTCGGGGCGACAGTATCATCTCCCTCCCTTTGACATCCTATAAAACAGTCACATCCACAGTTATTTCAATAGTCATAAACTTTACAATAAGCCGTTTGGACCTGCCTCAGAAACATATTGTATGATTTCTTAACTGCCTCCAACAGCACTAAGTTAACATGAACTGGAGCAACCCCCTCCCGGCAGTCAACACGGCCATGACAAAAGGATGAACAGTGTCCCCTCATGTCCCCAGAATACAGAATGGACCCAACAAAATGTTCCCATCATAATCAGGATTGAATCGCACCCAAAGCATGAAGAGGCAATTGTACAGCAAGCTGCAAGTGCTCTGTCCTTGCAACTCAAACCTTGCAGACCTTAACCAATCTGCTTCATCCAGTAGGGCTTGCTTGCAGCTGATCAATCTTCATTATCCACCTCCTCCCCATCAGCTCTTCGCGTGCTTTTGCGCTCAATTTGTTTGAAGTATTGCATGGCATCTTTTGGGGTCGTCAACAAGCGGGTGTTACCACCATGCTGGATCCGAAGGCGCGCTGGATATAGCATAGCATACTGTATTTCCAGGGTTTGCAACCGCTTTTTTACCGACAGGAACTCCCTCCGCGCCTACTGCACCGCCGCCGTGAATTCTGGGAACAGCTGCACTGTCACTCCCTGATAAGTGGTAGCGCCCATCTCCTTCGCCAAGCGAAGTGCCGTATCACAGTCACGATAATTAACCAACCTTGCTATTATCGGACGTGGGGTCGCCCCGGAACAGGTCGAGGCGCCAACGATCTGTGCGCCCGCTCAACCACCAGCATTCCAGAAAACTTCTCTACTCCAAAGAGTGTCTTAAGCATGTCCTCGACGTATAGCTCCATCCTCCCCACATTTGTAGATTCTGGACCCCCAAGAATGCTTAGATTATTACGCCTGGACCTAACTTCTAAGTCCTCATTCTTTGCATTTATCACAGCCAGCAGCTTCTCCATTTGGGCACATGTTTTAGCTGTACTCTCAACCTTGTCCTCAGCATTCGAAATGTGCTGCTCAGCTTCTGTCAGTCGCACTCCCTGCTTGTCCAGCTTGGATGCCATACTATCTATGCATATGTTTAGAGTGTCTATTTTACCATGGATGGTCTGCAAACTCTGTTGCATGGACACGCTCCAACATTCTAGAGCTGCCAGCCTCCATGTCCGTTTCCGTGTCCGACGCAACTTGTAACGCTACTTTTTTGAGGCGCCTTGACTCAAAAGTTAACTTGGGTTGCAACTGCTTATCCGGCTTGCCCACCCGCCTTCGTGGTGGACCAAAGCTCCAACACACTGCAAAACACAGCCAGCCAACCAATAAACTCTACTTGCGCCCCTATACCAATGGGCCATAGACTTACGTCAGGTGATGGAGTTCAGGCGTCTCAAATCCCAGCCTCTCCAGCTGTATACTTTCCCAGAAAAGTAGCTGCACAATTCACCACGTACGTGACACCGTACTCATGCCAGTCCTGAAGACACCAATGCTGACTGTGGCAGTTATTAAGACAGACGCAGAAGAAATGTAAAAGAAAGCAATGAACAACCGTCTCCACCACCGGCAGACAGACAGTCCCAACAGGCACAATACAATTTGGTAGGGTGACAGGCAGACTCACATTTGCTAGTTCTGCGAGCTATGGTCAGTCACCCCGCTACTCATAGACACATCTGGCAGAAACTGATGCTGTTAAGGGAGCTTCAAAAGGTCATAATCCTCCATCCAGGGCGAGCAGGCCATCAAACCGCATATTCCCTTCCACTCGCCAGCAGCAGCCCCCTCCACTATCCTCCAGAGCCACCGTGAGGAGCTATGTGATAATGGCGCGCTAATAGGAGTCTCTCAAAGCAGTCAGTGAAATGCAGCGCGCAACGGTAATAATTACACAAACCACCATGTCCGATACACGTTGCGTGTATCCAAGGCTGCAGACAACAAACGGCTGAGCGCTATGCGACCGCTCACCAATCTCCCTGTCACTGCGGCCCAACAGCACGGGCTCGCCCTCCGCCTCACTCCGCCGTCCGTTGCAGCAAATAGCGGACGTTGAATATTCCCAGCTTCGCTGTCAGTTACGCCACCCGCAGCAATACCTGCCGTGCGTCAGGTATTGCTGCGTCGGCTCCTGCATTCAGCCCAGGCGCCCCGCTCGTACCGCTCTTCCTCCTGTGGCCTCCGAGTGCATAGCACCAGCACCTGACAGCCCGGGCAGCAAGGCCGAAAAATCCCGCTCTCCTCGGCAAGGATCACAGCCAGCGGGACCGCCACACCGTTCTTGCCGTGCCGCCGCTCTGATGGCTTCAAAAGCTCTCCGCCAATGTCAGCTGTGACAGAAGCACCACAGCACGTCTTCGCCAGCCGCCTCACTTCTCAAGCAGCCCAGGCCACCATTTCACTCAGTCAGCGTGAGAACCCCCCATTTGGCACCTGCCGTACCGCCTGTCCACAGAACTTTGCTGCCAGGACACCGATAGATTACCCACAGATAGGGAGATCACTGCCACAGCATAAGGTCGGTAGATGTCAGATAGAAAGGCAGGATATTTGAAGGATTATGGCCCCGACCAGCAGAGCTGCACTAATATGCAGCCATCTTGCTTCGGGCACTCTAGCGCCCCCCATAGAGCTTAATTTAATGATCAAAACAAGACCAAAACGACAAAAATCCTAAAGTAGAACTGGAGTTATGCATTTTTAATTATTAAACTGAAATATTGTGCTTAAAAGCATAAAGCGCCAAACGGGACTATCTGGTCGTGCTTGAAAGGGCCAATCCAAAGGTTTAGGCCCTCGGTGATGGAGCGTGGGTTGGATACAGGGACCAACCTTGTCCTGCTGCAAAGTACCTTGTTGCACCTTGAACAAAGGGCCAATACATGGAGTAGAAGAGGCGATGCGTTGGTTCTGAGCCTCACAGTCGAAGATGCATCATCACTGAAACCTTCAGATGGACGAAATGCGTCACCATTCAACCGCGCAGCCAGAGATGCCATGTCCATGAAACAGCGATGCCTCAGCTTCGAATAAGATGCGCCGGTTCCAATACGCAAAACAATGGTGATGTGATGATTTTTACAGTTGCAGCACTTTAAACCCACTTCCAAGGGCCCAGGACTGGATTGGCACCACTTGGCAGGGCAAGCTTCTCAGATGGCATAGCCCATGTGCTGTTGGAGAGTTGAATCAAGTCTTTGATTTTTGTGAGATTTCAGAACAGGAGTCAAGCCAGAAAGCCCTTAAAGTCACTTTGGTTCTGTGGTGTAGAGATGCAGGTCCAGTCCTTTTTACTCCCAGGCAAGGAGTGCAGCAGTCAAGGCACATCAGAGCAAGGACAGAGCGACAGTCCTTGTAAAAGCTCAGCAGTCCTTCTTTCTGGCAGAGTATCCACAGGTTCAGAAGTGTACTGAGTTGGTGGTGTCAGAGGTCCAGTACTTATACCCAGTTGGGCCTTTGAAGTGAAGAAGACTTCAAAGGGAGGTTCACAGAATCCCTGCCCTTCTTGCTCTGGCCCCAGACTCACAGCCCTTTGTGTGGGGACAGAGGAAGTCTATTCAGGTGTAATTGTCAATTCCTCCCTCCCATCCTGCCAGGATGACACTCCAGGATTTGAATGGCCCATCAGTCATACCTAAGCTCTCTTTGTGTGTGGCTGTCTAGAGGGAATGCACACAGCCCTATTTTCACCCACCCCAGCCGTGTATTCAAAGACAGTCAGAAGGCACCAAATGGCTAAAGTAAAAAAAATACGAATTTTCTAAAAGTGCCATTTTCAGAATTACAACTTACAATCTAACTTCACCATGTCTTAGAATTTTGTATTGCGATTCCAGAGACACAAAACCTGGAGTCCCATCTCTTCCCAATTGGAAGGTACACTTGTAAGATGCAATAGGTTAATCCCAATTTTATCCTATGGGAGAGATAGGCCTTGCAGTAGTGAACAAAGAATTTAAGAGTTTTTCACTACCTGGACTGGTAAAACTTGAGAGTACATGTCCAAATTTTCATATACACTACACCCTGCCCTTGGGGCCATCTAGGGCCTACCTTAGGGATTACTTATGTGTATTAAAAAGGAAGGGTTGGGCCTGGCAAGAGGGCTAATTTGCCAGGCGACATGGCAGTTTAGGATTGCATACACAGGCCCTGCAGTGGCAGGCCTGAGACATGTTTAAAGGCCTATGGAAGTGGGTGGCACAATCAATGCTGCAGGCCCACTAGTAAAATTTAATTTACAGGCACATGTAGTGCACTTTACTAGGGACTTATAAGTAAATGAAATATGCCTGTTGTAGATAAGCCAATGTTACCATGTTTTAAGTACAGAGCACATGCACTTTATCACTGGTTAGTAGTGTAAAGTCCCCAGATCTAAAGCCAGCAAAAATGAGTCATCAAAAACAAGAGGTGAAAAGGCAAAATTTCAGGGGAAACCCCGCTAAGGATTCAGCACCACATTGAAATACCTCCCACATATGATGGCTGAAGACGGCAACACATATATTTTGTTCCACAGCATTTTTAAAAACTCCGGATCGTCTATATTCGGGCCATAGACATTAACCATCATGATCAAAGTGCCACATAATCTGCCCTGCACAATAACATATCTACCATTATCGTCAACGTCTACATGACTACTCTCAAAGGGGATATTTTTTTTAACTAATGCCATCACCCCTGCGCATAAGAGGAGTATGTAGATGCAAATCTTACACCAGCCCACTTTTTGGCCACAGCAGATGCAGTATGCCTACTGAGATGAGTCTCTTGCAATAACGCCACTTGAACATTATGACAATCTAAATATGCCAGTACCTGCCTAGTTTTTGGGGGATTATTTAACCCTCTGATATTCCACATAATCCAAGTAAATTTCCCCAATCCTACCATTACCCTTTTTTGTTAGGCATTGGATGAAACACATTATCATCCATTACAATATCACACTTTCGAAGTATTGAAGAAGTAGCACAATTTACACAGCTGCACATGTGAACAATCATGTAAACCCCCACCACGCACCCCAGCACCCCAACCATGCCGAGGACATCCCCAAGAAAAACAACCAACATGCAAAAAGATTCTGTCCCACCCATCGTGAGAAACAACAACCCTGCTAGGACCACCTCCCGATACAAAACACTTTGCGGTGCACCCACATGAAGGACACCAGAGGCCCAGCAATCCCCCCAATGTAGTGAGGGGAGGTCGGGGCGACAGTATCATCTCCCTCCCTTTGACATCCTATAAAACAGTCACATCCACAGTTATTTCAATAGTCATAAACTTTACAATAAGCCGTTTGGACCTGCCTCAGAAACATATTGTATGATTTCTTAACTGCCTCCAACAGCACTAAGTTAACATGAACTGGAGCAACCCCCTCACGGCAGTCAACACGGCCATGACAAAAGGATGAACAGTGTCCCCTCATGTCCCCAGAATACAGAATGGACCCAACAAAATGTTCCCATCATAATCAGGATTGAATCGCACCCAAAGCATGAAGAGGCAATTGTACAGCAAGCTGCAAGTGCTCTGTCCTTGCAACTCAAACCTTGCAGACCTTAACCAATCTGCTTCATCCAGTAGGGCTTGCTTGCAGCTGATCAATCTTCATTATCCACCTCCTCCCCATCAGCTCTTCGCGTGCTTTTGCGCTCAATTTGTTTGAAGTATTGCATGGCATCTTTTGGGGTCGTCAACAAGCGGGTGTTACCACCATGCTGGATCCGAAGGCGCGCTGGATATAGCATAGCATACTGTATTTCCAGGGTTTGCAACCGCTTTTTTACCGACAGGAACTCCCTCCGCGCCTACTGCACCGCCGCCGTGAATTCTGGGAACAGCTGCACTGTCACTCCCTGATAAGTGGTAGCGCCCATCTCCTTCGCCAAGCGAAGTGCCGTATCACAGTCACGATAATTAACCAACCTTGCTATTATCGGACGTGGGGTCGCCCCGGAACAGGTCGAGGCGCCAACGATCTGTGCGCCCGCTCAACCACCAGCATTCCAGAAAACTTCTCTACTCCAAAGAGTGTCTTAAGCATGTCCTCGACGTATAGCTCCATCCTCCCCACATTTGTAGATTCTGGACCCCCAAGAATGCTTAGATTATTACGCCTGGACCTAACTTCTAAGTCCTCATTCTTTGCATTTATCACAGCCAGCAGCTTCTCCATTTGGGCACATGTTTTAGCTGTACTCTCAACCTTGTCCTCAGCATTCGAAATGTGCTGCTCAGCTTCTGTCAGTCGCACTCCCTGCTTGTCCAGCTTGGATGCCATACTATCTATGCATATGTTTAGAGTGTCTATTTTACCATGGATGGTCTGCAAACTCTGTTGCATGGACACGCTCCAACATTCTAGAGCTGCCAGCCTCCATGTCCGTTTCCGTGTCCGACGCAACTTGTAACGCTACTTTTTTGAGGCGCCTTGACTCAAAAGTTAACTTGGGTTGCAACTGCTTATCCGGCTTGCCCACCCGCCTTCGTGGTGGACCAACGCTCCAACACACTGCAAAACACAGCCAGCCAACCAATAAACTCTACTTGCGCCCCTATACCAATGGGCCATAGACTTACGTCAGGTGATGGAGTTCAGGCGTCTCAAATCCCAGCCTCTCCAGCTGTATACTTTCCCAGAAAAGTAGCTGCACAATTCACCACGTACGTGACACCGTACTCATGCCAGTCCTGAAGACACCAATGCTGACTGTGGCAGTTATTAAGACAGACGCAGAAGAAATGTAAAAGAAAGCAATGAACAACGGTCTCCACCACCGGCAGACAGACAGTCCCAACAGGCACAATACAATTTGGTAGGGTGACAGGCAGACTCACATTTGCTAGTTCTGCGAGCTATGGTCAGTCACCCCGCTACTCATAGACACATCTGGCAGAAACTGATGCTGTTAAGGGAGCTTCAAAAGGTCATAATCCTCCATCCAGGGCGAGCAGGCCATCAAACCGCATATTCCCTTCCACTCGCCAGCAGCAGCCCCCTCCACTATCCTCCAGAGCCACCGTGAGGAGCTATGTGATAATGGCGCGCTAATAGGAGTCTCTCAAAGCAGTCAGTGAAATGCAGCGCGCAACGGTAATAATTACACAAACCACCATGTCCGATACACGTTGCGTGTATCCAAGGCTGCAGACAACAAACGGCTGAGCGCTATGCGACCGCTCACCAATCTCCCTGTCACTGCGGCCCAACAGCACGGGCTCGCCCTCCGCCTCACTCCGCCGTCCGTTGCAGCAAATAGCGGACGTTGAATATTCCCAGCTTCGCTGTCAGTTACGCCACCCGCAGCAATACCTGCCGTGCGTCAGGTATTGCTGCGTCGGCTCCTGCATTCAGCCCAGGCGCCCCGCTCGTACCGCTCTTCCTCCTGTGGCCTCCGAGTGCATAGCACCAGCACCTGACAGCCCGGGCAGCAAGGCCGAAAAATCCCGCTCTCCTCGGCAAGGATCACAGCCAGCGGGACCGCCACACCGTTCTTGCCGTGCCGCCGCTCTGATGGCTTCAAAAGCTCTCCGCCAATGTCAGCTGTGACAGAAGCACCACAGCACGTCTTCGCCAGCCGCCTCACTTCTCAAGCAGCCCAGGCCACCATTTCACTCAGTCGGCGTGAGAAACACCCATTTGGCACCTGCCGTACCGCCTGTCCACAGAACTTTGCTGCCAGGACACCGATAGATTACCCACAGATAGGGAGATCACTGCCACAGCATAAGGTCGGTAGATGTCAGATAGAAAGGCAGGATATTTGAAGGATTATGGCCCCGACCAGCAGAGCTGCACTAATATGCAGCCATCTTGCTTCGGGCACTCTAGCGCCCCCCATAGAGCTTAATTTAATGATCAAAACAAGACCAAAACGACAAAAATCCTAAAGTAGAACTGGAGTTATGCATTTTTAATTATTAAACTGAAATATTGTGCTTAAAAGCATAAAGTGCCAAACGGGACTATCTGGTCGTGCTTGAAAGGGCCAATCCAAAGGTTTAGGCCCTCGGTGATGGAGCGTGGGTTGGATACAGGGACCAACCTTGTCCTGCTGCAAAGTACCTTGTTGCACCTTGAACAAAGGGCCAATACATGGAGTAGAAGAGGCGATGCGTTGGTTCTGAGCCTCACAGTCGAAGATGCATCATCACTGAAACCTTCAGATGGACGAAATGCGTCACCATTCAACCGCGCAGCCAGCGATGCCATGTCCATGAAACAGCGATGCCTCAGCTTCGAATAAGATGCGCCGGTTCCAATACGCAAAACAATGGTGATGTGATGATTTTTACAGTTGCAGCACTTTAAACCCACTTCCAAGGGCCCAGGACTGGATTGGCACCACTTGGCAGGGCAAGCTTCTCAGATGGCATAGCCCATGTGCTGTTGGAGAGTTGAATCAAGTCTTTGATTTTTGTGAGATTTCAGAACAGGAGTCAAGCCAGAAAGCCCTTAAAGTCACTTTGGTTCTGTGGTGTAGAGATGCAGGTCCAGTCCTTTTTACTCCCAGGCAAGGAGTGCAGCAGTCAAGGCACATCAGAGCAAGGACAGAGCGACAGTCCTTGTAAAAGCTCAGCAGTCCTTCTTTCTGGCAGAGTATCCACAGGTTCAGAAGTGTACTGAGTTGGTGGTGTCAGAGGTCCAGTACTTATACCCAGTTGGGCCTTTGAAGTGAAGAAGACTTCAAAGGGAGGTTCACAGAATCCCTGCCCTTCTTGCTCTGGCCCCAGACTCACAGCCCTTTGTTTGGGGACAGAGGAAGTCTATTCAGGTGTAATTGTCAATTCCTCCCTCCCATCCTGCCAGGATGACACTCCAGGATTTGAATGGCCCATCAGTCATACCTAAGCTCTCTTTGTGTGTGGCTGTCTAGAGGGAATGCACACAGCCCTATTTTCACCCACCCCAGCCGTGTATTCAAAGACAGTCAGAAGGCACCAAATGGCTAAAGTAAAAAAAATACGAATTTTCTAAAAGTGCCATTTTCAGAATTACAACTTACAATCTAACTTCACCATGTCTTAGAATTTTGTATTGCGATTCCAGAGACACAAAACCTGGAGTCCCATCTCTTCCCAATTGGAAGGTACACTTGTAAGATGCAATAGGTTAATCCCAATTTTATCCTATGGGAGAGATAGGCCTTGCAGTAGTGAACAAAGAATTTAAGAGTTTTTCACTACCTGGACTGGTAAAACTTGAGAGTACATGTCCAAATTTTCATATACACTACACCCTGCCCTTGGGGCCATCTAGGGCCTACCTTAGGGATTACTTATGTGTATTAAAAAGGAAGGGTTGGGCCTGGCAAGAGGGCTAATTTGCCATGCGACATGGCAGTTTAGGATTGCATACACAGGCCCTGCAGTGGCAGGCCTGAGACATGTTTAAAGGCCTATGGAAGTGGGTGGCACAATCAATGCTGCAGGCCCACTAGTAAAATTTAATTTACAGGCACATGTAGTGCACTTTACTAGGGACTTATAAGTAAATGAAATATGCCTGTTGTAGATAAGCCAATGTTACCATGTTTTAAGTACAGAGCACATGCACTTTATCACTGGTTAGTAGTGTAAAGTCCCCAGATCTAAAGCCAGCAAAAATGAGTCATCAAAAACAAGAGGTGAAAAGGCAAAATTTCAGGGGAAACCCCGCTAAGGATTCAGCACCACATTGAAATACCTCCCACATATGATGGCTGAAGACGGCAACACATATATTTTGTTCCACAGCATTTTTAAAAACTCCGGATCGTCTATATTCGGGCCATAGACATTAACCATCATGATCAAAGTGCCACATAATCTGCCCTGCACAATAACATATCTACCATTATCGTCAACGTCTACATGACTACTCTCAAAGGGGATATTTTTTTTAACTAATGCCATCACCCCTGCGCATAAGAGGAGTATGTAGATGCAAATCTTACACCAGCCCACTTTTTGGCCACAGCAGATGCAGTATGCCTACTGAGATGAGTCTCTTGCAATAACGCCACTTGAACATTATGACAATCTAAATATGCCAGTACCTGCCTAGTTTTTGGGGGATTATTTAACCCTCTGATATTCCACATAATCCAAGTAAATTTCCCCAATCCTACCATTACCCTTTTTTGTTAGGCATTGGATGAAACACATTATCATCCATTACAATATCACACTTTCGAAGTATTGAAGAAGTAGCACAATTTACACAGCTGCACATGTGAACAATCATGTAAACCCCCACCACGCACCCCAGCACCCCAACCATGCCGAGGACATCCCCAAGAAAAACAACCAACATGCAAAAAGATTCTGTCCCACCCATCGTGAGAAACAACAACCCTGCTAGGACCACCTCCCGATACAAAACACTTTGCGGTGCACCCACATGAAGGACACCAGAGGCCCAGCAATCCCCCCAATGTAGTGAGGGGAGGTCGGGGCGACAGTATCATCTCCCTCCCTTTGACATCCTATAAAACAGTCACATCCACAGTTATTTCAATAGTCATAAACTTTACAATAAGCCGTTTGGACCTGCCTCAGAAACATATTGTATGATTTCTTAACTGCCTCCAACAGCACTAAGTTAACATGAACTGGAGCAACCCCCTCCCGGCAGTCAACACGGCCATGACAAAAGGATGAACAGTGTCCCCTCATGTCCCCAGAATACAGAATGGACCCAACAAAATGTTCCCATCATAATCAGGATTGAATCGCACCCAAAGCATGAAGAGGCAATTGTACAGCAAGCTGCAAGTGCTCTGTCCTTGCAACTCAAACCTTGCAGACCTTAACCAATCTGCTTCATCCAGTAGGGCTTGCTTGCAGCTGATCAATCTTCATTATCCACCTCCTCCCCATCAGCTCTTCGCGTGCTTTTGCGCTCAATTTGTTTGAAGTATTGCATGGCATCTTTTGGGGTCGTCAACAAGCGGGTGTTACCACCATGCTGGATCCGAAGGCGCGCTGGATATAGCATAGCATACTGTATTTCCAGGGTTTGCAACCGCTTTTTTACCGTCAGGAACTCCCTCCGCGCCTACTGCACCGCCGCCGTGAATTCTGGGAACAGCTGCACTGTCACTCCCTGATAAGTGGTAGCGCCCATCTCCTTCGCCAAGCGAAGTGCCGTATCACAGTCACGATAATTAACCAACCTTGCTATTATCGGACGTGGGGTCGCCCCGGAACAGGTCGAGGCGCCAACGATCTGTGCGCCCGCTCAACCACCAGCATTCCAGAAAACTTCTCTACTCCAAAGAGTGTCTTAAGCATGTCCTCGACGTATAGCTCCATCCTCCCCACATTTGTAGATTCTGGACCCCCAAGAATGCTTAGATTATTACGCCTGGACCTAACTTCTAAGTCCTCATTCTTTGCATTTATCACAGCCAGCAGCTTCTCCATTTGGGCACATGTTTTAGCTGTACTCTCAACCTTGTCCTCAGCATTCGAAATGTGCTGCTCAGCTTCTGTCAGTCGCACTCCCTGCTTGTCCAGCTTGGATGCCATACTATCTATGCATATGTTTAGAGTGTCTATTTTACCATGGATGGTCTGCAAACTCTGTTGCATGGACACGCTCCAACATTCTAGAGCTGCCAGCCTCCATGTCCGTTTCCGTGTCCGACGCAACTTGTAACGCTACTTTTTTGAGGCGCCTTGACTCAAAAGTTAACTTGGGTTGCAACTGCTTATCCGGCTTGCCCACCCGCCTTCGTGGTGGACCAAAGCTCCAACACACTGCAAAACACAGCCAGCCAACCAATAAACTCTACTTGCGCCCCTATACCAATGGGCCATAGACTTACGTCAGGTGATGGAGTTCAGGCGTCTCAAATCCCAGCCTCTCCAGCTGTATACTTTCCCAGAAAAGTAGCTGCACAATTCACCACGTACGTGACACCGTACTCATGCCAGTCCTGAAGACACCAATGCTGACTGTGGCAGTTATTAAGACAGACGCAGAAGAAATGTAAAAGAAAGCAATGAACAACGGTCTCCACCACCGGCAGACAGACAGTCCCAACAGGCACAATACAATTTGGTAGGGTGACAGGCAGACTCACATTTGCTAGTTCTGCGAGCTATGGTCAGTCACCCCGCTACTCATAGACACATCTGGCAGAAACTGATGCTGTTAAGGGAGCTTCAAAAGGTCATAATCCTCAATCCAGGGCGAGCAGGCCATCAAACCGCATATTCCCTTCCACTCGCCAGCAGCAGCCCCCTCCACTATCCTCCAGAGCCACCGTGAGGAGCTATGTGATAATGGCGCGCTAATAGGAGTCTCTCAAAGCAGTCAGTGAAATGCAGCGCGCAACGGTAATAATTACACAAACCACCATGTCCGATACACGTTGCGTGTATCCAAGGCTGCAGACAACAAACGGCTGAGCGCTATGCGACCGCTCACCAATCTCCCTGTCACTGCGGCCCAACAGCACGGGCTCGCCCTCCGCCTCACTCCGCCGTCCGTTGCAGCAAATAGCGGACGTTGAATATTCCCAGCTTCGCTGTCAGTTACGCCACCCGCAGCAATACCTGCCGTGCGTCAGGTATTGCTGCGTCGGCTCCTGCATTCAGCCCAGGCGCCCCGCTCGTACCGCTCTTCCTCCTGTGGCCTCCGAGTGCATAGCACCAGCACCTGACAGCCCGGGCAGCAAGGCCGAAAAATCCCGCTCTCCTCGGCAAGGATCACAGCCAGCGGGACCGCCACACCGTTCTTGCCGTGCCGCCGCTCTGATGGCTTCAAAAGCTCTCCGCCAATGTCAGCTGTGACAGAAGCACCACAGCACGTCTTCGCCAGCCGCCTCACTTCTCAAGCAGCCCAGGCCACCATTTCACTCAGTCAGCGTGAGAAACACCCATTTGGCACCTGCCGTACCGCCTGTCCACAGAACTTTGCTGCCAGGACACCGATAGATTACCCACAGATAGGGAGATCACTGCCACAGCATAAGGTCGGTAGATGTCAGATAGAAAGGCAGGATATTTGAAGGATTATGGCCCCGACCAGCAGAGCTGCACTAATATGCAGCCATCTTGCTTCGGGCACTCTAGCGCCCCCCATAGAGCTTAATTTAATGATCAAAACAAGACCAAAACGACAAAAATCCTAAAGTAGAACTGGAGTTATGCATTTTTAATTATTAAACTGAAATATTGTGCTTAAAAGCATAAAGCGCCAAACGGGACTATCTGGTCGTGCTTGAAAGGGCCAATCCAAAGGTTTAGGCCCTCGGTGATGGAGCGTGGGTTGGATACAGGGACCAACCTTGTCCTGCTGCAAAGTACCTTGTTGCACCTTGAACAAAGGGCCAATACATGGAGTAGAAGAGGCGATGCGTTGGTTCTGAGCCTCACAGTCGAAGTTGCATCATCACTGAAACCTTCAGATGGACGAAATGCGTCACCATTCAACCGCGCAGCCAGTGATGCCATGTCCATGAAACAGCGATGCCTCAGCTTCGAATAAGATGCGCCGGTTCCAATACGCAAAACAATGGTGATGTGATGATTTTTACAGTTGCAGCACTTTAAACCCACTTCCAAGGGCCCAGGACTGGATTGGCACCACTTGGCAGGGCAAGCTTCTCAGATGGCATAGCCCATGTGCTGTTGGAGAGTTGAATCAAGTCTTTGATTTTTGTGAGATTTCAGAACAGGAGTCAAGCCAGAAAGCCCTTAAAGTCACTTTGGTTCTGTGGTGTAGAGATGCAGGTCCAGTCCTTTTTACTCCCAGGCAAGGAGTGCAGCAGTCAAGGCACATCAGAGCAAGGACAGAGCGACAGTCCTTGTAAAAGCTCAGCAGTCCTTCTTTCTGGCAGAGTATCCACAGGTTCAGAAGTGTACTGAGTTGGTGGTGTCAGAGGTCCAGTACTTATACCCAGTTGGGCCTTTGAAGTGAAGAAGACTTCAAAGGGAGGTTCACAGAATCCCTGCCCTTCTTGCTCTGGCCCCAGACTCACAGCCCTTTGTGTGGGGACAGAGGAAGTCTATTCAGGTGTAATTGTCAATTCCTCCCTCCCATCCTGCCAGGATGACACTCCAGGATTTGAATGGCCCATCAGTCATACCTAAGCTCTCTTTGTGTGTGGCTGTCTAGAGGGAATGCACACAGCCCTATTTTCACCCACCCCAGCCGTGTATTCAAAGACAGTCAGAAGGCACCAAATGGCTAAAGTAAAAAAAATACGAATTTTCTAAAAGTGCCATTTTCAGAATTACAACTTACAATCTAACTTCACCATGTCTTAGAATTTTGTATTGCGATTCCAGAGACACAAAACCTGGAGTCCCATCTCTTCCCAATTGGAAGGTACACTTGTAAGATGCAATAGGTTAATCCCAATTTTATCCTATGGGAGAGATAGGCCTTGCAGTAGTGAACAAAGAATTTAAGAGTTTTTCACTACCTGGACTGGTAAAACTTGAGAGTACATGTCCAAATTTTCATATACACTACACCCTGCCCTTGGGGCCATCTAGGGCCTACCTTAGGGATTACTTATGTGTATTAAAAAGGAAGGGTTGGGCCTGGCAAGAGGGCTAATTTGCCAGGCGACATGGCAGTTTAGGATTGCATACACAGGCCCTGCAGTGGCAGGCCTGAGACATGTTTAAAGGCCTATGGAAGTGGGTGGCACAATCAATGCTGCAGGCCCACTAGTAAAATTTAATTTACAGGCACATGTAGTGCACTTTACTAGGGACTTATAAGTAAATGAAATATGCCTGTTGTAGATAAGCCAATGTTACCATGTTTTAAGTACAGAGCACATGCACTTTATCACCGGTTAGTAGTGTAAAGTCCCCAGATCTAAAGCCAGCAAAAATGAGTCATCAAAAACAAGAGGTGAAAAGGCAAAATTTCAGGGGAAACCCCGCTAAGGATGTCAGGTCTAACAGAGTGCATTTAGCATTGGAGAGATTTGAGGAAATACAAACAAAAGTGGAAAAAGAAAACTGATACTAAAAAGAAAAACACAGAGCCAGGGAAGAAAGCGAAAGTAGTCATGAGTGATTTGAAACCAAACACAGAATTTTCTTTAAAGGGAGTATATGGAGGGAAGTATAGGCTTTGGGATGTGGCGAACTTTATGCCTTCCAACAATTTTCAAGCCTGACAAGTGTTATAAGAAGATTCACAGGATGGTGACAATTTCGAAGATACTTTGGAATGAGTTTGACACATTATTTGAAGTTGTTGATCCTAATGATTTATGGGCAGAGTGCAAGAATGCTGTTATTTTGCAAGGTAGAGTTCCACCTAACAATGCTCCAGCTGAGGTAGTTATGGCAAAAGTACAGAAGAGTGACATAGCATTTGAAAAAGAAAGTGTCAGAGAAAGAACTAAACTGGGCAAAATGAGAAATGCCCAAGAGCCATTTCTGTTCCGAGATAAAGTTCCCATTTGGTGTCACATTCCACAAGGGTATACAGAAAGTCCCTCAATTGTTAGTCTGATTCATAAGAAAGATTTGTCAAGTTTGCAGCTAACCTTTAATTCAGTCAATCACTATTTACAGCTGAAGAAGCGTCGTATTATTCAAAAATTTGTCGCAGGTTCAAAGTTGTTGATTTCCAAAGTTCTTTATTGAAGTCAAGTTCATCAAATGATGGTGACAGCATTTCATCAAAATCAAAGGTTTCCAAATTAATCCAAAAACATGAAGTATACAGAATACAACACAGCCAACGCGTTTCGTCCGCCAACGGACATCATCAGGGCTGCAGAAACAAAAAGTTCAAAAACACAAAATCAGTTTAACATAATAACATATAATTAAAGCAGAATATAATCATTGTTTACTCAACCATAATTAATGATGTAACATCAATATATACCTGCCAATTTAACATACTATTTAGACATCAAGTCTCAATTCATTAACTTAAAAACACGCCTTGACCATTAGTAGTAAATGTATTCATGTCAGAGCTCACGTTCTCCCAAAATTATCTCAAAAGAGAATCACAGTGGCCTACCTCCAAGAATTGAGACTAGGGGGCCCATTACGATGTCGGGCGGATTGCCTCCGCCAGGCTGGCGGTAGCCACCGCCGGCCTGGCGGAGGCAATCCGCCCAACACCGTTCCCCGAATTCCCCCCGCCATATTAGTATGGCGGGGGAACTGCGGCGGACGGAAAGACCGTCCGCCGCTTTTCCGCCCCGGTCGCCTTGCGGCCGGGGCGGAAAATGTTTAATATGGTGGCGGTGTCTCATAGAACCCGCCAGCGATATTAGAATGGGCTATCAGTCATGCCTTTGCCACGGAAAGGCATGCGGTCTTCACTCTGGGGGCCCCCCAGAGTGAAGGAAGTGTGGGGGCTGTAGTACCCCCCCCCCACTTTTGCATAAACAAAGCTGCAGGCACCGCACGGTGCCTGCCGCTTTGTTTATGCAAATGCTGAAATGCATTTCTAGCATTGTGGCGGGCGGTGCTGAGAGCACCGCCCGCCACAATGGCGGGCACATCCTAATGCCCCCCACGGGACCCCCTGCCTTATGGGGGGCGGTCCCAATCCCCGCTAGGATGACGGGCGGACAAAGTCCGCCCGTCATCCTAATGGACCCCTTGATGTCTGAATAGTATGTTAAATAGGCAGGTATATATTGAGGTTACATCATTAATTCTGGTTGAGTAAACAATGATTATGTTCTGCTTTAATTATATGTTATTATGGTAGACTGATTTTGTGTTTTTGAAATTTTTGTTTCTGCAGCCCTGATGATGTCCGTTGCCGGACGAAACACGTTGGCTGTGTTGTATTCCGTATACTTCATGTTTTTAGATTAATTTGGAAACCTTTGATTTTGATGAAACGCTGTCGCCATCATTTGATGAACTTGACTTCAATAAAGAACTTTGGGAATCAAAAACTTTGAACCTGCGACAAATTTTTGAGTAATACGACGCTCCTTCAGCTGTAAATAGTGATTTTCTGGATTGTTTGGGGTCCGAACGGTAGATCCCTTGAGGTTGAGTGTACGGACTTTGTGGATTTGTGGACGATTACAAATGTATACATTTATTTCTTTGTGCTTATTCTTTCACCCATACCTTTACTCTCAAATTGTATTATTTTAAGGGGTGTTTAGCACAAGAAAACCTTTTGTGATATTAAGATACTTGTTTGTTTTATCACAATGGATGATGACAGAGAAAAACTGGCGGCAGATTTGTTCAAGATGAGCAAAATGCCTGGTACGTTGGGCAAAAAAGATATACCTGCCAATAGCTTAAGAGATACATTTCTGAAACTAGAGAAACTTAAAAAATCTGAACTTTCCAAATGGTGGGATGGAGTGACTTTGCAGAATTATTTAGAACTCAAAAGAATTCCTAGAGTTCTTCGAATTTAAATTTTCCCTTCGTTCGATGACCTAGATGAAGATCTGTTGAAGGATTGGGAGGAGAACTTGTATGCCTCCTCTTTCAACATGATAAATATTCTGATTAAAATTGCTAATAGGAAAGTGGACAAACTGAAGCAACAGATTGCAGACTTAGAAAAGGAGATAAAGGATATGAATTTACCTGAGCTCACGGAGAAGAATTATGCTATTCTTAAAGATGTCATAAATAGACATCAGTTACAAATCAAAGAAAAAAATATGAGCAAAATCAGACGTGACGAGAGAGACTACACACAGGGTAGAATATTTACTTTCGCTAGGGGTTATGATGAACTAATTAAACAGCAGGTTCCTGCAAGTACGGGGGGACAGAGTGATTTAAGTTCTGTGAGTTACAGCAGTTCAAGTGTTTCCTCAACTGAAGAGTTGTCTGGAGGAGGAGCAGAAGGGACTGTACCACCTAAGAACTCGTCTTTTTTAGACGAAATAACCTGCATCAAAAAGGGAAGAAGAAAGGGCCCAGTGATATCAGGCGGGGCAGGAAACATAGGAGGTCAAGAATGGGAACCAGGAGTCAGGACAGTCTCAGGAAATAGGGGATGTGTTACTTAGGGATGACACCGGTGAATTAGAGGTGATCAACCTTTCAGATAGGATACTTAATGACAATGAATTACATGTTTTGAAACGAGGATTATCTTTTTGCCCAATGTACAGATGTGACTTCACTGATTTGGAAACCAATCTGTTTCAGTTTGCAAGAAAACTTAAATTGAAATGTTTTTTCGCTGATCATGACAGGCCTGCTGGTATTGGCACCACTACTATTAAAGATTCTGAAATGTCAATTAATGATTTAGGCAATACTCATTCACTATTGTCCATTACTGAGGGGGAAGAAGATGTTGCATCATTGTTGAATATAGCCACAGACTACAGTTGCTCGATTGGCCTACGGCATAAGTCTAAATTTATCCCACAGGGAGTTCAATTTACAGCAATTGATCTATATACGAAAAAAACTTTAGAGGAGTTTCACAAATTGCAAGATCACAGTCTCAGTAAGAAACATAGGTTGAATGACAATTTGTCTAGGGGAGAGCGTGAGGCATTATTCAGTTTGAAATCAGATACTAGTATTGTAATTCAGCCAGCTGACAAAGGTGGAAATATTGTTGTGATGAACAGGCTTGACTACAATGGTGAAATTATGCGACAGTTGCAAGATACAACTTCTTATGTGAAGTTACAGGGCAATCCAATAATTGAAGCCTCTGCACGGATTAATGACAGATTGTTCTCATGGAAGGAGGAGGGGATGTTGGATGAGGCAGAATTTAAATATCTGAAGATTGTCAATCCCACTTTTCCGTTCATTTATGTTTTGTCTAAAGTGCACAAGTCCCAAACCAAGCCACCAGGGAGACAATCATCTCCAGCATTGGAAGCATGACGAGTGTCTGAGTTTGTTGATGCCTTTTTGAAACCCCTAGTGATTAATCTACCCTCTTATATCAGGAACACTATGGATGTTCTCAATAAACTGGAGGATGTGACTTGGGAAAAGGGATACACCCTGGTAACTATGGATGTGGTGGGGCTTTATACATGTATACATCAGGATAAGGGAATTCAAGCACTCAAACACTTTCTTGGCAGTAGGAGTGCGAGCCTCAGGGAACACTCCAATATGCTGGTAGAAATGGCAGGCTTAATTCTGACAAACAATTTTTTCTTATTTGAGGATTCTTGGTTTCATCAAATCAGCGGCACTGAAATGGGCTCCAGGTTTGCTCCCTCTTACGCCAACCTATTTAAGGGTTGGTTTGAGAGGGAGCATGCCTGGAGCCAGGGTGCCGGTAATTGGACAGACCATATTCTTTTTTGGACACGTTTCATTGACGATGTTCTAATGATTTGGAGAGGGTCACTCGATGAGTTACATGAATACTTTGCGTATCTTAATTGAAATGACTACAATTTGGCCTTTACACTTAATCATAGCCAGACCAGCATTGTGTTCTTGGATGTGGAACTTTTTGTGGAAGGGGATAGGATTTTGAGCAAACTGTATAGAAAACCCACTGCCACGAATTCAATTTTGAGAGCGGATAGTCATCATCCTACATCAGTTATTCGAGGTATTCCCTATGGGGAAATGGTCAGGACCAGGCGCAATTGTAGCAAGGATAGTGACTTTAATTCGGAATTGGATGCTTTACAAAAGAGACTAGCTCAGAGAGGATATCAAAAACATGATCTTATAAAGGCAAGATCGAGGATTGAGAATGTCAGTAGACAGTCGACTCGGGCTCAGAAACACAAGGATGAATCCAGGGGACGCCTGGACTTTGTAACTAAATATTGTGCTCAGAAGGATGGTATTTATAAAGCCTTGGGCAAGAATTGGAACATTCTGAAGAGTGTTCCATCTCTGATACCATTATTAGGGGAACAACCTGAAGTGGTGTTCATGAGAAGCCCCACCATAAAACAAATGATCACTAGTAACTACTCAGAACCCACAAATACTGTTGATACAAATTGGTTACCTAAACCACCCATGGGTTTCTTTGTCTGTGTATCCTGTAGTGTTTGCAGGTTAGGAGTCAATAGAACTAAAGATTTCAAATGTAATACCAGTCAGAGATATGCCATCAAAGAATTTATCAATTGCAACAGTGAAGGAGTAGTATATGCGGTGATTTGTGATTGCAACAAAGTATACATAGGCAGTACTAAAAGAAAGCTAAAACTCAGAATTCAAGAACACAACAGATCAATCATCAATCATGATGAGCGATCACCCTTGTATCAACCCATCAAAGAGCAACACCACGTGCAAACTAAGATCAAGTTCCATGGTATTCAGAAAATTCAGCCACGAAAAAGAGGTGGTGATTGGGAATTATTCCTCAGACAGCAGGAAGCCAAATGGATTAGCAGATGTAGAACAGTACAGTTTGGTTTGAATACTGATAATGAGCTACATTATTTTCTATGACAGACTGGTGCATAAATGACTGGGGCATAGTGTAGTTGCGTCCTGTAGGTTTATTTATACAGGTCTCACATTAGAATTAGTTGTTGCACATTTTTTCTATTTTTCATGCCTGGACACTTCTGTTAATTTCTAGCAAATAAAGTGGACTTATTCAAATAATTGAGGTTCTTTTATGGTGAGCTATCAAAGATTGATGTAAGTGTTACTTTCACTAGTACTCTAATATTGGTTTGTATTGATTGTTGACATAATGGTTTGAGTAGATGGTGTGAGCCCGTTGCAAGTTTCAGTTCTGATACCAGTACAGGGATTGTCAGCATAGCCATTTTGTATGATAATTGCATATAACAACACAGCGTAATATGGAGAGTGAATAGTATGAATGTTTCAAATCTGTTTTTGTATACTGTGGGCGTGGGAGAAGGGACGACCTTGACACCAGGTTTTGCGGGCAAAGAGGGTTTTATTTTCAGGGAACTTTTAAACACAAATGTCTTTCTCCTCCTCTGTGTCAATCGGTCGCGGGAGTATGCGCTGGGATCCGTGGCTGTTGTTTCCTCCCGTCTGTAGTTGGTCGTCGGGAATGTTCTTCGCGGGACCCAGGCCAGCTCCGTTGCATGGAAGAGACCAGAAAGAGGGAGGCCGTTAGTGTCAGTTCTCTCCAAATAATGCACCTTTAGGGACCAGGGAAGTGTGGACAGCCCAAGTGTACAGTGCTCTCTTAGAGGTAGTGCACGGTGAGCGAAGGGGATGGGGTAGGTGGTGAGGTACAGGGTCGGAAGCGGGGTATGGAGGTAGGAGCGGAAACAAAAGGGGAAGGAAACGAACAAGGGCTTTTACACTTATTTACACGTGAGCACTCCGGCTCCCCACCCAGGCCGCCCAACGCCGCCGTACCTGTGACAGCCACACTCCTCCCTCGGGAGTGTGGCACGGCGGTTCACGGGGTCGTTGGCCTCCTGGCTCTCCTTCTCTCTCCGCCTCCACGACGCCTTCTCGAGGTTCCTTCGGGACGTTTTCCTCTTCGCCTCCTTCCTTTTCTCCGCTCGGCACAGTCGCTTCTTCCGCCTTCCGCTCCTCCGGGGTGTATATACACCCGGCATACATCGCTTCCCTGGTTTTGACCACTCCTGCAAGGCTGACGTCCTCAGGGGGCGGTTCCTCCTCTTCGGAAACAAACGCCCAATTAAAGGGGCCGCTGTGTTCGTCGGGCTCGTCTCGGTCAAACGGACCGTCCCTCCACTGGTCAGTCTAGAAAGAAGGAGGGGGAGTAGGGTCAGCAGGGCACGGACTCCACCATTCCCTAGGGGTAAGCCTTCCACCCTCTACCATCTTACATATACATACCAGCACACAAACCCTAGTCGGTGGAAGCGAGTGAGGAATCAGAGTGGATAGATTGTTCAGAACGTCTCGCCGATATCAGCATAAGGGCGATTGCTCTGACGTTTTGGCAAAGGAAATAGATTGCAGCTTCAAATGTTAAATACCGGGGACATTGTAGGTTCATATTGATAGGAAGCGCTGAAGTAACAGTGTGAGAATTTGGTGTAAGAGATTGATCTTCAATATGGCACTTCCACGATGGCCAAACAATGAGACAACACGCGGCTAACCAGATAGGTGACTGCGGTTTTAGATAACAATGCGACGATTGGCTGAAGCTCGCATAGGAAACATACAGGTTCAACCTTTCCTCCGCTTAGTAGAAAATGGGTAGGTGACTTTGATTGGTTCGACACACAAAGGAAATATATTAGTTGTACCTTATCTCCGCACTTCAAGGAGGCGGAGATTAGCTGAGGACCAGAGAGGGAACCGCTGTTCTTTTTATAGGAGCATGGTGATTGGCTAAGCCTACGCAGGAAATACAATTGCTTAACTTTTCATTGGACGCCAGGGAATGAGGTTTCCGGGAAGGGTTTGTGTTGGATATCAAGACTGGCGGACCTAAGTGAAGACTACCGTAGCTCGGCCGAGACGGGAAGGACTGTCTCCGCTGATTGGATATCTTTGTATTTAAAAGGAGCCCCCGTGATACAGACCGGTGCACATTGGATTGGGAAATGCCCAGTGTCGCCGGTCTGGATCACGCTTGGGAGAATACTCGTTTGGAATAAGGTAATGGGCCGTGAGGACAAGTATATGATTAAACTTAGTCGAGGTGGACAATATAAGTCCATTGATGTTTGTCGTTTTTGCATTTATACAGGCACAGAAGAACCTTGAAAAAATATTTTGGGAGGTAAATGATAGTGTGGGTGATTGTAAAACTTTGGGGATATGTTGTACATGACTGATGGGTAATTTCTATGATTACAAGAAACGTATAATTGGGATTTTAACTAATTGCTGGGGTATTTTTACTCTATACGTGTTTTACTAGAGGTAAGCGAAATGCCCGAGTCTTATGGTGTATTGTGGGATGGCTAACTGGGCCGACCTTGTAGCAGAAGTATTTAGGTGTGTTCTCTTCATTTACAGATTCCACAT
The DNA here is from genome assembly GCF_964261635.1 of Lissotriton helveticus. Lineage (NCBI taxonomy): Eukaryota > Metazoa > Chordata > Amphibia > Caudata > Salamandridae > Lissotriton > Lissotriton helveticus. The sequence goes on from NC_136068.1 coordinate 1,271,241,471, forward strand.
GGAAAAGATAGTACTAATTTGTGTATCCAGGTCAGAATAGGGTTTACATTATTGAAATAAAGGTGAGACCCAGGCTCTTTTCCCGTTTACATTTTAGTAGTCATAGTGGTCTGCATGTGCACACAATGTGGAGTGCCAACAGATTTGTAATGCATTGAATGGTTGCAATGGACGTTTGCGGCTGAATTAGAAGGTCCTCATGGTATGTCTGGAGACCTGTGGGCATGGAACGGATATGAAGGGGATCTGGTGTTAATTAATTGGAATATTTGAGATGTTAAATTAGGATCAGTGTTCACTATTTATGTTGTTATATATAAAAATATAATTCTCTTGCAGAATTTATGGAACTGTTGAACATGAAAATGTCCTCGTATTTACTGAGTCAAGTGTTTCTTCTTTGAGGTAGGCCCAACAGCAATGGAAGCCTTTCTTAAATAATTAGTATTTAATGAGTTTCTACGTTATGTCTTAGAATTATGATAGTGAGTTGGGGGCTGAGAGAGCTCTTTGTTGAATTATGAGTAGAACTTTGATAGATCAGACCTTTTTTTTTTTAATCTTGGTTACAGATTTTTTTCACACTGTAAATGGGAGGCCGGAAGCTGGTGCTGTACAGTACAGAGATACAGATCGACATTGATTCTGCTCTTATGCAGTTATAGTTCTTGGCGGTAGGCCACTGGGATTCTCTTTTGAGATAATTTTGGGAGAATGTGAGCTCTGACATGAATGACTTGATGTTTAAATAGTATGTTAAATAGGCAGGTATATATTGATGTTACATCATTAATTCTGGTTGAGTAAACAATGATTATGTTCTGCTTTAATTATATGTTATTATGTTAGACTGATTTTGTGTTTTTGAACTTTTTGTTTCTGCAGCACTGATGATGTCCGTTGCCGGACGAAACACGTTGGCTGTGTTGTATTCCGTATACTTCATGTTTTTAGATTAATTTGGAAACCTTTGATTTTGATGAAACGCTGTCGCCATCATTTGATGAACTTGACTTCAAAAAAGAGCTTTGGGAATCAACAACTTTGAACCTGCGACAAATTTTTGAATAATACTACGCTCCTTCAGCTGTAAATAGTGATTTTCTGGATTGTTTGGGGTCCGAACAGTAGATCTATTGAGGTTGAGCGTACAGACTTTGTGGATTGGTGGACGATTACAAATGTATACATTTATTTCTTTGTGCTTATTCTTTCACCCATACTGTTACTCTCAAATTGTAACCTTTAATTCAGTGCAGTACATTGATGTTAATGGCATCAAAGACAAAAAAAGACTGCAAACTAGAAACAATTAACTCCTGAGTCATCTTGTTGATAATGGTCCCAAGATTCCCAACCACAAAATTGCGGTTCTGTAAAAGAGAAGTGACTTACCTTGGTCACCACATTGAGAAGGGGGCAAGGAAAGTTTCTAAAGAATGTGTCTCTGCAGTCATGAAAATTAATCTTCCAACCACCCAAAGAGAGATCAGAATGTTTCTGGGAGTAGTTGGCTACTGTTGTCAGTGGACTGCAAAATTTTCCCTGACTGAAAAGCCTTTAATAAGGCTTATTCGCAGTGATACCTATGGTCCAGTACCATTTGATGACTAATGCATGAAGGACTTTTGACAATTAAGAGAACATTTTCGTAGTGCACCCACCCTCGGAATGCCTGATTATGAGAAAGAGTTTTATCTCAAGAAGAACGAGTGTGCAATATCAACGATGACCTAAAAGCACGGAAACATAATACAACCTTGTTGGACTTGGCACTTTTTGCAGGGTCATCCCTGAACGTTTTGCCTTCCTCCTATTTTTTTCTGACCTGTTGTTGACTATTTTATGACTCTGGGCACTTTACCACTGCTGATCAGTGCTAAAGGGCATATGCTCTCCCGATTGTAAATTGCTGTATGGATTAGTGGTTCCATGATTGGCTTGTTTGGTTTACTTGTCAGACCCTAGTACAGCGCACTGAGTGTGCCCAGGGCTTGTAAATTCAAATGCTGCTGGTGGGCTTGCAGCACCGATTGTGCCACCCACAGAAGCAGCCTTATAAAATGTGTCTAAGGTCTGCTATAGCAGAGCCTGTGTGCAGTCTGGTACTGTCATGCTGACTGGGCAAGTGCACCCATTTGCCAGTCCCAGACCTTCCCTTTTCTTCATATCAGACACCTCTATGGTAGGCCCAGGGCAGGGTGCATTGTAAGTATAAGGTAGGACATGCCCTAGTGTGTGTGGCATGGCCTCATAGTGAATAACAGCCATTTTCGTTTTTCACTATTGCAAGGCTACCTGTTCTCCATAGGTCAGAATGGGCAGTTAGAATATTACATTTTATAATCCTAACTGATTCAGAGAACATGGTAGAAATTCGATTTCAGTATGCCTGAACTCAGAATGATAAAACACATCTTATAGTGAAGTTGGTTTTAACATTCTGTGTTTGAAAATACCACTTTTAGAAAGTAGGTATTTTCTTGTCTAACTATCCAAAGCCTGCCTCTGCTAGGTTGTGTATTCCTTGTCTGGAGTTTTAGTGACGGGCTGGGGGATTCCAGGAGACAGAATGAGTCAGCCCAGTGGTGAATATAGAGATCTGCATCTAGATGGGTGGGAGGAGTTGCACCTGGGACCTGAAAAAGACTGTGCTCGCCTCCCACAGTGCTGGCTCCACCCCCTGTGGTGCATCTGATGTCTCTGCCCTGCACTGTGAAAGGAGAGAAGGAATCATGTCAACAAAGTGCTCCAGGGCTGTCCTTTCCCTCCACAATGCGTGCTCCACCTCCTGTGGGGCGTCTGATGTTTCTGCCCTGCACTGTGAAAGGAAAGAAGGAGTCAAGTAAACAGAGTGCTCCAGAACTGGTTTGGACTGGGTAAAGGCCCCTCTGCCCTCAGAGGACAAAGGATTTTGGGGAATAAATATTGGAACCCTGATCCCAAGAAATTAGATCACTTTTGGACTACAAGAGGAAACCTTTGCTGAGGAGAGGAACCCGAAGAAACTGAGGGGTGACTGTCCCTAATCTGAAGTGCTGCTTGGGGGATTGGCCTGCAGTGGTTGCCTGACTGCCAAAGGAAGGAGAAAGTAACTTTGTGTACTTTATTTTCAACTTGTGAAGGATCTCCAAAGGCTTGGAAAAGAGCTTGCCTCCTGCTGAAGTCTCAGGGACAACAGACTTCAACCCCAGGCTCCCCAGCGTTCTTTGGAAGTGTCTGCTGCTGTTTTGGACCTTCTGAGGGACTGCTTGTCGCAAGGAGCTGGAAGCGCGACTCAATGAGGAAGAAACGTGTCGCTGCTGCTGCCGTCGCATCGTGAATGTCGGCGCTGTAGCTGTCGTATTGCACCGCATCAAGAGAAGCGTCTTGCAACGAAGAGGAAGCGTGTCGCCGTCACTGCTGCTGCCGTCGCAACTCCAAGGGAGGTTGTCGCCGCTGTAGCTGTTGTATTGCACCGCATCAGGAGATGAGTCTCGCAACAAGGGAGAAGTGTGTAGCGGTTGCTGTTGCTGCCGTCGCATTGTGGATGTTGGCGCTGTATCTGTCGTATTGCACCGCATCAGGAGATGAGTCTCACAACGAGGGAGAAGTGTGTAGCGGTTGCTGTTGCTGCCGTCGCATTGTGGATGTTGGCGCTGTAGCTGTTGTATTGCACCGCATCAGGAGAAGTCTTGCAACGGGTAGAAGGGTGTTCCTGTTGCTGTTGCTGCCGTCGCATCGTGGATGTCGTCGCTGCAGCTGTCGAATTGCACTGCATCGAGTAAAGCGCCTCGCATCCCTGGAGAAGCCAGCCGCCATCGGAGCTGCTCCCATCGCATCTTGGATGTCGCCGATGTAGTTGTCGCATCGTGCCGAAGCTTCTCGCAACGCCGGAGAAGAGTGTCACAGCTGAAGCTGTTGCCATTGCATTGCGGAACAAGGGTGTCGCCGCTGCAGCTGACACATCGAATCGAGACTCCTCGCATCCTCAGAGAAGCGTTCCGCATCTGGAAGATCTTCACGTCTTTATTTCTTTGCACCCGAACTTTGCCGCATTTCCATCGCAGCGACATTGCTTGTCATGGAAGCGCAACGCATCTTAAGGTACATTGACACAAAGTATCACATCTTAAGAACTGAACTGAACTAAGCTAAAACTACCATCTTAAAGTAACAGTATTGTGTATTGTTGTCGTTTATGGTCTTGTGGTAAATCTATGTAAAGTATACTTATTTTTTATATAAACCTTGGGTGGTGTTCATCTGTAGTGTTGTCACTGGGTTACTGTAGGTGGTCATAAATGCTTAACACACTGCCTCTGAGATAAGCCTATCTGCTCGTGCCAAGCTACCAAGGGGGTGTGCAGGGGTTATTTTAGGAGTGTATCCCCTTTACCCTGACTAGAGGCAAGGGTCCCTATTTGTCACAAGTACCTACCTGTGCCAACTAGAGTCCCCCAAATCTAACAAACCTGTTGCCCACTTCTCTGCTATGGTAGGGCCAATAGCTGTAGATCTTCCAGGTTGTCGAAAATGGTTGCAGCTGTTTGCCATGCATTAAAACAGAAGGAAGAATTTGCTATGGGGCATGGACTCATTGTGTGTGTCCCTCATTCAGTTAAAATTTCGTTGACTGGCAGCAGATACCAACATTTGACAAATAGCTGCCTCACAAGATATGAGCATATAATATTGGGATCTGAAAACATTTCTATCAAGAGGTTTAGTGTCCTGAATCATGTAATTCTTCTACCAATTCCAGACAATCAGTGGTTAATTTGTCAAATAAATAAGTGCCAGGGCCCTCCTCAGGAGGCCACTGTAGTTTGGCCTCCTGCCAGTGCTGCTAATGACAGTACAAACAAACCTACTAACCATCACACTCCTACAAGTATGAAAATTCAAACTATTCCCGACTCCAAAAGCTATAAGAATGTCTTGGGTGGCAGGTATTAGTCATTTTATTGTATGTTGAATTAATAAACAACTGTTGTTGTGTTCCCTTCCAAAAAAAGATCAAAAGACCACCATGTGGCACACGGGCATAAATGATGGTGTGGCAATTAAGAGCCGGTGCCGAGCACCGTAAACCACCGGCTCAAATTAAGCACTGAAAGCAATGAATATGATGATGAAGTTCCTGACCAAGATTGAGTTATCATGACTGAATTGTATACCAAGCTAAGACCAGATGTCAAATATTTCCCTTGAAATGGCTGATCTGGCTTGGTTTGTAGATGGTTCATGTCTGAGAGACCATCAACGAGTACTAAAAGCTGCTTATACTATCTGTTCTACTTCAGAAACTATTGAAGCATCATGTGTCTAACATAATTTAAGCACAAGTGTCAGGTTTGATTGCTCTGACGATGATTTGTTGTCTAGCAGAGGAATTAAGTGTGACAATTTATATAGCCCTGCAATATAGATTTAGAGTGTTACATGCTGTTGTCCACAAAGGAGCTTTACGACAACTTCTAGTACTCCCATCAGGAATGGTTCCTACATTCTTGATCTTTTTGAGTCAATACAGCAACCAATAGAAATATCAGTGGTTAAAGTCCAACTCATAAAGCTGCTGATGACATAGGCCCGATTTTGTTTTTGGCGGACACAGTAATCTCCGTTGGCCTGGCGGAGGACTTAACGTCCACCAGGCTGAGACTACTCGCCCACCAAACTTAGAAATGACCGCAATCTGGCAGTCATTTCTAAAGAGTTGGCAGGAACTGCTGTCATGGTGGTTCCTGTCAATGCTCTTTAAAGTTTGGTGCAGGACTCCGTCAACATGATGGAGCCCTGCACATAACTTTATTCTGGTTTATTTTCAAAAATGACATGATTCCCTCCCTTTACGGAGCCTTCTCCCAAGGCGAGGGGATCATTTAGCAGTTTTCACTGCACCTTACCGCCATGGTTTTCCTGGCAGTGACGGGCAGTAAAAACTGACTTCTAATTCCGCCATCTAAATTAGGTGTGTGGAGTTACAGGTCTGTCTCTGATGATCATTATGCCATAGGGTCATCAAAGGGGTTTATTCACAGTGGAGGCGAAGTAGCCGGCACCATAATTAAACCAAGGTTCACCCGCATCTGAATTCGGCAGGCGGACCACATTCTTGGCAGTAAGGATACTTAATTGCCGTTGCGACAGAGTATCGTTACTGCCAAGAATTAAATCAGGGCCATAGTCACAATGGGAAATAATTATGCATGTGAAGTGGCTAAGTATTGTGCCTTTGAAAATGCAACTTTGCGATCAAATGAGCAAACACAAGAATACAATGTGTACAATGTGTACAAACACAAAAGCAACGCAAGAATGCAGTGTCAAACCAAAGTAAAGATTGCTGACAATACAAAAAATGTCAATTGATTTTTATTGAACGCAGTACAGATCACCTTAAGTGAATTGAGGAACCTCCAGGAGGAAGTGCCAGTAGGTGAGATGGAGCTAGGAATTAACTAGTTGTAAGTGGAATTTCAATGATTTTGTGGGTTACTCTTGAATATGTACTCCTGGACTCCATATTACATTACATGGCACATTCTTTGCATGGTCATATATATTTAGGGAGTTTTGTAAGAAGTATTGGTACAAGGCAAATCACAATCACGATTTCTCGTCAGGTGAATGACCCGCCCAAAAGTCACCAACATGCCCCTCCGGCATCAATCCATAGGAACACAGACTGAACCAACAGTAGAGCAATGGTTGGGAAAGAGCAGGGCTGCACGTTCTGTTCATGGAATGTCTATGGTCTAAAAGCGAAGCTGGAGGAAGAAGACTTTATAGAGTTTATCACGCAATTTAAAATACTAATGCTCCAGGAAACCTGGCAGACAACAAACACGCCTCTTGTGGTATACAAAGAATTCTTTACACCAGCACAAAAGGAGGCGCGCTCTGGCAGGGCAAAAGGAGGCCTCTCCATTTTCATATCAACGGACCTTCTATGGCAACTTAGTCACATCGACCTAGAGTCTACATGGATGCAATGCGTTAAAATTGAAATTTCCCCAAATATGGGCCTCTTGATCATGAACCTCTATATGCACCCGGGCGCACCCGGGCGGAAAACATAAGGGGAAGAGGATAAAACAACTAGTTACTGCAATCAAGGCGTTAAAGTCTACCTATCCAAGCAAAAACATGCTTATAACAGGAGACTTTAATATGAATCTAATTCATCGTCAGGAGGGAAGCCTCCCCACCCACATTGTCCCCCGGCAGGGCAACCTTTGCAGACAAAGTGCAATAGGAAGGAAATGTGCCATGGAGTTGGAAGCCCTCCAATTGTACACCTTAAACGGAAGGGGTAATCTGGACACACCAGCTGCCCTAACGAGGGTCTCCAAAAATTCAGGATCAACCATAGACTATACTCTGGCGGACCCCGACCTATTCCTTTACATCAGAGACTTCCATATCCAGGAACGTGGGGAAAGTGATCATTTCCCACAGACCTTCACCTTGACAATTGAAGTAAAAAAGTCTGAGCAAGCGCTGCCTCTATCCTTGAACACCCAAATCTTTAATTTACAACGGCTAAACTGGAATGAAGAAAACCTCGATAATCTAATGGCGTCATGCCATGCATTGCTTTCTCTATCTGACATTTCAAAGGACATAAAAATGGCCTGGGAGTCCTTTGTAGCAGACTTGAACAAGAATTTCCAATCCAACCACAGAGGACAAAAAGCCATAAGAAACAGAAGAGAGAAATGGTACACCCCAAAGCTGCGACAACTAAAAAGGCAAATGAATGCATTTCTCAGGGTTGAACGAAAAAAGGATCCTCACTTTTCACAACAAACTCTGAAAACAATTGCAGCCCTAAAAAAAGAGCTAAAAAGAGAGACCAATCTGGCCAAGAGAATGCATAGGGAAAAACTAGCGTGTACTATACTCCATGCCAGTAAGATGCAGAACTCAAAAGAAATCTGGGCAAAAATAAACTTCATGCTCAACGGTAAACATCGGCAGTTCAACTCCGACATGACTGACCAGCTTTGGTATAGCCACATCGATTTATTATACAATTTCACACTTGATACCTCACTTGACAATAAAGTTGTGCCTCTCCCGGAGTGTGCCCTGTCAAGTCTGAGAACGACAGACCCAAAGCCCGCTGACCCCAAAGCTTCCTGCGAACCATCAATAACAAAGATCACAGGTGACACTGACCTGATGACACTAACGCAGGTCCTTAACACCATAAAATCATTGAGAGCAGATGGAGCTCCTGGCCCAAACGGTCTCCCCAACGCCCTATTCAGGAAAGACCCCATGTTCTGGGCCAGTCAATTACTCCCTTTATTTTGTTACAGCGTAAAGACCGGGAACATTCCCGAATCGTGGAGGGCCAGCATTTTACACCCAATATATAAATCTGGGTCTCGCTCTGACCCCAACAACTACAGGCTAATAGTCTTAATAGATGTGGAGGCAAAGATCTATGCGTCAAATTTACTGGTAGAATTGGAGGCTTGGGTAAGCAGCATAGGGCTAATCCCTCTGACTCAAACAGGCTTTCGGCCAGGAATGGGCACTCTCACCAACTTATCTGCAATAACCCTACTAGCAAAAAGGGCAATCGACAACTCTAATTCGCTGTACACTTGTTTTTTGGACTTAAAAGCGGCCTTTGATAAAGTGCCAAGATCTAAACTCTGGGCCAAAATGAAAGCCTGGGGCGCGCCGCCAAAGCTAATGGGAGCAATCATAGAGCTGTATTCAAAGACCTGGGTCCAAGTGAAAAAAGGAGACGGCCGATGTCTGACAAAGAAATTCAGCACACTAAACGGCTTAAAACAAGGCTGCGTATTGGCCCCCTGCCTTTTCAACATTTACACCGCGGACCTAGAAAGCGATCTACGCTCTATTCAGGGAGATCCACCAAAATTGGGTAACTTACCCATAATGAGTCTACAATACGCAGACGACATTGTGATTTTGTCACAAACTACTCTCGGCCTACAACGTATGATCTCTAAGCTTGCGTCATACCTCTCGAACGCACAACTGACAATAAACCTTAAAAAAACAAATATTTTATGTTTCTCTGGCTCTCGCAAGAAAAGAAAAAAAAAATTCTGGAAGATAAACTCCAGCATACTAACTGAGGTAGACCAATACAAATACCTGGGCATCTCACTGGATTATCAATTAAAATATAAACAGCACTTGGAACAGGCGAAATCAAAAGTCAAACAGCTACAATTCGCCTTTAAAACAGTCCAAAAACATCTACGCGGAAACTCCACTGCTCACGTTTTAAAGATCGTAGCCGCCAAATTCTTGCCATCCCTCACATATGGTTCTGAGATGATGGCAACCCGGGACTCCACAGCGCTAAACCTCGCCCAATCTCGCCTCTTTAAAAATCTTTTTTCAATCCCGCGCTATATTTCGCAATCTCAAATACGTTTGGAATACGGTCTCACAAATCAGCTCCCGGCAAGACAAGGAGCCCTCGTCAAATATTACTGGCGAATGAGGGATGCAGAAGATCATTCCCTGGCTCATCTGTGCTGGCTGGAAGTAGAAAAACAGGCAGGACTTCCCAAGTCTACATATAAGTCCCTCAGGCAAGCGCTTCAATCATTAGCTCTGGAAGAATCCTGGCTTGCACCCATGACTTACACCGCTTTCAAACTGCGAACTAACAATGCAATCAAACAAGTGTCACTATTAATGGACAAAGCTGCAGTGGCAGGTAAAAGCCACGCCTGGATTGTTCTGCCATCATACATCCACATGAAGCCCCATCCATATTTGCAAGACTGCTTCAGGGACCATTACAAGAGGAAATTAAGCTTGTTAAGGTTGGGCTGCTTTGTGAGTAAAGATCTCACTCCCAAATGGCTACAGTCGTGGTCAACTTCCGACTGCCGCCTCTGTAACAACGGCGCAGAGTCATTACTGCATCTAATATGTATATGCCCTGCACTTCAGAAACTAAGGAAAGTCCTTCTGCTACCACTCTTAAGAGTCGCCCAGGTGAGGACCTGCAGGGCGGCTATCATCATATGCCTCAGTGGGACTTGGATAAAACTATCTTGCAATACTATAACATTTCTGGAGCATGCAGCTCAAGAGTTGGGAAACAAGGCAGCAACCAAAGAGAACTCAGGATAACAGGCCTGGACACAGCCGGCCATAGACTCACTTCTATTTTCCCAACGGACTCTCTTGTTTCCATCCTACAGCACTTCATTTCATGTCATAAAAGTGTACCCTGATCCAACCCACTTTGCTTCCCCTAGTTTTACTCTCCCCCTTACACCACTTTTTGAAAAGTCTGTGTAATTTCAATGTTACAAAAGTGTCCCCTGATTCAACTCATAACACCTTTTAAAATTTTTATTTTCATCTTAGACTACCTTCCTGAAAAGTTTGTGTAATTTTATATTCTCTTTGCTTTTCCTATTCTTTTTGTTTTATCTTGACCTGAAGCTGATTTTGTGTTGTTTCAAAGATGTAAAGATGACCAAATGGTGGTAAGCTCCACCCTTTTATGATTTTTACTATAAATCAAATAAAAGTATTACTCTACTCTGGTACAACAAAAAGTTCTGAAGTGTGGCAGAAGGTGTATGTCAAATGTGCATTAAATATCAAAGAAATAACCAGGTTAAGCATACACTTGTAATGATGAGTCACAGAGGAAAAATAAAAGGTCCATTTAGTAGAGTACAAGCAGACTTAATTGAAATGATTGTTTGTAATAGGCTTAAATATGTTCTCTTCATTGTCTGTTTGTTTTTGTAATGGGTGGATGCCTATCCAACAAGGAGAAATGACAGCATACTATGGCCAAATTCATGTTGAGAGAGTTAATGCCATGGTTTGACTTGGCAACTTCTATTGAGACAGCTAGTGGAACTCATTTTAAAACGAGATCTTAAAGTTATTATGTACTGCACCTCATATTGACAGACTTTCCACTGTAGTTTTTGTCCACAAACATCAGGAGTTGTAGAGAAGATGAATAACACCATCAAACATAAGGTTGCCAAGGTATGTGCCTCCACAAATCCTAAGTGGTCTAATGCTTTTCCTCTTGTTCTCATGAGTATTAGATTTACTCCAAATAAAAAGACTGGCCTCTCGTCTTATGAAGTATTAATGGGCAAAGCTATGAGAATTCTGTAATTCCTTCAGCAATACTTGTATCAATAACCGATGATATCCTATCAGTTAACTGCAAAGGTCTGGCTGATGTGGTGAAAGATGTCTCTAATCAGATTAATTTTGCAACAGCACAGACAAAACAAATTTTGATCCTCCGATGGCGTAGCAAAATACATAAGATGATGGACGGAATGTTGCACAATGGCAAAACATTCACCCCCAGTCACAGATCTGGGTTTAATCCACTGTTATTTTGCTCATCAAGCCACCCCAGGTCAGACATGGCCACATGCAAATCAGTCTTGACCCTGTGCCTCATGGGAACAGTCCAGCCCGAACTGCTAAGCCAGGTCTTTCCTGGACCGGAATCAAGCATCCTAGGACCGGTTTCTGGCTATCAGCCGTCTTCAGCCAGGATAGCTTGACTCGGATGTATGACGTTACAACGCAGGCTATTACAACGCCTGCCTTTACAACACGGTTTTTACATCGCAATCCATTACAACGCATAGCGCTTTGGGGTGCTGGATAGTGAATAGTTTAATTTACTATTCCAACTCCAGTCCCCGTGGACACTAGGGAAGGTGTTGGATAGTAAATTAAACTTATTCCCTATCCTAGAGCGCCCCCCAGCGCAATGCGTTGTAATAGTTTGCGTTGTAATGACCGCGTTGTAATGGTAGTGCGTTGTAAAAGTTTCGTTGTAAAGGTTGTTCACCGCTTGACTCCAGTGGCTTAGTGAGCACGGGACCCACGTCTGGGGTGATGCACACTTACAACGCAACTTTTACGTCGTAATGCTGTTACAACGCAGCTATTACAACGCAGGAACCATTACATCGGATGCCATTACAACGCATGGCATTACATCGCATATGCTATTACAACGCATACCATTACATCGTAAGTATTGGTAAGTATATACAATTTTTTTATTTTATTTAATATTATATAATTGATTTAATTATTATTAATTATAAATAAAAATAAATAAAAATATTTATTTATGTTTTTAAATATTATAAATTAAATTTATTAATTTAAGTAATTTTTTAAATAAGTATGAGTATAGGAGTATATGTTTTGGTGTACTGAGGTATATGTTTTGGGGTGTTTGGGTATTTTTTGGTTTTAGGGCAGGGTTTGGGTTTTGGGGTACAGGGGTGTTTTTAGGTTTCAGGGCTAGGTTTGGGTTTTGGGGTACAGGGGTGTTTTTAGGTTACAGGGTAGGGTTTGGGTTTTGGGGTACAGGGGTGTTTTTAGGTTTCAGGGTAGGGTTTGGGTTTTGAGGTACAGGGGTGTTTTTAGGTTTCAGGGTAGGGTTTGGGTTTTGGGGTACAGGGGTGTTTTTAGGTTTCAGGGTAGGGTTTGGGTTTTGGGGTACAGGGGTGTTTTTAGGTTTCAGGGCTAGGTTTGGGTTTTGGGGTACAGGGGTGTTTTTAGGTTACAGGGTAGGGTTTGGGTTTTGGGGTACAGGGGTGTTTTTAGGTTTCAGGGTAGGGTTTGGGTTTTGAGGTACAGGGGTGTTTTTAGATTTCAGGGTAGGGTTTGGGTTTTGGGGTACAGGGGTGTTTTTAGGTTTCAGGGTAGGGTTTGGGTTTTGGGGTACAGGGGTGTTTTTAGGTTTCGGGGTAGGGTTTGAGTTTTGGGGTACAGGGGTGTTTTTAGGTTTCAGGGTAGGGTTTGGGTTTTGGGGTAAAGGGGTGTTTTTAGGTTTCAGGGTAGGGTTTGGGTTTTGAGGTACAGGGGTGTTTTTGGGTTTCAGGGTAGGGTTTGGGTTTTGGGATACAGGGGTGTTTTTAGGTTTCAGGGTAGGGTTTGGGTTTTGGGGTACAGGGGTGTTTTTAGGTTTCAGGGTAGGGTTTGGGTTTTGAGATACAGGGGTGTTTTTAGGTTTCAGGATAGGGTTTGGGTTTGGGGTACAGGGGTGTTTTTAGGTTTCAGGGTAGGGTTTGGGTTTTGGGGTACAGGGGTGTTTTTAGGTTTCAGGGTAGGGTTTGGGTTTGGGGTACAGGGGTGTTTTTAGGTTTCAGGGTAGGGTTTGGGTTTTGGGGTACAGGGGTGTTTTTAGGTTTCAGGGTAGGGTTTGGGTTTTGGGGTACAGGGGTGTTTTTAGGTTTCAGGGTAGGGTTTGGGTTTTGGGGTACAGGGGTGTTTTTAGGGTTAAGGGTTGGGTTTGTGATTAGGGCTAAATAAATTATAGTTACCATTTATAAATTAATTAAAATATATTTATTAAATTAAATTAATTATATTATATTAATTACATTTTTAATTAAATTAATTAAATTAAAAAAATTATTTTAATTAATTTAATTTCATTACAATTTTAAACATATTTAAATTAAAATAATTTCATTATATTAATTAATTAAAATTAATTACAATTTTTATTAAAATTAAATTAAATAAATAGATTTAAATTTATTAAATTAAATTAACTACTATTTTAAAATGTATTTTAATTAAATTAAATAAATTAAATTAATTAAATTAAATTAATTACATTTTTTTTAAAAAGTATACTTACATATACTTACGATGTAATGCCATGCGTTGTAATAGCATCTGCGATGTAATGCCATGCGTTGTAATGGCATCCGATGTAATAGATCCTGCGTTGTAAAAATTCCGATGTAATGGAATGCGTTGTAATAATCTGCGATATAGTGACACCAATCCACGTCTGGGCATACCCTTCCCACATAGGGTGAACAGCAAAATACACAAGATGATGGATGGAATGTTGCACAATGGCAAAACATTCACCCCCAGTCACAGATCTGGGTTCAATCCATCGTTATTTTGCTCACCAAGCCACCCCAGTTCAGACATGGCCATATGCAAATCAGTCTTGACCCTGTGCCTCATGGGAACAGTCCAGCCCGAACTGCTAAGCCATGTCTTTCCTGGACCGGAATCAAGCATCCTAGGACCGGTTTCTGGCTTTCAGCCGTCTTCAGCCAGGATAGCTTGACTCCAGTGGCTTAGTGAGCACGGGACCCACGTCTGGGCATACCCTTCCCACATAGGGTGAACAGCAAAATACACAAGATAATGGACGGAATGTTGCACAATGGCAAAACATTCACCCCCAGTCACAGATCTAGGTTCAATCCATCGTTATTTTGCTCACCAAGCCACCCCAGTTCAGTCATGGCCATATGCAAATCAGTCTTGACCCTGTGCCTCATGGGAACAGTCCAGCCCGAACTGCTAATCCATGTCTTTCCTGGACCAGAATCAAGCATCCTAGGAACGCTTTCTGGCTATCTGCCGTCTTCAGCCAGGATAGCTTGACTCCAGTGGCTTAGTGAGCACGGGACCCACGTCTGGGCATATCATTCCCACATAGGGTGAACAGCAAAATACACAAGATGATGGACGGAATATTGCACAATGGCAACACATTCACCCCCAGTCACAGATCTGGGTTTAATCCATCGTTATTTTGCTCATCAAGCCACCCCAGTTCAGACATGGCCATATGCAAATCAGTCTTGACCCTGTGCCTCATGGGAACAGTCCAGCCCGAACTGCTAAGCCATGTCTTTCCTGGACCGGAATCAAGCATCCGAGGACTTGGATGCTTGTTTCCCGTCCAGGGAGGACCTGGCTTGGCAGTTCGGGCTGGACTGTTCCCATGGGGCACAGGGTCAAGACTGATTTGCATATGGCTGGGTTCAAACTGGAATGGCATGGTGAGCAAAAAAACGATGGATTTAGGCCCAGATCTCTGTACTGGGGTGAATGTATGACATTGTTCTGCATTCTGTCCATCAACTTGTTTTTGCCGATGGCGTAGCAGCATTTTCAATATTTACAAGGTGACGCTAAGCCATTTAGCGTGGCTTAATGCGACCTTGTAAATATGCTCCTTTCTAACACAGTCCTCTGCAGCAAAGGAGTGTGCAATGGGTGTTGGTTGCTCTGGTATTCCACTGCAATCCAGACTGTTTTTTGACCATGCCCCAGATTTACAAAGAGGTGTAAATATGTGGCAGTGCCAAAAACGAACGCCATGCAAGAGCAGGCATTTGAATGGTGCAAGTGGAAAAAAGCAATTAATGATTGTTTATGTGCAGGAAGGGACACATTACTGCACATAAACAATCATTGAATAATGATGATTTGCAATTTCTATGAGTACCGCAGCACAAATAGAAGTTATAACTCACCATTGTTGAATGTTTATGTGCAGGAAGGAAAACCTTCCTGCACATATGCAAACCATTCCTTGCAATGCAGGCACCCTTGCTGTATCGTGCAAGGGTGCCTGCATTGGGGCTAGGCTTCTAATTTTAGCACCAGCACTAGGAAAAACATAGGGGTGTACTGTATTGTAGTAAATAGGGCGCATCCTTGCATTTTGAAAATGTAACAGCGCGGCACTGCCAAATTTGGCGCAGCTCCGCGCTCCAATATTTACTAGTAAATATGCCCCTCAATGTCATCCACTACAATCAGGCAGTTGGATTCTTATCAAGAAGCATGTTTGCAAAAGCTGTCTGAAACCAAGATGGAAGGGGCCTAACTGAATTGTGCTTGTGACTAACACTGCTGTGAAGTGTGCTGGTATCCTGTAGTGAATCAACGCAACGCACAGAAGAAGAGTCCAGTGGCAGATGAAGAAGTGGTGATAACAACCACTGATTTACAGAGTCAAGGTAAAGTTTGCAGTGTGGATCCAGAGGGGAAGAAGTGAATCTTGAAACCTCTGAAGCTGGTGATACTGTTGATTGTGAAAACTCTGGGGAAGGTACCAGTAGGCAATTTCAAATTTAAAATCAGAGTCAAGAACTGTTGCAGAGTCACAAGCAGCAGAAGTAAAGAGGGGGGAATCTGAGTGAGCGTTTGTGCAATAATCAAGAAAATGTCTTATTAACAATGTGCAGAATATGAATTTACACTTGATTTCACAAGTATATATGGTAAATTGATACTATCATTGTAGAAACAAATTTGCTATGACTCACTAAAGTGTGTTTTTCTTGTCTTATGCTAACTTGCCATCTATTAGGCCTCAACATCATTTTGTTCAAAATGAATGCCTCATCATGTTCATGCTTTGTTTATAACTCTGTTGCTTATAGTCAAGCAAAACATGTTTTGTTTATTTCTGAATGACACTGTTGTCGATGAAGACACTCTAGCACCGGATCTCTATTCCAACATTTGTACAAGGATCTTCAGCTTACACCCAGTATTGGATTCATTCACAGTGGTTCACTGTTGTTTATGTAACTAGTTTGTTCTGACACCTCTGGATGGCATTAGGTTAGAAGAGCCTAATCAATATTCATGTAGTGGGTTAGTGCTTAGGTGGTAGGGCTATATGATGATTTTAAAATATACATTTAGATTTGTAGAAATCGCTTTTCTTTATTCACACCATGATGTTTCTGCAGGTTTCATACTCTTTTATGGGAAAATTTCCTGCATAAACCCACAAATTTAGGGGTAAGCCAGAATCTTTGGGTTCTACTGTCTGATTTCTTACCGATTTTACTGCACATTTAGGATGTCAAATTTCTCTGAATTTGTCACCATTCTGTGTAATTCTGAATTGATGGCCTTTATGGCAATGGAATTCTATGTAACTCAGCAGTTTCTGTATTGAATTATATTGTATTGTACCATTTGACTGTCAGTAATAAACCTTTATGGTATTACTAAATTCTGCTCTAGAACTCACTTATTGAGTTAGTCCTTTCTTAAATGACTGTATTTTGATATGTTGGTTGTACTTAATCTTGGGATACATCGACTCATGAGATTGAATTTAACACCACCTCAATGCACCCAACCACTAGTTTTATTTTCTCTGTCAGGTGTGTCTCTCTCTATATAAACAGCAACAGGCTCAACCCATTCATCATGTCATGCAACTCTCCGTCATTTTCGGTTTAGTGTGATGTCTAGGTGGCTCAATGGTCAAGCGCTCCATCAAGGACGCAGTTACAGTCACCTGCCACCACAATGTCTGCCGTAAAGTATGCCGAGGCAGTCATGGCCACTCTGGTATAAAAATGCGGGCATCGCCATTAGGTGCATAAACATTCACCAGACACAGCTAACGTCCGTCTAAAGTACCATACAGTATCACAAATCTTCGCTCCAGGTCAGGAACATGCCCCCTGTGTAGCAAAGGGACCACTGGGGCCACCCATATCAATATACCACAGGCACAC
Source organism: Lissotriton helveticus (assembly GCF_964261635.1). Taxonomy (NCBI): domain Eukaryota; kingdom Metazoa; phylum Chordata; class Amphibia; order Caudata; family Salamandridae; genus Lissotriton; species Lissotriton helveticus. Next base: position 1,271,258,780 of record NC_136068.1, read on the forward strand.
CCATAATAGGAGGTGGCGTAGAGTTGTCCTCTACATTGCTTCTGGAGACAAGGAATGCAGTCCCCACACACATGAGTTTCCTGTTCTAAGGCAATGGATGCTCTATAGCATTTTGATAGGCAGATGCTCTACTGCATCAGCTCTCCTCTCCCTATTCCCCCACTGGCACATAAATTGTGCTGAGTATTTGATCATAGTGAATCACAAAATGCCAACTCATCCCACAACTATTGTCTAAACAGGCCAGACCACCCAATGCCTGGCAATTCACAGTTCAGGTAGCACCAGGTCCCATCACAAGCCCGTCCAGAGGGCTGCAGCATACTCACAGTTAATCATACTTCACCATGAGGTGTCGCAGTACACACGGTCAGGCAGACAGAGTTCAGAGGTTACCCACATGTGTACTATCACTGGCATTGCCAGGGTCACTTCCGTATTTCTGGTACGATTTCCTGGAGTCTGGCACAGCATCAGTGTCTTGAAGGGTGGCACCTTGGCAGATCACAGTTTGTCCAGGAGTCCGTGCATCATCCAGGATTCTCCTATGCTCCTTCAACCAATGAGAAGGACAGATTGTCTTTGTATGCTCGGTAGAGACAGATACCTCCTTCCGGTGTCTTGGCCAGTGTCTCTCACCAGGGTAAAAAAGAACAGCACCTTCCAGTTATCTAGGACTCACAGCTTTGTCAAACTATATTTTAAGATGAGGTCCCTTATGCGTTTCTTGATGGAAAGGAAGGTTCTCCATTGTTCCTGTCCTTTTTCCATGCAATCCAGGAAGACTGAGGTGGGCTTCCCCTCAAACAGTTATGTGCCCTGCATCCGGATATATTTTATGTTATTGGGGGATTTCTATAGCGCTCAGCTACTCCCAGGAGTGTCCCGGCGCTTATGATCCTCACAGGCACAGAATGAGGGGCGAGAAAAAGGCACTTACTGAGCAAAAAGCAGAGTTTTTAGATTTTTCCTAAAAGCCAGCAGATTACCGTTAGTTCTGAGGGACAGAGGTAGAGCGTTCCACAGCTGCGGTGCGAGGCGTTTAAAAGAGCGTCCACCGCACCAAGCACGCCGAATCGCAGGAACAACGGCCAAGGCCTGAGTGGAAGATCTAAGTGATCTGGAAGGTAGATAGAACATCATCCGTTTCCGGAGATACCTGGCACCCACGCCATGCAATGCTTTAAAAGCCATTGTTAGCGTCTTGAACACAATACGCTTTCTGATTGGGAGCCAGTGAAGAGTTTTGAGCAGATCACTGGCACTGGCTCTCTTGTTGAGGCCGAAAATGGCACGTGTCACAGAGTTCTGGACGACTTGTAGGCGTGCCAGGAGGAACTCGGGAAGGCCCAGATACAACACATTAGAGTAATCGAGGCGCGAGCCTATCAGGGCCTGTACCATTACTCTTCTATGGTCCAGTGACAGTAGGGGCAAAAATTTCCTAATCATCTTTAGGATGGCAAAACATTTGCCGGCCAAGCCCAGAACCTGGGGTTTGAGAGAGAGGCTGTTGTCAATCTGTATTCCCAAATTTTTTGCGACCACCGAGTTGCTGGCGGGGGGAAACATGGCTGCAGGCCACCAGTCTTTCCACCTGGGGTCCGAGGGGCAGCCGAAGAAGAGCACTTCCGACTTGTCGGAGTTGCACTTGAGGCTGTTCTGTCCAAACTAGTTGAAAACAGCCTCAAGGCAACCCCTGATGTTTACACCATCAAAGTCGGAGTCTCTGTCGCACGTGAACAGGAGCTGGGTATCGTCAGCGTACGACACGATCTGAGCCCCGTGAGCCTCTGCCAGTGCCGCGAAAGGGGTCATATAGATGTTAAAGAGAGTTGGGCTCAGAATAGAGCCCTAAGGAACTCCCACCTCCAGTGGCGGCATTGTGGCAGAGAAAGGAGGAGCCCAGATCGTTTGTTGGCGATTAGCTAGAAAGGACTTGAACCAACTAAACACCGACCCCCTCAGGCCGATCTCCCAGAGTCTAAAAAGGAGACGTCATGGGGGACGGTGTCGAAGGCCGCCGAGAGATCAAGCATTACCAACATGGCTTTACCTCCACTGTTTTTTTTTAGGAGAGGCAAAATCAGGGCCTGTTTCCACGGCTGAGGGACCGCCCCTGTGCTAAGGGAGAAGTTAAGCAGCGGATTAATTAAGGGATTAAGCACAGGAGCCATCTGGGCGAGGAGTTTAGCGGGGCAGCGGTCTAACGGGGAGCCAGATTTTAATTTAGAAATAAGGTCCAGGAAGGCCTGAAGGGTAAGCGGTGGAAAGTCCCAAAGAGCGGGACCTTCAGGGTTCGAATTTGTGAATTTGTGAGGGTATTTGTAGAGCGCAACAGTTGCTCCGAAAGGAGCATCTTGGCGCTAAATTTCCCGGTAGAGGATTAGATCATATCCTAGAGAGAGAAGAAGTTATATGGCGGCTTTGGTGTAGTCATCTTTTAGGCTGTAGATCCAGGTTTTTAGTAATTTTCTAAATTGTTTTTCATGGGTTTGGAATCTCAGATTTTTGGGCATGAGGTTCCAGGCTTTAGAGGCCAGGTGGTGTAAGGTTTTGCCACCTTTTGTCTTCAAATTGAACCTGGCAGGGAGGATGAGATTATCATGGGAGGAGCGCAGAGATCTGGAAGGGTTGTAGTGGGGGAAGCGTTTGGTGAGGTATAATGGGCCGGAGCCATTAAAAGCCCGGAAGGCGACAAGCAGCATCTTGAAGAATATTCTTTTGTGGAGTGGGAGCCAGTGCAGAGATCTTAGAGCAGCGGAGATGGACGATTTCCTGGGCAACTTTAGAACAAGGCGGGCTGCGGTGTGAAGAACACTTTGGAGCTTGTTGAGAGTGGTCTTTTTAGCTCCAGCAAGGAGACTATTACAATAATCTAAGCGTGAGATTATTAGGGCCACTGTTACCGTTTTCCTAGAGTCAAGTGGTAAAAAGTCAAAGAATTTTTTCAGGGACTTAATAATTCCGAAACATCGACCCGCTGCGATCCTGACGTGATGGTCAAAGGATAGATCGGTGTCAAACAGGACACCGAGATTCCTTGCAGAGGTAACGGTCTGGGGAGGGGCGACAGAATTTTCTGGCCACCAAAGGGCTGGGCAGAAGGTGGTATTTTTTCCTATGGGGAGGATCTCCGTTTTGCTGGAGTTGCATTTAAGGTGGTTTAAGTCCATCCATTGGAAGACCGCTCTCAGGCAGTTTTTGAGGTTTAGCTCAGCCTTGGTGGAATTTTTCTCCAAGGGTACGACAAGTTGAGTGTCGTCGGCATACGATGTTACAAGTATGCCGAAGGATTCTATGAGGGATATGAGAGGGATGAGGTAGACGTTGAAGAGGAGGGGGCTCAAGATGGAGCCCTGGGGAACCCCTGAGGAAACTCTCTTCTCTTTGGAGTGGAAGGGACCAAGAGCGATGGTTTGGGATCTGTCGGTTAGAAAAGATTTTATCCAAGATAGGACCACATCGGAGATCCCTATGTCTACCAATCTGCTAATCAGGATGGCATGAGAAATGGTGTCGAACGCCGCGGTGAGGTCTAGGAGAATGAGGACGACGTTCCTTTTTTGGTCTTGGAGCATTTTTATCGAGTCCGTGAGTTCTATCAGTGCCGTTTCTGTGGAGTGATTGGAGCGAAAACCAGATTGTTGCGGGTGAAGTATATTATGAGCTTCCAGAAGTTTTTTGAGTTCCTTGTATACCATTTGTTCTGTAATTTTTCCCAAGGCTGGGAGAAACGAGATAGGCCGAAGATTGGTAAGATCAGAAGGGGGTTTGTTGGCTTTCTTCGTCAGTGGTTTAACTATTCCCTGTTTCCACAGGCAAGGGACGAAGCCCGTGCGAAGCGAAGAATTGACAATGTTGTTAATTATAGGATTTACCACATCGATGAGTTGGTGGAGAATTTTGGGGGGACAGGGGTCGGAGGGCGACCCGGATTTGCATGCCAAGATAACTTCTCTGGTTTGTTCTAAGCTAACCGGAGAGAAATTTTTTTAGAGTACACCCCAAGGTTGCTTTTTGAGGCAGATCACCTGAGATTTGGATAGCTTGGGGGGGGGGGGAATTATTTTGAATGGCGTTCATTTTTTCCTCAAAAAAGTCAGCTATTTTATTGCATAGGTCTTGGGATGGGGGTATTTCAATTTGTAATGCTTTGGGCTGGGTGAACGATTTCACTAAAGAGAACAGTGTTTTTTGTTTCTGGTTGGAGTCATCGATGGCTTTGATGTAATAAATTTCTTTTAGCTGATTTTATGCGGGAGTGGTAGTTTTTCCTAAGTTGAATGTATGATAGTCGGTCAGCATTATCATACGATCTACGCCATTTACGTTCGGCTTTTCTACAGGAGAGATGGGATGTGGCTACGTCGGAAGTAAACCAGGGGGCATTAAATTTGGGTTTTTTGTCTGTTCTTCGGGAGCGATAAGGGGGTTCCCGTGCTCTGATTTCTTGAGCAATCCATCTGTGGAAGAGATTAGCGTCGTATTCAACGTCTCCGGTGAATGTGGGGACATGGGATTGAGAAATGGGGTCGAGCACGAAGGCCTCTTGCAACTTTTTCCAGTTTACGGAGTTGTCAGGATGATCGTAGGATTTATGGGAAGTTTGTGAGTGGGAAGTTTTAATATGGAATGGGATCAGACTATGATCCGTCCATATTTGAGGGACCGGGGGTAGGGTTGTGAGAGAGGGGAAGTTGGAGCATACCCCGTCAAGTGTATGTCCAAGGGAGTGAGTGGGCAAAGTCACATTTTGCTGAGGGGTAAAAATTTCTAGGGTCTGTAGAAAGTTGTTGACCTGTTGGTCGGAATTGGACTCAAGGTGGAGATTAAAATCCCCAAGTAGGGTGAAATGAGGGTATCTAAGTAAGAGGTGACCCAGAGTATCGCTCAGTGTATCAAGGAACCTGGAGGGATTGCCGGGTGGGCGATAGATAAGTCCACCTGAAAAGGACGAGGATTTGTTAAGTTTGATTGAGAAACCAAGACCTTCAGTGTCTTTTAAGGGGTCTAGGTTAAAAGTATGACAGGTAAAACTGTCTTTCAGTATCAATGCCACTCCACCTCCTCTCCCCTTCAGTCTATCCTGTCTGAAGATGGAAAATCCCTGGGGAAGGGCAATAGCTAGATCCGGATTGCTGTCTTCTGTTAGCCAGGTTTCGGTTATCAAGAGGCAGTCGAGGTCTGAGTCGAGGATAAGGTCTCTTATGTCTTGGCTATGTTTACACATAGAGCGTGCATTTATCAGTCCTCCTTTAAAGAGCGGTAGGCTAGCCCTGGGGAGGGGAGTGGAAGGGGGTGAATGGGCTGGGGTTATGATGGGAGACCATCGGCAGATTTTACAGTGGAACGAGCCAATGAAGTTAGCCAGATCTAGTTGGCAGGGGCAGCTGTTCTTACCGCGTAGTCGGTGAAGGTCGCTGGAAGGATAACTGATATGCGTGGTGGATTGGACAGAGTAGCCTGCACCTGTCGCGGTCTTGGCGCAGACGGGCGCAGACGGGCTTGCCTTAGGCGCGCCTTTGGCGCGCAAACGGCGCTCCCGCTGCGCTCGTCCGCTGCGCTTCCTGTGCATACACATATCTAGCAGAGAGGGGGTGTGTGGCCTAAAGGGGGCGTGGTCAGCGCGCACGCCTGGGCTGATGGCGGCCGCTGAAATGGATGTAAAGCGCAACAGCGTTCAGATCGGCTGTGCGCTGAAAGAGGAGCAGTTCTTAGCAGTGGCGCTTAGAGTACAAGCAACAAAGTAAGTGACACCACACGATAATTAAAAGCAGTTTTTAAACTTCAAATCAATTAAAATATACACTCGTACCACCAGCTCCCGGCTTTCCGCCACAGGACTGGGTAAGGAAATGGAGAGAGGCGCTAGTGTTCAGCGCTTTTGTAGTGCGATCGGGGGGCGTGGCCTAAAGGGGGCGTGGTCAGCGCGCACGCCTGGGCTGATGGCGGCCGCTGAAATGGATGTAAAGCGCGACAGCGTTCAGATCGGCTGTGCGCTGAAAGAGGAGCAGTTCTTAGCAGTGGCGCTTAGAGTACAAGCAACAAAGTAAGTGACACCACACGATAATTAAAAGCAGTTTTTAAACTTCAAATCAATTAAAGTATACACTCGTACCACCAGCTCCCGGCTTTCCGCCTCAGGACTGGGTAAGGAAATGGAGAGAGGCGCTAGTGTTCAGCACTTTTGTAGTGCGATCGGGGGGCGTGGCCTAAAGGGGGCGTGGTCAGCGCGCACGCCTGGGCTGATTGCGGCCGCTGAAATGGATGTAAAGCGCGACAGCGTTCAGATTGGCTGTGCGCTGAAAGAGGAGCAGTTCTTAGCAGTGGCGCTTAGAGTACAAGCAACAAAGTAAGTGACACCACACGATAATTAAAAGCAGTTTTTAAACTTCAAATCAATTAAAATATACACTCGTACCACCAGCTCCCGGCTTTCCGCCTCAGGACTGGGTAAGGAAATGGAGAGAGGCGCTAGTGTTCAGCGCTTTTGTAGTGCGATCGGGGGGCGTGGCCTAAAGGGGGCGTGGTCAGCGCGCACGCCTGGGCTGATGGCGGCCGCTGAAATGGATGTAAAGCGCGACAGCGTTCAGATCGGCTGTGCGCTGAAAGAGGAGCTGTTCTTAGCAGTGGCGCTTAGAGTACAAGCAACAAAGTAAGTGACACCACACGATAATTAAAAGCAGTTTTTAAACTTCAAATCAATTAAAATATACACTCGTACCACCAGCTCCCGGCTTTCCGCCTCAGGACTGGGTAAGGAAATGGAGAGAGGCGCTTTTGTAGTGCGATCGGGGGGCGTGGCCTAAAGGGGGCGTGGTCAGCGCGCACGCCTGGGCTGATGGTGGCCGCTGAAATGGATGTAAAGCGCGACAGCGTTCAGATCGGCTGTGCGCTGAAAGAGGAGCAGTTCTTAGCAGTGGCGCTTAGAGTACAAGCAACAAAGTAAGTGACACCACACGATAATTAAAAGCAGTTTTTAAACTTCAATTCAATTAAAATATACACTCGTACCACCAGCTCCCGGCTTTCCGCCTCAGGACTGGGTAAGGAAATGGAGAGAGGCGCTAGTGTTCAGCGCTTTTGTAGTGCGATCGGGGGGCGTGGCCTAAAGGGGGCGTGGTCAGCGCGCACGCCTGGGCTGATGGCGGCCGCTGAAATGGATGTAAAGCGCAACAGCGTTCAGATCGGCTGTGCGCTGAAAGAGGAGCAGTTCTTAGCAGTGGCGCTTAGAGTACAAGCAAAAAAGTAAGTGACACCACACGATAATTAAAAGCAGTTTTTAAACTTCAAATCAATTAAAATATACACTCGTACCACCAGCTCCCGGCTTTCCGCCTCAGGACTGGGTAAGGAAATGGGAGCGAGAGCGAAAGGGGCAAGGGCACTTCCTGTGCTCCGGCCACACCGGCTGCAGTGAAAGAGGCCTGGATGGTCTATATTTTATGGGCGAAAAAATTGGCAAGCTCGTGATCCAGAGCTCAGAGTGCAGGGTCCTGGGGGTGCACCAGGAAGGGGAGATGAAATCCTTTACTACCCTAAAGATTTCTTTGCAGGAGTTGGAGGCTGCTTCGATTCTTTTCACCAAATAAGACTTTTTACCTGCGGTAATGGCGTGGTGGTATTCTCTAATGAACTCTCTATAGGCTTCCTTAGAACTAGAGTCGTAGTGCCTGCGCCATGCTCTTACGGCTTTTTTGCATTGCCGCGGGGGGGGCGGATGCTTTCGCGGAATTGGTCCGAAGGGCCCGGGGAGGAGCCAATTCATCTAATCGTTGGGTAAGCCAGATCTGCAGCTGCTCGAGGTCCGTCTCCAGCGACCCTGTCAGCTGGTGTTAGAAGCGGCTGTCTCTAGTTGGCAGAGGAATACACTTCTGACAAATAGGGACACACCTTTTCTAGTCAGGGCAAGGGGATCACACACTTAGATAACCCCTGCTCACCCCCTTGGTAGCTTGGCAAAGCAGACAGGCTTATCTCAGAGGCAGTGCGTTAAGCATTTATGACCACATACAGTAATAAAGTGAATACACTACAAATGGACACGACACAGTAGTATTTATAAAAATAAGAATGTTTATATAAGGCTTAGCACAAGACCAAATAACGACAAAAATATACCACAATCTTAATAAATACTCTTGGAAGGAAAAATAATAGTTCAAGTACGGTTTCTTCTTAGCACAAAGTCTTTAGTAACAAAAGCAACTCTTCTTCTTTAAATCAAATTTCTTGGCAACAATGTGACCCCCACGGGAGTCACACGACGTCGAGGCAAAGTTAATCCAAAGGTTCGGCGTCGACCGCGAGGAGCGCTCCGTCGAGCCCGGAGTCGCAACAGACCCCCACAACACAGTACCTTGGAAAAGCGAAGCACACGATGATCAGCGGCGTCGAGATGTCCGGCGTCGCGTCTTCGGCGTCGATCGGGCCTCGGAGTCGGGGCGATCTGCAGCGATGTCGACAGATGTCAGGCAGGAGCAGCGCTCACGAGGCAAAGCAGGATACGGCGTCGTCGTCGATGTCGATGATGATGTTGCAAGAGTGAGCAGCGCTCACGGCGTCGAGAGGGCTCGGTGTCGAGGCGTCGGTAGTGGCGTCGCTACTAGCGTCGATCGGAGCCGGCGGCCGGCGTCGAAGGTGCGGGACACGGGTGCTGCACTCACGATGTCGAGCTGGATTCGGCAGCGTCCGTCGGCGTCGAGATTGCTGGATTCTTCAAAGGTGCTGGATTTTCAGGTTCCAGCAATAGCACTTTCAGCAAATGATGAAGTCCTTTAACCCTGTGACTTCAACAGGAGGCTGGCACTCTTCCAAACCTTGGAGATTTCCTTGGCAAAGCTTGAGAGTACACACTCAGTTCCTCTCTCCTGGGTCCTTGGCAAAAATAAAGAAGCAACTGCAGGATTCCCCCAACAAACAGCACACTGGCAGAAGGGGTAGGCAAGTCCTTGGATCAGCCGGCTTCTTGTCCTTGGTTCAGGTTTCCTTGTCAGAAGTGATCTAAATTCTCAGTTCAGGGGTCCTTCTCTTATACCCCTTTTTGGCTTTGATCCCTTTGTCCATGCAGGGGAATTTCCCCCATCCTGGGTTTGTTGTGGGTGTTGCCAGGCCGAGGCACCTGGCCTATTCACTGTGCAGGGCAGAGTCTTCAGCCGCCCAGCAGGAAGTGGAGCCAGCATTGTCACTGGCAGGGGCAGGGTCATCAGCCGCCCGGTATGAGGTGGGGCCAGGATCGTCCCTGGCAGGCCCAGAGCCATCAGTCGCCTGGCAGGAGGTGGAGCCAGCATTGTGTCAGGCAGGGCAGGCTATCAGGAGGTACTCTTCCCCTACTCTCTGCAAATGCCCCACTCATCCCACACTGACTCATTCAGACCTCTGGAGCCACCCAGCTTCTGTCACACGCACACCAAACCAGCAGATACCAGTAGACAGTCAGACAAGAAAATAGCCACTTTCTAAAAGTGCTATTTTCAAACACAGAGTCCAAAAACCATCCACCCAAACGGATGCCTTATTAAACCCTGCGTTCAGGGATACCAAACTCGACATTGCACCATGCTCCCCGAGCCCGCTAGGATTATACCATTAATAATCCTGGCAGCCCATTCTAACTTATGGAGAGCAGGTTACCTTACAATAGTGGAGAATTGTGGAGAAGTGTGGCTCACTGGTTAGAGGAGGCAGACCTGGAAGCAGAGGTCAGCCCGGGACCAGGGTTCAATTCCCGGCTCGGCGGGGTCTTGAGTCCTAAAATGTCCATGGACTCGACAATTCTCGCTCCGGTGCCTACTCGATTCACGGGTTCACACTCTGCGACTCTGGGCAATAGCTTGCTTAATCTCCACAACGGCCCCTCGCGGCGGGATGCCTGGCTTTCACCTTGCGGATACCCTGCCGGGGTTATCTCACAGGGGAATACCAGGACGGGTTCCCTAAGCAAGCGCTTAGAAACCGCTTGGTGATTTGCGCTATATAAATTCCTGTACATTTACATTTACATTTACATAGTGAAAAACGAATATGGCTGTAATTCACTATTAGGACATGCCAACCTCATCAGGCTGTCCTACCTTATGCTTACAATGCACCCTGCCCTTGGGCCTACCATAGGGGTGACTAACATGAAGTTAAGGGAAGGTTTAGTGACTGGCAAGTAGGTGTACTTGCGCAGCCCGCGTGACAGTCAGACTGCACGTAGGTCTAGCAATGGCAGACCTGTAGACATACTTTTACTAGGCCGCTCTTGTGGGGGGCTCAACACGTGCTTCAAGCCCACGAGCAGCATTTGTATTTACAAGCCCTGGCACTCACGGTGCACGCTACTAGGGACTGACAGTAAACGAAATAAGCCAAGCATGGAATTCAATCAATACATCAATTTCACTTAGGGAGCACTTGCACTGTGGCACTGATCAGCAGTGGCACAGTGCCCATAGCAATATACCAGCAAAAACATCGTAAACAGAGGAGGCAAACAGAAAAAATGTAGGAGAGACTCATGCCAATGATGCCAGGTCTAACAGCTGGCATGGATGGGTACAAAGGGCCTGAGCCAACATGGGAGGCGAAACCCGATAGAACGCTCTGACATCTTGGGCTTGGCGGACATGCCCATTGGAGGAGCCCTTCTCGACGTGAGTGATCTGAAATCCGCTAAATAGTGGTCCGACCAAAGAACCGGTACAAGGGAGGACAGGTCAATAGGGATCGTGGAAAATACTTGGTGTAAAATGTGACCCTTACTATGCATAGGGGCCAGGAGATAAGGAGTGAGCCCTAATGAAGAGGTAATGTCATTTAGCTTAATGCTGTCTGGGGCATCCACAGTGTCCATATGAATATTAAAATCTCCTAAGAGGAGACAATGTTTTGATCTAAGACAGAGCGTGGATATTACAGAGTGGAGCTCTTCGTAAAAGGAGCCCAACGGGCCCGGAGGCCTGTAGACCAAGAGCCCTATGCATGATTGGTGTGGCGACAGGGAGAGCGAGAATCCCAGGGTCTCGCAACCCTGAATGTTGTCCGTGGGTATAACTGAACAGGCCATATGCCTGTCAATCACCATGGCGACCCCGCCTCCCCTCCCAATGGCTCTGTCTTTCCTGAAGATCACGTGGCTGGGGGGGATTGCAGTAGCAATATCAGGTCCCGAGCCCTCTCCCAGCCAGGTTTCAGTCAGAAAAAGACATGACGGTTTTATGTTTGTCAGTAGATTATAAACATCCAGCGCATGCTTCCCCAAGGACCTAGTGTTAAGTAGTAGGCAGTTACTCTTGTTGGAAATGGGTTTAGGAGAAGGGATGACGCCCTTACAAGGTAGCCAGCAGCAACCAGGGCAGTGCCTGTAACCCTTGGGAGGTTTGGGAAAGACCATGAGACAGTTGTTACTGTGGTCCCTGAGGGCAAAAAGCTCCTTCTGCGTGTATTTAATCATCCTTGCCCGCTAGCCCAGCCCGACCCGCGCCCGTTCCCCTCTGGGGCGCAGACGGGCTTTCCTTTGGCGCTCCTTCGGCGCATCCGCTGCGCGCATCCGCTGCGCGAAGAGGAGGGCACCTAGTTATAAGGCGTCGCTGGCCGGCGAGAGGCAGCACCACTAGTCTGCAGCCCCGCGAGCCTGCCTACCCCCAAGATGTCCGCTGAAGAATGTGCGGCCTACAGGTCCCAGAATGCCCTTCAGCACCTCATCGGCTGGATGGGTGAGGACACTATAAGCGGAGCAACGCGGCGCGAACCTAGGTGAGTGATAGAATGAAAGTTCAAATAGTGCAGAGAAGGCCTAGGGTCACCCGGCTTTCCGCCTCAGGTGCCTCGGAGAGCAAGAAAAGTGCAAAGTGCAAAGTGCAACGATGGGTGACACAGAATAAAACAGCTAGTAATCAGCAGATGAAGTACAGTGCTAAAAGTCAGCAGCAGATAAAGCACAATAATTTAAAAGCAATGTTAAAATCAACTCGTATTCCGCTCGTATTCAGCGCAATTAAAATCACTCGCCCGCACCCGGCTTCTGCCTCGGGTGTAATGGGAGAAGTGGGATCTGACAGTATATTAAAGTATACTGTCCAAGTCTTGAATGAAGATTAAAGAAGTGGGCGATGATGGCTCTCAGCAGAGTTCCAGGTTTTAGCATGGGGGCAGCACTCTATGAACACGTTCAATCGTGAAAAACATGGACAGTCTCTTGGACTAGCAATCTAGTCTTCTAGAAACAGTTCTGCTGACTGCTGTTCTGCCCTCTCTGGGAACCCTTCAAATCATAGGTTATTTCTTCAGGACTGTCCCTCAGAGTCTTCCATCTGTTTGTCCTGTCGGGCTTTTGGAGACTGGAGACCGTGCCACGCAGGGCCTGAACCTCTCTCTGTAGGGTTTCCACATTCTCCCCCACAGTCGTAACACGGTCTGCCACCTTCCGTAGATCCACTCAAAGTACATTGACTTCAATTGTTACTGAGTCTATTTTAGCACGCAGCTGAACTCTGGAGCCCTGAATCACCATCATCAGATCTGCTAGCAATGGTTTTAGCGCTGCTATCTGATAGGTTTCAGTTTCCGATGCCCCGCCCACTTATATCTATTCTTATGAGTTAGCATAATGTGTCTAACTAATGATATATTCATTTATGCATTTACGTTTATATTCCCTACTTCGTTATTCATTTATGCGTGTGACATTATTAGTTCTCTTAGCTTAGCTTGTGTACCACCATTTTGGAGTGCTTCTCTCTGCGTGCGAGTCGCACTTGCTCACCCCCTCCCGTAGGAATAGGAAAAAAACCTGAATGCAGCAGTTTTCGTTTCTTGGCTAACTGTGATCGAAACTTATCAGAAGTTTTCTCATGCGCTAGTCATGCTGAGGCCTGGCTCCGCGGCCTTGGACGAAGATAACAAATGTTGCTATTGCAGGTGCAGATGCCTCTTGTGTGAGGCCATTGTTCACCCTCTCTAGGGTCCAGTACTTTTTCAGTATGGGCGTGTTTTACTCTGCTGTACCATGTTATAATGTATTGCTGTGATGAGACGGGTCAGTCCTCTCGGCGCACTCTTAGGGGCGAGGTCGGACAGGGCCCTCTCATATGGGAGTTTGTGGCCTAATAAAAATACTCTGTTTATTTTTCTCCACTGTCCGGCTGACTTATTACTTGGTAATTATAGGTGAGTGCGGTAAGTCACTCGGGTGGATTTGAACCACGCTTATCAGATGGCGCCCGAATAGGGTCCCCGCGATAAGGATCTTTCTCACCCGTAAGTGGGTAGCAGTAGACCGAGGACCCTCTGGTCGGCACGGTGGGTCTGGGTACCCACTTTGATGCCGAGCTTGGTTCTCGCAGCGCTGCCCCACCCTGCTGATCGGGAGAGGTCCCGGTTCGTGATCCTGCGCCGGGGTCCGGAAGGCGGAACTTTGGAGCTGACCGTGTTGGTCTGGGCAGCCGGCGGTGGAGAACGGTAGAGGTCGGTACCGCGTATAGAAGGTGAGTGGTCCGACTGTTGATTGAGGGAGCTGGGATGCTCCATGAGACCGGTGTGTCTCTGAGACCGGTGTGTCTCTGGTGATTGGAGGAGCCGGTGCGCTCCTGGGGCTAATGTGCTCCGGGGAACTCAGGGTGCGAGTGGTGGACGTTTGTTTTGGTCACCCGACCGGATGGTACTGCGGTCGAGGCGTGGCTCACTGCGGGCGGATTCTGGGACTTACCCGAACCCCTAGGGTGCGTGGTTCGCTGGGAACGGGTCCCGGGTCTCACGTGGTATAGTGCGCAGCGATCTGCAGTGCGGCCCGGGAGGCGGATGAGTTCCCCAATTTCGGAACGGTGTGTGTACTGTTCGGTCTGCGGTAGTGTCCAGGTTCCCCAGGACTTGGTCGCCGGGCCTTGTCCCATTTTTGGTAACACGTGTTTGGCAGGGATTTGATGCATAAGGAGTGTGAATATATGTGTGTGAGTGTTTAGTAGTGATTGTGCAGTCTGGGAGTCGGTGAGTGGAAATTTTTGTGTTGGTGAGTGATTGAGTGTGTGGAGATGCTGTGTTTCAGTAAGCTACGGTGTCTCGGGTGCTGCTGCGGCGCCTCGGACACTAGATTGGCCGAGAGGCAACCTGCCCCAGTGGAGGGCTCCCCTAATTTCGAGATGTATGTTAAACATGGATTGACTCCAATTTTGTTTAATACTTTGTGGCACAGATATACCAAGGGAAACGTGGATTTGCAGTGGCCCTTAACTGGTTCTTTCGATGTGACAAAACTAGATTATTTACAAGACAGATTATTTGTTAGGCGCAGTCGCCAGAGTATGTTCGACTCCCTGAGGATGTGGCAAAAGGAAGTAAAGGAACGACAGCTAAGAGAGGAGAAGGTAGCTAAGGAGAGAGCGGCGCAGACAATGGCGCAGAAGGCGAGAGAACATACTAAGAAAGAGAATGAGAAACGGATTGAGCGCGCAGACAGACTTTATAGGTTACAAGACACTAAAAGTTATGTGGTGAGAGAGGAAGAACAAGATGAGATGGAGGACATTTTGAATGCTCGGCCCCCTCCCCCGTATGCTCCGCAATCATTGTACCCCGTGTTGGCGGGTTCTGCTTCCTCTGCGGTGGTTTGAGTTCCCCAAACGGTTGCTCCTCCCTTGTCTGGCACCCCCACTTCCTCTGTTTCGGCCGCTACTTTGTTGAGAGATGTCGAACAAGCTTTATCTTCTGTTACCTCTTCATTGACTACGCCCTTGGCCTCCCTTTTTGCGGCGAGCTCACCTGCTCCCTCTGTGGCTTCTCTTGCACTTCCTACTGTTTCTGCTGGCGTTACTCCCCAGGGTGGATTGCCGACTCCAACTCGAGGGGCGGGTAGTGGGCTATTTACACAGGTACGAAAATTACTTACGCGTTCTACTGTTGGGTTGGATGAAAAAACGGTAGTGGCTAATCAGGCTTGTCAGTGGGCCAGGAATAATCTTTACTCACTCGAAGACATTTGGTCCACAATGAAAGATTATGAGCCCCTGATGCAGCAGCATGCTTTATGGCATATGTCAACGACACTAATAGCGTTGTGGGAACAGGGCTATGGCGGGGCGGCACCTGTGGTTCTTCATGATATTAAGAACAGAGCCTATAGGGCTAACACTGGGATAAAGGATGTGTTGCAGAGTTTGCGGTCTTTGTTGGAATATCGAAATGAGTTGCCGTCGGCAGGAGAGCCTCACTTTCCCGGGGTGCATCCAATGCGTGAAGTACACCCTATTTTCCATCCTGAAGTACCTGAAGTGGTGGACCCGGTAACTCATATTGTCACTAGGGCTCGTGTGGATGCTCATTTCCAAGAACAGTGGGTATACACACCTTGGAAAAGGAGCAAGGTGTTAGCACTGAAGGCGCAGTTGCCCGATTCAAGAAAAAATCCAACTGCTTACTACAAAGAGTTGACGGAAGCAGCTTCTTCGACAGTCATGACTTTAGCAGAGATAGAATTGTTCTTTGGACTACTGGTTCCGGTGGATGTGTGGAGACAGGTGAAGGGGACAGATCATGTGGAGGAATTGGGTGGTACTTGGGAGGAAATTAAGGATTGGGACAAGGAGCGGAAGCCAGGGGAGAAGCCGAAGGCTGAGATTTTAGCATTACCAGGGCGAATAATAAAATATATGCACTCCCTTATTCCTCCAAACAAAGTGGATTAGAATAAGTTGACTGCATGTAGGCAGAAAAAGAATGAAGCGGTTTCAGATTTTTTCACTCGTTTCGAAGAGGTTTTCATGGATTTCAGTGGTCAGGATATATCTCAGTATGGAGGCTCACGACTTTTCGTTAATAGATTCGTAACAAATTTGTTACCGGAAATATCGGCTAGATTGCAGGCGTCGGAGAGTACGTGGACGACATCCACCGCTTCTGGTATTCTGAGTATGGCTCAGTATTACGAACATAGAGATAATGAGAACAAAGACAGACAAGAAAAGAAAGCCAAAGATTTGAAGACAAGGGTGCTATTGCAGCAGGTGTCGAAGGGTCGGGGACGTGGAGCCCCACCTATGATAGCGGGTCGAGGTGGAAGTAGTTATGGAAGGGGAGAGAAGAGAGAGCGTCTGGGACAGAATAAGTGTGCCAACTGCAAAAAGGAGGGGCACTGGTGGAGAGATTGTCCGGAGCTTCGGTCCAATGCTGGACCAGGCAGGGGGAGAGGTCGTGGTGAATTTCGTAGGGATGACAGACAGTCTGATGAAGGCAGGCGACCGGGACGAAATTACTTTGAGGGAGAAAGGGATCGACAACACTTTCAAACTGAGGGTGACCATGGTAGAGATAGACAGTATTACAACGACGCATATGCTATGGATGACCTGACTGGATTCTCTCATAACTAGGACAGCGTAGGACAGAGCATGGGACCGGTTTCTGTGGATGTTGATCAACAAGGACCTTATGTGACTGCGGATTTGTCGGGGTCCCCTCAGAAATTTTGGGTGGACACGGGTGTTATGAAAAGTTCTGTAGCACGTTCTCAGGTCCCAGGGGCGGCTCTGTCTGGCAAGAATAATATTTCCGTAGGGTTCTCAGGTACTCCGGTGATTAGCCCCATTTCTAAGCCTCTTGCTCTCACTATTGGTTCTTTCACTGTTGACTCTCCTTTCCTTTTGACTTCGAATTGTGGCAAAAATTTGTTGGGTTGTGATTTGTTGAAGAGATTAAATGCTACCATTTACTGTTCTCCAGATGGCGTGTACCTCACGTTGGGTCCTACTGTCGCGCATGCGCAGCAGTGTTTTTCAAAAGATGAGCCTCTCCCGGCTGAGTTTGTGGGGATCCCAGAGACTTTGTGGGCCAGTAGTGATACGGATGTGGGAAAAATGGATATTGCCCCTGTGTCCATCAAGGTTAAGGTGGGAGCCCGACTGCCAAGAATACCCCAGTACAAGATATCTAGGGATGGAGAGAAGGCTTTGCTACAAATAATACAGGAGTTGATACGGTCAGGTGTAGTGGAAGAGACAGACTCTAACAGTTGTAATAGTCCTATTCTCCCAATCCTTAAAAGACCCTCAGCCGATGCCAGTGATGGTACACCTGACGTCTATCGATTTGTGATTGATTTACGCCACATTAATAAGGTGGTTGAGCCCCAATATCCGGTGGTCTCTGACATTACCACGATTCTGACTATGATACCCCCCACAGCCAAATATTTTTCTGCCCTGGACATAAAAAATGCTTTCTTTAGCATCCCTGTACACCCTGATAGCCGTTACCTTTTTGGATTCTCATTGGGTGGCCGAGGTTTTAGATTTTGTAGAATTCCCCAAGGCTATACCGAGAGTCCCAGCATTTATAGTCAGGCTTTGAAGACTCAATTGGACGACTTAGAGCTTCCCAAGGGCAATGTCCTTTTGCAATATGTAGATGACATTCTTATAGCATCTGACACCGAGGCGGGGTGTCGGGAAGCCACAGTTAAATTATTGCACCATTTGGCTCGAAAGGGACATAAAGTGTCCCTTCCTAAATTCCAATACTGTCAACAGAAGGTCACCTACCTAGGTCATCTCCTATCGAAGGAGGGGAGGAGGTTGACACCGGAGCGCATCAAGGCGGTAACTAACATGGCTGTACCTAACACGCAGCGAGAATAACATCGTATTGTCGCCAGTGGATACCTAATTATGCCTTACTAACCAAACTCCTTTTGTATTTGACTACTAAAGAAGTGTGCGAACCCCTACCCTGGACTCCAGCATGTCAAGAAGCGTTTGAGTTATTAAAAACTGCTTTGTGTTCTGCACCTGTTTTGGGAACTCCTGATTACCAGAAGCCTTTTGTGCTTTATGTACATGAGGCGGAAGGTTGCACGTTGTCTGTCCTAACTCAATGTTTTGGAGGGAAATAAAGACCTTGCGCTTATTTTTCTGCTATGCTTGACAATGTGGCGAGAGCGTTGCCGAGCTGTCTAAGGTCCACAGCGGCTGCTGCGGTCTCAATAAGACAATCGGCGGGGCTCGTGTTGGGTTCGGATCTCACAGTGATGGTGCCGCATGCTGTGGATATTTTACTGAACAGGACGCAGACACAGCATTTAACAAGTGCTCGTCTTACTGGTTATGAAATGACATTATTCGCACCCCATGTTACGATTAAAAGATGTGCTACTCTGAACCCGGCCACGCTGATACCCATCCCTTCAGATGAAAAGGATGTTGAAGTCCATGATTGTTTGTTTCGGACTGAGGAAGAGACAAAGGGAAGGATAGATTTAACGGACACTCCCTTTGACAACCCCGATGGGGAGCTGTATGTTGATGGTTCCTGCTTTAAACTTGCGGATGGTACCTCAACTGCAGCATATGCAGTCACAACATTGAAAACAGTGGTGGAGACATCTAGGGTCCCGTACCACTCAGCCCAAGCGGCGGAAATAATAGCATTGATGCGAGCATGTGATTTGAGTGAAGGACTGGACGTGAATATTTACACTGACAGCCAATACGCCTTTGGCGTGGCTCATAGCTATGGGCGACTGTGGGCAGAAAGGGGATTTTTGACATCACACGGACAAAGGATTCAGAATGGTCCATTGATATTACGACTATTGACAGCATTGACGCTTCCCAGACGACTGGCTGTGATCAAATGTAGTGCACACAAAGCGGTGGTGGATGATGTAGGGCAGGGAAATGCATTTGCAGATCAGACAGCTAAGGAGGCGGCTAGGACAAAACTCCCACGAATGTTTGTGGCAGGACCAGCTAGGTGGGTACCGGACGTTATTATGTTTGCGAATACTGTACAAAGTGTGCGGAACATACAAGAAAAAGCGACTGACGATGAGTTGAGGACATGGAAGGATGGTGGGGGGCGGTTGGACTCGGATGAGTGCTGGACGGATGTGACAGACAAAAGACGATGGTTACTCCCGGATGCATGTGTCCCCCCAGTGGTGACAATGGCTCATGGGCCAGCTCACATTAGTGCAAAAGGGAAGTGTAAATTGCTAGACCCAGTATGGAGCAATAAGAACATTTCCAAGGTGGCAACCCATTTAGTGCAGCAGTGCATGGTTTGTTTAAGACATAATCCTGGGAAGGGAACACCTGTTCCAGTTGGCAATTTTGCCCCTCCTTCTTTCCCTTTTGAAGTGATTCAGATGGATTATATTGAAATGGAGAGGGTCAACAACCTCAAATATGTCCTTGTGGTGGTGTGCTCCTTTAGTAGGTGGGTGGAGGCTTTCCCAACAAAGGATTGTACAGTTATTTCAACAGCTAAGATGTTGATCAAGGAGTATTTTTCCCGCTATTGTTTGCCCCGGGTGATCTGGAGCGATAAGGGCACGTCTTTTAATGCTGGATTGATGAAACAGATATGTAAGGGACCGCAGATATCTCAAAAGTTTCATGCAGCACAACACCCCCAGGCTGCGGGTTTGGTAGAAAGGTTCAATGGGACACTTAAGCAGAAAATGGCTAAGATACAAGAGAGCAGAGGGTTACGTTGGCCAGATGCACTTCCCCTAGCCTTGCTTTCCACTAGAGTGACAGTCAATTCTAAGACAGGTGTTTCACCCCACAAGGTCATTTTCGGCCGTCCAGCGAACGTGTGGGGTGTCCCTAGACCCAAATGTTTTTCGGAAATAGAATATCCTTTGTTGATAGATTACCTGTATGCTTTGACTAAAGATCTTCGTTCTGTTCATCAGCAGGTAGCAGACACCCTGAAGCCGCTGCCGGAGGGGCCAGGGCACAGCATACAACCCGGGTATTGGGTTGTCGTGAAGAAGTCCCAACGGAAGTCCTGCTTGGAACCCAGGTGGTCGGAGCCAAGGCAAGTGCTCCTTACCACCTTAGGATCCAGGGCCGAAAAGCATGGATGCATGCCTCTCATGTTAAACGCGTCCCCCTACTGCTGCCATATGACGAATGGGTGAGAGGGGTGTCGCAGATGATGAATGCGGGGTGGTTCCTCGGTATATACCCTTCTCGGATGCTTCATTGAGGGGTGAGGAGCGGGATCAGAGAGCAAAGAGGCCAGCTCTGGTTGCAAGTGGTGTGGTCTCTCCTGATCACAGTGAGCGAATATCAGAGGATACTCCTCCTGTCATCGAGCCCCCCATTCTGTTCACAGATCCAGAAGTGCGAGGGAGCACCCGTTATAATCTGCGGCCCAGAAAGGAAAAGAAGAAGAACTGAGCACTGGAAGAATGGCTGAGATAGGGAACAGGTGAAAACTGTGTTGAAGAATAGTTAAATGGTAGGGATGGACTGCTGGTAAGAGCCCTGGTGCACTGTCGAGACATTGTCAAATGGGACACTAGGATTGCGTCTGGGCTCAGATTCGGTGCTCCTGAGTTGCAAAAGCTGTGCGACTCCATCGTGGGATTAGGAAACGAACAATAGAAGCCTGCCTGTGAGGCTTTAACGGGCACAGGGAGAAGATCCCTTTGGAGGGTGAAGAACCCCTCTGGCCGGCTTCGGAGTGACTGGAACTATTTGAATATACTTTTAGTTTAGTTTTGGACTTGTAGTTAGGAACCCCTTTGGCCGTCCCATCCCTGAGGAGGAGCAGCCTTTTGCAGCTCCTCGTAGACCAGAACCAGATTCTCCATGGCTTGCTCTGTCCCGAAAAGGAAAAATAGTGGTTGTTGTGATATTCATCATTGTATTTCTGATAATTCTTGGAATACTGTTTTTCCTAGATGAAGCCTACCCTGTTCATAAGTTTATCCCTACTCCTTCTGCCCTACCTGAACATAATATGGTTACTGTTGATTATGGTGAACAATGCCTGCGAAAAGGCTACCGTGATAATGTTTTTATTAAGACTTTACATCATGCTCATGCTGTGTATAATGTGACAGATTGCTGGGTTTGTGGGTTACTCCCTTCTGCTGCATATAAAAAGGATAGATTGCTGGCAGTTCCTTTAACACCTGTAAATAGCTGTGTGGGTTGGTACACCTTAATTGGTATGGTGAAACACTTTCAACAGCCTGATTTTCTGGACCCTCGATTGCCTAGTACAGAGTCGACTTTGATGATGCGTGTACGCCCTATGCTTACCTCTTCTCTTGGACGGTTGTTTACTGATGGACGTTTCGATCAGACATTTCTGGAAACATGCTCGAAGAAAGTAGGACGATTTGTGACCCCTAATGACACCGATAAAGTGAGGGAGAGTTTTCTACAGTTGAACTCTTCCCTAGCTTATAGACACCCTCCTTCGACGAATAGTAGTGGTCATTCTTTGGTACCCTTGGCAGTTGTTGGGCCATCACCATTTTTCTGTATCCAAGGGAGGGGCCCAATAAAGGTGGGGAACAGTTCCTACAATGTGACAACTTCTATTCGCCTACCCCTTAGTCCTTCTTTGGTCACTCCCCCGAATATTTACTTTGTTTGTGGAGACAATGGATATCTGTGGTTGCCTGAGGGTTGGTGTGGAGTCTGTTATCTGGCCTATTTACTTCCTCCAGTCTATGTGGCACCCTCAGATTATCATAAAACTCATTGATGGTTTGCTATAATGCCTAGGCAGCGTAGAAGGAGGGCTCTTCAAGTTGAGGATGTAGACCAGACGGACACTTCTGTGCAGCAATGGCCGGATTTTTCTAAGGGTTTACTGCCATTCTGGGGTCCCATTTTTAACAGTAGAGCTATTAGGAGACTGTCATGGGTGATGGAAAAGGTAGTGAATACTGAGGCTGACATTGCAGCTAATATGACCGTTGAGATGCAGGCTATGAGATTATTTATGATCCAGAATAGGATGGTGCTTGATGTCATCCTCGCAGACAGGGGTGGGGCCTGTTGCGTCATCGGGACGTCCTGTTGCGTGTATATTCCTGACTCTGCCCCGACAGTTAACTTAGCTATACAGAAACTCCATAGGTTAGCGGCTGAACTTCATCAGGACACCGGTACTTGGTCACTGCAGACATGGTTGTGGGGTGTTTTCTCCTCTTGGGGTTGGAAGATTTTGATGGGAGTTGTAGGAGTTATTGGAATACTATTGACATGTTGCCTATGTGTTTATTGCCTTCCCCCTTGTTGTTCCATGTGTGCCAGCAATTTACGAGTTTCTAAAAGACCAACACGCAAATATCCTGTTTCAAATGATGTTGAGCTCCATGATATTCACTGGTTGATGCTTATTGATGATGATATTTTCGATTAATATCTTGCCCTGTCCCTAGAACAAATTGTGTAAAGACCCTACCTTTTGGTTAATAAAGGCTGCGCTCATGTTAGCCACATAATGCTAAAAGGAGGGGCTGATAGGTTTCAGTTTCCGATGCCCCGCCCACTTATATCTATGCTTATGAGTTAGCATAATGTGTCTAACTAATGATATATTCATTTATGCATTTACGTTTATATTCCCTACTTGGCTATTCATTTATGCGTGTGACATTATTAGTTCTCTTAGCTTAGCTTGTGTGCCACCATTTTGGAGTGCTTCTCTCTGCGTGCGAGTCGCACTTGCTCACCCCCTCCCGTAGGAATAGGAAAAAACCCTGAATGCAGCAGTTTTCGTTTCTTGGCTAACTGTGATCGAAACTAATAGCAAAACTTCTTATCAGAAGTTTTCTCATGCGCTAGTGATGCTGAGGCCTGGCTCCGCGGCCTTGGACGAAGATAACAAATGTTGCCATTGCAGGTGCAGATGCCTCTTGTGTGAGGCCATTGTTCACCCTCTCTAGGGTCCAGTACTTTTCCAGTATGGGCGTGTTTTACTCTGCTGTACCATGTTATAATGTATTGCTGTGATGAGACGGGTCAGTCCTCTCGGCGCACTCTTAGGGGTGAGGTCGGACAGGGCCCTCTCATATGGGAGTTTGTGGCCTAATAAAAATACTCTGTTTATTCTTCTCCACTGTCCGGCTGACTTATTACTTGGTAATTATAGGTGAGTGCGGTAAGTCACTCGGGTGGATTTGAACCACGCTTATCATATCTCTCCGCTGCGCTCTACTAGGCCATTTGGTGCTGTCTCCCTGGCCGGATTTTCAGGTAGCTTGGTGTGGGTGTAGTTAATGATTTTGTTTTCTTGCACAGAATTAGCTGACCTATCCCTTCCCAAGAATGGATCACCAGCCCCGCCTAGGTGGGGCCAGACCTCTCAAGAGGCTATAGGTGGGCCAGCGGCCTCCCAGTTCCAGCGAGCCAGAGTCCCTGCTCACAGGGGCACATAAGGGGCAGCAGCACGTGTACTGGGAATCAAGTCAGCACAGGGCCAAGAGCTGGGGTTAAAGCTCCTCTGCTATACAAATTCTGGCAGGGCTCCTTCTGTGCCCTCGGTCAGGGAGCCTCCAGTTTGGTTGCACGATACAGCTACCACCACAGTCACTGTTAAGCACCCTCTGCATATGCCACAACAGCACAAAGACCCTCAGAGTCGTTTCATCTCACTCCTCCAGGGTGCCAGTGCAGCTGCTCACTTTGATTGGCAGAATATCCATAAACATCCACCCTCTGCTGCCGTTCACACAGTCCAGGGGTCAGTGTTGGCCCCCACCCTCATCCTGCAGCAAACTACACTCCTCGCAGC